>NC_135232.1:491893907-493127240 GCF_051348905.1 Ranitomeya variabilis
AAAGTAAACAAAGCCTTATTTATTCTTTTAAATCTTTTCTTTTAGCAACCTCTAATTCGTGAATTTAAACTCATCTGTTTAGCTATACTATGTATTGTCATCAACATTGTTTTTTTTTAATTAAATTACAGGTTTTTGATAGATATATTCCTTACATTTCCACACAATAAAATTAGGAGGTTGAAATTAATAATAATTATTCAAAACTGACCGCAAGTAGGAAGTAATTTATACACCAGCTGCAAAACACATGTGGCGCTACTTAATGCAGCACGCACAGTATATGATAAATGAGACTGTTTCCATTACAATCTCATGTACTGATACAAATTGTAATTTTCCTGAAAATCAGTCGTTAATTGTCCTCTCAGGAAAGCCAATGTAAGCCGGAATATTATGGCATATAGTGTAAATAGATTACATTTACTTGCCTAAGGCAGAATATGAAGCTTTCCTATAGCCTGATTTAACTGTCGTGAATATCATAGAAGAGAACAACACAATATTATAGGTAAGATTCCCCATCAGGAAGAAGCTAATTAAATTGACTGCAAGGAATAAACAAGTGGAAAAAGTATTTTTTTTCACTGGCATATCTGCATCAAAGAAGAGACCTTTCAATCAGATGCAGAACAAGTGAACACTTTGCCCATATGTCTGGCTCTTAGGCTGAGTACAGACGACCATGTATCTCTCATCCAAGAGAATCGGGTCAAATTTTCATATGACATTCTGATCAGAGTTTGATCTGAGTTTGATCACAATGAGATCCAATTCTCATCGAGAAGATTGAGAAAAATTGTATCCATCTTCTACATTCTGTCAGTCCGTGGAAATCATACTGCACTCAGATGTTAGTCTAAGGCCGGCCTCACACTTGGCGTAAGACAATACGCCACGTATTATACTACGGCCGTAATACAGAGAAATGTTCCCAAAATATTGATCCGTAGTCAGGGTGTTTCAGCGTATTTTGCGCATGGCATCCTCCGTATGTAATCCGTATGGCATCCGTACTGCGAGATTTTCGCGCAGGCTTGCAAAACCGACATCTAATGGATTTATGTGCTCAAATGTGTTCGGGAAAACATATATACAGTATATATATATATATATATATATATATATATATATATATATATATATATATATCATTGAGACACATATATATATATTCTGTATTTAGATTTCATTCAGCGCGATATCTGTGAACAGCCGGTAATTCAATTGCCGGCTTTCCATTTCTACTGCACAAACCCGACAGGATATGAGACATGGTTTACATACAGTAAACCATCTCATATCCCCTTTTTTTTTGCATATTCCACACTACTAATGTTAGTAGTGTGTATGTGCAAAATTTCAGCGCTGTAGCTGCTGAAATAAAGGGTTAAATGGCGGAAAAAATTGGTGTGGGCTCCCGCACAATTTTCTCCGCCAGAAGGGTAAAGCCAGTGACTGAGGGCAGATATTAATAGCCAGGAGAGGGTCCATGGTTATTGCCCCCCCCCCCGTGGCTAAAAACATCTGCCCCCAGCCACCCCAGAAAAGGCACATCTGGAAGATGCGCCTATTCTGGCACTTGGCCACTCTCTTCCCACTCCCTGTAGCGGTGGGATATGGGGTAATGAAGGGTTAATGCCACCTTGCTATTGGAAGGTGACATTAAGCCAGAGTAATAATGGAGAGGCGTCAATTATGACACCTATCCATTATTAATCCAATTATTGGAAAGGGTTAAAAAAACACACACGATTTAAAAGTAGTTTAATGAAATAAACACAGCGGTTGTTGTAATAATTTATTGTTCTCTCAATCCATCAGGAACACCCTCGCTTGGAAAAATAATAAACGCACAAGATACATACCTTCTGGTGAACCGTCTCGTCCCACGAAGTAATCCATCTGAAGGGGTTAACTAATATTACAGGCAGGAGCCCTGCTAATGCAGCTGTGCTCCGTGCCTGTAAGCCCCGGGTGCTGAAAGGAAAGCAGTGATCTATACTTACATTGAGTCGCGGTGATGCGCCCCTGCTGGATGTTCTCATGAACTGCAGCCTGGGAACTTTTTCCCACGCTCCAGGTCATATGAGGACATCCACCAGGGGGCGCATCACCGCGACTGAAGGAAATGTAGGTCAATGACCTACATTTCATTCATTCGCCGGGGATTACAGGCACGGAGCACAGCTGCATTTAGCAGGGCTCCTGCCTGTAATATTAGTTAACCCCTTCAGATGGATTACTTCGTGGGACGAGACGGTTCACCAGAAGGTATGTATCTTGTGCGTTTATTATTTTTCCAAGCGAGGGTGTTCCTGATGGATTGAGAGAACAATAAATTATTACAACAACCGCTGTGTTTATTTCATTAAACTACTTTTAAATCATGTGTGTGTGTGTGTTTTTTAACCCTTTCCAACAATTGGATTAATAATGGATAGGTGTCATAATTGACGCCTCTCCATTATTAATCTGGCTTAATGTCACCTTCCAATAGCAAGGTGGCATTAACCCTTCATTACCCCATATCCCACCGCTACAGGGAGTGGGAAGAGAGTGGCCAAGTGCCAGAATAGGCGCATCTTCCAGATGTGCCTTTTCTGGGGTGGCTGGGGGCAGATGTTTTTAGCCACGGGGGGGGCCAATAACCATGGACCCTCTCCTGGCTATTAATATCTGCCCTCAGTCACTGGCTTTACCATTCTGGCGGAGAAAATTGCGCGGGAGCCTACGCCAATTTTTTCCGCCATTTAACCCTTTATTTCAGCAGCTACAGCGCTGAAATTTTGCACATACACACTACTAACATTAGTAGTGTGGAATATGCAAAAAAAAAAGGGGATATGAGATGGTTTACTGTATGTAAACCATGTCTCATATCCTGTCGGGTTTGTGCAGGAGAAATGAAAAGCCGGCAATTGAATTACCGACTTTTCACTAACAGCGCTGCGTATTTCTCGCAAGTCACACTGCAGGTCCGTGTGGAATCCGTATTTTTCTCGCCCCCATAGACTTTCATTAGCGATTTTTTTGCGCAATACGCTGACAAACGCAGCATGCTGCGATTTTGTACGGCCGTAGAAAGCCGTATAATACTGAACCGTAATATACGGCTAATAGGAGCAGCCCCATTGAGAATAATTGTGCCGTTTATTTTGCGAGTTTTACGGACGTAATTTCTGCGCTCTTACGTCCGTAAAACTCGCTAGTGTGAGGCCGGCCTAATGGTTTCCACTGACTCATTGACTTGCATAGCCGAGTGAGATCTTACCCTGTAGGATCATACTTTTTTTTATCACCTGCAATTGTGCTTTCTTTGTACACATGTACTTGTGAAACTTCCATGATTAGCTCACCTACCACATACACACATATGGTTACATATATGCACATGCATGTATGTGTCATTTAGTTTTTTAAGGTCTCTCTGTCTTTAGTAGCTTGCTTTAACCCCTTCAAGACCTTGCCCTTTTCCGTTTTTGTGTTCTCGTTTTTCGCTCCCCTCCTTCCCAGAGCCATAACTTTTTTATTTTTCCATCAATATGGCCATGTGAGGGCTTGTTTTTTGCGGAACAAGTCATGTACTAGAAAACAGGAAAAAAATTCCAAGTGCGGTGAAATTGCAAAAAAAAGTGCAATCCCACACTGTTTTTTTTGTTTGGCTTTTTTGCTAGGTTTGCTAAATGCTAAAACTAACCTGCCATTATGATTCTCCAGGTCATTACAAGTTCATAGACACCAAGCATGTCTAGGTTACGTTTTATCTAAGTGGTAAAAAAAAATTCCAAACCTTGCTATTAAAAAAAAAATTAGGGCCATTTTCCGATACCCATAGCGTCTCCATTTTTCGTGATCTGGGGTCAGATGAGGGCTTTTTTTTGGCGTGCCAAGCTGACGTTTTTACTGATACCATTTTGGTGAAGATACGTTCTTTTGATCGCCAGTTATTGCATTTTAATGCAGTGTCGCGGCAACCAAAAAAAGTAATTGTGGCGTTTCTAATTTTTGTATCGCTGCGCTGTTTAGCGATCAGGTTAATGCATTTTTTAATTGATATATATCGGGAGATTCTAAATGAGGCGATACAAAAAATGTGTAGGTTTGATTTTTTTTTATTGTTTTATTTTGAATAGAGCGAAAGGGGGTGATTTAAACTTGTATATATTTTTTATTTTTTTAAACTTTTTTTTTACTTTTGCTATGCTTTAATAGCCTCGATGGGAGGCTAGAAGCTGGCATAGCCAGATCGGCTCTGCTACATAGCAGCGATTATCAGATTGCTCGTATGTAGCTGAATTGCAGGTGTGCTATGAGCGCCGACCACAGGGGGCGCTCACAGCAAGCCAGCATCAGTAACCATAGAGGTCTCAAGGAGACCTCTGGTTACTATGCTGACACATCGCTTACCCCAGATCATGTGACGTGATCATGTGATGTCAGCATTTGACAGCGGCATTTAACTAGGTAATAGCGGCCGGTGAATCGCGATTTCACCTGCCGATATTGAGGGCACATGTCAGCTGTTCAAAACAGCTGACATGTCTCGGCTTTGATGCGGGCTCACCGCTGGAGCTTTCAAATGATTCTTGTGGTATATTTTATCCTTGGCACAATCTTTTCCTTTTTCAGTTATTTAGTTTAGTACGGCCCTGCGGTGAAGTCAGACTAGCCTCTTCTCTGGCTATGTTCTCTGGCCAGATCTTAAAAGTAGATTTTATCTGAAAATCCAGAGAGCTTCAGAGACTAATTATATGGCTGCAATCATGTAGTCAGGCTGCAGCTCATACTGGGCAGCATTAATCTCCTGACAAGTTCTCTTTAAGCTGGCACCAAGCAGATGCTTTAGATGTATATGTCATAATGAAATCACGTTGAGGAACCTCTTCCCCATGTACATACCGTTAGGGTTGGTGGAACGCACGAGTATATATATGTATAAATAGGTGCGTTCGCAACCCGGGGTCCACCGTGCAGGAGAGGAACCTGCTGCTGGCAAATGGCGGCGCTACATGGCGGTATAAGTGAACTCTGTTAATTCCACAGAGTCGCTAGAAATAGGATGCTGAGCCCTGTTAGTGTCACAGGGGAACACAGAAAAAAAAAACCAAGCTTAGATGGACCGAAATCCTAGAAACAATCTATAAACCAAAGAGACAAGGATCCCTAAAATATAACTTTTAATAGAACCAGTAAAAAACTCTATTTAACATGAATAATTGAGTAAAAAAAGTGAGAAAATATTAAATGTACCTAAAAAAGCCCTAGGTCACACTACAATGAGTACTGCCTGGCAGTGGAGGTTGGCACCCTACTTTTTCTCGGTTGGCGCCCCCACTCCTCGACGGCTCACCCTCTTATTCCCTAGAAAAAACCTACAATAAAGGAAAACTGGTGAACCCTAAAATCATGTACCTATACTACCACCTGCCTGGCAGTGGAGGTAGACACCCTGATTTACTGCGGTAGGTGCCCCCACTCAACGATGACTGCCCCTAGGGTCCCTCACAATCCCTACAGTTACAGATAGACAAAAGATAATGTCCCACAAATACCTCTGATACCCATAAGAGAAAAAAAAGAAAATAAGGAAAAAATTAATCAGAAAAAATCAACAAAACCAAAAATAATTAGTATAAGTACAATTCAATCTTAGTACCCATAAGGGACTACCATCAAGTTCAATGACTTTGAGTTGTAAGAATAAACGGGTACACAGAGTGCAAAAAAGATGTATGTTTGTCCAGAAACAGCTTTTATAACAGCACCAGAGTGCCTACAAAAATATAAATATCAGATATTGAACAAGCACTCCTACATTCAAAAAGTGAGTACCATCTTGTCTTGCTATAACATGTCTTATGATATAAGAGTGTTAAATATAAGAGGTTAGTTATTCAATAATAACCAGATAATACACCCACATGTTCACTGTGATCTAATAATCAACAGAAATCGGCAACTGTTTTGCCACTACAAGATGTGAACAGACCATTACACAGATTTTCTGGGTAGCAAGGACGTAATTACAGCCAATCATAGGTAAATAAAGGAGAATTTTATAACCCAGCAAAAAAAGGGGGGGGACACAGTCGTCCTACTAATGCAGATGAAAAAGGAGTATATAAAATATGCCACCGCAATACTCATCTATTTGCTGGAGTCTCCCAACCCTTTTCGTCCAGCTAGACCCAGAGGTGCAGATCATTCAATGAGGATGTACGTGATCAACATCTATTAGAAGATCCCCAGACAATGCCCGACGCGTTTCCCCCCCATTGGGAATAACGGGGGTTCATCAGGGGTTAAGCAGCCACATAAACGATACAGGAGCTGTAGAGCTACAGCTCCTGTATCGTTTATGTGGCTGCTTAACCCCTGATGAACCCCCGTTATTCCCAATGGGGGGGAAATGCGTCGGGCATTGTCTGGGGATCTTCTAATAGATGTTGATCACGTACATCCTCATTGAATGATCTGCACCTCTGGGTCTAGCTGGACGAAAAGGGTTGGGAGACTCCAGCAAATAGATGAGTATTGCGGTGGCATATTTTATATACTCCTTTTTCATCTGCATTAGTAGGACGACTGTGTCCCCCCCCTTTTTTTGCTGGGTTATAAAATTCTCCTTTATTTACCTATGATTGGCTGTAATTACGTCCTTGCTACCCAGAAAATCTGTGTAATGGTCTGTTCACATCTTGTAGTGGCAAAACAGTTGCCGATTTCTGTTGATTATTAGATCACAGTGAACATGTGGGTGTATTATCTGGTTATTATTGAATAACTAACCTCTTATATTTAACACTCTTATATCATAAGACATGTTATAGCAAGACAAGATGGTACTCACTTTTTGAATGTAGGAGTGCTTGTTCAATATCTGATATTTATATTTTTGTAGGCACTCTGGTGCTGTTATAAAAGCTGTTTCTGGACAAACATACATCTTTTTTGCACTCTGTGTACCCGTTTATTCTTACAACTCAAAGTCATTGAACTTGATGGTAGTCCCTTATGGGTACTAAGATTGAATTGTACTTATACTAATTATTTTTGGTTTTGTTGATTTTTTCTGATTAATTTTTTCCTTATTTTCTTTTTTTTCTCTTATGGGTATCAGAGGTATTTGTGGGACATTATCTTTTGTCTATCTGTAACTGTAGGGATTGTGAGGGACCCTAGGGGCAGTCATCGTTGAGTGGGGGCACCTACCGCAGTAAATCAGGGTGTCTACCTCCACTGCCAGGCAGGTGGTAGTATAGGTACATGATTTTAGGGTTCACCAGTTTTCCTTTATTGTAGGTTTTTTCTAGGGAATAAGAGGGTGAGCCGTCGAGGAGTGGGGGCGCCAACCGAGAAAAAGTAGGGTGCCAACCTCCACTGCCAGGCAGTACTCATTGTAGTGTGACCTAGGGCTTTTTTAGGTACATTTAATATTTTCTCACTTTTTTTACTCAATTATTCATGTTAAATAGAGTTTTTTACTGGTTCTATTAAAAGTTATATTTTAGGGATCCTTGTCTCTTTGGTTTATACACAGGGGAACACAGCTAACTGCTGAGCTGATGGCAGTCAGTGGTCACGCACCCAGAAAAGCACACATGCACTCCTCACCGGAGGTGCCTGTATTCTAGGGGCTTATTTCAGCTGGGTCCCTGAATACACACATACAGGCGTGGCCACAAATGACATGAGGTAATACTAGCGCATGGCCGTGCAGCCATGCAAACCTTTTATAGTTGCAGCAGCTTCAGGACCTTCCTAGGGAACCAATGGAAGTTACTACAGTACCTGAGCAACTTCAGGACCTTCCTAGAGGACCAATAAGAGCTACTGCAGGACCTGGGCATGTGACCCCTGACCTCCATTGAGAGGTCTTACCTTGGGCATGCTCACTGTGTGCAAAGCAGGACTTAGTCCCAGAAAAGCCTGTTCGCCACTGACCAGTGCAGGCTACAACAGCAGGAAAGGCAAGCAGTAACCCTTTGCACAGTATCAGGCTGAGTGAGACGCTGGGACCGACGTCTCCGCTGAGCAGGCTCTACTGTGGCTGATGTAGAATGGGAGACCACAGCAGATAGGGCTCGAGATTCCCCCTGTGCAGTGGCAGGAACTCAACTCCTAACACATACTCCCACAAAATTTGCAACACTATGATTATTGTGTCACATCACAAATGACATGGCAAAACTAACCAAAGATGTAAGATAGCATGCCTAGTGGAAAAACTACAACCAACCTAAGACAGTGTGTTTGGAGATGGTGTGGTATGGCACCTGTGACATCTTCATAGTAAGTGTGATACAAGTACAGCTCTAAACATTGACATCTTTTAGGCTAGCTGAAAGAAAGACCCGGACCTTTACAATTTCTGAAGCCACTGAGTATAGGAAATCTTGCAATAAATGGCATGTTATCTTATCAATGCAGTGTATTGTAGATGCTATAAACATCTTGTTAATAGAAAACTAATGGCAGTATGCTCTGCAGTGTGTATAACACCAGTCAGCTTAAATATAAAGCGTTCAGCTTCCTCTTCAAACAATGCTATACAGATGAATAGAAAGCAGTAGGACATTCAATTTTGAAAACCATCGGCTTCCATTCATATCCAACAATAGCAAATGCAGCAGTGGGAGATTTCTTACAAAATTGATTGAAGTAATTGATCCACAGCACATTGTTGGGTTTGTTTGTGTGTTTATGTTTTGTTTTTACCTTTTTGAGCTCTTTGTTTGAAAGGGCATATTACATTGATGCTACAATGATACCAATATAAAGGAAAAGTCTATTTTGCACTGAACGTTCCTTGTCAGTTTAAAAGGCTATTATCCATAGAATGTTAGTTCAGTGACAGTGGCTTTAAAATAAAAGTTCTCACAGGCCTTGCTTGCCTTTTGATCTTGTCACAGATAACATTATAATAAGAAAATTGCTTTAAGATCCTTATTATTTATTATTAGTGATGAGCGATCATGAAAGGGTAAAGTATTATACGACTACTCTCGTCTGTAATACAGTGTCTTTAGTGTGCTCGAATACTATGTTTGATTCGCCATGGCTATTCAAAAGCCACAACACATGCAGTGATTGCCTGTTTGCCTTTTCCGAACATGCTCGCTCCTCACTATTTATTATGCTTGTATAGCGCCATTAATTCCACAGCACTTTACAGACATAATCATCACTGTCCCCAATGGGGCTCACAATCTAAATTCCCTATTTGTTTGTCTTTGGAGTGTGAGAAGAAACTGGAGTTTCTGGAGGAAACTACACAAACATGGGGAGAAGATGCATATGTAAACCCATTTATTCATGTGGTTTTCCCAAGTTTAAACCATAGTATCTTGGTGTCCTCACCTGAGAATGGCAGTTAGGGTTAGTACAGTTTAATTAAATTTGTCATAAAGTAAACATTGGCCAACTGAACTGTGAAATTGAACAATACCTGACCAACTCAAGTGCTGACCAATGGGTGAAAGTAAACAGTGTTTTACAAACTTATTACTCCAATGCAAATGTCTTGGGTAAACAACTTCTGGCCAACTCATCTCCTCCCACTGTAAAATTTGTAATTGTGTATTTTTTCATGAACTCATATGAACTTTTCTGTTCAGAATTGTCACTATTTTTTCAGACAATTTTATTTTTGCACTAACTAATTTGATCAAATTGCCCTTTTTTCTAAAATGGTTTTATGGTTTCACATATGTCTTGCATTGGTGGCAACAATAAACTTTTTTAATTCATGCTCCAAAATTCAAATCTTTTACAATCAATAACACATCAGACAGTAAACGTGGAGTGCATATACTGTATAAGTATACAAGGAGACAATACAAATATCTCTCCGAGAATCTGTTTATACCAAGGAAGGTGATGGTCACAAGGGGCATTCTCTGTGTCTGGAGAAGAGAAGGTTTTTCCACCAACATAGAACAGAATTCTTTACTGTTAGGGCAGTGAGAATCTGGAATTCCTTGCCTGAGGAGGTGATGATGGCGAACTCAGTCAAGGGGAGAGTCAGAGAGGCCTGGATGTCTTCTTGGAGCATAACAATATTGTATCATACAGTTATTAGGTTCTTTAGAAGGACGTATATCTGGTGATTTATTCCAATGGAATATAGACTGAACTGGATGGACAAAAGTCTTTTTTCGGCCATGCTAACTATGTCACTATTAGTGTTGAGCGATACCGTCCGATACTTGAAAGTATCGGTATCGGAAAGTATCGGCCGATACCGACAAAGTATTGGATCTAATCTGATACCGATACCCGATACCAATACAAGTCAATGGGACACCAAGTATCGGACGGTATCATGTATGGTTCCCAGGGTCAAGCGCTTGAAAGACCTTAGGTGACGTCACTGCTTTGTGATTGGTCGCGTAGCGGTCACGCGACCGCTACGGACCAATCAGAGCGCCGTGACGTCATCTAAGGCCCTTCAAGCACGCATTTTTAGGTACAATGGCTCCCGGTTACGGCGGTAAAGTCCAGGCTGCGTCGGAGAGGTGAGTATATCCCTATTTTTTATTTTAATTCTTTCTTTTACACATTGATATTAATCCCGATACCGATTCCCGATACCACAAAAGTATCGGATCTCGGTATCGATGCCGATACCCGATACTTGCGGTATCGGAATGCTCAACACTAGTCACTATGTTACATATCTGCTAAAAGCTAAAAAGTTTTTCTGTGGGTTTTTTTTTATTTTCTTGTGACATAGACAGTTGGACAGTACCCTTGTTTTCCAAATTAAGACCCGAAAGGTCAAAGCTGTTACAAGCCATTGCGCTTTCCCTTTCCTTTGAGACTCGAAAGTAAAACTTTGATGTGTCCTTCATGAAAGCTTTAGCCATTAGTGTTATACAAGGTCAGACAAATATAGAATACCGGAGGGCATCTGTAGCAAATTAACTTAACTTTGGTTTGTAGTGAAGCCTTTCCCTGAAACTTGTAAACTCACAAAAAAATCTCTTTTATATCAGATAAAATAACGAGTATTATTTTTTTCATACACTACTCACGTATAGCATATCAACAAATATAGCAGAAATATGCAAAAACAATTTAACAAGGCTGCAATTTCTTCCCATGGTTTAATGTACCGTATTTTTCGGACTATAGGACGCACCGGACTATAAGGCGCACCCAGGTTTTAGAGGTTGAAAATATGGAAAAAAATATTTGAAGCAAAAAAAATGTGGTAAAATATTTAATAACATAAATAACATACTATTATATGTGGTGTTATTATATATAATGGTATGTTATGTTGGAAGCTGCAGGACCAGTGTGGTGTCTGTAAACTACTATATGAAGACACTGGAGGGTGAGTATAAGAATGGGGGCACAGGGCTTATAGTGAAAGCACCACTCCAGCACTGCAAAATAACACTGGAGTGCTGCTTTAAAATCCCATGGGAGAACTATAACTCCCAGCATGTCCTGCAGATCCTATGACATGCTGGGAGTTATAGTTCACCAAAGGAGTGGCAGAGTGCTTTATTGTGTTTTGTAAAGACTAACCTCTTAATTGTGGGAGCCAGCCTGTGGTGAGGTAAAAGCTGGAGCATCCCATGGCTGCACACACAGAGCCCTCCCTGTTGTTGTTGCCTTTCCACAGCGCACGCGCAGGACATAAGAGGAAGCTGCAGATTCTAGGTGGGAGTCTGTAGGACCTATGATGATGTCAGAAGAGGGAGGGCTCTGAGCTGCCATGTGATGCTCCAGCCCGCCCACTTCTGACATCACACAGGTCCTCCTTGTGCACCACAGACAGCTCAGCGTCCAGCACAGGCAGGTATGCCGCGATCTCCTGGCCCCTGCTGCTGCTGCCTCCTCCCCCGGACACACAGATTCTCCCCAGAATCAGTGCTGGGGAAACTGTGTGTCCCTGCTTAAGTGCAGTATTCATTTGCTGCTCCCCGCTCTCTCAGCTGATCGGTGGGCGGGGAGCCGCTAATGAATATTCACTGCACTAAATCAGCGGGGCCATGTGGTTTCCCCAGCAGCTGATTCTGGCAGCTGGGACATCCTGAAGTGGGATATCATTGCAATCCCACTCCCTGCTGCCCTTCTCCCCACATGCTATATCCGTACTATAAGACGCACCCACACTTTCCTCCCAAATTTGGAGGAAAATAAGTGCGTCTTATAGTCGGAAAAATACAGTAATTAAACATCATAATTATTATTATTATTATTATTTGAATCTCACAATTTTTTACTTAAAGTGTAAACCTTAGTCCATATTGCATAATTGCTTGAAGGTATGTCTTTTAAAGACTACCCCTTTCAGTTTCAAGGTGGCCCAAATTTGCATTTCAGTGGCCAGCAAACTTCTCAAGGTCAGCTCAAGGTCTTTTATCTCCTTTTTGTCTGTCATACAGTAGATATCGAAAGCAAAGCAGTACATGGAAGACCCTATGACAGGATCTGAATTCATTTAGTTTTATCTGTCACTACAAGGATGCATGGGTTCGTACAGGAATGGTGGACACATCCATAGTGCATTTTTTTTAACCAAGACTACATGAAAAGTTGCTTCATTTTATTTAGATTTATTGGAGAAGTAATTAAAAATATTGCAATGATGGCCATTTGGTGAAAATAACTGTCATTGGAATATTAAATTTTAATATTGCATTTTGTCATAAGGATGCTATACAGTTTCAGCTATTAGTCAAAAGTTCCCAATATTCATGTTGTTATATTAATTTAATACATATACAGGATTTATTTTACGCAATTCATTTTTAAAGAAAACAATATTTGCTTGCTGTATATAATCCTGAACCAGAAATTCTGTGTCGAAACATTCATGTTTCCTTAGAAAACAGTTGGAAGTTGGAAAAACATTGTTTTCTTTGCTCCAAAAGGCATCCTGTTCCAGCATGGCTGAGAGAACATCTGGCTATTGTGCTACTGCAGGGAGACATAAAAAAGAAAATGTGTTCTTCCAAATTAAACCCTGCAAATACCGACCTTAGAATATGGGAAAAGTTTCATCTATATTCGGGCAATTCATAGCAGCAAGATACCGGAAAAAATGTAAACCCTTTTAATAACCGTTTTTTAGCACCAACACATTAGTAAATATACCCTTATATTTATTTTTAGGACTCCATAGTGTGTTGCCAGAGGTAGCTATGGGTTTTTTTTATATTCTAATTCCATAGATCATCACAGCACCTCTAGCCAGGAAAGCATAAAATATACTGTACCGTGAAGAAAGACCTAGCGCTCGCTCTGTGGTGTTCATTACATTTCTTGTAGGGGACTGTGTTGTTCTTTATGACTTTCAGTAGCAACTTTCAACACTGGTTTGGGATTCTCTAAAAAGGCATGAGGAGGGTGATCTATGAGTAGCACCACAAACTCATGAAATTACGAGAAAGGTCACATATAATGTTCTGGGGAGCTTTATGTTATCTGTATCTATACTATGCATATCCCAGGTGAATAGCAGACAACAAAATGTGGGCATGATAATGTTTTATTATATCCAATGCATTATTTTAATACACTAGGAAGCAGTGTAGTTCGCTCTTTCTATGTCTAGAACTGCATTGTCTTGGCAAGTATGTGTTGCAAAGTTTCCACAAATGTCATAAAAGTGATATCTAGACTTATTATATTGACAACCTTTCCTTAAGTACCTTGTTTCTTCAAAAGGGGTTGAGGTGTAGAAATTGAGAATGGCCACTACACAGTAATTGGATCTGTGCCATTTGGCTCTGTTCTCTGCATCCAGCCACCACCAGAGCTAAAAACATCTCGTCGATGGGGAAGCAGGATGTTGGATGTCCACCTATGTAATATTGGTGACCTATCCTAAAAATATCAGATATCATACAAGTTGAATTCATTATCATATCTTGACAAACACAAGAAACATCATCATAACCAGTGGATGGCCACATATAGACACATATAGCATAAATATCTCCTGACAAGGAGTATTGCAAAGCAATGCTTGAAGTACCGTATAATGAAAACCCTATTCATTTTCTTCTTATTATTGGTCATATTACGATGTCTGTTTAAGCAAACACGAGGATATGTTTGCTGTAACATAAGCATACTGTGGCATATGTCTGGCTCATATGTTTGGCTGCACAGTTCATGATGAGTCCTTGAGTTGGTATTAAAGTTTCTTAAACTTTATCGCAAAGTGCATGACCCAGGAGGTGCTTCATGGTTTTGGAAAGGTCTGATAAGTGAAAACAGCAGCACAAAATTGTTCCGAGTTCTCCTTGACTATACCCTTGAAGAGTATTTTGGCTTTCACTAAAGAAAGATTTTGTATTCAGCCGAATGCTTTGATTGAAATTGTTCCCAGGGAGGTCTGACTACATCAAACAAAAGAAAGAAAATCCTCTAAGATGTTTGTAATTATAAGGAAAGCACTTGCTTTGTGAATGAATTCAGAAATCAATACAGTGATTTCATTATTTGTGCAGAGAACACAAGAAATATTTGGCACTAAAATGGGAGGTATAATCCGTCTTTGAGATATTTCAAATTGGTACTCATTTTGCTCTGCCCGTAGGGTCTCAGAAATCCTTCCGGCTTATGTTTCAGCCACTCGGACTAAGTAATATGTAGATTGCCTCATGCATCCCACAAATCTCTGTTATTATGGGATTTTTATTTTAATTACAATGACTATTATAAGTCTCAATGAAAGTATTCTGAATGAAAGCCAACAGTATAAGTTATATTTTCTTACCACTGTGGCCAAAGGTGCAACATTATTAAAAAATGAACCTCTAAATTGCCATTTGTGTATTACATGGAGTCAAGTGGGTAAAAGGAACCCAAAATATGCAGTACATGCAAGTCATTCCTTCAATTAGCAGCCTGGCATATTTTCTCTCTATAACCAAAATAATCTACAAGATGAGATAAGTATTTATGGATGCACGCCCTAATAGTTTATTGTAGTAGTGCAAGACTGGCATGTTGGGTTTAAACAAGTCAATGGCACTTTGATTTGCACACAGAACATCGTGGTGTTGGTAACACATGACCTATTCACATGTGTTGCTGAGAACGATGGTATTACGCTTGTTTAGACAGGCCAAAAATTGAAAACAAAAAGAGCTCATTGGAACGCTCATTCCAGATTATTGGACTGTCTAAAAGACCCCTTTATGTATTGCTAAATTAATTTCACTAGTTTTTCTAGCTACAGTACAGTACAAAAGGTTTAGGGTGGTCTGGAAAAAATGTAAAGAAATGCCAAGTCAGAAAGCTTTCAAAAATAGAAATATTCATAGTTTGTTTGTATCAATTAATAAAATGCAATCTTAAAAAAACTGCAGGTAGCTTTAAAATCTTTGCCAGGGAGAGACCTTCCTGATGAAGTATAACTGTCTTGTAGCTGTGCTCAGTCTTGCCATGGTGAGTGACCTATAACTGGAGACTGTCTTCCACAACCTGACCTTTGTAGTAGAGTTTGGCAGTTGCTCACCCAGTTTTAAGTAACCTCCACTGTGTTTCATCCCACAAATGATGATCATTATCACCTGTTTGTATAACTGGTTACTCATACAACTGAATGCAATCCTACCAAATCCCTTTCTTCGTGCATACCAAGAAAAACTGATGCTGTATTCAAGGCAAAGGGTGGTAACCAGGGATAAGGGAATGTGCATCGCTGATACTCGGATATCAATAGAATGTCTGGGTGCTTGTAGACAGTGAATAGGGCTGTGCAGTTTCTTGCAAAAATATAGCTGCAGGATTTTTTTGTGTGTGTAAAGTACCGTAATTGAATATATTGTGTGACCCATCAAGAATTACATGCTTTGTGGTACATTTTCATATTATATAAGACTCAAAAAAGTCAACATTTTTTTCTGAATTAAATTACTCAACCATAAAATATTCCAGGTGGTCTGAGGTACATTTCTGAGAAATATAGCACTCGCAAAAAGTGTTACAAATTTTGGTGGGTTAAATTCCTCAGCCATACTGTGATATCAAACACTCCAAAAAAAAGTAAAAAAATGTATCTGTACTTAATTACTCATCCATACGGTATTATGTGTTCTGGAGTTCATTTTGGTGGTATATAACACTCCAAAAAAAGCAGTAAAAAATTAATCTGGATTAAATTAGTAATCCATAGAGTATATCGTGTTTTGGGGTACATTTCGTTGGTATATAACTGTCAAAAAAAGGTACCAAAAATTTATCAATTTTATGTTTCTCATCCAGAGTGTTACATCTTCCTGGGTGCATTTCAGTGGTATCTAAACCTCCAAAAAATTGTTCAACAGTTTTTCGGTATTATATTGCTCATCCATAGAGTATTACAAGCTCTTGGGTACATCTCAGTGGTATCTAATCCTCAAAAAAATTGCTAAAAATGTATTGGTATTATATTGCTCATTCATAGAGTATTACATCTTCTTGAGAGGATTTTGGTGGTATATAGTCCTCAAAATAAATTGATAAAAAATATATCGGTATTATATTTCTCATTCTTAGTATATTACATTTTCTTGGGTACATTTTGGTGGTATATAATCCTCCAAATAATTGTAAAAAAAATATATCAGTATTATATTTCTCATGCATAGAGTATTACTTCTTCTTGGCTGCATTTTGGTTGTATCTAACCCTTCCAAAAGTTGCTAAAAAATTTACCAGTATTATATTGCTCATCTACAGAGTATTGCGTCTTCTTGGGCATATTTGGATGGTATCTAACTGTTCCAAAAATTGGTTAATAATGTATTGGCATTACAGTGTGTACTGAAAGTATTCAGACCCCTTTAAGTTTTTCACTCTTTGTTTCATTGCAGCCATTTGGTAAATTCAAAAAAGTTCATTTTTTTCTCATTAATTTTCTCTCTCCACCCCATCTTGACTGTATTCAGACCCTTTGCTCAGTATTTAGTAGGAGCACCCTTTGAGCTAGTATAGCCATGAGTCTTCTTGGGAATTACGCAACAAGTTTTTCCACACCTGGATTTGGGGATCCTCTGCCATTCTTCCTTACAGATCCTCTCCAGTTCCGTCAGGTTGGATGGTGAACATTGGTGTACAGTTATTTTCAAGTCTCTCCAGAGATGCTCAATTGGGCTTAGATCAGGGCTCTGGCTGGGCCAATCAAGAATGGTCACAGTGTTGTTCTGAAGCCACTCCTTTGTTATTTTAGCTGTGTGCTTAGGGTCATTGTCTTGTTGGAAGGTGAACTTTCGGCCAAGCCTGCGGTCCAGAGCAGTCTGGAAGAGGTATTCATCAAGGATATCTCAGTATTTGGCCGCATTCATGTTTCCATCAATGACAACCAGTCATCCTGTCCCTGTAGCTGAAAAACACCCCCATAGCATGATGCTGCCACCACCATGTTTCATTGTTGGGATTTTATTGGGCAGGTGATGAGCAGTGCCTGTTTTTTTCCTGACATACCACTTAAAATTATCCCCAAAAAGGTCTATCTTTGTCTCATCAGACCAGAGAATCTTATTTCTCATAGTCTAGGAGCCCTTCTTGTGTTTTTTTTAGCAAGCTCTATGCAGGCTTTCATATGTCTTGCACTGAGGAGAGGCTTCTGTCAGGCCACTCTGCCATAAAGGCCTGACTGGTGGAGGGCTGCAGTGATAGTTGACTTTGTGGAACTTTCTCCCATCACCCTACTGCATCTCTGGAGCTCAGCCACAGTGATTTTGATGTTCTTATTTACCTCTCACCAAAGGCTCTTCTCCCATGATTGCTTAGTTTGGCTAGACGTCCAAGTCTAGGAAGACTTCTGGTGGACCCAAACTTGTGTGGCCACTGTGCTCTTATGAACCCTTAGTACTGCATAAATTCTTTTGTAACCTTGGCCAGATCTGTACCTTGCTACAATTCTGGCTCTGATCTCCTTGGCCAGTTCCTTTGACCTCATGATTCTCATTTGGTCTGACATGCACTGTGAGCTGTCAGGTCTTATACACACAGGTATGTGCCTTTCCAAATCAAGTCCTATCAGTTTAATTAAACACAGCTGGACTCCAATGAAGGAGTAGAACCATTTCAAGGAGGATCACAAGGAAATGGACAGCATGTGATTAATTCACATATGAGTGTCTGAGCAAAGGGTCTGAATACTTATGACCTCATCATGTGATATTTCAGTTTTCTTTTTTGTTAAATTTGCAAAAATTTCTACATTTCTGTGCTTTTTCAGTCAAGATGGGTTGCTGTTATGGACCTGGTGGTTAGGAGCACCCGGAATGACCTGATGAGCAAACTAGTAATCGGAACAAGCTCTGTGAAAGTGGGAACTCTGCTGACCGCAAACCCTACTCCTATCACACACACTAGAAATAGCCGTGGAGCGTACCTAACTCTCCCTAGACACCTCTTCATAGCCTAAGAGCTAACTACCCCTAAAGATAGAAATAGAAGCCTAACCTTGCCTCAGAGAAATTCCCCAAAGGTAAAGGCAGCCCCCCACATATATTGACTGTGAGTTAAGAGGAAAGTCACAAACACAGGAATGAAACAGGTTTTAGCAAAGGAGGCCAGACTTCACTAAATAGTCAGAGGAAAGAAAAGGAAACTATGCGGTCAGCACAAAAACTACAAAAACCACGCAGAGTATGCAAAAAGACCCCCACACCGACTCACGGTGTGGAGGTGCAACACTGCACCCCCAGAGCTTCCAGGTAGCAAGGAAATATCATGATAGCAAGCTGGACTAAAATTTAGCAGTACTAAGAAATATATTCAGGCAGCAGTAACAACAAATGAACTAGCAGGGACTTAGCTTCTGCTGGAGTAGACAGGTCCTCAGAGATGTCCAAGAGAGATCTGAACCAATACTGAAACATTGACAGCTGGCATGAAGTAACGATCTGAGTAGAGTTAAATAGGGAAGCCAGCATAACAATAAACGAGGGCAGCTGAGAAAGCAAACCTCAGAGACCAGCAGTTCCGCTCAAAGCCACCAGAGGGAGTCCAAGAGCAGAACTAACCAAAGTACCATTCATGACCACAGGAGGGAGTCCGAGAAATGGAATTCACAACAGGTTGCAGAGTGTACATTAATGTGAAAAAAATGAACTTTTTTGAATTTACCAAATGGCTGCAATGAAACAAAGAGTGAAAAATTTTAAGGGGTCTGAATACTTTCCATAACCACTGTATATTGCTCATCCATAGTGTATTGCTTCTTTTTGGGTACATCTCGGTGGTATCTAACGCCCCTAAAAATCTAATTTTTTTCGTTACCGGTATTATATTGCTGATCCATAGAGTATTACGTCTTTCGGGTACATTTTGGTGGTATTTAACCCTCAAAAAAATTGTTAAAAATGTATCAAAAGTATATTACTCATCCATAGGGTATTACGTCATCTTAGGTACATTTTGATGGTATTTAACCCTCAAAAAAATTGTTTAAAATGTTTTGGTATTATATTGCTCATCCATAGAGTATTACATGTTCTTGGGAACATATCTGTGGTACATAGCCCTCAAAACAAGTTGTCTTTTTTTGGTATTTTATTGCTCATCCATACAGTATTGCATGTTCTTCGGTACGTTTTATTGGTATATATAACACTACAAATAAGCAGTAAGAAATTTATCTGGATTCAATTAAAAAAAGTTTTACATGCTTTCTGTTACATATCAGTGTTATATAAAACTTCAAAAATAAGTAAAACATTTGTATTGCTTCCATTATTGATCCATACAGTATTACATGCTTTCTGTTACATTTTGGTATTATATAGTAATCCCAAAAAAACTTGAAAAAATGTTTATGGATTCAATGATTCATCCACACACAGTATAGTGGTTATTGTTATATTTCACTGGTATTTTAAACTCACAAAAAAAACTTCCAAAAATGTGTATGGATTTAATGATTCATCCATACACTGTAATGCGGTTCTTTTTTACATTTCGCTGGTATATTAAACTTTAAAAAACTTCCAAAAATGTTATGGATTGAATGATTCATGCATACAGTTTAACATGCTTTGTGTACAACTATGGTAGGTTAAAATATTTGAAAACCACATGGCCTGGTACAGTTAACAATGTATTTTTGGTAAAAAAAATTGACTATTGTCATATCTACTGGCCTTCTACAGATATACACTTTCTTAATATTTTAATGAGGCCGTCCAGATGTTGGCTTCAAGGGTGTATAGATGACCCTGCTTGTAATTTTTGCAAGGCTTTGCATAACTTTTACGAGTGTAGGAGTACCACAACTATACTTTGCTCACAATATTTGAATGACGAACTAAAGTTGATACCTTCAAGGGTGTATGGATGTCTGCCCCTGCCTGTAATTTTTGGAAGGCTTTGCACTTAGTGCATGGACTTTTTGAGACTAGGACTACCACTGCATGACAATTTTAATAGAATGTGTATGAGGCTCTCCTTTATGTCTAATACAGGGTGTATCTGAGTCCCTTTTGTTAGAGGAGTAAAAGTGTGACACCATTGTTCTCAGCAGCGATCTGGGAGCCAGAGACACTTCCAAGGATGTTCACCATCCTGTTCTCCTTCCATTCAGCACTTATATCATCCATTTCAACATACTCACTGCCCCCAGATCTCCTTGTCGGGTCTGTCGGAAAAATGTTCGTAATTTCCCATTGACTTCCATTACTGTTGTGGATTCTGTTTGTGGCTCCCTCTGGTGGTTACTGCTGGTACTGGGTGACTTTGGTGGGTTGCGGCCTTTGGTTTCCACCTGTCCATCAGAGGCTGGGTGTTTCCTATTTTACCTGGCCTTTCTGTCATTCCCTTGCCGGCTATCAATGTATTCAGATGTGCTCTGTTTGGTTCCTGCCTACCTGCTCCCAGATCTTTCAGGATAAGCTAAGTGCTGATTTTCAGTTGTTTGGTTTTTTGTCCAGCTTGCTTATTATGTCTCTATGCTAGCTGGTAGCTCTAGTGGACTGAGGTTCTCCCCATGTGCCATGAGTTGGCACATGGGTTCTTGTAATCTCAGGATGGTTTTTTGATTAGGGTTTTTTGCTGACCGCTCAGACCCCTTTTGTATCGTTCTGCTTTCTAGTTTACAGCGGGCCTCAATTTGCTAAACCTATATATATCATCTCTATGTGTGTGCCTTCCTCTCATTTCACCGTCAATACATGTGGGGGGCAACTATACCTTTTGGGGTTCATCCCTCTGGAGGCAAGTGAGGTCTTTATTTTCTCTGCAGTACTAGTTAGCTCTTAGGCTGGTGCGTGGCGTCTAGAACCAACGTAGGCACGCTCCGTGGCTATCTCTAGTTGCGTTTGTCAGGCGTAGGGCAGCGGTCAGCCCAGGTTCCATCACCCTAGAGCTCGTCCGTTATTTATTTGTACCTTGCTTGTCCTGTGCTATCCCTAGCCATTGGGGATTCATGACAGTATAGCCGGCCTACAAAGTGTTAATTGTTTGGGCTGAAGCAGGCGAAAAAGAAGTGTTTAAGGGAAATTTTTATTTTTTTTTTTTCCCTTCAGAGTTTTGCTGCCTAGCCCTTAATTGCTGTCTAGCTGCTTCTTACCTCCCCTTAACCCTTGAATGGCTCTGATCTTAGCTGTTTAACATGGATGTCCAGAGTTTGGCTTCCAGCCTGAGTAATCTCGCGGCAAAAGTTCAAAACATACAGGATTTGGTTGTTCACACTCCCATGTCTGAACCTAGAATTCCTATTCCAGAGTTCTTCTCTGGAGATAGATCTACCTTCCTGAATTTCAGGAACAATTGTAAATTGTTTCTTTCTTTAAAATCTCGCTCCTCTGGAGACCCTGCTCAACAGGTCAGGATTGTAATATCTTTCCTGCGGGGCGACCCTCAGAATTGGGCATTTGCATTGGCACCAGGGGATCCTGCATTGCTCAGTGTGGATGCGTTTTTTCTGGCATTGGGATTGCTCTATGAGGAACCCAACCTGGAGATTCAGGCTGAAAAGGCTTTGTTAGCCCTCTCTCAGGGGCATGATGAAGCGGAAATATGTTGTCAAAAATTTCGGAAATGGTCGGTGCTTACTCAGTGGAATGAGTGTGCCCTGGCTGCAAACTTCAGAAATGGTCTTTCTGAGGCCATTAAGGATATTATGGTGGGGTTCCCTACGCCTACAGGTCTGAATGAGTCTATGGCTATGGCCATTCAGATTGATCGGCGTTTACGGGAGCGCAAACCCGTGCACCAGTTGGCGGTGTCTTCTGAACAGGCACCTGAGACTATGCAATGTGATAGAATTCAGTCCAGAAGTGAACGGCAAAATTATAGGCGGAAAAATGGATTGTGTTTTTATTGTGGTGATTCAGCTCATGTTATATCAGCATGCTCTAAACGCACAAAAAAGCTTGATAAATCTTTTGCCATTGGTACTCTGCAGCCTAAGTTCATTTTGTCTGTGACTCTGATTTTTTCACTGTCTTCCATTTCCGTTGATGCCTATGTGGATTCGGGCGCTGCCCTGAGTCTTATGGATTGGTCATTTGCTAAACGCTGCGGTTTTAGTCTGGAGCCTCTGGAAGTTCCTATTCCTCTGAAGGGAATTGACTCTACACCATTGGCTATGAATAAACCGCAGTATTGGACACAAGTGACCATGCGCATGACTCCCGTTCATCAGGAGGTGATTCGCTTCCTTGTACTGTATAATTTACATGATGTACTAGTGCTGGGTCTGCCATGGTTACAAACTCATAATCCTGTCCTGGACTGGAAAACAATGTCTGTGTTAAGCTGGGGATGTCAGGGGGTTCATGATGATGCACCTCCGATTTCAATCGCTTCATCTACTCCTTCTGAGATCCCTGAGTTTTTGTCTGACTATAGGGATGTTTTTGAGGAGCCTAAGCTCAATTCGCTCCCTCCTCATAGAGATTGTGACTGTGCTATAGAATTGATTCCTGGCAGTAAGTTCCCTAAGGGTCGTTTATTTAATCTGTCACTGCCAGAGCATACTGCTATGCGGAATTATATTAAGGAGTCCTTGGAAAAGGGACATATTCGTCCATCTTCGTCCCCTCTGGGAGCAGGGTTTTTTTTTGTAGCAAAAAAAGATGGTTCCCTGAGGCCTTGTATAGATTATCGCCTTCTGAATAAGATTACAGTCAAGTATCAGTATCCATTGCCATTATTGACTGATTTGTTTGCTCGCATTAAGGGGGCTAGGTGGTTCACTAAGATAGATCTTCGCGGTGCGTATAATCTGGTGCGGATAAAACAGGGTGATGAGTGGAAAACCGCATTTAATACGCCTGAGGGCCATTTTGAGTATTTGGTAATGCCTTTTGGACTCTCCAATGCTCCGTCAGTCTTTCAGTCCTTTATGCACAATATTTTCCGTGAATATCTGGATAAGTTTATGATTGTGTATTTGGATGATATTTTGGTGCTTTCTGATGACTGGGAGTCTCATGTTCTACAGGTCAGGAAGGTGTTTCAGGTTCTGCGGGCCAATTCTCTGTTTGTGAAGGGCTCAAAGTGTCTCTTCGGAGTCCAGAAGATTTCTTTTTTGGGGTACATTTTTTCTCCTTCTACTATTGAGATGGATCCCGTCAAGGTTCAGGCAATTTGTGACTGGACACAACCTACATCTGTTAAGAGCCTACAGAAGTTCTTGGGGTTTGCTAATTTTTATCGTCGGTTCATTGCTAATTTTTCCAGTATTGTTAAACCTTTGACTGATTTGACTAAAAAGGGTGCTGATGTTGCTGATTGGTCTCCTGCGGCCGTGGGGGCCTTTCAGGAACTTAAGCGCCGGTTTTCTTCTGCTCCTGTGTTGTGTCAACCAGATGTTTCACTTCCTTTCCAGGTTGAGGTTGATGCTTCCGAGATTGGAGCGGGGGCGGTTTTGTCACAGAGAAGTTCTAATGGCTCGGTGATGAAGCCATGTGCATTCTTCTCTAGAAAATTCTCGCCCGCCGAGCGCAATTATGATGTGGGTAATCGGGAGCTTTTGGCCATGAAGTGGGCATTTGAGGAGTGGCGTCATTGGCTTGAGGGTGCTAAACATCGTGTGGTGGTCTTGACTGATCACAAGAATCTCATTTACCTTGAGTCTGCCAGGCGTTTGAATCCTAGACAGGCTCGTTGGTCGTTGTTTTTTTCTCGTTTCAATTTCATGGTTTCATACCTGCCAGGTTCAAAGAATGTGAAGGCAGATGCTCTTTCCAGGAGTTTTGTGCCTGACTCTCCTGGAGACTCTGGGCCTACTGGTATCCTTAGGGATGGGGTAATATTGTCCGCCGTATCCCCAGACTTGCGACGTGCATTGCAGGAGTTTCAGGTGGATAAACCGGATCGTTGTCCACCAGAAAGACTGTTTGTTCCGGATGATTGGACCAGTAGAGTCATCTCCGAGGTCCATTCTTCTGTGTTGGCTGGTCATCCTGGAATATTTGGTACTAGAGACTTGGTGGCCAGGTCTTTTTGGTGGCCTTCCTTGTCTAGGGATGTGCGTACCTTTGTGCAGTCTTGTGAAGTATGTGCTCGAGTTAAGCCTTGCTGTTCTCGGGCCAGTGGGTTGTTGTTATCCTTGCCCATCCCGAAGAGGCCTTGGACGCACATTTCCATGGATTTTATTTCTGATCTCCCGGTTTCACAGAAAATGTCCGTTATCTGGGTTGTGTGTGACCGCTTTTCTAAGATGGTTCATTTGGTGCCCTTGCCTAAGTTGCCTTCCTCCTCTGAGTTGGTCCCTTTATTTTTTCAGAATGTGGTTCGTTTGCATGGGATTCCGGAGAATATCGTTTCTGACAGGGGATCCCAGTTTGTGTCTAGATTTTGGCGGACGTTTTGTGCCAAGATGGGCATTGATTTGTCTTTCTCGTCTGCATTCCATCCTCAGACGAATGGCCAGACGGAGCGAACTAATCAGACCTTGGAAACTTATTTGAGGTGTTTTGTTTCTGCTGATCAAGATGACTGGGTTGCTTTTTTGCCACTGGCCGAATTTGCTCTTAATAATCGGGCTAGTTCTGCCACGTTGGACTCTCCTTTTTTTTGTAATTCGGGGTTTCATCCTCGTTTTTCCTCTGGTCAGGTGGAGTCTTCGGATTGTCCTGGAGTGGACGTGGTGGTGGACAGGCTACATCAGATTTGGAATCAGGTGGTGGACAATTTGAAGTTATCTCAGGAGAAGACTCAGCAGTTTGCTAATCGCCGTCGCCGCGTGGGTCCCCGACTTCTTGTTGGGGATTTGGTGTGGTTGTCTTCTCGTTTTGTTCCTATGAAGGTCTCTTCTCCTAAGTTCAAGCCTCGGTTCATCGGTCCTTATAGGATCTCGGAGATTCTTAACCCTGTATCTTTTCGTTTGGATCTCCCAGCATCGTTTGCTATTCATAATGTGTTCCATCGGTCGTTGTTGCGGAGGTATGAGGTGCCCGTTGTTCCTTCGGTTGAGCCTCCTGCTCCGGTGCTGGTGGAGGGAGAATTGGAGTATGTTGTTGAGAAGATCTTGGATTCTCGTGTTTCCAGACGCAGACTCCAGTATTTGGTTAAGTGGAAGGGTTATGGTCAGGAGGATAATTCCTGGGTGGTCGCCTCCGATGTTCATGCGACTGATTTGGTCCGCGCCTTCCATAGAGCTCACCCTGATCGCCCTGGGGGTTCTCGTGAGGGTTCGGTGACCCCTCCTCAAGGGGGGGGTACTGTTGTGGATTCTGTTTGTGGGCTCCCTCTGGTGGTTACTGCTGGTAGTGGGTGACTTTGGTGGGTTGCGGCCTTTGGTTTCCACCTGTCCATCAGAGGCTGGGTGTTTCCTATTTTACCTGGCCTTTCTGTCATTCCCTTGCCGGCTATCAATGTATTCAGATGTGCTCTGTTTGGTTCCTGCCTACCTGCTCCCAGATCTTTCAGGATAAGCTAAGTGCTGATTTTCAGTTGTTTGGTTTTTTGTCCAGCTTGCTTATTATGTCTCTATGCTAGCTGGTAGCTCTAGTGGACTGAGGTTCTCCCCATGTGCCATGAGTTGGCACATGGGTTCTTGTAATCTCAGGATGTTTTTTTGATTAGGGTTTTTTGCTGACCGCTCAGACCCCTTTTGTATCGTTCTGCTTTCTAGTTTACAGCGGGCCTCAATTTGCTAAACCTATATATATCATCTCTATGTGTGTGCCTTCCTCTCATTTCACCGTCAATACATGTGGGGGGCAACTATACCTTTTGGGGTTCATCCCTCTGGAGGCAAGTGAGGACTTTATTTTCTCTGCAGTACTAGTTAGCTCTTAGGCTGGTGCGTGGTGTCTAGAACCAACGTAGGCACGCTCCCTGGCTATCTCTAGTTGCGTTTGTCAGGCGTAGGGCAGCGGTCAGCCCAGGTTCCATCACCCTAGAGCTCGTCCGTTATTTATTTGTACCTTGCTTGTCCTGTGCTATCCCTAGCCATTGGGGATTCATGACACATTACACTGGATACTCAAATCAACCATCCGAGTCTTAGGAATTGCTTGGTTCTAGTTCTTACTTTGCAGCATTTTTGTCAAACCTTCCTAAAACTTTTGCACAGTACTGTAGCTTTCTTATGTTTAAACTGAGCAGTAAATGGGTCAGTGGTTACCACTGTTTCTTGGCAGTGCTGGAGTCCTGGGTTTAAATCTCACCAAAATTAAAATCTGAAAGGATTTTGTGTATTCTCCCTGTGTGTATCCTCTGGGTACTCAGATTTATTCCCACACTTCAAAGACATACTGATAGAGAATTTAGATTGTGATCCCCAATGGGCAGCACAGTGGCTCAATGGTTAGAACTGCAGTCTTGCAGCACAGGGGACATGAGTTCAAGTCCCACAGGACAACATCAGCAAGGAGTTTGTATGTTTGCCCTGTGTATGCATGGGGGTACTCTGGTTTCCTTCCACACTCCAAACACATACTGATTGGGAATGTACATCAAAATATAGAACAGGAAGCCAAATGCCATAAAATAATGAAAATGCTATTAATACAATATTATAAAGTTATTAAAGATAATGATAAAAAAATGACAAGGGGACAGCAATATACAAAAAACAGCCAACAAAATGGTACAGAACAATGAGGGCAAATACCCATCTATGAAGATAGAGCTACCATCAAGTAAAAAGTGAAAGGTGCATATTCAAAAAACCTAAGTCATGGCGTAAATGCCTCCATTACCTCCAAAAGAGGTGTATTATATGCCATATAATAGTCAACATGATGGGCTCATCAGCAACACTGTTATATGTATCTCATCATGATAGTAACTATCACCTATGTATAATTAAAATGCTAGTTCCCCAGCTGGAACCTATTGTCAGCATGTGCTGTTTGCATTATACAAAAAGTGAACATGCAAGAGGATATGAGATCCTATGAATGCAAGGATTAGTGTAGCTGAAAGAAAGAAGTACTGTACCTTTAAGTGGCCGTGGCACCCCAATGCGCATTTAAGCTTTTTCCAGGGAATGTGCGAAATGTAGATTGTGAGCCTCAATGGGGACAGTGCTTATAATGTCTGTAAAGCGCTGCGGAATAAGAGATCACTATATAAGCAAAGCATGATAAAATAAATAATGATGTCTATAAAGCGCTATATAATATGATGGCGGTATGCAAAGTAAAAACCAAGTAACGAATCATCCCAACACGGGTACTGACTGAGGGCTATAGAAAACTCCAGGCCGTGCTACCAACCTGTCCACCATTCCATAAAAACCCAGGCCTAAAAGCTGGATTGGGCTAAAGTCCTTCGCCAAACCATACACTTCTGGGGTTCTCCAGCTTTCCTAGCTTCCTTACACCTTGTTAGGGTTGGCAGATTGCACTAAATAAAATATAAAATAAAGTGCAATTGGAACCCGGGGTCCACTGCGCAGAGATGTAACTTGCTCCTAGTGTGAACAATGACAGAATAAAACATCGAGCGTTACCTTAAACACACAGTGTTAATGCCATAGAGAGTGATCTGAACACTGAGTACCAAGCTCAGTTAATTCACAGAGAGGTACTGCACTAAGAATGCTAAGTACTATACCCTGTTAACGAAACAGGGATGTTAGCACATGGATTGAGCTTGCTCTGTAACTGAACTGTGCTAACTGCACACATGAATGAAACAGATGCTAAGCCAAGTGGCTAGTTACCCCAGTCCTGACGCTACCGAACTTGTGCCTGACCGGCACCCTAAGCAAGTAGCAAACTAGAGACTCAGGTGTAGAGCCAAGGGTACGGAACCGCATAAGTGTGCAACCTGCCTGCCAATGTGTACAGTCTCTGAGCATAGACAGACTCACACAAATGTGCAGAGTGGTAGAGTAACCACCCACACACTCCCAAACATAAATGACATTAGCGCGCCCACGTGCGTCGCTGAGAGCATTTTATATGCTAGGCTCCACCCCAAACACTCATGCCCAGTCGGTCATGACATCACCTTTGGACCAATCCAGTGCTGCCACATCACCAGAGCAGCTAACATCCGACCAGTATTAAGAAGATGCTATATCAGGGACACGCTCAGTAAGGTGATCTCTGGACTTAGACTCCAGAGCGTACATATCACTGATTACCATAGACTTGTCTGGAGAACCATAAGTAACAAAACGTACACCACGAGCCTGAGCAAAACGCTGGCACTGATGTCTGTGCTGGGCAGCAATCTCAGTGGCCAGACCTGAATGGGAGACCATAGTACCAGATAATGCTTGGGATCTATCCCGCACAGCTGGAGAATCCTGAAGCCTAACACATCTCTCACCCAGCTTTCCCTTGATGAGATACATACTTCCTGGAGCTTAATTTATGTGTGACATGAATTTTGGAGAAAGTAACACATATGGTATACATTATGGCATCTATTTGCATATGTCAGGGGCATCAAATCAGCAGCATACTAGAACGATGATCATTGAGAATATGTCACAGATATAAACTTAACGGAGCCTAAGGGCTTGTTCACACAAGTGTATATTCTCTCTTGTGAGAGAATTGGGCTGATTTTGCTAATGCCGCTCGGCTCAAACTGTCCGAGCGTGATTCGAGTGTCATTTGAGTGTGATCTGATTGTCTCACATAAGACAACTGCAGCACAGGTGTGAAGAAGATGGAGAACGTAATTTTTCCTTCTTCTTCATTGTCTCTGTGAGCGCACACCAGAGTGCACCCAGTCCAGTTCGATGTTTCACCCAGACTTCTATGGGTGCGTGTGATTCAAAAATCAGAGCCACTTGCATTATGCTGCGATTGTTTTCTCAAGATGCCGAATTGGCATGGATAATATAAATTACAGGACTGGATTGCCCCATGGTATAACATTGGGCCGGGTTCTATTTGATAAAAAATCAGATAGCACTCAACTGTGTTATACAGCAGTGTGAGTGTACCGTAAGCATCGTTCTTCAGTTAATAAATCAACTAGGTCCCCACTGCTCTAATTTACAGACATCTGTTTAGTTCTCTCCAAATGATCTACATGAGAATGAATCAATGGTAGCCGGCTTTCTATTCCACCGAAACCCTGAAGACATTCTGCACTGTCCATCTACTTTCAGACCCTAAGCTTTGAACTGTGCATATTTGAATAATTCATGTTGGGCAGCAATTGTGAATTAAATGGAACAGACAATTTCAGAGATATCTGCAAGCAGTGATGAAATGTTGCTGTCGACAGGCCTCTGCTCTGCTGAATGTTAAGTTCCTTTGATCTGACATCCAGCGGTCGTAAAATTCTGATAATCTGACAATCGTCAGATTAAGATTCGCCCCATTCTTGTCAATTGCCATGTAATGTGTGTTGTAATTGAGGCACTATTGTTTATTTGTCCCGTTCTATGAAGTGTGTCTTTCTATAATAGAAACAAATATAGGAAATGTGAAAACATCAAAGTGAAATGCCGTATCTTGTTGGATTCATGGAAAACCAAGTCCATTCTCGAAACGTCTAAATATCAAACTTTTACAAACTACTGTGTGAGTGGAAGATCATATTTTCTTATTTAATCACATCTGGAAACCATGATTTTTTTTATATCAAACTGTACAGGAAAAAATAGAACATTTTTCATATAAAAACTGGAAAAGTGATATGGGATTGCCTTGGAAGAAAAATTCTCAAATGAATTTGTTATTGCAGGGCAGACAAAGTAAGAATAAATTGACTGTGAACACTTAGAAAAGGAGAATGTAGTTGCTCGTAGCTACAAATGTCTAAGTGAATTTCTATTTCAAGTGGTTAGCAAAATGTTTCTGGATTGCTACACCATGCAGGGTTGTGATACGTGTGTAATGTTTCCTTTCCTCAAGGTTGTGTCAGGTCAGTATGCTTTTAGGATATTGCACTTGGTGGTTCTTCCAATATAAAACATTAGCAGATACATGTCAGAGGTCATTCTAGTACAGCTAGCTTAGCGTTCAGTTTTGACACACACAACTGGGGTTTAATGGTTAAACAAAATAAGTGGAATTTTTTTCGGGTTTCATATAAGGTTTTTGTAGATATGTAAACAACAGCTCCATTATAAGATTTCATTCACACACTTTTTTTTGTGGCTTGCAAAAAATGTGGATTTCATGCATTTTTCAAGTGTTTATTTGGTGTATTGATACATTTGTAAGTGTAGTATATATTTTGAAATAAATAAAAGCTAATTGTAATTCACCAGGAAAAACCCGTGTATAAAGCCTAAAAAAATACATTGAAAGTGTAGAAAAGTGCTACAAAACATACCTTGTTTGTAGTACATTTCAGATTTCAGAGTAGCTCATATCACACATATACTATTCACATGCTAAAAAATGGGGGCAAAAGCAAAGGGCAAAAAAATGACCATTTACTAGTGAGGATTGAATAGTGAAATATTTGGATTCAGGAAAATCGGCACAAATAATTTCTAATATCTCTGTATTCGTACCGAATAAAGAATCCAATGCAAGTCAATTGGAAAGCCGAATATTTTTCTGCTGGACCCAACAAACAGGCCTGGGAAATAAGCTGAAATGGATGGGAAAGTGTTATAACTAAAAGGGAACGGCTTGGAGAAGATGCCTGCATGCCTTTCTGACCCACATATGGTATCTGAAAATAATTTTAAATTATTAAAATTTTTAAAAAGACCTACCAAACTGAACCAAAAATTATTTTAAAAGGAAAAATGCTAAGAAACATTTTTTCCTTTATAATTCCATCTATATAATGCAAAAGAAAAAAATTATACCTCCCCTTTAGCATATGTTCACACGGAGCATTTTAGCTTTATTTTTTACTTTATCATTTGTGAGGGCCCTCACTCCTACATTAGGGAGATCCCTCCCTCATGCCAAATAATTAGATAAATAGTGGAATACATATTCTCCATCCCTTTACAATGCCATTTTAAACCTGCCCATTTGAATTTTGAGCTTTGCCTGCCACCACCACCACGTCTACCGCCATGTCATTATGAGGCCATCGCTGACAATTAGCAGAGTGCCAGCAGGTGCTGTGAAATCTGAGTTTGGTATGGGCCCTCAGGTGGCAAAGTATCATACATTTGGGAGAGCTCTCACTCCTACTTTTGGGAAGTCCCTCCCTCGTGCCAAATAGTTAGCTAAATAGTGGAATACATACTCCCCCATCCCTTTAGAATGCCATTTCAAACATGCCCGTTTGAATTTTGGACATTGCCCACCACCACCACCATGCCCACCACCATGCTATTATGTGGCCCTCACTTACAATTTGCAGAGTGCCAGCAGGTGACGTGAAACCTGAGTTCGGTAAGGGTCCTCAGGTGGCCCTGTATCATACATTTGGAGAGGTCTCACTCCTACTTGCGGATAGTGCCTAATGTATTCGCTTATCACTACCATTTACAAAAAAACATTACATTCTGCAGTGATAACTGCATTGTGTTAAAAGCTTTTTGTGTTTTCTTCATAATTTATGGCAGAGACGTAATAAGAAACACTTTCACACGACGTTCAAAGAAGAACATTAGGAACAGGAATTACAGTATATGAATAATGATGTAATATTACAGGGATATTGTATTGAGTGATGTCACAGCACAAAAACAATGCACACTGTAAGGTCACAGAACAAAGGTAGAAAATTGGTTAGAAATACTTTGAGATATGGTAAATGCATCCACAATACACCAAAGGTGGAGACGACACGTGCATTAACTTATAGTTTCCTATTCCAAAACTACTCTGTATAACAGTAATACCCTGCTGTAGAAAATGTAATCTGCACATCCATTATATAATCTGACCTCTGAAATAAAAATAGATTTTTTAGTATCTTATATTTTATGTATCATTGTCTGTTACTTCACGCACAGAAAATAGGCATGGTAACAGATTTCTGCAATTCCCAGAACAGGTTATATTACAGAAAGAATCATGTTGCTTGCAAATTGTAAGGATTAAAGCAGAAGATTTGTATTGTTGAAGGTGTAATAAAAAGAAACAACAGTATTATGACCTGTACTAACAAAAAATTGCCTGAAATACAGAAAAATTCATGTCCTGTGTTGTCTACAGGTTCAGGAGTCCAGAATGGCAGATGTGTACATATGTATACATTTACTTAGTGTATGTTACTCCTTAAGGCAACCCCATACAAACTAGTGGCAGGCAAAAAATTAGTTGCATTTAAAGACATACTAAAGGATAATTAGATTTTTTTTATGAGCAATTACTCTACTTTAAAGGGGTTTCACTATTGTTAGGTGATAACATGCTGATAAGTTGGTGTTCCTCTGTTGAAACCTACATAAAATAGTCTTAAAATGAATGAGCAGTCAGAAGGACGGTCCTAGGTCATATACCAGGAGGGTTCATAATACAGAGAGGTAAGTCAAAGGCATGGTCAGGAAACAGTCCGGAGTCAAATGCCAAAATGCTACGTCAAAACCAGGGACTGCAACAAATGGATAGTCAGAGGCCAAGTCTGGGGTTAGATATCTGAAGTCAGAGAGCGTCAAAATCAGAAGGAATAATCAACGATAAATATCACAACAGATCCAAGGTCAAAAACAAGATCAGAAGTCAGACACAGGGCTAAGCACACGCACCTCCTTAAAGCAAAGCTGGAGCTGACAATTTGCTGCTCACAGCAAGCCAGCTAAATACTTAGCAAATCATCTGAGGAGGCACCTGGAGACACACCCGCAGACCAAATTGAGCAGCAGGGCTGCTAATCAAAATGCTGACAGCCCAGCATGCCCCAGGATCAGATTGTATGACTGGATTGTCACTCACAAAACTGACAGTCCAGCACACAGCAGATTCCATAGGGTGGATATGCTGTCATTCATAGCATCCCCAGGCCATAATCAGTTATGAAACCATGATATTACCTCCTCTTATAGGTGGGGACACTGGACCCTCCATACTTCCTTTGAAACCCAGCATGGAAGGCCCTTATGGATGGGGCTGAAACTTAGGATCTCTCCTCCAGTCCGTATCCCTTCCAATGTATGAGGTACTGGATTGATTTTCGAACCCTCCAGGAATCAACCACCCTTCGTACCCAATACTCCTAACTGTCATTGACAGCAACCAGAGTAGGCAGAGATGAGGGCGACACCACTGAGGGAACAAGTTCCTTCAACAGGGATCTATGGAAGACAATAGGGTTACAGAAAGATGGAGGAAACTTCAACCTGAATGCCACCGGATTGACCATTTCTAGGACCTCATAGGGACCAATGAATTTCAGACCTAACTTAGCTGATGGTACCTTAAGTTTAATGTTTCTGGATGATTTCCAGACCCTATAGCCCACCTTACAAAGAGAAACTTCTGAATGTCTATCAGCCTTCTGTTTTTGACAAACTTGAGCAACCCCAATATTCCTTTCAACGTCCTTCCAAACATCTCCAAGCTTCTAAATCATGAGCCGCACACCAGGAAACTCAGAACTTACCCAAACTATTAAAGGCAAACTCTTCAAGAGATAACAAAACACATTTCAATTTGCTCCAAAGATTGATTAGTCCTCTCTGACTGACCGTTTGTTTCAGAGTGGTGAGCAGAGGAAAAAGATTAGTCAATCCCAAGTTTATTACAAAAAACTGTCCAGAACTTGGAGACAAATTGCACTTCCCTATCAGACAAAATATTAAGAGGAATTCCATGCAACCTCACCACATGACATATAAACAACTTGGAGAGTGGTTCTGCATTAAGAAACCCTGACAACTAGACAAAAGGAGACTGTTTACTGAAACAGTCGACCACCACCCAAATAACAGTTTTCCCATGAGATAGAAGCAAATACGTGATGAAATCCATGGACAGATGAGTGCATGGTCTTTCTGGAATTGGCAAAGAAATCAATTCCCCTGCCAGCCTGTTATGACAAACTTTAGCGCATTGCAAATTTCACAGGCGGGTACAGAATCTTTATTATCATTACTCACCAAAAGATTCTGGAAATAGCTTTCTAAATAGATGTGTGATGCCAAGGTGACCACGCAAAATAGAAACATGAAACTCCTGTAACAGCCGTAATCTTTAGTGATGGGTAAACCAGAAAGGTAAAGTTCGGTGTTCTACTGGAGACCTAGTGTCCGTGCACGGTCCCCGAACATGGACTTGTCCCAGAAGTCTTTGTTACTCTTCAAGCTCAGCAGCCTGAACAAAAGTTGCTGAAAGGCTGCAGTACAGCCAATCAACAAGCTTTTCTGGTATGGGCAACACCAGCCACCAGCATCTAGAGTAAGCTGCACACTCACTGCACTATATGTTAGGGGTTGAGTTCCCGCTTCTGCACAGGGGAATCTCGGGCTGTCTCTGCTGCAGTCTCCCATTCTTCTCCTGCTGCAGTGGAGCCTGATCAGCAGAGACGTCGGTCCCAGCTTCTTGCTCAGTCCCACTCTGTACAAAGAGTTACTGCTGCTTTTCTGGCTTCTGCCATTGAATTCAGTGCTGGGCAGCGGCGAGCAGACGCTTCTGGGACTAAGTCCTGCTTTTCTCGCTCTGAGCATGCCCTGAGTGAGATCTCTCAGTGGAGATCGAGGGTCACATGGTCAGAAGGTCCTTTAAGTGCTAAGGCTAAGTCTTGCTTTACACACACTGAGCATGCCCAGGTCAAGATCTCTCAGTGGAGATTTAGGGTCACATGCTCTGGTATGACAGTCTCTCATTGGTCCTTTTAGGAAGGTCTTTTACTTGCTGCAGCTAAATAAGGCTCGCATGGCCGCACGGCCATGTGCTAGTGTACATTTGTATATGTGTGTTTGTTGTGAGTGCAAGTCGTTCATTAAATACCCCTACCCTATTGTATGAAAGATCGCGTAAGGTGTATGGCTGCTACCTAGTGCCCGACTATACACTCAACGTGTTGCACACGAGTCAGCATCTATCGCTGTGACTGCCAGTGCGGCGCCACGCGCCAGTAGTGCGCTTCTTAACCTACGTCCGGGTACTAGTGGTGTCTTCCAGCACGGCACAGTTCGCACTTCGGTGCTCTTACTATACCTACTCACCCAGTTGCGGTATGGTGAGCAAGTAGTCTGTACAGACTTCTACCCTGAGTCTTGGGATTGAGTTAGCCGACTCCTTGCTTGCACTCATTTGTGCGGTATTGCGGACCTGTGGCTTTGCAGGGTTCTCTTCCACCGCCATATAGCGCAGCCATTTGCTAGCAGCGGGTTTTCACCTGCACGATGGACCCCTGACTGCGAAAGCACCAATATTATTACATCTTTTACTTGGTGCGTTCCACCAGTCCTAACACTATAAATGTCACCACAAAGTGCCAATAATCTGAACGTTATAGTTCAGAGTCCGAACCGGACACTTTGTGTCTGGTACCGAACACCGAACATGGACTTCAAACAGGAAGTTTATCGGCTAAGCCTAAGAAAGCTTGATGAAAGACTGCATTACAGTCAATCATTAAGCTTTATGACTGTGGACACTTCATGCTGCTTCACAGCCATGCTTTTTATTGCCACAGCTGTGACTGGGTGGCACAGCACGTAAGACAGCCTGTATAAAGGTAGAATCACCGGTTGCATCTCTGTAATCATTGTTGTCAGACAGGAAAAAACAGTGCTGTGCAACTTAATGCATACAGCCCCTATATTATGCTCTAAACATCCTGATTATCAGTGTCCGTACAGCCTAGTACACACTAAATATCCAGCCTGGTGCATAGTGCACTTTTAGCTTGTTGTGCACTGCTCATTTGGAATGGTGCACAGTGCACTTTAAGTGTGTTGCATACTGTCCATCCAGCCTGATGCACAGTGCACTTCTAACATGTTGTACACTGCTTTTCCAGTCTAGTGCACAGTGCACTTCCAGCGAGATCTATAGTGCCCATAAATATGAAGAGAGCATTAAATAAGGGTTGTAGTCATGGTGCTGCTGATGGTGATGGTGGAGCAGCTGCAGGGAGAGGATGTGGTCATTCTGTACCCGCTTTGTGCCAAAATCCAACACCTTCATGCATTCGCCAGGACGTTTGACATATTTTCGCAGACCCAAGTAATACTGACAGAATGGTGAGGCCACAAGAGGTTGAAAAGGTGGTAGATTGGAATGTTGACAGTGGTTCCAGTTCCTTGGCATTGTCTTCCACCCATTCCTTTCCAGAAAGCGCATATTTAACACCTGAGGACCAGGGTCATCATTCTTCCACCTGACCCTTGCAAAACAGCCAAGCTATCTGAGCCACAAATCATGCAGTAGTCTCTTCTGCTGTTTGATGACTCCACTGGCTGGAGTTCCGTGGCCCATCCACCTGGCCCTGCCCCACAAGTGGAAGAGACTGAGTGCCCTGAGGCCCAAGCACTAGGTGTGTCAGAGGATAAGTGCGTGGGAGGGCCAGTGCACATGGTCAGAGGACCCCTACAGCACATCTATGAGGATGAGGAAAGACAGGTGCCAACTGCTGTATCTTTCTGCAGTGTACTGAATGGCAAGGAGGGCAGGAGTGCGGAATGGGTGGAACATGATGTGGGAGATGATGAGGTCCTAGACCCTTCATGGATCGAAGGGCCTCATAGTGACGTACTCAGTTTGGAAGAAGAGGAGGTGGTCACGCTGCTCCAGCAGCACAGTAAAAGATGGAGCAGGGTATAAAAGCACAGCGACAAGTCCCTAGCCAGTGCGTCAGCTACTACTGCCCACTTTGCCAAGAAAATGAGCACACCAAAGCCAGCGCAAAAAAGCTGCCTGGCATGGCATTTCTTCAGACAATGTGCTGACGACAAGAAAAAAGGTGGTTTGCATGCTGTGCAGACAGAGCCTGAAGCAAGGTATAAATCTTCTGAACCAAAGCATCACCTGCATGATGAGGCATCTAAAATCTAAGCACAAGCACTAAGCACATGTTAAAAAGCATGACAGATCAAAGCTTTCCTCTGCTTCCTCTTCTGCTGTGATCTCGGCCTCTTCCTCCCGTTCACAATCAAGAGGGCCACCTGCCTCCCCACAAAGCGAGCATGTGACAGCCCCACTATTTCCACCACTACCAGTGTCACCGAGCATCTCTGCACCATCCCATGGAAGTGTTCAGCTTTCCATCCCTCAAATAAAACCTTGAGAGAAAGTGGAAATTGCCCCTAGCCACCCTTGAGCCGTGGTTCTGAATGACAGAATTTCAAAATGACTTTCCTTCTGAATGCCTCCATTCTGGCTGGTGGTGACAGAGGAGCAGCAGGCAATAGTAGAGTTTCAGCTGCAGCACACATGGGTGAGTTTGCGCTGCAGAATAACCCACTTCACCATCAATGAGTGGGCCTCCATGCGGGATATGTGTGCTGTGTTGCTCTGCATTGAGTATTCCAGCAACGTAGCCAGCTTTGCGATACCACTTGAATCCTTCCTGTAAACATGTAAACAAAATTTCAGGCCATGATGCATGAGGTAGTGGTACAGGAGGAAGAGAAGCAGGAGGAACAGGGACCATTTTGAATGTTATCAGATCTATCGTCCACACATGGCTCAGAGGGTGGGTTGTTATACCAACAGCGACAAGGTACAAAGGTGTCCAGCCAGGTGACAGTTTGAGAGGATGAGGAGGAAGAACAGCCATTTTCACAGCATGGTGACACTCAGAGCAGCTCCTGAGCATCAATGGAGCATGGATGGGTGGATAGTGAGGACCTAGACGATACACCTCCAACCAAGAACAGTTTATCATTGTCTCTGGGCCAATATGTGCTGCAGTGCCTGCGCAAAGACAGCTGAGTTGCCCGTATTGTCAGCAGTGCTAATTACTGTGTGGCCACCCTGCTGGATCCCCACTATAATGACTACATGCCTTCATTGCTTCCGTCACAGGAGCGGGATTGCAAAATGCATCAACACAAGCACACTTTTGTAGGGAAACTACTGATAGCTTTCCCACCTGACAGCGCTGGCTCAGTGGAAAAACAAGGCAGAGGCAGAAGAGGAAGCCACCCACACAGCTAGGCACCACCTCAACTTCAAAAGGCAAGGTTAGCATGGCTACAATTTGGAAAAACTTCATGAGCACATCACAACGTCTGGCACTACAATGTGATACTGCCCATATCAGCTCAAAGCAGCATATCCACAGCTTGGTGGAAAAGGATGTGTCCAATCGGGTGTCCAAAATTGGACAAATGGCCAGAGCTTGCCCTTTATGCCTTGGAGGTGCTGGCTTGCCATGCAGCAGGTGTCATATCAGAGCGGGTCTTTAGTTGCGCAGGCTGTATTATCACCAACAGGTGCATCAGCTTGTCCACAGAAAAACATGGGGAAGCTAACATTCCTTAAAATGATTCAGGCATGGATCACACAGGACTTGCCCATACTATCGGCTGACAATTATACCAGCCTTACCAAGCCATTCTTACACTCTATTTGCATTCATTTTTGTGCATCCCCAAATTTAAACAAAACAAAAAAAATAAAACTGTTTGCCCTCTCCCCCCTTTTCCACATACATCATCATGTCCACCTCCTCCAGCTGGATTAGTGCTTCATGGCTCATTATTTTAATTTTTGTTTTTTGTTTCTGTTTTTTTAAGTCATTTGCCTAAAAAAAAAAAAATTGTTGGTCCCCTCCCCTTCCACCTACACCACCACAACCACCTCTACCCCTCCTTCGTTCACTTGGACCACATGGATTTTTAATATGACCCATTATATTTACACCCATAGACATTATGTGTATTATGCTATTATACTATAACAATAAAGTGCTCAACAGTGAAGTTACTTCATTTTAGTATTTTTGGCTATTTCCAAATGTACACTGCTCAAAAAAATAAAGGGAACACAAAAATCCCACATCCTAGATATGACTGAATGAAATATTTCAGTTGCAGATCTTTATTCATTACATAGTGGAATTCGTTGAGAATAATAAAACATAAAAATGATCAATATAAATCAAAATTGATATCCCATGGAGGTCTGGATTTAGGCCGGGGTCACACTGGCGACTAAAACGGACGAGTGCAATGCGATAAAAAAATCGCATTGCACTCAGACCAATGTTAAACTATGGGGCAGCTCCCAGCAGCCAATTTTTTGTCCGCTGTTTTCCTCGGTCCGAGACAATCGCAGCATGGTGCAATTGTCACGGACACTCGACCGACTCTCGGCTCACTCGCACCCATATAAGCCTATGGGTGCGAGTGAGACAATGCATATCACTCGGATATCATCTGAGTGATGTGCGTTAAACGCTCACTCCGGCAATGGAGTAGATGGAGAAATTAGTTTCTCCGCCTCCTCCGCAGCTGTGCTCTGATCCGCTCTGTGAGAGATGCTCAGAGCACAGTCGCATGACACTCAGCTCCCGCTCACAGCAAAGCAGGAGCCGAGCATCATTAGCATATCGCATCCGATGCTCTCGCATTGGATGAAATAAGCTAGTGTGACTCCAGCCTTAGAATGATACTCAAAATCAAAGTGGAAAATCAAATTACAGGCTGGTCCAACTTCAGTGGAAATGCCCCAAGACAAGGAAATGATGTTCAGTTGTGTGTGTGTTGCCTCCATGTGCCTGTATGACCTCCCTACAATGCCTGGGCATACTCCTGATGAGGTGGTGGATGATCTCCTGAGTGATCTTCTCCCAGACCTGGACCAAAGCATCCGCCAACTCCTGGACAGTCTATGGTGCAATGTGATGTTGGTGGATGGTGTGAGACATGATGTCCCAGATGTGTTCAATCGGATTCAGATCTGGGGAACGGGCAAGCCAGTCCATAACTTCAATGCCTTCATCTTGCAAAAACTGCTGACACACTCCAGCCTCATGAGGTCTGGCATTGTCCTGCATTAGGACGAACCCAGGACCAACTGCACCAGCATATGGTCTCATATGGGGTCTGAGCATCTCATCTCCGTACCTAATGGCAGTCAGGCTACCACTGGCAAGCACATGGAGGGCTGTGTGGACCTCCAAAGAAATGCCACTCCACACCATTACTGACCCACTGCCAAACCGGTCATGGTGAACTATGTTGCCGGTAGCAGATTGCTCTCCATAGCAGCTCCAGACTCTATCACGTTTGTCACATGTGTTCAATGTGAACCTGCTTTCATCTGTGAAGAGCACAGGGCACCAGTGGCAAATGTGCCAATCCTGGTGTTCTGTGGCAAATGTCATGTGTTGGGCTGTGAGAACAATTCCCATCTGTGGACGTCGGGCACTCAGACCATCCTCATGGAGTCAGTTTCTAACCATTTGTGCAGATTTGTGGCCTGCTGGAGGTCATTTTGCAGGGCTCTGGCAGTGATCCTTCTGTTCCTCTTTGCACAAAGGCGGAGGTAGTGGTCCTGCTGCTGGGTTGTTGCCCTCCTACGGCCCTCGCCACATCTCCTGGTGTACTGGCCTGTCTTATGGTAGCACCTCCAGCCTCTGGACACTATGCTGACAGACACAGCAAACCTTCTTGCCACAGCTTGCATTGATGTGCCATCCTGGATGAGCTGCACTACCTGAGCCACTTGTGTGGGTTGTAGAGTCTGATTCCTGCTACCACGAGTGTGAAAGCACAACCAACATTCAAAAGTGACCAAAACATCAGCCAGAAAGCATTGGTACTGAGATGTGGTCTGTGGTCCCCACCTGCAGAACCAATCCTTTATTGAGTGTGTCTTGATAATTGCCAATCATTTCCATCTGTTGTCTATTCCATTTGCACAACAGCATGTCAAATTGATTGTCAAACAGTGTTGCTTCCTAACTGGACAGTTTGATTTCACAGAAGTTTGATTTACTTGGAATTATATTCTGTTGTTTAAGTGTTCCCTTTATTTTTTTGAGCAGTGTATATCTATCAGGGTTGAGGATAACTTACAAATAGCATGTTAACTATTGTGTATGAAGTTTGACCTTAACATGAAAGTTTGAAATAAATAGTAAAAGTAATGGGAAAAGAGGACTGAACATTTTACAACCATCACTGACTGTTTCACGTGTGTCAAAATACTAAAAGGAATGCAGAATATAAATACAGCTTCAAGTTCAACACCACAACCTGTGTTCAGCTCACGTGCAGCAAAATAAATGCATGTTCTGTTTCTGAAGCAAAACATTCCCAGTAGAGACAGGAATCCCTGTGGGATGAGCTGAGGCGCGGTACATCTGCTCTGCTGCAGACGTAAGTTATTGAACAGTGATTCTGAAACAAGCAGATATATATTATGGATGCTCCTCACTGGATTAACGTTTTCAATTTAACAATAGTCTGCTGTAAGGAGCATAACTGGTATTTCCCTTTACAGTGTTGATGTTGTTTTCTTACTGTCTGACTGCTTGTATTTTGTACATGTTTTTATTATTGGTCTCTATCATAGAATCTTCTCTGCACCAAGCTGTTCTGTAGGCCACTGCAAGAGGTCGTTCTACTGAACAAAGGCAGTGTCGCTGGTTGCCAGATTTCAGAGTTTTCTGGCTTTCTGCCTTTATGAAGAGGTGTCCGTCATCCAACAAACCCGACACTGACAGTTTTGTGCGACTGCGTGCTGCATAATGGCAATGCCAAAGGGAGGAGCTTTAAGGAGTTATATTAGGAGTAGAAAGGAAGAAGAGCAGGAGTATGTAGTTGAAGCAACGCTCTAGAATTGTAGCAAGCTCAGAAAAACTGGACTGTGGGGGATTTTAGATTTGGACTAAACAGTGTAGGTGGAGAGAAAATTTCTATTGAAAATCTTGGCAACAAACTACAATAGCTATACCATGACTGTCAAAGTAAGTGGATTAGGGGAACACAGGGCCAACTTCTGGTATTATTTTTTCTTTTGCTGGGTGTCTAAATTATGCAAAATGTACTTTGTGTCTTAAAAGTAATCAAGTTTACTAGATTACTGTTATGTTTCATTTTTTTTTATTTTTTTTTTATTGAATAACCATTAAAGAATTGTGAAGTGTGGCCTGGCCCTATATTTGCAACCATTCTGTTTTTGCTATGTAAAGGAATATCTGACAACACATTGCACAAAGTTGGTATCTGAAAAACACAGTGGCATATTGGCACTAGTTTGCTTTTGTGCTTAGTGTATTGTCAGAGCAGATTGGAATACAATGTAGCCCCTCAGATACCCATAGTATCATGGTAGGACAGGCTGCAGAGCTTACAATCACTTTGGACCGTTCTGCTTGGAAGGAACTTCTGCTGAAGCTGAGATCTCTGACCTTAATTTAAGGGCTGATCTGCATGACTGCATAACTTTTTGATAGATAAATCTTAGGAATGTGCAAGCACTAAAATTATCGGATGCTCGCTGCTCGAACCAAGCAATTCCTAATGCTCAGATGCTCGTTTCGAGTAACAAGTATAATGGGAGTCAATTGGAAATCTGAGCATTTTTCCAGCAGACCCTACAAGGAGATCTAAGGAGCAGTGAAAATGTTTAAATAGATGTAAAAAAGTGCTGAATGGAAAGTGAACAGCATGGTGAAGATCCCTAGAAGCATTTCTTAAGGTACCGTCACACAGTGCAATTTTGATCGCTACAACGGCACGATTCGTGACGTTCCAGCGATGCATTTACGATATCGTTGTGTCTGACACGCTACTGCGATCCGGATCCCCGCTGAGAATCGTACGTCGTAGCAGATCGTTTGAAACTTTCTTTCGTCGTCTAGTGTCCCGCTGTGGCGGCATGATTGCATTGTGTGACACAGGTTGTATACGATGTGCGCACAGTAACCAACGGCTTCTACATCGCAAATACGTCATGAAATTATCGCTCCAGCGCCGTGTATTGCAACGTGTGACCGCAGTATATGACGCTGGAGCGATACTTATACGACGCTGCAACGTCACGAATCGTGCCGTCGTAGCGATGAAAATGGCACTGTGTGACGGTACCCTAACTCCCAGATTGCTGCTGAGAACAATGGTATCCTACTGTTATTCCACTTTAAGGATTGACTATAAAACATTCAAAATCAACATGAAATTAGAGTTAAGAGAAAAAAGTGCTTAGAAACATTCTTTATTGTACAATGACTTGTATTTTAAGTCATAACTTAGAATAGATTTAAAAACAATCATTTACATAATGAATTGAAATTTTTATTAAAAAATTGGAAATTTCAGTATAAGTTATGAAGGAAGTAAGAAATGTCAAAAATTTGATGGAACAAGAACTCAGATACACTCTGTATTACACATAAAGAACGGCCTCATACACATTTTGATCAAATTATCATGCAGTGATACGTCTAGACTTATAAAGGCTGTGCACTAAGTGCAAAACCTGCCAAAAATTAGAAGCAGGGTCATCCATACACCCTTGAAGGCAACCACTATTGTATCTCCTCTCTGTAAAGTGGGACAGGAAGCTATGTGTCTTGGGTGGCCATGTTGCTTGTGCTTCAGCAAGAGGCGTAGTTGCACCTGCTCCACATACACACCATCTGAGTAAACCATCATCAGCACTTCCCTTCCCTGTCCCTTATCACGTGCCTTATGCATTTTATAATTGCTAGGTCTCTAGAAGTCTCCTTGATTAATTGAAACTAATTTTTAATTTAAAAAAAATTGGTCATCTGCAGCAGTCCAAGAATTTTCCCTGATCTGTGCAATGACATCAGTGTGCTGAGCCCCAGTCCTTTTATAACCTCTGATGAGATAATGCCGCCAGTCAATCACAGTAGTGTCACTGCCAAGATGGCTACGACATTACAGTGCTTGGCAGGCAATCCCCACATGTTTATTGGCAGGGCTACAGGAGCCAAACAAGTGGGGCATGGATTCGAGCATTTAATCTGAGCCCCAGCCAATGTTCGACGATTGCCAAGCATATCTGAGCATCTAGATACTCGAGTGATATCCGAGTATCACCGAGCATGTTCGCGTATCACTAATAAATCTGTAAAACTGCAACCTTTGTGTCCTAGTGGAGTGACCTTCTCACATACTGTACAGGATAAAAATAGGTTAGAACCATGCTTGCTTCATTTGGTAGGGTAATGAACTTGCAATCCCTTGAGCGCTGGCATGGTCTGACAATTTCAATAAAAGGCTAGCTTTAGAATACTTATCCCTTCTAGGTGCATCCATCATCTTATATAAGGCAGAAAACTTTACATACTGTATCTTAAATAGCAGTTTCCCAATGTACTCTACAATATAGCACAATAAGTTGCTGCAAAGTTAATAAAACAAAAAACTCCAAATCCATTAAATGCAATTACTTTAAGTCTAATTTACTAGTCACGTTAACCCCTTCATGACCCAGCCTATTTTGGCCTTAATGACCTTGCCGTTTTTTGCAATTCTGACCAGTGTCCCTTTATGAGGTAATAACTCAGGAACGCTTCAATGGATCCTTGCGGTTCTGAGATTGTTTTTTCGTGACATATTGGGCTTCATGTTAGTGGTAAATTTAGGTCGATAATTTCTGAGTTTATTTGTGAAAAAAACGGAAATTTGGCGAAAATTTTGAAAATTTTGCAATTTTCACATTTTGAATTTTTATTCTGTTAAACCAGAGAGTTATGTGACACAAAATAGTTAATAAATAACATTTCCCACATGTCTACTTTACATCAGCACAATTTTGGAAAGAAATTTTTTTTTTGCTAGGAAGTTATAAGGGTTAAAATTTGACCAGTGATTTCTCATTTTTACAACAAAATTTACAAAACCATTTTTTTTAGGGACCACCTCACATTTGAAGTCAGTTTGAGGGTTCTATATGGCTGAAAATACCCAAAAGTGACACCATTCTAAAAACTGCACCCCTCAAGGTGCTCAAAACCACATTCAAGAAGTGTATTAACCCTTCAGGTGTTTCACAGCAGCAGAAGCAACAAGGAGGGGAAAAATTAACATTTAACTTTTTAGTCACAAAAATGATCTTTTCGCAACACTTTTTTTATTTTCCCAAGGGTAAAAGGAGAAACTGGACCACGAATGTTGTTGTCCAATTTGTCCTGAGTACGCTGATGCCTCATATGTGGGGGTAAACCACTGTTTGGGCGCACGGCAGGGCTCGGAAGGGAAGGAGCGCCATTTGACTTTTTGAATGAAAAATTGGCTCCAATCTTTAGCGGACACCATGTCGCGTTTGGAGAGCCCCCGTGTGCCTAAACATTGGAGCTCCCCCACAAGTGACCCCATTTTGGAAACTAGACCCCCCAAGGAACTTATCTAGAAGCATAGTGAGCACTTTAAACCCCCAGGTGCTTCACAAATTAATCCGTAAAAATGAAAAAGTACTTTTTTTTCACACAAATTTTCTTTTAGCCTCAATTTTTTCATTTTCACATGGGCAACAGAATAAAATGGATCCTAAAATTTGTTGGGCAATTTCTCCTGAGTACGACAATACTTCATATGTGGGGGTAAACTACTGTTTGGGCACATGGTAAGGCTCGGAAGGGAAGGAGCGCCATTTGACTTTTTGAATGAAAAATTATCTCCATCGTTAGCGGACACCATGTCAGGTTTGGAGAGCCCCTGTGTGCCTAAACATTGGAGCTCCCCCACAAGTGACCCCATTTTGGAAACTAGACCCCCCAAGGAACTTATCTAGATGCATAGTGAGCACTTTAAACCCTCAGGTGCTTCACAAATTGATCCGTAAAAATGAAAAAGTACTTTTTTTCACACAAAATTTGTTTTTGCCTCAATTTTTTCATTTTCACATGGGCAACAGGATAAAATGGATCCTAAAATGTGTTGGGCAATTTCTCCTGAGTACGCCGATACCTCATATGTGGGGGTAAACCACTGTTTGGGTGCACGGCAAGGCTTGGAAGGGAAGGCGCGCCATTTGACTTTTTCAATGGAAAATTAGCTCCAAACGTTAGTGGACACCATGTTGCGTTCGGAGAGCCCTGTGTGCCTAAACATTGGAGCTCCCCTACAAGTGACCCCATTTTGGAAACTAGACCCCCCAAGGAACTTATCTAGATGCATAGTGAGCACTTATAACCCCCAGGTGCTTCACAGAAGTTTATAACGCAGAGCCATGAAAATAAAAAAATATTTTTCTTTCCTCAAAAATGATTTTTAGCCCGGAGTTTTTTATTTTCCCAAGGATAATAGGAAAAATTGGACCCCAAATATTGTTTTCCAGTTTGTCCTGAGTACGATGATACCTCATATGTGGGGGTAAACCACTGTTTGGGCGCACGGCAGGGCTCGGAAGGGAAGGCACGCCATTTGGCTTTTTGAATGGAAAATTAGCTTCAATCATTAGCGGACACCATGTCGCGTTTGGAGAGCCCCTGTGTGCCTAAACATTGGAGCTCCCGCACAAGTGACCCCATTTTGGAAACTAGACCTCCCAAGGAACTAATCTAGATGTGTGGTGAGCACTTTGAACCCTCAAGTGCTTCACAGAAGTTTATAACGCCGAGCCATGAAAATAAAAAAATATTTTTCTTTCCTCAAAAATGATTTTTTAACCCACAATTTTTTATTTTCCCAAGGGTAACAGGAGAAATTGGACCCCAAAAGTTGTTGTGCAGTTTCTCCTGAGTACGCTGATACCCCATATGTGGGGGTAAACCACTGTTTTGGCACACGTCGGGGAGCGGAAGGGAAGTAGTGACGTTTTGAAATGCAGACTTTAATGGAATGCTCTGCGGGCGTCACGTTGTGTTTGCAGAGCCCCTGATGTGCCTAAACAGTAGGAACTCCCCACAATTGACCCCACTTTGAAAACTAGACCCCCAAGGGAACTTATCTAGATGTGTGGTGAGCACTTTGAACCCCCAAGTGCTTCACAGAAGTTTATAACGCAGAGCCGTGAAAATAAAAAATGTGTTTTCTTTCCTCAAAAATATTTTTTTAGCCCAGAATTTTTTAATTTTCCCAAGGGTAACAGGAAAAATTTGACCCCTAAAGTTGTTGTCCAGTTTCTCCTGAGTACGCTGATACCCCATATGTGGGGGTAAACCACTGTTTGGGCACATGGCGGGGCTCGGAAGGGAAGTAGTGACGATTTGGAATGCAGACTTTGATGGAATGGTCTGCGGGAATCATGTTACGTTTGCAGAGCCCCTGATGTGCCTAAACAGTAGAAACCCCCCACAAGTGACCCCATTTTGGAAACTAGACCCCCCAAGGAACTTATCTAGATGTGTGGTGAGCACGTTCAACCCCCAAGTGCTTCACAGAAGTTTACAACGCAGAGCCGTGAAAATAAAAAATAATTTTTCTTTCCTCAAAAAAGATGTTTTAGCAAGCAATTGTTTATTTTCACAAGGGTAACAGGAGAAATTGGACCCCAATATTTGTTGCCCAGTTTGTTGTGAGTACGCTGATACCTCATATGTGGGGGTAAACCACTGTTTGGGCGCACGTCAGGGGTCGGAAGGGAAGTAGTGACATTTGAAATGCAGACTTTGATGGAATGGTCTGCGGGCGTCACGTTGCATTTGCAGAGCCCCTGATGTGCCTAAACAGTAGAAAAAACCCACAAGTGACCCCATTTTGGAAACTAGACCCCAAAAGGATCTTATCTAGATGTGTGGTGAGCACTTTCAACCCCCAAGTGTTTCACATAAGTTTATAACGTAGAGCCGTGAAAATAAAAAATAATTGTTCTTTCCTCAAAATTATGTTTTAGCAAGTAATTTTTTATTTTTGCAAGGGTAACAGGAGAAATTGGACCCCAATAGTTGTTGCCCAGTTTGTCCTGAGTACGCTGGTATCCCATATGTGGGGGTAAACCACTGTTTGGGCTCACGTCGGGGCTTGGAAGGGAGGGCACACCATTTGACTTTTTGAACGCAAGATTGGCTGGAATCAATGGTGGCGCCATGTTGCGTTTGGAGACCCCTGATGTGCCTAAACAGTGGAAACCCCTCAATTCTAACTTCAACACTAACCCCAACACACCCCTAACCCTAATCCCAACTGTAGCCATAACCCTAATCACAACCCTAACCCCAACACACCCGTAACCCTAAATCCAACCCTAATCCTAACCCTAATTCCAACCCTACCCACAACTGTAACCCCAACACAACCCTAACCCTATCCTTAACCCTAACCACAAGCCTAATCTTAACCCTATTTCCAACCCTAGCCCTAATTCCAACCCTAAGGGTACCGTCTCACATAACGATTTACCAACGATCACGACCAGCGATACGACCTGGCTGTGATCGTTGGAAAGTCATTGTGTGGTCGCTGGGGAGCTGTCACACAGACCGCTCTCCAGCGACCAACGATGCCAAGGTCCCGGGTAACCAGGGTAAACATCGGGTTACTAAGCGCAGGGCCGCGCTTAGTAACCCGATGTTTACCGTGGTTACCAGCGTAAAACTAAAAAAAAAAAAACGTACATACTCACATTTCGGTGTCCTTCAGGTCCCTTGCCGTCTGCTTCCCGCTCTGACTGAGTGCCGCCGTACAGTGAGAGCAGAACGCAGCGGTGACGTCACTGCTGTGCTGTGCTCTCACTTTCCGGCCGGCAGACAGTCAGAGCGGGAAGCAGACGGCAAGGGACCTGAAGGACACCGAAATGTGAGTATGTACGTTTTTTTTTTTACTTTTACGCTGGTAACCACGGTAAACATCGGGTTACTAAGCGCGGCCCTGCGCTTAGTAACCCGATGTTTACCCTGGTTACAAGTGAACACATCGCTGGATCGCTGTCACACACAACGATCCAGCGATGACAGCGGGAGATCCAGCGACGAAAGAAAGTTCCAAACGATCTGCTACGACGTACGATTCTCAGCAGGGTCCCTGATCGCTGCTGCGTGTCAGACACAGCGATATCATATGGATATCGCTGGAACGTCACGGATCGTACCGTCGTAGCGACAAAAGTGCCACTGTGAGACGGTACCCTAACTCTAATTCCAACCCTAACCCTAAGGCTATGTGCCCACTTTGCGGATTCGTGTGAGATTTTTCCGCACCATTTTTGAAAAATCCGCAGGTAAAAGGCACTGCGTTTTACCTACGGATTTACAGCGGATTTCCAGTGTTTTTTTGTGCGGATTTCACCTGCGGATTCCTATTGAGGAACAGGTGTAAAACGCTGCGGAATCCGCACAAAATTGACATGCTGCGGAAAATACATAGCGTTTCCGCACGGTATTTTCCGCACCATGGGCACAGCGGATTTAGTTTTCCATAGGTGTACATGGTACTGTAAACCTGATGGAAAACTGCTACGAATTCGCAGCGGCCAATCCGGTGCGGATCCGCGGCCGATCCGCTGCGGATCCGCGGCCGATCCGCTGCGGATCCGCGGCAATCCGCTGCGGATTCGCAGCCAAATCTGCACTGTGTGCATATGCCCTAACCCTACCCCTAACCCTACCCCTAATTCTAACCCTAATTCTAACCCTAGTTCTAACCCTAACCCTAGCAGAAAAAAAAAAATATATATTTTATTTATTTTTATTATTCTCCCTATGGGGGTGATAAAGGGGGGGGGGGTCATTTACTTTTTTTTTATTTTGATCACTGCGATAGGCTATATCGCAGTGATCAAAATAGATCTGGAACGAATCTGCCAGCTGGCAGACTCTGCGGGCGCAGTGCGCAGGCGCCCGCCATATTGGACAATGGCGGCGCCCATGGAGAAGCCGGACGGACACCGGGAGGCCAGGTAAGTATGTAGGGGGGGGTGATCGGATCACGGGGGGGGGACCGGAGCACAGGGAGGGGGCACCGGAGCACGGGGGGAGCGGGCAGGAGGACGGAGGAGCCGGCAGGCGGACGGAGGGGACCGGACCCCGTAACGGAGCACCGGGGGGGCGATCGGTGGGGTGGGGTGGGGGCAGATTAGGTTTTCCAGCCATGGCCGATGATATTGCAGCATCGGCCATGGCTGGATTGTAATATTTCACCGTTTTTTTGGGTGAAATATTACAAATCGCTCTGATTGGCAGTTTCACTTTCAACAGCCAATCAGAGCGATCGTAGCCACGAGGGGGTGAAGCCACCCCCCCTGGGCTGAAGCACCACTCCCCCTGTTCCTGGAGATCGGGTGAAATTGGAGTTAACCCTTTCACCCGATCTGCAGGAGCGCGATCCCTCCATGACGCATACGCTGCGTCATAGGTCGTTTTGGCACCGACTTTCATGACGCAGCGTATGCGTCAAAGGTCGCTAAGGGGTTAAAATTGGAAAAACGCTTTTTTTTTAATTAAGTGCTCAATGGCAAAAGCATATAAACAGTTTTATATTATCAGAACATTTTGCCTTCTAGTCCCTTTTTTTCATATTTCCTCTCTCTTTGCATGTTTTTAATAATTTAGATTTAAGATTTCTTTTTTTTAATAAGAGAGTAACATTTTCAAAAATTTTCTTTTTCTTATAGCATAACATCATTTTCTTTACTTAGGCCCAGCTAGTCTGGGGTTCTAAGAAAACATAAGCTATTTTGTTACACCTAGGTATGCAGAACATACATGTTTATGTGGGGGAGAATCATTATATATCCATCATTTCAGTATGGGTTTTATCAGAGTCAACTAAGCTTTTGCTTATTTTCTCTCTGGAAAAAAATATATATCTTAGTTTAAAACTGATGGAAATGAATAATGGAACTAAGATTTAAACTCCTTCACCGCCTTGGGTTTTTCCACTTTTGCGTTTCCGTTTTTCACTTTCCTTCTTCCCAGAGCCATAAGTTTTTTGCTTTTTCCTTCAATATGGCCAAGTGAGGACTTGTCTTTTTGGAGTTGTACTTTTGAAAGACACCATTAGTTTTACCATATAGTGTACTGGAAAATGGGAAAAAAAAGTGCAGTGATATTGCAAAAAAAATTGCAATTCCACAATTGTTTTTTATTTTACCATTTTATAAATGAGTTATGTAAAAAGCTTAAAAAATCCTTATACTCAATCATCGCTCCATTCACTGGTTCAGTCAATGCTATATCTCCTCATGTTTCACCACTCAGGTTGGAATTTTTGGTCTTTTGCACTGTGCCAGACTTTTGAGTGTCATGGAGTCTAGAAGGTTTTTACGCAGGCACGCAGAAGGGCAATGGTGTCATGATGTTATGACATGTGCCGTAACCTTCTGAACACATGCACAGACGATTCACAGTCAACATGACACCCGGAAGTCCAGCACAGTGCAAGGGCTTTAAAGATCCCATCGTGAGGGGAGGGGAATCAGGAGATGTGGCGAGTACTAGACGGGTGGTGGTGAATAAAGCAGGGGCTGAAGAGTTGAGTGGTGAGGTGAATATAATGATTTTTTTTAACCATTTAATGGCCCATTATGTTTCATATAAATGTCGGCAACCAGTTAAATCTGCACATATGCTAATTCTCCAAAATTTGCTCATGGGTGAATGTAGATTTTTGTACAATTCAAGTCGAATTGAATTCCACTTGAATTTATTTGCTGATCTAGATTTTACTGTACCAATTAGGCCAGTGTTATCAGGGCAATGTAACAAACCTACTTGTTCCTGGGGCTCTTTGGCTGCCTCCGCTGTCAGGCACTGTCATTACAGTTCGGTGGCTGGCACTGACAGTAAAGGAAACATTGCTGACATTATATTGGAGCTCTTCTCTTGCTGCCTAGCACATACAATTATGAAAGGGTTTGGTTAGTTTATCTTTACTTTAACAGATGTGTTGAGGACATTATTGTGTACACATTGCTTATTATTATTTAGGCATTAGAGATTCTCCTCCTGCATTTGTTAGAATAACTCACAGACTGCACATCTATCTGTCACTCTGTAACCATAGAAAAGCTGGTGAGCCTATACTGTCCCTTTATCTGGGGAGGCCTAAATCTATCCCTAACCCTGAAGGTGGAGAAGTCGGGGTCTTGTAGCTCTCTGTGCTCCTACGAAATCCTTCACAGCTCTGACCCTGCCTCAAGGGAGGAAATGGTAGGAGTAAAAGGATAACTCAGGCTGGACAAACTAGGGAAAACCAAGACACAATAAAGCAACAGACACACAGGATACAATACCAAGGGAAAATTAGTGCACAGTAAAGAGATAGAAAAGAAACACAAAAGAACACCAAAAGGGAAGTTAGAGGTTTTCACAACAAACCGCATGCAACAATCTCAAGACGAACTTGAGCAACTCTCCAGAACAATTTCTCCAATGAAACCAGGAACAGAATTAAGATTCTATTGTTTCCATGGAGGGAATCCAGACACTAGTTTATATAATGTAAGGGTGTGGGTCCAATAAGTAAAACAGCCATAGGCCAGAAGGAGCTCTAAATCTTTTCCATGCAACAAGAAATATGATAACTCATGATTGGCCCTGCATATTTAAAGAGGGCCTGTGCTCAGCTAATCACTGCAATCTTGAAATCTCAGATGTACCACAGATCCCAGAAAAATGTGGCACATTCATGACACTATCTTGTCCACAACATGACTGCAGTTAGAGGAGCAAGCGACCGGATCAGTACATCAGTGTACTTCAACAAAAAAGAAGATTTACCATGCTATGTGCTTTTCAGTTGGAGGAGACTGATGGTCTGGACAGGTCACATACGCCCCAGCAGCAGCCATGTTATGGACCAGATAATTGTGTAGTCTGCAAAATAACAAGTTTGGAGGGGGGTAACCTGTATAGTAGTACAGAAAATCATGTCCAACCTCTCTAAGTACTCTAGAGAGGGAGTGTTCTCCCTTCTTGTTCATTGGCCTGAGCTATGAATAAAAAAGTGTTCCATCATGTAAATGAAGGTCTTGCTGACCAGCCAGTCAGGGGACCAATGACATTGTGGGAACAAGCAACCAATACGGGTGCACTGTGCCCTATTTAAACCCCTTTTATACAACTGTTATTGAATTGTATTTCTTCTTTTGTGTGTTTGGATTGACCCTTTGTGTTCTGAATCAGCTTCTGTTCCTTGAATACGCCTTCTGTTTAACCACTTGGATGTCTTTCTGGACTTTATTCTGGACTGATGCTCTTGACTAGAATCTATGTTTTTCGAACACTATTCTGTCATTGTCTCTAACTTTCATGTAATGTGTAATGACCCAGTTTGTAGTCACATTTTTAATCACCAGTAAGCAGTTACTCTATGGATAAACCTAGGGGCCTTTTCCACAAAGTTCAGATCTCTGTACAAGTGTGAATGCTTGCGTACTCCTGAGACTAGTTATGTGGGATAGCTTGCACCAAGTCTGTCTGGGGAAACCTATTTGAATTCATGAATTCTAATTCAAAGTGCTTTAACATGATGACATCCTCTTTAACTGGAAAACAAAGAATAATTGCAAACATTTAACTTTAAAATATGCATACATTGGTAAAGGAGATTCTATCATGTTCTGTGGTAAAAAAAAACAAAACTGAGAGAAAGCAGTCCCTTTAACACTGACATTATAAGATATTTATATTAAGTGACAGTTTTAATTAGTTCATGCTGTACTTTTTTTCCATCAAGTTTCAAACAGATTATAGATACAAGGATTATAGCTTTTGCTGCTAGGGAAAATTTAGTATGTGCTGCCATGACGCTCATGGCCTCCGGAGGTTTCCTAGTGGGGATTTACTACAGAACAATGACATCTCTCACTCACACATCTGTGCACTTTTGAATGGAAAAACTGTCTCCTGGAGCCACGGATGGTATCTTAGGTTTGGTTGGTAGTGTCAGTATAGGATCATAATTATTTCATGATTATTTATCCATTTAAGCTGTAAATTTCATTTACTGTTTGTAGGTTACTGAAAAGAAGAGGATTTATATTGTATAAGCCACAGCTAGATTGACTTTTTTGGCACTCCATGCATCTGCATTTTTCCTAATCTATGTTATGTGCTCTATTTAGCTGTAGACTTAGCATAATCATATAGTCTTAGCTTAAGGATCATATCCTATTCCTTATAAGGAAGATTTATTCTTTCCTTTCATTTCGTCTTCAGTTAGAAAATACAGTAGGCATAGAAATAGAAATCAATAAATGTTCCTCATTAGAAAAATGTCCATAAAAGACTACATCAGAAAGTGCCGAGAGTGCCACCTAAACAGCCTTGAGGTTCCATGCTGCGTTTGCTTAATTACTAAATGCTAACTGCTGATCTGGGCAGTCTGAGTAAATCCTTAGGCTGGGGTCACACTGCGTTATGGCAGCCCGTTAGTCGGACTGCGTCATACCGCAGCATAACACGGTGTAACGCAGTCCATTAACGCTGCCATTGAACCCCATAATCGGCATGCGTTATCTATGTGCCGTCATTCAGTGACGGAGCCTCGGATGCAGCATCTGAGGCTCCATCACCACTAGCACAGATGAATCATGTAGCTAGCGGTATAGCATAACGCGATGGGATGTATGTTATAGTGTTAACGCAGCCTGTCAATGCTATGCATTGAATAGGCTGCTTTAACGCAGTATGAACCTGGCCTTACCTATGAAGCCTCTTTCAGCCCAATATTGCTTTAAGGTTGGAGTCATACTACTGTAGAATACGGACGAGTGCTATGCAATAATAAAATCACATAGCACTTGGACCAGTATTGATCTATGGGGAAACTCTGATCACCGTTTTTTTTCTCGGGCGTATTCAGGGTGTGAGTGAAATCGCAGCATGCTGCGATTTGCAGCGTATATCGGCTGAGTCTCGCCAATGCAAGTCTATGGGTGCAAGAAAAAATTGCATACCATAGGACCATCAGTGTGATTTGCGAGAAATACGCACACATTTTTCTCATTTCAGCCCGTTGAGCCATTAAATTCAATGAGGAAATGAGAAATGTAAAGCCTTACGCATATCATGCAACTGTCATACGGATACTTAGATACGATGAAATCACATCATCGCATTGCAAACAGATTACATACAGATCACCATACGGAGAACATTTGTGCGATTCTCGGCCGTCAAAATCGGACCAATTTTTTATACGTTGAGTAAGACTCTGGCCTAATCCTCTCTCTCTGTCTTGAGTGGCACAATCTATGTACATCTATGATAGAATTCTAATTTTACTATATAACTGAAATACTAAAGTGAAAGTGATCAAATTCAGGACACAGTTTCAAGTCCCACAGGGGGACTAAAGGGATTTATAAAAAGATATATATAAATTTTGAGAAAATATATATTTTTGAAAAAAGCAATAATTTAAATCAGCCCCTCATATTTAGTTTTGTCACATAAATAAATATGTGATTTATCAAAATATAAAATTACTTATCTCATGTGATAATTAAAATCAAGTTGCAAGAATTGCCATCTCCCCAAAAAATTTGAATAGCAAGAGATAAAAACATCATCTGTACCCCAAAATGGTACCAATTATAAAATATAGCTCAAAAGACAAAAAATAAGCCTCAGCTCCATCTAGGGATAGAAATATGAAAAATTATTGGTTTCACAAAATGGCCACGAAAAAACAATTATGTTTTATAATGTTCAGAATTTTTTTTTTAAATAGACCCTAACATCCAGTGGCGTAACTAGAGTCTGATGGGCCCTGATACAGGATTCGGACCAGGTCCCTCATTAAATATACTTATGTTCTCCATCCTGGTATATCTTCCTGATGTGTGTATATATATATATATATATATATATATATATATATATATATATATATATGTGTGTGTGTGTGTGTGTGCCCTCTATTCCAGTATTTATAACCCTCATACTGGTATATATGTGCCTCATCCATGCTCCATCCTTGTTTATACTGTAAATCCACCATCCTAATATATCCCTTGCCCTGGGTACCATCCTGGTATATATATATATATATATATATATATATATATATATATATATATATATATATATCCCCCATTCTGTTATATGGCCCCCGTTCTACCACTATTTGTCAATATATAGAAAAAAATAATCCATTATACTCACCCTGGGCATACTTGGAAGTCATTTGGTCCCATAGTAGAAGTATAATGCAGCCTTCTTAGTCCTCCATATAGTATAATGTGCCCCAATAGTCATGCATACAGTATAATGCGCCCCCATAGTCCTCTATATAGTATAATGCATCCCATAGTTCTCCATATAGTATAATGCACCCCATAGTCATGCACATATTATATTGCACTTGATAGCTCTCCATATATTAAAATGCACCTCATAGACCTCCATATAGTATAATGCAAAGCCCATAGTCCTCCATATGGTATAACTCACATCCCATTGTTCTCCCATATAGTATAATACACAGCTCATTCCCTTCATATAATATAATGCACAGCCCATAGTCCTTTGTATAGTATAATGCGCAGACTATACTCATCCATATAGTATAATGCACAGCCCATATTCCTCCATACAGTATTATGCGCATCCATATATATAATGCACAGCCCATCATCATCCATGTAGTCTAGAGCACAGCCCAGTCATCCATGTAGTATAATGCACTGCCCATAGTTATTCATGTAGTATAATGCACACCCCATAGTCCTCCATGTAGTATAATGTACAGCCCAATTGTCATCCATGTAGTATAATGGCCCACCTATAATCATCCATTAAACAGAAACACGACAAAATTCAGCATAGTACAAACATCCCCAGAAAAAATACGATAAAGCAAAATATGGCTATGCTGATAGACGTAAGGACTAAATAAATGAACTAGTTGCTAATTACATTAACAAAGAGGAGTGGGTAAAAGACCCAAAAATGACCCAAAATTCACAGATACCAATATATTAAAAAAAAAGTCTTTATTAGAAAACATTTTTTAAAATGAAAACAGGTAGGGGCATGGCGCCGCATGGCGCACAAATCACACCGCACAGTCATGTATAGTTACCAAGGGCGCACGGAACCGAGAAACCAAACATCCATAATCAAACTACAATTCAGCAGAGAACCATATATTCCCCATAATGGGTAAGTTAACATGTAATGTATAGTATAACATACTACAAAATGGATGCACTACCTCAATGTAAATACCATAAAATATAAGAAGTGCTCATTACCTCTAAGTAGGATACGAGACTTCCAGGGTCCGTGCGCCCACCCCGACGCACGTTTCGGTAACACACCTTCCTCAGGGGGCACCCTCAAGTAAGGAAAGCAATGGTTCTTTACCTTTTTAAAGCCACATGCACATTAGATAAAAGTTGACCAAATCCAATGATTTTGTCAGGAGAAGATGTCCATCTTATGTGTGTATCTGACATCTGAATATCCGCTGACCGGTTATGCCATGGAATATAATTATCAGGCAGTTAAAATCTAGTTGCTTACCCTTTTCGGAAAGATAAGCTAGATGATTTTTCAGAGGCTTAGGGTACTGTCACACAGTGGCACTTTTGTCGCTACGACGGTACGATCTGTGACGTTCCAGCGATATCCATACGATATCGCTGTGTCTGACGCGCAGCAGCGATCAAGGACCCTGCTGAGAATCGTACGTCGTAGCAGATCGTTTGGAACTTTATTTTGTCGCTGGATCTCCCGCTGTCATCGCTGGATCGTTGTGTGTGACAGCGATCCAGCGATGCGTTCGCTTGTAACCAGGGTAAACATCGGGTTACTAAGCGCAGGGCCGCGCTTAGTAACCCGATGTTTACCCTGGTTACCAGCGTAAAAGTAAAAAAAAAAAAAAAGTACATACTCACATTCCGGTGTCCTTCAGGTCCCTTGCCGTCTGCTTCCCGCTCTGACTGACTCCCGGCCGTAAGGCAGTACAGAGCACAGCGGTGACGTCACTGCTGTGCTCTGCTTTCACTTTACGGCGGCACTCAGTCAGAGCGGGAAGCAGACGGCAAGGGACCTGAAGGACACCGGAATGTGAGTATGTACGTTTCTTTTTTTTTTTTAACTTTTACGCTGGTAACCAGGGTAAACATCGGGTTACTAAGCGCGGCCCTGCGCTTAGTAACCCGATGTTTACCCTGGTTACCCGGGCCTTCGGCATCGTTGGTCGCTGGAGAGCGGTCTGTGTGACAGCTCTCCAGCAACCACACAACGACTTTCCAACGATCACGGCCAGGTCGTATCGCTGGTCGTGATCGTTGGAAAGTTGCAGAGTGTGACAGTACCCTTACTCATAGACAACACAGGAACACTCGGCTGAGCCTAGTCTTCCTTTGTATGGTAAATCTAAAGAGATACTTGTCAGCAAACAATTGTTCCCCCAATAGCAATACAATGTGCATGGCCAGCTTAGACAATCAGGCCAATTCATCAAGCAGTTTGGTTTAGTTTTGCAAATACTTTGTGACTTTTAGTATTTTCGCTCCAGCTCTGCTAACGTTTTGAAAAGTGGGTGTAGCTTAGTGGGAGGGGACAAGGATGAACATAGCCCAACAAACTAGTCAGAATTTGCACCTACATATGACATAAATTGAGACAGAAATGTACTCCAGACTGGAATACATCTCTGATCCTGGTGCATGGTTGCTGAGCATTGCACCAATTTCAATAAGAGGCACAGCGCTTAATTATTTTGGTACATTCTACTCCAGTGCATTCTGGATCAAGATTGGCATACAAAATGCAGGTCTTGATGAATCAAAGGTCCCAACCAGTGTTGCCAGATACAGTACTGAGTCATTTACAGTGCATGAATTTATAACGTCTCCTCAAATTCTTCCTCTACCCACAGTATTCAGTAAAAGCTGTGAGCACAGCATAGTAAGAAGCACCAACTTGATCTTCTGCAGAGCCGTCAGCTATGGTTACAACCTCTTTTGTGTCTTTAGAAGGTTGCTGCTATCTACCTGAAGTAAGCCTTTGAGGAACTCCTAGCTGTTGACCTGCTTCTTTTAACTAGAGATAGAGAACATATTGAGTGCCAGCACATATAAGACAGGGGGCAAGGAAAGGGCTCTTGGAGTTGAGGGAGCACTAAGCTCAGCACAGAACATACTTCCACTGGCTGGACTTGTGTGCTCTGTGTCTACCACACATAGTGTGGTCAGACTATGCAGTTGCTGGTTAAGTGATCCAATGTGAACCCCCTTCTCCAAAACATACATCTTATTTTTACTTTTTTCATTAAAATTGTATTTATATTTATTTTAGTCATAATTCTAATATTAATTAAATATTATAGTGAATTTATTTTATTTACAATTCATGTATTCACACTATGGTAAACTTTTAACAGCTTAAACTTTTAAGATATTTACAAGCAGAATCATTTAAGTATATGAATTGAAAGTACATGAGTGGAGTCAGTATAATTGTTTTTGCTGCTTGAGCATCCCTTGGGAATAAATCAATTAATAAATGCAGCAATTCAAGTCAACTGCTGATGTTTTTTCTATGTAAAATAGTTTCTTTTTTTTTTACAATGTTAGCTATAATTAATAAGAATATTGCCTAGGGATAGATCTACATTTGCTTAATTTCAAATAAGTGACTAAATATCATACTTTGCTAAATATCAATTATATGAATTATTAGAGTGAAATAATTGGAAGTCAGAATAAATCTTAAGATGTTGTTATGAAGTATTTAATACAAAAAAATGTATATGGTATGTCTTAAAATTGTTTATTAGAGAAGAGCAAATCTTTTGAAATTCCAGTTCACAAGCTTTGGCAAATTTTCCCCCCAAAATTCAATAGTAGAGAATAGATTCGCTGCCAATCACAAGTGCCCTAATTGCCCTGAAAAGATGTGTATATCTTGTAATGCGAGAGAATCTATAAGATTATGGTAATGATATTGGTCACACTCTGATCAGAGTTTGAGCCAAGTGTCAGTTTACTATGATCTGATTCTCTTGCATGAGAGAATCTCAGCACAGGTGTGGAGAAGATGGAGAACTTATTTTCTCCATCTTGGAGATGACATCCGACTGCAATCCAATATTTCACACAAAAACACGCAAATAGTCAGCTCTTCTGAAAGTCTGCTGCCTCTCATCTGTTTCTGCATGGATGGTAGAACACACAGTCCATGCAAAAAAAAATACGATGAATCTAGCAGGAATTTTGAAGTAAAAAAAGTTTGTTTATTTCTTCATTTTAAAAATAGTTATATGGTAAACCACACAAAAAAATGAAAGATAAAATTTATCTTACAGCATCATGCACAAAGAGTTCATGGAATGGCAGTTATTCCGATGCGTTTCGACTTGATGTCTTAATCATGGCTTGTCTCAATTGAGACTAAGCGATGTTTTATACCTCCTGTTCTTTAGGCAACACAACTGCAACTGATTTTGTTAATTGTCTCTCAAAACAACACTTTTAAATCACTGCAACATTAAATGTTCGAGAATACGGACTATATAGCATAAGAAAAGGAAAAAGAAAAAAAGTGAATTATATATACAACAGATTAAAAACTTTAAGGAAATTCTAGTGTAATAGAAATAAATAAAACATAAATATAAAGAAAAAATCATTGGTATTGTAATATCAAATCTTGTCTAGAATATAAACCATGTGGATTTCTTGTTTCTAATGTAAAAATCCAAAACAATTCTCTATTTAATAGCTTTTTTTCTGTGATCCCCACCTCTGGGTGGTTTATATACTTTTTCTATAGCACAGAAAGAAAACGTTGTTGTATTTCCCTTGTGCACACTGGCAAAATGTTTAGACACTGATGAGGATGAAAACGCTGCTGGATTATTAGCATCTGATAGATGTCTACGAATTCTAGTTTTTAATGTGCATGTTGTGCACCCAACATATTGCAATTTACACATAGTGCATTCTATCAAATATACAAATTCTCAAAACTTAGGTCATAGAAAGAATGAAGTAAAACGGACAAGTCGGAAGAAGTAAAAGTTTATCTTTAAGTGTGTTTTCACATGCAACAAATTAGTTGTAGAAATGTTTGTGACTAAAAATAATTTTTATTTATTTGAAAGCTGGTGTCAAAACCCGTAATTCTGCGGAATATAAGCTGCATGTAAATTATTTCTTAAAAATGTTGTTCCACAAATATGATCCATAGAATGATCTCATTTGGATGTGCAATGATGCTTCATTCTTTGACTATGAGATGCACAAAAATAGCCAAATGCTGTACTTGGTTGTCTCTATTAGTCCCATAGACAGTGTATCATGCGTGAGTTATCTGCTACTCTGTTAAAGTGTGGAGCTCAGAACCATGGTTCTTGAGATTGGTGGGGGTCTTAGTAGTATATGCATCTTGACAATACACTTACAACCTCAAGTGGTAATCTTAGTGAAGAAATTTGGGAGCAATAGCGTAAATAGGGTGATACCCGTGATACAACGGGTGTATAAACTGGAGGTAAGCTCACTCTGTTTTGTTGCAATTGTAACAATGAATAAGCTCGAACAGCTGCTGCAGACCATGGATGATAGACCATGAGGATAGTAGAAGCAGAAGGACAGCTTCCTTGCGCTGCCATCAATATTCCACAAAGAAGCACCTCGTCCTCAGGAAACCACATTATTTTTTGAGGATGAGGTTGGAATACCTTGAATCGAGTACATTCACTCTGCAGAATAAACTAATGTTTTTATTTTATTGATTCTCTGTTATCCTTTGTGGGATATTGACAGCAGCACAGGGAAGCCATCCATTTCCTTCTATTAAGCTGTAATTTCAATAATTAACAACTGTTTTCAAGAACAAGATGACAGAACTTTAAATCACATGACATACTGTTTATTCCATATTGTTTGAATTAGGTAGACCCCTAAAGCAATCAGTGTGAGAGAATGGAAAATGTTACTATATTATTTGGCCTAAAGTGGTTGAAATGAAGAGTACAGTCATTTAACACATTTACAGGAGGAATGGTTCTGTTCACAATTCTAATATCTCACACATTTTCACACATTTGTATTGATATCCCATGTAATTTTCATGTTCTGTCTATTTTGTTTATATTATACCTATGGATTAGATATCTTAAAAGGTATATGTCAGAAGAATTAACCCTCCTAAGTAGTCTATATAGGCATGCAGGTCATTGGAATCTGAAAAAAATGATATATAAAGAAAAAAATGATATATAAAAAAAAAAAATTGGGCTAAAAGCCCTAGCCAGCTCACCAACAGACACAGGTGCTCGGAACTCCGTCCAGACTCAACGTGAAACAGCAGAAATGAAGACTGGCTTTCCAGCTCCTTAAAACAAATTCTTTATTGTAGGCAGATTAAAACATGATGTTTGGCATGATCCTCAAAATAATGGATGTACACACAAGGCGCTGACAGTCCAGCGACTTGTTTCGATATTGAATAGATCTTTGTCACAGCTCAACGCTATTAACAGCATGCAGGTCTTATAGGTTATGTGGACCAATCGAATGATTACTCTATGTCAGATGATTCAGCATGTCAAGGTCCTCAACATTAACCTTTTGATCACTGACACAATATACCGGAATGCTGCAAAAGGTAACAATAAATTGATAAATATAATTCATGTTACATTGTTGTCAGTCATCAGTAATGAAACATAATTTCATTTTTCTGTTTAAACCTTTAGAGTGTTTTGTTCCCAAGTTGTAGATCCAGAATGCCTCTTGTGTTGATAAGCGTCTTCTTATATCACCCCCCACTTGGAGTTTTTTAGTTGCTCAATGCCTGAAACTAATAAAGATGAAGTATTGCCATTGTGATGTGAAATAAAATGCTTTGCAGCCATTGATATATTCCAAGTAACACTACTATTATTTTTTATATCATTCATGTGCCCTGATATGCCAGTTTTAAGTTTTCTTGTGGTGCATCCGATGTACATTAATTGACAGATGGTACATTGTATTTGATACAGTACATTTGTTGAGTCACAGTTAATAAAATGATTGATGTTATAAGTTTGTGTGCCATCATAATTTTTAAACAATTTTGCAACTTATGCATACTTACATGTTTTACACTTATTTGTCCCACACCTTAAAAACCCTTAAATTTTAACCAATTATGCACAGGTGATCTAGATTAAAATAATCCTGGAGGTGCATTTCTGATAGTAGGAGCTCGTCTGGATATAATATTTATTCCTGACTCCAAGATTTTAGCCAGAATGTCATCTTCATATAATATGGGTAAACATTTATAATAATATTTTTTATTTAATTACGGTAAATTGAGGACTGTACCGCAAACAGAAAAAAGGATTTTTATTTCTGTCTGTCCCAATGTAATTATTTTTCGATTCCAATAAATTATTTCTATTTTTAGAGAGGGCTATATTTCTGGCTCTTCTAAGAGTCCATTCTGGATAATCACGTTTTTTCATTTTTTCATGCAGAGCATCAAATTCCATATTCATATCATTTTCATTGGAACAATTTCTGTTAAGTCTGATATGCTCCCCTACCAGGACAGATTTTAATGTGTGTTTTGGATGGCTACCACGGACGTTCAAAATTGTATTGCCACTAACTGGTTTGTGGTGGGTTTTAGTGGTAATATGCTGACCAACATCTCTCTGAAGCTCTAAGTCCAAAAAAGAAATGGAATGATTACTTTGTATAAATGTAAATCTAATATTATAATTGTTTGAATTGATATATTTTATAAATTTAGGCATGACAGACAAATATCGGTCCCATATTATGAGGGTATCGTCGATGTATCTGTCATACCAAACTAGCTGCTGAAAGAAAGGGTTATCTGTGGAGTAGATTTAATTAGTCATCCATAGATTATTATGTCCTTGGTTTTACATTTTGGTGGTATATAGCATTCCAAAAAGTCACTCAAAAATTTTTTGGGATTCAGTTAGTCATGCTTAGAGTATTACATGCTTTCTGTTACAGTTTTCTGGATTGAATAAGTAATCCATGCAGTGTAATGTGATTAGTGGGCGACAAAGATGTCAGTATCCCTCGAGACTCCCTAGGGATGTACATCAGATTACGAAATAGTGTATGGATAAGAAATGTAAATAAACAAGCAAACATTTTAAACACTTTATTGTAGTGTTAAATACCACCAAAAATGTAACTGAATGCATATAATACTCTATGGATGAATAATTTAATCCAGAAATAGTATTCTATGCTTTTTTAAGTTTTACATATCACCGTAATGCAACAATAACCATGTTAAACTGTATAGATAAGTCATTGAATCCTCAAAAAATATGAACGTAAATATTTTGAAAGCGTACTTTATGTACTTATACACTCATAAAGTCTTTGAAGGAAGTTAAAAGCCAGACAAAAATTATGAGAAGGTTCATCCAAGGAATATCAGAGACAGATCAAGCTGGTGTGACAGCAGAAGTGGCAAAACCAGAACCGTCCACTTTCCCAGAACCACCAAGGCCCAAACCCAGATGGCAGCCTTCACCTCTGAAGTTCTTGCGGACTGTGGACAGCAACTTGTGAGTGGATTACAGGACTTAGGCTGGTTGGAAGAGATAAGGAGGTAAGCCAGGACCAGGGCTGGAGACATGCTAGTGGGCTCACTAGCTGCAAGGTACCAAGAGTTGGCATCTCAGTGGTAGCTTGTTACCTACACCTGTCAGTGGAGATGGAGGGCCATAGAAGAGTTTGGGACCCGTAATCAAATTTTGCTCAACCAAGCGGCAGTAGGTACAGAACACTTGCCTCCAAGGCTGCAAGAGTTGATGGCTGAAACAAGGTATACATTGCTCAAAAAGGAGTGCCAAGATTGCTGGTATGCGGTGTGTGTTTGATCCAAGAAGGAAGAGAGCAAGTTGAACCTTTCTTGTGAAATGAACAGGCTTAGGAGAAGCTCCACGAGGTGGCTCGAGATGGGTCTACCACCCCAAGAGATTTACTGTCCTTGGGGTTCCCTATCTTCTATGCAGGAGCAGGTGATGGTGCAGGTGACACAGGGGGATGTCGCCCACTTTTACATGTCAGAGGCCCCAGAATTAATTAAAGTGGAGTCAGTTACAGCTCAGGCATCTGGGATTCGGGCTCTAGGAAGCAGATCGCAGCAGTCCCCTAAGCCTCCCAAGGAAGGGGACATCTGAAGAGCATTACTGTATTACCCTCCTTATAATTTTTTCCTTGATTTGCAAAGTCTTCATGAGTGCTGAAGTGCTACAACTACAGTTTCTTAATTTTTCATTTATGAGTGTAGGAGTACATCAACTACACTTTCAAAATATTTAAATGAGTTCTGCCATTTAGTGCCTTCAAGGGTGTATGGATGTGTGCAGAGCCTTTATGAGTGTAGGAGTACCACAACTACATTATGTTCACAATATTTGAATGAGGTACTACAGATGGTGCCTTCCAGGTTGTATGAATGATACTGCTTGCATTTTTGGCAAGTTTTGCACTGTGTATAAAGCTTTTATGAGTGTAAGAGTACCACAACTAGACTTTGTTCACAATATTGGAATGAAGCACAGCAGTTGCTGCCTTCAAGGCTGTGTGGGTGACCTTGCTTGTAATTTTTGGCAGGCTTTGCACTTAACCCCTTTCTGCCATCGGACGGAAAAGTGCATCCGATCGCAGAACCTGTTGTGAATTTACCTTTTGGCTCCCTCTAGTGGCTACTAGTGATTTTACTCTGGGTATGTCATTCATCCCTTGTATGCTCACCTGGGTCGTTAGGTCAGGGGTGTTGCTATATAAGCTCCCTGGACCTTCAGTTCAATGCCTGGCAACGTTGATATCAGAGCTAATCTGTAGTGCTCTGGTCTTCTGATCCTGGTTCCTGCTTGATTAAGCTAAGTCTACTTTCTTGCTTTTTGCTATTTGTTTTTGTTTGCATTTTTGTCCAGCTTGTATATAATCTGTTTCCTGACCTTGCTGGAAGCTCTAGGGTGGCTGGTGTTCTCCCCCCGGGCCGTTAGATGGTTCGGGGGTTCTTGAATCTCCAGCGTGGATTTTGATAGGGTTTTTGTTGACCATATAAGTTATCTTACTACATTCTGCTATTAGTAAAGTGGGCCTCTCTTTGCTAAAATCTAGTTCATCTCTGTGTTTGTCATTTCCTCTTACCTCACCGTTATTATTTGTGGGGGGCTACTATCCTACTTTTGGGGTCTATTCTCTGGAGGCAAGAGAGGTCTTTGTTTTCCTCTTCTAGGGGTAGTTAGTCCTCCGGCTGGCGCGAGACATCTAGCGACCAACGTAGGCATGTTCCCCGGCTACTGCTAGTGCTGGCGTTAGGAGTAGATATATGGTCAACCCAGTTACCACTGCCCTATGAGCTGGATTTTTGTACGTCGCAGACTTACTTGTTTCTCTGAGACCCTCGCCATTGGGGTCATAACAGTTTGCCAGGCCAGAATTAAATGTTAAATGCATTGCAGAAGCGGGATTATAAGAAAGAAAGTTCTGAGTTTTTTTTTCTCTCTCTCATTTTTTTTTTCTTTTCCCCTTTACCTCTGAGTGGCTTGTGTTTGCTGCAGACATGAATGTCCAGACCTTGATTACAAGTGTGGACCAGCTTGCTGCTCGTGTGCAGGGCATACAAGATTATGTTATCAGAAGTCCTATGTCAGAACCTAAGATACAGATTCCTGAACCGTTTTCCGGAGACCGATTTAAATTTAGAAATTTCAGGAATAATTGTAAATTGTTTTTGTCCCTGAAACCCTGTTCATCTGGAGACTCCGCTCAGCAAGTAAAAATTGTTATTTCTTTTTTACGGGGCGACCCTCAGGATTGGGCCTTCTCGCTGGCGCCAGGAGATCCGGCATTGGCTGACATTGATGCGTTTTTTCTGGCGCTCGGTTTGCTTTATGAGGAACCCAATCTTGAGATTCAGGCAGAAAAGGCCTTTCTGGCTATGTCTCAGGGCCAGGACGAGGCTGAAGTGTATTGCCAAAAATTTCGGAAATGGTCCGTGCTGACCCAGTGGAACGAGTGTGCATTGGCTGCTAATTTTAGAAATGGCCTTTCTGAAGCCATTAAGAATGTGATGGTGGGTTTTCCCATTCCCACAGGTCTGAATGATTCTATGGCCCTGGCTATTCAAATCGACCGGCGGTTGCGGGAGCGCAAAACCGCTAATTCCCTCATGGTGTTGTCTGAACAGACACCTGATTTAATGCAATGTGATAGAATCCTGACTAGAAATGAGCGGAAAATTCATAGACGCCAGAATGGCTTGTGTTACTACTGTGGTGATTCTACACATGTTATCTCAGCATGCTCTAAACGTCTTACTAAGGTTGTTAGTCCGGTCGCCATTGGTAATTTGCAACCTAAATTTATTCTATCTGTAACTTTGATTTGCTCACTGTCATCGTATCCTGTCATGGCGTTTGTGGACTCGGGTGCTGCTCTGAGCCTTATGGATCTGTCATTTGCCAAGCGCTGCGGATTTGTTCTTGAGCCATTGGAAAATCCTATCCCTCTTAGGGGTATTGATTCTACGCCATTGGCAAAAAATAAACCGCAGTTTTGGACACAGGTTACCATGTGCATGACTCCCGAACATCGGGAGGTAATACGTTTTCTTGTTCTGCATAAAATGCATGATTTGGTTGTTTTGGGTTTGCCATGGTTACAGACCCATAATCCAGTCTTGGACTGGAAGGCTATGTCAGTGTCAAGTTGGGGCTGCCATGGAATTCATGGAGATTCCCTGCCCTTGTCTATTGCTTCTTCTACGCCTTCGGAAGTTCCGGCGTATTTGTCTGATTATCAGGATGTCTTCAGCGAGTCTAAGTCCAGTGCACTGCCTCCTCATAGGGAATGTGACTGTGCAATAGATTTGATCCCTGGCAGTAAGTTTCCTAAGGGGAGACTGTTTAATCTGTCGGTACCTGAACATACCACGATGCGTTCATATATCAAGGAGTCTCTTGAGAAGGGGCATATCCGTCCTTCTTCTTCCCCTCTTGGTGCGGGATTCTTTTTTGTGGCCAAAAAGGACGGATCTTTGAGGCCTTGTATTGACTATCAGCTTTTAAATAAGATAACTGTTAAATTTCAGTATCCTTTGCCGCTGTTGTCAGATTTGTTTGCCCGGATTAAAGGTGCCAAGTGGTTCACCAAGATAGACCTTCGTGGTGCGTACAACCTTGTGCGCATTAGGCAGGGCGATGAATGGAAAACCGCATTCAATACGCCCGAAGGTCATTTTGAGTACTTGGTGATGCCATTCCGTCTCTCTAATGCACCTTAAGTTTTTCAGTCCTTCATGCATGACATTTTCCGGAAGTATCTGGATAAATTTTTGATTGTTTATCTGGATGATATTCTGGTTTTTTCTGATGATTGGGACTCGCATGTGGAGCAGGTCAGGATGGTTTTTGAGATTCTGCGTGAAAATTCTTTGTTTGTAAAAGACTCAAAGTGTCTCTTTGGTGTACAGAAGGTTCCCTTTTTGGGGTTCATTTTTTCCCCTTCTGCTGTGGAGATGGATCCAGTCAAGGTCCGAGCTATTCATGATTGGACTCAACCCTCGTCAGTTAAGAGTCTTCAGAAGTTCTCGGGTTTTGCTAACTTCTACCGTCGTTTTATCGCAAATTTCTCTAGCGTCGTTAAACCGCTAACGGATATGACCAAGAAAGGCTCTGATGTAGCTAACTGGGCTCCTGCTGCCGTGGAGGCTTTCCAGGAGTTAAAACGCCGGTTTACTTCGGCGCCTGTTTTGTGCCAGCCTGACATCTCACTTCCTTTTCAGGTTGAGGTGGATGCTTCGGAGATTGGGGCAGGGGCCGTTTTGTCACAGAGAGGCCCTGGTTGCTCTACTATGAGACCTTGTGCCTTTTTCTCTAGGAAGTTTTCGCCGGCAGAGCGAAATTATGATGTGGGCAATCGGGAGTTGTTGGCCATGAAGTGGGCATTTGAGGAGTGGCGTCATTGGCTCGAGGGTGCTAAGCATCGTGTGGTGGTCTTGACTGATCACAAAAATCTGATGTATCTCGAGTCTGCTAAACGCCTGAATCCTAGACAGGCCCGCTGGTCATTGTTTTTCTCCCGTTTTGACTTTGTGGTCTCGTATTTACCAGGGTCTAAGAATGTGAAGGCCGACGCTCTGTCTAGGAGCTTTGTGCCTGATGCTCCTGGAGTCGCTGAACCTGTGGGTATTCTTAAGGAAGGAGTTATCGTGTCTGCTATTTCTCCAGATCTGCGACGTGTGTTGCAGAGATTTCAGGCTGGTAGGCCTGACTCTTGTCCACCTGACAGATTGTTTGTGCCTGCTAGATGGACCAGCAGAGTCATTTCCGAGGTTCATTCCTCGGTGTTGGCAGGGCACCCGGGAATTTTTGGCACCAGAGATCTGGTGGCCAGGTCCTTTTGGTGGCCTTCCTTGTCAAGGGATGTGCGGTCATTTGTACAGTCCTGTGGTACTTGTGCTCGAGCTAAGCCTTGCTGCTCTCGTGCCAGCGGGTTGCTCTTGCCCTTGCCTGTCCCGAAGAGACCTTGGACACACATCTCTATGGATTTAATTTCTGATCTTCCGGTGTCTCAGGGCATGTCTGTCATCTGGGTGATATGTGATCGTTTCTCCAAGATGGTCCATTTGGTTCCTTTGCCTAAGCTGCCCTCTTCTTCTGATCTGGTTCCTGTGTTCTTCCAGAACGTGGTTCGTTTGCACGGCATTCCTGAGAATATTGTGTCAGACAGAGGATCCCAGTTTGTTTCCAGGTTCTGGCGATCCTTTTGTGGTAGGATGGGCATTGAGTTGTCGTTTTCATCCGCTTTCCATCCCCAGACTAACGGACAAACGGAGCGAACTAATCAGACTCTGGAGGCTTATTTGAGGTGTTTTGTCTCTTCTGATCAGGATGATTGGGTGACCTTCTTGCCATTGGCTGAATTTGCCCTTAATAATCAGGCTAGTTCCGCCACCTTGGTTTCGCCATTTTTCTGCAACTCTGGTTTCCATCCTCGTTTTTCCTCGGGACATGTGGAGCCTTCTGACTGTCCTGGGGTGGATTCCGTGGTGGATAGGTTGCAGCGGATCTGGGGGCATGTGGTGGACAACTTGAAGTTGTCACAGGAGAAGGCTCAGCGTTTTGCCAACCGCCGCCGCGGTGTGGGTCCCCGACTTCGCGTTGGGGATTTGGTATGGCTGTCTTCTCGATTTGTTCCTATGAAGGTCTCCTCTCCCAAATTTAAGCCTCGCTTCATTGGTCCTTACAAGATATTGGAAATCATTAATCCTGTATCCTTTCGCCTGGATCTTCCGGTGTCGTTTGCCATCCACAACGTATTTCATAGGTCCTTGTTGCGGCGGTACGTTGTGCCTGTGGTTCCTTCTGCTGAGCCTCCTGCTCCGGTGTTGGTTGAGGGCGAGTTGGAGTACGTGGTGGAGAAGATCTTAGATTCTCGTCTCTCCAGGCGGAGGCTTCAGTACCTGGTCAAGTGGAAGGGCTATGGTCAGGAGGATAATTCCTGGGTGGTCGCCTCTGATGTGCATGCGGCCGATTTAGTTCATGCCTTTCACGCCGCTCATCCTGATCGCCCTGGTGGTCTTGGTGAGGGTTCGGTGACCCCTCACTAAGGGGGGGGGGTACTGTTGTGAATTTACCTTTTGGCTCCCTCTAGTGGCTACTAGTGATTTTACTCTGGGTATGTCATTCATCCCTTGTTGTATGCTCACCTGGGTCGTTAGGTCAGGGGTGTTGCTATATAAGCTCCCTGGACCTTCAGTTCAATGCCTGGCAACGTTGATATCAGAGCTAATCTGTAGTGCTCTGGTCTTCTGATCCTGGTTCCTGCTTGATTAAGCTAAGTCTACTTTCTTGCTTTTTGCTATTTGTTTTTGTTTGCATTTTTGTCCAGCTTGTATATAATCTGTTTCCTGACCTTGCTGGAAGCTCTAGGGTGGCTGGTGTTCTCCCCCCGGGCCGTTAGACGGTTCGGGGGTTCTTGAATCTCCAGCGTGGATTTTGATAGGGTTTTTGTTGACCATATAAGTTATCTTACTACATTCTGCTATTAGTAAAGTGGGCCTCTCTTTGCTAAAATCTAGTTCATCTCTGTGTTTGTCATTTCCTCTTACCTCACCGTTATTATTTGTGGGGGGCTACTATCCTACTTTTGGGGTCTATTCTCTGGAGGCAAGAGAGGTCTTTGTTTTCCTCTTCTAGGGGTAGTTAGTAGTGTTGAGCGATACCGTCCGATACTTGAAAGTATCGGTATCGGAAAGTATCGGCCGATACCGGCAAAGTATCGGATCCAATCCGATACCGATACCCGATACCAATACAAGTCAATGGGACTCAAGTATCGGACGGTATTCCTGATGGTTCCCAGGGTCTGAAGGAGAGGAAACTCTCCTTCAGGCCCTGGGAACCATATTAATGTGTAAAATAAAGAATTAAAATAAAAAATATCGCTATACTCACCTGTCCGACGCAGCCGGGACCTCAGCGAGGGAACCGGCAGCGTTGTTTGTTTAAAATTCGCGCTTTTACTTGGTTACGTGAAGTCCCGGCTTGTGATTGGTCAGGGCGGCCATGTTGCCGGGACGCGGACCAATCACAGCAAGCCGTGACGAAATTACGTCACGGCTTGCTGTGATTGGTCCGCGTCCCGGCAACATGGCCGCCATTAACCAATCACAAGCCGTGACGTCACGGGAGGCTGGACATGCGCGTATTTTGAAAAGCGCGCGTGTCCAGCCTCCAGTGACGTCCCGGCTTGTGATTGGTTAATGGCGGCCATGTTGCCGGGACGTCACTGGAGGCTGGACACGCGCGCTTTTCAAAATACGCGCATGTCCAGCCTCCCGTGACGTCCCGGCTTGTGATTGGTTAATGGCGGCCATGTTGCCGGGACGTCACTGGAGGCTGGACACGCGCGCTTTTCAAAATACGCGCATGTCCAGCCTCCCGTGACGTCCCGGCTTGTGATTGGTTAATGGCGGCCATGTTGCCGGGACGTCACTGGAGGCTGGACACGCGCGCTTTTCAAAATACGCGCATGTCCAGCCTCCCGTGACGTCCCGGCTTGTGATTGGTTAATGGCGGCCATGTTGCCGGGACGTCACTGGAGGCTGGACACGCGCGCTTTTCAAAATACGCGCATGTCCAGCCTCCCGTGACGTCCCGGCTTGTGATTGGTTAATGGCGGCCATGTTGCCGGGACGTCACTGGAGGCTGGACACGCGCGCTTTTCAAAATACGCGCATGTCCAGCCTCCCGTGACGTCACGGCTTGTGATTGGTTAATGGCGGCCATGTTGCCGGGACGCGGACCAATCACAGCAAGCCGTGACGTAATTTCGTCACGGCTTGCTGTGATTGGTCCGCGTCCCGGCAACATGGCCGCCCTGACCAATCACAAGCCGGGACTTCACGTAACCAAGTAAAAGCGCGAAATTTAAACAAACAACGCTGCCGGTTCCCTCGCTGAGGTCCCGGCTGCGTCGGACAGGTGAGTATAGCAATATTTTTTATTTTAATTCTCTTTTTTACACATTATTACATTAATGTTGTTGCGATACCCGATACCCGATACCACAAAAGTATCGGATCTCGGTATCGGAAATTCCGATACAGCAAGTATCGGCCGATACCCGATACTTGCAGTATCGGAATGCTCAACACTAGTAGTTAGTCCTCCGGCTGGCGCGAGACATCTAGCGACCAACGTAGGCATGTTCCCCGGCTACTGCTAGTGCTGGCGTTAGGAGTAGATATATGGTCAACCCAGTTACCACTGCCCTATGAGCTGGATTTTTGTACGTCGCAGACTTACTTGTTTCTCTGAGACCCTCGCCATTGGGGTCATAACAAGAACCCTTACATTGATGTGGGCTCTGGCTGTGAGCTGGGACACGTCAGCTATTAACTAGTTAAATGCGGCATTTAACAAGCGCTTCTGGCCATCCAGCCAGAAATGCGAGCACCAGTGACCCCATCACGTGATTGAGGGTCACCGGCACGTCGACATGACAACCAGAGGTCTCCTTGAGAACTCTATGGTTTTTGATGCAGATTACTGTGAACGCCACCCTGTGGTCTGCGCTCATAGCAATGCAATAATTCCACTACATAGGGGTGATATGAGCATCACCTCAATGTAGCAGAGGCAATCAAGTTGTGCCAGCTTCTAGCCTCCCATGGAGGCTATTGAAGCATAGCAAAAGTAAAAAAAGTTTTTTTTAAAATGAAAAAAAATAAATACAAGTTAAAATCAACCCGCTTTTGCCCCTTTCAAAATAAAACAATTAAAAAAAACCTACACATATTTGGCAAGACCAAGTTCAGAATCGCTTGGTCTATCAACAAAAACAAAGGATTAGCCTGATTGCTAAACATCGTAGCAAGAAAAAAATTAATAACATCAGAATTAGGTTTTTTTGGTCACTGCAATGTTGCATTAATATGCAATACCGTGCGATCAAAAGAAAGTATCTGCACAAAAGTGGTATCATTAAAAACGCCAGATCGGCATGCAAAAAATAAGCCCTCACCCAACCCAAGATCATGAAAAATGGAGATGTTACACGTAACGGAATTTTTTTTTTCAGCAATTATTTTTCAGCGAAGTTTGGAATTTTTTTCGCCACTTAGATAAAAAAGAACCTAGCTATGTTTAGTGTGTATGAACTTGTAATGACCTGAAGAATCATAATGGCAGGTCAGCTTTAGCATTTAGTGAACCTAGCAAGAAACAGCCAAACAAAAAAACAAGTGTGGGATTGCACTTTTTTTGCAATTTCACCGCACTTGGAATTTTTTTTCCTGTTTTCCTGCACATGACATGACATGGTGCTGTTCAAAAGTACAACTTGTCCTGCAAAAAATAAACCCTCACATGGCCATGTTGATGGAAAAATAAAAAAGTTATGGCTCTGGGAAGGAGGGGAGCAAAAAATGAAAATGCGGGAATGAAAAAAGCTCCGGGGGTTAAGGGGTTAATGCAGCACCACTACAGGTCAATTTGAACATAATATGTATGAGGCCCTCCTTTATGTAAAATACCGGGTATATCTGAGTCCCTCTTCCCTCTAAATTTTGGCAGTTCTGCTTCCTTCATAAATTACACTCAAATTTCCAATTTTTTTAAATAAAAAAATAAATAAAAGTGTAAAAAAAAAAATCAATATATATTTTTTAAATCCTTTTTAAGTCTTGCCTTATATACAAGTCATTATTCAGGAAAGAATGTTTCTTAACTTTTTTTTCAGTAAACTCCAAATTCTCTTCGAATTTTGAATGCTTTATTTTTATTCATTTTAGTGGGGTAAATGTGGGACACCACTGCTCTCAGCAGCAAACTGTGAGTTAGAGATGCTTCCAGGAGTCTTCCCCATGCTGTTCTCCTTCCATTCAGCACTTTTTCCCATCCCTTTTCACTGCCTCCCAGACTTCCTTGCAGGGTCTGTCGGAATAATGCTCAGAATTCCTTTTGACTCCCATTATACTCGTTACAAGAAATGAGCATCCAAGCATTAAGAATTAGCAAATAAATTACACTGGGGCTTCTCACCTGGGGAGGAAGAGACAGAAAACTCAGAAGCAGCTGGTGATTAAAACAGGTTCTGTGTAAAACTCCTGCTAGTAGTGATCTGCTAAAAATAATGAATATATAAAGTAATCACGGAACTATACCGAGGTTGAAAGAGGAGGCAGCAAACATAAATGTAAGGTACACCCAATAGTCACCAACTGTATTCAAGTTGTACTCACCCCAGTATAGAGCAGTGATTACTCTACATACATATTTTAGCAGCACCATTCGTCAGCTGACTTTTATATCCAATACCCGACTGGTCTCGCAAGCCAACTATACCATCATTGATAGTACTAGTAAATACAACTTGGCTACAGTTGGTGATTATTGTGTGTACCTTACATTTATGTATGCTGCCTCCTCTTTCAACCTCATTACAGCACGGTGATTACTTTATATATAATTTATTTTAAGCATTAAGAATTGCTCAGTTCAAGTAATGAGCTTTCGAGCATTTTAGTGCTCGCCCATCCTTAGTTTTTATTTATGTAGTGCTTCAGGTGAACTAGGCAGTTAGTACAAGGTTCTCCCACATAAAACATCCCTGTAAGGTGTAACAGTAGGATACACTTTTTTTTATAGGGGGGCCTTTCTAAAAAAAACTTTGTTCAAAATGGACCACTGTTTTGTTGGAACTTCCTGCTAGTATGATTAGGAGAGGTGGCAGGTTGGTAGAGGTCACACTTGATTATTCTCATAATCCCTAACATCACTAAGAAATTTGTGGCATTTACAATCTTCAAGTTCTTCTTTAAACGTAGTGAGAGTTTGGGACACATATGCCTTGTCATAACCGACTTGATGTGAGGCTAGAGTTGGATACAGGATATACTCATTGTTTTTCATATTGCCCATAAAATATATTCCAGCTTGTGTTTTTTTCAAGGATTTAGAGAATAATGTCGATAGAGGTTTAACTAATACATTTTTCACACTTGCCACAGCATTCAAGGTTGTCAGCAAATATGGTAGGTCTTAGATTGCTGTAAAGGTCCCGTGGTACCCTATTGATTTGATGATATTATGACGGTGTAATTGCATGGCGTTCCGGGGCACATCCTTTTTCTTCAATTTCTCTAGATATATAAGGTAATTGTCTAGTAAGGAAGCAGAAAGGAAATCCCCAGGGCTGTGGATAGAGGCTATAATCCTAGAGGCATCTATCTGTGTTTAGGAAAAGATTCCCCTAGCTGTGCAGATGCTTTGATTGCTCAGAAAGGAAATGAATTTGAAGGATGGAAGAGGTATCAAATCTGATTGCTTGATTTAAATCAAATGGAGGTGCAGAGGCCCAGTGTGGTTGAGAAAGGCATCAATTGTACTGTATGTAGAAGTCCAGACAGTACAAGTGGAGAAGCACATCAATTGTATATACAAGTTCAGGCAGTACAACTTGAGAAGAACATCAAGTGTATATAAAGTACAAGTCCAGGCAGTACAAATCCTAGAGAGCTTCAGAACATAAAGAAAGAGCTGAAGCAGCACTCCAAAATAACCAGGTTTGCTTCAAAATATATATATATTTTCCAGATCCACTAAAATGCAGCATTTATGTATATATTTTCCTGTGAATGCAATGTCTTGAAGCAAATTTGCTTATTTTTTTCTTTAAGCTCTCTGTTAGGCGTCAGGATTCTCCTGCTGCACTGGATGGATTTCAAGCATTATCTGGCACTGCGGTCTCCCATTCAAGTCTAGCTGCTGCGATTGCTGCTCATCACAGACATCGGTCCCAGCATATTGCTCAGACTCGTGGTATACGTTTGGTTACTGCTGGCTCTCCAGTCAAGTCTATGGTAACCAATAATATAGGGGTTCAGCCTTCCGCTCTGGAGTCCAGAGATCACATAACTGAGCATGTCTGTGATGTGACATCTTCTCATTGGTGGTTAGACGTTAGTCTCTGTGAAGTAACTGAGCTTGGTACTCAGTAGGGTTGAGCGACCTTTACTTTTATAGGATCGGGTCGGGTTTCACGAAACCCGACTTTTTCAAAAGTCGGGTCGAGTGAAATCGTCCGATCCTATAAAAAAGTCGGGGTCGGGGTCGGCCGAAACTCGAAACCCAATGCAGTGCATTGGGTTTCCAATGGTTCCCAGGGTCTGAAGGAGCGGAAACTCTCCTTCAGGCCCTGGGATCCATATTTAAGTGTAAAATAAAGAATTAAAATAAAAAATATCACTATACTTACCCTCTGACGGGCCCTGGTACTAACCGGGAACCTTCCTTCCTTAGAATCAGCCTTCCAGGACCTAGCGGTGACGTCACGGTGACGTCGCGGCTTGTGATTGGTCGTGCGGCCGCCCATGTGACCGCTCGCGCGACCAATCACAAGCCGCGACGTCACCGTGACGTCACCGAAGGTCCTGGAAGGGCTGATTCTTAGGAAGGAAGGCTGCCGGAAAGAAGCAGGGCGTGTCCGAGGGTGAGTATATACCTAATAGGAATATACTCACCCTCGGCTTCATTCCGGCAGCCTTCCTTCCTAAGAATCAGCCCTTCCAGGACCTTCGGTGACGTCACGGTGACGTCGCGGCTTGTGATTGGTCGCGCGAGCGGTCACATGGGCGGCCGCGCGACCAATCACAAGCCGCGACGTCACCGCGACGTCACCGCTAGGTCCTGGAAGGCTGATTCTAAGGAAGGAAGGTTCCCGCTTAGTACCAGGGCCCGTCAGAGGGTAAGTATAGCGATATTTTTTATTTTAATTCTTTATTTTACACTTAAATCTGAATTCCGATACCAATTCCCGATATCTTAAACATATCGGGAATCAGTATCGGAATTCCGATTCCAGATTCAGAAGATCGCCGACTTCATGGCCGACCCCACACAGGGGTCGGGTCGGGTTTCATGAAACCCAACTTTGCCAAAAGTCGGCGACTTCTGAAAATTGCCGACCCGTTTCGCTCAACCCTAGTACTCAGTGCTCCATTCACATTGAGTGGTGTTAACTCATTGTGTTCAAGGTAATGCTTACTGTTGTGTTACTTCATTGTTCACTAGCAGCAGGTTCATCTCTGCACGATGGACCCCGGGTTGTAATTGCACTTCATTTTATATTTTATTTGGTTCAATCCACCAACCCTAACACTCTATCTATCTGTGTTAATACAAATCCTAGATCTTATACTGTTCTCTTCAAAAGAATTGTATGTAATAATGGAGCCTTTCTTGAATGTAGCCGGCTTTGGCTACTTACCTCCTGCACTACTACTGTGTCCACTACATCAAGACAATGGCTGTTTTAAAATGACAAGTTTCTATGGTGCTGATAGCATTGCATTTTACATAAATGTAATTATAGTTGTTCCTTGCATGACATTGTCGTTCCTCTTCTGAGACTGTAAGTGGAGAACTCTATGCGACTTCCGGGGCAGCATGGTGGCTCAGTGGTTAGCACTGCACTTTTCCGGAGTTCAAATCTCACCAATGACAACATCTGCAAAGAGTTTGTATGTTCTTACTGTGTTTGCATGGGTTTCCTCCAGGTACTCCGGTTTCCTCCTGATAGGAGGATACTGATAGGAATTCTAGATTTTGAGCCCCAATTGGACAGTGTTAATAATGTTTGTAAAGCGCTGTGGAATTAATGGTGCTATATAATTAAGTAAAATAAATAAATGTCGGACTTCACATGCCAGGAGTGAGGGGTCGGTAATCTGAAACAAGTCTTTAACCCCTTAACCCCCAGAAGCTTTTTTCAGTTTTGCATTTTCTTTTTTCTCTTCCCTCCTTCCCAGAGTCATAACTTTTTTATTTTCCATCAAAATGGCCAGGGCTTAATTTTTGCGGGACGAGTTGTACTTTTGAACGACACCATTGGTTTTACCATGTCATGTACTAGAAAACAGGAAAAAATATTCCAAATGCGGTGAATTTGCTAAAACTGACCTGCCATTATGATTCTCCAGGTTATTACGAGTTCACAGACACATCCAAACTTTGCTAAAAAAAACAAACAAACTTTGCGCAATTTTCTGATACCCGTAGCGTCTCCATTTATTGTGATCGCGGGTTGAGTGAGAGCTTATTTTCTGCATGCCGAGCTGATGTTTTTAAAGATACCATTTTGGTGCAGATACGTTCTTTTGATCGCCTGTTATTGCATTTTAATGCACTGTCACGTCGACTAAAAAAACGTAATTCTGGCGTTTCAAATTTTTTTCTCGCTACGCCGCTTAGCGATCAAGTTAATCCTTTTTTTATTGATAAATCGGGCGATTCTGAAGGTGGTGATACCAAATATGTGTAGGTTTGATTTTTTTTAATTGTTTCATTTTGAATGGGGCGAAAGGGGAGTGATTTGAACTTTTATATATTTTGTGTTTTATTTTCATATTTGTAAAAACATTTTTTTTTACTTTAGCCATGCTTCAATAGCCTCCATGGGAAGCTAGAAGCTGGCACAACTTGATTGGCTCTGCTACATAGAGGCTGTGCTCAGATCACCCCTATGTAGCAGAATTACAGCATTGCTATGAGCGCTGATCACAGGGTGGCGCTCACAGCAGCCTGGCATCAACAACCATAGAGGTCTCATGCCGATGCACTGCTGACCCCCGATCACGTGACGGGTCAGCGGTGCGCGCATTTCTGGCCCGATGGCCGGAAGCGCTTGTTAAATGCCGCTGTCAGAGTTTGACAGCGGCATTTAACTAGTTAATAGGTGCGGGCACATGTCAGCTGTTCCAAACAGCTGACATGTCCTGGCTTTGATGCGGGGTCACCGCCGGAGCCCGTATAAAAGTGGGGGTCCTGCCATCGGACGTACTATTCCGTCCGATGGCAGAAAGGGGTTAAACATTTGTCTGTTATAAGTAATATGTACGTATACTCTGATTCTGGCTTCTCAATATGAAGCACTCTCCATGTTGATCTATACATACAATGCATATTGTTTTTGAACCCTATTACTATTCTCCATATTGTATAATCCCCTAATGAGTAATTTAAACTTAATGAAATACATTTGGCCTGGAATGTATAAGTATTTAGCCTAAGTAAGTATTACACTTTGGTACTTCTCTTGGTGTGAGTCAGTGCAAGGGCACAACCAGGGTTTTGATAAGCACCAGGTACCAGACTCTTTATCACTAGTGATGTCGCTCGGGTGGTCTCCGAGTATTTGTTAGTGCTTGGAGATTTCGTTTTTGTCCACACAGCTGCATGATTTACGGCTGCTAGACAGGCTGAATACATGTGAGGATTCCCTAGCAACCTGGCAACCCCAACATGTATTCAGCCTGGCCAGCAGACATAAATCATGCAGCTGAGGCGATGAAAACTAAACCTCCGAGCACTAACAAATACTCAAAGATCACCCGACCGTTCTCGGGAAAACCCGAGCAAAGAGTACACTCGCTGATCACTATTTATCACACATAAGATGACTTGCTTTCATGGAGCAAAACTGCTACAGGGTTGTGTGAGATATAACCTTTTTTGTTAATTGAGTCTTGGTAATATCAAAGCACCCATCCTTGACTATATATATTAACCTCTATAATGTTATGTATACACCCTATATAGTATCTAGTTATATGGCTACATTTGTCAATTCTATTATTGTGTCTATAATACCTTTGACTTTTGTCTATTTCCTCATTTATAACTCTGAGGATCAGTATCAAAAAATATTGCTCAACTAATATAGCCTGCTTGTTAGAGACCATAAGAGTACAGTCTTAATATCAAGAACTAGTAGCTAGAAATTATGCCTTATTGGGTTCATAGAGCAATCATAGGCTATTTCTCCCCATTCTCATATGCAGTGGTTATTTTACTTATGGTGAGTTCTTACCATATACATTTTAGAGACATGTTCTATATATTTTAATGTAACTATTAAAGGTTCAGTTTTATAGAATCTCTCATTCTGCTACATTCATTGCAGGACAGCTTAAATTTGAACATTTCCAACCTATCTAGTCTGTCAATAAAGTACATCACTTCAACTATGAACCTTCCACTTTTATTGATAGCTAACAAGTGGCAGTGTACTGCTGCTACAATTTCTCAAGTTTGCCTCTTGCTTAGAACTCAAGCCAAGGGAACGGAAAATCTCCAACCTTAACAAAACAACTATTACAATGTGGCAAGGAAAAATGGACAAACCAGAAACCTCCAATATATTCTGCAAAGAACAGTAGCTTCAAGCAGCAGCTTACACTTCAAGCTATAAAACCAGAGATATATGAAAAACCAGACCTGTGTTACTCCAGCAAGATTACTTGGTTTCTATATATATATATACACTCACTGGCCACTTTATTAGGTACACCTGTCCAACTTCTTGTTAACACTTAATTTCTAATCAGCCAATCACATGGCGGCAACTCAGTGCATTTAGGCATGTAGACATGGTCAAGACAATCTCCTGCAGTTCAAACCGAGCATCAGTATGGGGAAGAAAGGTGATTTGAGTGCCTTTGAACGTGGCATGGTTGTTGGTGCCAGAAGGGCTGGTCTGAGTATTTCAGAAACTGCTGATCTACTGGGATTTTCACGTACAACCATCTCTAGGGTTTACAGAGAATGGTCCGAAAAAGAAAAAAAATCCAGTGAGCGGCAGTTCTGTGGGCGGAAATGCTTTGTTGATGCCAGAGGTCAGAGGAGAATGGGCAGACTGGTTCGAGCTGATAGAAAGGCAACAGTGACTCAAATCGCCACCCGTTACAACCAAGGTAGGCCTAAGAGCATCTCTGAACGCACAGTGCGTCGAACTTTGAGGCAGATGGGCTACAGCAGCAGAAGACCACACCGGGTACCACTCCTTTCAGCTAAGAACAGGAAACTGAGGCTACAATTTGTACAAGCTCATCGAAATTGGACAGTAGAAGATTGGAAAAACGTTGCTTGGTCTGATGAGTCTTGATTTCTGCTGCGACATTCGGATGGTAGGGTCAGAATTTGGCGTAAACAACATGAAAGCATGGATCCATCCTGCCTTGTATGGAGCATCTTTGGGATGTGCAGCCGACAAATCTGCGGCAACTGTGTGATGCCATCATGTCAATATGGACCAAAATCTCTGAGGAATGCTTCCAGCACCTTGTTGAATCTATGCCACGAAGAATTGAGGCAGTTCTGAAGGCAAAAGGGGGTCCAACCCATTACTAGCATGGTGTACCTAATAAAGTGGCCGGTGAGTGTATATATATATCTAATATATAAAGCTGAATGTGTGTGTGTGTGTGTGTATGTATATGTGTATGTCCAGAATTGACATCTGCAACGTCGCAGCTACAGCCACAAAATTTTGCACAGTCACACATCTGGACCCCGAGAGCGTCATAGGCTATGTTCTGAGGTGAAATTTTAACCCCGCGCGTTCCAATTCACCAAACAATTTTGCCCCTATCTACATAATGGGGAAAAAGTGAAAGAAAAAAGTGTTGGAGGCAAATTGACAGCTGCCAGATGTGAACAAGGGTGGACTTAACGAATGAGAGTAATGGCGCCAAAGAGTATATACCGTACAGTTGCTAAGATGGGGCCCTGACATGGGATACGCACCACACATGGGGATATGAACACACACACAAAATGCGCCACACACTACCACGTGCTTGAACACATATATCACCCTCAGCACACATTTTACCACACATACACCAACCTCGCCACATAAAAGTTGAAACACAAAATTCGCCACATGCAAAACTAGGCTCACGCAAAACTCGCCACATGTGCAAAACTCACCTCATGGAATACTCGCCACATGCAAAACTTGCACACGCGGAAAAATTGCCACATGCACAAAAGTTGCAACACATGCAAAAGTTGCCTCACACAAAACTTGCACATACTCAAAACGTACCACACATAAAACTCGCCACGCGCAAAACTCGCCATGCGCAAAACTTGCTGCACACAACTTGCTACACTAACCTGTCACATGCAACTCGACACACAAAAAGTTGCTACACGCATGTCGCCACACAAAACTCCTCTCACAAAAGTCGCTACATGCATGTCGCCACACGCAACTCAACACACACAACTTGACACATGAAACTCGCCCTAAAACACACACAAGTCTGGTATTATCCTTCAAAAATAAAAATCTGATTAATAAGCAGACAAACTACAACAGCAACAAATGTACCATATAGTTAATCCGGCAGCTGTCAGTCACATGACCTGTCTATTATGTGTATGTGTGAGCTAATATATACTGCCAGGGGGGAGGGCTTCCTGTTGGCTAGGGATTTATCAGGCTGCCAATTTAGCTTACAAATACTGAGGTAAAAATACTGAACAAATAAAGTCTGAACAAGGTCTAATACAGGAGGAGATGACACACAGATATATACTATATACAGGAGAAGATGACATACAGGTGTATACTATATACAGGAGCATGTGATATACAGGTATATACTATATAGGAGGAGATGACATACAGGTATATACTATATACAGGAGAAGTTGACACACGTATATATACTATATACAGGAGGAGATGACATACAAGTATATACTATATACAGGAGGAGATGACATACAGGTATATACTATATACAGGAGGAGATGACATACAGGTATATACTATATACAGAAGGAGATGACACACAGGTACGTACTATATACAGGGGAGATGACACACAGGTAAATACTATAAACAGGAGGAGATGGCTTACAGGTATATACTATATACAGGAGGAGATGACATATAAGGCATATACTATATATAGGAGGAGATGACATACAGGTATATACTATATACAGGAGGAGATGACACATGTATATACTATATACAGGAAGAGATGACATACAGGTATATACTATATAAAAGAGGAGATGACACACAGGTATATACAGGAGGAGATGACATACAGCAGGAATATTTTATATATAGGGGAAATGACATACAGGTATATACTATATACAGGAGATGACATACAGGTATATACTATATACAGGAGATGACATACAGGTATATACTATATATAGGAGGAGATGACATACAGGTATATACTATATACAGAAGAGATGACATACAGGTATATGCTATATACAGGAGGAGATAACATACAGCAGGTTTATACTATTTACAGGGGAGATGACATACAGGTATATACTATATACAGGAGATGACATACAGGTGTATACTATATATAAGGGAGATGACAAACATGTATATACTGAGGGGAAAATGAGAGGTGTGAGGTGAAAATGAGAGATGTGAGGTGAAAATGAGAGGTGTGAGGTGAAAATCAAAAGGTGTGAGTGCAAAATGAGAGGAGTGAGGGGGAAAATAAGAGGAGTGAGGGGGAAAATGAGAGGTGCGAGGGAGAAAATGAGAGATGTGAGGGGGAAAATGAAAGATATGAGGGGGAAAATGAGAGGCATGATGGGAAAATAAGAGAAGTGAGGTGCTATAACTAGCCACAGATATTTACTATGCCCAGGCAACTCTGGGCTCTTCAGCTAGTATATATATATATATATATATATATATATATATATATATATATATATGTATATAAATATATATATTTATATACCGTTCATAAGCTGTTTTTATTATAGTTTGAAATATACAAAGTAGAATTTTTTCCAGTGTTCTAACCTAATAGTATTTTAAAAAGTAAATTTATATTTAGACCGATCAGGACAAATTAGGCAATATAATTAGGACTAGAAAGTGTGTTCTTCTGTAATATCTAACGCATCTATGCATTGCACTGCCAATACACTGAATTTATTGTACTCCATGCTATGCCTAATTTCCCTTGAATTGGCACTCCAGGGTTATTTAACACTTCCTGCCTCGAAGATCACATATGATAGTTGTGATCAACCAATGATCAGCTTGCTTTCAGCAAAAACTACTAAGGTGTACATCCCATTAAAGTTAGAAAATTAAGGAAGTAATTGATTGGTTGTTTTATGCCGTTTCTTGTTTTGTTATTCTAGTTTGATCCAATTCTATTTAAAATTTCCATGCTTTATAAGGAACTTGTTTTTGCAGTTGAATAAGTTGAACCCTTTATACATATTGTTTCTAGTCCAATGACTAAAGTTATTTCCTTTCCGCTTTGCTTTATTTTCCACAGTATGGCATAAAGAAGAAAGAGGAGAAAGAAGCTGAAGCACAAGCTGCAATGGAAGCTAATGCTGAAGGAAGCTTGACACGTCCAAAGAAGGCCATACCTGCTGGATGTGGAGATGAAGAAGAGGAAGAAGAAGAAAGCATTCTAGACACAGTTATTAAATATCTACCGGGTCCACTTCAAGATATGTTCAAGAAGTAAAAAACAGTAGACTGTCAGACTGTTTTAATTGTAGACAGAAAAGCAATGGATTTCCCCTTGTCCAAAGGGAGATTTCAGTATTGCCACATGCTACCCTCCCTCCCGTCTCTAAACCTTTGCTCACTATAGTCCCTCCACTTTCTTTTCTTCTTTCCTTTTGTACATAGTTACATACAGTAGACACCTCTCAAAGGATGTCAAGGTTATGAGCTGCAGTCTACGCAATTTTATTATAAGCCATAGTACAATTGTATGTTTAATCTGGCAGTTGTGTCCACAATTTACATTTCCAATCATGTCAATGCATTATTAGCCAGGGAGAGTCAGTGTGTTGCTGTTAATAGTACATATAATTTCTGACCAGCTATAAAATGATCGATATTGACATTTGTTTCTGGCAGGAAAAAAAGAGCAAATTATCATAAGGATGCAAGGGAACATTTATTTTTCATTTTGTGTTCATCTAACAGCAAGAGAAAATTCAGAAAATGAACCATGTATAACTCCTATGCTTGGGACTTCATAATAACCTGTGTAACAGCCTTTATCATAATATATTGACTGTGCAGTGCTGATATAGAACATTTTCTAAGTTCTAAATGTAGGATTTTATATTGACATATTTCAAATTGTGCATCAATTATTACAAAATTAAAATGCCAGTTACCCAATTTTCTTTTCCAACCTCATACTTTTCAGTTTCAAATTGCTAGAACAAAGATAGCACAAACCTCAAAAACAATTTGTACCTAGAATTCACATTTTAATAGTTGGTAATATTTTTAGTATTTTAGATACATTCCTCTGCATCTTAATATATAAATTACACATCAACATATTTATCTGAAAGAATAAAAATTTGCAGCAAATTTTGTTTGAAAGGGATTTACGGCTCAATGTGTCATCCGCTTACAACAGAATAAAATATAATTTCTTGCTTTGCTGAATAATAATTGTATATCCTCTGAGCTTGAGAGTAGCAGTTGGAGTATAACATAAAAATCTAAATTTTGTCTAAAGAATAAATAAATTAGGATTTATGATCCTTAAAAAAAATTGTTGAAAATCATTGCAACCTGCATCTAGTGAGTTAGGTTTTTTGGATTTCCAATAGATATTAAGACTTTTTTCACATTTAAAATTGTATCTGTTGCATTGTCTTGAATTTAGTCTTAGTAAGCTTAAGGAATAAGTTGTGTAAAACTAAAATTCTGTGAGATAGGATGTTCTAACCTGAACTATTACCCTCAGCTAGTTTCATACAGCCATAATAAGGTCACATCTTAACATTTGTAAGATGACCCACTAGATGCCACCCCTAGCAGTTCTACAGAATTAAACTTAGCCTTAATACAGAAATGTATTATGTTCTAAGCTTAACAAAAGCATGACTGATGCAGGTCTGGTAACTGTAATATGGGAGTAAAAACATATTCGTATATCAGTTGTCTGAACCCAACCCTAATACACAATCATATTTAATATCCTGTAAGATACCACAATTTACTATAAACAGTCTAAATATTATAGCTCGAATCATAATTATACTTCTAGAATATATGGAAATATTTAAAATGTTAAACTATTTAAAATTAATTATCTTTTTTTAATATAGATAAATATGTTATAACACAATTAACTATGTATTAGTCTCATAAAGCAATTTAACAAATGTAATGTGAGGCTTTATTGCAAGACCAAAGAGAAGCCTGGTTCATTTGTTCATCTAACACTGAATATCTCTGTCACCCTCCATTGCTTTTTGTCCATAAATGTGTTTAATCTCAGGTAATTGAGGTAGTTCCTTGTAATTTTTTTGTCTTCTAACTTTGGAAGGTGGTGCATTGAATTACGCAAGGTCTTCGGTTCAATCACCAATAAAGAAATAGGAGTTCCAAGCTAAGGAAATAGGGGGTTGTCCTCTAAATATTTAGAGGGGAACGACGAGGCAAAATAATGCGGCATTGTTTTTATTATTAATTTATTTGATATGTTTTTCATAAATTACATCTACCTTTAGAGAAAGCCATATAAAATCAGACTGCAATATTAATTTTGAATGCTACTATATGTAAAAGAGAATAGATCATGTGTTTAATTTGCACTGGAATTTCTCCGTCCGCGTTTACTGTGTGTTAGTTTAGTGTTTTTCCCCTTCTGTGTCAGAGTAACACATAACAAGGCTGCTCTACTTGTCTCTTTCAACAAGCTTACTGAAATCCTGTCGTCATGTAACGTTGCAGATCTGCTGATGTGAACTAAATGTAATGTCTTCTGTGTATGCTACGTTAATATGTGTTTCCTCTCTATGTTAGTAAAAATGTTTGGGTAACAGTCTTTCAAAAATGTTTTCACACATAGAATTTATCCGCTCAGCCATAATTTTGTGATTAGCGAAATCATTTTGTATTTTAAATGCTCATATACTCAGATGCATGCTTCAATCTTCTCTGGAACATCCGGAGGAGGTGTAGAGACTTTGTGAATGTAAATTTCATTCGTATTTTGCCTGCTACTCTTCATTGCATGATATCAGTTCAAATGTTCTTTTATGAGTGGAATCACAGCCAATAAAAAATAAAGTGATTTCATGTTTTTTTTTTTACATTGTCTTCAATTTATTTATTTGCTTGGGTCAGTGATGGTCTGGGGATGCATACACTTGGAGGGTCGCAATAACTTCCGTGTGATATTCAACTGTATCCTGACTGCGGTTGGATGCTAGAAGGAAATGCTCTGAATCAAAACACACCTTACGCTGCTGTAGTGGACCCTGGGTTCCTCATGGTGCAGGACAATGTCTGGCCTCATGTTGCCAGAATCTCTAGGCAGTTCCTTGATGATAAAGACAATTGATTCAATTGGTAGAAAAAGTTAATTCAGCTCACCACTCCTGTGTTAGAGAAAAGTATCCCAGGAATCTTCCAGGGTAGACAGGTAGGTGTCTGGATGTGGTCAAATAGCTTTCAATGAGCCCAAAAGGGATGTATGCCAGCACCCAAAGAAAGTAGTTAAGCTTAGCCTTTTGTCGTATAAGATTTAAAAAATGGCAGAATGTGCACATTAAAAAACACCAATAATGTTTATGTGTTTTGAGTAGTGTTGAGCATTCCGATACCGCAAGTATCGGGTATCGGCCGATACTTGCGGGTATCGGAATTCCGATACCGAGATCCGATACTTTTGTGGTATCGGGTATCGGTATCGAAACAACATTAATGTAAAAATGTGTAAAAGAGAGAATTAAAATAAAAAATATTGCTATACTCACCTCTCCGACGCAGCCTGCACCTTACCGAGGGAAGCGGCAGCGTTCTTTGTTTAAAATTCACGCTTTTCTTTCCTTTACGTGAAGTCCCGGCTTGTGATTGGTTGCGTCGCAGTCACATGGGCGACGCAACCAATCACAGCAAGCCGTGACGTAATTTCAGGTCCTTAAGGATTTTAAAATAACGTCCCGGCTTTGTGATTGGTTGCGTCGCAGTCACATGGGCGACGCAACCAATCACAGCAAGCTGTGAGGTAATTTCAGGCCCTTAAGGATTTTAAAATTACGTCCCGGCTTTGTGATTGGTTGCGTCGCAGTCACATGGGCGACGCAACCAATCACAAGCCGTGACGTCACGGGAGGCTAAACACGCGCGCATTTTAAAATGCGCGCTTGTCCAGCCTCCCGTGACGTCCCGGCTTGTGATTGGTTGCATCGCGGTCAACCAATCACAAGCCGGGAGGCTGGACACGCGCGCATTTTAAAATGCGCGCTTGTCCAGCCTCCCGTGACGTCCCGGCTTGTGATTGGTTGTGTCGCGGTCAACCAATCACAAGCCGGGAGGCTGGACACGCGCGCATTTTAAAATGCGCGCTTGTCCAGCCTCCCGTGACGTCCCGGCTTGTGATTGGTTGCGTCGCGGTCAACCAATCACAAGCCGGGAGGCTGGACACGCGCGCATTTTAAAATTTTAAAATGCGCGCGTGTCCAGCCTCCCGGCTTGTGATTGGTTGACCGCGACGCAACCAATCACAAGCCGGGACGTCACGGGAGGCTGGACAAGCGCGCATTTTAAAATGCACGCGTGTCCAGCCTCCCGGCTTGTGATTGGTTGACCGCGATGCAACCAATCACAAGCCGGGACGTCACGGGAGGCTGGACAAGCGCGCATTTTAAAATGCGCGCGTGTCCAGTCTCCCGTGACGTCACGGCTTGTGATTGGTTGCGTCGCCCATGTGACTGCGACGCAACCAATCACAAAGCCGGGACGTAATTTTGAAATCCTTAAGGGCCTGAAATTACGTCACGGCTTGCTGTGATTGGTTGTGTCGCCCATGTGACTGCGACGCAACCAATCACAAAGCCGGGACGTAATTTTAAAATCCTTAAGGACCTGAAATTACGTCACGGCTTGCTGTGATTGGTTGCGTCACCCATGTGACTGCGACGCAACCAATCACAAAGCCGGGACTTCACGTAAGGAAAGAAAAGCGCGAATTTTAAGCAAACAACGCTGCCGGTTCCCTCGGAGAGGTGAGTATAGCAATATTTTTTATTTTAATTCTTTCTTTTACACATTAATATTGTTCCCAGGGCCTGAAGGAGAGTTTCCTCTCGTTCAGACCCTGGGAACCATCAGGAATACCGTCCGATACTTGAGTCCCATTGACTTGTATTGGTATCGGGTATCGGTATCGGATTGGATCCGATACTTTGCCAGTATCGGCCGATACTTTCCGATACCGATACTTTCAAGTATCGGACGGTATCGCTCAACACTAGTTTTGAGTAGAAAACCCTTAACTGCAACTTTGGTTATGGATTACTCTACCTGGAACACATGTGTTATGTTTTTTTAATATGTGAACATTCTGAAAATGTTTCCTCCTATATGATTGAAGGCTAAGTTTTATCTACGTTCCTTCGGTGCTGAATCCCTTTTGGTCAATTGAAAACTATTTGATCTGGAAGTTAGACAAGTGCTCTGTGCACCACACCTAGACCACATACTGTCTACCCTTTTGGCCTTGTGATGCAATTGGAAAGGCCTCACCTTCCCGAGGCCAATTGATAACCAATTGATAACCTTTGGGACATGTATTAATTAATCGAATGATGCCAAGTAATGTAGCAGACTGTTCAAGAGCTCATTGCTGCACTGATTCACGTGTGGGACTAGATCCACTAGGACACCATCTGTCTTCTCAGGCAGGATCCAGAGTACACAGACACATGTCAGGATTAGACATGAGCGAACATCATCGGCTCCCTCCTTATTCGGCAAGCTATAGCGCTAACTGAATAGCTGCAGCAGGAACCCGGATACCTGGAACGCTTGCAACAATCAGGTGTCCGTCGCTGCAGCTACATGTGTTGTGGCTGTGTGACAGTAACAATGCACAGGCTTTCCATGCATGTGTTGTGACTGTCACACAGCCGACACACAGCTGCGGCCCCGGACACCTGATTACCGGAGCGCTCCAGCTCCAGATATCCGATTTTCCCCTGCAGCTATTCGGTAAGCTCTATTAGCGAGCCGAATAAGGAGGGATCCCATGATATTCACTCATGTCTAGTCAGGATCATGCACACTACTGAGTCATATTATGAGTTGCTGTTGTGAAATTCACGCAAATTGGATCAGCCTGTGATCTGGAATCCAGTCTTAAATTGGTTGATGAATTTGTTTTTCATTGATCATTGATACTCAATTTCATTCTCAACGAAAATGATTTTCAATTTGGATCTTTTCAATAACAAGAGCAAATGTGTGATTTTAGTATTCGCTTAATTTTTTAGGCAGTGTATAGTGTATCAACCTAATATTAACATATTATTATAAGGAAACTTAAAGTGGCATAAATACTCATTAAAAACAGAGCATATGAGAGGATTTAGAGACATATGAGTACTTTCATTAGGCTCGACGCAAACTAAGGTTGGGGTCACATGAGCCATGATTAGTGTTGAGCGATACCGTCCGATACTTGAAAGTATCGGTATCGGAAAGTATCGGCCGATACCGGCAAAGTATCGGATCTGATCCGATACCGATACCCGATACCAATACAAGTCAATGGGACTCAAGTATTGGAAGGTATCCCTGATGGTTCCCAGGGTCTGAAGGAGAGGAAATTCTCCTTCAGGCCCTGGGATCCATATGAATGTGTAATATAAAGAATTAAAATAAAAAATATTGATATACTCACCTCTCCGACGCAGCCTGGACCTTACCGCTGTGAACCGGCAGCCTTCTTTGCTTAAAATTAGCGCGTTCAGTACCTTCCATGACGTCACGGCTTCTGATTGGTCGCGTGCCGCTCATGTGACCGCCACACAACCAATCAGAAGCCGTGACGTCATCCCTCAGGTCCTAAATTCCTAGAAGGGAATTTAGGACCTGAGGGATGACGTCGCGGCTTGTGATTGGTCGCGTGGTGGTCACATGAGCGGCACGTGACCAATCAGAAGCCGTGACATCATGGAAGGCCATAAACGCGCTCATTTTAAGCAAAGAAGGCTGCCGGTTACCAGCGGTGATGTCCAGGGGCCTCCGGACAGGTGAGTATATCAATATTTTTTATTTTAATTCTTTATTTTACACATTAATGTTGTTTCGATACCGATTCCCGATACCACAAAAGTATCGGATCTCGGTATCGGAATTCCGATACCGCAAGTATCGGCCGATACCCGATACTTGCGGTATCGGAATGCTCAACACTAGCCATGATTCCTTCATGCAAGAGAATCTGCTCAATTATGCTAATGACACTTGGCTCAAACTCTGATCTAAGTTTGATCCAAGTGTGATACATGCAAGAGTCGGTGCACAGGTGTGGAAAAGACGGAGAACTTAATTTCTACATCTCCATTGTTGCCGACATCTTTAACAATAGTTTAAAATTAAAAAAAAAGAATGAGTTCTTTTTAAAAGGTGTACATGCCATACTTAGAATCCCCAATGATCAGCTGTTAGCAGGTCACATATATGCTGAAAGTAAACAGTGTTTAGCTGCCATCCTCAGTATTGGAACTAATTTTCCTTTTGTGAAAAGAAAGTCCTGGACACTCCGTTTATGGAAAGGTTACAAAAATAATTCTTTTGAAAAAATATTCTATTGATAACCCCTTTCCTACATGGGGCAAAATATTACTTCCATGTTGGACTCCTCCTGTTTGGTATGGCCTCAGGCCTTGAGCACGCACCTTTCCAGGCACATAACAGCTCATCTATACAGCTGACATGTGCCCGCAACAGCCACAAGTGGAATCGCCATCCACCCATGGCTGTTAACTAGTTAAATGCCACTATCAATCTCTGACATCGGCATTTAACTTGCGCTTACAGAAAGTACGTCACTTATCCTGGCCATCGGTGACCCCATCACATGATCGCGGGTCACCTTTGCGTCAGCATGACAACCAGAGGTCTGCAGCAGACCTCTATGTTAGTCTTTGCCAGATTACTATGAGTGCCACCACGTGGTCGGTGCTAATAGAAAGTGAGCATTTCTGCTACACACAGGCAATCTGATCATCACCTGTGTGCAGCACAGGCGGTCACAGTATTGCAGCTTCGAGTCTCCCATGGAGACTAGTAAAGCATGCAAAAAGAAAAAAAATGTATTTAAAAATATAAAAAATAAAACAAATATAAAAGTTCAAATCACCCCCCTTTTGCTCGACTCAAAAATCTAATATACTCAGATTTTGCATCGCTGCATCCAGAATCGCCCAATCAATATAAAAAAAAGAATTAGCTCAATCGCTAAATGGCATAACAAGAAAATAATTCAAAATGCTACAACTACGTTTTGTTGGCCGCCGCTGCATTGAAATAAAATGCAATAGCGGGAGATCAAAAGATTGTATCTACACCAAAATCAATAAAAATATCAGCTTGGAGCACAAAAAATAAGCCCTCACCCAGCCCAGATCATGAAAAATGAAAAAGCTACAGGTCTCGAAAAATTGAGCCATTTTTATTTATTTTTTAACAAATTTGGGAATTTTTTTCACCACTTAAATAGAAAAGAACCTAGACAGGTTTGATGTCTATGAACTCGTAATGACCTGGAGAGTCATAATGGTAGGTCAGTTTTGGCATTTAAACATAGAAATTTACATAAATAACCTAAATGGAAATGGACTGCAACGCAATACACAAAAAGTACAGCTCTGGCAAAAATTAAGAGACCACCACATCAAAACCCTGTCATGGGCAGCCCAATCTCCAGACCTGAGCCCCACTGAAAACCTTTGGAATGTAATCAAGAGGATGATGAATAGTCAAAAGCCATCAAACAAAGAAAAAATGCTTACATTATTGATCCAGGAGCCGTGTGAAAGACTGGTGGAAAGCATGCCAAGATGCACGAAAGCTGTGATGAAAAATCTTGGTTATTCCACAAAATATTGATTTCTGAACTCTTCCTGAGTTAAAATATTAGTATTATTGTTTCTAAATGTTTATGAACTTGTTTTCTTTGCATTATTTGAGGTTTGAAAGCACTGGCTTTTTTTTGTAATTTTGACCATTTCTCCTTTTCAGAAAAAAAATACTAAATGTATTGCTTGGAAATTCGGAGACATGTTGTCAGTAGTTTATAGAATAATAGAAAAATTTACATTTTACTTAACCCCTTAGTGACAGAGCCAATTTGGTACTTAATGACCGAGCCAATTTTTACAATTCTGACCACTGTTACTTTATGAGGTTATAACTCTGGAACGCTTTAACAGATCCTGCTGATTCTGAGACTATTTTTTCATGACATATTGTACTTCATGATAGTGGTAACATTTCTTCGATATTACTTGCGATTATTTATGAAAAAAATGGAAATATGGCGAAAATTTTTAACATTTTGCAATTTTCAAACTTTGTATTTTTATGCCCTTAAATCAGAGAGATATGTCACAAAAAATAGTTAATAAATACCATTTCCCACATGTCTACTTTACATCAGCACAATTTTGGAAACAAAATTTTTTTTGTTACGGAGTTATAAGCGTTAAAAGTTGACCAGCAATTTCTCATTTTTACAACACCATTTTTTTTTAGGGATCACATCACATTTGAAGTCATTTTGAGGGGTCTATATGATAGAAAATAACCAAGTGTGACACCATTCTAAAAACTGCACCCCTCAAGGTGCTCAAAACCACATTCAAGAAGTTTATTAACCCTTTACGTGCTTCACAGGAACTGAAAAAATATGGAAAAAAAATGAACATTTAACTTTTTTTGCAAACATTTTAATTCAGAACCATTTTTTTTATTTTCACAAGTGTAAAAACAGAAATTTAATCATAAACTTTGTTGTGCAATTTATCCTGAATATGCCGATACCCTATATGTGGGGATAAACAACTGGTTGGGTGCACCACAGAGCTTGGAAGAGAAGGAGAGCCGTTTGACTTTTTCAATGCAGAATTGGCTGGAATTGAGATCGGATGCCATGTCACGTTTAGAGAGCCCCTGATGTGCCTAAACAATGGAAACGCTCCACAAGTGACACCATTTTGGAAACTAAACCCCTTAAGGAACTTAGCTAGATATGTGGTGAGCACTTTGTGCCCCCAAGTGCTTCACAGAAGTTTATAAAGTAGAGCCGTGAAAATAAAAAATCCCATTTGTTTACACAAAAATGATTTTTCGCCGACAAATTCTTATTTTCATAAGTGTAGCAAGAGAAATTAGACCACAAAAGTTGTTGTGCAATTTCTCCTGAGTACGTCGATACCCCATATGTGGGAGTAAACCACTGTTTGGGCACACCGCAGAGCTTGGAAGAGAAGGAGTGTAGTTTTACTTTTTCAATGTAGAAGTGGCTGGAATTGAGATCGGATGCCATGTTGTGTTTGTAGAGCCCCTGATGTGCCTAAACAGTGACACAAGTGACACCATTTTGGAAATTAGACTCCTTAATAAACTTAAATAGGTGTGTGGTGAGCACTTTAAACCCCCAGGTGCTTCACAGAGGTTTATAACGTAGAGCCGTGAAAATAAAAAATTGCATTTTTTCTACAAAAATGATCTTTTTGCCCCTAAATTTTTATTTTCACAAGGGTAACAAGAGAAATTAGACCACAAAAGTTATTGTGCAATTTCTCCTGAGTACGTCGATACCCCATATGGGGGGGTAAACCACTGTTTGGGCGCCCTGCAGAGCTTGGAAGAGAAGGAGTGCCGTTTTACTTTTTCAATGTAGAATTGGCTGGAATTGAGATCGGATGCCATGTCGCGTTTGGAGAGCCCCTGATGTGCCTAAACAGTGGAAACCCCACAAGTGACACCATTTTGGAAACTAGACCCCTTAAGGAACTTATCTAGATGTGTGGTGATGAGCACTTTAAACCCCCAGGTGCTTCACGCAAGTTTATAACGTAGAGCCGTAAAAATAAAAAATCCTTTTTTTCCTCACAAATGATTTTTTAGCCTGCAATTTTTTATTTTCTCAAGGGTAACAGGAGACATTGGACCCAAAAATCTGTTGACCAGTTTGTCCTGAGTATGTTGATACTCCATATGTGGGGTGGCACTGTTTGGGCACCCATTGAGCCTCGGAAGGGAAGAAGCGCCGCTTGGAATACAGACTTTGATGGGATGGTCTGCGGGCATCATGTTGCATTTGCAGAGCTCCTGATGTACCTAAACAGTATAAACCCCCAATAAGTGACCCCATTTTGGAAACTAGACCCCTTAAAGAGCTTTTCTAGATGTGTGGTGAGCACTATGAACCCCCAACTGCTTCACAGAAGGTTAAAATGTAGAGCCATGAAAAAAAAAAAATCATATTTTTTACACAAAAATGATCTTTTCACCCCAAATTTTTACTTTCACAAAGGTAACAGGAGAAATTGGACCCCAAAATTTATTGTGCAATTTATGTTGAGTAGGCTGATACCCTATATGTGGGGGTAAACCACTGTTTGGGCACATGGCAGAGCTCGGAAGGGAAGGAGCGCCGTTTTGGAATGCAGACTTTGATAGAATGGTACCTAAACAGTAGAAACCCCCCACAAGTGACCCCATTTTGGAAACTAGACCCCCCCAAGGAACTTATCTAGATGTGTGGTGAGAACTTTGAATGCCCAAGTGCTTCACAGAAGTTAATAATGCAGAGTCGTGAAAATAAAAAAAATTTTTTTTTTCAACAAAAAGATTTTTTAGCCCCCAAGTTTTTATTTTCACAAGGGTAACAAGAGAAATTGGACCCCAAAAGTTGTTGTCCAATTTGTCCTGAGTACACTGATACCCCATGTGTGGGGCGGACCACTGTTTGGGTGCACGGCAGAGCTCAGAAGGGAAGGAGTGCCGTTTTGGAATGCAGACTTTGATAGAATGGTCTGCGGACATTATGTTGCGTTTGCAGAGCCCCTGATGTACCTAAACAGTAGAAACCCCCCACAAGTGACCCCATTTTGGAAACTAAACCCCCCAAGGAACTTATCTAGATGTGTGGTGAGAACTTTGAATGCCCAAGTGCTTCACAGACGTTTAAAATGCAGAGTCGTGAAAATAAAAAATATTTTTTTTTCCACAAAAAAGATTTTTTAGTCGCCAAGTTTTTATTTTCACAAGGGTAAAAGGAAAAATTGGACCCCAAAAGTTGTTGTTTAATTTATCCCGAGTACGTGATGCCCCATATGGGGGGGTAAACCACTGTTTGGGCATACGGCAGAGCTCAGAAGGGAGGGAGCACCATTTGACTTTTTGAGCGCAAAATTGGCTGTGGCGTTTAGAGACCCCCTGATGTACCTAAACAGTGGAAACCCCACAATTCTAACTCCAACCCTAACCCCAACACACCCCTAACCCTAATCCCAACCCGATCCATAATCCTAATCACAACTCTAACGATAATCACAAACCTAACCCCAAAACAACCATAACCCTCATCAGAACCCTAAATCCAACACACCCCTAATCCTAATCTCAACCCCAACCTCAAACTTAACCCTAATCCCAATACACCCCTAACCCTAATCCCAACACTAACCTTAACCCTAGTCACAAACCTAACCCTAATCCCAAACGTAACTCTAATGCCAACCCTAATCCAAGCCCTAACCCTAATCCCAACTCTAACCCTAACTTTAGCCGCAACCCTAGTCCTAACTTCAGCCCCAACCCTAGCCCTAACTTTAGCCCCAACCCTAACCCTAAATTTAGCCCCAACCCTATCCCTAACGCTAGCCCTAACTTTAGCCCCAACCCTAACTTTAGCCCCAACCCTAATCCTAAATTTAGCCCCAACCCCAGCCCTAACCCTAAATTTAGTCCCAACCCTATCCCTAACCCTAAATTTAGCCCTAACCCTAACCCTAAATTTAGCCCCAACCCTAACCCAAACCTTAACCCTAACCCTATCCCAAAATTTAGCCCCAACTCCTCTAGCTGCCAGCCGGCAGATCATGGCAGGCGCACTGCACATGTGCCAGCCATTTTCTTACCGGAGGAAGAAGCTAGCGGCCAGGAGCCAGGAGGGGACACAGGAGGACTCAGGGACACCGGTAAGTATAACAGGGTCCCCGAATCCCCCTATCTCTCTGTCCTCTGATGTGCGATCACATCAGAGGACAGAGAATTACACATCGCTTTTTTTTTGTGGTCGCCGGTAAACAGTTAAATAATCGCAAAACAGGGGTTGGTAAAAACCGACCCCGATCATGTTCTTTGGGGTCTCGGCTACCCCCTGCAGTCGAGACCCCAAAAATCTTCCGGGTGCCTGCCGGCGGGCACACTACGCATGCGCCCGCCATTTTTTGGCCGGAACAAGATGGCGGCGCCCATCGGGAGCCATGAGGAGCACTGTGGGAGACGTGAGTATCGGGGGGCTATCAGGGACCCCATTTCTCTGTCCTCTGATGTGCAATCACATCGGAGGACAGAGAAATTAAATGGGAAATCGCGTTTTTCTTTCTTTTGCGACCGCCGGTAAACGGTTAATTACCGGCAATCGCAACCCGGGGGTCGGTAAAAAAACCCTGAATCATGTTCTCTGGGGTCTCGGCTACCCCCAGTAACCGAGACCCCAGAGAAAATCCGACTCTGGGGGGCGCTATTCACTTTTTCCACAGCGCCGTTAATTAACGGCGCTGTGGTTTAAGTACTTTTAACTGCCACCGTTAAAAGGCGTATCGGCGGTCATTAAGGGGTTAAAAAATATACCTATAAAGAAAAAAATCAGACAAAATGAAAATTTTGCAGTGGTCTGTTAATTTTTTCCAGAGCTGTACTTTAGTTTATTGTGAATATTAATCATGAAAATATAATAGAAGTAGGTAAAAAATGAACAAGCTAATAAATATTTAAAGGGTGGCTACACCTTAGTGCCACCTCCCAACAGATTGGTGCACAAGTCTATATAAATGTCAAATGAGAGTCAGAAACAATACACAACACATATAGGTTGGCTCAAAAATTAATAGCAACCAGGAGGTAAAGTAATGGTCTGTTCTCCATTTGTGCAGGATTATATAAAGTGCATAGTGCAATAATTATATGGTGGTAAAGTCAGACCTAGTAACAATAATAATATTAAATCCAATGATGTACAAGTAAAATTTAATGGAAGATAATCAAATATATTAGTCAAGGTGCAGATTAGTCTATATATGAATCTAAGTAGATAAAGAGGCACTGACATTAAACAACTAGAAGGATAGTAGTTTGAAGGGCATCTATATATATATAAGAGGCATCGTAATTACTCGCTAATCCTGCCCCCTGCACAGTAGCTCTGACCCCACCTCATTACCACACATAATCCCACCCCCACCCCATTACCACACACAATCCCGCCCCCACCCCATTACCACACACAATCCCGCCCCCACCACATTACCACACACAATCCTGCCCCCACCACATTACCACACACAATCCCACCCCCACCAGATTACAACACACAAGCCTGCCCACACCACATTTCCACACACAATCCCGCCCCTACCACATTAACACACACAATCCCACCCCACCACCACATTACCACACACAATCCTGCCCCCACCGCATTACCACACACAATCCCGCCCCTATCACATTACCACACACAATCCCGCCCCCCCACCACATTACCACACACAATCCCCACCACCACCACATTACCACACACAATCCTGCCCCCACCACATTACCACACACAATCCTGCCCCCACCACATTACCACACACAATCCCACCCCCCACCACATTACCACACAATACTGCCCCCACCACATTACCACACACAATCCCGCCCCACCACCACATTACCACACACAATCCCGCGCCTCCAGCACATTACCACATACAATTCCGCCCCCCCACCACATTACCACACACAATCCCGCCCCACCACATTACCACACATAATCCCGCCCCCCACCCCATTACCACACACAATCCTGCCCCCCCACCACATTACCACACACAATCCCGCCCCCCCACCACATTACCACACACAATCCTGCCCCCACCACATTACCACACACAATCCCCCCCACCACATTACCACACACAATCCCACCCCCCACCACATTACCACACAATCCCGCCCCGTACCACATTACCACACATAATCTCGCCCCCCACCATATTACCACACATAATCCCACTCCCCCACATTACCACATGAGGCTCCGTCCCCACACATTACCACATGAGTATCCGTCCCCACACATTACCACACAAGGCTCCGTCCCCCCACATTACCACACAAGGCTCCATACCCACACATTACCACACGAGTATCCGTCCTCACACATTACCACACGAGACTCTGTCCCCACACATTACCACACGAGGCTCCATCCTCACACATTACCACATGAGGCTGCGTCCCCACACATTACCACACGAGGCTCCATCCTCACACATTACCACATGAGGCTGCGTCCCCACACATTACCACACGAGGCTCTGTCCCCACACATTACCATACGAATCCAGTTTGTTTTTGATTTTACACTGTGAATAAAATGTGTTAGTATTATTCTGATTTTTAATTATTATTATTATTGTTATTAACTTCATTTTAAGTTAATTTACCACCTGCGTAAGCGCTATTGTTGTCATTATTTACTTTAGTTTAATCACTAGCAGCGTTAATTAGAAAGCAATGAGCGTGCCGAGCGTTAGCTGGCTGGAAACAGCTATTAAGGAGATAATAGAGAAACCAACCAGTAACAAGACGTGGGAAAGCTACTTAACCCATAGAAAAAGATCAAGTCCACACGGAAGGGAGCACCACAACCATATGTAAAAAGTACAAAATCTTTTATTAGTAAGCTTTTACAAAAAATAATGCAACACACAAAAAGATACATCACACAAAAAAACGGATTAAAACATTAAAAGTGCAGCAATAGCACAAATCTTGTACACAAGTCATATCCTAATATGATAATGTAGGAAAAGAGTGACAACCCACATCCCCAACTACTCCAGCATGGTCATACAATACAATATAATGGCCTGTGGTATAACCATATACAATGTGCTTAGTATACAGAAACAATTAGTTATATGCACATGGTTCACAGATCAAAACAACACAACAATATGAGCAAAAAAGTGTAGACCTGCTAGTATCACAGTACCATATAGCCCTATAGGTATCAATGGAAAACAATGGACCCCACAGGCAAATAAAGATCAATGCCTAAATGGCCTTTACCCAATGCAGCCATGCTAAATGAAAAGACCACAAAAGTATGATAAGGTCCTGCATGTCAAAAAAGAATCAAATACATACAGTACACCATGTGGGATCCAAATGCTGAGATCAGGCTAGGGCCATGTCTGTACCGATGGAAAAGAGAGGAGGGAAGGAGATGTGGGAAAAGAAACCAAAACGTGGGAAACGGCGACCTCTACCACGTCTAATATATTTGATTATCAGCCATTACTTTTTATTTGCACATCATAGGATTAAATATTATTATTGTTAGTAGGTCCGATTTGACCTATATTTTTTAACTTGTTAATTGTATACATATTGCTATAATATTTGCATCACAATAAACTAATATATATATATATATATATATATATATATATATATATATATATATATATATATATATATATATATATATATATATATATATAGTTTTAGCATTTAGTGAACATGGTAAAAAAAACAAACAGCTGTGGAATTGCACTTTAATGCAATTTCACCACACTTGGAGTTTTGTTCCCGTTTTCCAGTATACGAAATGTTAAAAGCAATTGTGTTGTTCAAAAGTACAACTTGTCCCACAAAAAACAAGCCCTCACATGGCCATATTGACCAATTAATAAAATAAGTTATGGCTCTGGGAAGAAGAGGAGCAAAGACAGAAATTCAGAAACTGAAATTCCCCTGGTCATTAAGGGGTTAATGATGATATACTGGGTATTGTTTCACTAATTTGCTTTTGGAATGAAACAATATCCAGATATGGAGTAACCTAGCATAACTATAATAGTCTAAAGAACTATGCTTCCGTAAGAGAGCACTTCTCTTTTGCATTTTTGCCCAATAGTGATTCTCTCTCACCAATTGTTTCAAAGGTATTTTATGTTTCCATTTATGCCTTGGTATTATTACCTTTAGACCTCTCATTCGGATTTTCCCCTCTTGGTTCTAAAGCACTGACCCAAATGGTCTGCCATTCTTCTCCATGCATGTACAGCATACGCCTTCATTACCAACATTATACTTGAACAAGATGTTTAGATGATATATATGTATTGCCTTGGTCCTGTAGGAAATTGTTTCTCACAAACAATACATAGAATTACTCTGTGCTTCGGAAGGCATTGGCTGCACACAGCATAGAGCAAGGCCTTTCATTTTATTCTCATGCATTCCTTGCCTTAAGCAAACTGTAAACAAAGTGCCTGGTCTACAATCTCAAAATAAATGCTTGTAGAGTGAAATAACCTTTCATCTTAGTGCTCTAAATATTAGCTTGAATTCACACATGGATGAATTGTTGCAAAACTTCTGGAACTGAGAATCGGCTCCATGCAGGACCAGTACAAGGTATTTGTAATACGCGAATGCAGAATTAGGCATTCAGGACCTGAAATTACGTCACGGCTTGCTGTGATTGGTCGCGTCGCAGTCACATGGGTGGCACGCAACCAATCACAAGCCGTGACGTAATTTTAAAATGCGCGCGTTTCCTGCCTCCCGTGACGTCACGGCTTGTGATTGGTCGCGTTGCCCATGTGACCGCGACGCGACCAATCACAAGCCGTAACGTAATTTTCAAATCCTGAATGCCTAGAATTAGGCATTGAGGACCTGAAATTACGTCACGGCTTGCTGTGATTGGTCGCATCGCGGCCACATGGGCGGCACGCGACCATTCACAAGCCGTGACGTCACGGAAGGCAGTAAACGCGCGCATTTTAAGCAAAGAACGCTGCCGGTTCCCTCGGTGAGGTCCAGGCTGCGTCGGAGAGGTGAGTATAGCAATATTTTTTATTTTAATTCTTTCTTTTACACATTAATATGGATCCCAGGGCCTGAAGGAGAGTTTCCTCTCCTTCAGACCCTGGGAACCATCAGGGATACCGTCCGATACTTGAGTCCCATTGACTTGTATTGGTATCGGGTATCGGTATCGGATTAGATCCGATACTTTGCCGGTATCGGCCGATACTTTCTGATACCGATACTTTCAAGTATCAGACGGTATCGCTCAACACTACAGATGAGGTCATAGCAGAGGTTTATCCAGGTTTTTCAGCAGGTGCAAGAATTCAGTTACAGGCCATCCCCCCAAGCACATGTGTGATTTGCACACTTAGGCTGGAGTCACATTTTAATATCGGTCTGATTTTGATGCAGGAGAGTCAGAAGAGTGTAATGCAAGTGTCATGGGAGTGTCATGGATTTTTTATGCGCGTACAATACGATATTTCACACCTAGCATCCGAGTTACATCTAAATGCAGTATGATTGCTATCCGACTGCAATGAGATTTTAACATGAGCTTTCACATAGAGAAACTCTCTATGTCATTTACACATCATTTTCAAAAGAAAAATTCTTCAAAACAGATATATAAATATATGTAATAGATAGATCGATAGATAGATCGATCGATAAATAGATAGAATAAAAGCTGGCAATTCATGTGCCGTGTACTTTAAAATCACAGCAGGAGCTGACAGGATAGAAGAGATGGATTACATACAGTAAAAACAAATAGAATAGGTAGATATATAGATGTCAGTGACAAATACAATTAGTACAGTGTGTGTGTAGCTTACTGTACATGTATTTAATTAATAAAAGATTATTTTTTGGAAAAAAAGGTGTGGGCTCCCTCGCAATTTTTGCAACCAGCAGAGGGAATGCTGGGGACGATGTTTACAGCCTGGGAAGGGGGTAATACCCAAGGAACTTTACAGGCTATTAGGGTATGTGCACACGTAGTTTTGATTCGGATTTTTCCGCAACGGATTTAAGAAATCCGCAGCTAAATAGCACTGTGCTTTACCTGCGGATTTACTGCGGATTTACCGCGTATTTCATGCGGATTTTGTGCAGATTCCACCTGCGGTTTTACACCTGCGAATTTCTATTTTGGAGCAGGCGTAAACTGCTGCGGAATCTGCACAAAGAATTGACATGCTGCATAATGTAACTACGGCGTTTTTGTTCGCAGCATGGGCACTGCGGATTGCGTTTTCCATAGGTTTACATTGTACTGTAAACACATGGAAAGCTGCTGCGGACCCGCAGCTGCAGATCTGCTGCGGATCCGCAGCAAAATCCGCAACGTGTGCATATAGCCTTAACCTCTTCATGACTCAGCCTATTTTTACCTTAATGACCTGGCCATTTTTTGCAATTCTGACCAGTGTAACTTTATGAAGTAATAACTCAGGAATGCTTCAACTGATCCTAGCGATTCTGAGACTGTTTTTTTGTGACATATTGGGCTTCCTGTTAGTGGTAAATTTAGGTCGATAATTTTTGCATTTATTTGTGAAAAAAATGGAAATTTGGCTAAAATTTTGAAAATTTCGCAATTTTCAAATTTTTAATTTTTATTCTGTTAAACCAGAGAGTTATGTGACACAAAATAGTTAATAAATAACATTTTCCACATGTCTACTTTACATCAGCACAATTTTAGAAACAATTTTTTTTTTTGCTAGGAAGTTATAAGGGTTAAAATTTTACCAAGCGATTTCTCATTTTTACAACAAAATTTACAAAACCATTTTGTTTAGGGACCACCTCACATTTGAAGTCAGTTTGAGGGGTCTATATGGCTGAAAATACCCAAAAGTGACACCATTCTAAAAATGCACCCTTCAGGTGCTTTACAGCAGCAGAAGCAACATGGAAGGAAAAAATGAACATTTAACTTTTTAGATACAAAAATGATTTTAGCAACAATTTTTTTATTTTCCCAAGGGTAAAAGGAGAAACTGGACCCCGAAAGCTATTGTACAATTTGAAAAAATCCTATATAGAAAAGAAATACCAAAGAATACTCAAAATGTAATCAGTTTTAGTAAATATTACACAACAAACATATACCCCAAAGAAATATTTACTGACAAATCAATCATTATTTTTCATCAAATTTATTTTATTTTTAAAAAGGACATAACACAACAAATAACATTACTTAATTAAAAAGTTTTTTTCTTTTTTATTTGAATAAATGTTAAAAATACAAACTGTATGTGAGGGGGCTGGGGCACACAAAAAATGATTGGCCACAAATTATATATAAATAATCAAAAATATAAAATTATTAAGAATATTAATAATATATTACATCGTGATCAAAGCATGAGATATATATATATACTAGCTGTACTACCCGGCTTCGCCCGGGTTAATGACTGCTGTTAGCAAAATAGAATGTGTTAACAAAAATTTATTCTGCACACAAAAACCACAAAACAAATAGATAGAAATGTAATTATTAAAAGGCAAAAACTAAGCAAATAGAAGCATTTCACAACATATATTAGCTTTGTTATACTGAGAATGTCTTTGTTGCCTATATTAACCAATCAGAGCTCAGGTTAATTAACTGTAGCAAAATAGAAGCTGAGCTGTGATTGGTTGCTATTGGCAGCCTGATAAATCCCCAGCCAACAGGAAGCCCTCCCCCCTGGCAGTATATATTAGCTCACACATACACATAATAGACAGGTCATGTGACTGACAGCTGCCGTATTTCCTATATGGTACATTTGTTGCTCTTGTAGTTTGCTTATTAATCAGATTTTTATTTTTGAAGGATAATACCAGACTTGTGTGTGTTTTAGGGCGAGTTTCATGTGTCAAGTTGTGTGTGTTGAGTTGCGTGTGGCGACATGCATGTAGCGACTTTTGTGAGATGAGTTTTGTGTGGCGACATGCGTGTAGCAACATTTTGTGTGTTGAGTTGCATGTGACAGGTTAGTGTAGCAAGTTGTGTGCAGCAAGATTTGTGCATGGCGAGTTTTGCGCATGGCGAGTTTTATGTGTGGTGCATTTTGAGTATGTGCAAGTTTTGTGTGAGGCAACTTTTGCATGTGGTGCAACTTTTGTACATGTGGCAATTTTTCTGTGTGTGCAAGTTTTGCATGAGGTGAGTTTTCCATGAGGTGAGTTTTGCACGTGTGGCGAGTTTTGCGTGAGCCTAGTTTTGCATATGGCGAGTTTTGCATGTAGCGAGTTTTGAATGTAGCGAGTTTTGAGTGGTGACTTTTGTGTTTCGACTTTTATGTGGCGAGGTTGGTGTGTGTGTGTGGTGAAATGTGTGCTGAGGGTGGTATATGTGTTCAAGCACGTGGTAGTGTGTGGCGCATTTTGTGTTTGTGTTCATATCCCCGTGTGTGGTGAGTATCCCATGTCGGGGCCCCACCTTAGCAACTGTACGGTATATACTCTTTGTCGCCATCGCTCTCATTCTTTAAGTCCTCATTGTTCACATCTGGCAGCTGTCAATTTTCCTCCAACACTTTTCCCTTCACTTTTTCCCCATTATGTAGATAGGAGCAAAATTGTTTGGTGAATTGGAACGCGCGGGGTTAAAATTTCACCTCACAACATAGCCTATGACGCTCTCGGGGTCCAGACGTGTGACTGTGCAAAATTTTGTGGCTGTAGCTGCGACGGTACAGATGCCAATCCCGGACATACACACATACATACATACACACATTCAGCTTTATATATTAGATATACCTGTATGTAATCTCCTGTATATAGTATATACCTGTGTGTCATCTCACCTATATATAGTATATATCTGTGTGTCATCTCCTGTATATAGTATATACCTGTATGTCATCTCCTCCTATACATAGCATATACCTGTGTCATCTCCTCCTGTATATACTATATACCTGTAGGTAATCTGCTCCTGTATATAGTATATACCTGTGTGTCATCTCCTCCTGTATATAGTATATACCTGTATGTCATCTCCTCCTGTATGTAGTATGTACCTGTATGTCATCTCCTCCTCTATATAGTATATACCTGTGTGTCATCTCTCCTGTATATAGTATATATCTGTGTGTCATCTCCTCCTGTATATAGTATATACCTGTGTGTCATCTCCCCTGTAAATAGTATATACCTGTGTGTCATCTCCTGTATATAGTATATAGCTGTATGTCATCTCCTCCTGTATTAGCCCTCGTTCACACGTTATTTGGTCAGTATTTTTACCTCAGTATTTGTAAGCTAAAATGGCAGCCTGATAAATCCCCAGCCAACAGTAAGCCCACCCCCTGGCAGTATATATTAGCTCACACATACACATAATAGACTGGTCATGTGACTGACAGCTGCCGGATTCCTATATGGTACATTTGTTGCTCTTGTAGTTTGTCTGCTTATTAATCAGATTTTTATTTTTGAAGGATACCAGACTTGTGTGTGTTTTAGGGCGAGTTTCGTGTGTCAAGTTGTGTGTGTTGAGTTGCTTGTGGCGACATGCATGTAGGGACTTTTGTGAGATGAGTTTTGTGTGGCGACATGCGTGTAGCAACTTTTTGTGTGTCGAGTTGCATGTGACAGGTTAGTGTAGCAAGTTGTGTGCAGCAAGTTTTGCGCATGGCGAGTTTTGCGCGTGGCGAGTTTTATGTGTGGTGCCTTTTGAGTATGTGCAAGTTTTGTGTGAGGCAACTTTTGCATGTGTTGCAACTTTTGTGCATGTGGCAATTTTTCTGCGTGTGGCAATTTTTCTGCGTGTGCAAGTTTTGCGTGTGGCGAGTTTTGCACGTGTGGCGAGTTTTGCATGTGGAGAGTTTTGCGCGTGGCGAGTTTTGAGCGGCGACTTTTGTGTTTCTACTTTTATGTGGCGAGGTTGGTGTATGTGTGGTGAAATGTGCACTGAGGGTGGTATATGTGTTCGAGCACGTGGTAGTGTGTGGCGCATTTTGTGTGTGTGTTCATATCCCCGTGGTGGTGTGATTATCCCATGTTGGGGCCCCACCTTAGCAACTGTACAGTATATACTCTTTGGTGCCATCGCTGTCATTCTTTAAGTCCCCCTTGTTCACATCTGGCAGCTGTTAATTTGCCTCCAACACTTTTCCTTTCATTTTTTCCCCATTATGTAGATAGGGGCAAAATTGTTTGGTGAATTGGAAAGCGCGGGGTTAAAATTTCACCTCACAATATAGCTTTGACGCTCTCAGGGTCCAGACGTGTGACTGTGCAAAATTTTGTGCCTGTAGCTGCGACGCCTCCAACACTTTTCCTTTCACTTTTTCCCCATTATGTAGATAGGGGCAAAATTGTTTGGTGAATTGGAAAGCGCGGGGTTAAAATTTCACCTCACAACATAGCCTATGACGCTCTCGGGGTCCAGACGTGTGACTGTGCAAAATTTTGTGGCTGTAGCTGCTACGGTTCAGATGCCAATCCCGGACATACATACATACATACATACATACACACACACACACATTCAGCTTTATATATTAGATATATATATATATATATATATATCTAATTGTCTAAGGGTACTTCCGTCTGTCCTTCTGTCTGTCACCGTTATTCGTTCGCTGATTGGTCTCGGCAGCTGCCTGTCATGGCTGCCGCGACCAATCAGCGACGCGCACAGTCCAGAAAAAAATGGCCGCTTACTCCCCGCACTCACTGCCGGCGCCCGCATACACCGCTCACACAGGGTTAATGCCGGCGGTAACGGACCGCTATTAACCCTGTGTGTCCCCAACTTTGTACTATTGACGCTGCCTATGCGGCATCAATAGTACAAAATGTAATGTTAAAAATAATAAATAAAAAAAAAAAAACTGCTATACTCACCCTCCGCCGCCTTTCTCGCTCCTCGCCACGCTCCATTACAAGCGTCAGCTTGCGGTCCGGTCCCGTCCCAGGGCTGGTGTGCGGCAAGGACCTGCCGTGACGTCACGGTCATGTGACCGCGACGTCTTCATAGGTCCTGCTCCCACCAGCCCTGGCACTTGCATTGGAACTCGGCTTCGGGAAAATGGCCGCCGCGATCTCGATCTGCGCACGCGCAGCATCCAGCGGCCATTTTCCTGAAGCCGACCACTACCATCTGCACAGGATCCCAGGAAGAGAAGAGGCAGGACGCAGAGGAGCAGCGACAAGAATGGTGAGTATGATACACTACAAGGGGCCCTCGGATCGTTAGGTGAGTATGTTTATTTTTTATTTTTTGGCCCTATACGTGCCTCGGTAATATACTACGTCACTGGGCAATATCCTACGTGGCTCTGCAGTATACTACAAGGCTAGGCAATATACTACGTGGCTGGGCAATATACTACGTGGCTGGGCAATATACTACAAGGCTGGGCAATATACTACAAAGCTGTGCAATATACTATGTGGCTCTGTGCAATATACTACGTAGCTGCGCAATATCCTACGTCGCTGTGCTGTATACTATGTAGCTGGGCAATATACTACGTCGCTGGGCAATATACTACGTGACTGGGCAATATACTACGTAAATGGGCAATATACTACATGGACATGCATACTCTAGAATACCCGATGCGTTAGAATCGGGCCACCATCTAGTATGTATATATATATATATATATATATATATATATATATATATATATATATATTACGTATGATTATTAGCCGGCCTCTATATATATTTTTTCACAATGAAATACACAATAATATGAAGCAAAATTTTTTTTTACAAATATCAAATCAATAATATTTTATATGGTAACATATACATATATAAACATATACACTAATTAATATATAATTGGTGACATAGAACGAGAGAAGTGTGCATGTAAGAAGTAAATGAATAAAATGTATATGATAGTGAGTGGATAAAATAAATAACAAATGTAATACTACCACAATGTGAAAAAATGTGTGTCATAACAATATTTATGATAAAATTAATCAATATACTATGTGTCAATAAATTATTATATACACACATATATATATAGTAGTGAAATAAAATGAATAAAAAATCAGGTGTGAACACAATAAATAAATCAATCAATATAAGATTCATATACAAAATTTCTAATAAAAGTGTAGATGGTGTAATAGTGTAATAAAAAGAAGAAAAAAATATAAAAATGTGAACAATTAATAATATAATGTGACCAATTATATATTTATAATCTAGATTCTATGACCAGATCCCATATAAAAAGGACATGTATTTGTCAGTATATATACTTGATAATTAACAAACTATTGCATCCGTGCACATGAATAAAAGTATACCCATGAGGCAGCCGTATTTTCCCTAACTATGGGGTTGATAAAGGGGGGTTTATTTACTATTTTTTATTTTGATCACTGTGATTCTATCACAGTGATCAAAATGTACCTGGAATGAGTCTGCCGGCTGACTGATTCGGTGGGCGCACTGCGCATGAGTCTGCCATTTTGGAAGATGGTGTCTCCCATGGAGAAGACGGATGGACAACGGGAGGGACACCAGAGCTTGGTAGGTAAGGGGGGGTGAGATCGGACCATGGAGGGGCAAGATCGGACTGCAGTTGGGAGCAGACGGGAGGACGGAGGGGAGCGGAGGACAGCAGAGGACAGGATGGAGGATGAAGGGGAGGAGATCAGTGGTGGTGGCGAGGGTAGATCACGGTCTCCAGCCATGGCCAATGATATTGCAGCATATATTGGCTGGATTGTAATATTTCACCAATTTTCATTGGTGAAATATTACGATTGCTCTGATTGAAAGTGAAAGTGAAACAGTCACTTTCAACAGCCAATCAAAGTGATCGTAGCCATGGGGGGTGGCAAAGCCACCCCCCGGGCTCAAGTACCACTCCCTCTCTCCCTGCAGGTCAGGTGAAATTTGAGTTAACCCTTTCACCCGGCCTGCAGGAGCGCGATCATTCTGTGATGCAGCATATGCGTCACAGGTCCGATTGGCACCAAATTTCATGACGCCACTGGTCGGGAAGGGGTTAATATCAGCTCACAGTTGTATACATAGCTTTACTGGCTATTAATATGGGGGAATCCCAAAAAAAATGACGTGGGGTCCCCCTATAATTGATAACCAGCAAAGGCTATGCAGACAGCTGTGAACTGATATTATTAGCCTAGGAAAGGGTCATGGATACTGGCCCCCCAGGCTAAACACATCAACTCTCAGCCACCCTGGAAGAGGTACATCTCTAAGATGTGCCAATTCTGGCACTTAGCCTCGCTGTCCCACTTGCCCTGAAGCAGTGGCAAGTGGGATGATAGTTGGGGGGTTGATGTCACCTTTGTATTGTCAGGTGACATCAAGCCCAGAGGTTAGTAATGGAGAGGAGTCAATAAGACGCTCCCATTACTAACCCCATTGTCACATTGCAAGAAAACACAGACACCCTGAAAAAAGTCCTTTAATTGAAAGAATGACACAGACTCCTTTAATATTCTTAACTAAACCATACTTATGACCTTGCTCATTCCCCCAATGCCCTCATAATCTGCAAATGAGGTAAAAAAAACAAATTGATAATATTCCTCACCTTTCCGCAGAGATGCTATTATTACATTTGTTCCATAATGGGTCCAGCTCTGCTACATCTAGATGGCAGGTGGCATGGTACAACCATGCAGTTAACCATTACACTTGGTCCCGGCCAACTCATATGTAGGCTGTGCTGAACAGAGGTTTTCACATTCACCCAGGCATACAGACATTGGCCTTTGGTAAGTGTTCACATTTGGACAGGGAGGTCAGGGACCCATCAGTTTATGAGACCACCTTGACGTCGGTTGATGGGCACACACTATTTGATTATATCAAATTCTGTGCTAAGCGTCTCTTAAATAATTTTCTAATGTTCAAAAGCCATTTTGCTATTCAAATTTCAAGTATTCCATATTAGACATGCTTTGGCACGATAGAGTGCAACCTTTTTTGTATATTTATGTATGGAGGTAGCTGCTCCTGGTATGCACCTATTCACACTAGATAGGATGTGCGAGTCTTTTTTCTGTCATTTCAATGCTAGCTTATTGTCTGAGCACTCCTCCCATCACCATGTGGTTTTTAATTGCATCTCATTACACTTGGTCCCGGCCAACTCATATGTAGGCTGTGCTGAACAGAGGTTTTCACATTCACCCAGGCATACAGACATTGGCCTTTGATAAGTGTTCACATTTGGACAGGGAGGTCAGGGACCCATCAGTTTATGAGACCACCTTGACGTCGGTTGATGGGCACACACTATTTGATTATATCAAATTCTGTGCTAAGCGTCTCTTAAATAATTTTCTAATGTTCAAAAGCCATTTTGCTATTCAAATTTCAAGTATTCCATATTAGACATGCTTTGGCACGATAGAGTGCAACCTTTTTTGTATATTTATGTATGGAGGTAGCTGCTCCTGGTATGCACCTATTCACACTAGATAGGATGTGCGAGTCTTTTTTCTGTCATTTCAATGCTAGCTTATTGTCTGAGCACTCCTCCCATCACCATGTGGTTTTTAATTGCATCTCATTACACTTGGTCCCGGCCAACTCATATGTAGGCTGTGCTGAACAGAGGTTTTCACATTCACCCAGGCATACAGACATTGGCCTTTGGTAAGTGTTCACATTTGGACAGGGAGGTCAGGGACCCATCAGTTTATGAGACCACCTTGACGTCGGTTGATGGGCACACACTATTTGATTATATCAAATTCTGTGCTAAGCATCTCTTAAATAATTTTCTAATGTTCAAAAGCCATTTTGCTATTCAAATTTCAAGTATTCCATATTAGACATGCTTTGGCACGATAGAGTGCAACCTTTTTTGTATATTTATGTATGGAGGTAGCTGCTCCTGGTATGCACCTATTCACACTAGTTAGGATGTGCGAGTCTTTTTTCTGTCATTTCAATGCTAGCTTATTGACTGAGCACTCCTCCCATCACCATGTGGTTTTTAATTGCATCTCATTACACTTGGTCCCGGCCAACTCATATGTAGGCTGTGCTGAACAGAGGTTTTCACATTCACCCAGGCATACAGACATTGGCCTTTGGTAAGTGTTCACATTTGGACAGGGAGGTCAGGGACCCATCAGTTTATGAGACCACCTTGACGTCGGTTGATGGGCACACACTATTTGATTATATCAAATTCTGTGCTAAGCATCTCTTAAATAATTTTCTAATGTTCAAAAGCCATTTTGCTATTCAAATTTCAAGTATTCCATATTAGACATGCTTTGGCACGATAGAGTGCAACCTTTTTTGTATATTTATGTATGGAGGTAGCTGCTCCTGGTATGCACCTATTCACACTAGTTAGGATGTGCGAGTCTTTTTTCTGTCATGTCACAACCATGCAGTTGTCATACAGCATAGAAGCTGAGCACCCTGTGCTCAGTGTCTCTCTGTGAAATGCTGGCCAATGAACTCACTGGCACCGATGTCACATACTTGAAGTGAGTTAATTGGCTGTGAACTCGCAGGACCTGTCAGACTGCACTGCGAGCAGGAGAACTTTCTCATGCTCAAGGTGCCCTCAGACAGGGAATAGCATTTCACAGAGAGACATTGAGTGCACAGGGTGCTCAGTTTCTCTGCTGGATGATTTGAACCACACTTCGCTGATTGGTCGCGCCCGGCCCTCCGCGACCAATCAGCGATATTGACGCGGGATTTAAACTCTGCTTCACTGATTGGTCATGCCATGCCGGTCGCGACCTATCAGTGACAGGCACAGCCGGCTGCAAATTGGCTCGGGATTTGAACCATGCTTCGCTGTTCGGTCGAGCCCGGCCAGCCGCGAACAATCAGCAATATTGGCGCAGGATTTAAACCCCACTTCACTGATTGGTTGCGGCCGACCGCAACCAATCAGCGACAGACACAGTCCGGCCGCGAATTGGTGCGAGATTTGAACCACACTTCGCTGATTGGTCGTGGCAGGTGGAGTGTGACCAATCAGCAATATTGGGGTGGGATTTACACACCGATTCGCTGATTGGTTGCGCCCTGCAGCAGACCAAAGCGCTGCGGAATATGTTGGCGCTATATAAATAAAAATTATTATATATTATTATTATAATCAGCAATATTGGCGCGGGATTTAAACCACGCTTCACTGGTAGGTCGCGCCCGGCCCACCGTGACCAACCAGCGATAATGGCGCAGGATTTAAACACCGCTTTGGTGATTGGTCACACCCAGCCAGCCACAGCCAATCAGCGATAGTCGCTGTCCAGTCGCGAATTGGCGTGGGATTTGAACCACGCTTCTCTGATTGGTCGTGCCCGGCCATGACCAATCAGCAATATTGGTGCAGGATTTAATCTCCGCTTCACTGATTGGTCGTGCCCGGCCGGCCACGGCCAATCAGCGACAGGCACAGTCTGGCTGCAAATTAGCGCAGGATTTTAACCACGCTTCGCTGATTGGTCGCACCCGGCCGGCCACAACCAATCAGCGATATTGGCGCAGGATTTAAACACCGCTTCGGTGACTGGTCGTACCCGGCCGGCCACGGCCAATCAGCGATATTGGCGCAGGATTTAAACATCGCTTCGGTGATTAGTTGCACCCAGCCGGCCACGGCCAATCAGTGACAGGCACTGTCTGGCTGTGAATTGGCACAGGATTTGAACCACGCTTCGCTGATTGGTTGCGCCCGGCTGGCCATGACCAATCAGCACTATTGGCATGGGATTTAAACACGGCTTCACTGATTGGTCACGCCCGGCCGGCTGCATCCAATCAGCGATACTGGTGCACAATTTAAACCCCGGTTTGTGGATTGGTCACGCCCTGCCGGCCGCGGCCAATCAGCGATATTAGCGCGGAATTTAACCCCCACTCACAGCGCGACGTAGTTCAGTCACGTTTACTGAACAAGTTCTGTCAGTCACAGTGCCACATAGTTCACTCACGTTTACCGAACAAGTTCTGACAGTCACAGTGTGATGTAGTTCTGTCACGTTTACTGGACAAGTTCTGTCAGTCACAGTCCCACATAGTTCAGTTATGTTTACTGAACACGTTCTGTCAGTCACAGTGCAACATAGTTCACTCATGTTTACTGAGCATGTTCAGTCAGTCACAGTGTGACATAGTTCAGTCACATTCACTGAACACGTTCTGTCAGTCACAGCACGCAGAACAGATACTTCTTTACTGTACGCTATCATGATTTAAAGTCCAAATTCTGGTGTTACATCCCATGAAGTCGGGGTTGTCAAAGACTTGTTACACTCAGTGATTGTCATATGGAACTTTACCTTGTTTTAGGACTTGTGGGTGAATGCAGTGTGGTCTGGTAGTTCATCTAAAAACTAAAAATCAGGACCTAACCCCTCCCAAAAGGCATGCAATGGCCTACCTGTATGACATTGTCATATTAAAACAAGATTCTGGAAGTCATCAAAACAAAGTCCAGGCCATACTTGATGCCCTGAGGAGAGCTGGCGTTACAATCAACCCAAAGAAATGAGCCATGGGGATGAAACAAGCAAATATTTGGGCAATGTGATAGGCAGAGGCATGATCAAACCTCAGATAAATAAGATAGAGATAATACAAAGCCTGCCACAATCCCTTTGAAAGAAGCAGATAAGAGCCTTCCAATGAATAATAGGCTATTATCAGAGGTTTGTCCCCAATTTCAAGCTGAAAGCAGCCGCTCTGATGGACATTCTGAAGGGTATATTGTCAGCCATGGCTAAGTGGTCATCAAAGACCAAGGGGGGCATTTCAGGAATGAAACGTAGCCCTGAACACAACCAGTGTTGGTAGTGTCAGACTTCACAAAAGAGTTTGTAGGCCTGACAGATGTGTTAGATATCAGAAAATGAGGGGGAGCACCCAGTCATCTATTTGAGTAGGAAGTTATCCCCCCCATGAGGGGAACTACTTTACTATGGAAAAAGAGGTTTTTGCTATCAAGTGGGCACTGGAGGCTTTAAGTTTTAACCTTTTATGCCAGAAGTTTAAGCTAGTATCTGACCAAGCCCCACTAAAATGGAAGTGGGAAAAAAGTATACTCTTACAGATTTCTAAAGGACCAAAAAGCTAAATAAAAAAGTTAATACATTTTTATTGTACATAAATAAGATAGCCACAAAGCTAAGAAATAGTTAAGACAATATTCCAGATCCTGTGGCAATAGTATAAACATATGTTACATATAGGGTGTAGTTAATATGTAAAACAAATACACACATGGTCAAAATTGTTGGTACCCCTCGTTTAATGACAGAAAAACCCACAATGGTCACAACAATAACTGGAATCTGACAAAAGTAATAATAAATAAAAGATCTGTGAAAATAAACAAATGAAAGTCAGACATTGCTTTTCAACCATGCTTCCAAAGAATTAAAAAATAAATAAAACTAATGAAACAGGCCTGGACAGAAATAGTTTCCATAACCAGCCAGGTAATACTGACAGCTGGGGGCTGCAACCATCAGCTATCAGTTTTAGCAAGGCTGGTTATCAAGAATAGAGATGAACGAATATTTCGATGTTCGCCGAATTTGCAATATTCGCCAATTAATTCATTAAATATTCGCCAAACATAACTGAACGACATTCAAGCCAAAGGGAGGCAAAAACAAAAATGCATGCACAGCACCTTATAACTGCCCCAAATGCTGCCAAACACATCAAATGAGGGACAGACACCAGGAAGGTGGCCTCAATTCACCCACAGTACAAATTTGAACATGGCACTGCAGCAATCAGCCAGGCATGAGGTATCTGGGTCTGGGACAGCATTCACAGTTTTCAATTGAACGTCAGAGTAAGATGAGGTGGGTGAGGGATTGGTGCAGGCCTCCTTTGCTGGGAACCCTGATACCACATGCAACACCTCTACCTGCTTCCATGCTGAGCCACACTCAGGTGGCACAAATATCAGTTTTGTAGACTATCCATTGTCAGAAACATTTAAGGATAGTAACATGGGTAGCTGAGTCCAAGGAAATGGAGGCCTGAGGTTTCGGAGGCCTACTGCTACAGGCAAAATGAATGAAGGAGACCCAACCAGAAGTGATCACATTTCCAAAAATTATTGGCAGACACAACCAAAGTGGCATCAATTTCACTACAGTAGAAATAGTATAATAGGGACCGACAGGTCTTCCACTACACCCAATCCAGCAGATGGACACCCAACCAGGAGTGTTCACATTTCCAAATATTACTGGCAGACAACACAAAAGTGGCGTCAATTTCACCACAGTATAGATAGTATAATATGGACTGACAGGTCTTCCGCTACACCCAATCCAACGGATGGACACCCAACCAGAAATGTTCACATTTAAACAAATGAGGTCCTTACACCACAGAAGTGGCATCAATTTCACCACAGTAGAAAAAGTATACTGTAATAGGGACCAACAGGTCTTCCACTACACTCAATCCAGCAGATGGACACCCAACCAGGATTGTTAACATTTCCAAAAATTTGTGGCAGACACCACAAAAGAGGCATCAATTTAGCCACAATATAGATAGTATAATATGGACTGACAGGTCTTCCACTACTGTACACCCAATCCAGCAGATGGACACCAAACCAAGAGTTCACATTTAAACAAATGTGGGCCATACACCACAGAAGTGGCATCAATTTTATGAGAGTAGAAATAGTATAATAGGGACCAATAGGTTTTCCACTACACCCAATACAACAGATGGACACTCAACCAGGAGTGTTCACATTTCCAAAAATTAGTGACAGACACCACAAAAGTGTCATCAATTTCACCACAGTAGAAAGAGTATAATAGGGACCAAGAGGTCTTCCACTACACCCAATCCAGCAGATGGACACCCAACCATGAGTGTTTACATTTAAACAAATGAGGGCATTATCCCACAGAGGTGGCATCAATTTCATCACAGTAGAAATAATATAATAGGAACCGACAGGTATCCACTACACCCAATCTAGCAGATGGACACCCAAACAGGAGTCTTCACATTTAAGCAAATGAGGGCCTTACACTATAGAAGTGACATCAATTTCACAAAAGTAGAAATAGTATAAAAGGGACCAACAGCACTTCCACTACGCACAATCCAGCAGATGGACACCCAACCACGAGTGTTCACATTTTAAAAAATGAGGGCTTGACACCACCGAAGTGGAATTAATGTCACGAGAATAGAAATAGTATAATTGGGACCGAGATGTCTTCCACTATAGCTAACCCAGCAGATGTAGACCAACCATGTTCACATTTCCTCAAATTTGTGTTAACATCAGCAGCAGCAGCAGCCACAGCAGGCATACAGTAGAAGCCACACTAAAGATATCACAGAGTGCAGTTAAGTGACATTAATGCATCATACTAAAAATGCAATATCACCTAGTCTGTACAGTCTGCAATTGGGGTGCAAAAGTACTTGGAGATCCATGACTAGTTTGGATTGATGAAAGTTAAGTGGTCTACACTTTTAGGGGACAGCTGGCGGCGCTTATCCATCAGGACAACACCAGCCATGCTGAAGACAGGTTCTGAGAGAACGCTGGCTACCGGGCACAATAAAACCTCCAAGGCCTGTGAGGCGAGCTCAGGCCACTCATCCTGATGGTATTTTTATTCGGTACTAGATACCGCTGCACCATCTTCTCCATTAGTTCACCATGTGTAAAACTTGGACTCTGTTGTGCTGGTGCACGAGCTGGTCTAAAAAAGTGTCAAAGGACTCACAGAAAATGCTTCTTCCACTTCCACCACTGCTGCTAATATTTTGGCGTTGATGAATTGACGTGCAGGAGGATGGAAGTCTACAGCTGTGATGCAAACTGTGTGCTTCACTGCTTTTTGGGGGAAAGCTCTCTTAAAGTTTTGTAAAAGTGTGTTTTGATACTCCAGCATTCACAGATCCCTTTCTATGAAGGTAATCATCTGGCAAAATTTGGTTTTACAACATGGATCTAACAGAGTGGCAACACAGTAAACAGCATTATTCCTAATCATAACTATATGGGAATCATGTAGCAGATAGTTCAGCAAGAAGACACTCATATGTCGGGCTCTACCATGAGGATCGAGCCCATGCTGTGTTGGTGGCTGGGTAACAATAAGGCTCGTTTCCTCCGTCCCCTCTCACCAACCACGAACAATAAAGAGGGGAGGATTATCTTCTTCATCTGACAGTTGCTCGCCCATCACCTTTTCCGCCTCCATTTTTTACTTGGATCTTGAACCCTCCGATAACAGTTAGTCCACTCTCCCTTGGCACTGACCTGTGTGACAACAGTCTTGAACTTAGAGACAATGTTATCCCTTCTGCATCCTCCTCTTCTTCCTCCTCTTCTTCTGTGACCCCCATCTCCTCCCGCAGGCTATTCAAAGTCTGCTCCAGCTTATAGATGACCAGAATATTGATGCTGATGATCGCATCATCAGCGCTAACCATCTTTGTAGCCATTTCGAAACTGTGAGAAGGATGCAGAGGTCCTTAATCTGTGCCCACTCTGTAAACGTGATATCTGCCACGTCCATACTGCATTGGCCCTGGTTATACGACATGATAGTAGCTGCAACATGTGCAGAGTGTATTTCCACCATGTCGGCACATCGCATATCAACCTATTAACTGACATGGACAAAGACCTCTGTATCGATGCAAGTCGATGACCTGAGGGGTGCGAACAGCAGAAATGAGCACACAGCTTATGTGCTTTCTGGAGCATCTCAATCAGGCCAGGACAGTGGCAGGAATAATGATGTACTATTAGGTTGAGGATGTGAGACATGCAAGGCACGTGTATGAGCTTGCCTTGCTGTAGGAACACCACTAGGTTCACCCTGTTATTGAACATGGCCTTCCCTTGATGCAGGTTTAGCAGAAACAGCCATTGATCAAACTCAGCTTGGAGAGCTGTCCGCAACTCTTCAGCTGTATGACTGCGATCTCCAAGGCATATTAATTTTATTACTTCCTGATTGCAGTAAACCTTGGCTGTGCAGTACGGAGGTGGTGAGTAGTGTTGAGCATTCCGATGCTGCAAGTATCGGGTATCGGCCGATACTTGCTGTATCGGAAATTCCGATACCGAGATCCGATATTTTTGTAATATCGGATATCGGTATCGAAACAACATTAATGTAAAAAGGTGTAAAAGAAAGAATTAAAATAAAAAAAATCGCTATACTCACCTGTCCGACGCAGCCGGGACCTCGGCGATTGTAAGCGGCAGCGTTGTTTCTTTAAAATTCGCGCTTTTACTTGCTTACGTGAATTCCCGGCTTCTGATTGGTCAGGGCGGCCATGTTGCCGGGACTCGGACCAATCACAGCAAGCCGTGACGAAATTACGTCACGGCTTGCTGTGATTGGTCCGCGTCCCGGCAACATGGCCGCCATTAACCAATCACAAGCCGTGACGTCACGGGAGGCTGGACACGCGCTTATTTTGAAAAGCGCGCGTGTCCAGCCTCCCGTGACGTCACGGCTTGTGATTGGTCACGGCGCCATATTGCCGGGATGCGGACCAATCACAGCAAGCCGTGACGAAATTACGTCACGGCTTGCTGTGATTGGTCCGCGTCCCAGGAACATGGCCGCCATTAACCAATCACAAGCCGTGACGTCACGGGAGGCTGGACACGCGCTTATTTTGAAAAGCGCGCGTGTCCAGCCTCCCGTGACGTCACGGCTTGTGATTGGTCACGGCGCCATATTGCCGGGATGCGGACCAATCACAGCAAGCCGTGACGAAATTACGTCACGGCTTGCTGTGATTGGTCCGCGTCCCAGGAACATGGCCGCCATTAACCAATCACAAGCCGTGACGTCACGGGAGGCTGGACACACGCTTATTTTGAAAAGCGCGCGTGTCCAGCCTCCCGTGACGTCACGGCTTGTGATTGGTCACGGCGCCATATTGCCGGGACGCGGACCAATCACAGCAAGCCGTGACGTAATTTCGTCACGGCTTGCTGTGATTGGTCCGAGTCCCGGCAACATGGCCGCCCTGACCAATCAGAAGCCGGGAATTCACGTAAGCAAGTAAAAGCGCGAATTTTAAAGAAACAACGCTGCCGCTTACAATCGCCGAGGTCCCGGCTGCGTCGGACAGGTGAGTATAGCGATATTTTTTATTTTAATTCTTTATTTTACACATTTATATGGTTCCCAGGGCCTGAAGGAGAGTTTCCTCTCCTTCAGACCCTGGGAACCATCAGGAATACCGTCCGATACCTGAGTCCCATTGACTTGTATTGGTATCGGGTATCGGTATCGGATTGGATCCGATATTTTGCCGGTATCGGCCGATACTTTCCGATACCGATACTTTCAAGTATCGGACGGTATCGCTCAACACTAGTGGTGAGGTTTAGCTCTGCACTATTAGAGTGCATATCTCGTTAAGGCAGAGGTTGAGGGTGCAGGCGGAGGCCCTAGATGATGTAGAGGAGGCAGAAGCAGTGGAGGAAGTGTAAAATGTAGATGTTTGTCCTGCAAGTCTTGGAGATTCCAAGACTTGTGGAGCAGCGCCTGACCCCACAGCCACCAGAGTAACCCAATGGCCAGTCAGCGAGATGTATCTCGCTTGCCTTTGATTACTCATCCAAGTGTTTGTGGTGAAATGCACCCTGGCAGACAGAGATTTTGTCAAGGAATCGGTGATGTTGTCTGCTACATGCTGGTGTAGCTTTCTTAGAAAAGTAATGGTGACTGGGCAATTGGTACTGGGGGACTGCGACGGCAATCAGCTTTGGAAACCATCTGTATCTACCAGGCGGAAAGGCAGTATTTCCATGACCAATAGATTGTAGATGATGGAGTTCAACCTGTTAGCTTTGTCATGCGTAGGAGTAAACAATCTTTTACATGACCACAAGTGCAGAACCATGGGCTGGCTGCAGTGCTGAGAGAGGGCGGAGTACGGTGAACTGGACAAACTGCTGGACCATGAGAGAGGTGCAGGTGGAGATGTTATGGAGAAACTTGTGGTGTGTTCATTCTACGAGATTGGTCAAAAACAGCATGCATGTCTGCTTCCATTACAGCTGACGGCAGGCTCTCAGTCAGTGTGACTGAATCGGGTAAAGAAGAACCCAAGTTTCTGCGGTCGAACACCTGCATCTCAATAGTTGAAAAGAGTAGGAAGAAGAAGCAGAAGCCACAGATGGGGCAGCTGATTGTTGTTGAGGTCCACTGGCCTGCATTTTCGAACAGTGGTATTCCAACTGTAAAGCATTTGTGCATTTGACGGTTCGTACATGTAGTAGTCAAATTATTGCAGTTTTTACCTCAACTCAGTTTTTTTTGTTGCAAAGTTGGCAGATTACGTGAGTTGGCTCATTCTTTGCAGTGTCAAAAAGGCCAAAGTTAGGCAACCCTTTCCACCCCTGCAAGCTGCAGACCCACGGACGCTGCTGGTCACAGGCACAGTTGTGGATGAGGATGCATTGCTCATTGTGGCTGCATCACTACGTGTCTGCGATGTACGGCAAAACGTAACCTTCTCATCCTCCTCCTCAGATGACATACTCAGCTGTGTGCCTCTATGTTCATGCCAACTGGGATCTAACACTTCATCATCATCATCATCATCATCATCCTCTGTGTAATTACATTCCTTCATTCCTCACCCTTGGACACATCTTCCTCCTCTTCTTGAACTGACAGCACAGTACAGTCAGCCTGAGTCTCAGATATCTCATTAGGATCACCTCCCCCCAGGAGGTAATGTATGATGATGAGGGCAGGGCCGCCATCAGGGCATTACTGCCCTGACTGGCGTATGGGGCCCAGTGGGCAGAGGGGGCCCGCATCGGGTCTCATCTCATCTGCTCACTGAGCCTCTACAGGCGCTGTGGCAGTGTAACGCTATTGACGTTCGGGCCCACCCCCGCACATCAATAGTTAACAGCCGCCAGCCAATCAGAGGCTGGCAGCTGACATCAGCCGCAGCATGCACGTCGCCAGCGTCTGACGTCATTGTCAGTTGCTGGTGAGTGCACGCTTCAGCTGCGTGGAGGGAGCTTCGCCGCTGGAGCACGGCCAGGTAAGAACTGGGGTTTTTTTAGAGCGGCAATCCTTGAAACAGTAGAGTCATAATCCTGGACACAGTAGGGGCAGAATGCTGGACACAGTGAGGGCAGAATGCTGAACACAGTGGGGGCAGAATGCTGGAGACAGTGGGGCAGAATGCTGGAGACAGTGGGGCAGAATGCTGGAGATAGTAGGGCAGAATGCTGGAGATAGTGGGGGAAGAATGCTGGAGACAGTGGGGGCAGAATGCTTGACACAGTTGGGGCAGAATGCTGGACACAGTGGGGCAGAATGCTGGACACAGTGGGGCAGAATGCTGGACACAGTGGGGGCAGAATGCTGGAGACAGTGGGACAGAATGCTGGAGACACTGGAAGCAGAATGCTGGAGACACTGGGGCAGAATGCTGGACACACTGGAGGCAGAATGCTGGTCACACTGGGGGCAGAATGCTGGACACAATGGGGACAGAATGTTGGACACACTGGGGGCAGAATGCTGGAGAAACTGGTGGCAGAATGGAGATACGGGCATGATTGGAGACACTGGGCAGAATGCTTGGCACACTGGGGGCAGAATGCTGGATACACTGGGGCAGAATGCTGGAAACACTGGGGCAGAATCCTGGACACACTGGGGCAGAATGCTGCACACACTGGGGGCAGAATGCTGGACACACTGGGGGCAGAATGCTGGAGATACTAGGGGCAGAATGGAGATACGGGCATGATTGGAGACACGGGGCAGAATGAAAGACATGGGGGCATGTTTGGAGACACTGGGGGCAGGATTGGAGACAGATCATGCAGGATCATGGGGCTGGTGGATACGATGGATACAGATGGAGCAGGAGGTGGAGATCATATGGGGCAGAATGGATACTCATGAGGGCAGGATGCGAGAGCATATGGCTGAAGCCAGGAATGAGATACAAAGGTCCAGGATGGTGAATATTATTACCATTGGGGCTAATTAAGGGATATTATTACTGCAGTAATGTATTTATTTTATTTTTTGAGTATACTGTTTTAAATGGGGTCGGTCTTGTTACTGTGCAGAGCGACACTATTTCGCCTTTTTTTTCCTCATGTGGTGTAGTGTAGAAGTTGGGGAAAATTAAGAAATGTGTTCTGCAAGTGGAGCGGGAGATAACTGTGTTATTTTCTGCAGAGACGAGCCCTCGCTGGAAGAAGTGACGGCGGTCTGTGCTGGATGAAATATGAAAAACAAAGATGAAGGACTTCACCTAGAGACGTCACTGGTGAGTCAGTGTGTTACCTGTACACTGATGCTATACACTGTGAACTATATAGAGAGGTCCTGTGTATAATGTCACCAGTAGTGTTGAGCATTCCGATACTGCAAATATCAGGTATCGGCCGATATTAGCTGTATCGGAATTCCCATACCGAGGTCCGATATTTTTATATTGGAAATCGGAATCGGAAGTTCCTATAGTGCAATTATGCACTATAATGGAGTGTGGGCGGTGTGTGGGCGGAGACAGCATGTGTGTGTGTGCGGGCGGTGTCTGTGCATGACCGTGGGGCTCTGTGTGTGTGTGCCGGGGCTCTGTGCTTGTGTGCCGGGGCTCTGTGCTTGTGTGCCGGGGCTCTGTGCGTGTGTGCTGTGACTCTGTGCGGGCTGTCGTGCCTCTGTGCATGTGTGCTGGGGCTCTCTGCGTGTGTGCAGGCATCGTCCGATGGGACTACAAGTCCCATCGGATGATGCCTGCTACACTGACAGTGATTGACACATTAGCTAATGATGGCACAGTAGTAGTCACATCATCCGGCTAATGTGTTGAATGAAAAAAAAATACTCCATACATACTCCATACATGCTACATACCTCGTACATACTACATGCTACATGCATGCTACATGCAAACTACATACAACATAAGAACATACTACATACATGCTACATACATACTACATACAGCATACATACATACTACATACATACTACATACTACATACGTACTAAATACATGCACACTACATACATACATACAACATACTACATACATACTACATACATACATACTACATACAACATATATACATACTACATACATACTACATACTGTATACATACTACATACATACACACTACATACATACATACAACATACTACATACATACTGCATACTACATACATACTACATACATACATACTACATACATACTACATTCATACTACATACATACATACATACTACATACTGTACATACATACATACATACTACATACATACATACTACTTACATACTACATACATACATACATACATACTACATACATACATACTACATACATACATACATACTACATACATACTACATACAGTACATTCATACATTACATACATGACATACATATAGACATACAGTACATTAAACATAGATTACATACTCACCATTACTTGTCATTTTGATCCCCAAAGCCAGTGTCCCTGTCCGCAGAAATCCACGAGTGTCCCACGACGATCTTCCGTGGAGAATGGCAGCAACAGCTGTTGCGACCGCTCTCTAGGGGCTCCAGGAACACAATGACGGGAGGAAGGTATTCCTCCGCCGCTGTAAAAAAATAGTCCCTAGTCTCACTTATGGCATTGCTGGGTGAGACATTTTCTCAAGCAGCAATTGCCATAAAGTGACACTATGATCTATAGTAACCTCAGTGATGCACTGCAGGAGCCATTGTCTCCTGTCAGTGTGTCACTGAGGGTCCTATAGAGCAGTGACATCACCCGATGTCACTGTTCTATAGGGAAGATCGTCGTGGGACACTCGCTATTAATTGGACTACGGCAGACAGGTAGTATTCGGTTTATTATTTCACGTCTTTTGTAGGCGCTGAAGTATGGTAAGTATGGTTAAATGAAGAATATTAAAATACTTTTTCTTAATGTGTGCGTGTTTTATTAACCCTTTCTTACTATTGGATTAACAATGGATAGACGTCTTATTGACACCTCTCCGTTATTAACCCGGCTTAATGTCACCTTACAATAGCAAGGTGACACTAACCCCTTATTACCCCATATCCCACCGCTACATGGGAGTGGGAAGAGAGGGGCTAAGTGCCGGAATTGGCGCATCTTACAGATGCGCCATTTCTGTGGCGGCTGCGGACTGGTATTTGTAGCCGGGGTGATAAAATATCCATGGCCCCTCTCTAGGCTATGAATATCAGCCCACAGCTGTTTGTGTAGCCTTTCTGGCTATAAAATATAGGGGGACCCCACGTCATTTTTTTGGGGGGTCCCCCTATTTTAATAGCCAGTAAAGGCTACGCAGACAGCTGCGGGCTGATATTCATAGCAGGCTACAAATATTGGCCCCCGGCTGTAGGCTTTTCCCCTCTGGCGCAGAAAATTGCATGGGAGCCCACGCCGTTTTTTTCCTTTTTTTTTGTTTTTAAATTCAACGCTCATGAAGGCCTCTTTCACACTTGCGTCGGTACGGGTCCGTCGCTATGCGTCTGGCCGATGTACCGACGCAAATTGTGAAATTTGTGCACGACGTGGGCAGCGGATGCAGTTTTTTAACGCATCCGCTGCCCATTCTGAAGTGCGGGGAGGAGGGGGTGGAGTTTCTGCCGCACATGCGCGGTAGAAAATGGCAGACACGATGGACAAAAGAACGTTTTTTCGTGCCAATGGTCCGCCAAAACACGACATGTAGTTTTTGGTGCAGTATTTGGTGCGTTTTTTTGATGCAGCTTTTGGTGTGGTTTTTTGATGCAGTTTTTGATGCAGTTTTTGATGCGGTTTTTGATGCTGTTTTTGATGCAGTTTTCATTCCGTTTTTTGCGCAGTTTTGATGCAGTTTTTGGAAATAAATAAATAAATGGAAAATGTGCATGATTTGAATGGAAACATGCATGAAAAAATGGATTCGGAGGCCGGATTCATTATTTCACATCTCAGTTTCATCCATTTTTTGCTGGATCTGTCGCTGTGCGTTTTTTCACCTGACAGAAAAACCGTTCCTCTGTATGTTTTTTCCGTCTGGCGGAAACAGCTTTTTTGACAGATCCTGCAAAAAATGGATGAAACGTGTGGCAATCAGGCGCAATCCGGCACTAATACAACTCTATGAGAAAAAAACGGATCTGGCGGAAAAAAAAAATCCGGTGGAAAAACGGATCTGGCGGAAAAAATGGATCTGGCGGAAAAAAACGGATCCGGCAGGAAAAAACGGATCTGGCAGAAAAAAACAGATCCGATGAAAAAAAAACCGATCTGGCGGAAAAAAATGGATTCGGCGGAAAAAAATGGATCATGCAAATGTGCTCGCAGGAAGCATTTTTACCCACAAACTTGTATTAGCGGCGGATGGCCACACGTCGCGTCCGTCGTGCAACGGATCCGTCGTGTTTTGGCGGACTGTCAGCATGAAAAAACGTTCAAGTGAACGTTTTTTGTCCGTCACGTTCGCCATTTTCTACCGCGCATGTGGTCAGAAACTCCGCCCCCTCCTCCCCGCACTTCAGAATGGGCAGCTGATACGTTGAAAAACTGCATCCGCTGCCCACGTCGTGCACAAATTTCACAACGTGCGTCGGTACGTCGGCCCGACGCATAGCGACGGACCCATACCGACGCAACTGTGAAAGAGGCCTTCATGAGCGTTGAATTTAAAAAAAAACAAAACAAAAAAAATGGCGTGGGCTCCCGTGCAATTTTCTGCGCCAGAGGGGGAAAGCAGACGGCCGGGGGCCAATATTTGTAGCCTGCTATGAATATCAGCCCGCAGCTGTCTGCGTAGCCTTTACTGGCTATTAAAATAGGGGGACCCCCCCATCGGGTGATGTCACTGCTCTATAGGACCCTCGGTGACTAGTGTTGAGCGATACCGTCCGATACTTGAAAGTATCGGTATCGGAAAGTATCGGCCGATACCGGCAAAATATCGGATCCAATCCGATACCGATACCCGATACCAATACAAGTCAATGGGACTCATGTATCGGACGGTATTCCTAATGGTTCCCAGGGTCTGAAGGAGAGGAAACTCTCCTTCAGGCCCTGGGAACCATATAAATGTGTAAAAGAAAGAATTAAAATAAAAAATATCGCTATACTCACCTCTCCGACGCAGCCGGGACTTCAGCGAGGGAACCGGCAGCGTTGTTTGTTTAAAATTCGCGCTATTACTTGGTTACGTGAATTCCCGGCTTGTGATTGGTCAGGTCGGCCATGTTGCCGGGACGCGGACCAATCACAGCAAGCCGTGACGAAATTACGTCACGGCTTGCTGTGATTGGTCCGCGTCCCGGCAATATGGCCGCCCTGACCAATCACAAGCCGTGACGTCACGGGAGGCTGGACACGCGCTCATTTTAAAATGGGCGCGTGTCCAGCCTCCCGTGACGTCACGGCTTGTGATTGGTTGCGCCGCGGTCAACCAATCACAAGCCGGGAGGCTGGACGCGCTCATTTTAAAATGGGCGCGTGTCCAGCCTCCCGTGACGTCACGGCTTGTGATTGGTTGCGCCGCGGTCAACCAATCACAAGCCGGGAGGCTGGACGCGCTCATTTTAAGCCCCGGCATGCCGCATAGAGCCCGGGCAGCCCGCATAGATCCCCGGCACGCCGCATAGAGCCCTGGGGAGCCTGCACAGATGCCCAAGCAGCCCACATACAGCCCCGGCAGGCCCGCATAGAGCCCCGGTAGGCCCGCATACATCCCTGGCAGGTCCGCACATACCCTGCCCGCACACACAGACACTCACAGTGTCCACCCACGCACCACCCACACTCTTCCCCCCTCCGGAACAGCATATAGAAGGACAGAAAGGGCTTACTTACATTCTGATATTTTGGTCCCATTGACTTGCATTGGTATCGGTTATCGGTATGGTCGATATCCGATATTTTTTGGATATCGGCCGATCCAATCCCATACCGATACTTTTGAATATTGGAAGGTATCGCTCAACACTAGTCACCAGTGATCACTGTATTACCTGTACACGGACACTGCATACTAAGTACAGATCTCCTGTGTATAGTGGCACTTATGGTGATAGTATTGTGGTTTTTAAATTACTGATCAGTATTGTAGTATTCAGTCACTATGTGGTGATAATATGTGGTCTGGACATGGTGTAGCGGTATTTGTTCTTTGTATGTGTTATTATTGGTCATTTAAAAAATTGAAAAATAAATAAAAATATACCTAAATTGTGTTGCATATTTTAACAAATATATTTAATAGGTTACAGCACAGTGGGGCCAAAAGTGTCTACCGTATTATGGTGGCAGCTTAAAAAATCTTTTGGCCAAAACAAAAGCTGCCGGCTATATGTGTGATCTGGTGATGGGAACTGTTAATGTGTGATACGTGAGAAGTGGAGTTTTTCCAAGAGATAACGGTGGGACAGTTCGAGGGGTGGAGCGTGGAGGCGGGGCTGAGGTGGAGCCTGGGCGGAGTCTCAAGTGGGCCCTGAAAATTTTGCCAGTATGGGGCCCCGAAATTTCTAGTGGCAGCCCTGGATGAGGGTCAGGATGCTGTTCGGATCCTACTTGGTCCTACCCCGGATCCAAGTGAAAAAAAAAATGGGGCAATGGTGCAGATTTCCTCCTCTTGACTCTGCGAAGGTTTTGAGTACACTTTTGATGACCATGGCATAGAATGTGTGAACAGCTCTTCAGACTCACTCATCTGTGGTTCCGTACAGTCAGTTGTACAGTTGGAGAGTTGGGATGCAGGGGAACCAAGGGGAAATTGCGTGCCACCTCTGTGGACTTTACTGGGTGTGATGTTGAGGTGGAGGAAGAAGAGGAGGGACCACTTGAAGCTGCGATTGACATACACTAGAGTATGCTCTTTCTTGGCATCATTGACAAGGCGTACTGCTGTGCTGCTGCCAAAGAAAGGTAGTGGTGTAGCCTGTCCAGTAACAGAAGTTGTCAGTTGTTTTTTGCATAGGACGTGAAGATGCTTCACTTGTGCTTTCTAAAACATTACCACCTACCCCATGTACATCTTGAACACCAAGCCTAATTCCCCTTCCACCATGGCCTTGCTTATTTTCAGTCAGGTTGCTCAGATAGTGTGGTAGGAGCACAGTATTAGAAACAACAAATTTGATTTTAACCCTTCACCCCGAAGCCTGTTTTCAACTAAGTGACAGGGCCAATTTTTACAATTCTGACCACTGTCACTTTATGAGGTCATAATTCTAAAATGCTTCAACGGATCCTGGTGATTCTGAGATTTTTTTCTCGTGACATATTATACTTCATGATAGTCATAAAACTTATTCGATATGACTTGCATTTATTTGTGAAAAAAAACAAAATTTGTCGAAAATTATGAATATTTAGCAATTTTCAAACTTTTAGTTTTTATGCCCTTAAATTAGAGAGTTATATCACATAATATAGTTAATAAACAACATTTCCAACATGTCTGCTTTACATCAGCACAATTTTGGAAACATAATTTTTTGTTAGGGAGTTATAAGGGTTAAAAGTTGACCAGCGATTTCTCATTTTTGCTACAAAATTTGCAAAACCAGTTTTTTAAAGGACCACCTTACACTTGAAGTGACTTTGAGGGGTCTATATGACAGAAAATTCCCAAAAGTGACACCATTCTAAAACCTGCACCCCTCAAGGTACTCAAAACCACATTCAAAAAGTTTATTAACCCCTCAGGTGCTTCACAGGAATTTTTGGAATGTTTAAAAAAAATTGAACATTTAACTTTTTTTTCACAAAATTTTTACTTCAGATCCAATTTGTTTTATTTTACCAAGGGTAACAGGAGAAATTGGACCACAGAAGTTGTTGTACAATTTGTCCTGAGTACGCTGACACCCCACATGTTGGGGTAAACCATTGATTGGGCACATGGCAGAGCTCGGAATGGAAGGAGCGCCATTTGACTTTTCAATGCAAGATTTGCTGGAATTGAGATCGGTACCCATGGCTCGATTGGAGAGCCCCTGACGTGCCTAAACAGTGGAAACCCCCACAAGTGACACCATTTTGGAAAGTAGACCCTCTAAGGAACTAATCTAGATGTGTGGTGAGCACTTTGAAGCTCCAAGTGCTTCACAGAAGTTTATAATGTAGAGCCGTAAAAAAAAAAATTATATTAATTTTCACAAAAAATGATCTTTTTGCCCCAAATGTTTTATTTTCTTAAGGGTAACAGGATAAATTGGACCCCAAAAGTTGTTGTGCAATATGTCCTGAGTACGCTGATACTTCATATATGGGGATAAACCACTGTTTGAGCACATGGCAGAGCTCAGAAGGGAAGGAGCGCCGTTTGACTTTTCAATGCAAAATTGGCTGGAATTGAGATCGGAACCCATGTCGCCTTTGGAGAGCCCCTGACATGTCTAAACAGTGGAAACCCCTGACAATGGACCCCATTTTGGAAAGAAGACCCCCTAAGGAACTTATCTAGGTGTGTGGTGAGAACTTTTAACCCCCAATTGTTTCACTAAAGTTTAGAATGTAGCGCTGTGAAAATTAAAAAAAACATTTTTTCTTTCCACAAAATGATGTTTCAGCCCGCAATTTTTTTTTCCCAAGGGTAACAGGAGAAATTGGACCACAAAGTTATTGTCCAATTTGTTCTGAGTACACTGAAATCCCATACATGAGGGGGAACCACTGTTTGGGCCCACGGCAGAGCTCGGAAGGGAAGGAGCACCGTTTGAAATGCAGACTTAGATGGATTGGTCTGCAGGTGTCATGTTGCATTTGCAGAGCCCCTGATGTACCTAAACAGTAGAAACCCCCCAAAAGTGACCCGATATTGGAAACTAGACCCCCGCGGAACTTATCTAGATGTGTTGTGAGAACTTTGAACCAACAAGTGTTTCACTACAGTTTATAACGCAGAGCCGTGAAAATAAAAAATATTTTTTTTTTCCACGAAAATGATATTTTAGCCCCCACGTTTTTATTTTCCCAAAGGTAACAGGAGAAATTGGACCACAACAGTTGTTATCCAATTTGTCCTGAGTACGCTGATACCCCATATATGGGGGGGAACCACTGTTTAGGCGCACGGCAGAGCTCGGAAGGGAAGGAGCGCAGTTTGAAATGCAGACTTAGATGGATTGGTCTGCAGGCGTCATGTTGCATTTGCAGAGCCCCTGATGTACCTAAACAGTAGAAACCCCCCAAAAGTGACCCCATATTGGAAACTAGACCCCCCAAGGAACTTATCTAGATGTGTTGTGAGAACTTTGAACCAACAAGTGTTTCACTACAGTTTATAACGCAGAGCCGTGAAAATAAAAAATCTTTTTTTTCCACGAAAATGATATTTTAGCCCCCAAGTTTTTATTTTCCCAAGGGTAACAGGACAAATTATACCCCAAAAGTTGTTGTCCAACTTGTCCTGAGAATGCTGATACCCCATATGTTGGGGGGGACCACTGTTTCGGTGCACAGGAGAACTCGGAAAGGAAGGAGCACTGTTTTAGTTTTTCAAAGCAGAATTGGCTGGAATTGAGATCGGACGCCATGTCGCGTTTGGAGAGCCCCTGATGTGCCTAAACAGTGGAAACTGTTGTGAACTCCGTTTTCAGGCTCCCTCTTGTGGTCACAGATGGTATTGTGTGACTTTGGTTTTTTGGCTCCCCCTGGTGGTTTGGTTTATTATCCTGCGGGTCTGGCTGGATCAGCTGCCTCGTTATTCACCAGGGAGGCTCCTATTTAGCTCTGCTTCACTTCCACTTGTTGCCGGCTGTCAATATATTCAGTGCTATTCTGATTACTCCTGATTATCTCGTTTTCTGCCTCTTCAGGATAAGCTAAGTTCTGTTTGAATATTTTTTGCTCATCTGCCTGCAATATGATTTCTGTGTAAGATGAGTCTAGTCCAGCTTGCTAATATGTGATTTCTTGTTGCTGGTAAGCTCTGGGGTACGGAGATGCTTCCCCCGCACCGTTAGTTGGTGCGGGGGCTCGAGCAATCTCTGCGTGGATATTTTGAATAGGGTTTTTTATTGACCACACAGTTCCCTTCCTATTTTCTGCTATCTAGTATTAGCGGGCCTCATTTGCTAAATCTGATTTCATCTCTGTGTTTGTGCTTTCCCCTTAACTCACCGTTAATATTTGTGGGGGGCTATTCTATATCTTTGGGGTCATTCCACTGAGGCAAGAGAGGACTTTCTTTCCCTCCAGGAATAGTCAGTTTCTCAGGCCGTGAAGAGATGTCTAGGATTTTCAGGTAACGTTCCACGGCTACTTATAGTTGTTTGCGGATAGGATCAGGTTGCGGTCAATCTAGTTACCACCTCCCCAGAGCTAGTCGTCTGTTCAGTTACTTAGCTAGTCCGACCTGCGATCCTTGCCACTAGGCTCATAACAGGAAACACCCAATTCTAACTGAAATCCTAACCCCAACCTTAACCCCAGCCCTAACACTAGCCCTAACCCCAACCCTAGCCCTAAATCCAACCCTAACCCTAACCCTAACCCTAACCCTAGCCCTAACTCTAGCCCTAACCGTAGCCCTAACACTAACCCTAATGGGAAAATGGAAATACATACATTTTTTAAAATGTTATTATTTTTCCCTAACTAAGGGAGTGATGAATGGGGGTTTGATTTACTTTTGTAGCGTTTTTTTGGTGGATTTTTATGGTTGGCAGCCATCACACACTAAAAGACGCTTTTTATTACAAAAAATAGTTTCTGTATCACCACATTTTGAGAGCTATAATTTATCCATATTTTGGCCCACAGAGTCACGTCAGATCTTGTTTTTTGCGGGACGAGTTGACGTTTTTATTGGTATCATTTTCGGGCACATGACATTTTTTGATCGCTTTTTATTCTGATTTTTGAGAGGCAGAATGAACAAAAACCAGCAATTCCTGAAATTCTTTTAGGGGGGCATTTATACCATTCCCCGTGTGGTAAAATTGATAAAGCAGCTTTATTCTTCAGGTCAGTACGATTACAGTGATACCTCATTTATGTATTTTTTTTATGTTTTGGCGCTTTTACACAATAAAAACTATTTTATATAAAAAATAATTGTTTTTGCATCGCTTTATTCTGAGAGCTATAACTTTTTTATTTTTCTGTTGATGATGCTGTATGGCAGCTTTTTTTTTGCGGGACAAGATGATGTTTTCAACGGTATCATGCTTATTTATATCCGTCTTTCTGATTGCGTGTTATTCCACTTTTTGTTCGCCTGTATGATAATAAAGCGTTGTTTTTTGCCTTGTTTTTTTTTTTTTTTGGCGGTGTTCACTGAAGGGGTTAACTAGTGGGATAGTTTTATAGAGCGGGTCGTTATGGACGCGGCAATACCAAATATGTGTACTTTTATTGTTTTTTTTTAATTTACATAAATAAATGGATTTATTGGGAAATGTTTTTTTTTTCTTTATTTGGGGATTTTTTTTATTTTATTTTTATACATTGTATTTTTTTTTTTTTTTACTTTTTACCATTGTCCCAGGGTGGGACATCACTGTTTTAGTTCAGATCGTTGATCTGACAGTGTGCATAGCACTCTGTCAGATGAACGATCTGACAGGCACGTTCCACAGGCTTGCCGGCGCCTGCTATTAGGAATTCTCAGCAGGCGCCGGCAAGCCAGGTCATTTCATGACCCGGAAAGAGTCCCGTGGCCATCTTGGATCCGGGGACTCCTTCCAGGTCACTGGAGCAGCGCGATCTCATCGCGTTGCTCCGGTGGGAAAGCGCAGGGAGCCCCCGTCCCTGCGCGATCCACCTCTATGCCGCTGCCACTATTGACAGCGGCATCAGAGGAGTTAAATGCCCGCGATCGGCGATAGCGCCGATCGTGGGCATTGCTGCGGGGTGTCAGCTGTCATATACAGCTGACACCCGCACCCGATCACCGAGGCGCTCAGCGCGAGACCGCGGTGATCGATCCGCCATACTACTACTTCGGCTGGCACAAATGCAGTGCCGGCAGCGCCGTACTAGTACGGCGGATGGCGCGGAGGGGTTAAACTCTGCACCACCTCTGCAAACAGCTGAATTTCAGCGACAGTAAAATCCAAGTTGAAATATGGCCTGCTGTATCATGTTAGTCACAGATAAAAAAATTGTTTGATTGTGGATGAGGCCTGTATGACAACGAAGTTATCCTATGACAAAGAAGTTAAGCTACAAACAATTTGAAAGTCGGGTCCCCTACTGTATGACACCAGGAACAGAAGAATTTTTTGTGGCCTTTGGATGTTAGGTGTCGAGTTCCCACCGCTGCACAGGGGGAATCTCAAACCACCTCCACTGCGGTCTCCCATTCTTCTCCGGCTGCAGTGGAGCCTGCTCAGCTGAGATGTCGGGCCAAGCATCTGGCTCAGGCAGATACTGTGCACTTGGTTACTGCTGATCTTCCAGACTCAGCCATTGTAATCAGCACTGTTCTGCAGCGAGCAGATGCTCCTGGGACTAAGTCTTGCTTTTCCTCTACTGGGCATGCCCAAGGGACGACCTCTCATTGAAGGTCGGGGGTCATATGCTCAGGTCCTGAAGCAGTTCTTATTGGACCACTAGGAAGATCCTGGAGAGCTTCCTCTATGAAAGATTCACATGGCCATGCGCTAGTATCAACTTAAGTTCATGTGTGTATGAACTTAGCTACTTTTGTGGTCGCTGTCAGCATGTGCTCATGGTCATCTGTATAGCAACTAGAATTACTGCACCTCCGGAGAGGAGTTTGTGTGTATGAATTCAGGGCTGGCATATAGCCACTAGAATTCTGGCACCTCCGGAGAGGAGTTGTTTGAGTGCTGTTGCTGACTGTGTGACCACTATATGCTACCTGCTCCGATAGAGAGCTGTGACCCTCTGTGAGGTTAACAGGGCACAGCGTTATCTTTTATTCCCGGCGACTCTGTGAAGCAACAGAGTTCGCTACTATACAGACCGGGTGACAGAACCCGTATCTGTTCAGGCGTAATATCGCCATATAGTGCCGCCATTTACTAGCAGCAGGTTCCACTCCTGCACGGTGGACCCTGGGCTGCGAACGAACCAATATTATCTCCATATTTACTCGGTGCATTCTGCCAGCCCTAACATTGGATCAGGCCTCTATAACACACTAGATGCTACAAACTATTTGAAAGTCAGGTCCCCTACTATCTGACACTAGGAACAGAAGAATTTTTTGTGGACTATGGATCAGGCCTCTATAGCACACTAGATACTACAAGCTATTTTAAAAGTTGCTACACACTATTTTAAAGTCAGGTCCCCTACTGTATGACACAAGGAATAGAAGAATGTTTTGGTGCCTTTGGATCAGTCCTCTATAACACACTAGATGATTCATACTACACTGCTCAACAAAATAAAGGCAACACTTAAACAACAGAATATAACGCCAAGTAAATGAAACTTCTGTGAAATCAAACTATCCACATAGGAAGCAACACTGTTTGACAATCAATTTCACATGCTGTTGTGCAAATGGAATAGACAACATATGGAAATTATTGGCAATTATCAAGACACACTCAATAAAGGAGTGGTTCTGCAGGTGGGGACCAAAGACCGCATCTCAGTACCAATGCTTTCTGGCTGATGTTATAATCACTTTTGAATGGTGGTTGTGATTTCACACTCGTGGTAGCATGAGACGGAGTCTACAACCCACACAAGTGGCTCAGGTAGTGCAGCTCATCCAGGATTGCACATCAATGCGAGCTGTGGCAAGAAGGTTTGCTGTGTCTGTCAGTGCAGTGTCCAGAGGCTGGAGGCGCTACCAGGAGACAGGCTAGTACATCAGGAGATGGGGAGAGGGCTGTAGGAGGACAACAACCCAGCAGCAGGACTGCTACCTCAGCCTGTGTGCAAGGAGGAACAGGATGAGCACTGCCAGAGCCCTGCAAAATGACCTCCAGCAGGCCACAAATGTGCATGTGTCTGCACAAACGGTTAGAAACCAACTCCATGAGGATGGTCTGAGTGCCCGACATCCACAGATGGGGGTTGTGCTCACAGCCCAACACCATGCAGGATGCTTGGCATTTGCCACAGAACACTAGGACTGGCAAATTTGCCACTGGTGCACTGTTCTCTTCACAAATGAAAGCAGGTTCACACAGAGCACATGTGACAGATGTGACAGAGTGTGGAGACACCGTGGAGAACAATCTGCTGCCTGCAACATCTTTCAGCATGACCGGTTTGGCAGTGGGTCAGTATTGGTGTGGGGTGGCATTTCTTTGGAGGGCCGCACAGCCCTCCATGTGCTCACCAGAGGTAGCCTAACTGCCATTACGTACTGAGATAAGATCCTCAGACCCCTTGTGAGACCATATGCTGGTGCAGTTGGCACTGGGTTCCTTCTAATGCAGGACAAAGCCATACCTCATGTGGCTGGAGTGTGTCAGCAGTTCCTGCAAGATGAAGGCAATGAAGCTATGGACTGGCCTGCCCATTCCCCAGACCTAAATCCAATTAAACACATCTGGGACATCATGTCTCACACCATCCACCAGAGTCACGTTGCACCACAGACTGTCTATGAGTTGGCGAATGCTTTAGTCCAGGTCTGGGAAGAGAGCCCTCAGGAGACCATCTGCCGCCTCATCAGGAGCATGCCCAGCCATTGTAGGGAGATCATACAAGCCCGTGGAGGCCACACACACTACTGAGCATCATTTCCTTGTCTTGAGGCAATGCCACTGAAGTTGGATCGGCCTGTAACTTACTTTTCCACTTTGATTTTGAGCATCACGCCAACTCCAGACCTTCGTGGGATATTAGTTGTGATTTACATTGATAATTTTTAGGTTTTATTGTTCTAAACACATTCCACTATGCAATGAATAAAGATTTACCACTGGAATATTTAATTCAGTGATATCTAGGATGTGGGATTTTAGTGTTCCCTTTTTTTCTAGCAGTGTATTTTAATGTCAGGTTCTATACTTTATGACACTAGGAACAGAAGAATTTTTTGTGGCCTTTGGATCAGACCTCTATAACACACTAGGTGCTACAAAATATATGAAAGTCAGGTCCCTTACTGTATGACACTGGGAACAGAAGGACTTTCCCACTTTGTTGGTGTCTGCCATTAATGTTTGTAAATGTGTAAACTCCTGGTTGGGTCTCCTTCATGCATGTTGCCTGCTTCAGTCGGCCTCCGAGACCGTCAGGCCTCCACTTCCTTGGAGTCAACTACTCTTGTTACTATCCTTACATTTTTTTGACAACAGTAACCTATGAAATGTATATATTTGTGCCACCTGAGTGTGGCTGAGCATGAAAGCAGGTTGAGCTGTTGCATGTGGTATCAGGGCTCCCAGCACAGGAGGCCTACACTGATCCCTCACCCACCTCATCTTACTGTGATGCTCAATTGAAAGCTGTAAATGCTGGCCCAGACCCCGATACCTCATGTCTGACTGATTGCTGCAACTCCCTCCTGAAACCTAAAGTACAGGCCCCCATCACCAACCTCAGCGGTGAGGATCTGGCCACTTATTTCTTAGAAAAAATCAACCACATCCATCAGGATATCTCAGCGCAATCTCCTCAGTGCCTGAATCCCCTTCCCTGCTGCACCTCAAGCTCACTAGACATCTTTGAGCCTGTTTCAGAAGAAGTCTCCAAGCTCCTTGCTTCTGCTCGGCCTACAACCTGCAACAGTGACCCCATTCCTTCACCTCTCCTGCAGTCTCTCTCACCAGTGGTCACCACTCACCTGACTAAAATATTCAACCTCTCTCTTTCTTCAGGTATCTTTCCCTCCTCATTTAAACATGCCATCATAACCCCTTTACTTAAAAAGCCATCCCTGGACCAGAACTGCACTGCTAACTACAAACCTGTCTCTAACCTTTCCTTAATCTCTAAACTCCTGGAACACTTGGTCCACTCCCGTGTAATCCGTTATCTCTCAGATAACTCTCTTTTTGACCCCTTACAATCTGGTTTCCGCTCTTTACACTCCACTGAAACTGCCCTCACTAAAGTCTCTAATGATCTAATAACAGCTAAATCCAAAGGTCATTGCTCTCTGCTGATTCTCCTGGATCTATCTGCCGCATTCGACACTGTGGATCACCAGCTCCTTCTCACTATGCTTCGCTCCATAGGCCTCAAGGACACAGCCCTCTCCTGGTTCTCCTCCTACCTATCTGACCGCTCCTTCACTGGATCTTTTGCTGGCTCCTCTTCCTCTCCTCGTCCCCTTACTATTGGGGTTCCGCAAGGCTCAGTCCTAGGCCCCCTCCTCTTCTCTCTTTACACGGCCCCTATTGGACAAACAATCAGCAGATTTGGGTTCCAGTATCATCTCTATGCTGATGACACCCAATTATACACTTCTTCCCCCAACATCACCCCTACCCTAATTCAAAATACCAAGGATTGTCTGTCTGCTGTCTCTAACATCATGTCCTCCCTCTACCTGAAACTAAATCTCTCCAAAACGGAACTTCTTGTGTTTCTCCCTTCTACTAACCTCACTCTACCCAATATTGAAATTACCTTGGAGGGTTCAACCATAACTCCCAAGCAGCATGCCCGCTGTCTTGGGGGCATATTTGACTCCAAACTTTCCTTTACTCCCTATATCCGATCACTCACTCGCTCTTGTCACCTGCATCTTAAAAACATCTCCAGAATCCGACCTTTTCTCACCGTTGAAACTGCTAAGACTCTAACTGTTGCTCTTATTCATTCTCGTCTGGACTACTGCAACTTTCTTCTAATCGGTCTCCCTCTTACCAAACTTTCTCCTCTCCAATCTATCTTGAATGCTGCAGCCAGAGTCATATTTCTGTCCAGCCGCTTAACCGATGCCTCCATCTTGTGCCAGTCATTACACTGGCTACCCATTCGCTACAGGGTCCAGTATAAACTCATCTCTCTCACCCACAAAGCTCTCCACAGTTCTGCACCGCCTTATATCTCCTCTCTCATCTCTGTCTATCGCCCTACACGTGCCCTCTGTTCTACAAATGACCTAAGGCTAACATCCCCCGTAATCCGAACCTCACACCTCCGTCTACAAGACTTCTCTCGTGCTGCGCTAGCTCTCTGGAATGCACTTCCCCAGACGATCAGACTGATACCTAGCCCCGACCTATTCAAGCGAGCTTTAAAAACCCATCTCTTCAAACAAGTCTACCACACCAACTACTCAGTAAACTAACTTTGCCCTCTTCCCTCCTTATTCATCTGTCTCCACACCCTCCATGCACACAATTAACTGCACTGGATACTTGACTATTGCACTTAAACACACTGGCTGATGACCGGATCATGCAGCTTTGTATGAAAATCCCTATGTATTATAATTGCCAGACCTAAAATAACAAGCACTTTTCACCTATTGTGTCCCCCCATTTCCTTGTAGATTGTAAGCTTGCGAGCAGGGACCTCACTCCTAATGTCACTGTTTAAATTGTCTTAACTCGTACCGAATTTATTGTTTGTACATGTCCCCGCTTAATTGTAAAGTGCTGCGAAGTATGTTGGCGCTATATAAATACAAATTATTATTATTATTATGCTACAATTTCTACTGTGGGTGAATTGAGCCACTTTCCTGGTGTCTGTCTTTCATTTGATGTGTTTTGGCAGCTTTTGGGGCTGTTAAAAGTTGGTGTGCATGCGTTTGTTTTTGCTTCCCATTGACTTGAATGGCGTTCGGCTATGTTCGGTGAATAGTTGACAAATAAATCGGCGAATATTGCAAATTCGGTGATCGTAATCCGAACTGAACATTGAAACATCTCTAGTCATGTTCAGAGGATAAGTGTATGTAGGTATAGAGACGTATGCATTTCTGAAAAAATATATGTATAGGGAACCAGAAGATAGAAATAGATAATGATAGTGTTAGAAATGAGGGATCTATTGAACAAACCTAAGATCTGACACATGTTTCTTGCCCAAAAAAATGAAATACCATATAAAAACTCTGAATATGTTCTACTTTTGCAGCATTTGAAGACTCTGTAACTTCAACTTCCATGAATAAGGTGAATTTGCACGAATTTCCATTTTAATGACGTGCTAATTCTGCAGTAATTGTTATCATTGCTATTCTGTTATAACTTTAATACCATTAATAATGGCTTGATTTGAAGGGTTATCTTTATTTTCATTCAGCATTTAACAAAATCATTACTATATAGCATATACTAATTGTGTCTTTGAATTACATAATCACATTCAGCACTGAATGTTACAGAAGTGTTATACAAGCATAAATTACCTTCCAGTATGATGATTGCAATTGTACTGTTAAGGATATTTTAAATAATTGTGATGGGTGCTTACAAACAATTTTCATACTGGAAACTTTTGCATTTATTTAAAATCCTGGTTCCTCTGTATCCATAAAATTAAAAAATCAACAAATTTGAATATTTTATGTACATATGTAATATATACAGTAAATATACAAAATACTGTATATACACACATTCACGGTGTGAAAAAGTATTTGCACCTTCCCTGATTTTCTATTCTTTTGCATGTTTGTTACACCAAATCATAAAACAAATTAAAATATTAGAAAAATATAACAGTAGTAAGCACAAAATGCAGTTTTAAAATTAAGATCTTTATTATTAATGGAGAAAGAACTCCAAACCTACAGGGCCCTGTGTGAAAAAGTGATTATTCCCCCAAACCTTAATACATAAGTCTACTGTGGTTTATCACATCTTTGGAAAGCTGAGTTCAAATTCCTTAGCCACTCGCAGGCCTTATTACTGCCACACATGTTCTCAAATAATAAGACCTCATGTGGCTGGAGTGTCTCAGCAGTTCCTGCAAGATGAAGGCATTGAAGCTATGGACTGGCCCGCCCATACCCCAGACCTAAATCCGATTGAACACATCTGGGACATCATGTCTCGTACCATCCACCAACATCACATTGCACCACAGACTGTCCAGGAGTTGGCGGATGCTTTAGTTCAGGTCTGGGAGGAGATCCCTCACCATCTGCCGCCTCATCAGGAGCATGCCCAGGCATTGTACGGAGGTCATACAGAGACGTGGAGGCCACAAACACACTACTGAGCATCATTTCCTTGTTTTGATGCATTTCCACTGAAGTTGGACCAGCCTGTAATTTGATATTCCACTTTGATTTTGAGTATCGTTCCAAATCCAGGCCTCCATTGGTTAATAAATTTGATTTCCATTGATGATTTTTGTGTGATTTTGTTGTCAGCACAACTTTGTACAGAACAAAGTATTCAATGAGAATACTTCATTCATTCAGATTTAGGATGTGTTATTTGAGTGTTCCCTTTATTTTTTTGAGCAGTGTACATCCACAGGTGTGTCTCTAATTAACTCAGATGTTGAATGTGGAGAAGGACTGGGCCAAGTCAGCAGACACACAGCCTTGGGAAACCACATCAATATAATGCCCAGCTTATGTGTATAAGGGCTGAGAATGCCCAGTCCTTTTCAGCCATTATCCACATGCATGTCACTTGACAAACGGTAAGGTTTTTAATATTAGAGTTAGGACTGTCTCAATAAGGGTCACTGTGAAGTGGTGGGATGGCTTTTGCATTTTTGCTTTATAAAAAAACATGTTAACTAAGTACTAGTGATGAGCGAACGTGCTCGCCACTACTCGTTACTCGCCCGACTATCGCTATGCTTGGCGTACTCGGCTAGCAGCGAGCATTTCTGGGATTATTCGGCGGTAACTGCAGTCTCCACCCAGCAGTTTTGGCAGACTTTAGAGACCCAATCACGGTGCAGGGATTGTCTGCCAGGCCATGAAACATGGCAGCCATCTTTGTTGTGGTCGTGCAGTGATTGGCTGGGCCATACAGCATCATCCCGTGTATAAGAGACCTGGTGCCGCCCTGCTCGCCGCATTCTGTTCCTGTTTCAGCGAGAGTAGGGAGAGCTGCTGCCGAGATAGGGTAGGAATCGTGGTTTTAGAGTTAGTGTAGGTCTGCAACTCTACATCCACAACTCCTCAAAAACCAGAAGTCCTTTTTAGGGCTAATTCATGGGTCCTGATATTGCAGTGCTAGGTAGGCAGGGCACAGCATATCCACATCAGTGCAAGGCCTGCAGGCACTATATGTGCGTCCATTGGTCCCACTGCATCCCAACCAAATCTCCATAACTGCCTGCTGATGCAGATTATTTACTGACTATATACTTTTTTTTCTCAAAAATCCCCCCCCCCCAAAAAAAAAATATACACTCTATACGTAGCATAGTTGTGTGTGCTACCCTTGTGCCCTTTTTTTTTTTGGTGTTTTAAATCACCAAAAAAGGCCTCATATATCTGAGTGCTCCAAGTTTTGTCATTGGAGGCCGGTGTATTCTTTTTTTTTTCTTCGGCTGTCTGATAGTCAAATTCTATAAAGCACAATGTTAGGGGTTGAGTTCCCGCCTCTGCACAGGGGGAATCTTGGGCCATCTCTACTGCAGTCTCCCATTCTTCTTCTGCCGCAGTGGAGCCTGCTCAGTGGAGACGTCGGTCCCAGTGTCTTGCTCAGTCTGACTCTATACAAAGAGTTGCTTCTGCTTTTCCTGCTTATGCGATTAAAGTCAGTGCTGGGCAGCGGCGAGCAGACACTTCTGGGACTAAGTCCTGCTTTTCTCGTTCTGAGCATGCCCAGTGTAAGATCTCTCAGTGGAGATCGAGGGTCACATGATCAGATACTGCAGCTAAGGCCATTGGTCCTTCAGGAAGGTCCTGTAGGAGCTCACGCTCTCTGGCAGCCTCTCATTGGTCCTTCTAGGAAGGTCCTGTACGTGCTGCAACTATTTAAGGCTCACATGGCCGCACGGCCATGCGCTAGTATTGTTCTATGTTATGTGCTTTGCGCCAGTGTGGTCATGTGAGTTTGTGTTCAAGGACCCGGCTGAAATAAGCCCCTAGAATGCTGGCACCTCCGGTGAGGAGATTTTGTGTGAATGTATTCAGGGACCTGGCTGAAATAACCCCCTAGAAAGCTGGCACCTCCGGCGAGGAGTTTGTGTGCGTGCATGACCACTGACTGCTCTCAGTTGGGTAGTTATCCTGTGCCACTGTGAAGTCTAACAGGGCGCAGTGCTTTGAGTTTCGGCTACTCTGTGAAGTAACAGGGTTAGCTCATACCGCCATATAGTTCCGCTGTTTGCTATCAGCAGGTTCTCCTGCACGGTGGACCCCGGGCTGCGAACGCACCAATATCAATAAAAACATCTCTATTTACTCGGTGCGTTCCGCTAGCCCTAACATAATACTAGCGCCAGGGTCTGGCCAGTAAATGGCGGACATTCAGCAATCCTTGCAGTATACCCAGCAGCTGGAGGGTAGGTTGGCGGCTCTCGAGAGTTCAACCTCAGCTGTGGATGTTACCGCAGTAGCTGTACAGGCTGCTAGCATGGCTGCAGCAACCTTGTCCACTGCCACCCCTGTTCCGACATTATCTCGCCTCCCGCTGCCAGAAAAATTTTCTGGAGATAGCAAATCTTGTAGGGGATTCGTGAGTCAGTGCTCTATTTACATCGAGCTCCTGGCTGCATGTTTTCCCACAGAGCGGGCTAAGGTGGGATTTATTGTGTCTCTCTTGTCGGACAGGGCGTTGGAATGGGCTACGCCGCTGTGGGAGCGTGGCGATCATGTGGTGCAGAGTGCTCTGCTGTTCCTGAGCACTCTGAAACAGGTCTTTTTAGTACCTCAAGTCACCCATGACACGGCGCTCCAACTGCTGGCATTAACTCAGGGTGTGTCCTTGGTCAGCCATTTTGCCGTCCGCTTCCGTACTTTAGCTTGTGAGCTGGAGTGGTCGGATAAAGCCCTTATCCCCATATTTTGGAGGGGGCTGGCTAATCACGTGAAGGACGCTCTGGCCACTAGGGAGATTCCTGCCACACTGGAGGAGTTAATAACTGTCTCTACTCGTATTGACCACCGTTTTAACGAGCGGAGGTTAGAGCGAGCCCAGTGTAGGCAGAGGTTTCGGCTGGCTCCCACCTTCGCCAAACCTCTGGAATCCCCGGTCCTGGTTCCTGAGTCACATGAGGCCATGGAAGTGTCACGAGCGGGATCTAAGTCCCGGACCGCTTGTGCACTCAAGGTCTGTCATGTTTGCCAGCAGTCAGGACATCTTGCCATTAGATGTCCCCAGCGGTCGAGGAAACATCAGCGTCTAGTTGTAGTAGGTGGAGGAGGTACACTAGACACGGCGACGTTTGCCTCCAAATTGTCCTTTAAGGGGACAATTATTATAGGCTCATCCTCCCACTCGGTAGAGCTCTGTGTGGATTCTGGGGCTGAGGGCAATTTTATGTCTTCTGCCTTCGCCCAACGTCACACAATACCCCTGGTTATGCTAGCTCAACCAGTAACGGTACGAGTGGTGAATGGGTCAATACTGCCCTCACAGATAACACACCAGACCATCCCTTTTACTCTGTCCATGTCGCCATCCCATCAGGAGATAATATCTCTGCTCGTCATTCTTGAGGGAATTGATGAGGTCCTGTTGGGGATACCTTGGCTACGGTACCACTCTCCTCTTATCGAGTGGTCCACAGGCAGAATTTTGGGATGGGGTGAATCTTGTGGGGGTAGGTGTCAGAGGGAGTGCATTCAGGTTGCTACTACAGAGGTACCCGCAGATCTATCCTCTCTTCCCAAGCAATATTGGTCTTATGCGGACGTGTTCTCCAAAAAGGCGGCGGAGACCCTTCCGCCCCATCGCCCCTATAACTGTCCTATTGACCTCTTGCCTGATGCTGAGCCTCCCCGGGGTCGAGTCTATCCATTATCTCTCCCGGAGATGGAGGCAATGTCTCAGTACATTCAAGAGAATCTGGAAAGAGGGTTCATCAGGAAGTCAGTGTCACCTGCTGGGGCTGGGTTCTTCTTCGTGCAGAAGAAGAATGGGGAACTGCATCCATGCATAGATTACAGGGGTCTTAACGCCATCACCGTTAAGAATAAGTATCGTTTGCCCTTGATATCTGAGCTCTTCGATAGGCTTCAAGGAGCAAGGGTATTTACTAAATTAGATCTGCAGGGTGCTTACAACCTGATTCGCATCCGTGAGGGGGATGAATGGAAGACAGCTTTTAACACCAGGGATGGGCACTATGAATATCTGGTGATGCCCTTCGGGCTCTGTAATGCCCCAGCCGTTTTCCAAGACTTTGTGAACGACATCTTCCGGGATATTCTCTCCACCTCGGTCGTAGTCTATCTGGATGATATTCTCATCTTTTCTCCAGATATTGACTCCCACCGGAGAGATGTTTGCAAAGTCTTCGACCTCCTACGCGCAAACTCCCTCTTTGCCAAGTTGGAGAAGTGTATGTTCGAGCAGGAGTCCTTACCTTTCCTAGGCTATATCATCTCCGCCCAGGGATTGGCTATGGATCCTTCCTGCCAGACTACAGGCTGTGATGGACTGGCAGGAACCCCATTCTCTTAAAGCAGTGCAGAGCTTTATGGGGTTCATTTATTATTATTGCCAGTTCATTCTGCACTTCTCAACTTTGGTAGCTCCTTTGGTTGCCCTCACCAAGAAGGGAGCAAATCCCAAATTGTGGTCTGAGGAGGTCTCCAAGGCCTTTAACTCCATAAAGTCACACTTCGCTAGCGCTCCCATCCTACATCGCTCCGATGTAGTTAAGCCTTTTATCATGGAGGTGGATGCCTCATCTGCTGCTGCTGGAGCAGTCCTCTTCCAAAAGGATGCTCAAGGTCGGAAGCATCTTTGCTTCTTCTTTTCTAAGACCTTCTCACCAGCAGAGAGGAAATATTCCATCGTGGACAGGGAGTTGCTAGCCATGAAGTTGGCTTTCTCGGAGTGGAGACATCTCTTGGAGGGAGCTCGTTTTCCCTTCCAAGTCTTCACAGATCAAAAAATTTGATCTACCTGCAGACAGCCCAGCGGTTCAATTCTCGCCAGGCCAGATGGTCCTTGTTCGTCTCCCGGTTTCATGTCACCCTCCATTTTCTTTCTGGGGAGAAGAACATTCGTGCCGACGCTCTCCCTTGCTCTGTTGTGTCATCTGTGGAGGAGGAAGAGGAGCCTCGGCTTATTGTCCCCACTGAGAGCCTGAGAACTGTGGCCCCGGTTTTGCTAGAGTCTATGCCTCCGGGGCATGTACCATCCAGTATGCAACCGGAGGTTCTCTCTTGGGCACACTCGTCCAGGGTGGGTGGACATTTTGGTTCCAAAAGGACATCTGAGTTACTAGCGAGTACATACTGGTGGCCGCATATGGCTCATGATGTCGCAGACTATGTGTCTCTTGCTCCAAGAACAAGTCCCCTCGGCAATGGCCAGCTGGGTTGCTTTACCCTTTGCTGGTGGCGGACAGGCCCTGGGAGATGGTCGGGATGGACTTTGTGATGGGTTCACCCAAGTCTCGTAACTGCACCATTATCTGGGTGATCACCGACCATTTTTCCAAAATGTTTCATTTGGTGCCTCTTCCACGGCTACCTTCTGCACGGGCTCTGGCAGCCTTGTTCATCAAACATATCTTTCGCTTACATGGTATGCCAGACAAGATTGTCAGTGACTGGGGTCCCCAGTTTGCATCTCGATTCTGGAGGGAGCTCTGTCGTCTACTCAGTATTGAGTTAAATCTCTCCTTGGCTTATCTTCCCGAGACGAATGGGTTGGTTGAGAGGGCCAATCAGACTCTGGTCACTTATTTATGACATTTTGTTTCTGCCAGGCAGGATGACTGGGCATCCTTGTTACCGTGGGCTGAGTTTGCCCTTAACAACGCTGTAGCCAACTCCACCGGTCAGACTCCTTTCCTCCTTAATTACGGCCAACATCCGCGGGTTCCTGTGCCTATGCCCATGTCCTCTGCTGACTCCAGGGTGGTAGACTGGGCAGTGGAGGCACAAAACATTTGGGACAGCACTCAGGATGCCATCCGGGCCTCCAAGGAGAGAATGAGGTCCTCCGCCGATGCACATTGGCGCCCTGCCCCGACCTTTGCTCCTGGCGACTTAGTGTGGCTCTCCGCTCGTAACATCAGGCTGTGTGTTGAGACCACTAAGTTTGCACCTCGCTACTTGGGTCCCTTCAAGGTTCTCGAACAGGTTAATCCTGTGGTCTACCGTCTAGCCTTTCTTCCACGCCTAGGTATCACCGACACCTTTCATGTGTCCCTCCTTAAGCCCGTGTACATGTCCCGGTTTTCTGAGTCGTCTGCCGGGACATTGGGTTCGTCTACGGACGATTACGAGGTGAACGCTATTTTGGGGTGCAAAGTGGTTCGTGGCAAAAAATTTTATTTGGTGGACTGGAAGGGTTACGGTTCTGAGGATAGATCCTGGGAGCCTGCTGAGCACATTTGGGCTCCACAGCTCATTGCTGCCTTCGAATGTAGCGAGGCCCAAGGAGGGGGGCTCTAGGAGGGGTTGTAATGTTAGGGGTCGAGTTCCCACCTCTTCACAGGGGGAATCTCGGGCCATCTCCGCTGCGGTCTCCCATTCTTCTGCTGCAGTGGAGCCTGCTCAGCGGAGACGTCGGTCCCAGCATCTCGGTCAGTCTGACTCTGTACAAAGAGTTGCTGCTGCTTTTCCTGCTTCTGCCATTAAAGTCAGTGCTGGGCAGCGGCGAGCAGATGCTTCTGGGACTAAAGGTACCTTCACACGAAACGACATCGCTAGCGATCCGTGACGTTGCAGCGTCCTGGCTAGCGATATCGTTTCGTTTGACACGCAGCAGCGATCAGGATCCTGCTGTGATGTCGCTGGTCGCTGAATAAAGTCCAGAACTTTATTTGGTCGTCCGATCGCTGTGTATCGTTGTGTTTGAAAGCAAAAGCAACGATACCCAGCGATGTTTTACACTGGTAACCAGGGTAAACATCGGGTTACAAAGCGCAGGGCCGCGCTTAGTAACCCGATGTTTACCCTGGTTACCAGCGTAAAAGTAAAAAAACCAAACAGCACATACTTACATGCGTCCCCCAGCCTCTGCTTCCTGACACTTACTGAGCGCCGGCCCTAAAGTGAAAGTGAAAGAGTGCTGTTAGGGCCGGAGCTCAGTCAGTGTCAGGAAGCAGACGCTGGGGGACGCATGTAAGTATGTGCTGTTTGTTTTTTTTACTTTTACGCTGGTAACCAGGGTAAACATCGGGTTACTAAGCGCGGCCCTGCGCTTAGCAACCCGATGTTTACCCTGGTTACCCGGGGACCTCGGCATCGTTGGTCGCTGGAGAGCGGTCTGTGTGACAGCTCTCCAGCGATCAAACAGCGACGCTGCAGCGATCAGCATCGTTGTCGCTATCGCTGCAGCGTCGCTTCGTGTGAAGGTACCTTAAGTCCTGCTTTTCTCGTTCTGAGCATGCACAGTGTAAGATCTCTCAGTGGAGATCGAGGGTCACATGATCAGATACTGCAGCTAAGGCCATTGGTCCTTCAGGAAGGTCCTGTAGGTGCTCACGCTCTGTGGCAGCCTCTCATTGGTCCTTCTAGGAAGGTCCTGTATGTGCTGCAACTATTTAAGGCTCGCATGGCTGCATGGCCATTCGCTATTATTGTTCTATGTTATGTGCTTTGCGCCAGTGTGGTCATGTGAGTTTGTGTTCAGGGACCCGGCTGAAATAAGCCCCTAGAATGCTGGCATCTCCGGCGAGGAGTTTGTGTGCGTGCATGACCACTGACTGCTCTCAGTTGGGTAGTTAGCCTGTGCCACTGTGAAGTCTAACAGTGTTGTGAATTCCGTTCTCGGACTCCCTCCTGTGGTCATGAATGGTACTTTGGTTGGTTCTGCTCTTGGACTCCCTCTGGTGGCTTTGAGCGGAACTGCTGGTCACTGAGGTTGGCTTTGTCAGCTGCTCTCGTTTATTGCTATGCTGGCTTATCTATTTAACTCCACTCAGATCGTTACTTCATGCCAGCTGTCAATGTTTCAGTATTGGTTCAGATCTCTCTTGGACTTCTCTGAGGACCTGTCTACTCCAGCAGAAGCTAAGTCTTTGCTAGTTCATTTGTTGTTACTGCCTCCTGAATATATTTTTTAGTACTGCTAATTTCTAGTCCAGCTTGCTATCATGATATTCCCTTGCTAGCTGGAAGCTCTGGGGTGCAGAGTGGCACCTCCACACTGTGAGTCGGTGTGGGGAGTCTTTTTGCTTACTCTGCGTGGTTTTTTGTAGTCTTTTGTGCTGACCACTTAGTTCCCTTTTCTATCCTCTGACTATTTAGTGAAGTCTGGCCTCCTTTGCTAAAACCTGTTTCATTCCTGTGTCCACAATAAAGAAAAAAATGCTATCGCACAGCCGCTATACGCCAGACCCTTTTTGCTCCAGAGGCATAAAATCGCACCGTCTATACCTTTTGTCAAATGAACCAAAAACCGCTGCAAAGGTTCCACCTTGGTGCTGCTTTTGAAAAAAACAATTTCACTGTAACGTATAAGAAGAAAATAAAAGCGCACTCACCAGTTTCGAACTATCAGGGCGGTTTATTCACATGTAATCATGCGGTGCAGGGAGGGTTTATGAATACAAAGAGGATGACAGCTGTTTCGTGCTAGGTATGCACTTCAACAGATCCAATGACGAGTGAGAGGGAGAAAGGCTTTTTGACTGAAAAGGTCTTAAGGCCCCTCCCATTATTCACTTCGTCATAATGGACAATTAGCCACTATCCGGAGAGAAAATTATGAGAGTTTTCAAAGACAATCCCAAGAATTATATGGAAGGTTCAGAGATAGAGGGTACCCTCAATCAGTTTTGAACTCAGCTCTGGAACAAGCAAAAACATATAATAATAAAAAAGAAAAAACATCTATAAACGATAAAAAAAATTGTTTTTTGCTTTAAATATGGTCCAATGGATGCACAAATTAGAACAGCAATTCGAAAAAATTGGCAAATTCTCTGCCAAGACCCAGCGCTGAAGGAAATGACAGAAAAGGGTCCCCTCTTCGCCTGCCGCCGCAGTAAAAATATAGGGGACTTAATAGTTCGAAACCGAGTAACTTCACCTTGTAAAAATTGGCTCCAAAATACTGTGCCCAAAGGAAATTTCCGATGTGGGCATTGTAATTACTGTGATCAACATCAAATAGGGACCACTTTAAAAATCGGCCCAATAACGCATACAGTACGTAACTTTATCTCATGTAGAACAACCCATATGGTATATATTTTATATTGCCCTTGTGATTTTATCTATATTGGAAAAACAATTCGCCCCATGTTTGTCCGATTCAGAGAACACCTGAATTCATTGCGCACTGGCAAAGGAGTCCCCCGTTTGATAAAACATATGAATGAACAACACGGGGGGGATACAAAAATGATCCGCTTTGCAGGGATAGAGAAAACTTCCCTACCACAGGATGGCAGTAATTTAAATCGCATACTTTTGCGCAATGAGGCAAGGTGGATTTTAAGAGCAAATGCATCTGGACCAATAGGGTTCAATGACAGAGTAGATATGTCGTTTTTTTTGTAAGAGATCTCTGTTTCATTGTTATTGTATTATAGTATATTTCTTCCTAAATGTTATTATTCATCACCCGTTAAATGTTTTTATTTTGTTTTAAATGTTTCACTGTTTCACTATATTTTCTCTCCGGATAGTGGCTAATTGTCCATTATGACGAAGTGAATAATGGGAGGGGCCTTAAGACCTTTTCAGTCAAAAAGCTTTTCTCCCTCTCACTCGTCATTGGATCTGTTGAAGTGCATACCTAGCACGAAACAGCTGTCATCCTCTTTGTATTCACAAACCCTCCCTGCACCGCATGAATACATGTGAATAAACCGCCCTGATAGTTCGAAACTGGTGAGTGCGCTTTTATTTTCTTCTTATACGTTACAGTGAAATTGTTTTTTTCAAAAGCAGCACCAAGGTGGAACCTTTGCAGCGGTTTTTGGTTCATTTGACAAAAGGTATAGACGGTGCGATTTTATGCCTCTGGAGCAAAAAGGGTCTGGCGTATAGCGGCTGTGCGATAGCATTTTTTTCTTTATTGTGGACTGTGGACTTTCTTTAAGCTTTCAGCACGCCGTGTTAAGACTCCTAGATTTAGCCCAGGTGTGCAAAGGTTTCTTTAAATCTATCCAGCACCATGGAAACTGAAATTACAACCTTGTCAAACAGACTTTTAGCAGGGAGGGAAAATGTGAATACATTTTTTTCGGAGTGTGAAACACAAGAAGATATACTATCATTGAGTACTAAAACTTTGGAATTTAAAATGTTTAATACCGCGGAGAGGGAAGTAAACCTTTTTTGGACAAACAACTCTCTACAGTCGTATATTGAATGTGGAAGAGTGCCACGTGGTCTAAGAATGCAGAAAGAAATGTCCCAGTTTAAAGACAACGAGAGTTTTAGAAAGGAATGGGAAAAAATTCTCTTGAAATGTTCACAGGATCTTTTACAATTGGTTTTAAAACAAAATATAATTAATTATGAAACCACGAAATTGGAATTGAATAAAACTATGGACGAATTAAAAACAAGATTATCGGAAACACAATGGTGCACAGTAAATAAAAAATTGGATGCGAAGCTGGTGCTGTTACAAAACGAGATAAAACAAAGGAAAAAAGACAAATTCATCCGAGATAAGAACGATTTTGAAAGCGGCAAAATATTCACCTGGAATAAAAACATTCAACCTCAAAAAAATTTTAAGAAAAAATTTTTTTCTAAAAGAAGTCATACTTGGAGAAAAAATCAAAATAAAAAAGACTACCTCACTACTGACTCTGAGTCCAGTGCAGGAGAAGACATGGGAGTAAGGCCAGAACCATCCACTTCGGTTGTCAATCGCTATTCAGACACAGCATCCCTCCCTTTAGACGGAGGACACGGCGTGGAGGAAAAAGAAGGAGTAAATGGCAACGAACGGAAGAGGAAACAAGTTTCATGGAGACCTCAGTAGCGGGGAATGACAGGAATTTAATTGTTAATTTAACGGATTTTCCTTTGAATGAGGCACATGTGTCAGCCCTGTCAAAGGGTTTGAATTATTGCCTCCCAGAGGAATTTGATATAGTTGATTTCAAGATAGATCTGTATAAGGCTGTAAGAAAAGTTCACCTATATAAAATATTTACGCAAAAAACAGGTGATAATAATAAAAAACAAAATGAGAATGAGAAGAAAAAAATATTTTCTGCAGAACAATCTTGTAAAATGGGCCCCCTAGGTTTTTCATTACTAATGGATCCCTCAGAAAATGTACAACAAGAAGCGGAGTTATTGGTTAGTCTAACTAATGATTTATTACCAAACACAAGAATGCCCCCAACAAGGCCTTTTAGAAAAGGGGTTAAATCCACATATGTCCCTCCAGTATCCCCAGGAAACCTAATTGATGCCTTTGAGGCTCAAGTAGTGAAGGACGTGGAAGCAATACTATATAATAAAATCGGTATAAATTTGAAACCAACAGAATTAGAAGCTATAAAAGACATACAAAAACGTCCGGACATAATAGTTCGTAGAGCAGATAAAGGTGGTAACACTGTTCTCCTTCAAAAAGAGCTTTATATTAAAGAAGCTTTAAAACAACTTTCAGATAGAAAAACCTACGAAGTATTGAAAGGGGACCCCACTTTTAAAATTCAGAACTCACTGCGTTCCCTTTTGAGAGTTTTTGTGGAGAATGGTACCATGTCAAAAACACAAGCGGAAAAACTTTTTCCGGAATTTCCGAGAAAACCGCATTGGTACCATTTACCGAAAATCCACAAATCTCTAGAGGAACCGCCAGGACGCCCTATCGTTTCCGGGGTGGGTTCGATAACGGAACCTCTATCAGCCTACATGGACTGGCTCTTGCGTCCTTTATTGTGCGATACACCGGCATATATAAGAGACACTAAACATTTTCTAAAGACTCTGCGTGACTTTGATTGGCAAGAGGGATTTTCCTTAGCATCAATAGATGTGGAGAGCCTCTACACCCGTATCCCACAAGATGCGGGGGTAGAGGCAATCCAAGAAATTCTGAAAAGTACACCCACAGACCTAAATACTATTTCATTTATAAGGGAAGGCTTGACCTTTATATTAAAAAACAATACCTCTCAATTTGATAATACTTGGTACAGACAGGTAGAAGGTACTGCCATGGGTACACGAGTCTCCTGTACCCTGGCGAACCTCTTCCTGTCTGTATTTGAAGAAAGGTATATATATTCAACGAAAAATCCATACCTCAGACACATAAAATTCTACGTGAGATTCGTGGACGACATGTTCGTGGTGTGGGACGGTGACCAGGCCTCTTTCACACAGTTTGTGGAATACCTGGCGCTGTCCAACACCATGAACATGCAGTTCACCCATCAGTTTGGAGGTACAGAATTGACATTTTTAGATGTGTGTTTAAAAGTAATTGATGGTAATTTACACACAGAAGTACATCGCAAACCCTCTTCTTGTAATTCCTTACTGCACTTCAACAGTGCCCACCCAATGTACGTAAAAAAAGCCTTACCTTATAGCCAGTTCCTGCGAGTGAAAAGAATAAACAGCAATGATGAGAGTTTTCAAAGACAATCCCAAGAATTATATGGAAGGTTCAGAGATAGAGGGTACCCTCAATCAGTTTTGAACTCAGCTCTGGAACAAGCAAAAACATATAATAATAAAAAAGAAAAAACATCTATAAACGATAAAAAATTCGTTTTTTGCTTTAAATATGGTCCAATGGACGCACAAATTAGAACAGCAATTCGAAAAAATTGGCAAATTCTCTGCCAAGACCCAGCGCTGAAGGAAATGACAGATAAGGGTCCCCTCTTCGCCTGCCACCGCAGTAAAAATATAGGGGACTTAATAGTTCGAAACCGAGTAACTTCACCTTGTAAAAATTGGCTCCAAAATACTGTGCCCAAAGGAAATTTCCGATGTGGGCATTGTAATTACTGTGATCAACATCAAATAGGGACCACTTTAAAAATCGGCCCAATAACGCATACAGTACGTAACTTTATCTCATGTAGAACAACCCATATGGTATATATTTTATATTGCCCTTGTGATTTTTTCTATATTGGAAAAACAATTCGCCCCATGTTTGTCCGATTCAGAGAACACCTGAATTCATTGCGCACTGGCAAAGGAGTCCCCCGTTTGATAAAACATATGAATGAACAACACGGGGGGGATACAAAAATGCTCCGCTTTGCAGGGATAGAGAAAACTTCCCTACCACAGGATGGCGGTAATTTAAATCGCATACTTTTGCGCAATGAGGCAAGGTGGATTTTAAGAGCAAATGCATCTGGACCAATAGGGTTCAATGACAGAGTAGATATGTCGGGTTTTTTGTAAGAGATCTCTGTTTCATTGTTATTGTATTATAGTATATTTCTTCCTAAATGTTATTATTCATCACCCGTTAAATGTTTTTATTTTGTTTTAAATGTTTCACTGTTTCACTATATTTTCTCTCCGGATAGTGGCTAATTGTCCATTATGACGAAGTGAATAATGGGAGGGGTCTTAAGACCTTTTCAGTCAAAAAGCCTTTCTCCCTCTCACTCGTCATTGGATCTGTTGAAGTGCATACCTAGCACGAAACAGCTGTCATCCTCTTTGTATTCACAAACCCTCCCTGCACCGCATGAATACATGTGAATAAACCGCCCTGATAGTTCGAAACTGGTGAGTGCGCTTTTATTTTCTTCTTATACGTTACTGTTTCATTCCTGTGTTTGTGACTTTCCTCTTAACTCACAGTCAATATATGTGGGGGGCTGCCTTTACCTTTGGGGAATTTCTCTGAGGCAAGGTTAGGCTTCTATTTCTATCTTTAGGGGTAGTTAGCTCTTAGGCTGTGAAGAGGCGTCTAGGGAGAGTTAGGTACGCTCCACGGCTATTTCTAGTGTGTGTGATAGGAGTAGGGTTTGCGGTCAGCAGAGTTCCCACTTTCCCAGAGCTTGTTCCGATTACTAGTTTACTCATCAGGTCATTCCGGGTGCTCCTAACCACCAGGTCCATAACAGTACAGCTGGCCCACAAAGTGTTAATGCATCTCAAAAGAGGGATAAGAGAAGTTCTGAACCCATTTTTTTTTCTTTGCAGTGTGTTTTGTCTCTCTTTTCCCCTTAATCTCTGGGTGTTTCAGGACTCAGGTGTAGATATGGATATTCAAGGTCTGTCCTCTTGTGTGGATCATCTCACTGCAAGAGTACAAAGCATTCAAGATTATGTAGTTCGGAATCCGATGTTAGAGCCTAGAATTCCAATTCCTGATTTGTTTTCTGGGGATAGATCTAAGTTTCTGAGTTTCAAAAATAATTGTAAACTGTTTCTTGCTTTGAAACCCCGCTCCTCTGGTGACCCCATTCAGCAAGTAAAAATTATTATTTCTTTGTTGCGTGGCGACCCTCAAGACTGGGCATTCTCCCTTGCGCCAGGAGATCCTGCATTGCTTAATGTAGATTCGTTTTTTCTGGCGCTTGGATTGCTTTATGACGAACCGAATTCAGTGGATCAGGCAGAGAAAATCTTGCTAGCTTTGTGTCAGGGTCAGGATGACGCGGAGATATATTGTCAGAAGTTTAGAAAATGGTCTGTGCTTACTCAATGGAATGAGTGTGCCCTGGCAGCAATTTTTAGAAAGGGTCTTTTTGAAGCCCTTAAGGATGTTATGGTGGGATTCCCCACGCCTGCTGGTCTGAATGAATCAATGTCCTTGGCCATCCAAATTGATCGGCGTTTGCGTGAGCGCAAAATTGTGCACCATTTGGCGGTGTCCTCTGAGCAGAGGCCTGAGCTTATGCAATGTGATAGAACTTTGACCAGAACTGAACGGCAAGAACACAGACGTCAGAATAGGCTGTGTTTTTACTGTGGTGACCTCACTCATGCTATCTCTGATTGTCCTAAGCGCACTAAGCGGTTCGCTAGGTCTGTCACCATTGGTACTGTACAGCCTAAATTTCTTTTGTCTGTTACTCTGATTTGCTCTTTGTCATCCTACTCGGTTATGGCATTTGTGGATTCAGGCGCTGCCCTGAATTTGATGGACTTGGAGTTTGCCAGGCGCTGTGGTTTTTTCTTGGAGCCTTTGCAGTATCCTATTCCATTAAGGGGAATTGATGCCACACCGTTGGCCAAGAATAAACCTCAGTACTGGACTCAGTTGACCATGTGCATGGCTCCTGCACATCAGGAAGATATTCGCTTTTCGGTGTTGCATAATTTGCTTGATGTGGTCGTGTTGGGTTTGCCTTGGCTACAGGTTCATAATCCAGTATTGGATTGGAAATCAATGTCTGTGTCTAGTTGGGGTTGTCAAGGGGTACATGGCGATGTTCCGTTGGTGTCAATTTCTGCTTCCACTCCTTCTGAAGTCCCTGAGTTTCTGTCGGATTACCAGGATGTATTTGATGAGCTCAAATCCAGTGTCCTACCCCCTCATAGGGATTGTGATTGTGCTATAAATTTGATTCCTGGTAGTAAGTTTCCTAAGGGCCGACTTTTCAATTTATCTGTGCCAGAGCACGCCGCTATGCAGAGTTACATAAAGGAGTCCTTGGAGAAAGGGCATATTCGCCCGTCTTCATCACCGTTGGGAGCAGGGTTCTTTTTTGTGGCCAAGAAGGATGGTTCTCTGAGACCCTGTATAGATTACCGCCTTCTCAATAAGATCACGGTCAAATTTCAGTACCCTTTGCCTCTGCTGTCTGATTTGTTTGCTCGGATTAAGGGGGCTAGTTGTTTCACCAAGATAGATATTCGAGGGGCGTATAACCTTGTGCGTATTAAACAGGGCGATGAATGGAAAACAGCATTTAATATGCCCGAGGGCCATTTTGAGTACCTGGTAATGCCATTTGGGCTTTCAAATGCTCCATCTGTGTTTCAGTCCTTTATGCATGACATCTTCCGAAAGTATCTGGATAGATTCATGATTGTATATTTGGATGATATTTTGGTCTTTTTGGATGATTGGGAGTCTCATGTGAAACAGGTCAGAATGGTATTCCAGGTCCTTCATGCTAATTCCTTGTTTGTGAAGGGGTCTAAATGTCTCTTCGGAGTTCAGAAGGTTTCCTTTTTGGGCTTCATTTTTTCCCCTTCTACTATTGAGATGGACCCTGTTAAAGTTCAGGCCATTTATGATTGGACTCAACCTACATCTGTGAAGAGCCTCCAGAAATTCCTGGGCTTTGCTAATTTTTACCGTCGCTTCATCGCTAATTTTTCTAGTGTGGTTAAACCTTTGACTGATTTGACAAATAAAGGTGCTGATGTGGTGAATTGGTCCTCTGCGGCCGTTGAGGCTTTTCAGGAGCTGAAACATCGTTTTTCTTCGGCCCCTGTGTTGCGTCAGAAAGATGTTTCGCTCCCTTTTCAGGTCGAGGTTGATGCTTCTGAGATTGGAGCAGGGGCTGTTTTGTCTCAAAGAAGTTCTGATGGCTCTGTGATGAAGCCATGTGCCTTCTTTTCTAGAAAGTTTTCGCCTACTGAGCGTAATTATGATGTTGGCAATCGGGAGCTGCTAGCTATGAAGTGGGCTTTCGAAGAGTGGCGACATTGGCTTGAGGGAGCCAAGCACCGCGTGGTGGTCTTGACGGATCACAAAAATCTGACTTATCTCGAGTCTGCCAAGCGGTTGAATCCTAGACAGGCTCGATGGTCGCTGTTTTTCTCCCGTTTCGATTTTGTGGTCTCATACCTTCCAGGTTCTAAGAATGTGAAGGAGGATGCCCTTTCTAGGAGTTTTGTGCCTGATTCTCCGGGAGTCCCTGAGCCGGCTGGTATTCTAAAAAAAGAGAGGGTAATTCTGTCTGCCATCTCCCCTGATTTGCGGCGGGTGCTGCAGGAGTTTCAGGCTGATAGACCTGACCGTTGTCCAGCGGAGAAACTATTTGTCCCTGATAGATGGACTAGCAGAGTTATTTCTGAAGTTCATTGCTCAGTGTTGGCTGGTCATCCTAGGATTTTTGGGACCAAATATTTGGTGGCTAGGTCCTTTTGGTGGCCTTCCTTGTCACGGGATGTGCGTTCTTTTGTGCAGTCCTGTGGGACATGTGCTCGGGCTAAGCCCTGCTGTTCTTGTGCCAGTGGGTTGCTTTTGCCCTTGCCGGTCCCGAAAAGGCCTTGGACACATGTTTCCATGGATTTTATTTCAGATCTTCCTGTCTCTCAAAGGATGTCTGTCATCTGGGTGGTTTGTGATCGCTTTTCTAAGATGGTCCATTTGGTACCCTTGCCTAAATTACCTTCCTCCTCTGATTTGGTGCCATTATTTTTTCAACATGTGGTTTGTTTGCATGGCATTCCGGAGAACATTGTGTCGGACAGAGGTTCCCAGTTTGTCTCTAGGTTTTGGCGGTCCTTTTGTGCTAAGATGGGCATTGATTTGTCTTTTTCTTCGGCTTTCCATCCTCAAACAAATGGCCAAACCGAACGAACCAACCAGACTTTGGAAACCTATCTGAAATGCTTTGTTTCTGCTGATCAGGATGATTGGGTGACCTTCTTGCCATTGGCTGAGTTCGCCTTTAATAATCGGGCTAGTTCGGCTACTTTGGTTTCGCCTTTTTTTTTGCAATTCTGGTTTTCATCCTCGTTTTTCTTCGGGGCAGGTTGAGCCTTCTGACTGTCCTGGTGTGGATTCTGTGGTGGACAGGTTGCAGCAAATTTGGACTCACGTAGTGGACAATCTGACGTTGTCCCAGGAGAAGGCTCAACATTTTGCTAACCGCCGTCCTTGTGTTGGTCCCCGACTTTGTGTTGGGGATTTGGTTTGGTTGTCTTCTCGTTATGTTCCTATGAAGGTTTCTTCTCCTAAGTTTAAGCCTCGTTTCATTGGTCCTTATAAGATTTCTGAAATTCTCAACCCTGTGTCATTTCGTTTGGTCCTTCCAGCTTCTTTTGCCATCCATAATGTGTTCCATAGGTCGTTGTTGGGGAGGTACGTGGCGCCTATGGTTCCCTCCGTTGATCCTCCTGCTCCGGTGTTGGTTGAGGGGGAGTTGGAGTATGTGGTGGAAAAAATTTTGGATTCTCATATTTCCAGATGGAAGCTTCAGTAACTGGTTAAGTGGAAGGGCTATGGTCAGGAGGATAATTCCTGGGTTGTTGCCTCCGATGTCCACGCTGCCGATTTAGTTCGTGCCTTTCATTTGGCTCATCCTGATCGGCCTGGGGGCCCTGGTGAGGGTTCGGTGACCCCTCCTCAAGGGGTGGTACTGTTGTGAATTCCGTTCTCGGACTCCCTCCTGTGGTCATGAATGGTACTTTGGTTGGTCCTGCTCTTGGACTCCCTCTGGTGGCTTTGAGCGGAACTGCTGGTCACTGAGGTTGGCTTTGTCAGCTGCTCTCGTTTATTGCTATGCTGGCTTCCCTATTTAACTCCACTCAGATCGTTACTTCATGCCAGCTGTCAATGTTTCAGTATTGGTTCAGATCTCTCTTGGACTTCTCTGAGGACCTGTCTACTCCAACAGAAGCTAAGTCTTTTCACTAACACCGCTGCGTATTTCTCGCAAGTCACACTGCTGGTCCGTGTGGAATCTGTATTTTTCTCGCCCCCATAGACTTTCATTGGCGATTTTTTTGTGCAATACGCTGACAAACGCAGCATGCTGCGATTTTCTACGCCCGTACAACGCCGTATATTACGGATCCGTAATATACGCCTGATAGGACTAGACCCATTGAGAATCATTGTGCCGTATGTAATGCGAGTTTTATGGACGTAGTTTCTGCGCTCTTGCGTCCGTAAAACATGCATGTGTGACCCCGGCCTAAGGTCTTTCAAGCGCTCATTCTTAGGAACGGAAGCTGCCGGTTACATCGGTAAGGTCCAGGCTGCGTCGGAGAGGTGAGTATATCAATATTTTTTATTTTTATTCTTTATTTTACACATTAATATCGATCCCAGGGCCTGAAGGAGAGTTTTCTCTCCTTCAGACCCTGGGAACCATACAGGATACCTTGCGATACTTGGTGTCCCATTGACTTGTATTGGTATCGGGTATCGGCGATATCCGATACTTTTCGGGTATCGGCCGATACTATCCGATACCGATACTTTCAAGTATCGGACGGTATCGCTCAACACTACGGATAGTGCTTCCAGTCACTTAGCCACCACCACCACCTTGTCTTCCACATGGTCAAGTCTGAGTAGCCGTGAGCGTGGCCAGGATATTCCTCACCCTGATCCTCCTATCTCCCACCATACCAAGTGCCCTGAGACAACTGATACCACACTTGGACACTCTGAAGAGCTGTTCAGTTTTCCATTTCAAGATTCAGAAATCTCTGCCGGTCAACTTGAAGTGGGGAAAGATGAGATCGCATGTAAAGCTGCCCAAAGCTTTGACCAACCCTGGTCACACGAAGGCGATGGTGGGAAAGTGTCACAAGAGGTGGACGATGATGAGACACAATTGCCAGAAAACATGTACAAGGCATACTTGACAAAGGCCATGTCTGGCCGAAACGTTGTATTATGTGATGGCAGAATAAAGACTTTGCAAACGTTTTTCATCTGGAATGGATGCTGCTCTTTCTTCAATTTTTGTGACAATTGCCAGAAAGTCAGGAGGAGGAGCAGGGTGCGGATGTGGAAGACGAGGTGGTGGATGACATAGTGACTGACCCAACCTGGCAGGAAGACATGCATAGCAAGGACAGCAGCAAAAATGGAGAAGGAGGCATATCCCCCCAACAGACAGGAAGAAGAAGTATGGTGACCACAGATAGAAGGCGTGCATCCGTTCCCCGTAACACCAACATGAGTGAAGTTTCTATTCCACCTGTGAGATCTTCCTGAGCCTGGCTATTTTTTAAAGACTCTGCCGATAACCCCAAGCAGGCCATTTGCAGCACCTGCCATGCCCGCATCAGCAGAGGTAGCAAAACAACCAGCCTGACCACCACCAGCATGATCAGGCACATGCAAGCAAAGCACCCGACTTTGTGGGCCAAACTCCAGGATCGAGGACCACTGCCTGCTGATCACACCACTGCTTCTTCCACTGTTTTGCATAGAAGCCAATCCCAAGTACACCTTGAATGTGAAGATGCCTCTAGCCCTGCAACTGTTGTGGCCCACAGTTAAGCAGCACCATCAGCAAGCTTGTTCACATCCTTGTCCCAGCACAGCGTTCAATTGTCTATAACCCAGTCTTTGGAATTCAAAACAACTGGCGCACAACCATACAACAATTACACTGGTCAACAGCATTTTTGGTGCCAAAGATATTTCATCAAATTTAGGGTATTTTTGGGGTGCTGATTCTGAATATGTCATCAGTTTTGCCAGATTGGCTCAAGTTTTTGAGATTTTTGGTATCTTATTTATAGCACTTGTTGGTAAATGCGACGCATCATCTCATTAATTTCTTTGGATTAGTACTTGAACTGAGCAGTTCTCAATATAGTTTTGTGTTAATTTGTGTTCTAAAAGTTTGTTTATAGCTTGATTTTTGCACTAACTTTATGTTGTTGTCTGTTTTCCAGTGAAAAGCATGAACTCATCAAGAAGAAGTTGTCTTAACAATCCAGACTCATTCTGTTACATTTGTGGTGAATACACACTGCCAAAACATAGAAGAAACATAACAGACTTCGTAAAAAAAGTGTATTTTGCCTATTTTGGGGTTATGCTTGGGGACCAAGACAAGTTTTGGGCACCACACATAGTGTGCAAAGCATGTATCGAATTATTACAAAAATGGAGCAAAGGACAAAGAAAAAGCTTCAAATTTGGTGTTCCAATGGTGTGGAGAGAGCCAAAAAATCATCATGATGACTGTTATTTATGGTAAACACAGGTACAGGCACATCTTCACAATGAGGGACAGGCCTTCTTGCAGATTCCATGTTACTCCCATTTTCGTTTCTTATGCTTATTGAATCCTTGCACTTGCACTGCACAGAAATAACAGTCATCATGATGATTTTTTGGCTCTCTCCACACCATTGGAACACCAAATTTGAAGCTTTTTCTTTGTCCTTTGCTCCATTTTCGTAATAATTGGATACATGCTTTGCACACTATGTGTGGTGCCCAAAACTTGTCTTGGTCCCCAAGCATAACCCCAAAATAGGCAAAATACACTTTTTTTACGAAGTCTGTTATGTTTCTTCTATGTTTTGGCAGTGTGTATTCACCACAAATGTAACAGAATGAGTCTGGATCGTTAAGACAACTTCTTCTTGATGAGTTCATGCTTTTCACTGGAAAACAGACAACAACATAAAGTTAGTGCAAAAATCAAGCTATGAACAAACTTTTAGAACACAAATTAACACAAAACTATATTGAGAACTGCTCAGTTCAAGTACTAATCCAAAGAAATTAATGAGATGATGCGTCGCATTTACCAACAAGTGCTATAAATAAGATACCAAAAATCTCAAAAACTTGAGCCAATCTGGCAAAACTGATAGCATATTCAGAATCAGCACCCCAAAAATACCCCAAATTCATTCAAATATTTTGGACACCAGAAAAAAAATTTTTTTTTGTTGACCTGTGTTATATATAGGGGGTGCAAGTAGTAGAATAATAATAATAATCTTTATTTTTATATAGCGCTAACATATTCCGCAGCGCTTTACAGGTTGCACACATTATCGTTGCTGTCCCTGTTGGGGCTCACAATCTAAATTCCCTATCAGTAGTTCTTTGGAATGTGGGAGGAAACCCATGCAAGCACAGAGAGAACATGCAAACTCTTTGCAGATGTTGTCCTTAGTGGGGCTTGAACCCAGGACTCCAGCGCTGCAAGGCTGCTGTGCTATCCACTGTGCCACAATGCTGCCCGGTAGAATGAACTAAACGAGAAAAAAAAGGAGAAGGAAAGACACTACTACAATATGCACACCACCCAATAATCATATAACAAAATATACTTTATTGGCACATGTTAAAACACAATTAAAAACACTATACCACTACAATTAGCCTGGGTACATAGTATACATCCATATAATGCAGCCTGTTTAGTTAAGCACAACAATATGCACAACAATTAACCTCAGACCACCCTGCCTAATTGGCTCATGGGGCATCTAAGGATATATGGACACCAACATAAAGGATCATGCCATGATGAAAAGCGCTGGGGTATTATACAAACCAACGCTTGAAGGAAACAGGCTGGAGGACCCAGGAGGATTAGTAGGCCATAGCCCGACGCGTATCGCCTCCCAAATGAGGCTTCGTCAGTGGAAGTAGGAAGTAAGCCAATTCCTAAGTATATATATATATAATTAATAGGTACTTAATAGCCTACCGCTGTGGAGCAGTGAAGCGTCCTGGAACCGGAACAGAATCGCCGGCCCGCATGACGCTGGAAGACCAGAACAAAACGCGCATGCGCAGGGAAACACCCAGCGGTGGAATGAGTAGCAGAGCCCGCCGTCAAAAACAGGGCTGCCGTGACATGATCCGCGCATGCGCAAACGGCTAGCCCAATACTAGCATGGAGGTGAACAGCCGATAGATATGAAAAGGCAGAGCCAAAATGACATGAAAAGGCAGAACTAAGCCATGGACCCCCCAAAATGCGCACGCGTGGGAAACAAGCCCCGCGCAAGCGCTGCAAGGAGGGTGGTACAGGGGAGGGTAAAAAAGAAAAAGAAGAAAAAGAGGACATGAAACATATTAGTTAGCTATACAGGGCCAACAGGTCTAAATAAAGCCAGGACCAGCCTAATAATGCGGCGTGATTGGGAAAGCAGTAAGGCCCCATATATGATGTAACAAAGACGAGGGGGGAAAAATATACATATATGTATGTATATATACATACACATATGTAGGCTTAGGGGAAGAGGCCACCCAGAGATGGATTATAAAAAGGAGGGTGGCATATGTTTCAATCCAACCAGCAGGATTCGTTGGGGAATCAGCGATCCAATTCCAACGGGGGTTTCGTGTCATGTGGGGGTTGCTATTGCTGTATCCATACAGGCAGTAAGAGAAGCTGCCAAACTACATTTAGGAATTCCAGTGGTATGGAGATATTCAATATCCAGGACAAGATAACATGTTTCTCAACAGGTATTATCTATTTGATTCAATGCCCCTGTGGAAAACTGTATGTTGGCAGGACCAGGAGAAAGCTAATGATACGCATAAAAGAACACCTGAGAAACATACAGAAGGGGTTCGTAGGCCACCCCCTGTCTCGTCACTTCAGAGAGGTGCACAATACGAGTGTGAAGGACGTGCACTTTTGCGGAATTCAGAAAGTCCGCTAAAATTTGAGAGGGGGCAATTTCCTGAAACAAATGTCCAAAGTTGAGTCAGAATGGATATTCAGGTTAGATTGCCTCATGTTATGGTTCTCAATGGCAAGACAACATAGCCCAGCAAACATAAGAACTAGCTCTTGGAAGGATGGAAACTAAACTGACCATGAACTAAACCTGCCGCACAACTAACAGTAGCCGGGTAGCGTAGCCTGCGTTTTATCCCTAGACGCCCAGCGCCGGCCGGAGGACTAACTAATCCTGGCAGAGGAAAATATAGTCCTGGCTCACCTCTAGAGAAATTTCCCCGAAAGGCAGACAGAGGCCCCCACAAATATTGGCGGTGATTTTAGATGAAATGACAAACGTAGTATGAAAATAGGTTTAGCAAAATTGAGGTCCGCTTACTAGATAGCAGGAAGACAGAAAGGGCACTTTCATGGTCAGCTGAAAACCCTATCAAAACACCATCCTGAAATTACTTTAAGACTCTAGTATTAACTCATAACATCAGAGTGGCAATTTCAGATCACAAGAGCTTTCCAGACACAGAAACGAAACTACAGCTGTGAACTGGAACAAAATGCAAAAACAAACAAGGACTAAAGTCCAACTTAGCTGGGAGTTGTCTAGCAGCAGGAACATGCACAGAAAGGCTTCTGATTACAATGTTGACCGGCATGGAAGTGACAGAGGAGCAAGGCTAAATAGCGACTCCCACATCCTGATGGAAACAGGTGAACAGAGAGGATGATGCACACCAGTTCAATTCCACCAGTGGCCACAGGGGGAGCCCAAAATCCAATTTCACAACAGTACCCCCCCCTCAAGGAGGGGGCACCGAACCCTCACCAGAACCACCAGGGCGATCAGGATGAGCCCTATGAAAGGCACGGACCAAATCGGAGGCATGAACATCAGAGGCAGTCACCCAAGAATTATCCTCCTGACCGTATCCCTTCCATTTGACCAGATACTGGAGTTTCCGTCTGGAAACACGGGAGTCCAAGATTTTTTCCACAACGTACTCCAACTCGCCCTCAACCAACACCGGAGCAGGAGGCTCAACGGAAGGCACAACCGGTACCTCATACCTGCGCAATAATGACCGATGAAAAACATTATGAATAGAAAAAGATGCAGGGAGGTCCAAACGGAAGGACACAGGGTTAAGAATCTCCAATATCTTGTACGGGCCGATGAACCGAGGCTTAAACTTGGGAGAAGAAACCCTCATAGGGACAAAACGAGAAGACAACCACACCAAGTCCCCAACACAAAGCCGAGGACCAACCCGACGCCGGCGGTTGGCAAAAAGCTGAGTCTTCTCCTGGGACAACTTCAAATTGTCCACTACCTGTCCCCAAATCTGATGCAACCTCTCCACCACAGCATCCACTCCAGGACAATCCGAAGATTCCACCTGACCAGAAGAAAATCGAGGATGAAACCCCGAATTACAGAAAAAGGGAGACACCAAGGTGGCAGAGCTGGCCCGATTATTGAGGGCAAACTCCGCTAAAGGCAAAAAAGCAACCCAATCATCCTGATCTGCAGACACAAAACACCTCAAATATGTCTCCAAGGTCTGATTCGTCCGCTCGGTCTGGCCATTAGTCTGAGGATGGAAAGCAGACGAGAAAGACAAATCTATGCCCATCCTAGCACAGAATGCTCGCCAAAATCTAGACACGAATTGGGTACCTCTGTCAGAAACGATATTCTCCGGAATACCATGCAAACGGACCACATTTTGAAAAAACAGAGGAACCAACTCGGAAGAAGAAGGCAACTTAGGCAGGGGAACCAAATGGACCATCTTAGAGAAACGATCACACACCACCCAGATGACAGACATCTTCTGAGAAACAGGAAGATCCGAAATAAAATCCATCGAGATGTGCGTCCAGGGCCTCTTCGGGATAGGCAAGGGCAACAACAATCCACTAGCCCGAGAACAACAAGGCTTGGCCCGAGCACAAACGTCACAAGACTGCACGAAGCCTCGCACATCTCGAGACAGGGAAGGCCACCAGAAGAACCTTGCCACCAAATCCCTGGTACCAAAGATTCCAGGATGACCTGCCAACGCAGAAGAATGAACCTCAGAAATGACTTTACTGGTCCAATCATCAGGAACAAACAGTCTACCAGGTGGGCAACGATCAGGTCTATCCGCCTGAAACTCCTGCAAGGCCCGCCGCAGGTCTGGAGAAACGGCAGACAATATCACTCCATCCTTAAGGATACCTGTAGGTTCAGAACTACCAGGGGAGTCAGGCTCAAAACTCCTAGAAAGGGCATCCGCCTTAACATTCTTAGAACCCGGCAGGTAGGACACCACAAAATTAAACCGAGAAAAACAACGACCAGCGCGCCTGTCTAGGATTCAGGCGTCTGGCGGACTCAAGATAAATTAGATTTTTGTGGTCAGTCAATACCACCACCTGATGTCTAGCCCCCTCAAGCCAATGACGCCACTCCTCAAAAGCCCACTTCATGGCCAAAAGCTCCCGATTCCCAACATCATAATTCCGCTCGGCGGGCGAAAATTTACGCGAGAAAAAAGCACAAGGTCTCATCACGGAGCAATCGGAACTTCTCTGCGACAAAACCGCCCCAGCTCCGATTTCAGAAGCGTCGACCTCAACCTGAAAAGGAAGAGCAACATCAGGCTGACGCAACACAGGGGCGGAAGAAAAGCGGCGCTTAAGCTCCCGAAAGGCCTCCACAGCAGCAGGGGACCAATCAGCAACATCAGCACCCTTCTTAGTCAAATCAGTCAATGGTTTAACAACATCAGAAAAACCAGCAATAAATCGACGATAAAAGTTAGCAAAGCCCAAAAATTTCAGAAGACTCTTAAGAGAAGAGGGCTGCGTCCAATCACAAATAGCCTGAACCTTGACAGGATCCATCTCGATGGAAGAGGGGGAAAAAATATATCCCAAAAAGGAAATCTTTTGAACCCCAAAAACGCACTTAGAACCCTTCACACACAAGGAATTAGACCGCAAAACCTGAAAAACCCTCCTGACCTGCTGGACATGAGAGTCCCAGTCATCCGAAAAAATCAAAATATCATCCAGATACACAATCATAAATTTATCCAAATAATCACGGAAAATGTCATGCATAAAGGACTGAAAGACTGAAGGGGCATTTGAAAGACCAAAAGGCATCACCAAATACTCAAAGTGGCCCTCGGGCGTATTAAATGCGGTTTTCCACTCATCCCCCTGCTTAATTCGCACCAAATTATACGCCCCACGGAGATCTATCTTAGAGAACCACTTGGCCCCCTTTATGCGAGCAAACAAATCAGTCAGCAGTGGCAACGGATATTGATATTTAACCGTGATTTTATTCAAAAGCCGATAATCAATGCACGGCCTCAAAGAGCCATCTTTCTTAGCCACAAAGAAAAAACCGGCTCCTAAGGGAGATGACGAAGGACGAATATGTCCCTTTTCCAAGGACTCCTTTATATATTCTCGCATAGCAGCATGTTCAGGCACAGACAGATTAAATAAACGACCCTTAGGGTATTTACTACCCGGAATCAAATCTATGGCACAATCGCACTCCCGGTGCGGAGGTAATGAACCAAGCTTAGGTTCTTCAAAAACGTCACGATATTCAGTCAAGAATTCAGGAATCTCAGAGGGAATAGATGATGAAATGGAAACCACAGGTACGTCCCCATGCGTCCCCTTACATCCCCAGCTTAACACAGACATAGCTTTCCAGTCAAGGACTGGGTTATGAGATTGCAGCCATGGCAATCCAAGCACCAACACATCATGTAGGTTATACAGCACAAGAAAGCGAATAATCTCCTGGTGATCCGGATTAATCCGCATAGTTACTTGTGTCCAGTATTGTGGTTTATTGCTAGCCAATGGGGTGGAGTCAATCCCCTTCAGGGGTATAGGAGTTTCAAGAGGCTCCAAATCATACCCACAGCGTTTGGCAAAGGACCAATCCATAAGACTCAAAGCGGCGCCAGAGTCGACATAGGCATCCGCAGTAATAGATGATAAAGAACAAATCAGGGTCACAGATAGAATAAACTTAGACTGCAAAGTGCCAATTGAAACAGACTTATCAAGCTTCTTAGTACGCTTAGAGCATGCTGATATAACATGAGTTGAATCACCGCAATAGAAGCACAACCCATTTTTTCGTCTAATATTCTGCCGTTCACTTCTAGACAGAATTCTATCACATTGCATATTCTCTGGCGTCTTCTCAGTAGACACCGCCAAGTGGTGCACAGGTTTGCGCTCCCGCAGACGCCTATCGATCTGGATAGCCATTGTCATGGACTCATTCAGACCCGCAGGCACAGGGAACCCCACCATAACATCCTTAATGGCATCAGAGAGACCCTCTCTGAAATTCGCCGCCAGGGCGCACTCATTCCACTGAGTAAGCACAGCCCATTTACGGAATTTCTGGCAGTATATTTCAGCTTCGTCTTGCCCCTGAGATAGGGACATCAAGGCCTTTTCCGCCTGAAGTTCTAACTGAGGTTCCTCATAAAGCAACCCCAAGGCCAGAAAAAACGCATCCACATTGAGCAACGCAGGATCCCCTGGAGCCAATGCAAAAGCCCAATCCTGAGGGTCGCCCCGGAGCAAGGAAATCACAATCCTGACCTGCTGAGCAGGATCTCCAGCAGAGCGAGATTTCAGGGACAAAAACAACTTGCAATTATTTTTGAAATTTTGAAAGCAAGATCTATTCCCCGAGAAAAATTCAGGCAAAGGAATTCTAGGTTCAGATATAGGAACATGAACAACAAAATCTTGTAAATTTTGAACTTTCGTGGTGAGATTATTCAAACCTGCAGCTAAACTCTGAATATCCATTTTAAACAGGTGAACACAGAGCCATTCCAGGATTAGAATGAGAGAGAGAGAGAAAGGCTGCAATATAGGCAGACTTGCAAGAGATTCAATTACAAGCACACTCAGAACTGAAAAAAAAAAAAAAAAAAATCTTCAGCAGACTTCTCTTTTCTCTCCTTTCTTTGTCAATTAATTTAACCCTTTTTGGGCCGGTCAAACTGTTATGGTTCTCAATGGCAAGAGAACATAGCCCAGCAAACATAAGAACTAGCTCTTGGAAGGATGGAAACTAAACTGACCATGAACTAAACCTGCCGCACAACTAACAGTAGCCGGGTAGCGTAGCCTGCGTTTTATCCCTAGACGCCCAGCGCCGGCCGGAGGACTAACTAATCCTGGCAGAGGAAAATATAGTCCTGGCTCACCTCTAGAGAAATTTCCCCGAAAGGCAGACAGAGGCCCCCACAAATATTGGCGGTGATTTTAGATGAAATGACAAACGTAGTATGAAAATAGGTTTAGCAAAATTGAGGTCCGCTTACTAGATAGCAGGAAGACAGAAAGGGCACTTTCATGGTCAGCTGAAAACCCTATCAAAACACCATCCTGAAATTACTTTAATAATCTAGTATTAACTCATAACATCAGAGTGGCAATTTCAGATCACAAGAGCTTTCCAGACACAGAAACGAAACTACAGCTGTGAACTGGAACAAAATGCAAAAACAAACAAGGACTAAAGTCCAACTTAGCTGGGAGTTGTCTAGCAGCAGGAACATGCACAGAAAGGCTTCTGATTACAATGTTGACCGGCATGGAAGTGACAGAGGAGCAAGGCTAAATAGCGACTCCCACATCCTGATGGAAACAGGTGAACAGAGAGGATGATGCACACCAGTTCAATTCCACCAGTGGCCACCAGGGGAGCCCAAAATCCAATTTCACAACAGCCTCACCCCTAAAGGCTTGAACCATGAGTTTGAATTATACGCATTTTAATGGCATGAATTTAACACTATACGGTTTTATATTAGTTTTTTAGCACAGGTACATTGGGCAGACGGTTGATGTGGAACTACGATTTCTGCCCTGTTCCATCGTACAGTCCCCATGTATCCATATGTAATTTATGTGGAGACATGAGTATACTGGTCTATAAGTGTTTGAATAGGCGTATATACGCCTTTTTAGGGTAGAGAGTACATCGTTTATATATTTTTTCCGTTTGTGTATTTAAAAAATTTTTTTAGTACATTTTAGCATGTTTTATTAATAAAAGGTATTGTTATTTATTGTTTAGGATATATGTATTTTTGAATAATTTTTCCATATACAGTATATGGTCATTTTTGATTTATGGACATTGATCTATGTCCTCAAACAAGGGACATTCTGTATATTATAGGAGGGTGGATACTGTGGTGAGTGGCAGGCATCGCAGCTCACTGACAATTGAGCTGACTGGGGCGGGTATTCTGTTTCAGAGGGCGGGCACATAGGGGTAGCGAAGGCATATATTGAAGAGGAGCCCTCCTGCAGGCTCCAATCCTGATGAAGAAGGGCGATTACCCTTTGAAACGCGTTGGTTTGCTTTCTGGTCCCAGCAGGGCTCCATAGGCCTGTGACGTCACACGCTGCCTAGCAGCGCCGGCCATTTTTGTTTCTAAGTGCAAGCAGGGACGCCTTCGGCCGGGGCGTTCTCTGGCTCTGCACTTACCAGCTACACCCTACGCAGGTCACGCAGGATCACTACCTGTGTGCCCACCTGTCGCCCGTCACCTGCAGGATCACTCCGCGCACGTGCCCGTCACTAGGGTTGAGCGACTTTCATTTTTTTAAGATCGAGTCTGGTTTTGTGAAACCCGATTTAGTCCAGAGTCGAGTCGAGTGAAGTCGGCCGATTATCGCTAAAAGTCGGGGATCGACCGAAACACGAAACCCAATGCAAGTCAATGGGGAAGCATAGCCGGCAGTGAGTGGAGGCCAGGAAAACACCTACAGTGCACATTTTACTGCCAAAAACATCCATTCTTGTTTTCTGAAGCTTGTCAATCTTAATTAACTTTATAATAATAGTTGGGCACTGGAAATTGGGGGTCATTTGGCAAAAGTTGTGGGGGTAGGGCTGGTTCAAGGTTTTAGTGGGCCCAGGAAACATGGACTACGTCATGGCGGTGGAGCAGGGAGAGGTAAGTATTTCAACGTTGCAAGTGCTGTGATCCTGAGCAAGCAGGGGGGGCCCACTCGTTCGCATTGGCACTGGCACAGGGCCCCTCAAAGTACGGCGGTGTGTTTGCATGGCGGGGGCGCCTCCCACCAGCAGCGACACTTTTGCGTACTCTGAGTGGCCCTGTGCCAGTGACGTCGCCAACGAGTATGCCCCCCCACCTGATGAAGGAACCTGCACTTTCATCTGCACCTTCCTCTTTGTCCCTGTGTAAGGTGGTATAATATGCGGGAAGGGGAACCTTACTTTCAGCAGGGTCAGATTCTGGCTGTGTAGAGTACAAGGGGAATGTAGTGGTCTAGGTCAATGTACCAGCAGACTCATCTAGCAGTGGCTGGGCAATGGGCAGGATGATGAGGAAACAGATATAGGGCCAAAGAATAAAGTAGGCTAAATGCAGATCAAAATTGGTAACAGGACTAAACAGGCGGCATTGCTTTGTTCAGTGGAGTAGCAAACCCAAGAGCAGCAGACACTGTTTCAAGGGCCTAACCACACTAGTAGGCCAAATGCAGTTTAATATCTGATAGTATAGGCCGAAAGCCAGAATGTGGAAGCTCAGCTTTGTTCAGTTGAGGACAACACCAGGGAGGGGCAGACACCGTTAGTAGGCCCTAACCACCATTTTGTTTTTTAAAAAACACTTAATGAGAGCCAGAAGGTTGAAGCTCAGCTTTATTCAGTTGAGGGCAACACCAGGGAGGGGCAGACACCGTTAGTAGGCCCTAAACACCATTTTGTTTTTTAAAAAACACTTAATGAGAGCCAGAAGGTTGAAGCTCAGCTTTATTCAGTTGAGGGCAACACCAGGCAGGGGCAGACACCGTTAGTAGGCCGGAACCACCATTTTGTTTTTTAAAAAACACTTAATGAGAGCCAGAAGGTTGAAGCTCAGCTTTATTCAGTTGAGGGCAACACCAGGCAGGGGCAGACACCGTTAGTAGGCCGGAACCAGCAATGTGTTTAAAAACAGCAGTTAATCAGAGCCGGAAGGTAGAAGCTCAGCTTTATTCAGTTGAGGGCAACACCAGGGAGGGGCAGAAGCCGTTAGTAGGCCCTAACCACCATTTTGTTTTTTAAAAAACACTTAATGAGAGCCAGAAGGTTGAAGCTCAGCTTTATTCAGTTGAGGGCAACACCAGGCAGGGGCAGACACCGTTAGTAGGCCGGAACCAGCAATGTGTTTAAAAACAGCAGTTAATCAGAGCCGGAAGGTAGAAGCTCAGCTTTATTCAGTTGAGGGCAACACCAGGGAGGGGCAGAAGCCGTTAGTAGGCCCTAACCACCATTTTGTTTTTTAAAAAACACTTAATGAGAGCCAGAAGGTTGAAGCTCAGCTTTATTCAGTTGAGGGCAACACCAGGCAGGGGCAGACACCGTTAGTAGGCCGGAACCACCATTTTGTTTTTTAAAAAACAATTAATGAGAGCCAGAAGGTTGAAGCTCAGCTTTATTCAGTTGAGGGCAACACCAGGCAGGGGCAGACACCGTTAGTAGGCCGGAACCAGCAATGTGTTTAAAAACAGCAGTTAATCAGAGCCGAAAGGTAGAAGCTCAGCTTTATTCAGTTGAGGGCAACACCAGGGAGGGGCAGAAGCCGTTAGTAGGCCCTAACCACCATTTTGTTTTTTAAAAAACACTTAATGAGAGCCAGAAGGTTGAAGCTCAGCTTTATTCAGTTGAGGGCAACACCAGGCAGGGGCAGACACCGTTAGTAGGCCGGAACCAGCAATGTGTTTAAAAACAGCAGTTAATCAGAGCCGGAAGGTAGAAGCTCAGCTTTATTCAGTTGAGGGCAACACCAGGGAGGGGCAGAAGCCGTTAGTAGGCCCTAACCACCATTTTGTTTTTTAAAAAACACTTAATGAGAGCCAGAAGGTTGAAGCTCAGCTTTATTCAGTTGAGGGCAACACCAGGCAGGGGCAGACACCGTTAGTAGGCTGGAACCAGCAATGTGTTTAAAAACAGCAGTTAATCAGAGCCGGAAGGTAGAAGCTCAGCTTTATTCAGTTGAGGGCAACACCAGGGAGGGGCAGACACCGTTAGTAGGCCGGAACCAGCAATGTGTTTAAAAACAGCAGTTAATCAGAGCCGGAAGGTAGAAGCTCAGCTTTATTCAGTTGAGGGCAACACCAGGGAGGGGCAGACACCGTTAGTAGGCCGGAACCAGCAATGTGTTTAAAAACAGCAGTTAATCAGAGCCGGAAGGTAGAAGCTCAGCTTTATTCAGTTGAGGGCAACACCAGGGAGGGGCAGAAGCCGTTAGTAGGCCCTAACCACCATTTTGTTTTTTAAAAAACACTTAATGAGAGCCAGAAGGTTGAAGCTCAGCTTTATTCAGTTGAGGGCAACACCAGGCAGGGGCAGACACCGTTAGTAGGCCGGAACCAGCAATGTGTTTAAAAACAGCAGTTAATCAGAGCCGGAAGGTAGAAGCTCAGCTTTATTCAGTTGAGGGCAACACCAGGGAGGGGCAGAAGCCGTTAGTAGGCCCTAACCACCATTTTGTTTTTTAAAAAACACTTAATGAGAGCCAGAAGGTAGAAGCTCAGCTTTATTCAGTTGAGGACAACTTGAATTAGGGACTGCATACAGACTTAGCAGGCTGTCCCCTGTGTGGACCATGCATCCAATACATTAACCCATTGAGCCACAAAGGTCACGTAACCTTCCGTGGCCATGCCTACAGGTCCATGTGTCTGTTGTCAGGTGTACCTTTGTCAGTGTAGGCCTATTGGAAGGAGGGACCGCAGACAGGCTTCGAAGGCCTAACACAATAAAATGGGCTGGCTGTAGGCACTTTAAAATTGGTTCCAGGGGTACACGGGCAGCAGTGGTCTGGTCAGTGGAGGCCTAGTGGAAGGAGGGACCGCAGACAGGCTTCGAAGGCCTAAAATAACAAACAATAGGCTCATGGCAGTTTTACAGCGGTTACATGGATACACGGGCAGGCAGCTTGGTGGTGAGTGGAGGAGTATTTAAAGTAGGGACCGCAGACAGGCTATCAAAGGCCTAAAATAATAAACAATAGGCTCATGGCAGTTTTACAGCGGTTACATGGATACACGGGCAGGCAGCTGGTGATGAGTGGAGGAGTATTTAAAGTAGGGACCGCAGACAGGCTATCAAAGGCCTAAAATAACAAACAATAGGCTCATGGCAGTTTTACAGCGGTTACATGGATACACGGGCAGGCAGCTTGGTGGTGAGTGGAGGAGTATTTAAAGTAGGGACCGCAGACAGGCTATCAAAGGCCTAAAATAACAAACAATAGGCTCATGGCAGTTTTGCAGCGGTTACATGGATACACGGGCAGGCAGCTGGTGATGAGTGGAGGAGTATTTAAAGTAGGGACCGCAGACAGGCTATCAAAGGCCTAAAATAACAAACAATAGGCTCATGGCAGTTTTACAGCGGTTACATGGATACACGGGCAGGCAGCTGGTGATGAGTGGAGGAGTATTTAAAGTAGGGACCGCAGACAGGCTATCAAAGGCCTAAAATAACAAACAATAGGCTCATGGCAGTTTTACAGCGGTTACATGGATACACAGGCAGCTTGGTGGTGAGTGGAGGAGTATTTAAAGTAGGGACCGCAGACAGGCTATCAAAGGCCTAAAATAACAAACAATAGGCTCATGGCAGTTTTACAGTGGTTACATGGATACACGGGCAGGCAGCTTGGTGGTGAGTGGAGGAGTATTTAAAGTAGGGACCGCAGACAGGCTATCAAAGACCTAAAATAACAAACAATAGGCTCATGGCAGTTTTACAGCGGTTACATGGATACACAGGCAGCTTGGTGGTGAGTGGAGGAGTATTTAAAGTAGGGACCGCAGACAGGCTATCAAAGGCCTAAAATAACAAACAATAGGCTCATGGCAGTTTTACAGCGGTTACATGGATACACGGGCAGGCAGCTGGTGATGAGTGGAGGAGTATTTAAAGTAGGGACCGCAGACAGGCTATCAAAGGCCTAAAATAACAAACAATAGGCTCATGGCAGTTTTACAGCGGTTACATGGATACACAGGCAGGCAGCTGGTGATGAGTGGAGGAGTATTTAAAGTAGGGACCGCAGACAGGCTATCAAAGGCCTAAAATAACAAACAATAGGCTCATGGCAGCTTTACAGCGGTTACATGGATACACAGGCAGCTTGGTGGTGAGTGGAGGAGTAGTGCAAGGAGTGTCTGTCCCAGTACTCCCAAAATATAAATAGATGTTAATGTCTCGCAAAAAAACCAAAACAAAAAAAAAGGTGGCATACTTAGGTACAGGGGTGGGCTCATCTACTGAGTTTCTGACATAGTAATTTGGCAGTAACTATTTAATGGTGCCAATATAGGACACAGACACAGACTACTTTAAGTTGCATCATAGATGTCTACAAATTTGTATTGTCAGTGCCAGACATTGAATGATGTCAGCGAATAGACTAAAGATTGGTGGAGCTGTGCGACATAATTTTGCACGTGGTAGAGCACATTTTGAGCTGGGGTAGGGGGGAACTCTCTTGAGGCCGGCGGGACCGCCCCAGGGCCCCTCATGTTACAACGGTGTGTCTGACGTTGGGTGCGCACCACCACCGCCAGAGACACTACATTGTACTATGAGGGACCCAGTAGCAATGCCGTCAACCAAAAGCGAGCACACCCACCTCTTCAGACAAACAGCAGTCTCACGGGTGCTTGCGCCAAGTCGCGATACCACAGCCCCGTGTGGGGAGTTTTGCCATTTAGGGAGGTGTAAACATGTCGTATGCTGTACAATCAGCTGCAGCAAATTAGACATTAGAAAAGTAATTCACAGGCAAGAGCTTTTCATAGGAAAGCTAGGTGTCGGCCGGGCAAGGTGGGGCAAAAGATTTCGAAATCCAGTTGTGGTTCATTTTAATGAATGTTAGATCGTCAACATTTTGGGTAGCCAGACGAGTCCTTTTTTCGGTTAATATTGAACCTGCAGCACTGAATACTCTTTCTGATAGGACACTTGCTGCCGGGCAAGCAAGCTCTTGCAATGCATATTCTGCCAATTCTGGCCAGGTGTCTAATTTGGAGGCCCAGTAATCAAATGGGAATGACGGTTGAGGGAGAACATCGATAAGGGATGAAAAATAGTTAGTAACCATACTGGACAAATGTTGTCTCCTGTCACTTTCAATTGATGCAGCAGTACCTGTCCTGTCTGCGGTCATAGCAAAATCACTCCACAACCTGGTCAGAAAACCCCTCTGTCCAACGCCACTTCTGATGTGTGCACCCCTAACACTCCTAGTCTGCTGCCCCCTGGAGCTCGTGTGAGAACGATCACGTGCGCTGTGTGCTGGGAATGCCTGAAGCAAACGGTCAACAAGAGTTGATTGTTTGGTTGCTAATATTAGTTCCAAGTTCTCATGTGGCATAATATTTTGCAATTTGCCTTTATAGCGTGGATCAAGGAGGCAGGCCAACCAGTAATCGTCATCGTTCATCATTTTCGTAATGCGTGTGTCCCTTTTTAGGATACGTAAGGCATAATCCGCCATGTGGGCCAAAGTTCCAGTTGTAAAATCTCCGGTTGTGATTGGTTGAGGGGCAGTTGCAGGCAAATCTACGTCACTTGTGTCCCTCAAAAAACCAGAACCCGGCCGTGACACGCAACCAATTTCCTGTGCCCCCGGGAAAGGTTCGGCATTAAAAATATACTCATCCCCATCATCCTCCTCGTCCTCCACCTCCTCTTCGCCCGCTACCTCGTCCTGTACACTGCCCTGACCAGACAATGGCTGACTGTCATCAAGGCTTTCCTCTTCCTCTGGTGCAGACGCCTGCTCCTTTATGTGCGTCAAACTTTGCATCAGCAGACGCATTAGGGGGATGCTCATGCTTATTACGGCGTTGTCTGCACTAACCAGCCGTGTGCATTCCTCAAAACACTGAAGGACTTGACACATGTCTTGTATCTTAGACCACTGCACACCTGACAACTCCATGTCTGCCATCCTACTGCCTGCCCGTGTATCCTCCCACAAATAAATAACAGCACGCCTCTGTTCGCACAGTCTCTGAAGCATGTGCAGTGTTGAGTTCCACCTTGTTGCAACGTCTATGATTAGGCGATGCTGGGGAAGGTTCAAAGACCGCTGATAGGTCTGCATACGGCTGGCGTGTACAGGCGAACGTCGGATATGTGAGCAAAGTGCACGCACTTTGAGGAGCAGGTCGGAGAACCCAGGATAAGTTTTCAATAAGCACTGCACCACCAGGTTTAAGGTGTGAGCCAGGCAAGGAATGTGTTTCAGTTGGGAAAGGGAGATGGCAGCCATGAAATTCCTTCCGTTATCACTCACTACCTTGCCTGCCTCAAGATCTACTGTGCCCAGCCACGACTGCGTTTCTTGTTGCAAGAACTCGGACAGAACTTCCGCGGTGTGTCTGTTGTCGCCCAAACACTTCATAGCCAATACAGCCTGCTGACGCTTGGCAGTAGCTGGCCCATAATGGGACAACTGGTGTGCAACAGTGTCATCTGCCGATGGAGTGGTTGGCAGACTGCGTTCTGTGGAAGAGCTGTAGCTTCTGCAGGAGGACGAGGAGGAGGAGGAGGAGGGGGTGCGAACGCCTACAGCCAACTGTTTCCTAGACCGTGGGCTAGGCACAACTGTCCCTAAATTGATGTCGCCTGTGGACCCTGCATCCACCACATTCACCCAGTGTGCCGTGATGGACACATAACGTCCCTGGCCATGCCTACTGGTCCATGCATCTGTAGTCAGGTGCACCTTTGTACTCACAGATTGCCTGAGTGCATGGACGATGCGCTGTTTAACATGCTGGTGCAGGGCTGGGATGGCTTTTCTGGAAAAAAAGTGTCGACTGGGTAGCTCGTATCGTGGTTCAGCGTACTCCATCAGGGCTTTGAAAGCTTCGCTTTCAACTAACCGGTAGGGCATCATCTCTAACGAGATTAGTCTAGCTATGTGGGCGTTAAAACCCTGTGTACGCGGATGCGAGGATAAGTACTTCCTTTTTCTAACCAGAGTGTCATGTAGGGTGAGCTGGACTGGAGAGCTGGAGATCGTGGAACTTTCGGGTGTGCCAGTGTACATGGCAGACTGAGAGACGGTTGGAGACGGTATTGTTTCCACCGGTGCCCTAGATGCAATATTTCCTCCTACAAAACTGGTGGTTCCCTGACCCTGACTGCTTTTGGCTGGCAAAGAAACCTGCACAGATACTGCCGGTGGTGCGGAAAATGGTGGCCTTACAGTGACGGAATGGATGTTGCGTTGCTGACTAGCTTCATTGGCCGAGGGTGCTAAAACCTTAAGGGATGTTTGGTAGTTAGTCCAGGCTTGAAAATGCATGGTGGTTAAGTGTCTATGCATGCAACTAGTATTTAGACTTTTCAGATTCTGACCTCTGCTTAAGCTAGTTGAACATTTTTGACAGATGACTTTGCGCTGATCAGTTGGATGTTGATTAAAAAAATGCCAGACTGCACTCTTCCTAGACTCGGATCCCTTTTCAGGGATTGCAGACTGAGCTTTAACCGGATGGCCACGCTGTCCTCCAACAGGTTTTGGCTTTGACACGCGTTTTGGGCCAGATACGGGCCCGGCAGATGGAACCTGTTGCGATGTTGATGCCTGCTGCGGCCCCTCCTCCACCTCCGCTTCTGAACTACTGCCGCCTGCACCCTGTTCCCCCAATGGCTGCCAATCGGGGTCAATAACTGGGTCATCTATTACCTCCTCTTCGAGCTCGTGTGCAACTTCGTCTGTGTCACTGTGTCAGTCGGTGGTATAGCGTTCGTGGCGGGGCAACATAGTCTCATCAGGGTCTGATTGTGGATCTGTACCCTGAGAGGGCAATGTGGTGGTCTGAGTCAAAGGAGCAGCATAGTACTCTGGCTGTGGCTGTGCATCAGTGCACTCCATGTCAGAATCTACTTGTAATGGGCATGGCCTGTTAAATGTTTCACTTTCTAAGCCAGGGACGGTATGTGTAAAGAGCTCCATGGAGTGACCCGTTGTGTCGCCTGCTGCATCCTTCTCTCTTGTTGTAGTTTTTGCTGAGGAGGACAAGGAAGCGACTTGTCCCTGACCGTGAACATCCACAAGCGACGCGCTGCTTTTACATTTACCAGTTTCGGAAGAGGAGGCAAAAGAGCTAGAGGCTGAGTCTGCAATGTAAGCCAAAACTTGCTGTTGCTGCTCCGCCTTTAAAAGCGGTTTTCCTACTCCCAGAAAAGAGAGCGTTCGAGGCCTTGTGTAGCCTGACGATGAAACTGGCTCCACAGCTCCAGACTTAGGTGGAATATTTTTATCCCCACGACCACCTGATGCTCCACTACCACTACCATCATTACCAGCTGACAATGAACGCCCATGACGACCTCTTGCACCAGACTTCCTCATTGTTTTAAAATCTTAACCAAAGTAACTTTATTTGTTGCTGTCAAACAACTTACACGGTGAGCTATAACTTCAGTATGATTTCAATATCCCTTAACAGGTTGGTGAGACCACAAGGAAAATCAGGCACAATGTTACACACTCTGTTTTCTGTGGCACAAAATCACAGAGATGACACACACGCAGGACTGTCACTCAAGCACTAATGTCAATATTAATCTCCCACCTAATTTATTTATTTTTTTTTCTCAGGGAGACTTTAGAAACCAAATAATATTTAAAAAAAACAAAAAAAAAAGGCTTTCTATGGCCCACAATTAGAGAGAGAGAGGTGGCACACCCAGGAGTCAAGACTGGCGCACAAGCTGAAAGGGCAATATTACTCTCCCACTGTTTTTTTAAGTTTTTTTTCTTTTATTTTCAGGGAGACTTTAGAAACCAAATAATATTAAAAAAACCAAAAAAATAAATAGCCTTTCTATGGCCCACTGAATGAGAGAGAGGTGGCACACCCAGGAGTCAAGACTGGCACACAAGCTGAAAGGGCAATATTACTCTCCCACTGTTTTTTTAGGTATTTTTTTTTTTTCAGGGAGACTTTAGAAACCAAATAATAAGAAAAAAAATAAATAAATAAATAGGCTTTCTATAGCCCACTGAATGAGAGATAGCACACACAGCAGTGGCACACAAGCCCTGACTGAGGCCAATATTTTTCTCCCACTGATTGATGTAGTGTTTTTGTGTTGAGGTAGATTTTAGAACACAAATCAAGGAAAAAAATAAATAAATGCTTTCTATGGCCCACTGAATGAGAGAGAGGTGGCACACCCAGGAGTCAAGACTGGCACACAAGCTGAAAGGGCAATATTACTCTCCCACTGTTTTTTTATGTATTTTTTGTTTTTTAAGGGAGACTTTAGAAACCCAATAATATTAAAAAAAAAAAAAAATAGGCTTTCTATGGCCCACTGAATGAGAGGGAGAGAGGTGGCACACCCAGGAGTCAAGACTGGCACACAAGCTGAAAGGGCAATATTACTCTCCCACTGTTTTTTTATGTTTTTTTTTTTTTCAGGGAGACTTTAGAAACCAAATTATATTTAAAAAAAAAAAAAAAAAAAGGCTTTCTATGGCCCACAATTAGAGAGAGAGGTGGCACACCCAGGAGTCAAGACTGGCACACAAGCTGAAAGGGCAATATTACTCTCCCACTGTTTTTTTAGGTATTTTTTTTTTTCAGGGAGACTTTAGAAACCAAATAATAAGAAAAAAAATAAATAAATAAATAGGCTTTCTATAGCCCACTGAATGAGAGATAGCACACACAGCAGTGGCACACAAGCCCTGACTGAGGCCAATATTTTTCTCCCACTGATTGATGTAGTGTTTTTGTGTTGAGGTAGATTTTAGAACACAAATCAAGGAAAAAAAAAAATAAATGCTTTCTATGGCCCACTGAATGAGAGAGAGGTGGCACACCCAGGAGTCAAGACTGGCACACAAGCTGAAAGGGCAATATTACTCTCCCACTGTTTTTTTATGTATTTTTTGTTTCTTAAGGGAGACTTTAGAAACCCAATAATATTTTAAAAAAAAATAAATAGGCTTTCTATGGCCCACTGAATGAGAGGGAGAGAGGTGGCACACCCAGGAGTCAAGACTGGCACACAAGCTGAAAGGGCAATATTACTCTCCCACTGGTTTTTTATGTTTTTTTTTTTTCAGGGAGACTTTAGAAACCAAATAATATTAAAAAAACCAAAAAAATAAATAGCCTTTCTATGGCCCACTGAATGAGAGAGAGAGGTGGCACACCCAGGAGTCAAGACTGGCACACAAGCTGAAAGGGCAATATTACTCTCCCACTGTTTTTTTATCTTTTTTTTTTTTTTCAGGGAGACTTTAGAAACCAAATAATATTAAAAAAACCAAAAAAATAAATAGCCTTTCTATGGCCCACTGAATGAGAGAGAGAGGTGGCACACCCAGGAGTCAAGACTGGCACACAAGCTGAAAGGGCAATATTACTCTCCCACTGTTTTTTTATGTATTTTTTGTTTTTTAAGGGAGACTTTAGAAACCAAATAATATTAAAAAAACCAAAAAAATAAATAGCCTTTCTATGGCCCACTGAATGAGAGAGAGAGGTGGCACACCCAGGAGTCAAGACTGGCACACAAGCTGAAAGGGCAATATTACTCTCCCACTGTTTTTTTATGTATTTTTTGTTTTTTAAGGGAGACTTTAGAAACCAATTAATATTAAAAAAAAACAAAAAAAAAAAGGCTTTCTATGGCCCACAATTAGAGAGAGAGAGGTGGCACACCCAGGAGTCAAGACTGGCGCACAAGCTGAAAGGGCAATATTACTCTCCCACTGTTTTTTTAAGTTTTTTTTTTATTATTTTCAGGGAGACTTTAGAAACCAAATAATATTAAAAAAACCAAAAAAATAAATAGCCTTTCTGTGGCCCACTGAATGAGAGAGAGAGGTGGCACACCCAGGAGTCAAGACTGGCACACAAGCTGAAAGGGCAATATTACTCTCCCACTGTTTTTTTATGTATTTTTTGTTTTTTAAGGGAGACTTTAGAAACCCAATAATATTTAAAAAAAAAAAAAAAAAAGGCTTTCTATGGCCCACAATTAGAGAGAGAGGTGGCACACCCAGGAGTCAAGACTGGCACACAAGCTGAAAGGGCAATATTACTCTCCCACTGTTTTTTTATGTATTTTTTGTTTTTTAAGGGAGACTTTAGAAACCCAATAATATTTAAAAAAAAAAAAAAAAAAAGGCTTTCTATGGCCCACAATTAGAGAGAGAGGTGGCACACCCAGGAGTCAAGACTGGCACACAAGCTGAAAGGGCAATATTACTCTCCCACTGTTTTTTTATTTATTTATTTTTTTTCAGGGAGACTTTAGAAACCAAATAATAAGAAAAAAAATAAATAAATAAATAGGCTTTCTATAGCCCACTGAATAAGAGATAGCACACACAGCAGTGGCACACAAGCCCTGACTGAGGCCAATATTTTTCTACCACTGATTGATGTAGTGTTTTTGTGTTGAGGTAGAATTTAGAACACAAATCACGGAAAAAATAAATAGGCTTTCTATGGCCCACTCAGTGAGAGATGGCACACACAGGGATGGCACTGTAGCAGAAATGCCAATCTTAATCTCCCACAGAAAAAAAAAAAAAAAAACAGGGACTGTCCTACAATTACTATCTCCCTGCAGTAATCTAAGCCAGGTATGGCAGGCAGCAATAGGAGTGGACTGATGCACAAATTAAATAAAAAGTGTGGACAAACAAAAAAGATAGCTGTGCAGAAAGGAACAAGAGGATATGTGCTTTGAAAAAAGCAGTTGGTTTCCACAGTGGCGTACACACAGCAATACAGCTATCACGGAGCCTTCTAGGGCAGCCCAATGAGCTACAGCGCTGAGGAAAAAAAAAAAAAAATAGCTTCCACTGTTCCTGCACACCGAAGGTGGTGTTGGACAGTGGAAATCGCTACAGCACAAGCGGTTTGGTGGTTAGTGGACCCTGCCTAACGCTCTCCCTGCTTCTGACGAAGCGGCAGTAACCTCTCCCTAAGCTCAGATCAGCAGCAGTAAGATGGCGGTCGGCGGGAACGCCCCTTTATAGCCCCTGTGACGCCGCAGACAGCAAGCCAATCACTGCAATGCCCTTCTCTAAGATGGTGGGGACCAGGATCTATGTCATCACGCTGCCCACACTCTGCGTTCACCTTCATTGGCTGAGAAATGGCGCTTTTCGCGTCATTGAAACGCGACTTTGGCGCGAAAGTCGCGTACCGCATGGCCGACAAGCACAGGGGTCGGATCGGGTTTCATGAGATGCCGACTTAGCCAAAAGTCGGCGACTTTTGAAAATGATCGACCCGTTTCGCTCAACCCTACCCGTCACAACTACTTGCGGTACTCCGCACGCCCCCTGGGATACACAATAGGAAGAGCTGAGCGTGCAACCAGTCACAGCATACGGTAAGGGTTCTTTGAACCAATACTTATATTTTTGTGGGGACCTTTGTGCACTGACATCCGCGGTAAACAGGGCGGCTGACAGGCTTCCTTCTGTTCAGTGCATCTTTGCAATCACCTATAGGCATTTTGGTGTGTATTACTGGGCCCACCATCATTGGTATTTATCATCACACACACTTGTATCGTATCTCGGTCACTAGAGGCAGTATATTCTAATCACCTAAGCGCGGTATCATTTTTGAGTCTTCCTATTTGGTCTTTCAGAAATGGCACATATTCTGAGGATACCAGCAGCTGGGTGTTTTTACAGATTAGTCCCACAGGTTTCAGTGGGAAGGAGTGTTGAGCGCCAGTGCATTTGTGTTTGTAGTTATTGTTTTTTTGTGCCTTTTTCACTTGGCGGCCACACCATGGCAATTCATGCGTTGCGGGAGGATAGGGAATACCGTTTTACAGCAATGAAGGAACGTTTTTCCTCTATAACTCCCGCTCTATCGGAGTCGGGCGCGATAACCAGACTCCTTAAGGATTTGGAAAAATTATTATTTATGGAGATGAGGGACATGTGGGAGGTAGCGTCCCTGGAAAGGTATTCACAAGCTGGAGTAATACCGAAAGGTCTGGTAATTCATAAGACGTTGGCAGGGGACTTTGGTGACCCCAACATTAAAACGGAATGGGATGACATGCTTAGTAGTTTCTCTTTGACAGCGTTACAATTCATCATAGATAAACGCCTGGCCAATCTCAAACGGACCAGTCTCCAGATTACGGAGATCTTTGAGAAACTACAAGCATGCACGACCACAGATGATATAGAAGAATTAGCAGCCAACATCTTACATAGACTAAAAAATAAAGAAAATGAGATCACTGACAAAAAAATTAGGAAATTCAAGAGGGATAATATACCGGAGCACATATATAATATTTATCCTACACGGGACTTTAGAGATTGCGAATCCATTAATGATCAACAGCTGAACTCCAGTCAGCTGGTAGTCCTGGATGAGTACATCTCTGAGCAGCAATGCAACAGAACAGATAGTGTAATCAATCTATCATGATATGCAGATTCCAACTCAACGCAGTATGCAGCGGTCCGTAGTAGGGGCTGTGCCCCGACACCTAATCCCTCAGGCTGGGGTGATAACTTGACTAGGTCACCTCCCGATTACACCGATCCAAATAAAACCTTGGAATTTTCAATATATCCTAATACACCTTCGGGGATGGAAATCAGTCCCTTACTGGACCGCACTACTCAGACTATTGCCCCTGTACCGGATTCGAATCGGTTTTCCCCTCTGTCATCATACAGGGAAGAGGACCATGCCGCCGCATCCCCATCAGGGGAGAGATGCTCTAGCACGGCTCGGCCGGAGATAGTAAGTGGCGCAAAGGGCGGTCATAGATTAGGGAGTATAACTAATCCCCCTATAAAACCCATGACCACAAAATCCAAGATAGGCACATTAAAAACCTTAACCAGCAAAGGTTTTAAGCCCAGTACAAAGGGTAAGGGCCCTGCCCCTATGCAAAAAGGATCAAAGGGATCAGGTGTGTACACACCACTTAGTAAGGATTTTTTTCAGGTAAGATCTTTAAAACCAAAAGAGGTAAGAGGGGAGGGAAACTCACCAAAAAGAAAATAGTGGGAACAAGTGTTAATTCCCAAAAGATATACAACTTAAGCTCTTACCAACTGACTGAAAGTGATGTCTCCCTCTTACAGAAGGGCCTAAAATTCGCCCCATCCTCTTCCGCCAAACCCTTTAATTTGTATATTGGGATGAAAAAGTTTTTACGTAACCTGGCCCTAAAGAAATATTTTTAAAAAAAGGAACGAACGGTTACAACGGACAACATACAAGAACCACCTAAATGTATTCATACCACACTGTCCAATCCGTCCTCCTTTAACCCCATACAAGAATACTCTAATGCATTCCATACATTCGATACATTGGTCACTGCGGACATTAGGAAATTACAGAGAGGCAAAAGGATGCACACATCTAGTAATTTAAATTTTCAGGAAAGAATCTCTTTAAAAAATCTGCAAACCAATAACGACATTATTGTCCGCCCTGCGGATAAGGGTGGGGGAATTGTCATCTTGGAGAGGACTAAATATCAGGAGGAAGCGGAACGACTCCTTGGTGATACAATCACGTATAGGAAACTATTGGGTGATCCCACCCCGCAGTATGTGAGAAAACTGAATCTTTTAGGCCAGAAGGGGAAAGTATTGGGTATCCTTAATAAAAAAGAGTGGTTGTTCATCACCAACTCTAATCCCAGCGTGGCCTTCTTCTACCATATACCCAAGATACATAAAAACTTGGTGAACCCTCCAGGGAGGCCCATTATCTCGGGCATTGGCAGCCTAACGGCAAATTTATCAAAATACGTGGATACCCACCTGCAAAAATGTATGACCCTGATTCCGGCATACTTAAAAGATACGTGTCATACTTTGCAGATTTTGGAAACGATTAAGTGGAACCCTAAATACCTCCTAGTAACCTTGGATATTAAATCCTTGTATACTGTCATCAACCAGGAGATGGGTTGCCAGGCGTCGGGGAATTTCCTCCACAAATTAGGTACATATTCCACAATTCAGATTGAGTATATACAGGAGTGTATTACGTTTATCACTAAACATAATTACTTCATGTATGAGGGCCGTTTCTTCCTACAACAATGGGGCACGGCAATGGGGACGTCTTTTGCTCCCTCGTTCGCTAACATATACGTAGCCAAGTGGGAGGAGTCAGCCATTTATGATAGAGGCCAGTTACGTGCGGGAGTGGTGCTGTGGCATCGGTTTATAGATGACGTCATACTCATTTGGGAGGGCCCCAGAGCTGACTTGGATTTATTTATTCATGGTTTGAATATTAACAACTTCGGCCTGGAGTTCACACCCATTGTGAGTGACAGCACCATCAACTTCCTTGATTTAACTATCTTCGTGGAGGAAGGCCACTTATGCACAAAATGTTACCGGAAAGAGGTGGATTCGAATAGTTATATTCATACCAGCAGCTGCCACCTTCCGGTGTGACTTACTAATATCCCGAAGGGACAATTTACCAGGATCCGACGCAACTGCACTAACCTTAACGACTTTGATCAAGAATCCGGGCATCTCACACAACAATTCCTGGAGAAGGGGTACCCTTTGCCACTGGTGGAACAGGCAGTAAAAGAAGTGAGGGCTATACCCAGGAGCACTTTGATACACAAACCTAGACCCGACCCCCAAGGATTAGTGTCGATTTCCGAACAAATTAAACAACTGCCCATTATAACACAATTCCACGCAGGATATAAGCAGTTCCAGGGGATCATTCGGAAACATTGGGCAACCTGTTGTGAATTCTGTTTGTGGGCTCCCTCTGGTGGCTACTGGTGGTACTGGTTGACTTCTGTCTTCTATCTCCAGTGCACCTGTTCCCATCAGGAAATGGGAGTTTCCTATATAGTCTGGCTTCTCACTCATTTACTTGCCGGCTATCAATGTTACCAGAGCTCCTCTGTTACTTGCTACCTGCTCCAAGTCTGCTGAGTCAGATAAGTTTGATCATTTGTACCTTTTGTCCAGCGTGCATTTATATGAATCTTGCTGCTGGAAGCTCTAGTGAACTGAAATGACCACTCCGGTGTCATGAGTTGATACCAGAGTTTAAAGTCATTTCAGGATGGTATTTTGTAGGGTTTTGAGTTGACCGCGAAGTCCACTTTTGTATTTTCTGCTATCTAGTTAGTGGGCCTCTCTTTGCTGAACCTGTATTCATACTGCGTATGTGTTTTCTTCTTAACTAACCGTCATTATATGTTGGGGGCTGCTATTACTTTGGGGTTTTCTCTGGAGGCAAGCCAGGTCTGTGTTTCCTCTATTAGGGGTAGCTAGATCTCCGGCTGGTGCGAGACGTCTAGGGATAAAACGCAGGAACGTTCCCCGGCCACTGGTAGTTGTGCGTTAGGTTCAGCATCGCGGTCAGCTTAGATTCCATCTTCCTAGAGCTAGTCCTGTTTTTGCCCATGTCCCTGCCATTGGGAATCATGACAGCAACCCTGCAGAGGGACAGGATCATAGGGGAATACTTACCGCCATACCCCAGGTTTGTGTACAAAAAAGCTCAGACGCTAAACAATTTGTTGGCCCCTATGGCCAAACTGGCCTATAATAAGCAGGATTCGTTGGGGAATCAGCGATCCAATTCCAACAGGGGTTTCGTGTCATGTGGGGGTTGCTATTGCTGTATCCATACAGGCAGTAAGAGAAGCTGCCAAACTACATTTAGGAATTCCAGTGGTACGGAGATATTCAATATCCGGGACAAGATAACATGTTTCTCAACAGGTATTATCTATTTGATTCAATGCCCCTGTGGAAAACTGTATGTTGGCAGGACCAAGAGAAAGCTAATGATACGCATAAAAGAACACCTGAGAAACATACAGAAGGGGTTCGTAGGCCACCCCCTATCTCGTCACTTCAGAGAGGTGCACAATAGGAGTGTGAAGGACGTGCACTTTTGCGGAATTCAGAAAGTCCGCCAAAATTTGAGAGGGGGCAATTTCCTGAAACAAATGTCCAAAGTTGAGTCAGAATGGATATTCAGGTTAGATTGCCTCACCCCTAAAGGCTTGAACCATGAGTTTGAATTATACGCATTTTAATGGCATGAATTTAACACTATACAGTTTTGTATTAGTTTTTTAGCACAGGTACATTGGGCAGACGGTTGATGTGGAACTACGATTTCTGCCGTGCTCCATCGTACAGTCCCCATGTATCCATATGTAATTTATGTTGAGACATGAGTATACTGGTCTATAAGTGTTTGAATAGGCGTATATACGCCTTTTTAGGGTAGAGAGTACATCGTTTATATATTTTTTCCGTTTGTGTATTTAAAAAAAATTTTTAGTACATTTTAGCATGTTTTATTAATAAAAGGTATTGTTATTTATTGTTTAGGATATATGTATTTTTGAATAATTTTTCCATATACAGTATATGGTCATTTTTGATTTATGGACATTGATCTACGTCCTCAAACAAGGGACATTCTGTATATTATAGGAGGGTGGATACTGTGGTGAGTGGCAGGCATCGCAGCTCACTGACAATTGAGCTGACTGGGGCAGGTATTCTGTTTCAGAGGGCGGGCACATAGGGGTAGCGAAGGCATATATTGAAGAGGAGCCCTCCTGCAGGCTCCAACCCTGATGAAGAAGGGCGATTACCCTTTGAAATGCGTTGGTTTGCTTTCTGGTCCCAGCAGGGCTCCATAGGCCTGTGACGTCACACGCTGCCTAGCAGCGCCGGCCATTTTTGTTTCTAAGTGCAACCAGGGACGCCTTCGGCCGGGGCGTTCTCTGGCTCTGCACTTACAAGCTACACCCTACGCAGGTCACGCAGGATCACTACCTGTGTGCCCACCTGTCGCCCGTCACCTGCAGGATCACTCCGCGCACGTGCCCATCACAACTACTTGCGGTACTCCGCACGCCCCCTGGGACACACACTAGGAAGAGCTGAGCGTGCAACCAGTCACAGCATACGGTAAGGGTTCTTTGAACCAATACTTATATTTTTGTGGGGACCTTTGTGCACCGACATCCGCGGTAAACAGGGCGGCTGACAGGCTTCCTTCTGTTCAGTGCATCTTTGCAATCACCTATAGGCATTTTGGTGTGTATTACTGGGCCCACCATCATTGGTATTTATCATCACACACACTTGTATCGTATCCCGGTCACTAGAGGCAGTATATTCTAATCACCTAAGCTCGGTATCATTTTTGAGTCTTCCCATATGTTTAAATCTGCATACGTATAATAAACAGGCCGGGTGAAAGGGTAGGGTATAGTGGCTGAGGAGTAATAAATATAAAGGAGAATCATGGGCTACATATATATGTGTCTGAACAGGAACCCATGCCGACACACAATAGTACCCAACATGCTCATCTCATACAGTCAAACATACCCACACCATATCCCCGGGGATCAAACGAGCCAACAGATCACATTCACTCAAACCTGTAGCGGTATATATAATCAAACACCAGTTCCAGATTAAATAATCACTTTATTATACAGAAATATATAAAGACATAAGATATATTTATACTCCTAGTAAAACCCCGCAGCCCTGATCTCGTATATAGGTATCGCATGCAATATGCACATAGAATATAAAAAGTCACGGCCTGCTGGGAGCAAGAAAAACAGGACCAGATGCCGCTAAACCGCATAGGACAAGTTGGTCCCTAAATATGAGATCCCCATAGCCTACCACCCAATTCCTTTATGGGAAGATAAGGGTAAAGTTGGGAATGTATATTTCAAAAGCCTAATCTGGCCTACATAAGCCTAAAACCCCATTTCCAATCACCATTAGCCAGCCTCCCAAGTCAACAAAAAGTTTGAAGGATTATGCGGGGGCCATATCCTATGATGTCCAAAGCTTATCCATGCATGTCTCTGGCCGTCATATATGGTATAAATAACCTAACCGCCCATATACGACCCCATGAGCCAACAATAAAGAGGAGCCTAACCACTCATGCCACACCCCATGAGCCGATATCAGAAAAACGGACTGACAAATGATCTATTTAAAACAACCCCAATGGACCAACTTGCCATTGGTTGATGAAATTAGATATAATAATAAATCTGCCCAAGAGTCGAGGATCGTATGATGAAATTCAAATAAAGGTCCATGTCCATATGGTGGTCCATGTAGAGGTCCATATGATGAAATTCAAATAAAGGTTCATGTCCATAGTGTATCCTTTATATCCATGGGTCCGTGTCGATATCAAATAGGGTATTTAAGAACCACCCAAGGCTCTTCCCCCTAGGCACAACTCCAAGAGGATATATATAAAGGTAGGTCCATGTAAATGATTTCAGCTAAGGAATCCGGTGAATAAAAGTTCTTCATTTAAACCTGCCGGGGTAATAGATCCCAAGTTAAAAATCCACCGTGATTCAGCTTGAAGCAACCTTTTTGTGGGGGAGCCCCCCCTCTCAGAAACAACCAATCCCACCACCCGTGTGTTGCCAACACTACCCAAATGGTGTGCTAAAAAGTTGGCCGCCACTGGCGTAAGGGTCTTCCCTTTCCCATTATCACTCCTAGCACAATTTATCGTAGAAAAGTGCTTCTGTGCTCTACGTTGGAGCACTTGGGAGGTCTGACCCACATAGACCAACTGGCACAGGCAAATTAGGGCATAGATAACATTGCAGTTAATGTATCTCCTAAGACTATACCTCTTACCATCTATGGGGTTATCAAAATGATCCCTGTATGGACCCATGTGGGGGCAGATGTTACAATCCCCACACGGGAACGAGCCCCTCAGCCTGATTCCACGATTGAGTCTGGTTGTCTGTCGCCAATAGTGGCTATTAACAAGTAGATCTCTCAAATTAGGCGCCCTCCTAGGCACAAGAAGGGGCTGCTCCCCAACGATGTTAGAGGTGTTCAGGTCCGTGGTCAAGATGCCCCAGTGTTTCCGCAACATATCTCCTATTTGCGACCAGTGAGTGTTATAACTCGTTATAAACTTTGGAACACAATTCCGTACCTTACGTGTTTTACTCAGGAGGGACTCCTGTGTGTGGGTCCTAGCTCTCTGAAATGCCAAGGATATACATCTCTGGGGATAATTTCTTTCCCTTAACCGAGAGGTGAGTGTCAGGGCTTCAGACCGAAAATCCTCATCCCGTGTGCAATTTCTTCGGGACCTCAGGAACTGTCCGGTAGGCACTCCATACTTCGTGTGTTGAGGGTGGAAGCTTCTGAAATCCAGAAGGCTGTTTGTCGCTGTTGGCTTGCGGTATAATCTGGTTAAAACAGCATTATTCTCCACCATAACTTCCAAGTCCAAGAACGTAACTGAGGAGGAAGACATTGAATATGTCAAAAAGATGTTGTGTGATTTGTTATTCAATAGTTCTATGAACCCCCTACACTCCGCCTCCGTCCCGGACCACACAAAGAATACGTCGTCAATAAAGCGCATCTAATGGCGCACTTTATCTCTAAATACATCCAGTACATAAACCTTGGTCACCTGCCACCATCCTAAAAATAGATTGGCGAGAGCCGGAGCACATCTGGCCCCCATGGCCACTCCTGATGTTTGGAGGTAATACGTCCTGTCAAATGTAAAATAGTTATGCTTAAGGATAAATTCCATAAGATCCACAATCAGCGTGTCATGCATTCTATCAGAATGCTCTAACTGGTCCAAAAAGTGTAGGGCTGCCATGACTGCATCACCATGGTCAATGTTTGAGTAGAGAGCCTCTACATCACATGTGACCAGAAGCACATCAGATGGCAACATGACGTCCTGGCACCTCCTAATAAAGTGGGAAGAGTCCAATATAAAGGAAGGCAACCTCCTAACCAGGGGCTGCAAGAAATGGTCTACATATATACAGATTTTTTCACATAAGCTACCAATACTGGCCACAATCGGGCGGCCAGGAGGTTTGCAAAGATCTTTATGCACCTTAGGTAGCATATAAAAAGTAGCCATAATAGGGTGTTCAACCCACATAAAGTCAAATTCGTGGCTGTTAATGACCCCCAAATCCTTGGCTCTTTCCAAGAGCCTTCTCAACCTTTGTTATATATAGGGGGTGCAAGTAGTAGAATGAACTAAACGAGAAAAAAAAAAAGTTCATTCTACTACTTGCACCCCTATATATAATTGTTGTATGGTTGTGCGCCAGTTGTTTTGAATTATATGGATATTGCCTAGGCCTTACTTCTTATGGTAGGTCTTTCTTTTTGGCTGCATGCACCCTATTATGGGGATTAGGGATTTGTAATCATTATATTGATTATATGTTGTGTATTTTTGTTGTTCTTTATAGCCTACTGCTGGTATTGTGTCCGCCATAGATTGGGACGCTCGGGAGGCTGCCTGGCGCGCTGAATCCACTAATGTCTTCTCCTCTATGGAGACTAGTGCACCGGGCTCTGAATTCTCCACACTATCATCTGAGCTTACTGCAGCGCATAGATTGGGGATCAGATTGTGGTGGAATATTCGTAGCTTAGAGGAGTATATTAAGGCTAACATTGTTCCCCCGGGCCTAAGGGTCCCCATTTACCCTGCATGGGAGCCTTCTGTGGCCTTCCGCTCTACATGGGAGCAAGGCCTGCTACGTTGCTCAAACATTATTATGAACATGCTCCTTGAGCATGATAGGGAACTATTAGCAAGTACAAAAAACCGAATCAAAGATTTGGAGTCCAAGCTGCTTAATTTTGATGATAAAACACAGGTCCAGCCTTTTAAGATGAGACTTAAGGACACTCTGGATAAATACGATCATGACATTAGGGACAAAAAAAGATCCAAATTTTTTAGGGATCAGAGGGACTTCGATTCTCAACAGGCGTTCCAGTGGAAGCATCAGGGCAATCATAGACATAATTCTCATATATCCCAGCCCCCTGGGGCAGCACAAGGGCCATTTAGAGGAGGAGAGCAAACATCTGGAAGTGATTTTTTATCATCGGCCGAAAGCGAGCCCGACGCAGGGTTAGAAGGGGCCATAGGCACCGCTCAACCACCACGGCGATTCACCAGGTTCGGGGGCCGCAGGATGCCGAAAATGAAAAGTCACAAGTATTACCACAAATAGAGCCACCGTTGGAATCCATGATCCCGCCGACTGACCTACAAGGATCACCAGGTAAACTGCAGGTTATTAACATATCTGACCACCATCTTACTTCGGTGGAACTTTCAGTACTGCAAAGGGGTTTGACATTCTCTCCTGTACAAACTGTTGATAAGTTTATACTAGTTAAGGACTTATATCTGTTTGGTAGGTGCTTGGTTCTGCAAGTTTTGCACAGTAGGCCACAGGTTATGGATGGACTGGATCAAATGGACCAACGGGTATTTCAAGACCTATTACAGCTGTTGCAAGAAGACTCTGTGGATAGTGGTAAGAATTGCTTTCCCCACAAAAACAAGTCGGATATGGCCCCACCTTTTTCACTGGTACCGGCCATTAGAGTATTCTTTGAGCTCGTTAAAAAAGATATTCTCCAACTGCGTTCTCTTTCACATATACCTGACAATCTTAACAATGAGGAGAAGCGGGCTATCGCCAATTTGAAATCTAACCCTTTCTTCCTAATTAAGGAGGCTGACAAGGGGGGTAATGTGGTCTTATGGCCACATACCCTTTATTTGGAGGAGGCCCGCCGTCAGCTGGACAACACCCGTTTTTACAGGAAGTTGCCATCAGATCCAACGGGTGTGTTCTCGGTTAGGTTGAAAAAGCTCTTGGAAAGAGCCATGGATTTGGGGGTCATTAACAGCCACGAATTTGACTTTATGTGGGTTGAACATCCTATTATGGCTACTTTTTATATGCTACCTAAGGTGCATAAAGATCTTTGCAAACCTCCTGGCCGCCCGATTGTGGCCAGTATTGGTAGCTTATGTGAAAAAATCTGTATATATGTAGACCATTTCTTGCAGCCCCTGGTTAGGAGGTTGCCTTCCTTTATATTGGACTCTTCCCACTTTATTAGGAGGTGCCAGGACGTCACGTTGCCATCTGATGTGCTTCTGGTCACATGTGATGTAGAGGCTCTCTACTCAAACATTGACCATGGTGATGCAGTCATGGCAGCCCTACACTTTTTGGACCAGTTAGAGCATTCTGATAGAATGCATGACTCGCTGATTGTGGATCTTATGGAATTTATCCTTAAGCATAACTATTTTACATTTGACAGGACGTATTACCTCCAAACATCATGAGTGGCCATGGGGGCCAGATGTGCTCCGGTTCTCGCCAATCTATTTTTAGGATGGTGGGAGGTGACCAAGGTTTATGTACTGGATGTATTTAGAGATAAAGTGCGCCATTGGATGCGCTTTATTGACGACGTATTCTTTGTGTGGTCCGGGACGGAGGTGGAGTGTAGGTGGTTCATAGAACTGTTGAATAACAAATCACACAACATCTTTTTGACATATTCAATGTCTTCCTCCTCAGTTACGTTCTTGGACTTGGAAGTTATGGTGGAGAATGGTGCTCTTTTAACCAGATTATACCGCAAGCCAACAGTGACAAACAGTCTTCTGGATTTCAGAAGCTTCCACCCTCAACACACGAAGTATGGAGTGCCTACCGGACAGTTCCTGAGGTCCCAAAGAAATTGCACACGGGATGAGTATTTTCGGTCTGAAGCCCTGACACTCACCTCCCGGTTCAGGGAGAGATATTATCCCCAGAGATGTATATCCTTGGCATTTCAGAGAGCTAGGACCCACACACAGGAGTCCCTCCTGAGTACAACACGTAAGGTACGGAATTGTGTTCCAAAGTTTATAACGAGTTATAACACTTACTGGTCGCAAATAGGAGATATATTGCGGAAACACTGGGGCATCTTGACCACGGACCTGAACACCTCTAACATCGTTGGGGAGCGGCCCCTTCTTGTGCCTAGGAGGGCGCCTAATTTGAGAGATCTACTTATTAATAGCCACTATAGGTGACAGACAACCAGACTCAATCGTGGGATCAGGCTGAGGGGCTCTTTCCCATGTGGGGATTGTAACATCTGCCCCCACATGGGTCCATACAGGGATCATTTTGATAACTCCATAGATGGTAAGAGGTATAGTCTTAGGGGATACATTAACTGCAAGACCAGATATGTTATCTGTGCCCTAATTTGCCCGTGCCAGTTGGTCTATGTGGGTCAGACCTCCCAAGAGCTGCGACGTAGAGCGCAGAAGCACTTTTCTACGATAAATTGTGCTAGGAGTGATAATGGGAAAGGGAAGACCCTTACGCCAGTGGCGGTCCACTTTTTAGCACACCATTCGGGTAGTGTTGTCAACACACGGGTGGTGGGATTGGAAAAATTGGTTGTTTCTGAGAGGGGGGGCTCCCCCACAAAAAGGTTGCTTCAAGCTGAATCACGGTGGATTTTTAACTTGGGATCTATTACCCCGGCAGGTTTAAATGAAGAACTTTTATTCACCGGATTCCTTGGCTGAAATCTTTTACATGGACCTACCTTTATATATATCCTCTTGGAGTTGTGCCTAGGGGGAAGAGCCTTGGGTGGTTCTTAAATACCCTATTTGATATCGACATGGACCCAAGGATATAAAGGATACACTATGGACATGGACCTTTATTTGAATTTCATCATACGATCCTCGACTCTTGGGCAGATTTATTATTATGTCTAATTTCATCAACCAATGGCAAGTTGGTCCATTGGGTTTGTTTTAAATAGATCATTTGTCAGTCCGTTTTTCTGATATCGGCTCATGGGGTGTGGCATGAGTGGTTAGGCTCCTCTTTATTGTTGGCTCATGGGGTCGTATATGGGGGGTTAGGTTATTTATACCATATATGACGGCCAGAGACATGCATGGGTAAGCTTTGGACATCATAGGATATGGCCCCCGCATAATCCTTCAAACTTTTTGTTGACTTGGGAGGGTGGCTAATGGTGATTGGAAATGGGGTTTTAGGCTTATGTAGGCCAGATTAGGCTTTTGAAATATACATTCCCGACTATACCCTTCTCTTCCCATAAAGGAATTGGGTGGTAGGCTATGGGGATCTCATATTTAGGGACCAACTTGTCCTATGCGGTTTAGCGGCATCTGGTCCTGTTTTTCTTGCTCCCAGCAGGCCGTGACTTTTTATATTCTATGTGCATATTGCATGCGATATCTATATACGAGATCAGGGCTGCGGGGTTTTACTACGAGTATAAATATGTCTTATGTCTTTATATATTTATGTATAATAAAGTGATTATTTAATCTGGAACTGGTGTTCGATTATATATACCGCTACAGGTTTGAGTGAATGTGATCTGTTGGCTAGTTTGATCCCCGGGGATATGGTGTGGGTATGTTTGACTATATGAGATGAGCATGTTGGGTACTATTGTGTGTCGGCATGGGTTCCTGTTCGGACACATATATATGTAGCCCATGATGCTCCTTTATCTTTATTACACCTCAGCCACTATACCCTACCCTTTTACCCGGCCTGTTTATTATACGTGTGCGGGTTTAAACATATGCAACCCTCCTTTTTATAATCCATCTCTGGGTGGCCTCTTCCCCTAAGCCTGCATATGTGTATGTATATATACCTACATATATGTATATATTTTTTCCCCTCATCTTTATTACATCATATATGGGGCCTTACTGCTTTCCCAATCACGCCGCATTATCAGGCTGGTCCTGGCTTTATTTAGACCTTTTGGTCCTGTATAGTTATCTAATATGTTTCATGTCCTCTTTTTCTTCTTTTTCTTCTTTACCCTCCCCTGTACCACCCTCCTTGCAGCGCTCGCGAGGGGCTTGTTTTCCGTGCGTGCACATTTTGGGGGGTCCATGGCTTGGTGTGGACGCACACAGGCCTGGGGGAGGTACTTACTCTGCCTTTTCATGTCTATCGGCTGTTCACCTCCATGCTAGTATTGGGCTAGCCGTTTGCGCATGCGCGGCTCATGTCACGGCAGCCCTGTTTTTGAAGGCGGGCTCTGCTACTCATTCCACCGCTGGGTGTTTCCCTGCGCATGCGCGTTTTGTTCTGGTCTTCCAGCGTCATGCGGGCCGGCGATTCTGTTCCGGTTCCAGGACGCTTCACTGCTCCACAGCGGTAGGCTATTAAGTACCTATTAATTATATATATATATACTTAGGAATTGGCTTACTTCCTACTTCTCCTAACGAAGCCTCATTTGGGAGGCGATACGCGTGGGGCTATGGCCTACTAATCCTCCTGGGTCCTCCAGCCTGTTTCCTTCAAGCGTTGGTTTGTTTAATACCCCAGCGCTTTTCATCATGTCATGATCCTTTATGTTGGTGTCCATATATCCTTAGATGCCCCATGAGCCAATTAGGCAGGGTGGTCTGAGGTTAACTGTTGTGCATATTGTTGTGCTTAACTAAATAAGCTGCATTATATGCATGTATATTATGTACTCAGGCTGATTGTTGTGGTATAGTGCTTTTAATTGTGTTTTAACATGTGCCAATAAAGTGTATTTTGTTATATGATTATTGGGTGGTGTGCATATTGTAGTAGTGTCTTTCCTTCTTTTTTTAACCCAGTCTTTGGAACGCAAGCGGAAAAACCCAGCCAACGTCCCACAGGCCACAGTCCTCAATTCTAATATTTCTCTTCTGCTTGTGCTAGAAATGCTGCCTTTTAAGCTTGTTGAGATGGAAGCTTTCCGCAACCTGATGGCGGAGGCCGTCCCAAGGTACTCGTGCCCCAGTCACCACTATTTCTCCCGGTGTGCCGTACCGGCATTAGACCAGCATGTGTCCCACAACATTACCCGTGCCCTCAACAAGCTGTTACCTGGAAAGTCCAAGTAACCACGGACACGTGGACAAGTGCTTGTGGGCAGGGACGGCACATCTCTATGACGGCACACTGGGTTAACATAGTGGAAGCTGGGACCCAGTCGGACCTTGGGATGGAACACTTCCTCCCCATGCTGAGGATTGCTGGCCCTACGTCAATCAGGGTTGCCCCCACAGTCTACAGCTCCTACACCTCCTCCTCCTCCTCTTCATCCTCTGTGTCTGAAATCAACACATCAGTCAGAAGCTGGTAGCACTGCAGCACTGCCTTAGCAAAGCGGCAACAGGCTGTGCTGAAGCTAATCTGCATGGGTGACAAACCGCACAATGCAGAAGAGTTGTGGACAGCGCTGAAAGAGCCGCTGGATGTTTGGATGACACCACTGAACCTACAGCCAGGCATGGTCCTGTGTGACAATGGCCATAACCTGGTGGCAGCTCTGAGGTAAGGTAAGCTCCAATACGTACCTTGCTTTCCCCATGTGCATAACCTCGTGGTTCAACATTTTCTGAAAAGCTACCTGTATCTGCTGTCTGTCTGCCCATTTTAGAAAGTCAGCTACAGCTTCAGCCGCCCTTGCCGTGCTTCAGAAGCGGTTTCAGCTTCCAGCTCAACGACTGTTGTGTGATGTCCCCATGAGCTGGAACTCTACGCTGCATATGTTGGAAAGGATTTGTGAGCAGAAGAGGGCCGTTTTTGACTACCAACATCAACAATGCCGTCGAATTTCAGGTCAGACTCCATACATAAGACCTCAGGAGTGGACATGGATGTCAGACATATGTAACATCCTCCAAAACTTTGAGGACTGCACCAAGATGGTGAGCGGCGATAACGCCATAATTAGTATCACCATCACGCTTCTCAGCATTCTGAAAAACTCTCTGCTCACAATCAAAGAGGATGCATTACAGACGGAGCACGAGGACATGGAGCAAGGAAACATACAGGGGGATTACACTCAGGGGGATTACACTCAGCCCAGCCTCATGTCTTCTCAATGTGGATTGGTAGGCAATGAGGAGGAGGAGAAGGAAGAACAGGAGCTACATTCATACGCTATAGACCAGGGGTGTCAAACTGCATTACTCGAGGGCCTCAAACCATGAGTGTTTTCAAGATTTCCTAAGCATTCCACAAGGTGCTGGAATCATTCTGTGCAGGTGATTAAATTATCACCTGTGCAATACAAGGAAATCCTGAAAACGTGACCTGTTTGCGGACCTCGAGGAATGCAGTTTGACACCTCTGCTATAGACGGTACTACAATCACATCTGTTTTAGCCTCTGTTCAGCGGGGTTGGCCTGAGGACAGGGAGGAGGAGGATGAGGAGGAGGAGGACAGCATGGTCAGTCGCCCTGTTGGTGAGGACACGGAAGTCTTGCCTGTTAGCAGTCTGGCACGCATGGCTGACTTTATGTTGCGCTGCATTTCACTTGACCCTCGGATTATCAAAATCTTGGGTGACACTCATTACTGGTTGGTGACACTTCTAGACCCACGCTGCAAGGAGAAATTGCAATCTCTTCTGCCTGAGACAGAGAGGTGTACTAAAATGTTGCAGTACCAGAGGGCTCTTGTAGCGGAATTACTTAGAAAATTCCCTTGTGAGAATGCTGGCAACAGACATCAGAGTTTGTTGTACAACCAAGGAGTCCAAGCGAGAGAGACAGAAGTACAATCCAGCTCAGGCAGAGGAACAATGGCCAAGTTCTGGGACAGTTTTCTCAGACCCTCCCATCATGGCGGCATAGAGGCAAGGGATGCTGTCACAAGAAGTGCAATGTTTGGGAAGATGGTGAGGGAGTACCTTGCAGATCGTACAAACGTCCTCCGTGATTCCTCTGTGCCTTTTAATTATCGGGTATCCAAGCTGGACACATGGCATGAACTGGCTCTCTACACCTTGGAGGTCCTGGCCTGCCCTGCTGCTAGAGTTCTATAAGAGCGGGTTTTTAGTGCCGCTGGTGGAATTATCACAGATAAGCGCATCCGCCTGTCAACTGAAAATGTTGACAGGCTGTCTCTTATCAAAATGAACAAGGCCTGGATTGGGACCAATTCTGTACACCACCAAGTGAAAACAGTGAAACATAACCTCAAATACATTCTCTCTTTTGGGGAGGTGTATTCTCATGCACCTCTTCACAACCACACATGGGTATATGCTTCCAGATTTGGTCTGTTTGTTTTTATCCTCCTCCTTATCCTCATCCTCCTCATCCAGAACCACTATATCACCAGGGTGAACGTGGTCTGTCCGGTGCATTTTGGCCAAGGGGACTGTGATCGCACTCTTTTATTTTTTATAAAAAGGACAACACATTGGGAAATGGGCATTACATTACATTGGGCCTACTTCTTAAGTCTGTCTCCTGCAATGTGTCCTTTAACTGCCACTAGATGACCAGGGTGCACGTGCTCAGTACTGTTATATCCCACTGATTTTTGGGCACAGGGACTGTGAAGGCACTATTTCATTTTGTAAAAACAGTACCCGACATTGGGGAATTGGGCATTACATTACATTGGGCCTACTTCTTAAGTCTGTCTCCTGCAATGTGTCCTTTAACTGCCACTAGATCACCAGGGTGAACGTGCTCTGTACTGTTATAGGCCACTGATTTTTGGGCTAGGGGCTGTGATTGCACTATTTTATTTCTTATAAAAAGGACAACACATTGGGGAATTGGACATGACATTACATTAGGCCTACTTCTTAACTCGGTCTCCTGCAATGTGTCCTCTAACTGCTACTAAATCACCAGAGTTAACGTGCTCTGTAAGGTGCATTTTGGGCTAGGGGTCTGTGATGGCACTATTTTAATAAGTCCAAAAAGGATGCCACATTGGGGAATTGGGCATGGCATTCCATTGGGCCTACTTCTTAACTCGGTCTCCTGCAATGTGTCCTTTAACTGCCACTAGATCACCAGGGTGAACGTGCTTTGTATGGTGCATTTTGGCCAAGGGGGCTGTGATGGCACTCTTTTATTTTTTAAAAAAGGACAACACCTTGGGGAATTGGGCATGACATTACATTGGGCCTACTTCTTAACTCGGTCTACTGCAATCTGTCCTGTACCTGCCAGTAGATCACCAGGGTGAACGTGCTCTGTATGTGCATTTTGGCCAAGGGGGCTGTGATGGCACTCTTTTATTTTTTTTTAAAAAGACAACACATTGAGGAATTGGGCATGACATTACATTGGGCCTACGTCTTAACTCGGTCTCCTGCAATGTGTCCTTTAACTGCCACTAGATCACCAGGGTGAACGTGCTCTGTACTGTTATAGGCCAGTGAATTTTGGGCAAGCGTCCTGCGACAGCATTAGTATATTTTTAAAAAAGGTACCCCACATTGGTGAAACCACATCCTTGTTGGCAAAGACTTCATGCATTTGTGTATCTTAAAGAGCTCCCTTAAAAAGCTCCTTTTTGTGTTGCCTGGTTGCTCACATTGGACACAATACACTTAATATTAATTTGATAAAGCAATGCTGTTAGTTTGGCTCTGTAGTTCATTACAAATATTTCTTTGTTGACTACATTAGTTTCTCACCTTGAGAGCCATAACTTTGGCTGCCTCAAATGTACAAATGGCAAATATACAAATGGGGATTTGTAACCAAGATTTAAATACTGTATACATAATGCATTCAGACAATCACAAAGCTGCTTTTCTTGTAAAACATTTACAGATGTGACAGACCATGCTCAAAGTGACAGAATCTTGATAAATGTTTGTTTATTTACTTCACTAAAGGTACCTTCACAGTAAGCGACTTTGCAGCGAGAAGGAAGATAATCCGTGACTTTGCAGCATCCTGGATAGCGATCTCGTTGTGTTTGACATGCGGCAGCGATCTGGATCCCACTGTGATATCGCTGGTCAGAGCTAGAAGTCCAGAACTTTATTTTGTCGCTAGATCACCCGCTGTCATCGCTGGATCGGCGTGTGTGACGCCGATCCAGCGATGTGTTCACTTGTAACCAGGGTAAATATCGGGAGAAAGGTGACCACGGCACTCAGGGATTCTTGGGAGGTGCTCAAGTTAGGGATCCAACCCGTAAATGTAACCGAAAATATACTTGGCACTCAGGAGAAATTCGTTGCAAGATTCAGGAATAGATTTTTATTTTGGTGCATCCAGCTCAACGTATATAAACGTTTTCGGTCTCTACAACTGAGACCTTCATCAGATACAGTTGTCAAAGCTGCAATGTATATACAAAAAAGACAAGAGAAATGCTTTTAAACAAAGAAAATACTGATGCACAATAACAAAGGGAATTGCATAAAAATGAAAGGTGCGATCCATACTATACTATTAAAACAGTCTGCATACAGGTATGAGTAATGGCATACAGCACGGGAGGCGGAATGCGTGAATCCGTCCTAGAATTGCGTGAAGCGTGAATCCTGTACAAAAGGTGCTGGAGAGTGTACACGTGTTAAGGTTATGCTAGGTGGAAGTAAAAACGAAAAGAAACATGAGAGCTTTAAATTCTGTGACGACGTGGTGGATCTAAAAATACATCAAATGCACTATCCTGGGTAAAGGATACGGGAAGTGGAATACCCTCCACTAGTGAGTGTGGGGATATGCGACTAAGGTGCACAGTGAGCTACCTGTAAAAAAGAGAATAAGCATCAGAGCATTCAGACCAATGAGCTACACAGTGATGGGGCACAAGTGCCCTGTATGATACATGTCAGAAAGTCTAAAGGGGTGACCACCAGACTACCCAGAGATCTAATATATAGTATATAGTATTGGGCTAGACACGGCCCAAGGAGGAGTACCTGGAGACCCTAGGTGGTGTGTGTGGGTCACACACTGGGTGAAATGCTAGCCAGGGAGCGGGAGCGCACGGCGCCTGCAGGGTGGAATGGAAATGCATATGAGAGCTACAGGGCTGCCAAGGAAGGATCAAGTCTAGTGAGTGTCCTGCACCTAAATGCCATACCTGAGAGAATGCGGGACAGAATGAAGCGCTCTAGGCAGAGCGAGGTACTCGCAGGGTGAGGAGCGCTGTGGGAAACAGGTATAGGCAGAGGGTTAACTGGACTGGAGCCAGGCTGGAGGCTAGACAGAGCCAGCGCTGGGCAAGGACCGGCTGTGGGTTTACCTGAGAGTCACCGATGTCAGGGGCGGTGTGGACGCTGCGTTGAGGAGCAGGGAAACGCTCCCGGGGCTGCTAGGAGGAACGCAGCACTTCCGGGTTTAAGAGCGCGCTGGGGTGCGTCACCTGACGCCTGACGTCATCGGGTCATGTGACCGGTGGATCCAGCGCATGCGCAGAAGATCCGATATGTATATCAGTGGGGATAAGCGCTGCAGGAGCCGGCGCAAGCGCGGTGGGCCCCAGGGAGCAGAGAGAATGGCTATAGGGCTGCATAGTAGTGCACAGGAGTGTCCAGGCTAGATCAAGAGGACTGGGGAATCCAGCTTATGCGGGGTTAAACACCCCAAGGGTATCTGGGCAAAGGTCACCCCGGGTATATAGAGAACTGATTAACCCTCTATATAGGCATGTGGTGCATACTATACCGTGTGCGGTGCTCAGTGCGATGAGTACATTTAACGGTTCTGTAAAGAGAGACAGAGATGAGCCAAGATTAAAGATTAATAAAACAAGTATCATGTTATATTACAGTGTGCATCCAAAAGGTGCTATAAAGCATGCAATAAAAACACTTTACATGTACAATATTACAAATATGCCGAGACGTCGTAGTCTCTGTTGAGTCCCTTTGGTTCTAAGGTTTGCAAGGAATAAATCCAGTAAGCCTCCCTTTTGAGGAGTAAACTGACACGGCTTTGGCCCCTTCTCGGAGTATCTACTTGTTCCAAGACCTGAAAACGGAGCTGAGAAATGTTGTGGTTTTGTTTGGAGTAATGGTAAGGGAGAGGTAGATGTGTTTTATTGCAACGGATTGTGGATTTATGTTGGGCCACTCTGTCTCTTATTGGCTGTGTGGTTTCCCCCACATATGCCAGCCCGCAAGGGCATTTGATGACGTAAATGACATGTGTAGACTCGCGGGTGAAGAAACCTTTTATGGGGATGGCTTTGCCCGTTTGGGGGTGGGAGACTGAGGGACCCTTCTGGACATTGCTGCACTGTAGGCAATTCAGACAAGGGAATGTAACCTGTCTCTGGGTCTGTAGAAAAGACTGTTTGGGGACCCTACTGCTTGAGCCAATGTCTGCTTTGACTAGTTTGTCACTAAGGTTTCTAGCTCGTTTAAAACAGGACATAAAGGGCGCTCTAAACTCTGGAATACTGGGGTAGCTTTTTGTGAGGATACCCCAGTGTCTCCTGATGGTAGACTGAACCATGTTGGAGAAGGGATGGAATGTGGAGACAAACGGGATTCTCCTACGGTCATCTTTGGGTCTGTTTGCTGAAATATTGCGTTTGGCCTCCGTGAGGATGTGCTGCGGATATCCCCGGTTAGAGAATTTTTGTTCCATCTCACTTAATCTTGTTTTTTTAATCTTGTCATCTGAGACAATTCTTTCAACCCTGTGGAATTGGGACTTGGGAATGGAATTTTTGATGGAAGGCGGATGGCAGCTGGTGAAATGCAGGAGGCCATTGCGGTCCGTTGGCTTGGTGTACAGATCAATGGACAGAAGACCGTCCCTCTCCTTATAAATGAGGGTGTCTAAGAAACTGATTTTGAATTTGTCGTGTTGTATAGAGAAACCAAGTTCGGGCCAGATGCTATTGATGTGTTGGTCAAAGGCTATTAAAGACTCAAGGGGACCGTCCCACACGCAAAAAATGTCATCAATATACCTGCGCCATACCCTGCAGTGGGCGATGAATAGAGGGTGATCATACACGTAGTTGTTCTCAAAAGCCGCCATGTATGCTATAGCATACGGAGGCGCTACGTTCGCGCCCATAGCAGTGCCTTGTAACTGGGCATAAAAGGAATCTTGGAACATGAAGTAATTTTCTTTAAGCACCAAGTTCAACAGGTCGGCGCAGAAATGGCGAATTTTGGTGTCGACTTTGTTGTCTAGCAGGAGCCTGTCAGTGGCGGCTAAACCCTTGTCGTGGATTATAGATGTATAGAGGCTGTTTACATCCCATGTGATCAAGAAGGAAGAGGGGGATGTAGGACCCAACGCTTTTATGACCTGGATGAATTCACCAGTGTCCAGAAGGAAAGACCGGGTGGTTTTGACAAGTGGCGTGAGGATTTTCTCTAGTACTATGGATAGTGGTGAGAGGACTGAGTCAGTCAGGGAGACAATGGGCCGACCAGGAGGTTTGACTAGTCTTTTGTGTATTTTGGGTAGGATATACAGGATGGGGGTTATAGGGTCCTTTTTGATGAGAAAATCCCTCATCTTACTGTCTATGGTACCTACTTGCATGTGATACTCAATAATTGGTGCAATTTTTTTCACCAATTCATTGAGGGGATTATGTGGTATTAGTTTGTATACCGTGGTGTCCCCTAACTGTCTGTATACCTCTTCAAGATAGTCAGTTCTGTCCATCACTACCGTTGCTCCACCCTTATCCGCCGGTTTGATGATAAGAGATTTATCAGACGCCAATTGTTCCAACGACAGTCTTTCTAAAGATGAAAGGTTGGTCTGGAATTGGAACTTCCCCTGCTCCAATTTGCGGGTCAGTGAGTGGATGTCCCTTTCAACAAGGGATACAAAAGTCTCCACTGGGGGATCCGACCGAGGTGGCATATAAGAGCTGTGGTTCCGGAGACCCAAGCTCTGAAGTTCCAAGAGAGTTTTTTCCTCTCTGACAGGTTTCAACACCGGGGGTTGTGCTGCAAAATGGACCCGAAGTCTAAGGTTCCGGTAGAACCTTTGGAGGTCCATGCTAAGTTCAAATGAATTGAACTTGTATACCGGGCAGAAGGACAAGCCCTTCTGGAGTACAGCCAGTTGGTGTGTGTCCAAGTTTTTGGATGAGATATTAACCACTAGGGGGAGGTCCATACCTGCGAGCGTGTTGTTATCTGGTTTCTGGATTCCCCGACGGCACTGCCCCCCCGCCTCGTCTTCCTCTTCTGCGGCCACGGTTGTTCCCTAAAAAAGAAGCAGAACTTGAGGTACCGGGTCTGCTGTCGGTGGATCCAGAAGAGCTTATCAAGCTGTGCCGCCTGGTGGAATGCCAAGTATCTCGCCACTGGTACATCCGGTTCTGTAAATAGTCTTCGGTGTCCCGTAGGAACTTTGACCTCTTTCTTTTTTCTACTTCCAACCTGTGCTGCCGTAGTTGTTCTTGATTCTTCGTCTTTAGTTCCTGGAACTCTTCCTGGGGCATTGTGCTGGTCAGTTGAGATTCGATGGCATGTATTTGGGTGTTGACTGTGTCCAAATTTTTTTGAAGATAGGAGAGGGTGAGGGTCATCAGGTCTGCTGAGCATTTGTTTAGAATGTGTTCAAATTTTTCGCAATACTCCTTATCTTCCCTGAAGAAGGTTGGTTGTAAAGGGACCCGCAAGCCACGTGGGATCCTCTGGACTCGAAGGTACTCGGCTATAGTAACAATATGTAATTCTAGATTAACCGCTCTTCTGGATTCACGTTCCAGGTCACGGTTTTTGAGTTCCTTGGTTGGGATTTGGAGGAAGTCGCTGGGTGCGGTTACTTTAGAGAGAATTTCCGCCGCTTCAGCTGCATTGAAGGAGAAGGTTTCAGACATCGTCCAAGGTGCTCGTGTACGGATACAACATATGGAGAAAGGTGACCACGGCACTCAGGGATTCTTGGGAGGTGCTCAAGTTAGGGATCCAACCTGTAAATGTAACCGAAAATATACTTGGCACTCAGGAGAAATTCGTTGCAAGATTCAGGAATAGATTTTTATTTTGGTGCATCCAGCTCAACATATATAAACGTTTTCGGTCTCTACAACTGAGACCTTCATCAGATACAGTTGTCAAAGCTGCAATGTATATACAAAAAAGACAAGAGAAATGCTTTTAAACAAAGAAAATACTGATGCACAATAACAAAGGGAATTGCATAAAAATGAAAGGTACGATCCATACTATACTATTAAAACAGTCTGCATACAGGTATGAGTAATGGCATACAGCACGGGAGGCGGAATGCGTGAATCCGTCCTAGAATTGCGTGAAGCGTGAATCCTGTACAAAAGGTGCTGGAGAGTGTACACGTGTTAAGGTTATGCTAGGTGGAAGTAAAAACGAAAAGAAACATGAGAGCTTTAAATTCTGTGACCACGTGGTGGATCTAAAAATACATCAAATGCACTATCCTGGGTAAAGGATACGGGAAGTGGAATACCCTCCACTAGTGAGTGTGGGGATATGCGACTAAGGTGCACAGTGAGCTACCTGTAAAAAAGAGAATAAGCATCAGAGCATTCAGACCAATGAGCCACGTGGTCACAGAATTTAAAGCTCTCATGTTTCTTTTCGTTTTTACTTCCACCTAGCATAACCTTAACACGTGTACACTCTCCAGCACCTTTTGTACAGGACTCACGCTTCACGCAATTCTAGGACGGATTCACGCATTCCGCCTCCCGTGCTGTATGCCATTACTCATACCTGTATGCAGACTGTTTTAATAGTATAGTATGGATCGCACCTTTCATTTTTATGCAATTCCCTTTGTTATTGTGCATCAGTATTTTCTTTGTTTAAAAGCATTTCTCTTGTCTTTTTTGTATATACATTGCAGCTTTGACAACTGTATCTGATGAAGGTCTCAGTTGTAGAGACCGAAAACGTTTATATATGTTGAGCTGGATGCACCAAAATAAAAATCTATTCCTGAATCTTGCAACGAATTTCTCCTGAGTGCCAAGTATATTTTCGGTTACATATACGGGTTGGATCCCTAACTTGAGCACCTCCCAAGAATCCCTGAGTGCCGTGGTCACCTTTCTCCATATGTTGTATCCGTACACGAGCACCTTGGACGATGTCTGAAACCTTCTCCTTCAATGCAGCTGAAGCGGCGGAAATTCTCTCTAAAGTAACCGCACCCAGCGACTTCCTCCAAATCCCAACCAAGGAACTCAAAAACCGTGACCTGGAACGTGAATCCAGAAGAGCGGTTAATCTAGAATTACATATTGTTACTATAGCCGAGTACCTTCGAGTCCAGAGGATCCCACGTGGCTTGCGGGTCCCTTTACAACCAACCTTCTTCAGGGAAGATAAGGAGTATTGCGAAAAATTTGAACACATTCTAAACAAATGCTCAGCAGACCTGATGACCATCACCCTCTCCTATCTTCAAAAAAATTTGGACACAGTCAACACCCAAATACATGCCATCGAATCTCAACTGACCAGCACAATGCCCCAGGAAGAGTTCCAGGAACTAAAGACGAAGAATCAAGAACAACTACGGCAGCACAGGTTGGAAGTAGAAAAAAGAAAGAGGTCAAAGTTCCTACGGGACACCGAAGACTATTTACAGAACCGGGTGTACCAGTGGCGAGATACTCGGCATTCCACCAGGCGGCACAGCTCGATAAGCTCTTCTGGATCCACCGACAGCAGACCCGGTACCTCAAGTTCTGCTTCTTTTTTAGGGAACAACCGCGGCCGCAGAAGAGGAAGACGAGGCGGGGGGGGCAGTGCCGTCGGGGAATCCAGAAACCAGATAACAACACGCTCGCAGGTATGGACCTCCCCCTAGTGGTTAATATCTCATCCAAAAACTTGGACACACACCAACTGGCTGTACTCCAGAAGGGCTTGTCCTTCTGCCCGGTATACAAGTTCAATTCATTTGAACTTAGCATGGACCTCCAAAGGTTCTACCGGAACCTTAGACTTCGGGTCCATTTTGCAGCACAACCCCCGGTGTTGAAACCTGTCAGAGAGGAAAAAACTCTCTTGGAACTTCAGAGCTTGGGTCTCCGGAACCACAGCTCTTATATGCCACCTCGGTCGGATCCCCCAGTGGAGACTTTTGTATCCCTTGTTGAAAGGGACATCCACTCACTGACCCGCAAATTGGAGCAGGGGAAGTTCCAATTCCAGACCAACCTTTCATCTTTAGAAAGACTGTCGTTGGAACAATTGGCGTCTGATAAATCTCTTATCATCAAACCGGCGGATAAGGGTGGAGCAACGGTAGTGATGGACAGAACTGACTATCTTGAAGAGGTATACAGACAGTTAGGGGACACCACGGTATACAAACTAATACCACATAATCCCCTCAATGAATTGGTGAAAAAAATTGCACCAATTATTGAGTATCACATGCAAGTAGGTACCATAGACAGTAAGATGAGGGATTTTCTCATCAAAAAGGACCCTATAACCCCCATCCTGTATATCCTACCCAAAATACACAAAAGACTAGTCAAACCTCCTGGTCGGCCCATTGTCTCCCTGACTGACTCAGTCCTCTCACCACTATCCATAGTACTAGAGAAAATCCTCACGCCACTTGTCAAAACCACCCGGTCTTTCCTTCTGGACACTGGTGAATTCATCCAGGTCATAAAAGCGTTGGGTCCTACATCCCCCTCTTCCTTCTTGATCACATGGGATGTAAACAGCCTCTATACATCTATAATCCACGACAAGGGTTTAGCCGCCACTGACAGGCTCCTGCTAGACAACAAAGTCGACACCAAAATTCGCCATTTCTGCGCCGACCTGTTGAACTTGGTGCTTAAAGAAAATTACTTCATGTTCCAAGATTCCTTTTATGCCCAGTTACAAGGCACTGCTATGGGCGCGAACGTAACGCCTCCGTATGCTATAGCATACATGGCGGCTTTTGAGAACAACTACGTGTATGATCACCCTCTATTCATCGCCCACTGCAGGGTATGGCGCAGGTATATTGATGACATTTTTTGCGTGTGGGACGGTCCCCTTGAGTCTTTAATAGCCTTTGACCAACACATCAATAGCATCTGGCCCGAACTTGGTTTCTCTATACAACACGACAAATTCAAAATCAGTTTCTTAGACACCCTCATTTATAAGGAGAGGGACGGTCTTCTGTCCATTGATCTGTACACCAAGCCAACGGACCGCAATGGCCTCCTGCATTTCACCAGCTGCCATCCGCCTTCCATCAAAAATTCCATTCCCAAGTCCCAATTCCACAGGGTTGAAAGAATTGTCTCAGATGACAAGATTAAAAAAACAAGATTAAGTGAGATGGAACAAAAATTCTCTAACCGGGGATATCCGCAGCACATCCTCACGGAGGCCAAACGCAATATTTCAGCAAACAGACCCAAAGATGACCGTAGGAGAATCCCGTTTGTCTCCACATTCCATCCCTTCTCCAACATGGTTCAGTCTACCATCAGGAGACACTGGGGTATCCTCACAAAAAGCTACCCCAGTATTCCAGAGTTTAGAGCGCCCTTTATGTCCTGTTTTAAACGAGCTAGAAACCTTAGGGACAAACTAGTCAAAGCAGACATTGGCTCAAGCAGTAGGGTCCCCAAACAGTCTTTTCTACAGACCCAGAGACAGGGCACATTCCCTTGTCTGAATTGCCTACAGTGCAGCAATGTCCAGAAGGGTCCCTCAGTCTCCCACCCCCAAACGGGCAAAGCCATCCCCATAAAAGGTTTCTTCACCCGCGAGTCTACACATGTCATTTACGTCATCAAATGCCCTTGCGGGCTGGCATATGTGGGGGAAACCACACAGCCAATAAGAGACAGAGTGGCCCAACATAAATCCACAATCCGTTGCAATAAAACACATCTACCTCTCCCTTACCATTACTCCAAACAAAACCACAACATTTCTCAGCTCCGTTTTCAGGTCTTGGAACAAGTAGATACTCCGAGAAGGGGCCAAAGCCGTGTCAGTTTACTCCTCAAAAGGGAGGCTTACTGAATTTATTCCTTGCAAACCTTAGAACCAAAGGGACTCAACAGAGACTACGACGTCTCGGCATATTTGTAATATTGTACATGTAAAGTGTTTTTATTGCATGCTTTATAGCACCTTTTGGATGCACACTGTAATATAACATGATACTTGTTTTATTAATCTTTAATCTTGGCTCATCTCTGTCTCTCTTTACCGAACCGTTAAATGTACTCATCGCACTGAGCACCGCACACGGTATAGTATGCACCACATGCCTATATAGAGGGTTAATCAGTTCTCTATATACCCGGGGTGACCTTTGCCCAGATACCCTTGGGGTGATTCCCCAGTCCTCTTGATCTAGCCTGGACACTCCTGTGCACTACTATGCAGCCCTATAGCCATTCTCTCTGCTCCCTGGGGCCCACCGCGCTTGCGCCGGCTCCTGCAGCGCTTATCCCCACTGATATACATATTGGATCTTCTGCGCATGCGCCGGATCCACCGGTCACATGACCCGATGACGTCAGGCATCAGGTGACGCACCCCAGCGCGCTCTTAAACCCGGAAGTGCTGCGTTCCTCCTAGCAGCCCCGGGAGCGTTTCCCTGCTCCTCAACGCAGCGTCCACACCGCCCCTGACATCGGTGACTCTCAGGTAAACCCACAGCCGGTCCTTGCCCAGCGCTGGCTCTGTCTAGCCTCCAGCCTGGCTCCAGTCCAGTTAACCCTCTGCCCATACCTGTTTCCCACAGCGCTCCTCACCCTGCGAGTACCTCGCTCTGCCTAGAGCGCTTCATTCTGTCCCGCATTCTCTCAGGTATGGCATTTAGGTGCAGGACACTCACTAGACTTGATCCTTCCTTGGCAGCCCTGTAGCTCTCATATGCATTTCCATTCCACCCTGCAGGCGCCGTGTGCTCCCGCTCCCTGGCTAGCATTTCACCCAGTGTGTGACCCACACACACCACCTAGGGTCTCCAGGTACTCCTCCTTGGGCCGTGTCTAGCCCAATACTATATACTATATATTAGATCTCTGGGTAGTCTGGTGGTCACCCCGTTAGACTTTCTGGCATGTATCATACAGGGCACTTGTGCCCCATCACTGTGTAGCTCATTGGTCTGAATGCTCTGATGCTTATTCTCTTTTTTACAGGTAGCTCACTGTGCACCTTAGTCGCATATCCCCACACTCACTAGTGGAGGGTATTCCACTTCCCGTATCCTTTACCCAGGATAGTGCATTTGATGTATTTTTAGATCCACCACGTGGTCACAGAATTTAAAGCTCTCATGTTTCTTTTCGTTTTTACTTCCACCTAGCATAACCTTAACACGTGTACACTCTCCAGCACCTTTTGTACAGGATTCACGCTTCACGCAATTCTAGGACGGATTCACGCATTCCGCCTCCCGTGCTGTATGCCATTACTCATACCTGTATGCAGACTGTTTTAATAGTATAGTATGGATCGCACCTTTCATTTTTTTGCAATTCCCTTTGTTATTGTGCATCAGTATTTTCTTTGTTTAAAAGCATTTCTCTTGTCTTTTTTCTATATACATTGCAGCTTTGACAACTGTATCTGATGAAGGTCTCAGTTGTAGAGACCGAAAACGTTTATATATGTTGAGCTGGATGCACCAAAATAAAAATCTATTCCTGAATCTTGCAACGAATTTCTCCTGAGTGCCAAGTATATTTTCGGTTGCAGGGTAATTATTGGGTTACTAAGCGCAGGGCCGCACTTAGTAACCCGATATTTAACCTGGTTACCATAGTTAAAGTTAAAAAAAAAAAACAGTACATACTCACATTCTGATGTCTGTCACGTCCCCCAGCGTCCACAGGGTTACGCGCTGCTGCTCAGAGCTTCCTGCACTGACTGTTATGGTTCTGGTGGTAAGAACACATGAACTGACCTGATAGGTAAACCAAAAAATAGGACAAGCTCTGGGAATGTGGGAACTTTACTGACCGCAATACTGATCCTATCAACACACACACTATAGGCAGCCGTGGAGCGTTCCTAACTCGGCCTAGACGCCTCTGCACAGCCTGAGAAACTAGCTACCCCTAGAGAGAAACAAAGCCTCACTTGCCTCAGAGAAATTTTCCCCAAAGTGATAGCAGCCCCCACAAATAATGACGGTGAGTTAAGAGGAAAACACAAACATAGAAATGAAAATAGGTTTTAGCAAATGAGGCCCGCTAATAACTAAATAGTCAGAGGATAGCAAGGAATCTGTGCGGTCAGTATAAAATGCTACAAAAATTATCCACGCAGAGAATACAAAAGACCCCCACACCGACTCACGATGTGAGGGGCGCAACTCCGCACCCCAGAGCTTCCAGCTAGCAATCAAATAGCATATAAGCAAGCTGGACTGAACTCATCATATACTGAGAAACATTTTCACATAGCAATGAGCAAAAATAGACTAGCATAAACTTAGCTTCTCCACGGGGAGACAGGTCACAAGGGAAGTCCCAGAGAGATCTGAACCAGTACTGAATACAACGACAGCAGGCGACAAGTAAAGGTCCAGGTGGAGTTAAATAGGCAGCAAGCCTAGCAGGAAACGAGGCAGCTGGAGCCCAGCTACAGACCAGCCGTAACACTCAAAGCCACCAGAGGGAGCCCAAGAACAGAACTCACAAAGTACCACTCACGACCACAGGAGGGAGCCCGAGAACGGAATTCACAACAGTACCCCCCCCTTGAGGAGGGGTCACCGAACCCTCACCAGAGCCCCCAGGCCGATCAGGACGAGCCAAATGAAAGGCACGAACCAAATCGGCAGCATGGACATCAGAGGCAACAACCCAGGAATTATCCTCCTGACCATAGCCCTTCCATTTAACCAAGTACTGAAGCTTCCGTCTCGAAATACGAGAATCCAAGATCTTCTCCACCACATACTCCAATTCTCCCTCGACCAACACCAGAGCAGGAGGATCAACAGAAGGAACCACAGGCACCACATACCTCCGCAACAATGACCTATGGAACACATTATGAATGGCAAAAGATGCTGGGAGGTCCAAACGGAATGACACAGGATTGAGGATTTCTGAAATTTTATAAGGACCGATGAAACGAGGTTTAAACTTAGGAGAGGAAACCTTCATAGGAACGTAACGAGATGACAACCATACCAAATCCCCCACACGAAGTCGGGGACCCACAGAGCGATGGGGATTAGCAAAGTGCTGAGCCTTCTCCTGTGACAACGTCAAATTGTCCACTACGTGGTTCCAAATCTGCTGCAACCTATCCACCACAGAATCCACCCCAGGACAGTCAGAAGGCTCAACCTGACCTGAGGAAAAACGAGGATGAAAACCAGAATTACAAAAAAAAGGCGAAACCAAAGTAGCAGAACTAGCCCGATTATTGAGGGCGAACTCAGCCAATGGCAAAAAAGTCACCCAATCATCCTGATCAGCAGAAACAAAACATCTCAGATAAGCTTCCAAGGTCTGATTAGTTCGTTCGGTTTGGCCATTTGTCTGAGGATGGAAAGCCGAAGAAAAAGACAAATCAATGCCCATCTTAGCACAAAAGGACCGCCAAAATCTGGACACAAACTGGGATCCTCTGTCAGACACAATGTTCTCGGGAATACCATGCAAACGAACCACATTCTGAAAAAACAGCGGAACCAAATCAGAGGAGGAGGGCAACTTAGGCAAAGGCACCAAATGGACCATTTTAGAAAAACAATCACAAACCACCCAGATGACAGACATCCTCTGAGAGACTGGAAGATCCAAAATAAAATCCATGGAAATGTGCGTCCAAGGCCTCTTCGGGACAGGCAAAGGAAAAAGCAATCCACTGGCACGAGAACAGCAAGGCTTGGCCCGAGCACAAATCCCACAGGACTGCACAAAGGAACGCACATCCCGCGACAAGGAAGGCCACCAAAAGGACCTGGCCACCAGATCCCTGGTACCAAAAATCCCAGGATGACCCGCCAACACCGAAGAATGAACCTCGGAAATAACTCTACTGGTCCATCTATCCGGGACAAACAGTCTCTCCGGTGGACAACGGTCAGGTCTATCGGCCTGAAATTCCTGCAGCACCCACCGCAAATCAGGAGAGATGGCAGACAAAATCACCCCCTCTCTGAGGATACCAGCCGGCTCAGAAACTCCCGGAGAGTCAGGCACAAAACTCCTAGAAAGGGCATCAGCCTTCACATTCTTTGAGCCCGGAAGGTACGAAACCACGAAATCAAAACGGGAGAAAAACAGCGACCAACGAGCTTGTCTAGGATTTAACCGCTTGGCAGACTCGAGATAAATCAAATTCTTGTGATCCGTCAAGACCACCACGCGATGCTTGGCTCCCTCAAGCCAATGTCGCCACTCCTCGAATGCCCACTTCATTGCCAACAACTCCCGATTACCAACATCATAATTCCGCTCGGCAGGCGAAAACTTTCTAGAAAAGAAAGCACATGGTCTCATCACCGAGCCATCAGAGCTTCTCTGTGACAAGACAGCCCCTGCTCCAATCTCAGAAGCATCAACCTCGACCTGAAAGGCAAGGGAGACATCAGGCTGACGCAAGACAGGAGCCGAAGAAAACCGACGTTTCAGCTCCTGAAAGGCCTCAACGGCAGCAGAAGACCAATTCGTCACATCAGCACCCTTTCTAGTCAAATCCGTCAAAGGTTTAACCACACTAGAAAAATTAGTGATGAAGCGACGGTAAAATTAGCAAAGCCCAAGAACTTCTGAAGACTCTTCACTGATGTAGGTTGAGTCCAGTCATAGATGGCCTGGACTTTAACTGGATCCATCTCGATAGTAGAAGGGGAAAAAAGAAAGCCCAAAAAGGAAACCTTCTGGACTCCAAAGAGACATTTAGAGCCCTTCACAAACAAGGCATTGGCACGCAGGACCTGAAACACCATCCTGACCTGCTTCACATGAGACTCCCAATCATCAGAAAAGACCAAAATATCATCCAGGCACACAATCATAAATCTATCCAGATACTCTCGGAAGATGTCGTGCATGAAGGACTGAAACACGGAAGGGGCATTAGAAAGCCCAAAAGGCATCACCAAGTACTCAAAATGACCTTCGGGCGTATTACATGCTGTTTTCCATTCATCGCTCTGCTTTATACGCACAAAATTATAAGCTCCTCGAAGATCTATCTTGGTGAACCAACTAGCCCCCCTAATCCGAGCAAACAGTTCGGACAACAGAGGCAAAGGGTACTGAAATTTGACCGTGATTTTATTTAGAAGGCGATAATCTATACAGGGTCTCAGAGAACCATCCTTCTTGGCCACAAAAAAGAACCCTGCACCCAAAGGTGACGAGGACGGACGAATATGCCCTTTCTCCAAAGACTCCTTTATATAAGTCCGCATAGCGGTATGTTCTGGAACAGATAAATTAAAAAGTCGACCCTTAGGGAACTTACTACCAGGAATCAAATTTATAGCACAATCACAATCCCTATGAGGAGGTAGGGCACTGGATTTGGGCTCATCAAATACATCCTGGTAATCCGACAAAAATTCAGGGACTTCAGAAGGAGTAGAAGAAGCAATTGACACCAAAGGAACATCGCCATGTACCCCTTGACAACCCCAACTTGACACAGACATTGCTTTCCAATCCAGGACTGGATTATGAACCTGCAGCCATGGCAGACCCAACACGACAACATCATGCAAATTATGCATAACCAGAAAGCGAATATCCTCCTGATGTGCAGGAGTCAGGCACATAGTCACTTGAGTCCAGTACTGAGGCTTATTCTTGGCCAATGGCGTAGCATCAATTCCCTTTAGTGGAATAGGGAACTGCAATGGCTCCAAGATAAAACCACAGCGCCTGGCAAATGACAAATCCATCAAATTCAGGGCAGCGCCTGAATCCACAAAAGCCATAACAGAGTAGGATGACAGAGAGCAAATCAAAGTAACAGACAAAATGAATTTAGGCTGTACAGTACCAATGGTGACAGACTTAGCGAACCTTTTTGTGCGCTTAGAACAGTCAGAGATAACATGAGTGGAGTCACCACAGTAAAAGCACAACCCATTCTGACGTCTGTGATTTTGACGTTCAATTCTGGTCAGAATCCTGTCACATTGCATAGACTCAGGCCTCTGTTCAGAAAACACCGCCAGATGGTGCACAGGTTTGCGCTCCCGCAAACGCCGATCAATCTGAATGGCCAAAGACATTGACTCATTCAGACCCGCAGGCGTGGGGAACCCCACCATAACATCCTTAAGGGCTTCAGAAAGACCCTTTCTGAAAATCGCTGCCAGGGCACACTCATTCCATTGAGTGAGCACAGACCACTTCCTAAACTTCTGACAGTAAACCTCTGCTTCATCCTGACCCCGAGAGAGAGCCAGCAAAATCTTTTCTGCCTGGTCCACTAGATTAGGTTCCTCATAAAGCAATCCAAGCACCAGAAAAAACGCATCCACATTTAGCAATGCAGGATCTCCTGGCGCCAGGGAGAATGCCCAATCTTGAGGGTCACCACGTAACAAAGAAGTAATAATTTTAACTTGCTGAGCAGGGTCACCAGAGGAATGAGGTCTCAGAGAAAGAAACAATTTGCAATTATTTTTGAAATTCAAAAACCTAGACCTATCTCCAGAGAACAGCTCAGGAATTGGTATTTTAGGTTCTGACATAGGACTGTGAATTACATAATACTGAATGCTTTGTATCCTTGTAGCGAGCTGATCCACACTAGAGGACAGACCTTGAATGTCCATATCTGCGGCTGAGTCCTGAACCACCCAGAGATTAAGGGGAGGAGAGAGGCTAAACACACTGCAGAGGAAAAAAAAAAACCTCAGAGCTTCTCTTATCCCTCTTTTGCGATGCATTAACACTTTATGGGCCTGCTGTACTGTTATGGTTCTGGTGGTAAGAACACATGAACTGACCTGATAGGTAAACCAAAAAATAGGACAAGCTCTGGGAATGTGGGAACTTTACTGACCGCAATACTGATCCTATCAACACACACACTATAGGCAGCCGTGGAGCGTTCCTAACTCGGCCTAGACGCCTCTGCACAGCCTGAGAAACTAGCTACCCCTAGAGAGAAACAAAGCCTCACTTGCCTCAGAGAAATTTTCCCCAAAGTGATAGCAGCCCCCACAAATAATGACGGTGAGTTAAGAGGAAAACACAAACATAGAAATGAAAATAGGTTTTAGCAAATGAGGCCCGCTAATAACTAAATAGTCAGAGGATAGCAAGGAATCTGTGCGGTCAGTATAAAATGCTACAAAAATTATCCACGCAGAGAATACAAAAGACCCCCACACTGACTCACGATGTGAAGGGCGCAACTCCGCACCCCAGAGCTTCCAGCTAGCAATCAAATAGCATATAAGCAAGCTGGACTGAACTCATCATATACTGAGAAACATTTTCACATAGCAATGAGCAAAAATAGACTAGCATAAACTTAGCTTCTTCACGGGGAGACAGGTCACAAGGGAAGTCCCAGAGAGATCTGAACCAGTACTGAATACAACGACAGCAGGCGACAAGTAAAGGTCCAGGTGGAGTTAAATAGGCAGCAAGCCTAGCAGGAAACGAGGCAGCTGGAGCCCAGCTACAGACCAGCCGTAACACTCAAAGCCACCAGAGGGAGCCCAAGAACAGAACTCACAAAGTACCACTCACGACCACAGGAGGGAGCCCGAGAACGGAATTCACAACAACTGACTGTGTCAGCGCCGGCCGTAAAGCAGAGCACAGCGGTGATGTCACCGCTGTGCTCTGCTTTACTGCCGGCGCTGACACATTCAGTGCAGGAAGCTCTGAGCAGCAGCGCGTAACCCTTTGGACGCCGGGGGACGTGACAGACATCAGAATGTGAGTATGTAGTGTTTTTTTTTTTACTTTTACAATGGTAACCAGGGTAAATATCGGGTTACTAAGCGCGGCCCTGCACTTAGTAACCCGATGTTTACCCTGGTTACCCGGGTGCTGCAGGGGGACTTCGGCATCGTTGAAGACAGTTTCAACGATGCCGAAGTCGTTCCCCTGATCGTTGGTCGCTGGAGAGAGCTGTCTGTGTGACAGCTCCCCAGCGACCACACAATGACTTACCAACGATCACGGCCAGGTCGTATCGCTGGTCGTGATTGTTGGTAAGTCGTTTAGTGTAACGGTACCTTTACAGTTTTAAGCCTCTATATGTTTGCCTCTTGTCATTGTAAAACATTAAGGTTTAATGAAACTGGTGGTTTGATCTAAATCCTTGTGGCTTTTATTTTCTAGGGGTTTATGACCCCTCATCTGATGAGTCCATGATATCTCAGTTTCATCTAACCTTGAAAAGTGGCCACTTGAAGGTCGGGGTGAAACTAGAGTTACTACATAGTGTAAATCACTATATAAAACCACATAAATATGACTGAGACAGATGGCAAAACTGGGGTAACTGTACATGTACAGTGTGCTGATACCTGCATAATTGGGGATGCCCATGCAGTGTAGGTAATTTCCCAGGGGTTCTCTGTCTTGTCTCTGATATTCCAGAAGGATGATGTTTAAAAGCCTCTTGGTGATGATCTAAGTATACTGTATGTAGTGAATCTTCAGATATACATATAATCACTGTATTTATTTAATCCTTATATGTACTTATTAACCTGTGTATGTTAACATATACATTGTATTGCAAGTATTAGCCTTTTTTAAAGCCGTATCTGAACCTTACTGTTAACAACATGGCAAATAAAATTGATAAATTCTCCTGTAAATAATTGTGCAAAGAGGGAACCATCATACCATTAGAACATACGAGTGGATTTTCATGGGCCCATCCAGTATGTGGGTTCTGAGGCCTAATGAGGTGCATATGACTGACTATGCAGCATGGCTGGCCTTCTTGCCAATGTGTAAAACCAAGGCGTATGGGAGTACAAAATGCATATTGTGAAGTGGATTTTCTACTGTACTGTAAATAGTTGGCACCTCCTTAGGTGCTTCCTACTCGTTTTACATAGAACCTTTAAGAAAACTTTTCCAAAGTTACCTTTAATTGTTGATTGTTTACATTGAGACCTGAAGCAAAACCTGTTGGCGTGGCAGAACACTGGGTCTGGATACGCCTTGCAGCCTGTCCAAGAACTACGTTGGGGTGTTCATAACGGGTCCCTCACTTCGTTGCTGCTGTTTAAGAATGTTATTTAATACACTTGAATATAAATTTGAATAGTAAATCGCCACTACCTCAGAGTTGAGAAAAGTTAGAAAGTTAGAATTAATTTTGATATGCTAGAGAGTTTTGTAGATTTAATTATGCACTTTTTGAACAGTTAAAGTATTGCACGTTTGAATAATATATATATATATATACATATATATATATATATATATATTTTATATATACATATATATATATATATATATATATATATATATATATATGTGATAGAGCATACCTGAAAAGGTAGTTGATAGTTAAGTTATGCACTCTAATTTTGAATATAGTATACCCTTAGAGGGTAACTGCACTGTATTTGAAAGTAATTGATATTGTTTGAAGCGACAGAAGGTGTTAAATAGTCAGAAAAGCTAATGATCATTTTTGCACAGTAATTAAAGGAGAATTCTGAGTAGTATACCTGCAGGGGTAATAGCCATTTTATAGGAAATATGTTTGCAACGTTAAAAGAAATTAGTTGCTCCCATAAAGGGAAGCTAACGTTCATATTAATTAGTTTATACCTGTTAATATGCGTCTCAAAAATTTGTATGTCTTGAAGTAACCTGTTGTTTATGCTTCTTTTCTTTTCCCATTCCTGGAGTACTGGAGTTAACGATGGGGAAGTGCAGCACCCAAGGTAGCCGGTTGCTGCAGTGATGTTGCCTTCCCTTCGGGGAGGGTAATGTTGATATGGAAATTTGGTTTGGGTAAATGTATCCCTGTGTGTGTGCGGCGGCCGTTCCCAATAAAACTGAGTATTTTGAGCGCTCAAGGAATGAGACTGCACACCATTGTGTCAGAAAAGCATTCCATCAATACTGATACTTTATTGTACATACATAGTTTTATAATTGCATATAGAAAGGAGTGGTTAGGGGTTGTTAGGGGTGGTTAGTTAATTACCATATTGTCTAGCTCCTCTGTCATTGGTTATCTAAACATATATGGAATATTGTGATTAATGCACATATGAGTGCTGTTTAAGCAACTAAAATTGAGCTCTCTGCATCTAGGACAGAGTTGAGACATCTGATCAGCACTTAATACATCTGGTGTTGTTCCGCTTTTGGATGGAAAACCCCCATACAGTCTGTCTGGCTTATATCAGTTTATGTCAGCCATTTTAAACCATTGATTATAAAGTAGCTGAGTAATATATTAGCTGTGGATATATGAGTATATATGATTATAGAGCAGTATACATGCAAGTGAGATTTACATGATATATATATTTCTATCACAAGCCCCCCTTAGATATCACTTGCCCTATTCCTAGCCTCCTGTCCCAAAGCGCTGCAACTCTTTTGTGCTGCCGGTGAACTGACACAAGCCTAATGCCTGCGCCCCACTCTGTACAGACTTTTTGCAAATGGGCGGTCAGGAGATCTGTCCCTAAAGGGGGTTCGTTGCAAATCAGTCTCTTAGTCAATAGCATGTGTAGTGTTTTCTTTATCAGGTAGGTCATCTATTCGGTCAGGCAGGGCATCCACAACATCATTCTGGCTTGGGTGTCTTCTTCTGGTAGGGGAGCTTTCTTGCAATGCGATGAGTGGATCCGAGTGGGTCTTCCCTCCAGTTTCACAGAGGTTGGTGTCATCAGCAGCACTTGAACAGGACCATCAAATCTGGGATCGAGTGGTGTTCTCCTTACAAACTTTTTCACCAACACCCAGTCTCCTGGCTTCAAGGAGTGCGTACCGGACACTGAATCTGGATCTGGCAATGAAGAAAAAAACTCGAGAATGGATGTTAGCAAGTTTCTTGGTGAGTTCAATTACATAAGCAGACAAAGTATCATATTACATAGTCAGCTACTGAGGGAAAGGATACCCCTAACCTGGGACTAGACCCAAACAAAATTTCATATGGTGACAGCTTTTCTGGGCCTCTGGGAGTGTGTCTAACACTAAGTAGTGTGATTGGGAGTGTGTAGGCCTAAGTCTGACCCTACTGCTGACCAGATCTCTCGTGTGAGATTTGCTGTGAATGCGGGTCCCTGGTCACTCTTTATCACTTCTGGGACCCCATAGCTGCATATCTCATCTCTGAGAGTAGCTTCTTTGCAGTAGTCTTTGCTGACTGGTTCCTCACTGGGAAAGCTTCTGGCCATCCTGAGAACACGTCCACGGCCACAAGGGCATATTCGAAACCTCCACTTGGCGGCATTTGGATGTGTTCTATCTGGATCCTCTGGAAGGGGTACAGTGGTCTGGCAAGATGATGTGTGGGAACTTTCTCCATTCTTCCAGGGTTGCATTTGCCGCAGGTCAGACAGCTGCTAGTGAACTTGGCTGTTAGGGTGGGGATCCCTGGAGCGAACCAGTAAGCACCAATCAGATCATTCATCTGTGTCTTTAATCTGTGTGTGGGCCCATGTGCCCACTGGACCACGATAGGGTACATGCTTCGGGGTAAACAGGGTTTGTAGTCCATTGCGTAAACCCTTCCTTCTTCATGTGCTGCTCACTTCTGCATCCAGCATTCCTTATTGTCCTTTGGGGCTTGCTCTTGCAGCTTTTTTGAGCAGATCCCAGGATGTCATCTTGTCAGGTTTCCTGTCTTCAGCCGTCTTGTAGTAGCCGTCCGGCTCTACGACCTCTCCCACTTCTCCATATTGTCTTCCCTTGACTGCTTCTTTGGCTGCCATATCCGCCATGTTGTTGCCTCGTGCCTCTACTGTGTTTAGTTTTCCATGCGCTTTGACTTTTAGTACTGCCACTAGTGTTGAGCATTCCGATACCGCAAGTATCGGGTATCGGCCGATACTTGCGGGTATCGGAATTCCGATACCGAGATCCGATACTTTTGTGGTATCGGGTATCGGTATCGAAAACAACATTAATGTGTAAAAGAAAGAATTAAAATAAAAAATATTGCTATACTCACCTCTCCGACGCAGCCTGGACCTCACCGAGGGAACCGGCAGCGTTCTTTGCTTAAAATGCGCGCGTTTACTTCCTTCCGTGATGTCACGGCTTGTGATTGGTTGCGTGCCGCCCACGTGGCCGCGACGCGACCAATCACAGCAAGCCGTGACGTAATTTTCAGGTCCTCAATGCCTAATTCTAGGCATTCAGGATTTTAAAATTACGATCCGGTTTGTGATTGGTCGCGTCGCGGTCACATGGGCGACGCGACCAATCACAAGCCGTGACGTCACGGGAGGCAGGAAACGCGCACATTTTAAAATTACGTCACGGCTTGTGATTGGTTGCGTGCCGCCCATGTGACCGCGACGCGACCAATCACAGCAAGCCGTGACGTAATTTCAGGTCCTGTATGCCTAATTCTGCATTCAGGACCTGAAATTACGTCACGGCTTGCTGTGATTGGTCGCGTCGCGGTCACATGGGCGGCACGCAACCAATCACAAGCCGTGACGTAATTTTAAAATGCGCGCGTTTCCTGCCTCCCGTGACGTCACGGCTTGTGATTGGTCGCGTCGCCCATGTGACCGCGACGCAACCAATCACAAGCCGGAACGTAATTTTAAAATCTTGAATGCCTAGAATTAGGCATTGAGGACCTGAAAATTACGTCACGGCTTGCTGTGATTGGTCGCGTCGCGGCCACATGGGTGGCACGCGACCAATCACAAGCCGTGACGTCACAGAAGGAAGTAAACGCGCGCATTTTAAGCAAAGAACGCTGCCGGTTCCCTCGGTAAGGTCCAGGCTGCGTTGGAGAGGTGAGTATAGTAATATTTTTTATTTTAATTCTTTCTTTTACACATTAATATGGATCCCAGGGCCTGAAGGAGAGTTTCCTCTCCTTCAGACCCTGGGAACCATCAGGGATACCGTCCGATACTTGAGTCCCATTGACTTGTATTGGTATCGGGTATCGGTATCGGATTAGATCCGATACTTTGCCGGTATTGGCCGATACTTTCCGATACCGATACTTTCAAGTATCGGACGGTATCGCTCAACACTAACTGCCACCACTTTTGGAAGTTGAAGTGCGTTCAGCAGGTCCTTAATGGCTCCATAATGCTTCATGGTTGTTCTGCTTGCTGTGATGAAGTCCCTTGCAGCCCAGATGGGTCCAAAGTCATGCTATGCCATGCGAGTACCTCGAATCGGTATACATTTTCGCAGTCTTGTCTTCTGCCATCTGATAGGCCTTCGTCAGCGCTATCAGTTCTGCTTCCTGGGCTGACAGACTAGGCGGCAGACTTCTGGACCACAGGATCTCTTGATTGCTGGTCACTGCACATCCCGTGTGGAATCTTCCTTCATCATCTGCAAATCTGGAGCCATCCACATAGAGGATCAACTCTGGGTTGGTCAGTGGCTCTTCTGCCACCTTGGGTAGTCCTGCTGTTTCCTGTTGCAAGATGCTGAAGCAATCAAGGTCATCCGTCCGGAGCAAATCCAGATCCTTGCGGAAGGTATCATGCAGATTTTGATCTTGATCAGAGTTTTTATCTGAGGATCCATATCTGTATCCCCCCTTGGGAGTGGGAGTAGATGGTCGGATTGAGGACTGTGCATCCGCAGTAGGTGACATTGTGGGGCAGGAGTAGAGAGCACTGGAGGCGAGGTTGCCTGGCGGTGGAGAGATGTTTTGGCTGGGTTTGGTTGAGGATTGCTGAGATGTCATGCGGAGCCAGAATTTCCAATGGTTTTTCCAATGTTGTCAGTAGTCCTGTCCAGGAGGGCATGTGTTGCAACTGCTGCTCTCATGCGGGAGGAAGAGGCTCCCCTTGCAACTGGATCCAGGCGAGCTGAAAAGTAGTCCAAAAGTCTCTGCTTTCCCCCCTGAAGCTGCGTCAGGACTCCAGTAGCAAGGCCTTCTTTTCTGATCAAGTAGAGACGGAATAGCTTCTTGTAGTCAGGTAGGCCTAGTGCTGGCGCTGAGACTACAGAGCCTTTTAACTGCTTGAAGGAGCTGAAAGCTTCATCTGTCAGGAGGAACGGGGTCACACTGACGTAATCACACCGAGGCTGCATTAGGACTCAGGCATCATGGATCCAGGCTCTGCAATACGAAACTAGACCAAGGAAGGCCTGTAGCACCTTTGGAGTTGTTGGAGGAACCATCTTCTCCACTGTGGTCTTCCGGTCATCTGTCAGGTGTTTCGCCTGTTGAGCAATACAGTGTCTCTGGAACATAACTCGCTTCAGACACCACTGGACTTTGTTCTTTGAGATCTTGCAGTGCTGCTCCACCAGGTAGAGTAGGAGATACAAGGAATGGGCTTTACTCGTGTCAAAGTCAATTGCACAAAGGAGTAGATTGTCCATGTATTGTAGCAGGGTTACTTCTGCATGTTCTGTGACCCAGTTGGTGAGGACTGTGGACATTGCTTTGGTGAACTGTGAAGGGCTGTTCTGGGCCCACTGTGGCATCACTGTCCATGTGTGGTGTCCCCCCTGGTGCATTAAGGCAAACAGGTACTGGTCATCCGGGTGAAGGGGAACACTGAAGAAAACATCTGCCAGGTCGGTCACTGTGAAAACTTTTGCTGTGGCAGGCACATTTGAGAGCAGCATGTGTGCGGATTCGGCATAATTGCAATTTCAAACACCGTGGCATCATTCACAGTTCTCAGGTCATGTACCATTCTGAACTTGGCTGGCTCTCCTTTTACAGTCTTTTTCTTGACCGGGAAAAGCGGGGTATTGCAAGGTGATGTGCAAGGAACAATGATTCCTATTTCCAGGTAGACCTTCAGTTGGTCAGAGGCAGCTTGACTCTAGGCCTGGCCTGGGCCTTACGAGGGTACGGGGTACCTGGATTGAGTGACACCCGTACTGGGGCAACTTGGGGTTTTTCTCATGTCCTGGGGTCCCTTAGACCATAGACTTTCTGGTACTACGTCCAGTACCTCCTTGAGTAGGCCTCATTGGTTGTTTAAAGGGAACCTGTCACCCGTTTTTTTCCGTATGAGATAAAAATACTGTTAAATAGGGCCTGAGCTGTGCATTACAATAGTGTATTTTGTGGACCCCGATTCCCCACTTATGCTGCCGAAATACGTTACCAAAGTAGCCGTTTTCGCCTGTCAATCAGGCTGGTCTGGTCAGATGGGTGTGGTGTCTTCCCCCAGATCTTGCTTATTTTTCCGTTGGTGGCGTAGTGGTTTGCGCATGCCCAAGTCCAGAATCCACTGCACAGGGGAGGGAAAAGAGCACGATCTGCGCTATTCCCCTGCTGATCGGTGGGGGCGGCCATCTTCATGTGGCCGCATGTGCGCAGATGGAGCGCTCTGCTGCCCGGGGCTTCAGGAAAATGGCCACGGGATGCCGCGCGCGCGCAGATGGAGATCGCGGCGGCCATTTTCCTGAAGCAGAGATGCGAACTCTGCTTCAGGAAAATGGCCACCGCGATCTCCATCTGCGCACGCGCTGCATCCCGTGGCCATTTTTCCTGAAGCCCCGGGCAGCAGAGCGCTCCATCTGCACACGCGCGGCCACAGGAAGATGGCCGCCCCCACCAATCACCAGGGGAATAGCGCAGATCGCGCTCTTTTCCCTCCCCTGTGCAGTGGATTCTGGACTTGGGCATGCGCAAACCACTACACCACCAACGGAAAAATAAGCAAGATCTGGGGGAAGACACCACGCCCATCTGACCAGACCAGCCTGATTGACAGGCGAAAACGGCTACGTTGGTAATGTATTTCGGCAGCATAGGTGGGGAATCGGGGTCCACAAAATACACTATTGTAATGCACAGCTTAGGCCCTATTTAACAGTATTTTTATCACATACGGAAAAAACAGGGTGACAGGTTCCCTTTAATGTTCTTGTAGGGCCGCCAGCATGACTCTTCTTGGGTCAGGGATGAAGAAAGTGTCACTGTCCCATCTTCCTGGAACACTGTGGTTGCCTTCAGCTTCTGCAGTAGGTTCGCTCCCAGCAGGTCGAGTGGAAGGTCCTTGACACCACAAACTGGGGCAGGTGTCATGATCTCAATGGCAAGAGAACATAGCATAAGCATATATAGGAACTAGCTCTTGGAAGATGGGAACTGAGCTGACCATGAACTAAACCTAACGCACAACTAGCAGTGGCCGGGTAGCATGCCTACGTTGATTCTAGATGCCCAGCCCAGCCGGAGGACTAAATAAAGCTAGCAGAGGAAAATATTAGTCCTAGCTCACCTCTAGAGAAATACCCCGAAAGGAGACAGAGGCCCCCCACATGTATTGGCGGTGAGTTGAGATGAAATAACAAACGTAGTATGAAAATAGGTTTAGCAAATTTGAGGTCCACTTACTACATAGCAGAAGACAGAAAGGACACTTTCATGGTCAGCTGAAAACCCTATCAAAAACACCATCCAGAAATTACTTTAAAACTCTGGCATTAACTCATAACACCAGACTGGCAATTCCCGTTCACAAGAGCTTTCCAGACACAGTAACGAAACTACAGCTGTGAACTGGAACAAAATGCCAAAACAAACATGGACAAGAGTCCAACTTATCTAGTAGTTGTCTAGGAGCAGGAACAAGCACAGAGAGGCTTCTGATAACATTGTTGACCGGCAAGCAACTAACAGAGCAGCAAGGTTATATAGCGACTCCCACATCTTGATGGGAACAGGTGAACAGAGAAGATGAAGACACCAGTTCAATTCCACCAGTAGCCACCGGGGGAGCCCAGAATCCAAATTCACAACAGTACCCCCCCCTCAAGGAGGGGGCACCGAACCCTCACCAGAACCACCAGGGCGATCAGGATGGGCCCTATGAAAGGCACGAACCAGATCGGAGGCATGAACATCAGATGCATTCACCCAAGAATTATCCTCCTGGCCGTATCCCTTCCACTTGACCAGATACTGGAGTCTCCGTCTGGAAACACGAGAGTCCAAGATTTTCTCCACAACGTACTCCAACTCACCCTCAACCAACACCGGAGCAGGAGGCTCAACGGAAGGCACAACCGGTACCTCATACCTGCGCAATAATGACCGATGAAAAACGTTATGAATAGAAAAGGATGCAGGGAGGTCCAAACGGAAGGAAACAGGGTTAAGAATCTCCAATATCTTATACGGGCCGATAAACCGAGGCTTAAACTTAGGAGAAGAGACCCTCATAGGGACAAAACGAGAAGACAACCACACCAAATCCCCAACAGAAAGCCGAGGACCAACACGACGGTGGCGGTTGGCAAAAAGCTGAGTCTTCTCCTGGGACAACCTCAAATTGTCCACCACCTGCCCCCAGATCTGATGCAATCTCTCCACCACAGCATCCACTCCAGGACAATCCGAAGATTCCACCTGACCAGAGGAAAATCGAGGATGAAACCCCGAATTACAGAAAAACGGGGACACCAAAGTGGCAGAGCTGGCCCGATTATTGAGAGCGAACTCCGCCAATGGCAAAAAAGCAACCCAATCATCCTGGTCAGCAGACACAAAACACCTCAGATATGTCTCCAGGGTCTGATTAATCCGCTTGGTCTGGCCATTCGTCTGAGGATGGAAAGCGGACGAAAAAGATAAATCTATGCCCATCCTAGCACAGAATGCCCGCCAAAATCTAGACACGAATTGGGTCCCTCTGTCAGAAACGATATTCTCAGGAATACCATGCAAACGAACAACATTTTGAAAAAACAGAGGAACCAACTCGGAAGAAGAAGGTAACTTGGGCAGAGGAACCAAATGGACCATCTTAGAAAAACGGTCACACACCACCCAGATGACAGACATCTTCTGAGAAACAGGCAGATCTGAAATAAAATCCATCGAGATGTGCGTCCAAGGCCTCTTAGGAATAGGCACGGGCAACACTAATACACTAGCCCGAGAACAACAAGGCTTGGCCCGAGCACAAACGTCACAAGACTGCACAAAGCCTCGCACATCTCGTGACAGGGAAGGCCACCAGAAGGACCTTGCCACCAAATCCCTGGTACCAAAAATGCCAGGATGACCTGCCAACGCAGAAGAATGAACCTCAGAGATGACTCTACTGGTCCAATCATCAGGAACAAACAGTTTATCAGGTGGGCAACGATCAGGTCTCTCCGCCTGAAACTCCTGCAAGGCCCGCCGCAGGTCTGGAGAAACGGCTGACAATACCACTCCATCCTTAAGGATACCTGTGGGCTCAGAGTTACCAGGCGAGTCAGGCTCAAAACTCCTAGAAAGGGCATCCGCCTTAACATTCTTAGAACCCGGTAGGTATGACACCACAAAATTAAACCGAGAGAAAAATAATGACCAGCGCGCCTGTCTAGGATTCAGGCGCCTGGCGGTCTCAAGATAAATCAAATTTTTGTGGTCAGTCAATACCACCACCTGATGTCTGGCCCCCTCAAGCCAATGGCGCCACTCCTCAAAAGCCCACTTCATGGCCAAAAGCTCCCGATTCCCAACATCATAATTCCGCTCAGCGGGCGAAAATTTACGGGAAAAGAAGGCACAAGGCCTCATCACGGAGCAGTCAGAACTTTTCTGCGACAACACTGCCCCAGCTCCGATCTCAGAAGCGTCGACCTCAACCTGAAAAGGTAGAGCAACATCAGGCTGACGCAACACAGGGGCAGAGGAAAAACGGCGCTTAAGCTCCCGAAAGGCCTCCACAGCATCAGGGGACCAATCAGCAACATCAGCACCCTTCTTAGTCAAATCGGTCAATGGCTTAGCAATATCCGAAAAACCAGCAATAAATCGACGATAAAAGTTAGCAAAGCCCAAAAATTTCTGAAGACTCTTAAGAGAAGAGGGCTGCGTCCAATCACAAATAGCTTGAACCTTGACAGGATCCATTTCAATGGAAGAGGGGGAAAAAATATATCCCAAAAAGGAAATCCTCTGTACCCCAAAAACACACTTAGAACCCTTCACACACAAAGAATTAGACCGCAAAACCTGAAAAACCCTCCTGACTTGCTGGACATGAGAGTCCCAGTCATCCGAAAAAATCAGAATATCATCCAGATACACAATCATAAATTTATCCAAATAATCGCGAAAAATATCATGCATAAAGGACTGGAAAACTGACGGAGCATTAGAAAGACCAAAAGGCATCACTAAATACTCAAAGTGGCCCTCGGGCGTATTAAATGCGGTTTTCCACTCATCCCCCTGCCTGATTCGCACCAAATTATACGCCCCACGAAGGTCAATCTTAGAGAACCACTTGGCCCCCTTTATGCGAGCAAACAAATCAGTCAGCAACGGCAATGGGTATTGATATTTAACAGTGATTTTATTCAAAAGCCGATAATCAATACATGGTCTCAAAGAGCCGTCTTTTTTTGACACAAAGAAAAAACCGGCTCCTAAGGGAGATGACGATGGACGAATATGTCCCTTTTCCAAGGACTCCTTTATATATTCTCGCATAGCAGCATGTTCAGGCACAGACAGATTAAATAAACGACCCTTTGGGTATTTACTACCCGGGATTAAATCTATGGCACAATCGCACTCTCGGTGCGGAGGTAACGAACCAAGCTTGGATTCTTCAAAGACGTCACGATAGTCAGACAGGAACTCAGGAATTTCAGAGGGAATGGATGATGAAATGGAAACCACAGGTACATCCCCATGAGCCCCCTTACATCCCCAGCTCAACACAGACATAGCTCTCCAGTCGAGGACTGGGTTGTGAGATTGCAGCCAAGGCAATCCTAGCACCAAATCATCATGTAGATTATACAGCACCAGAAAGCGAATAATCTCCTGGTGATCCGGATTAATACGCATAGTTACTTGTGTCCAGTATTGTGGTTTATTATTAGCCAATGGGGTGGAGTCAATCCCCTTCAGAGGAATAGAAGTCTCCACAGGCTCTAAATCATACCCACAGCGTTTGGCAAAGGACCAATCCATAAGACTCAAAGCGGCGCCAGAGTCGACATAGGCGTCCGTGGTAATAGATGACAAAGAGCAAATCAGGGTCACAGATAGAATAAATTTAGACGGTAAGGTGCAAATGGAAACAGATTTACCAAGCTTTTTAGTGCGCTTAGAGCATGCTGATATAACATGAGTAGAATCACCACAATAGAAACACAACCCATTTTTCCGTCTAAAATTCTGCCGCTCGCTTCGGGACAGAATTCTATCACACTGCATACTCTCTGGCGACTTCTCAGTGGACACCGCCAGATGGTGCACTGGTTTGCGCTCCCGCAAACGCCTATCGATCTGAATAGCCATTGTCATGGACTCATTCAGACCCGCAGGCACAGGGAACCCCACCATAACATCCTTAATGGCATCAGAGAGACCCTCTCTGAAAGTCGCCGCCAGGGCGCACTCATTCCACTGAGTAAGCACAGACCATTTACGGAATCTTTGGCAGTAAATTTCCGCTTCATCTTGCCCCTGAGATAGGGACATCAAAGTTTTTTCTGCCTGAAGCTCCAAATGAGGTTCGTCATAAAGCAACCCCAAGGCCAGAAAAAACGCATCCACATTGAGCAACGCAGGATCCCCTGGTGTCAATGAAAAAGCCCAGTCTTGAGGGTCGCCCCGGAGCAAGGAAATCACAATCCTGACCTGCTGTGCAGGGTCTCCGGCAGAGCGAGATTTCAGAGACAAAAATAATTTGCAATTATTTCGAAAATTCTGAAACCCGGATCTATTCCCCGAGAAAAATTCCGGCAAAGGAATTCTCGGCTCAGATACAGGTGCATGACAAACAAAATCTTGCAAATGTTGTACCTTCGTGGCGAGATTATTCAAACCTGCAGTTACACTCTGAAGATCCATTACAAACAGGTGGACACAGAGCCATTCAAGGGTTAAGAGGAGGTAAGAAGCAGCTAGACAGCAATTAAGGGCTAGGCAGCAAAACTCTGAGGGGAAAAAAAAAATAAAAAATTTCCCTTCAACACTTCTTTTTCTCCTGCTTCAGCCCAAACAATTAACACTTTGCGGGCCGGTCAAACTGTCATGATCTCAATGGCAAGAGAACATAGCATAAGCATATATAGGAACTAGCTCTTGGAAGATGGGAACTGAGCTGACCATGAACTAAACCTAACGCACAACTAGCAGTGGCCGGGTAGCATGCCTACGTTGATTCTAGATGCCCAGCCCAGCCGGAGGACTAAATAAAGCTAGCAGAGGAAAATATTAGTCCTAGCTCACCTCTAGAGAAATACCCCGAAAGGAGACAGAGGCCCCCCACATGTATTGGCGGTGAGTTGAGATGAAATAACAAACGTAGTATGAAAATAGGTTTAGCAAATTTGAGGTCCACTTACTACATAGCAGAAGACAGAAAGGACACTTTCATGGTCAGCTGAAAACCCTATCAAAAACACCATCCAGAAATTACTTTAAAACTCTGGCATTAACTCATAACACCAGAGTGGCAATTCCCGTTCACAAGAGCTTTCCAGACACAGTAACGAAACTACAGCTGTGAACTGGAACAAAATGCCAAAACAAACATGGACAAGAGTCCAACTTATCTAGTAGTTGTCTAGGAGCAGGAACAAGCACAGAGAGGCTTCTGATAACATTGTTGACCGGCAAGCAACTAACAGAGCAGCAAGGTTATATAGCGACTCCCACATCTTGATGGGAACAGGTGAACAGAGAAGATGAAGACACCAGTTCAATTCCACCAGTAGCCACCGGGGGAGCCCAGAATCCAAATTCACAACAGGCAGGATAGAGTGTCCTGGCTGAGTGCACACGCTCAGTGACTTTGTAAGCTGAGAATGTCTGACTTGACCATCAATGCCCATGCGAGACACAGAGGATTCTGATAGGTAGGTGGGATCAGCGAGTTCCACAGGTCTCATCACACTTGCACCGGTGTGCAGAAGAAAAGATCTGACAACGCCATCCACTTTAAGGGTAATTTGAGGTATTGGTCTTGCAGATGAAGTTTTACATGTCAGGAGCGTAGTGTCTTGCGGACCTGGCTTGCTTGCCCCTGTCCTTTGGACAGGATGCTTCACTGCTTTCTGCATTTCTTCCTTGACCTGTTTCTCTGGACCAACTCTTGGGTTGCATGGGTCCAGTCTCTTCAGGGGCGTGGGTGCTTTGCACTGGTTCTGGAAATGGCCAAACTTGCCACAGATGTAACACTTGACACTTCTTCTGTCTTCGTAGGGTGGTTGCGCTTCCAGGTTAGTGGTCACCATGAGAGGGGCCGTCCTCCGCACTCCTGATTGGGACTCGGTCCCTTTGGCTACTGTGGACAATGGCATGATGGGTACTGTAGCGGCAGCGGGGTCGGCCTTCTGATTGAAGCTGCGGTGGTAAGATGGGGCCTGCAGGTGCATCAGTGGCGAGGCCGGGGGTGCCATGAGACCGGCGGCTGCACCCAACCCAAGGTCTTGGGGCATTACAGGGGCTGCGGCTGCATCTGCCATCACTTCTTCCCCCTGTTCTGACATAGCTTCTTCCCTTTGCTAACCTTATTGAGGTCGGTGTCTTCTCTCCAGAGTCTGCAGCGGTTCTTCCGGTGTGTCGCTCGGCACTTTGCAGCATCTTCACTTCTGGCTCCCCTACTGGCGTTCTCAGCAGCACGGCACCCATTTCCTTCTTTGCGCTCTTTGTGGCGCTATAATGGCGCCAGTTTTGCAAACAATTGGCAATAAACAGTCTCCTATGCGCACATAAACCATTTTTGTGGGTCAGTCCACTGCCATTGACCTGTTCTCGGGCCTAGCCACTAAGTGGTTTTTTGATTGGCTGTCTCAGTCCATGCACAAAGGCCTGTACCAACATCTGCCTGTGTATCTGGTCATGAATGGTGAAGCCCAAGTCTTGGAATAATTGCATTACTCCATTACTCTGCCAGGAAACTTCTTTACAGACTGTCTTGTCTTGGCTCATGTCATGTAAGCTATGGGCTTGTCCTGCCAATCTGCCTTTGGCCCACTCTCTGAGCTGTTCAATTAGCTGTGGCCCTCACTCCCAAGCGTGTACATCTAATTCTGCTGGAAGTTTGAATTGTTCCTTCATGATTGGCCAGAGTGCATCATTCCAGATGGCTGCATATCTTCGCTGGTTCTGCTACATTCTTCGGTAAAATGGCATAGGATGCATCCCTGGGTCTGGAAGATTGGCACCTGACTTACACTTGCACTGCACATAGTGTCATGGTGGTGCCTCTATCTGCCCCTGCATTCTTGGTGCCTGTGGGTTTCTTTTCCTAATACTGGGTAGCATGTATGATGTTCCCTCTTCATCTTCATCTGAGGAATACTTGTGATAGTGTGTACTGGGGTCATACACTGGCTGATATTGGACTTAGAAGTTGCCTTTTTGTGTGAGGATGTCTCCCCCCTTGCTGAAGCTGTGATGGATTAGGCTTATAATTCTATGTTGGTGTGAATGTAGGCAGCTCTGACCGGTGCTGAAATTGTACATTATCAGCAGATGTAGATGATGATGTCAGTACTCCCCCCTCTGCACCCAGAACTGAGCTGTCTGCTATGTCTGGGGGCTGCTCACTGCATTGTGTGTAGGGGGATTTTCACCTTCTTTCCCTGATATCACAACTGGCAATGGCAGGATTGTGCCAGGGACATAGAAGGGGAACCTTGTGCTGTAAGCACCACATTGTTTGAATTGGGCGTTGGCCCAGCAAAAGAAGAAGAAGAAGAAGAAGAAGAAGAAGGAGGGGTTGATTGAAGAAGGAGGAAAGAGGTGTGGGGAAGGAGAATGAGGAGATAGAGAGAGATAGAAAGGTGTGGTGAAGAGAAAGGAGGAGGAGAATCAGGGTTTGCAGAAGGAGGTGGAGAGAGAGAGTGAGGAGAAGAGGGAGGAGAGATAGGTGTGTGAAAAAGGAGGAAAGAGGTGTGGAGGAGAGAGAAGGAGGAGTAGAGAGGTGTAGAGGTGAGAGAGAGAGGGAGAGAGAGAAAGAGAAGGAAAGTGTGGAGAAAGAGGAGAGGAAAGGAGAGTGAGAGAAAAGAAGAAGAGAAAGAGTGGCAGAGAAAAAGGAGGATAGAGAAGAGAATTCCTCCCCCCTCTGCAGTCCATGCAGAGGGCATGGTTGGAACTACGATGCTCTCTCCCTGTAGGAAGAGACGGGGCACACCACAAGCTGTTAAAAAAAAAACTCCCTATACCATGGATTCTGCTGAGAGCAGACTGCGCAGATCCAATATCTCCTGTCTTATACACATAAAAATCACTTCCTGATTTGCTCACATATCTTTCTGTACCACCTAAACGATGTAAGCTCTGCTGCTACTTCATACCATGTATTAGTATTCAACAATTTAACATCAGCTAACTTCCCTTATTTTCCTTTCTACGTCATGCCATTCCGCAGCTTGAAGTCTGCCATTCTAATGAATTTCACATACTTTATACCTTCCAAAATTCTTCACATACTTAACACCTTGTGTTCTACCACTATCACTATCTGGGGGGCTCTTTTCTCTCCAGGAAGTAAAAGGCTTTCCTGTTGCTTGGCCACCTTATTCCCCATGGCAAAAATCAAAATAAAAAACAAACAAAAAAGGAAAAAAAACAGCAAAAACTTCTAAAAATTAGTATATAAAAACTCCAAAAAAAACAAAACGATAAGAAAAACCGTCAAAAACTTAGTTCACAACCAAAAACTCAAAATTGTGATACAAAAGGAAAAACAGTAAAAGGTAAAGAGATTGAAAGAAACTTAATAAAAAAAAACTTAAAAACTTTAAAATTAAAAAAAGATAGAAGGAATACCTTCAAATGAGTAAAAAGTTAAAACGGCTATATTTTTTTTTCCTTCTCTCTGCACTCAAACGCAGTCAGAGACACACACTTCCCCTTTTCTTATGCTATTGTATCCAATGTCACTAAAATCACTTATCTGAAAACACGTATGTCGCATCAAAAATGATAGATACAGTTTGTTTCACTTCTTCACAAATAGCTACACATAGCCAGCATTGCAGAAACAGCCAGAAAAAAACAGATGTGACAGTGTGATTTACAATGCATATATCTCTGCTTGCAGCATGGAAAAGAGGAAGTTCAGGAGAGAGAGAAAAAAACCTTTCTTTTACAATTGTATGCTCTTAAATCAGTGATACATAAATCGAACCAAACAGATAGATGTCCGGGAGATGCCCCTTTATTATTCTGTGACACATGCAGGTTGCGCTGGGAACAGACTACTGCCAATCGCACTGGGCACACCTGTGCCCGGGCCGCCTGAGTGAGAAGCACAACAAGCGGGAAATCTACCACCCTGGTCCGGTCATCCTGACTGGATCGCCGGCACTATGGGAATCTGCAGTAGCCCTCTAAGTTATCACTACCCGTGCCTGGAGCCTGGGACTACCTGCCCCGGGACTACCTGTCTCTCCTATGGACGGGAATCCTGCAATAACTTATTGAGCGATTTGACCTCCTGCGGTCTGTTACCCAGCCACCACAAGCAAAAGTCACTGTTCCTTTCATCTTCCGGATCTTACACAAACACAGAACACATACACGGCACACTGCAGACACCTTGACTTATATCCCAGGGTTTGTTGGATATAGGCTTTGGACTTTTTACACTACCTGGGAATGCGGTGGTGACCACACCTGACCGGCAAGAGATATAGACCCGCACTGGGCACAGGGGACTTTCAGGTAAGATGATAACATTTTCTTACCTTACTTATGGAGCTGCGCAGTCTCCGTCCCGTGAACCAAGGCCGTGGCCAACACCTCCATCTCTCCGGTCAGCAGGGTCCCGTGTGTTTCATCCATGCCTCGCTGGGCGCCATTTGATATGGAAATTTGGTTTGGATAAATTTATCCCTGTGTGTGTGCTGCGGCCGTTCCCAATTAGACTGAGTATTTTGAGCGCTCAAGGAATGAGACTGCACACCATTGTGTCAGAAAAGCATTCCATCAATACTGATACTTTATTGTACATACATAGTTTTATAATTGCATATAGAAAGGAGTGGTTAGGGGTTGTTAGGGGTGGTTAGTTAATTACCATATTGTCTAGCTCCTCTGTCATTGGTTATCTAAACATATATGGAATATTGTGATTAATGCACATATGAGTGTTGATTAAGCAACTAAAATTGAGCTCTCTGCATCTAGGACAGAGTTGAGACATCTGATCAGCACATAATACATCTGGTGTTGTTCCGCTTTTGGATGGAAAACCCCCATACAGTCTGTCTGGCTTATATTAGTTTATGTCAGCCATTTTAAACCATTGATTATAAACTAGCTGAGTAATATATTAGCTGTGGATATATGAGTATATATGATTATAGAGCAGTATACATGCAAGTGAGATCTACATGATATATATACTCAAATATCCACAGCTAATGGATAATGCTTGGAGGAAAGGGGGATTCTTTCTATCAGGTAAGGCACTTACATTCAACACATCTGAATCTAGACCAGGAGGGGGAGCTCAGGATCCGGATTCAGGGGAGCTTTCTTAGACTTCATGTATCCTGGTCTGGAGGAGGAGTCAGTCAGTCTGAGCGAGTTGTAGAGGAGTGAGGAGAGGAGAAGAAAGTCTGGAGCAGATGTGGAGGCACAGCAGCCACGAGGGAGCTGCAGCCTCTGGAAAGAGAGATAACGAAAGTAGTTGAATTGTGGAGGAGATTAGAGGGAAGAAGCACAGTGGAGGACAGGGCTCAGGAGGGGAACAGTGGAAGGACACACTCAGAGCTAGAGCGCAGAAGTCAGGTACCGGGAGCCCGAGGTCTTGTTGTTCTCCTGGACGCATGACAGAACCGGAGGGTATAGTACTATATGTCAGTTGCCTGTAACAAGTCTGACGTGAAGCAGTGACCTTAAGAGCCAGGTCATCTAAGAGATCCTATAAACAGGCTCAAACTGCGTACTATCGTACAGACATCTGTCTTAGGACAGGAGAGAGGGGACCCTGTAAGCAAGCTTTAAGCCGTAGGGACCTCGCCATCTGGTGCAAGTAGGAAAGGTTTACGGACCTCACCTGAAGTGGGATCCCTTATTGCCTCCAAGCCGGCCAGACTACGGCTACACTACACCTGGTACCCTGGACTGAGGAGTGCTACCATCAGTAAACCAGGTAAAAGACTGCAAACTCTGTGTCCTCCACTTATTTGTCAGCATACGCCATTTGCTACACACCTTGGGAACCCCGCTTCACCTGTGGGAAGTGTTACCATCTTGCTGCAACAACATCACCCCAGTGGACCCCTTTCAGCAACGTCGGTCCCGACTGACCAAATACCACAGGTGGTGTCATGAACAATAGACATTGCAAATTCCTTAAAGAGCCTTCCCTTTAATTGGGCTCCCGGGGCTAAAGACCGGGTTGCAGCCACCGTGACATCCCCTTTAAGCCCAGAACCCGATACTGAGTACCCCGCTGCCCTGGAGGGGTGCTCCACCTCCCCTCTCCTGACTCCTCAGCAGCTTCACCTCTCCTCACTCCAATTAGCAGCCTCCCCTATCCTCAATCCTCTCAGCAACCTCCCATCTCTTCCTTCCCCTCAGCAGTTTCCCTTTCCTCACTGCCCTCAGCAGCCTCCCCTCCCCTCATGCCCCTCAGCAGCCTCCCATCTTCTCACTCCCTTCTGCAGCCTCCCATCTCCTCACTCCCCTCAGCAGCCTCCTTTCTTTTCACTCCCCTCAACAGCCTCCTTTTTCCTCACTCCCCTTAGCAGCCTCCCACCTCCTCACTCCCCTCAGCAGCCTCCCATTTTCTCACTCACCCCACTAGCCTTTCTCATCTCAGCAGCCTCCCATATCCTCACTTCCCTCAGCAGCCTCCCATCACCTCACTCACATCAGCAGCCTCCCATCTTCTCACTCTCCTCTGCACCCTCCTCTGAGTCCTCACACACTGCCCGCCTCCTCTGTCTGCTTGCCTGCCCACCGCTGACTTCAGTTTCTCCTGTCTCCTACGAAGGTGGCATGCTGCTCTTCACCGCAATGAAGAAGAGCGTGCACCGTGTCACATGACTGGCATACTATGTCAGGACTGTGATGCACTCGGGCCTGCTGCTGTGACTTAAAGGTACAGCACCGATTTGTGACCACTGGATGCATTAACAACACTGTAGGTGTATCTTTAAATCACAGCAGTGTTGTTATGTATCTGATGTGCAGCGACCCTGAACTATTGCGCCTGTGACCCAGCGAGCATATGCAAGAGAGGGGGGCCATGGCTGCCAGCACATCTGGGCCCTCCTTTTTGCTACTACTCACCGGGCCCCATACTATAGTAAGGGCAGTAATGCCCTGATGGTGGTCTTGTAATAGATAACTGGGTCATAATATTGCCATCAGTGTATTACATAGCTGCACAAGCTTCACATTTTATAGTCCAAACCTGATGTGGCACTCGTTTGACAACTATTCTTGAGGAATATTATCTATGTAAACATCAAATGTAATAGTTTATTAAGGACTGAGGTACTTTCTTCATTAGAGGCATATCATGTATTCATATACCTGTGTTGTCTTGGTCAGACTTTGATAGTGAGATAGTTTTTCAAATGTATTGTAATTTGGAAGTAAAAGTAGTAAAAGCCATTAAGAATAATGAAACATTTTAATAACAGCTTAAATCTGCTTGTCCAAACTACTGGCTCTGGTTAAGGTACAATACAATTTCCAGTTTTGTTTTGTCTCTCATCGTATTATTCCTAGTTAATAAAGAGTCATACAATATATGCTCCTAATTATGGAATTCACTGATTCGATAATTTATCAAATTTATATGTTTCTGGCCATTTAGCTGTGATTTTTTTCCATTTTATTACCTACTGAATTTAAATGGATTAAATGGAATGAGAATTTATTTCTTCATTTCTTTGCTACGTGAATAATTTATGCTGCAACCTGACATAATATTTATGATAAGTGTCACACTATAAGGCCGTCGTCACACTAGCGTTTAATACGGATGAGTGCTATGCGAGAAAACATCGCATAGCACTCAGACCAGTGTTAATCTATAGGGAAGCTCACATCACCGTTTTTTTTCTCAGGCATGCTGCGATTTTCAGCGTATATTGGCCGAGTCTCGCCAATGCAAGTCTATGAGTGCAGGAAAAAATCGCATACCACACGGACCATCAATGTGACTTGCGAGAAATAAGCACATATTTTCCTCATTTCAGCCCATTGAACCATTAAGTTCATTGGGGAAAAGCAGTGAGAAATGTAAAGCCATACACTTGTAATACGGATACATAGATGCGAGGAAATCTCATCATCGCATTGCAAACGCATTACACACGGGTGACCATACGGAGAACATTTGTGCGACTCTTGGACCGAGACTTCATATATTAAATGTGACTCTGGCCTCAGGTGTATTTTGAACCAAACATTCTACTATATACGGTATATATATATATATATATATATATATATATATATATATATATATATATATATATATATATATATATACATCTGGCAAAAATTAAGAGACCACTGCAAAATGTTCAGATTCTCTGATTTTTCTCTTTATAGGCATATTTTTGAGTAAAATGTAAATTGTTCCTTCATTCTATAAACTTCTGACAACATGTCTATGAATTTCCAAGCAATAAATTTTGTATTTTTTTTCTGACAAACAAAAATGGTCAAAATTTTAAAAAAACCCAGTGCTTTCAGGCCTCAAATAATGCAAAGAAAACAAGTTCATAATCATTTAGAAACAACAATACTAATGTTTTTACTCAGGAAGAGTTCAGAAATCAATATTTTGTGGAATAACCATGATTTTTAATCACAGCCTTCATGTGTCTTGACATGCTTTCCACCAATCTTTCACACTGCTTCTGGTGCAAAAATGTAAGCAGTTCTTCTTTGTTTGATGGGTTGTGACTATCATCATCCTCTTGATTACATTACAGAGGTTTTCAATGGGGTTCAGGTCAGGAGGTTTGGCTGCCCATGACAGGGTTTTGATATGGTGGTCTCTTAATTTTTGCCAGAGATGTAAGTAGAGTGGCATGTAAACGTTTGGGCAACCATGGTAAAAATTACTGTTATTGTGAACAGTTAAAGGGGTTCTGTGGTGAAAACTGATAAGTCTGAAGTCACGCTGTGGGCTGTGGGGATTCGCCGGTTTCAGACCCGGGAATAGAGGGTATGCATGAGTTACAGTATACATAACTCTGGCGAGTGGGTGAGGCTTCCCGCTCCATACAATCATATGGAGTCATACACGCCCATTGAACGTCCGTGTCACTAATCAACCTCAGCTCAATACAAGTGTATGGAAAGCAAGGCGATTGCCCACTGGCTGGGGTATGTATAATGCATACATACCTTTCGTTCCCAGATCTAAAACCAATGTATCCCTGCAGTGCACAGTGCATGAACTGGGGCGATTCATAAGTCTGTAGTCACAGTACAATTATTACTAGTGATGGGCGAACCCATGGATGTGTGAGTTTGGCCGAACATCTAAAAAAAAATTTGGTTTGGTTACCAGAACGGTACCCAATTAAGCTGAATGGTGGGTCCAGAAATCATCAGCGGTGAGATTATAACCACTGATCATAACCACTGGTCAGATAGCTGCGGTTCCCATGCTATCAGATGACAGAATGAGCTAGCATCTGTGACCATCAGTAATAAGGTTCCTGATGGTCACAGGCATCAGCTGATGATAAAGTACTACTCCCATTAGCCTACACTTGCTGGTATCAGCAAGAACAGGTGCCACTGATGGGAGTATTCATTAGCCATTGTCTGTGCTACAAATAAAAAAATGATGTGGAATCTCTACTTTTTATGATAACCAGCACAGGCAAAACTGACAGCTACAAGCTGCAACCCTCACTTTCAGCTTTATCATGACTGGTTATCAAGAATAGAATGGTCTCACACCCTTTTCTTAATCATTTAAATAAATAATTAAAAAAACAGCATAGGGTCCCCTATTTTTTGGCAACAAGCTAAGCTAAAGCAAAAAGCTGGGGGTGGATATTCTCAGACTGGTAAGAGACCATGAATATTGCTTCCCCCATAATAAAAATTGCACCTCTTAGCCACGCTATAAAATACCCATCTATTAAATGCACCAATTCAGGCACTTTGCCTGGCTCTTCCCACTTACTCTGGTGTGGTACAAAGTAGGGTAATGATTGTGGGGATAGATGTTTTATGGCAGCTGACATCAAGCCCACATGTTAGTAATGGAGAGATGTCTATAAGAAAACCTCCATTACAAACCCCATAGTTAGATTGCAAAAGAGACACAGCCAGAATAAAATCCTTTAATGAAAGAAAGACACAGACTCCTTTATTCGAAATAAAAAAATACAGTTGTACTCATCTTAATCCTAATCTATTGAAGCCTTTGTCACCTGTAAAACAGGTGATGATTTTACCGTCGAAAAGAGCCGCCTGTGTTTCTCGCGCTGTCCTTCACATGATAGCTTGGGAAACACCCAATGTTCAGGCTGCCGAACCCGAACAGTAACATGGACTTCCTGGAGAAGACCGTGTTTGGGGTAAATGCATGAACACTAGGTGTTCAATATGGACCCTGAAATGCTGGTCAAAACAACTCCATCTCCACACTCTCCAAAATTATGTCAAGAAAAGTGATAACATTATTTTACTGACTAAATGAAAACTTCAAAATGATGTAATTATCATTCAAAGCATCACTCCAATGGTTTTTTAAATTCACTGCTGGAGTGCTGCCATTAATCTAAGTTCTCTGAGCCTAGTATTACACTCCCCAGCCACTGTCTTCAGTTTTTCCTTGCACCACTCTTGTTCCTCATTGCAATCTTGTGACTGCTGCTTTTAAGTAACTGAAATTTAGAGGTAACAGTCATAAGCTCTAAGTAGTGACTTACAGCTCACCCAGCAAACACTGAAGTAATACAGCAGGTCACAATCTTCAGGAGATGACCAGAGCAGTGCTGGAAACAAAATGAAGATAGCAGCTGAGTATAATTCTAGGAGCAAGGAACTTAGATTAGTGACACCACTCCAGTGGTAAAAAAAAGCAAAAATCGCTGAAGTGGTGCTTTAAATAATAAAGATTGGCTGGTATTGTCGACTCATCACCAAGCCAAGATGATCAAAATGTTGTCTATTAATCGAAAGGGGGGCACTTCCTGGTTACAGGGAGTTCAGTGTCAGTCAGTAAAGTGTGGAGAGAGTTAAAGTTCAAGTGGGGTGGTTGGTTACAAGGGGCAGCAAGGGCCGAATGTTCAGGGCAGTGGGTGAACAAATGAAGATCACTGATGGACATTCCAACAATGTTTGGAGCCTAGGGCTCAGGCCAGGTAACATGGAGAAGGCTTAGTCTTCTGACCTCATGAGGTCGGTAGACATGGAGTTACATGAGGGGAAGGTGGACGGTCCCTGGTGCACTTTTTGGCATGAACAACATATCCCTGGGGCTGATGGAGTCAGTGGGCTTAGGGGTAGTCCAGAATGAATGTGTGGCAGAACAGAAGAGGAGTTGTGCTAAGAAGGAAAGAAGTCTGCATTGCTACGCCCTATCCCACCAGATGAGCTTGAACTGTTTAGCAAAAGTTTGACTGTTGCAAAGAACTTGGTGTCCTATGCACTGTTTGCAGTAGCTCTTGAGGACCGAAGCCAGAAGGCAGTGGCGTCCTGCGACCTACAAGTGAGTGTGATGCACCTCACACCCTACAGCGTACTAAGATTGGGACACCATTTGTTTGTAAAGTGCCAGTGCACAACTGGATTGTTTGCAAATACCATTCTGAAGCACTTTATACTGCAGTATTTTACTGCAAATCCAGATGTATAATGATTAGGGATGGGGAAAACCCGAATGGTAAAGTTCAGGGCCGTACTGAACATCTAGTGTCCATGCATGGACCCCAAACACAGACTTCTCCAGGAAAACCATGTTACTGTTCGGGTTTGACAGTCTGAATATCAGGTCTTTCCCACACTGTCATCTGTGTGACCGTGTGAGAGACACTGACTCTGATCGGCGTTAAGTTCATTACCTCCTGTCAGCGCGCTACGGCTCCCACGCTGTCAGACAGATGACAGTGTGTGAGCCAGCAGCTTTGACCAGTGGTAAAAATTACCACCTATCGCAAACATTGATTGATGAGAGTAGTACAAGAATCATAATTCCCTTGCTCTCAGTGATAGCAGCAAGAGCAGGCAAGGTTGATGAGAGTATTCATCAGCTGGTGCCTGTGCAATAAATAAATAAATAAAAAAGTGGGTTTCCCTTTATTTTTAATAACCCGTGCAGGTAAAGCTGACAGTTGCGGGCTGCAGCCCCCAGCTGTCAGCTTTATATTGGCTGGCTATCAAAACTAAACGGGTCAAAACACAGTATTTTTAAATTATATAAATAAATAATTTATAGAATGTTGTGGGATCCCCAATATTTGACAACCAGCCAAGCTAAAGCAGACAGCTGGGGGCTGGTATTCTCAGACTGGGAAGGGCCATGGATATTAGCCCTTCCACTGACTAAAAATAGAAGTCCACAGCCACCCCAGAAAAGGCGCATCTATTAGTTGGTCGCATTTTGGCTTTTTGCCTAGGTCTTCCCACTTGCCCTGGTGCAGTGGCAAGTGGAGTAATAGTATTGGGGTTGATGTCAGCTGTTTTATGGCCGCTGACATCACACCCAGCGGTTAGTAGTGGAGAAGCATCTATAAAGACAATAAAGACACAGGTAGAATAAAGTCCTTTATTTGAAATAAACACACAGGTTGCTTTATTGAAATAAATACTCACACCCTCTTAGCAATTTATTTTGGTAAAATAAAAAATTAAAAAACTCAAATTTCTCACCTGTCCGATGATAACCCACCAATGGCAATGTCCCACGACGATGTGGATGGATTGGAGAGCAGTCACATGGAGCAGAGGGTGAGAACGTGCCTGTGTATGACCATTGATGATGTCATTATTTCACTCTGCTCTGTGTAGGCCAGATGGCATGGAGAGCGGATCAGTGATATGACTGCTCTCCAAGCCATCCGGATCTTCGTGGGACATGACCGTTAATAAATTATCATATGACAGATTTGATATACAGCCCTGGCAAAAATTAAGAGACCACCACATAAAAAACCCTGTCATGGGCAGCCCAATCTCCATGCCTGAACCCCACTGAAATCCTTTGGAATGCAATCAAGAGGATGATGAATAGTCACAAGTCATCAAACAAAGAAGAACTGCTTACATATTTGCCCCAGAAGCAATGTGAAAGACTGGTGGAAAGCATGCCAAGACTCATGAAATCTGTGATTAAAAATCATGGTTATTATTATATTGATTTTTGAATTCTTCTTGAGTTAAAACATTAGAGAAACATAAAGAGAAAAATCAGACAAACTGAACATTTTGCGGTGGTCTCTAAATTTTTGCCAGAGCTGTATGGTGTTTTATTATTTTTTTATTTTATAGGGGAGACCCCTCGTTATTTTTTTGTTGGAGGTCTACCCTATAATAACCAGTAAAGGTTAAGCAAACAGCTGTGAGCTGATATTAATAGCCTGGGAACGTTTACGGCTATTGGCCCTTTCCCAGAATATTAACATCAGGACCCAGCCATCAGCTTGCCACTCTGTTTTTTTCATGTATTTTTTATTTATTCAATAAACAGATTTGTGCACCAGACAGCTAATGTTTAGGGTCCGTACCAGACACCTTGTGCTGTGTGCGGTACCAAACCCCGAACACGGACTTTTAACCGGAAGTGTATCAGCTGCGCCTAATAAAGCTTGCTGAAAGGATGCATCACTGCCAGTCACCAAGCTTTATGAGTGTGTGTATTTCCTGCTGAATCACAGCCATGCCAAGTTTTGGCATGGCTGTGATTGGATGGTGCAGCACGTGAGACAGCCTGGATATAGGCAGAATCATGAGTTGCGCTCTTCCATTTTCAGTGTTGTCAGACAGGACAAAATAGTGCAGCACAACCTAGTGCATTCAGCCCCTATTAATCTACACTAGTGTTGAGCGATACCTTCCGATATGCAAAGGTATCGGTATCGGATTGGATCGGCCGATACCGGCAAAATATCGGATCTCGCCGATACCGATACCAATGCATATCTATGGGACACAAAATATCGGAATGGTTCCCAGGGTCTGAAGGAGAGGAAACTCTCCTTCTGGCCCTGGAATCCATATTCATGTATAAAATAAAGAATAAAAATAAAAAATATTGATATACTCACCCCTCTGGCGGCCCCTGCTCTTAGCGGTGCCTCCGTTCCTAAGAATGCCGAGTTAAGGACCTTCGATGATGTCGCGGCTTGTGATTGGTCGAGTGACCGCTCATGTGACCGCTCACGCGACCAATCACAAGCCGCGACGTCATCGCAGGTCCTTCACTCGCTCATTCTTAGGAACGGAGGCTGCCGGTTGCAGTGGTTACAACTAGGGTGCGTCAGAGGGTGAGTATATCCCTATATTTTATTTTTATTCTTTATTTTAAACATGAATATGGATCCCAGGGCCTGAAGGAGAGTTTCCTCTCCTCCAGACCCTGGGAACCATACACTGGGAACTTCCGATTCCGATTTCCGATATCACAAAAATATCGTAATGCTCAACACTAATCTACACCTTACAGTTTGCTTAATATTTCTGGTACAGCCTAGTGTACAGTGAAGATCCAGCCTGGTGCACAGTGCACTTCCACTGTCGTGTATGCTGCCTGACCCATACATCCTGGTGCACAGTCTACTTCCAATGTTGTGTGTGATAGCCGTAAATATGAGAGCATCAACAAGCAATGTGGTCATGGTGCTGCTAGTCGTGATGATGGAGCTGCTACACGCAGGCTCCAGGATATTTGGCATCTTTCTGGAGGCCCAAGTAATGCTGGAAGAATGGCAAAGCCACAAGATACTGAAAAAGTGCTAGATTGGATGGTTGAAAGTGACTCTAGTTCCTTGGCATTGTCTTCCACCTGTTCGCCTGCAGAAAGCACAGATTTGGCACCTGAATACCATGATCATGAGCATTCTTCCACCTCACCCCCTTGCAGCCAAGCTGTCAGTCACAAGTTGTGCTGCAGTCTGTTCTGCTGTTTGATGACTCTACTGGCTGTGGTTCCGTGGCCCATCCACCTGGCCTTACCCCACAAATGGTAGAGACTGAATGCACTAATGACTAGCAACTTGTTATGTTGGAGGATGAGTATGCCGGTGGGCCTGTGCAGACCACTGCAGGACATCTCAGAGGATGAGAAAACACAAGTATGTCTTTTTGCAGTGTTCTGACTGACAAGGAGGGCAGTGGTGCGGAGAGCTTTGAAGATGATGCATGAGATGATGAGGTCCTTGAGCCCACATGGAGCAAAGGCCATCGTAGTGATGTAGTCAGCTCAGAGAAAGAGGAGGTCATCTCCATGTCCCAGCATCACAGTCCAAAATGGAGCAGGGTGGAAAAGCACAGCTGTCAACCCGTAGCCAGTACGTTGGCTATTACTGCCTATCATGCAAAGAAAATGAGTACATCCAAGCCAGCTTCCTGGCATGGGATTTCTTCTGACAATATCCTGATGACAAGACACAGGTGACTTGCATGCTGTGCCATCAGAGCATGAAGCGAGGCATAAATTTGCTATACCTGAGCACAACTTGCATGATCAGACATCTGAAATCTAACCATGAGCTGCAGTGGAATACACATGTTAACAAGCATGCTAGATCAAGCACCTTCTCCTGCTCCCTCTCCTGCTGCAGTCCCGGTCTCTTCCCTCTGCTCATGATCAACAGAGCTACCTGCCTCCCCGCAAAGAGAGTATGTGACGCTACCACCATCACCAGTGTTACAGAGCATCTCCACATTGTTCCATGGAACTGTTCAGCTTTCCATCTGCCAAACCAGACTAAATTTGCAACTAACCACCCATGAACCATGCTCCTCAATTACAGCATTTCAAAATTATGCACCTTCGAAATGCTTCCAATCCGGCTGATGGAGACAGACAGTTTAAAAAATCTGATGGCGGTGGCTGTCCTCCAGTATGCTTTTCCACAGCCGCAACTACTTCTCCAAGAGGTCCACCCTGCCCTGCATACACATTTGATGGACAAAATCAGGTGTGCACTGTGCAATGCCGACAGTGGCAAGGTCCACATAACGACTGATACGTGGACCAATAAGCACGGCTAGGAACGTTACATCTTCATAACTGCCCACAGGATAAATGTTGTGGCAGCTAGGCCAGAGGCAGAAAGTAGTCCATAGAATGTCCTAACACCACAGAGGAATGTTGGATGTTCCTATGGCCAAGTTGCCACTTCCTCCACCACCTCATCTTCCGATCACAGTAAAACATGCACCACCAACTTGAGGTGAGCCACAGGGAAATGACAGCATGTAGTTCTGAAACTGATCTGTTTGGGAGACAGACTCCACATCGCACAGGAGCTGTGGACTAAAATCAAAGAGCAGACAAATGAGTGGCTGGTGCTGCTGTATCTCAAGCCCAGCCTGGTGGTGTACATTAATAGGCAAAATCTGGCAGCTCCAGACCAAGCCGGGTTGTCGCACATCCATTGTCTGCCATTATTCTGCCACCGATATACGTGGATGAGATGTGTCTGAGGGATGTGATCACAAATCGCTATATAAACAATGGCGGACAGCGTTACTCACTAACTGTGCTTCTAGTCCTTATCAGCTGTGCGTGGTGATCCGGAAGGATGATGCAGTGATACATTCAACAGGTTTTATTTACAGTACCTTGGTGAGATGAGGACTGTAGGTTAGAGGTATTACAGGATCACCAGATAGAGATAGTAAAAGCTCCAGGTTAGAGGTAACAAGAGAATCCTTTCTCCAGCTCTGCAGCACATGTGAGATCTAAGATGGCACAGAGTACAAAACAGGAAAAGAAGGAAGAAGATAGGAGGAACTAAAGACAGAAAGGCATTGTGGGAAAGTTCCTTAAGGAATATTACAGTGCGATACAGCAATGGCCAGTAGATGGCAGCAAAGTATAACAAATACAATAAACGATAGAACTAGGTATATTACCATTACATAAATGTCCATGTATGACTGAAAGTCTATCAGAATAAACTGAACAGCACACTCCCCGTCTGAAATCCTTGGATTTCACTATACCATAAGTCTCGAATTGGGAGTGTTAACCAGAAGTGCATGGAGGGATACCTCAACCTGTAAGATAAAAACAATGCATGCAATGCAACTATAACATATTGTATAACAAAATAGACAAATGTCTATAACGAGTTCCTGAAGTAATCCAACGGATAACCCATCTTCGGATTGGAGAAGCCGCGCTAGGCCAAACTGTCTCCAACCCATTTGTAATCCAAAGGTTGAAGTTCCTTGTGAAAAAACATTCTGCTGCACATTGCGTATCACAATGAGTTCACTCAGAGCAATGTCTTCTGCAGAGAGAGGCTTATGGCAGATATGCCAACCGTGACAATCAGTGTTACTGTCCTTATTGCGATAGCATTGTACAATGTGTACTAACCTTGCAATGGCACGAACCAGTCTCGTCCATCTTGAGAAGCGATCAAAACACCGACAGTCCAAGCCAACCTTCTCCTTGAATTTGGTGATGAAGGTGCTGACATCAGGACGGATCTCTGGGTCGACATCTGGATCCTGAAGGCTGAAGCTGTCTTCAACGGCAGTCTCTTCGCACTGTTCATGAAGGAACTCTGGTCCTGTCAACCAAGAAGAGCTTGCGAAGGCACCAATAGACACTGGTCTAGTAGCAAGGTCCGCAGGGTTAAGATGGGATGGGACGTGCTGCCATTGCTGGGGTTTGGAGGATTTCCTGATTCTTTCCACTCGGTTACTGACATAGACGTAGAAGCGTTTAGTCTGGTTGTATATGTAGCCCAGAACTACCTTACTGTCTGTGTAGAATTTTGTGTCATCCACGTGAATAGCTAGTTCACTCTGTATGAAGTCTGCAATCTCTATGGCTAGTACAGCCCCGCAGAGCTCAAGTCTGGGTATGGTGTGCTCGGGTTTAGGAGCCAGTTTAGCCTTTCCAAACAGAAATCCAACATGGGCTTCATTATTAGAGTCTACAACCTTCAAGTAAGCGACAGCGGCAATAGCTTCAGTGGAGGCATCAGCGAATACATGAATCTCTTTCCTTTGACTCGTAGTTAGGGATGCCGGAGTGTAACAACGTGGTATGTGGATCTTATCCAAGGCGCAAAGAGATTCTCTCCACGACTTCCACCTTAGTTGTTTGTCCGCAGGGAGTGGTATATCCCAGTCCTTAATGCACTCTGAGAGTTGTCTCAGCAGGAGCTTGCCTTGTATAGTCAGGGGTGCGACAAACCCAAGTGGATCATACAGACTGTTCACCACTGACAGAACCCCACGCTTAGTAAATGGTTTTTCTGCACCATTAACCTGAAAGCTGAAGGAGTCCTTTAGCAAATTCCACCTCAGGCCTAGGCTTCTCTGTACTGGTGGATTGTCTGAGCCTAGCTTCAAGTCCCTAAATTCTGCGGCATGATCATTAGGGTGAAAGGCCTTCATGACAACAGCACTATTGGAGGCAATTTTATGCAATCTTAAATGAGCTTTAGAAAGCATACCTTGTGTCCGTTTGAGCAGATCTATGGCTTCCTCCGCTGTAGGCAGGGATTTAAGGCCGTCGTCCACGTAGAAGTCCTTTTCAACGAACTGTTGGGCATCCTTCCCGAACTCTGCGGTGCCATCGGAGGCGGTCCTACGTAGGCCATATGTAGCGACTGCAGGAGAGGGACTGTTTCCGAAAACGTGCACCTTCATGCGGTATTCAATCATTTCCTTGTTGGTGTCGTTGTCTCGGTGCCATAGAAAACGGAGATAATTTCTGTGATCTTGTTGCACGATGAAACAATGGAACATTTGTTCGATGTCAGCGGTAATGGCAACAGGTTCCTTTCTGAATCTCATGAGCACTCCCACCAGGTTATTAGTCAGGTTCGGACCAGTGAGGAGAGCGTCATTCAGAGATACGCCGTCATGTTTGGCGCTAGAATCGAACACCACTCTGATTTGTTTCGGCTTTCTTGGATGATACACTCCAAAGGAAGGTAGATACCAGCATTCTTCATCAGCTTGCAATGGTGGAGCTGGCTCTGCGTGATCATTGCGAAATATCTTGTCCATAAAAGCTATGAAATGTTCCTTCATTTCAGGCTTGTTCTTTAATGTTCTCTGCAGTGAGATGAATCTGGATAAGGCCTGTTCTCTGTTGTTAGGAAGCCTGGTCCTTGAAGCCTTGAAGGGTAAGGGAGCAACCCAGCGGTCAGATTCATTTTTGAAGAATCCACTGTCCATGATTTTAAGAAACTCCTTGTCTTCTATGGATAAGGCGACTTTGTTATCATCTTTTGTTGTGTGAAACACTGTTCTCCCTAAGTCATCACCGTAGGGAGTGGGGATGATGTCAGGCTCCTGGATGCAATCAGAGAACCTTTCTTTCACTTCGTAGTGATGACGGCATGGCTTAAAGTGAGTTGCGCGACCATTTTGGAGCACATACGTTTTACAGGCGTTGACTTCAGATGCCTTATGACTCCTATCCAGACATACATCGCCCACGATTACCCAGCCTAGGTCGAGTCTTTGGGCGTATGGAGCATCATCTGGGCCGTTGCATTGTTGGCGTACCTTGTGGACCTTCAGAATGTCCCTTCCGAGTAGGATTAGAATATCAGCATTCATGTCCAGAGGAGGAATTTCATTAGTCAGGTGCCTCAAGTGGCGATGATGTAGTGCGGCTTCCGGAGTGGGAATCTCCTCCCTGTTATCAGGTATCTGGTCACATTCAATTATGGTTGGCAAGGGTATATGCACGTTTCCCTTGATTGAAGAGACTATGTATCCAGAGGCTCTCCTGCCAGAATTCTCAATACGACCAGAGCAGGTGTTGAGGGTGTATGGAGTCGTTTGTCCCTTTATGTTGAAGATCTCAAAGAATTTGGGCCTTGCTAGAGATCGGTTACTTTGCTCATCTATTATGGCATACATTTTAGAGGCCTTGTCGGGTTGTCCTTCTGGATAGACCTTAACCAGACATACCTTGGCACAGCATTTAGGAACAATCCCTTCTCCACATACCTCAGTACATGAGGAGGAAACAGCAGTTGCAGTTGGGTCAGGGACCTGTGGCTCCCCGCCATGCTTTGAAGCAGGATTGGATGCTGCAGAAGGTTGTGAGTTGTGTGGAGCTGGCGTGGGATGCATGGCTGTGATGTGTTTATCACTGCTGCATTCAGTGCACTTAATGACGGCCTTACAGTCCTTAGCGAGGTGGTCTGAGGAGGTGCAACACTTATAACATATCCCTAGCTCCTTGAGGGTGTCTTTACGCTCCTGCAGAGTTCTTGCTCTGAATCCACGGCATTCTTTGAGTGGGTGAGGCCTTTTGTGGATAGGGCACATACGGTTACTGTCCCTAACTTTAGGAGCAACATTATTTGTTTTAGTGAAGGCAGGTGTAGTAAGTGGAACGTCAGTCTTTCTCACAGATACTGTGTTCCTTGAATCTCTACGTTTGGCAATGTTATCATTAGTGTTGAGCATTCCGATACCGCAAGTATCGGGTATCGGCCGATACTTGCGGTATCGGAATTCTGATACCGGGATTCCGATACTTGCCGCGTATCGGATACCGGAATCGGAAGTTCCAAGATTCAAAATGCAGAAATTCAGCCAATGAGAATGATTCCAAGTGTGGGCACATCCTGTTTAGCATGGAGGGCATGAAAGTACTGGCAAGGCTGTGATTGGCTGCTGAAATGATGTCATGCTGCAGTTTAAAAGTCGCTGGCGCCATTTTGCGATCACTCTGCTGTGAATTCAGTTAGTGACAGGACGCTGTTTGCTGACTGAGGGACAGTTTAGAGATAGCGATTTGCTTCTTTGTGCTTTCCAAAGGCTAATTTAGCAACCGCTGTGTTCACCTACTATTCACCTTGCTTTTGCCTTGTAGCGCTGTTTTCACAGCGATCTGCAAGGTCTGTGTGTGTGTGTGTGTGTGTGAGTGCAGCCCACTCTCTAGTCTGAGTGCAGCCACATAGGCCATCCATAGCTGGTTGTATTCAGTTCAGGGAGGGTGGTTCATTGCCTCATACTGTTCTTTTTTTTTTTTTTTTTTCCAAGTAGTGTAGTCTGCTGCTAATTTATTCAAAAAAATCCTATTAGTGTCTTTCCACCCGTCTCCAGCTAATTTGTGGAAAAACACTACATAGGATAAAGTAGAGGAGGGTTTTTGGGCCTTGCAGCGCCGTTTACGGCTGTCTGCACGGTCTCCGTGTGACTGCAGCTCGCCCTGTAGTCTGTGAGCAGCCGTAGCCTGGTTGTCTCCAGCTCAGGGTTGTTCACTGCGTCATACCGCCAAATCAATTTTAATTTTTTTTCAAGTAGTGTAGTCTGCTGCTAATTTATTTAAAAAAATCCTATTAGTGTCTTTCCACCCGTCTCCAGCTAATTTGTGGAAAAACACTACATAGGATAAAGTAGAGGAGGGTTTTTGGGCCTTGCAGCGCCGTTTACGGCTGTCTGCACGGTCTCCGTGTGACTGCAGCTTGCCCTGTAGTCTGTGAGCAGCCATAGCCTGGTTGTCTCCAGCTCAGGGTTGTTCACTGCGTCATACCGCCAAATCAATTTTCTTTTTTTTTCAAGTAGTGTAGGTTGCTGCTAATTTATTTAAAAAAATCCTATTAGTGTCTTTCCACCCGTCTCCAGCTAACTTGTGGAAAAACACTACATAGGATAACGTAGAGGAGGGTTTTTGGGCCTTGCAGCGCCGTTTACGTCTGTCTGCACGGTCTCCGTGTGACTGCAGCTCTATCTGTTGTCAGTTCAGCCCCCCAAAAAGAAATAAATAATAAAGTTCACCAAACACACCAGTTACACCACTTTACATTTGTGTAGGCCACATTAGCTCATATTAAAGTCTAGTCCACACTTTAGAAAATTAGTGTTTCTTATACCTGTTAGGAGGAGTTGCTCAGGAATAAGCACACAAATCCGTTAGTACTTTTCTGCTTATCTTTATCAGTCAACCAAGATGAAGAAGGCAGTGAGTAAGGCACGTGGGCGTGGGCGTGGGCGCGGAGCAGGGAGGGGACGTGGGGATTCTGTGCCTGCTGCGGGCACCGGTGACTCATCAGCACCCACTTTCACCAGGCAACAGTCGTTCATGCGCAGCTTTGTGTCAGAGCGCCGTACACCGCTGCTGCGTCAAGACCAAATTGAAGCTGTTGTCGGATGGATGGCAGCTAATGCATCAACTTCCATTAGTGCCACATCCTCTCAGACACAGAGCACTGGAGAGCAGCCATCTGTCTCTTCACCACCTGCCAAATTGCCCAGGCAGACAGAGAGCCCAGGACAGGAGCCGTCTCTACTTCTGTTCTCTGAATCTCTTGGCTTGGAAACAGGGGGCCAGCCAAGCAGCATTGGAGAAATGGAAGAAGAGGCAGGGTGCAGTGATGCCCAACAGCTTTTTCTGTCTTCCTCTGAAGAGGCGGGTGGGCCAGTGGCTCCGGTCACCACATCGCAGGCCGCATCAGCTGATGATGACACTCAGGTGCCACTTACTGGTGCGTGCTCTGCTGCTGAGACTACCCAGGAGGAGCAGTTGGGGGCAGAGGGTAGTGTAGATGATGAGGTCCTCGACCCATCTTGGCGTGAGGGACAGGAAGGTGGTGGGAGCAGCTCTGAGGAAGAGATTCCCCGTATGGCCCAAAGAGGGAGAGGGAGGGGGAAGACTGCGGATCCTGCAGCCTCCGCTTTGGCACCCGTTAGGAGCATGTCTCTTCCAAAAGCCAAAAAGGGCGCTCCCAAGACTTGCAGTGCCTGGTCCTTTTTTGACACAGTTGCAGATGACATTTGCTATGTCAGATGCAACGTGTGTCATCAAAAAGTCAAAAGAGGTCGAAATGTCAGCAACCTCAATACCTCCAACATGTGGAAACATGTGCGCAACAGGCACCCGGCGGAGTTAGAAAAACACACTGAAGAGGTAGGCCAACCAACAGCGGCAGCTACCACCTCTTCAGCTCGTGTTGCCTCTTCCTCTAGCTCACACGCAGCTGGTTCGGCTTCCTCCCAGGATCGCCGTGGAAGAACCTCTGGCCCTGTTGTCCAGAGACCCGCTGTAATTCCACCCGCAGCGCCACTTTCCCAGTAATCCACACACTCCCAGCCCAGTCTACAGCCATCGGTAGTACAGGCATGGGAGAAAAGGCGGCCTTTCTCGTCAAACCACCCACGAGCACAGGCTCTGACTGCAGGCATTGCCAAACTTCTGTCACTGGAAATGCTGTCATTCAGGCTGGTGGAGACTGACAGCTTCCGTGACTTGATGTCATTGGCAGTCCCACAGTACAATGTGCCTAGCCGCTTTTACTTCAGCAGGCAAGCCGTCCCTGCCCTGCACAAGCATGTGGAGGGACACATAAAACACGCGCTACTGAACGCCATCAGTAGCAAGGTCCACCTCACCACCGATGCGTGGACCAGTCAACATGGACAGGGGCGATACCTTTCCCTCACTGCCCATTGGGTTAATGTCGTTGAGCCGGGTACAGACCGTGCGAGTGGCGCAGGACGTGTCCTGCCCACTCCAAGGATTGCAGGAATCCATTCTGTACGCATTGACTCCTCCTCTTACACCAGTTCCTCAGAATCATCGCTGCAGGAGCCGTCACAGTCCACCTCCACATGGACCCGTGATGAACGTGTACCTGTTACGACCGACATGAGCACAGCCGTGGCCAAACGTCAACAGGCCGTGTTGAAATTAATTTTTTTGGGGAATCGTAGCCACACAGCGCAGGAGCTCTGGAATGCCATCAAGCAGGAGAGCGATGTGTGGTTTGAGCCAGCGAATCTCCAGCCAGGCATGGTAGTGTGTGATAATGGCCGAAATCTGGTGGCAGCTCTGGGCCTCGGCAACCTCACTCACATCCCATGTCTGGCACATGTGCTCAATTTGGTCGTGCAGAGCTTTTTGAGGGACTATCCGGATCTTGATGCACTGCTGCACAAGGTCCGCCTAGAGTGTGCTCACTTGCGGCGTTCCAGCACGGCAAAAGCGCGCATTGCGGCTCTGCAGCGCCGACACCGCCTGCCGGAACATCGCATCATATGTGACCTACCTACCAGGTGGAATTCCACGTTACATATGTTGGAGCGGTTGTGTGAGCAGCAGCAAGCTGTAATGGAGTACCAGCTGCTTCAGGCGCAAAAAAGTCGCAGTCAGCGCCGTACAGACTTCACAACCACAGAGTGGGCCACTATGAATGACGTCTGCCAGGTTTTGCGTCCCTTTGATTATTCCACGCGGATGGCGAGTGCAGATGATGCACTAGTCAGCATGACTGTCCCCCTTATCTGCCTGCTTGAAAAATCACTGCAAGCGCTAAGGGATGATGTTGTGGAAGAGGTGGAGGATGAGGATTCACCATTTCCATCATCTTCTGGACAGTCAGCGCCACGTGGTTCCTCACAAACGCGTAGGCAGGGGACAGTTTGTGAGGAGGATGAGGAGGAGTCAATGGAGGAGGAAGACATCCGTCCAGAGGAGGGAGTTACACAATTGTCCAGTACTCAGTGTGTACAGCGAGGGTGGGGTGATGACGAGCGGGCAGAGATCACGCCTCCAGCAGGGGACAGCGTTTCTTGGGCAGTTGGCAGTCTGCAGCACATGGTGGATTACATGCTGCAGTGCCTGAGAAACGACCGCCGCATCGCCCACATTCTCAACATGTCTGATTATTGGGTGTTCACCCTCCTCGATCCTCGCTACCGGGACAACGTAGAAAGCCTCATCACACCGTTGAACCGGGAGCGAAAAATGCGGGAGTACCAAGACACACTGGTCAATTCCATCATCTTCTCCATTCCAACTGAGAGAAGTGCTGCTAGTGCATTCCAAAGCAGCTCAGTGCGTCCAGGCAGTGGTGGAGGCTCTGCACAAAGAGGGAGCAGAAGCAGTGCCTCTGCCCAAGGCAAGACCAGTATGGCCCAACTGTGGCACAGTTTTCTGTGCCCCCCACAAAAGTCTACACCATCACAGACGGCTCCAGTCAGCAGGAGGCAACGGTTCCGTCAGATGGTGACAGACTACATGTCTTGCCCTCTTGCTGTACTCCCAGACGGCTCTTCCCCTTTCAAGTTTTGGGTCTCAAAGCTGGATACATGGCCAGAGCTAAGCCAGTATGCATTGGAGGTGCTGTCTTGCCCTGCGGCCAGTGTATTATCGGAACGTGTCTTTAGTGCTGCAGGTGGTGTACTAACTGACCGTCGCATGCGACTATCCTCCGATAACGTTGACCGGCTTACTTTCCTGAAAATGAACAAGGCCTGGATCTCGCAGGAATTTGCCACTCCTCCTCCTGATTAAATAATTAGGTCACTGTATACGTTATCCAGGTCTCCTGTTGTGTTCATCTTTCTACCACCTGAATTTAAATTCCTGGGCTCCAACACCGCCAGTTGAGGCTCAGAAGTGCCGTCTGCACAGTCAAAACATACGACCCAGTGTTATTGGGTTTCAGTAACGTCAGCTGATCCCCAGCTGTGTAGCCGGCAATGTGTCATGCGACCGCCACGCTGACACAACAACTGAAATGTAAGGGAATCTGTCCCCCCCCCCAAGGCATTTGTTACTGAAAGAGCCTCCTTGTGCAGCAGTAATGCTGCACAAGGAAAAGGTAGCTATTTTTGTTTAGCACCTTGCACACGCAGAACTTAACACTTATAAAATGTGTCCACTGATACCGTAACACCGTCCCGGAGGTGGGACTTTCCTTCGTAATGTGATGCAGCACAGCCGTCATTCCTACCCCCCCGGCGCCGCGCACCGGCTCTTCAGCGTTGTTTGATTCCGTCCCGGAGCCTGCGCTGTTATGTTATCCCGTGGCCAGGCACACTTAGCGCTGCCCGTCTTCTGGCATCATTTGGTGTCAGGATGGCTGCGCCTGTGCGGCCGCGCTGGCTGAGAGCCCGCCTCGCAGTGTCTTCTGATTTAATCCCACTGGGGGCCTGGGATCCATGGACATGCGCAGTGCATATCTGAACCTCCACCTCTCACTCATCTCCCTATGGCTTCTTCAGACTGTTCGGTGTCAGCTGGTCCCTAATAGCATGCCACGGCCGTGACACCGCACAGTCTTAAGAAGCCGTAGGGAGGGGAGTGAGAGGCGAGGATATGCACTGCGCATGTCCATGGATCCCAGGCCCCCAGTGGGATTAAATCAGAAGACACTGCGAGGCGGGCTCTCGGCCAGCGCGGCCGCACAGGCGCAGCCATCCTGACACCAAATGATGCCAGAAGACGGGCAGCGCTAAGTGTGCCTGGCCACGGGATAACATGACAGCACAGGCTCCGGGACGGAATCAAACAACGCTGAGGAGCCGGTGCGCGGCGCCGGGGGGGTAGGAATGACGGCTGTGCTGCGTCACATTACGAAGGAAAGTCCCACCTCCAGGACGGTTTTACGGTTGCAGGGGACACATTTTATAAGTGTTTAGTTCTGTGTTTGCAAGGAGCATGATGAAAAGAGCCACCTTTTCCTTTTGCATCTTTTGTGCTGCACAAGCTGGCTCTTTCAGCTACAAACACCTTGGGGGGGGGGGTTAAAGGTTCCCTTTCGACTTTCTCAGGCTTCGGCCTACATTGTGTTCCTCTGCTTTTCCACCTGTCCCTGGGCTCCAACACCGCCAGTTGCCGTCCAGAAGTGCTGTACGCACAGTCAACAGTCGCTCCTCTGTTATTGGGGTTCAGTAACGTCAGCTGTTCCCCTGCTGTGTGTGTGGCAATCCCTCCTACCTCCTCCTACCTCCTCCAACCTCCTCCTCCTCCACCTGTCCCTGGGCTCCAACACCGCCAGTTGCCGTCCAGAAGTGCTGTCCGCACAGTCCCGACAGTCCCTCCTCTGTTATTGGGGTTCAGTAACGTCAGCTGTTCCCCTGCTGTGTGTGTGGCAATCCCTCCTACCTCCTCCAACCTCCTCCAACCTCCTCCTCCTCCACCTGTCCCTGGGCTCCAACACCGCCAGTTGCCGTCCAGAAGTGCTGTCCGCACAGTCCCGACAGTCCCTCCTCTGTTATTGGGGTTCAGTAACGTCAGCTGTTCCCCTGCTGTGTGTGTGGCAATCCCTCCTACCTCCTCCAACCTCCTCCAACCTCCTCCTCCTCCACCTGTCCCTGGGCTCCAACACCGCCAGTTGCCGTCCAGAAGTGCTGTCCGCACAGTCCCGACAGTCCCTCCTCTGTTATTGGGGTTCAGTAACGTCAGCTGTTCCCCTGCTGTGTGTGTGGCAATCCCTCCTACCTCCTCCAACCTCCTCCTCCTCCACCTGTCCCTGGGCTCCAACACCGCCAGTTGCCGTCCAGAAGTGCTGTACGCACAGTCCCGACAGTCCCTCCTCTGTTATTGGGGTTCAGTAACGTCAGCTGTTCCCCTGCTGTGTGTGTGGCAATCCCTCCTACCTCCTCCTACCTCCTCCAACCTCCTCCTCCTCCACCTGTCCCTGGGCTCCAACACCGCCAGTTGCCGTCCAGAAGTGCTGTCCGCACAGTCCCGACAGTCCCTCCTCTGTTATTGGGGTTCAGTAACGTCAGCTGTTCCCCTGCTGTGTGTGTGGCAATCCCTCCTACCTCCTCCAACCTCCTCCAACCCCCTCCTCCTCCACCTGTCCCTGGGCTCCAACACCGCCAGTTGCCGTCCAGAAGTACTGTCCGCACAGTCCCGACAGTCCCTCCTCTGTTATTGGGGTTCAGTAACGTCAGCTGTTCCCCTGCTGTGTGTGTGGCAATCCCTCCTACCTCCTCCAACCTCCTCCAACCTCCTCCTCCTCCACCTGTCCCTGGGCTCCAACACCGCCAGTTGCCGTCCAGAAGTGCTGTGCGCACAGTCCCGACAGTCCCTCCTCTGTTATTGGGGTTCAGTAACGTCAGCTGTTCCCCTGCTGTGTGTGTGGCAATCCCTCCTACCTCCTCCTACCTCCTCCAACCTCCTCCTCCTCCACCTGTCCCTGGGCTCCAACACCGCCAGTTGCCGTCCAGAAGTGCTGTCCGCACAGTCCCGACAGTCCCTCCTCTGTTATTGGGGTTCAGTAACGTCAGCTGTTCCCCTGCTGTGTGTGTGGCAATCCCTCCTACCTCCTCCAACCTCCTCCAACCTCCTCCTCCTCCACCTGTCCCTGGGCTCCAACACCGCCAGTTGCCGTCCAGAAGTGCTGTCCGCACAGTCCCGACAGTCCCTCCTCTGTTATTGGGGTTCAGTAACGTCAGCTGTTCCCCTGCTGTGTGTGTGGCAATCCCTCCTACCTCCTCCAACCTCCTCCAACCTCCTCCTCCTCCACCTGTCCCTGGGCTCCAACACCGCCAGTTGCCGTCCAGAAGTGCTGTCCGCACAGTCCCGACAGTCCCTCCTCTGTTATTGGGGTTCAGTAACGTCAGCTGTTCCCCTGCTGTGTGTGTGGCAATCCCTCCTACCTCCTCCTACCTCCTCCAACCTCCTCCTCCTCCACCTGTCCCTGGGCTCCAACACCGCCAGTTGCCGTCCAGAAGTGCTGTCCGCACAGTCCCGACAGTCCCTCCTCTGTTATTGGGGTTCAGTAACGTCAGCTGTTCCCCTGCTGTGTGTGTGGCAATCCCTCCTACCTCCTCCAACCTCCTCCAACCTCCTCCTCCTCCACCTGTCCCTGGGCTCCAACACCGCCAGTTGCCGTCCAGAAGTGCTGTACGCACAGTCCCGACAGTCCCTCCTCTGTTATTGGGGTTCAGTAACGTCAGCTGTTCCCCTGCTGTGCAGCCGGCAGCGTGTACTGCGACCGCCACGCAGGCACAACAAGTTAAATTTAAGGGAACCTGCCCCCCCCCCAGGCGTTTGTTACTGAAGGAGCCACCTTGTGCAGCAGTAATGATGCAAAGGGAAAAAGTGCCTCTTTTCGTGGTGCTCCTTGCACATGCTGATCCTAACACTTATGAAAAGTGCCCCCTCCTACCGTGATACCGTACGGTTGGTGGAACTTTCCTTTGTGATGTGACGCAGCACAGCCGTCATTCTTACCCCCTTGGCGCCATGCGCCGCCTCCTCAGCGTTGTTTGAATCAGTCCCGGAGCCTGCGCTGTTAGGTTAGCCCTTGGCCATGCACACATTTTGCGCTGCCCATCTTCTGACATCATTTGGTGTCAGGCTGGCTGCGCCTGTGTGGCCGCGCTGGCCGAGATCCCGCCTCGTACTGTCTTCTGATTTCATCCCACTGGGGGCCTGAGATCCATGGACATGCGCAGTGCATATCTGAACCTCCACCTCTCACTCATCTCCCTATGGCTTCTTCAGACTGTTCGGTGTCAGCTGGTCCCTAATAGCATGCCACGGCCGTGACACCGCACAGTCTGAAGAAGCCGTAGGGAGGGGAGTGAGAGGCGAGGATATGCACTGCGCATGGCCACGTATCTCAGGCCCCCAGTGGGATGAAATCAGAAGACAGTACGAGGCGGGATCTCGGCCAGCGCGGCCGCACAGGCGCAGCCAGCCTGACACCAAATGATGTCAGAAGACGGGCAGCGCAAAATGTGTGCATGGCCAAGGGCTAACCTAACAGCGCAGGCTCCGGGACTGATTCAAACAACACTGAGGAGGCGGCGCACGGCGCCAAGGGGGTAAGAATGACGGCTGTGCTGCGTCACATCACAAAGGAAAGTTCCACCTACCGAACGGTATCACGGTAGGAGGGGACACTTTTCATAAGTGTTAAGTTCAGCATGTGCAAGGACCATAATTAAAAGAGCTAAGTTTACCTTTTCCAGCATTAGTGCTGTACACGATGGCTCTTTCAGCTACAAACGCCTGGGGGGGGGGTTAAAGTTTCCCTTTCAACTTGCTCCAGTGCAGGCTTCGGCCTACACTCTGCTCCCTCTCCTCCTCCTGCTGACCCTGGGCTCCAACACCGCCAGTTAGGGCCCGGTACTGCTAGCTGCACAGAGAAAAACACCAGCCAATGTGTCAGTGGGGTTCAGCACCGCCAGCTGTTCCCCTGCTGTGTAGCCGGCATCATGTCCTGCAAAAGCCACGCAGACACAAGAACTGAAATTGAAGGAAACCTGTCCCCCCTCCCCCAGGTGTTTCTACATTTTACAGCCACCTTGTACGACAGTAATGCTGCATGTGTGCAAGGTGGCTCAGAAACTTAGTCTCCTTGCCCATGGGGAACTGAACACGTCTAAAATGAGTCCTCTGCGACCATTAAAACGTCCCTCAGGTGTGATTTTCCTTTGTATTGACACGCAACAAGCTCCTTGGTAGCGCTGCCCGTCTTCTGGCATCATTGTTTGGCTGCCTGCGCCTCTGCGGCCGCCTTGCCCCACACAACGCCCCTCGGTGTCTTATTTATTTGTACTGCGAGGGTGTGATTGATGGGCATGAACGGTGCATTTCTTCGCCTGTCCCTCATCTCCTTCCGCCTTCTTCGGACTGTGCGGCTTCATGGCCGTGGCATGCGATAAGGGATCAGCTGACGCCGCATAGTCTGAAGCGGTTGTAAGAAACCAAGCGAGAGGCGAACATATGTACTGCACCAGGCCATGAATCCCAGCCCCGCAGTGTTTTAACAATGTTAAGACACTGCGGGGCTGGGATTCATGTTCATCGCAAACCGCACCGGCCGACATTACATGATGTCAGAGGATGGGCAGCGCTAACAGCGCAAGGCCAAGGGATAACACGACAGCGCAGACTCCTGTGCAACAAATAACGATGCTCAGGAGGCCGCGCCAAGCACCAAGGTGGCATTTTTGCCAGCTGTACTGCGTCTCTTTACGAAGGGAACTCGCGCCTCCAACACAGTTTGACTGTATAAAGGGCTAAATGTTATACGTGTTCCTTTCAGCGTGTGCAAGGAGCGAAATTAAAAGAGCAACCTTTGACTTGTGCAGCACTACTGCTGCATAAGCTGTGGCTCTTCTACTTTGTAACCCCTGAGGGGGGGTTAAAGGTTACCTTTGAAATTGGTTCAATTAGGCTTCGGCCTACACTCTGCTCCCCCTGCAGAGCCCTGGGCTCCAACACCGCCAGTTGGGGCCCGGTACTGCTAGCTGCACAGAGAAAAACACCAGCCAATGTGTCAGTGGGGTTCAGCACCGCCAGCTGTTCCCCTGCTGTGCAGCCGGCATCGTGTCCTGCAAAAGCCACGCAGACACAAGAACTGAAATTGAAGGGAACCTGTCCCCCTTCCCCCAGGCGTTTGTACGTTTTAAAGGCCACCTTGTACAGCGGTAATGCTGCATGTGTGCAAGGTGGCTCATAAACGTATTCTCCTCGCACATGTGGAACTGAAAACACGTCTAAAATGTGTCCTCTGTGTGACCATTTAACCGTCCCGGTGGTGTGACTTTCCTTTGTAATGACATGCTGCAACCCCCTTGGTAGCGCTGCCCGTCTTCTGGCATCATTGTTTGGCTGCCTGCGCCTCTGCGGCCACCCTGACCCACACAACGCCCCTCGGTGTCTGATTTCTTGGGACTGCGAGGGTGTGATTGATGGGCAGGAGCGGTGCATATCTTCGCCTGTCCCTCATCTCCTTCCGCCTTCTGCGGACTGTGCGGCTTCATGGCCGTGGCATGCGATAAGGGATCAGATGACGCCGCACAGTCTGAAGCGGGTGTAAGGACCCGAGTGTGAGAGGCGAACATATGTGCTGCGCCAGGCCCTGAATCCCAGCCCCGCAGTGTTTTAACAATGTTAAGACACTGCGGGGCTGGGATTCTTGGTCATCGCGAACCACACCGGCCGACATTAAATCATGCCAGAACATGGGCAGCGCTAACAGCGCTAGGCCAGGGGATAACACGACAGCGCAGACTCCTGTACAGCAAATAACAACGCTCAGGAGGCTGCACCCAGCACCAAGGTGGGATTCTTGACATCTGTGCTGCGTCTCATTACAAAGGGAACTCGCGCCTCCAACACAGTTTGACTGTATAAAGGGCTAAATGTTATACGTGTTCCTTTCAGCGTGTGCAAGGAGCGAAATTAAAAGAGCAACCTTTGACTTGTGCAGCACTACTGCTGCATAAGCTGTGGCTCTTCTACTTTGTAACCCCTGAGGGGGGGTTAAAGGTTACCTTTGAAATTGGTTCAATTAGGCTTCGGCCTACACTCTGCTCCCCCTGCAGAGCCCTGGGCTCCAACACCGCCAGTTGGGGCCCGGTACTGCTAGCTGCACAGAGAAAAACACCAGCCAATGTGTCAGTGGGGTTCAGCACCGCCAGCTGTTCCCCTGCTGTGCAGCCGGCAACGTGTCCTGCAACTGCCACGCAGGCACAACAGACCCAAAAGCTGCCGCCAGTGCAGGCTTCGGCCTACACTCTGCTCCATCTCCTCCTCCTGCTGACCCCGGGCTCCAACACCGCCAGTTGGGGCCCGGTACTGCTAGCTGCACAGAGAAAAACACCAGCCAATGTGTCAGTGGGGTTCAGCACCGCCAGCTGTTCCCCTGCTGTGCAGCCGGCATCGTGTCCTGCAAAAGCCACGCAGACACAAGAACTGAAATTGAAGGGAACCTGTCCCCCCTCCCCCAGGCGTTTGTACGTTTTAAAGGCCACCTTGTACAGCGGTAATGCTGCATGTGTGCAAGGTGGCTCATAAACGTATTCTCCTCGCACATGTGGAACTGAAAACACGTCTAAAATGTGTCCTCTGTGTGACCATTTAACCGTCCCGGTGGTGTGACTTTCCTTTGTAATGACACGCTGCAACCCCCTTGGTAGCGCTGCCCGTCTTCTGGCATCATTGTTTGGCTGCCTGCGCCTCTGCGGCCGCCCTGACCCACACAACGCCCCTCGGTGTCTGATTTCTTGGGACTGCGAGGGTGTGATTGATGGGCAGGAGCGGTGCATATCTTCGCCTGTCCCTCATCTCCTTCCGCCTTCTGCGGACTGTGCGGCTTCATGGCCGTGGCATGCGATAAGGGATCAGATGACGCCGCACAGTCTGAAGCGGGTGTAAGGACCCGAGTGTGAGAGGCGAACATATGTGCTGCGCCAGGCCCTGAATCCCAGCCCCGCAGTGTTTTAACAATGTTAAGACACTGCGGGGCTGGGATTCATGGTCATCGCGAAACGCACCGGCCGACATTAAATGATGCCAGAACATGGGCAGCGCTAACAGCGCTAGGCCAGGGGATAACACGACAGCGCAGACTCCTGTACAGCAAATAACAACGCTCAGGAGGCTGCACCCAGCACCAAGGTGGGATTCTTGACATCTGTGCTGCGTCTCATTACAAAGGGAACTCGCGCCTCCAACACAGTTTGACTGTATAAAGGGCTAAATGTTATACGTGTTCCTTTCAGCGTGTGCAAGGAGCGAAATTAAAAGAGCAACCTTTGACTTGTGCAGCACTACTGCTGCATAAGCTGTGGCTCTTCTACTTTGTAACCCCTGAGGGGGGGTTAAAGGTTACCTTTGAAATTGGTTCAATTAGGCTTCGGCCTACACTCTGCTCCCCCTGCAGAGCCCTGGGCTCCAACACCGCCAGTTGGGGCCCGGTACTGCTAGCTGCACAGAGAAAAACACCAGCCAATGTGTCAGTGGGGTTCAGCACCGCCAGCTGTTCCCCTGCTGTGCAGCCGGCAACGTGTCCTGCAACTGCCACGCAGGCACAACAGACCCAAAAGCTGCCGCCAGTGCAGGCTTCGGCCTACACTCTGCTCCATCTCCTCCTCCTGCTGACCCCGGGCTCCAACACCGCCAGTTGGGGCCCGGTACTGCTAGCTGCACAGAGAAAAACACCAGCCAATGTGTCAGTGGGGTTCAGCACCGCCAGCTGTTCCCCTGCTGTGCAGCCGGCAACGTGTCCTGCAACTGCCACGCAGGCACAACAGACCCAAAAGCTGCCGCCAGTGCAGGCTTCGGCCTACACTCTGCTCCATCTCCTCCTCCTGCTGACCCCGGGCTCCAACACCGCCAGTTGGGGCCTGGTACTGCTAGCTGCACAGAGAAAAACACCAGCCAATGTGTCAGTGGGGTTCAGCACCGCCAGCTGTTCCCCTGCTGTGCAGCCGGCATCGTGTCCTGCAAAAGCCACGCAGACACAAGAACTGAAATTGAAGGGAACCTGTCCCCCCTCCCCCAGGCGTTTGTACGTTTTAAAGGCCACCTTGTACAGCGGTAATGCTGCATGTGTGCAAGGTGGCTCATAAACGTATTCTCCTCGCACATGTGGAACTGAAAACACGTCTAAAATGTGTCCTCTGTGTGACCATTTAACCGTCCAGGTGGTGTGACTTTCCTTTGTAATGACACGCTGCAACCCCCTTGGTAGCGCTGCCCGTCTTCTGGCATCATTGTTTGGCTGCCTGCGCCTCTGCGGCCGCCCTGACCCACACAACGCCCCTCGGTGTCTGATTTCTTGGGACTGCGAGGGTGTGATTGATGGGCAGGAGCGGTGCATATCTTCGCCTGTCCCTCATCTCCTTCCGCCTTCTGCGGACTGTGCGGCTTCATGGCCGTGGCATGCGATAAGGGATCAGATGACGCCGCACAGTCTGAAGCGGGTGTAAGGACCCGAGTGTGAGAGGCGAACATATGTGCTGCGCCAGGCCCTGAATCCCAGCCCCGCAGTGTTTTAACAATGTTAAGACACTGCGGGGCTGGGATTCTTGGTCATCGCGAACCACACCGGCCGACATTAAATCATGCCAGAACATGGGCAGCGCTAACAGCGCTAGGCCAGGGGATAACACGACAGCGCAGACTCCTGTACAGCAAATAACAACGCTCAGGAGGCTGCACCCAGCACCAAGGTGGGATTCTTGACATCTGTGCTGCGTCTCATTACAAAGGGAACTCGCGCCTCCAACACAGTTTGACTGTATAAAGGGCTAAATGTTATACGTGTTCCTTTCAGCGTGTGCAAGGAGCGAAATTAAAAGAGCAACCTTTGACTTGTGCAGCACTACTGCTGCATAAGCTGTGGCTCTTCTACTTTGTAACCCCTGAGGGGGGGTAAAGGTTACCTTTGAAATTGGTTCAATTAGGCTTCGGCCTACACTCTGCTCCCCCTGCAGAGCCCTGGGCTCCAACACCGCCAGTTGGGGCCCGGTACTGCTAGCTGCACAGAGAAAAACACCAGCCAATGTGTCAGTGGGGTTCAGCACCGCCAGCTGTTCCCCTGCTGTGCAGCCGGCAACGTGTCCTGCAACTGCCACGCAGGCACAACAGACCCAAAAGCTGCCGCCAGTGCAGGCTTCGGCCTACACTCTGCTCCATCTCCTCCTCCTGCTGACCCCGGGCTCCAACACCACCAGTTGGGGCCCGGTACTGCTAGCTGCACAGAGAAAAACACCAGCCAATGTGTCAGTGGGGTTCAGCACCGCCAGCTGTTCCCCTGCTGTGCAGCCGGCATCGTGTCCTGCAAAAGCCACGCAGACACTTGCTCTTGTACCTTCTGCTCCCCATCCTGGTTCCAGTACCGTCAGCTGGTTCCGGGCAGAGCCTTTGGCTTAGGTGCCTCCCTCTGGGTATCCGAGTTCCACCAACGTCAGGTGGTCCTTGGTAGTGCTTTCAGGCACGGGTACCTCCTGCTTAGTAACCGGGTTCCAGTAACGTCAGCTGGTCCTCGGTAGTTCCATTGGCTCTTGGACCTTCGGCTACCCATCCGGGTTCCAGCACCGTCAGCTGGTTCTCGGCAGTGTCTTTTGCTCTTGTACCTTCTGCTCCCCATCCTGGTTCCAGTACCGTCAGCTGGTTCCGGGCAGAGCCTTTGGCTTAGGTGCCTCCCTCTGGGTATCCGAGTTCCACCAACGTCAGGTGGTCCTTGGTAGTGCTTTCAGGCACGGGTACCTCCTGCTTAGTAACCGGGTTCCAGTAACGTCAGCTGGTCCTCGGTAGTTCCATTGGCTCTTGGACCTTCGGGTAGCCATCCGAGTTCCAGTTCCATCAGCTGGTTCTCGGCATTTTCTCAGCCTTCTTGTACCTTCTGCTACATTTCCAAGTTCAAGAGACTAAACACGATGACCCGGAAGAACACACATAAGATGACGACGACACCAGAGACGACAACCACCGTGATGACGACGACCCTGGAGACGATGACCCTGAAGACCACCGTGATGACGACGACCCCGGAGACGACGACCCTGAAGACCACCCCGATGACGACGACCCCGGAGACGACAACCCTGGAGACGACGACGACCTGGAAGACCGAGAAGCAGAAGAACAAGAGGCTGCAGAACAAAGAGCAGAAGAACATTAAGCATAACACTAAATATCAGAGCAAAAAATATTATCTAAATTATAAGCAGAAGAAGACTAAGCAGTGTATGGGGGTGAGTCCGTTCCTCCTCGTGGTGCCCCTGGATAAAGCCTGATGCTGCAGGCCAAACTGAACGCGGACAAATGTAACTCTTTTGTGACAGGCAGAACGGAAGGTGTAATCTTCAAACTTTTATAGATAACAACTACGGGAATGCCTGTCACAAATAAGAATATGATGAAGAAGTAGAATATGATGAAGATAATAGTAAAATAAAAAGAATATGAACAATGAACCCCAAAAAATAATAGGTAGAAGATGAAGAAGAAGATGAATAAGGTGAAGAAGTTGATGTCAAAGAAGCTGATGATGAGGATAATGAAGAAGAAAGCGTGGGAGAAGTAAAAAAGAAGGTGAAGGGCGTTGAAGTAGTGATAGTGAAACATCAATATGTGACATAAAAAAAAAAAAAAATAACATAGTCAAATTCTTTCTAACGCCGAACGTCATAAAAAAAAAAATAAATCCTGCTATTCTATTACATTGGGCTAAACCTCTGTGCCTTTAATGTCTCCGCCACGTCCCCCAATACATCCTACATTATTCTTAGTTGTTTTCCTTCATGTAGAATGAACCTACAAGTGTATAAAGGGTTTATTTTAATTCCGATATTTTCGTCCCATTGACTTGCATTGGGATCGGGTATCGGTATCAGATTGGATCCGATATTTTGACGGTATCGGCCGATACTTTCCGATACCGATACTTTCCGATATCGGAAAGTATCGCTCAACACTAGTTATCATACCTTGTAGATGATGATGATGCTGGTGAAGTAGGCTCAGTGAAGTCGAAGCTGGGATCATTCTTCTTCCGAGCTTGGTCACTGATGAACCTGGAAAAAAGTGAAAAGGGGGGAAAGGACACATCATACTGCCTTTTATACCGTGAGCCGTGGTCTGCCCATTTATCCTGCATGCCGTGTGGCAACTTGGACACTATTGGATTAACGCCATGAGCAGTATCTAGGTAGCTCAGTCCTGAAAGACGTGGGTCTAATTTTGCCAATTCTATTTCTTTTAGCAGGTCGCTCAATTCTTGAAGTTTTCTATTGTCCTTGTTAGTTATCTTTGGGAAGGTTTGCAGTCTTTTAAATAAGGAACTTTCTATTGCTTCTGAGCTGCCATAGGTTTGTTCCAGTCTCTCCCAGGCTGCAATAAGACCTGCATCTGAATAGTCCACATGAACTGCCCTTATTGTCTTTATGCGCTCTGCTGATTCAGGGCCTAACCAGTTAACAAGCAAATCCAGTTGTTCCTTGCCGATGAGATTAAGGTCTTGGATCACTGCTTGAAAGGTGGATTTCCAGGCTCTATAATTCTCAGCACGATCATCAAACTTTGAGAGACTAATGTTTATTAACTCCCGGCGAATCATGTATCTGGCGAAGTCAGACATGTCCGATCTCCCGGTCATTGTTGCAGGATGAACTTGTGGTATCCGTAGGGAATGTAAGTTCTCTGGCTTATATGACTGCGACAAATCAGGACGAAATGATGCGGCATAAGGGTTAAACTGCGGTTTAGTCTCTAAAGGTTCTGTTGGCTGTTGCCTAAATTGTGGGTTAGTGCTGGAAGTTACCTTGTCGGCAGTAGGTGGCGACATTTCTTGACTTGCGTGCACATCCATGTTAGAAACTGGAGGTGGCGCTGGTGCAGATGTTGAATGTCTTAGCACGTAGTCAGTGGTGCGATCAGCTGCATCCTCCATTTCTTCTGGAATAAGACAGTCCGAATTATCATCTTGTCCCAGTGCTTGTTCAAGGACCTTCAGTTTAGCAAGGGCTGTTGCTTCTTCCCTTTCTGCTTGGAGTATTTTTAATTTCCTTTGAGCTTCTACTTCCACTTCAGCCTCCCTCTTAGCAAAGGAGCTTTTTACTCTAGCTTCTTCTGCAGCCGCACGGATCTCCAGTAGCTTGTAGGACAATGTTGACTTCCTAGAGTGAGATGATCTGGAAGACCGAGCTGTGATTTTGGTCGATGTTGTGCGATGTGACCTAACCTCTTGGAGGTGAGCGATGCGGAGTTCTGCTTTATCCTGAGCATCTCGGACTAATGAGGTCTTTTCTTGGAGAAGAGTTTCCCTTTCAGTTAGTTCGGCTGGGGCATCTTCCATGTCACAGTTACTCAGGAATGTGATGTACTTTACAGACAGTCTCTGGTAGCGATCATAGGCGGCAGATAAACTCTTCAATGTGGCGGTTAAACCTGCGGCGTCACTGTGATAGCGTGGAAGAGCTGCTAAATAGTGATCAACTCTGCCCCATAAATGTTCTAGGTTATCATGGAACTCGTCTCTAGTAGTCTCAAAGTTCTCTCTGGCCTTTTGTGTCGGCTTGGTTACATGTCTGGGTCATACGTCCTGCTCTGTAGTAAGTGTGGACTCTGCTCCTGCAGCATCTATGGTGTGGGGAACCTGATGTGCTTCACTTGCAGATGGGTCCACGGTGCCCTTTGTGGACATGTTTTAGCTAAGATGGTGGACGGTTAAGACTTGCTAGCAGACAATGCATATGCACACAGACACTGTAGACTTAGGTCTCTTGTTACTATTCTGCCACCGATATACGTGGATGAGATGTGTCTGAGGGATGTGATCACAAATCGCTATATAAACAATGGCGGACAGCGTTACTCACTAACTGTGCTTCTAGTCCTTATCAGCTGTGCGTGGTGATCCGGAAGGATGATGCAGTGATACATTCAACAGGTTTTATTTACAGTACCTTGGTGAGATGAGGACTGTAGGTTAGAGGTATTACAGGATCACCAGATAGAGATAGTAAAAGCTCCAGGTTAGAGGTAACAAGAGAATCCTTTCTCCAGCTCTGCAGCACATGTGAGATCTAAGATGGCACAGAGTACAAAACAGGAAAAGAAGAAAGAAGATAGGAGGAACTAAAGACAGAAAGGCATTGTGGGAAAGTTCCTTAAGGAATATTACAGTGTGATACAGCAATGGCCAGTAGATGGCAGCAAAGTATAACAAATACAATAAACGATAGAACTAGGTATATTACCATTACATAAATGTCCATGTATGACTGAAAGTCTATCAGAATAAACTGAACAGCACAGCCATACCAAAAGAGAAAAGCAGATGCAGCGCCCCAGAGTCCTGGTCATTGCAGTAATGTCATTCTTCCACCAGGGGGAGTGATGTTACGTCTGAAGGCAATAAAGGAGATCTCTTCACTAGGTAAACACAATGCATGCAACATGTTCACACTCCAGCCCAGAAGGGGGAGCTCTAAGCCTGTTTAAGGTGAACTCCCCTATAAAACATCCTGATCTGGAGGGGAAAAGGGGTTCAGAGTTCAGTTCCTGTCAGGAAGACAGAGGAAGATGAGCTCTGTGGCATGAAGTGCTACAGCTCCTGGGAAGAGAACATATTGCAGAGAGTGTGCAGGAAAGCAGAGCACAGGAGAGGAATATCAGAGGGAGATCAGCCAGGAGCAAGCTGCTTCCTTCCTTCAGTATCCGGTAGCCAGAATACCGAGGGAGCAATCGTCTCCAAGCCTTGCTTCAGAGACTGGCAGGACAGATAATTCCACGTTACCTGCCCGACCTTATACCCAGGAGTCTCGGTGGCAACTTGTGGGGGCCGGGGCATGATAGAGTCCCTGTAAAAAGCCTCAGGCCAATGGTCATACGGGTTTGTCCTATCCATTCCATCTGGATGACAGAGAAAGAGAAATAACATCTAGAATACCAACATCAGTTGTGAGGACCTTACCAAGAAGCTCAGCAAAGAGGTACTACAACACCCAGGCGCTAGAGGAGGGCTACTGATTTCCACCTGGATAAAGAGACTCTGGATTTGCCTTCAGACCGGCCGGACTCTGCCTACCCTGTGGTCTGTTCCCTGGACTGTGGATGCTAAAGCCTTCAGTAAAGGTAAAGAGACTGCAACCTTGTGTCCTCGTTCTTCACTGCGCCTCACACCATTCCCCATCTACACTCTGGGAAGCCCTGGGGATACACTTCACCTGTGGGAAGGTATACCATCTAGCCGCCATCACATCACCCCAGCGGACCCCTAAGCAGCGTCGGTCACCCTGACCAAATACAACAGGTGGCATCACGAACATTATCCCTTTAAAGACCTTTCCTCATTTATCAACGGACGCCCCTAGGGCCATGGACCGAGTCAGCCACCGTGACATCCCTACCGAGAACCGAAGGACCCGGTACCGAGTACCCCATTGCCCTCCACAGACAGCACCACTAGTATTACTGGGTCTGTGCGCCGCAGGTGTAAGGTGCAAGCTATACCTCAGGATTCCCGGTGCTCCTCCAGAAAAAACAAGATGATGAATTCCATGGATGAGAAAAAAGTGGATAGCACTCACCGATCCTTTAAAATTCCATTCTTTATTCGGTAACGATTAAAAAATCATCATGGCCTGGAGAGTGAGAACAGGAGTGTGCGATAGCAGGTGCTGACGATGGCCGTTTCGTGCTAATACAGCACTTCTACGGGTCAATGCAGGGTCCATCCATTGTCTGGTGCATGTTTTAACTTGGTGCAGAGTTTCCTCAAAAATTACCCAAATATGTTTGATCTGTTGAATAAAGTGCATCCTGCTGCTGCTCGCATGTCTGTGTTGCAGCGTCATTTCTGTCTTTCTGCTCATCACCTCATATGTGATGTGCAAAAAAGGTGAAACTCCACCCTGCATACGCTATAGAAGCTTTGTGAGCAGCAGCAGACAATTGTAGACTTTCAACTGCAGCAAGCAGGGTGAGTCGCTCTGCAGAAAAACCACACTTCACCACCAATGACTGGACCTCCATGCGGGAATTGTGCACCATATTGATCTGCTTTGAATATTCCAGCAACATGGTCAGCGCTGATGACACCATCATCAGCATGAAAACACCAATTGTTTGTCTGCTGGATAAAACACTACAGGCTATGATGAATGAGGAAGTGGGTGATTAGGAAGATGAGCAGGAGGAACAGGGAACATTTGCACCATTATCAGGCCTATCATAAAAACAAGCGTACAGCCAGGGGGCAGTTTTGGAGAATGAGGAGGAAAAACAGCTGAGTTCACAGCAGGGTGGGTCTCAAAGCGGCTCACAAGCAAGCATTACTGGAGCGTGGATGGGGGTATAGTGAGGACACAGATTATACAACTCCCATCTAGGGCAGCCTGGCACACATGAGCTGCAGTCCCATCATTGTTTCAGGCAGTGGAGCGGGACGTAAAAATGTGACAATACAAGCAGACACTTATACAGAAACTACTAATCGCTTTCCCACCTGACAGTCGCAGCTGTCTAACAACAAGAGAGAGGCAGAGGAGGAAGTCACACACACAACTCTGGCACCGCCACCACCTCAATGAGATGGCCACAGTGTGGTACAATTTCATGAGTATGCCACAACATACAGCACCACCAAGTGATAGTATTTAACTATTGGGTTGGTGTTAAAATTGGACAAAAAATTGGACAGAGGTGCTGGCCTGCCCAGACAGCAAGTTTGATGTCAGAGAGTGTTGTTAGCACTACAGGTGGTGTGATCACAAACAGGCACATCCGCCTGTCCACAGAAATGATGGGGAAGATAAAATTCCTAAAAATGAACAAGGGGTAGATGACAAAGAACATGAAGGCAGCTTTGGCTAACTAGACAATTATAACAGCCGCATCCAGCTGTGGTAACACTGTATTTTGCATTTGTTTCATTTTTTTTGTGTGCTAAAATTTAAACATACCACAAAAAAATTTAAAACAGTGTTGACCCCCTCCCCCTCTTTCACTTGGACTTCTGCATCGTGGTTCAAATTGTTTTATATTTGGCAAATTTTTTGGTTGCCTATGTAATTTATTTTTAAGTTATTTCTTTAAGCACTTCATGACCCAGCCTATTTTGACCTTAATGACCTGGCCATTTTTTGCAATTCTGACCAGTGTCCCTTTATGAGGTAATAACTCAGGTACGCTTCAACGGATCCTAGCGATTCTGAGACTGTTTTTTGGTGACATATTTGGCTTCATGTTAGTGGTTAATTTAGGTCGATAATTTTGCGCTTATTTGTGAAAAAAATGGAAATTTGGCTAAAATGTTGAATTTTTGATCTGTTAAACCTGAGACATGTGACACAAAATAGTTAATAAATAACATTTCCCACATGGCTACTGTACATCAGCATAATTTGGGAAACAAATTTTTTTTTTGCTAGGAAGTTATAAGGGTTAAAATTTGACCAGCGATTTCTCATTTTTACAACAAAATTAACAAAACTATTTTTTAGGGATCACCTTACATTTGAAGTCAGTTTGAGGGGTCTATATGGCTGAAAATACCCAAAAGTGACACCATTCTAAAAACTGGACCCCTCAAGGTGCTCAAAATCACATTCAAAAAGTTTATTAACCCTTCAGGTGTTTCACAGCAGCAGAAGCAACATGGAAGGAAAAAATAAACATTTAACTTTTTAGCTCCAAAAATGATCTTTTAGCCTCAATTTTTTTTTCCAAGGGTAAAAGGAGAAAATGGACTGCGAAAGTTGTAGTTCAATTTGTCCTGAGTATGGTGATACCCCATATATGCGGGGGAACCACTGTTTGGGCGAATGAAAGGGCTAGGAAGGGAAGGAGCGCCATTTGACTTTGTGAATTAAAAATTGGCTCCAATCTTTAGCGGACACCATGTCGCATTTGGAGAGCCGCTGTGTGTCTAAACATCGGAGCTCCCCCACAATTGACCCTATTTTGGAAACTAGACCCCGAAAGGAAGTTATCTAGATGCATAGTGAGCACTTTAAACCCTCAGGTGTTTCAAAAATGGATCCGTAAAAATTAAAAAGTACTTTTTTTGCTCAAAAACTTACTTTTAGCCTCAATTATTTCATTTTCACATGGGCAACAGGATAAAATGGATCCTAAAATTTGTTGTGCAATTTCTCCTGAGTACACAAATACCATACATGTGGGGGTAAACCACTGGTTTGGCACACTCATTTAGCCTCAATTATTTCATTTTCAGATGGGCAACAGGATAAAATGGATCTTAAAATTTATTTGGCAATTTCTTCTGAGTACATCAATACCTCATATGTGGGGGTAAACCACTATTTGGGGCACGGCAGAGCTCGGAAGGGAAGGAGAGCCATTTGACTTTTTGAATGGCAAATTTGCTCCAATCGTTAGCGAACACCATTTCGCGTTTGAAGAGCCCCTGTGTGCCTAAACATTGGAGCTCCCCCACAAGTGACCCCATTTTGGAAACTAAACCTCCCAAGGAACTAATCTAGATGTGCGGTGAGCACTTTGAACCCCCAAGTGCTTCACAGAAGTCTATAATACATAGCCATGAAAAGAAAAAATCATTTTTCTTTCCTCAAAAATAATTTTTTAGCCCACATTTTTTTATTTTCACAAGGGTAACAGAAGAAATTGGACACCAAATGTTGTTGTCCAGTTTGTCCTGAGTATGCAGATACCCCATATGTGGAGGTAAACCACTGTTTGGGCACACATCGGGGCTCAGAAGGGAAGTAGTGACATTTTGAAATGCAGACTTTGATGGAATGGTCTGCGGGCATTACGTATTGTTTGCAGAGCCCCTGATGTGCCTAAACAGTAGAAAACCCCAACAAGTGACCCCATTTTGGAAACTAGACCCCTGAGGAACTTATCCAGATGTGTGGTGATCACTTTGAACCCCCAAGTGCTTCACAGAAGTTTATAACGCAGAACCGTGAAGATAAAGAAATCATTTTTCTTTCCTCAAAAATGATTTTTATCCCGCAATTTTTATTTTCACAAAGGTATCAGGGGAAATTGGACACCAAAAGTTGTTGTCCAGTTTGTCCTGAGTATGCTGATACCCCATATGTGGGGGTAAACCACTGTTTGGGCACACATCGGGGCTCGGAAAGGAAGTAGTGATGTTTTGAAATGCAGACTTTGATAGAATGGTCTGTGGGCATCACTTTGCGTTTGCAGAGCCCTTGATGTGCCTAAACAGTAGAAACTCCCAACAAGTGACCCCTTTTTGGAAACTAGACCCCCTAAGGAACTTATCTAGATGTATGGTGAGCACTTTGAACCCCCAAGTGCTTCACAGAAATTTATAACGCAGAACCGTGAAAATAAAAAAAAATCTTTTTTTTTCCTCAAAAATGATTTTTAGCTCGCAATGTTTTATTTTCACAAAGGTAACAGGAGAAATTGGACCCCTAAAGTTGTTGTCCAGATTGTCCTGAGTATGCTGGTACCCCTTATGTGGGGGTAAACCACTGTTTGGGCACACATTGGGGCTTGGAAGGGAGGGAGCACCATTTGACTTTTTGAACGCAAGATTGGCTGGAACCAATGGTGGCGCCATGTCACGTTTGGAGACCCCATGATGTGCCTAAACAGTGGAAACCCCTCAATTCTAACTCCAACACACCCCTAACCCTAATCCCAACTCTAACCATGACCCTAATCATGACCCTAACCCCAACACACCCCTAACCACAACCTTAACTCCAACACACCCCTAACCCTAATCCCAACCCCAACCACAACCTTAACCCCAACACACCCCTAACCCTAATCCCAACCCTAACCATAACCCTAACCACAAGCCTAACCCTAACCCCAACACACCCCTAACCCTATTCTTAACCCTAATTCCAACCCTATCTCTAATTACAACCATAAGCCTAATTCTATGTGCCCACGTTGTGGATGTGTGTGCAGATTTTTCCACACTGTTTTTGAAAAATCCGCTGGTAAAATGCACTAAAAGGTTACCACCAATCAGAGCCGGTGTTTCTCATGCCGTCACACAGATGACATAATAGGGAAACACCGAATGTATGGGTATGCCATTTATTTGAATGAGGTCTAGGCTCAGGCCGAGTATGGGTAGTGTTCTGGTACCTGAACCAAACTTTTTTAAATGTTCGGCTAAACCCACCGGACCCAAGCATTCATGGGTTTGCCCCTCACTAATAATTATAGTCAATGGTATTTAAAACTTCCAATGAGTACAATCTTATTAAATACTCATTTCAACACAAACATTTTGGTGAATATGTCCAAGAGCTGAGTGTATTCACAATTACATCAAAATAAGCACTGTTTTTGCTGCATTACTGTGTTTGGTTATGTCATTCTCTGCCACACTACTATATTCCCATTGTATCCAGCCTAAAAATACAAGTTAAGAGACATAAACATTGCAATCTAAAGCTGCTATATTAATGAAATATTCCTTGGATTGATGTATTTTTTATTGTGTTTACTTATGAATAATGCATTACTGCCCTCTGCTGCTTCCTTTCATGTTTTAATGAAGCAAGGATATTGTGTTTAAAGAATTGCCACAAGTTACATTTCCAACTACATTCATCTGTCTTTATGAGAGCAACTGTGTGTTGTAAAGCACTGGTTTGTAGTGTCAATAGAATACTTGTGCTGAGGGAACAGGCAGTAGAGTAGACACAGGAGAAAGAGTTTGCTATTGTAATAGCCTCAAATATACACCCACAGATAGACTTTCTGCAAGTCGCATTGCTTAGTAGATCCCAAATGCTCTCTGGGGTTCTCCTTTTCACTCTTATACTGGCATCTATTGCAGCTACCCATGGATTATGTCCATGTAGTAACTACTTCCCAGTGGTATGACTCTTGGAATGAGCAAGTTTGTTCTGAACCAGATAAAAAGGAACAATGGCAAAATTTTAAAAATGTCAATAGCCACGGTATAGCCGAGTTCAAGTCCAGGAAGTCAGACAATGATGTAAGGCAGTAGACAGGCATTCTAAAACATGCAAAGGGTTTGTAAGAAGGACCAACCAGAGGAAATGTGGAGTCAGAACTATACCAGTGTCACCCCCAGTCAGCCTCCATAAACAATAATGTAATTAGGCCTCAATTAGCATTCCATATCCTGCATGTGGACATGTGTGTCTCTATTCCTCTATGTACAGGGCCTCTCTGATACACAACTTTGAAGACTGGTGGGAGACAGGACTTCAGTGACCTTTTTTCGCTTTTCAATTAAATGTTGCTGGTTAAGGTGGTGAGGTTTGAGTATCTCTACCCATCCAGATGACTGATCACAAGAAAAATATATAAAAGGAAACACACATGTTTAGGGATTGTTGTTGGTGCTGTGCCTTGGAAGGGCTAGAATCTGCTGCTGAGGTCAAATCCTGGTGCCATTATTTGGACTATTAGAGACTGGGGATCATCAGTCACGTGGCATGGTGTTATTTTGTCTACCATACTGGGTTTTAGGAGCTATTCTAAGTGTCAGTGCTTTATTTTCCTTGGCATCAGAAATATTGCCCTTTCTGAGTTTAGTTCTCTCTAGCTGTTTCCCATTTTCCCATTTTAGCTAGCCCTATTACTTTCTGGGTGAAAGTTTATATATTCACTCTTCACTGCACTTCGTTGCGAGCAATACCTCTTGGTGGATGTGTATTTGGGGAGTTCTAACACTTCAGCTAAAGGGCTTACCTTGCTTGGTAAACTCCAGTTGAAGTCTTACAGTGAGTCTGTTTGCTGTCTCGTCCAGCACATTTTCCTTTTACCACTGTTCGTCTCTGGGAAGGTATACTGGTTCTTTTTCACTTGGCTCTCCTTAGCTTTGCCTCTCCACCCTGTATGAATGTGTTTACGTTTTTCACCCTAGATTTTCATATCCTATTTCACAATTTCCTTTCCTCTTGTTTACAGTGTGCTGCGGCCTAACCCTCTGGTTCCTCAGGAGGTATGAGAAACCCCTAGATGGTCTTTTAGGGAGTTAGGTCCGAAGTGGTGATTTAATTGAGCAGCTAGGGCTTTTCTAGTTTGTAAAGGGAGCAGTTGGGTGCAGGAGCAGTGTTTCCCTTATGTGAGTGTTTACAGATGTGGAAGATCAACAATGACAATTTGTGAGTGCAGGAAGCAGAGCTTAAGCCAAAGATAAGAGCCTGTGCCTTCAGCCCTGTAACTTTACTACATAATATCAAAAAGAGAGCCAAAATGCTGATGGATTGTCTAGGCAGGGGGCCATGAGTCATGTCAGCTATATCTATGTGTATTTGACAAATGACCCGTTGAGATCAATCATTTGTACACAATTCAAGGGGGCAAGGGTTTGTAGCCGAATGTCGGCCTCCATGGATGATAATGTAGTTAGGTCTCCATTTGCATTCCATGTCCTGCATCTAGTGGGGGCATGTGTGTCTGCGTTCATATCTGCTGGAGGTCTCCCTGAAACACAACTTTGCAGACTGTCCAGAGATAGAACTTCAGTGACCTTCTTTCACTCTTGAATTATATGTATCTAATGGTTAAGGGAGTGTGAGTGAGTATCTCTACCCAACCAAGTAGCTGATCCCAAGAAGAAGGTAGAAAAAGAAAGACACGTTTGTGAATTGTTGTTGGTACTGTGTCTTGGAAGGGCTTGGATCTGCTGCTGAGACCAGATCCTGGTGCCGCTACTTGAACTATTAGAAGCTGGGGATCATTGGCCATGTGGTATTGTGTTGTTTTACCCATTCTATTGGATTTGAGGGGTTATTCTAAGTACCAGTGTTTTTTTTTTCTTAGCATTGAATTACCTGGTGGCTCTTCCGTATTGGTTCCTGCTCCAGTGATACAGACTCTGGAGTATTATATCTATGATTGGTGGAATATTCCCCAAGTGACAAAATAAAGTTTGTTTAATTGTTCACCAGTCTGCTGTCCCTGAGTGCTCTGTCACACACCCTGTTGCAAGAACTAGAGGGTAATCTTATATAAAGTGTACAAGAGTAACAATACAAATAATAAGTGGCAACTAGCAGGGAAACAAGTGGAGATGTAAAGGGATACTACCAAAATCCCAAGTTAACCCCATACAACCCCATCCATAAAATAAGGAAAAATTTGCTAACTAGTGATGAGCGAATATACTCGTTACTCGAGATTTCCTGAGCATGCTCGGGTGTCCTCCGAGTATTTTTTAGTGCTCGGAGATTTAGTTTTCATCCCTGCAGCTGAATGATTTACATCTGTTAGTCAGCATAAGTACATGTCGGGGTTGCCTGGTTGCTAGGGAATCCCGACATGTAATCAAGCTGGCTAAGGGATGTAAATCATTCAGCTGAGGCGAGGAAAACTAAATCTCCGAGCACTAAAAAATACTCGGTCATCCGAGCGTGCTCGGGAAATCTCAAGTAACGAGTATATTCGCTCATCGGTATTGCTAGCCATTGGTGATCCAACTGCTGTAACCCTCCCCCCCGTAAACTTGAGAACAGAGCTCTGGAACTCAGAGGATGGAACAGAGTTCCCAGTGGTCAGACCACCAGTGATCAGCAAGTTATCCCAAATCCATTAGATTGGAAATAACTTGTGACTTTGGGAATGACACCTTAAGAAGATCGATGAGTGTGGCTATTTGCTGCCAATATTTGTGCGTGAGCACAAAAATGCTTGGGTGCTCATTGCTCGGGTCGAGCAAATTGGAATACTCGGGTACTCGACCCGAGCAACGAGCCCAATGTAAGTCTATGGGAAACCCGAGTATTTTTACAGTGATCCCCCCAGGGGTCATTTTAAAGTCTAAAAGAATCTGAAAATGACGGAAACACTGCTGAAATGAAACGGGAACATCATGGGGATCGCCCCTGGAAGCATTTGACTCCTAGGTCACAGCTGTAAGCAATGTGGTCAGAGTTTCACGCAATTTTTACAGGTGCACACAAAAACTAAACCAAAATGGATTTTGCTGGGAACTATGTTAAAGTACATCCTTTCCAGGGTAATGACTTGCATATAAGGCAAAATAATTAACCCCAGACAAAAATGTTCCTCCATCACTTGGGCTATGCTTACACGCAGCGTTTTTGATGCGTTTTTCAACTTTAACATTGCTTTCAACTAATACAAATGCATTCAATGGGAAATGTCATTGTAACATTTAACAACCCTGCCTGGCCATGTGTTGTGTGACACATAAGGAGACACATCTTGTTTCATTTATGAAAGAGGGACTTAAAGTCTTAAAGCCTTAAAGCCTATTTTTAGAGGGGCATCAGGCGGCATTTCTTAATCAGAAATTTCTTATTAATCAGTTGGTCTCCTATGCTGTTATTGCCTATGCAGTGAGTGGTTGGGCCGCCATTATGACGCACTCCAATACCCCTTTCATGAGAGGTACAGGAGGGCTTCCTGAAAAAATGTTGCATTGAATGCAAGGCCAGCCCTGATATCAAGTTATATGCACCCCAAGAATCCTTTGAACCCAAGTACTGGATGGCCACAGGAAAATATACTTCACATTATTCATTTTGCAATCCCATACTATTTTCTTATGTATTAACTGCAAGGCCTGCCCTGCTACCAAGTCATATGCACCCCAATAAGCCTTTGAACCCAGGTCCTGGATCGCCACAGGAACACCCACTTCACATTCTTCAGTTGGTCCTGCAATACTGTTTCCCTATGCATTGAATGCAAGGGCCACCTTGACCCAAATTTGCACACTACACAATCCCCCCTTGGAAGAAACATGGAGGAGGGCCTCATAAAAACATGTCCCATTACAAAAGAGTTTGTCTCCTAGACTTGTAATGCCCATACACTAAGTGCATGGGCTGACAAACATTTCCCTGTGTGGGGTACATTTTTTAATAATCTTTTATGGGGATCATGGACACCCTTGCCCAAAAATTGACTGGCTGTAGCAGCACGGAACACGTTAACCCTGGTAATCTAGTGGCGGAGAATGATGAGACATTGATGAAAGCCTCATTAACCTCTTTCTGACCTCAAACGGGATAGTACATCTGTGGTCAGAACCCCCGCTTTGATTTGGGCTCCCGTGGTGAGCCTGCATCAAAGGTGGGACATATCAGCTGTTTTGTACAGCTGACATGTGCCCGCAATAGCCGGGTTCAGTACTTGTAAGGCAGCAAAGAAGGAACAATTCACTATTTACATTCTTGTCAGTGTTTTTGACGATTATTTGAACCATTCTGGAGGAAGTACCGGCAGGGGTAGTCCCTTTGGATATTGGAGACCACCTGGTACCACATAGGGAGCTCCTTCACTCCTGATCGGGGTCTGAGTACCCACAGTGTTCCGTTCAAGGGTAACCTTTGCACAGGTTAACATGGGGTTTGGCTCAGTAGCCACGATGGTTTCAATAGTGGTGACAGTGCAGGTGGTGGTCCTAGTAGCAGTGCATGTTGGGGTAACAGTGGTAGTGGTAGTTGTAGCGGTAGTCTTGATGCATGGTGGCAAGGTGGTTACGGGAGTTAGCACGGCTGAGGCTCTGGTATGATGTGCCACAATGTCTCTCTTCTTGTGCACATTTAAAGCAAAACAGCCTTTCTCACCGAAATGTCTGGTGTAGGTAACAGTGTCCCCCGGGTACAAGTCTCGGTCTGGGTGGCCTTCCCAGAGGTGGGATTCCACATCCCTCCTATTTACAAAGACCTCGGCATACAGTCCTTGCTCCTTCATAAAGCCCCATCCCCCTCAGAGTTTGAAGGCTACGATTGTGCCCTGCTTACGCGGGGCCTGGTGAGTGGTGCGGTCCTTACGGGCCTGGGCCTTGACTGCTAGGTTGCGTTGATCATGTGCCTTGCATTTGGCCTGGTGTCTCTCCTCTTTCTCCTCCCACTGATGGGCAAGCTGGGCCTGGTAGTCCTCCCAACTCAGAACCTCAATAGTCTCTCCTTTTTGTGTTTCTGCACCGGGGAACCCCATGAAATCTGGTCCGGGATTCACCCAGCAGTACACAGTCCACTCTGCATATACCTCACCCGGCAGGGTGGTGGGCGCAATTGGGGCTTTCAGGAACCGCTCCATCCCCATGGCCTGGTCCCAAGGTTTGAGACGCTGAAGTCAGTGGGTACCGCGGGGAGGTGGAGTTGCTATGGGGCCTACCAGTAGGTCTTCTTTCACCGGGGCAGGGTCAGCATTCTTACCTGCCGCAGCAGTGTCCTCGATGTCGGCTGGCTCTGCTGGCGGCAGCGTCCGTGACGGTGTTGGCAGCGGCTCCTGGAGCGATGCAGGGAGCGGTGGCAGTGGCGGTGTCGGTGGGTCCTCTGCAGGTGTTATCTGGCATGCGGCCTTGGTGGTCACCCGCAGCTGCAGAAGTTGGTCGATCAGCTCGTCCACTCTGGCCTGCAGGAAGTCAGCGCTTACTGTGGAGGCCTGGTCGCGGTGCCTCTCCGGGTAGCTGGTGGAGTCCTCTGCTCTGACCCCATGCTCTCATTCCAGGAGGCTTGCCATGGCATCCTCCACGTGGCTAGCTCCTTCCTTGTCCTTTTCCCGTTCTCTTCTTCTTGGGCGGTTTTGTTTTCTTTGCCTCCGCCCGCCATTGAGGATCAGGAGGCGGATCTCGGCTGCTGACAGACACGTCCTCAAGGTACAAAGATATTTAGACTGGGCGGCCATTGTTCTTCATGCTTCTCAGTTCGTTCATGCCCACAACTTCATGCCCTTCCTCTTCTCCTGTGCTCCTCATGGCGCTGTAATGGCGGCAGTTTTGGCAGGAATTTTTGGCGGTAAATGGAAATACACAGTCTGAAGCAAATCACAGTTCAAATACAGTTCTGGCACAGTTCTTAGGCGCACATGACCTGATTTTCAGGCTTAAGTAGATCCTGTTCGTGACAATAAGATTTTGCAGTGCCCCCACGTAAGGGCAATGGGGTACTCGGTACCGGGTCCTTCAGTTCAGGGGATGTCATGGTGGCCCGACCCCGTCCGTGGCCCTTTGAGGGATGTACAATAAAAGGAAAAGTTTATATAATGTTCGTGATGCCACCTGTGGTATTCAGTCAGGGTGACCGACACTGCTTAAGGGTCCGCTGGGGTGGTGTTATGGCAGCCAGATGGTATACCTTCCCACAGGTGAAGTGTGTCCCCAGGGCTTCCCAGAGGTGTAGATGGTGGATGGTGGATGATGTAAGGTGCAGTGAATAACGAGGACACAAGGTTGCAGTCTCTTTACCTTTACTGAAGGCTTCAGCATCCACAGTCCAGGGTACAGACCACAGGGTAGGCAGAGTTCAGCCAGTCCGAAGGCAAATCCAGAGTCCCCTTATCCAGGTGGAAATCAGTAGCCTTCATCTAGCGCCTGTGTGTTGTAGTACCCCCCTGCTGAGCTTCTTGGTTGAGGTCCTCACAACTGGTGTAGATGTTCTAGATGTTATGTCTTCCTCTCTGTCCCCAGATGGTATGGATAGGACAAACCTGTATGACTGATGGCCTGAGGCTTTTTACTGGGACCCTAGAGACGCCCCAGCCCCCACAAGTTGCCACCGTGCCTCCTGGGTATATGGTGGGGCAGCCAACGTGGAATTAACTGTCCTGCCAGTCTCTGAAGTAAAGCGTAGAGACTATTACTCCCTCGGTATTCTGGTTACCGGCTTCTGCGCCTCAGAAGGAGGCAGCCTTTTACAGGGCAGAACTCCTTCTGGTTTTCTCTCCTTGTGCTATGACTTCATTTCTCACCCGCTACAATACAATTCTCTTTCGTGTCCTTCCTTAGGATGCTGCCGCACGTGGAGCAGGTGCAGGTCCGTGGTTTTCTGTCTAGGCCTCTGACAGGATCCCACCCCTGCGGAGCTGCAGCAGGAAGCAAAGAAGAGGACAACATCATATGAAGATGGGAGGCGCTGGACTCGTACCGCGACGCCCATTGGACCGGACTGCACCAGGACCGCCCTTGGGTGAGTATAATCTAAATTGTCTTTCTTATCTTTCAGGTTACATCAGGGGCTTATCTACAGCATAATAGAATGCTGTAGATAAGTCCCTGATGCCAGTGGCCTTAGCGTATAGGCAAATTTTGGGGTGACAGATTCCATTTAAAGGGAAAACTGAACAGCTCTTCGGAGTGTCCAAGTGTGGGATCAGTTGTCTCAGGGCACTCGGCATGGTGGGAGGAAGAAGGATCAGGGTGAGTAATATGCGGTCCACACTCATGGCTACTCAGACTTGACCGTGTGGAAGATATGGTGGTGGTGGTGGCTAAGTGACTGGAAGCATTATCCGCTATCCAACCAACAACTGTTTCACACTGCTCTGGCTTCAATAGTGGTGTGCTGCGCTCCCCTAGAAACTGGGACAGGAAGGTCGATTGAGAAGATGTGGGTCTTTGTTATGGCCCACTTTCAGCTTGGCCACGGCCTCGTCCTATTTATGCACCATCAGCTTCACGTCCACTTCCCTGTCCCTTGCCCCTTGCCTTTCTCATTTTAAATGGACTACTGAAATATTTTAAAAGTTCAATACAAATGGATTAATTTTGAGAAAACATATATGTCATCAGTATGCCTGAAAAGCAAGTATTTGGAGACCACAGATACACCGGGCATTTGACGGTGATAACAGACTGTTTAAATATGTGGCCTTTTTTTTAAAAAAAATGTAATCCACTAAATACTGAGTAGACAAAGGTTAGCAGACAAAAAATACAATGTATGCCTGCAAAGTGAGGATGTCAACAGCAGGCATCTGACAGAGATAACAGACTGTTTAAATATGTGGCCTTTTCTAAACAAAAAAAAATTAAACCACTAAATACTGAGTAGATCAAGACTAGCAGACAAAACAATGCAATTTATGCCTGCAAAGCGAGGATTTTGACACAACAGATACACCAGGTGTCTGACAGAGATAACAGACTGTTTAATATGTGGCCTTTTTTAAAAAAAAAAAAATTTTAAACCACGAAATAATGTGTAGAACAAGGCTAGCAGACCAGGTGTCAGACGGAGATAACAAACTGATCAAAATGTGGCCTTGATTTTTTTGGACCACTAAAATTGTGTCAATATGTAGGTCTATGACACTAAAAAAAAAATGTGAGTACTGAAATTGTAAAATATTTAGCGCAATGATATGCGATGCGTGTGGCGTACAAATCACAGTGATAAATATAACAACTGTAGCTAAATATTTTTGGGCCAGCTACAGATTTTTGGGGCAGCAAAATGGTGTCCAAAAATGTTGTAAGACACTCCAAAAAATAATATAAATGAATTAATATTAATATTAATATAATTATATAAAAAAAGGCCAGATTATTCTGCGCACTCACATCTGATGCTTGGGACAAAAAATAAATTAAATTGTTAGATTTTCACGCTCTTGTATTGCAATGATCTGGCTTTAGTCTGCAAGGTGACTAACCAAATAAATGTAGAAAAAAGAGGGGTATGGATTGCTCTCTAATAAAATTAGCAGGTATAAGCTGCAAAAAAAAAAAAATTGCCATGGATACCTGCAGCTACGTATATATAAAATATGCAGCAGCAGAGAGGATTGGAGGTTTTCGAGGTATGCCTGACGGCCTTGCACTGATGTGGAGATGTGCACATAGACACCCCTGCCTACCTAGCACTGCAATCTATGTACTCCCGAATTAGCCCTAAAAAGGACTCTTGGTTTATCAGGATTTGTGGATTAAACACTAGTAGATCCACACTTACTAATAAACGTAAGAATCTGACTCTATCTCAGCAGTAGCTCTACCTATACTAGCTGAGTCCAGAGCAGAATGCAGCAAGCAGGGCGGCGCCAGGTCTCTTATTAACCTGATGACGCTGTGTGGCTAGCCAGTCAATGTAATACCACAACAAAGATAGCTGCAGTATTACAGAGCATGGCAGACAAAAGCACCAAAATTAAACGGAGGAGACCCGAGCTCCCGCCGAATAATCCTGGAGATTCTCGGTGCTCGCCGAGTACACCAAGCACAGTGATACTCGGGCGAGTATCAAGTAGTGGCGAGCACATTCACTCATCACTAGTTCCCACTCCTACTGGGTTGTTGGTTCTCTAGCCAGCCTTTTCAAAACTTGGTGTGAAAAGCACAAGAAAAGGCAAAGTCCTAACTAGAGATTCAAATAAACTGAATGGGGCAATTCAGGAGACAATCCAGTCCTGCTCATCGTTATTTTCAGCCATGAAGTGTAAGAGCATAATGTGGAATATCTCCTGGAATATCTCCTGAAAAAAATGAATCAAGTTAACAGTATTTTATATAAAGCACTTGTGTTAAATATGAAAGGGCGACGGATAAACAATAATTTAAAACAAAAAACTATGGGAGGGAAAAATAGAAAAACTTAAAGCTTACTGTCACTCTGGTATTGGCACCCTTTACATTAAATTAGTATGGAAACACATTTTGACTAGCCTGTGGTAAATTTATTGTCGATGTCCATGTCACATGAAATAACTAATGAATGATGTCTTCAGTGTTTTAAAAACCCATATGGTAGGCCCTGTTCCTTTTTCACAATGGTGAAGAGATGTCTGAGGACATCAAAACTGCTATTATTAGCAAACACAAGACTTCCAAAGGGTGTGAGGTGATTTCCAAAGACCTTTGTATCCCAGATTCAACAGTGTGCAAGGTAATTAAGAAGTTTGCCAAGCTTATAACCATCAAGAACCTCATTGGATGTGGGGGAAATAGGAAGACAAGGGATGTCTTTGAAGGTTGGTGCAAATGGTGCAAAAAACACTACCTCAAACATCCAAAGAACTGAAGGTCAAGCTGGAACAGTCTAGGGTCATAGTTTCAACAAGTACCATATGCCACACACTAAACCAAGCAGAGATTTTTGAGAGAAGGTCAAAGAAGAAATCATTGCTGAAGAAAATACATAAAAAGGAAATTCTGATCTTTGCATAAGAGTACCTTAACAAACCACAATCCTGTGAAAATTTTCTGTTGACAGATGAAAAAAAAATAGAACTTTTTGGTAATGCAATATGAGGTTTGTTTACAGACTGCAATGAAGCTTATAAAGAAAAAAACACCCTACCAACAGATAAGCATGGTAGAAGATCCATAATGCGGTGGGCTTGCTTTGCTGATTCTGGTACTGTAGGCCTTGAACGTATCATAGGAATCATTAAATCAGAGAATTATCAAGAGATTTTAGAGTGAAATGTCCTACCCAGTGTAGGAAAACTTGGTTTGAGTCGAAGATCATGGGTCCTCCAGCAAGACAATGACCCAAAGCACATTTAGAAATACAAAGGAATGGTTGAAAAAGAAAAATGGAATGTTTCAAAATGGCCCCCAGGCAATATACCAAACCTTGTCATGGGGGCCCAAAAAAATAGAGGCAGCACACCATTGGAAGTAGAAGTTTAAAGGTGCTAAATTTTAATATCCCTTCACGGTAGCCCTGTAGACCTGGAACAGGTTCAAAACCCAACATAATAGGAGATGGTTATAGTTAATGTCATAATGGTAAGTATGCCCCCCATTAGCTGGGGCTGGTTACCCACCATATAAGGAAAAGAGGGAGACCCATGCCCTGTGACAAGCACGATCTCGACCACAATGCCAATAGGGAAGCATAAACCAGAACACCATTAAAAATGTGGGAAAGAAGAACCTTCATATATATTATTTTGTATGTTTTGAACGCTTATAGGATATAATTGGTGGGGTTTTGTATTCATCTATTTCTTGAAGACATCGGCCTATCATTGGCGAATGTTTTTTGACAATACCCACCAGTGCATTACTCTCTTCACAGAAGGCTGTAACCAATGGAATCCTTTTCAAAGTTTTCTCTTTTTTTCTTTTACATAAAAGATTCTCCCTATCCATACCTCTTACTTCATCCTCCCATTTTTTTAGGACTTTGATAGGATAATTCCTCTGTTTAAATTTTTTTGTCATCATTCCAAGAGAATTTTCCATGATTTTATAATCACTTATTACTCTCTTAACTCGTAAGTATTGACTATAAAGCAATGCTTCCATTAATTTGCGAGGATGATGACTCTCATACTTTAACAAGCTATTCTTATCAGTGGACTTTATGAAAATTTCAGTGGACAATCTCATATCTTCACAATTTACCAATACATCCAAGAATTGTAAGTTAGGGCTAGCAGAATGCACCAAGTAAAGGAAGAAAACAACAAGGTGCGTTCGCAGCCCGGGGTCCACCATGCAGAGATATCTGCTGCAAAGTAGTTGGCGGCACTATATGGTGGTATAAGCGAACTCTGTTAACTTTACAGAATCGCAAAGATATGAAAACGCTGTGCCCTGTTAACCTCACAGAGGATCACCGCTACCTAACTGAGCAAAGCAAAGAGTGGTCATGCAGACTTATTTCATTCAGTCGGGCCCTGAATCCAAGCATACAAAACTCCTCACCGGAGGTGCCGGTATTCTAAGGGCTTATTTTAGCCAACCCCAACCACATGCAGACATGACCCCCAAGTAGCAAAGCTCATAACATAGGTTGATACTAGCACATGGCTGGGCAGCCATGCGAACCTTTTATAGCTGCAGCAGACAAGGACCTTCCTAGTGGTCCAATTGGAGCTGCTACAGGACCTGAGCATGTGACCCCCGACCTCCAATGAGAAGTCCTCTCATGGGCATGCTCAGTGTGTACAAAGCAGGACTTAGTCCCAGAAAAGCCTGCTCACCAGTGATCAGTGCTGGCTACAAAAGCAGAGCCTGGAAAGGCAGCAGTAACCCTTTGCACAGTATCAGGCTGAGCGACATGCTGGGACTGTTGTCTCCGCTGAGCAGGCTCCACTGCGGCTGATGCAGAATGGTAGACCGCAGGAGACATGGTTTGAGATTCCCCCTGTGCAGTGGTGGGAACTCGACTTCTAACATTACACCCCTCCTTGGGCCTCGCTATGCTGAAAGGCTGCAATGAGCAGCGGAGCCCAAATGTGCTCCACAGGTTCCCAGGTTCTGTCCTCTCTGCCGTGACCCTTTCAGTCCACCAGATATTTCTTGCCACGTACCACCTTGCACCCCACGACAGAGTTCACCTCAAACTTATCCATGTGTAATAACTATAGGGGATAACTCAGGAGACTCTTTGCGTGGAACAAGACAACTACAGGACACAGTTTTATAAGTGGTAAAGTCTATATTATCACATGGTGATTCAAACAGGTGCAGAGAGAAACTCAAGTCCACAACACTTGGTGTAATATTAAATGCAGCTAGCAGTCTTTAGGAAACTTCAGAGGAAAATGCAATCACGCAGAAAGTCTATTAAGTACAATTATTCTTGAGGATACTTGACACGAATAAGTCCTTGCTTAGTCCAAAACACAGATAGATATGCTTATAAGGCAGTTCAAATAATATCTTAGCTCAACCAGGGAGGCCTGGGTAATAGTCTCAGTTCTTGCAGAGCAGCAACAGCTTACATGTCCAGCAAATGCAGATGGAAGTAAACACGAGCAGCAGATGAAGGAGGATTACTGGAACTGGTGTATGCAGCAGGAACTCAGAGCAGAGTATCAGGACAACCCCACAGGTTCACAGGAGCAGGTATATAGCCAGGGAGTCACCAGAGGTCAGGAGCTGGATGCAAGGCAGAATACTCTAGCACAGACCGGAGGCTGGGGTGGAGTTTTATAGCAGGAAGACACAGTGCACATGAGACCAAAGACGCCATCTTTGAAAAGGACAGTAATGCACAAAAGGTAAAAAAATGTTCAGAGTCCTGACACCGTGGATGAATCCGATGTCCCGGCAGATGACTAGGAAAACCATGACAATTAGATGGGCTTTAAGAGGGAAACGTGAAATGTGTCGGTGATTCCAATGCGCGGAGGAATAGCCAAATGGTAGACAACAGGATTGACCTGTTCCAGAACCTTGAAAGGGCCTATGTAGCGAGACGCAAACTTAGTGGACTCAACTCCCAGCCTGATGTTACGGGCAAAGAGCCACTCTAAGTCGCCAGGAGCAAAGGTCGGAGTAGGGTGCCGGTGTGCATCAGCAGAACCATTCATTCTGTCCTTGGAGGTCCAGATAGCATCCTGTGTGCGGTCCCAAATGTCACGTGCCTCCACCGCCCAGTCTGCCACCCTAGAATCGGTGGATGATACGGGCATGGGCACAGGGACACGCAGATGCTGGCCGTAATTAAGGAGAAATGGAGTATGCGCTGTAGAGTCGGCTACGGCATTGTTCAAGGCAAATTCCACCCAAGGTAGCAAAGATGCCCAGTCATCCTGCCTGGCGGAGACAAAATGTTGCAAGTATGTGACCAGAGTCTGGTTGGCCCTCTCTACCAACCCATTCATCTCAGGATGATAAGTAGAAGAGAGATTCAGCTCAATGCTGAGTAAATGACAGAGCTCTCTCCAGAACCGAGATGCAAACTGAGGACCCCGGTGACTGACAATTTTGGCAGGCATGCCATGTAATTGGAAAACGTATTTGACGAACAACACCGCTAAAGCCCGTGCAGAAGGTAACCGTGGAAGCAGAACCAAGTGCACCATCTTAGAAAAATGGTCGGTGACTACCCAGATAACTGTACAGCTCTGAGACTTGGGTCAGCCTACCATGAAGTCCATCCCGACCATCTCCCAGGGCCTGTTTGCCACCGGCAGGGTGTAAAGTGTCCCAGCAGGCCGTTGCTGAGGAGACCGATTCTTGGTGCAGGAGATACACGCCCGAATATAGTCCCCAACATCACGGGCCATATGCGGCCACCAGTACGTCCTCGTCAAGAGCACAGATGTCCTCTTAGTCCCAAAATGTCCACCCACCCTGGATGAGTGAGCCCAAGAGATAACCTACGGTCGCAAATTAGATGGAACGAAAGTCTTGCCTGGGGGCACAGACTCTAGCAAAACCGTAGCCACAGTTCTCAGGCTCTCTGAAGGGAAAATAAACCTAGGCTCCTCTTCCTCTGATGACACTTCAGAGCGAGAGAGAGCGTCGGCACGAATGTTCTTCTCCCAGGAAAGAAAATGGAGGGTGAAATGGATCCGGGAGAAGAACAAGGACCATCTAGCCTGGCGAGAATTTAGTCGCTGGGCTGTCTGTAAATACACAAAGTTCTTGTGGTTTGTGAACACTTGGAAGGGAAAACGAGCTCCCTCCAGGAGGTGTCTTCACTCCGAGAAAGCCAACTTCATGGCTAGCAACTCCCTGTCCCGGATGGAATAATTCCTGTCCGCTGGTGAAAAGGTCTTGGAGAAGAAGAAGCAAGGATGCTTCCGACCCTGAGCATCCTTTTGGAAGAGAACTGCTCCAGCATCAATGGATGAGGCATCCACCTCCATAATAAATGGCTTATCTACATCGGGGCGATGTAGGATGGGAGCACTAGCGAAGTGTGACTTAATCGAGAGAAATGCCTTGGAGACCTCCTCCAACCACAACTTGGCATTTGCTCCCTTCTTGGTGAGGTCAACCAAGGGAGCTACCAAAGTTGAGTGGGGAATGAACTGGCGATAGTAATTAATGAACCCCATAAAGCGCTGCACCGCTTTGAGAGAATGGGGTCCCTGCCAGTCCATCACAGCCTGTAGCTTGGCAAAATCCATAGCCAATCCCTTAGCAGAGATGATATAGCCAAGGAAAGGTAAGGACTCCTGCTCAAACACACACTTCTCCAACTTGGCATAGAGGGAGTTAGCCCGTAGGAGGTCGAAGACCTTGCAAACATCTCTCCGGTGAGAGTCAATATCTGGAGAGTAGATAAGAATATCATCCAGATAAAATACGACCGAGGTGGAGAGCATATCCCGGAAGATGTCATTTACAAAGTCTTGGAAAACGGCTGGGGCATTACAAAGCCCGAAGGGCATCACCAGATATTCATAGTGCCCATCGCTGGTGTTAAAATCCGTCTTTTATTCGCCCCCTTCATGGATGCGAATCAGGTTGTAAGCACCCTGCAGATCTAATTTAGTAAATACCCTTGCTCCACGTAGCCTATCAAAAAGCTCAGATATCAGGGGTAGTGGGTACTTATTCTTAACGGTGATGGTGTTAAGACCCCTGTAGTCTATGTATGGACGCAGTTCTCCACTCTTCTTCTGTATGAAGAAGAACCCAGCCCCTGCAGGTGACATTGACTTCCTAATGAATGCTCTTGCCAGATTCTCTCGGAAATACTGGGACATTGCCTCTGTCTGTGGAAGAGATAATGGATAGATTCGACCCCGGGGAGGCTCTGCACCAGGCAAGAGGTCAATAGGACAGTCATAGGGGCGGTGAGGCGGAAGGGTCTCCGCAGCCCTTTTGGAGAACACATCCGTATAGGAGCAATAGTGTTTGGGAAGAAAGGAAAGATCTGCGGGTACCTCAGTTGTAGCAACCTGAACGCATTCCCTCTGACATCTACCCTCACGGGATTTACTCCATCCCAGAATTCTCCCTGAGGACCACTCTATATGAGGAGAATGGTAGCGTAACCATGGTATCCCCAACAGGACCTCATCAATTCCCTCGGGAATGACAAGTAGGGAAATAATCTCCTGATGAGATGGAGACATGGAGAGAGTGAATGGAAAGGTTTGGTGTATAATCTGTGAGGGCAGTGTCGACCCATTTACCACTCGAATGGTCACAGGTTTGGCGAGCATCACCAGGGGTATTGCGTGTCGCTGGGTGAAAGCAGATGACATAAAGTTGCCTTCCGCCCCGGAATCCACGCAAAGCTCTACCATAAGAGTGGATGGGCCTATGGTAATTGTCCCCTTTAAGGACAATTTAGAGGAAAATGTCTCCGTGTCTAGTGTACCTCCTCCAACTACCACTAGACGCCTACATTCCCCCGACTGCTGAGTACACCTGGAGGCAAGATATTCTGACTGCTGGCAAATGTGACAGACCTGACGTGGGACTGGGACTTGGATCCCGCTCGTGACACCTCTATGGCCTCATGTGACTCGAGAGCCTTGTCCGGAGATTCTAGAGGTTTGGCGAAGGTGGGAGCCAGCCGAAACCTCTGCCTACACTGGGCTCGCTCCAACCTTCGCTCGCGAAAACGAAGGTCGATGCGAATTGATATAGCTATAAGCTCCTCCAGTGTGGTGGGAATCTCGCTAGTGGCCAAAGCATCCCTCACATGGTCAGCCAGCTCCCTCCAAAACACTGGGATGAGAGCTTTATCCAGCCACTCCAGCTCAGAGGCTAGAGTCCGGAAACTGACAGCAAAATGGCTGACCTTGTATGACCCCTGAGTTAATGCCAGCAGTTGGAGCGCCGTATCATGGGTGACTCGAGGTCCTAAAAAGACCTGCTTCAAAGTGCTCAAGAACCAAGAAGAACTCTGCACCACATGATCGTCGTGCTCCCACAGCGGCATAGCCCACTCCAACGCCCTGTCCGATAGAAGAGAGATTATAAATCCCACCCTTGCCCGCTCTGTAGGAAAACGTGCAGCCAGAAGCTCGAGGTGTATACCGCACAGGCTCACAAAACCCCTACAGGTTTTACTGTCACCAGAGAATTTCCTTGGCAGCGGGAGATGGGATAAAGTCGGAACAGAGGGGGCAGTGGACAAAGTTGCTGCAGCCGTGCTAGCAGCCTGAACAGCTATTGCGGTTACATCCACAGCTGAGGTTGCACGCGCGAGAGTTGCCAACGTTCCCTCCAGCTGCTGGATGTACCCCTGCAATCGCTGTTTGTCCACAGTTACTTAGCCAGATCCTGGCACTAGTATACTGATAGGGCTAGCGGAATGCACCGAGTATAGGAAGGAAACAACATGGTGCGTTCGCAGCCCAGGGTCCACGTTGCAGAGATATCTGCTGCAGAGTAATTGGCGGCACTATATGGTGGTATAAGCAAACTCTGTTAACTTCACAGAATTGCAAAGATATGAAAACACTGTGCCCTGTTAACCTCACAGAGGATCACAGCTACCTAACTGAGCAAAGCAAAGAGTGGTCATGCAGACAGCATAGCACACAAACAACTCCTCACCAGATGTGCCGGTATTCTAGGGGCTTATTTCAGCCGGGCCCTGAATCCAAACATACAAAAACTCCTCACCGGAGGTGCCAGCATTCTAAGGGCTTATTTTAGCCAGCCCTGACTACATGCAGACATGACCACCAAGTAGCAAAGCTCATAACATAGGTTGATACTAGCGCATAGCTGCAGCAGACAAGGACCTTCCTAGTGGTCCAATTGGAGCTGCTACAGGACCTGAGTGTGTGACCCCTGACCTTCAGTGAGAGGTCCTCCCGTGGGAATGCTCAGTGTGTACAAAGCAGGACTTAGTCCCAGAAAAGCCTGTTCACCGCTGACCAGTGCTGGCTACAAAGCAGAGCCTGGAAAGGCAGCAGTAACCCTTTGCACAGTATCAGGCTGGGCGAGATGCTGGGACCGACGTCTCCCCTGAGCAGGCTCCACTGCGGCTGATGCAGAATGGGAAACCGCAGCAGACATGGCTTGAGATTCCCCCTGTGCAGCAGTGGGAACTCGACCCCTAACATTGTATTTATTTTTCCAAATGCACCAATGTAAACTTAATATCCTCATTTAAGTCATTCAAAAATATTTTAAACTCCTCCAATTTATCAACAGTTCCTTTCCATAGGAGGAAGACATTGTCTATGTATCGCCACCATTCCACCACATTGTGGAAATGGTGGGACACATAGACAAGGTTCTCCTCCATGGCCGCCATATCCAGATTGGCATAGACGGGTGCCATATTTGCACCCATGGTCGTCCCCCTTATCTGCATGAAATACTCATCTCTGAACAGGAAATAATTATTACTAAGTACAACTTCCAAAAGTTTCTAAATTAACTCTGATGTCTGCGTATCGAACTCTGCATTCTGTGTAATGAACTCTGTGTATCTGCATTATACTCAGGCCCAAAACATCACTGCTCTAGAGGAGATCTGCATTATACTCAGGCCCAAAACATCACTGCTCTAGAGGAGATCTGCATGGAGGAATGGGCCAATATACCACCAACAGTGTGTGCCAACCTTGTGAAGACTTACAGAAAACGTTTGACCTCTGTCATTGCCAACAAAGGATATATAACAAAATATTGAGATGAACGTTTGTTAATGACCAAATACTTATTTTCCACCATAATTTCCAAAATAAATATTGCCAGTATTGACTCTCATAGTTGTGGTCTACCTATGATGTCAATTACAGGCCTCTCTCATCTTTTTAAGTGGGAGAACTTGCTCAATTGGTAGCTGACTAAATACTTTTTTTCCCCACTGTACATACAGCTCTGGCAAAAATTAAGAGACCACTGTAAAATGATCAGTTTGTCTGATTTTTCTACTTTTAGGTATACTTTTGAGTAAAATGTAAATTGTTCATTTATTCTATAAATTTCTGACATGTCTCTGAATTTCCAAGCAATACATTTAGTGTTTTTTTTTCTGACAAAGAAAAATGGTCAAAATAAAAAAACAGCGCTTTCTGACCTCAAATAATGTAAAGAAAACAAGTTCATAATCATTTAGAAACAACAATACTAATGTTTTAACTCAAGAAGAATTCAGAAATCAATATTTTGTGGAATAACCATGATTTTTAATCCCAGCTTTCATGTGTCTTGGCATGCTTTTCACCAGTCTTTCACACTGCTTCTGGGGCAAAAATGTAAGCAGTTCTTCCTTGCTTGATGGCTTGTGACTATCCATCATCCTCTTGATTAAATACCAGAGGTTTTCAATGGGGTTCAGGTCTAGAGATTGGGCTGCCCATGACAGTGTTTTGATAAGGTGGTCTCTTAATTTAAGCTGTATATATATATATATATATATATATATATATATATATATATATATATTTATTGTGAGAAAGTCACTGGTAAAGTGCTGGAGGGGAGATTTGTTTCACAACATCTAATGGCATCAGTGATATAAAATCCAGGGCTTTATTTCCTCCAGCATAGTAAGTGTTGTGAGGATTAAGTTAAGTCATGATATGGACTAGTTTTAAGTGGTCATTCATAGAGCGGGTGGGAGAACGGCCATCATATCTCCACCTGCAGAGACCTGACAGTACCTGTGTCATGTCACGATCATGTGATCAGTCACATGATGGAGGAGTAACATGGTCTGGGCTTAAATGGCTGAATTCCAGGGGCAATCTGGGTTGCTGAGTGCCTGGAGAGGAAGACTCCAGGACAGTGTTTGTGCATGTGGTGCCTGTTAATGGACATTGCTGACTCTGAGTGGGCTGACCCTCCCCACTGATGCAAAGAATGCACATAGTGCTACCATTTTGTTTTTGCTTTGCTGTTTATGCCTAGAGGGCCATGTTTACTTTATCCTTAAATGTTGGTTTATGCTGTATCCAATAAACCAAATGCATCCTTAGAGTCACAGTGTTCCCACAACTACTGCTGTGTGCAGCTGAGTGAGCTACCACAGGTGGTGTTAAAAGTGCAGGCACCATTTCAAGTGAGCACGTGAGATGGCCACAAGCCAGCGTATGAATTCAGGCAAGATGGAGGACCTGCTAAAACATCTGCTACAAGCAAGCAGAAACAATTACAGCAGCAACACATGGCACAGCAAAAGACAAGTAAGCTGCTTATACAGCAGATGCAGCAGCAGCAGCACCAGCAGCACCGGAAGCAAATTGACTTGTTAGCAGAGGCAGTTCATTGAAGGCCGGCAGCCCCTCCCCCAAGTCCAAGTGACAACACGCATGTCTGGAAGACTGTAAGACAAGCGACGCAAAAAATTACCCAGGGTGATGATGTGGAGGCATTTTTTACTTTGTTCCAGTGTGTGACAGAGCGTGAGAAGCTACCACCAGAGCAGTAGGCAGAGGTGCTGGCCCCCTATTTGACTGATGAACCCCAGAAAGCCTATTATGATTTGGCATTACAGGATGCGCAGGAGTATGCCAAGTTAAAAACTGAAATTCTGGCATGCGCAGGAGTGACTATGTCAGTGAGAGCACAAAGGGTTCACCACTGGGCATATTATGGGGACAAACCGCCTCGATCCCAAATGTTTGATCTGTTGCATTTTCTGCAATAGTGGTTACAGCCGGAATCCTTCAATCTTCAGCCCAGATGGTTGAGTGGGTTGTCATGGACAGATTCGTGCACTCCCTTCCTGGTGCTGGTGCTGACCTGGCTGCCCAGGAAGATTCCCAAAATGTGGACGAACTGGTGGGCCTAGTGGAATGGTTCCAGGTGGTTGAGAGGTCCCTAAGGAAACCTGGGCTTCCATAACACCTCAGCAGCGCCACAGGCTGATCGCCTCCATGCCACACCGCATTGATGCAGTAATTGATGCAAAAGGAGCCCCGACCAAGTATTGAGTGTATTTACTGAGCATATATTTCAGCAGGCCAACATTTTAGATTTTAAAATCATTTTTCAAGGTGGTGTTATAAAGTATTCTAATTTACTGAGATAATGACTTTTGAGTTTTCATTGGCTGTAAGGCATGATAATCAACATTAAGGCCGGTGTCACAATAAAAGTATTGAATGAAAGTATTGAAAATCAGTCCTAGTCTCACTGCCGAGAGATGCACAAGTGTAATGCGAGTGTCATGGGAGTGTCATGAGAGTACAATCTGATTTTTCACAACTAGCATCCGATTTACATCCGAATGCAGTGGGATTGCTATCTGATTGCAATGCGATTTTAACATGAGCTTTTACATAGAGCAATTCTCTATGTCATTTACACATCGTTTCAAAGGAAATGTTCGTCAAAACACATACACATATACTGTATATCTATTCTATTCTAACCTGTCAGTGTGATTTTACTATACGCGGCACATGAATTGCCGGCTTTTCAAAGGACACCGGTGCATAAAAATGCAACAGCACTTGCATGTTCGGAGCACTGTGCGATATTTTTCTCGCACTCATAGGCTTGCATTGGCAAGATTCGGCACACACGCTGAATACGGCTGAGAAAATAAACAGTGATGTGAACTTTCCCATAGATTAGCACTGGTCTGAGGGCTGTGTGATGTTTTCTGGCATCGCACTCGTCCGTATTCTACGGTAGTTTGACGCCCGCCTAACAGAAACAAACACTTGAAATAGATCACTCTGTTTGAAATGACTCTATATAATATACGAGTTTCACTTTTTGTATTGAAAAACTGAAATAAATTAACTTTTTGATGATATTCTACTTTTTTGAGAGAAGCACCTGTGTATATATATACTGCAACATTTCCATGATCAGCAACCTAAATGCTAAATATTGATATAGGTAATCACTGTGAAAATATACAGTATCCAAAGTAGTGATTCTAATAAAAGTGTATATTATGTAAATATTCAAATAAATAGTGTATAATGGAATGTTGGAGGGAAAAAACTGCTACTGTTTTTAAAAGAATCAACTGGAATTTAAGTTACTATTGGATATAATAAGAATGTCAATCTTATTTTTAACGATCTCTTAATATTTTCGACTAGTTGCAGGGTGGCATATATAAACATGAAAAGTGAAAAAAGAAAAGAAAATAATGGTGGGGTTGATTCTTTGTGCAGTGATGAGGGGGGTTATAAAAGATACTCTATAATGGCAAACTTTATTCTGGCCTGGGAGGAATTCGACTCCTTCTGCTATTACAATACAAGATGTGCAATTAATGCTAAAACATGCAGCAGAGCTACAGGCAGAAAGGTGAATTATAAGATTATCAGGATGGAGAGTAAGCAGTCTCGTTAGTCTATGCAATGACTATGATGGAAAATCGTGAAGACAGTGCTGATATTTCTATGACGCTCCCAGGAAAATATTGTAGATGCAGAAATGTTCTTGCTTTATATTATTTCAATGAAGAGGAACAGTACTAGAAGGTTTTGTCAGAATGGGGACAAGTGATATACTCTTTACAAATGAATGCTGGCAGTGACCTTGCTGGGGGTAACAATCTGCACTGCAGAGGCATAAAGCCCCGACTATATGCCACATGTTTGTCCACAACATTGTACTATGGTACATATGTTGGTACTATACAGCAAAATGTTTGTTAATAACCAAAACAAACATAATAGGGGAATTAGACTCCAGTGAAGGATAGAAATAAATTCACCCCACTTGGGATTTGAAGCAAGGGTGTATTAGAAAATTGGAAATATTTTATGATTCCATATAACAAACACTAGCTGTTAATAATTATAACTACTTCTAACATGAATTAGAGGACAGCACTGATTGTCCACCTCACAATCTATATACAGTATATAAAACTCAAAATCTGTAGTAGCCCGCTCTATACAAATCCACAGTTCTCTCCCGATTTGGGTGAAATTTGGCATGTCCCCTCTCCACCCACGGGAGCAGAATACTGCGCATGTTACATCTCGCTAGAATCCCCCCGTCATGAGATTGGGGCCCCCAAAGTTAGGCCCCATACATATAATGGAGAAATGTGAAGGTGAAAATAAAAGTGCTGAGGGGAAAACATCAGTTGTGACTGACAGGGACGGATTATAGCGACGGCGAAAAAGAGTCACTGCTAAAGGGGCCACACCACCACACACAACACACAAACATTTCACAAACCATACAAACATCACACAGACAGCACACATACACCAACCCACAAGCACAACACCACACAAATGCCACAACACACCACACAAACAACAGACCCCTCTAGACACACACAGCACAAACACCACCCCACAAATACCACAACACCACTCCATAAATACCACATGCACACCACACACACACACACACACACACACACACACATGCAAGGACCACACACACATATGCAAACACACTGAGATGGATGCACCCTACGCACACAGACGAACATTACTGAGCAGCAATATTGGTCAGGTGAAAAATGCCTCATAGTAAGATTATCATTATTGCTTACTATACAGGGAGCTTTCATCACCGAAACTGTTGAGGTAAAGTGAAAGCTGAGCTCTGATTGGTTGCTATGGGCAACTAGACAAGTCTGCCTGTGAGGCGGTTTTCATTACTGAGATGTGAGCTCCTTCAGGTGACACTGAAAATTTAACTTTAGCTACCATAACCAACAATTTCACATATTTTCCACGAGCAAAGCCGCAGGTATTCTACTAGTCTGAAATAGTCTTCACCTCTAACAAGCGTTTGCTTGCTATTTCACCTATTTGACAATATCATCTCTGACTGACTGGCTGGCAAGCAGTAGGAGAGACAGAAGAAAAACTATTTTAATGTAGTGGTAAGTGGAAATGTCTAAAATGTTAATCTGGTTATTTTAGGCTACAAATGACTGTCAACTTCAGAATCAGGTTTATCCCACCCGAAGCATAAAATGATAATGTTTACTGCAGGGTAAAAATGGGATAACTATGTTGTATCTGTTGTATGGTCTTATGGTCTACATTGTGTGTTCTCCTAACCCAAATGTACCACAGTCTATAAAAATGTAAACATAACTTGACTCAAAATCTAGAATAAGGTCAAAGATATCTTAACAATGGAAACCTACAAACTGTAAGTGTCCAGTGGAAATGTGACTTACGGAGTTGTTAGTACTGTTACCTTGCAAAAAAAATAAAGTACACATTAATATTTTTTTGGGCTTGCACTAGTTTGTGTGAGTCTGAGAATCAGAAAAACTAAACTGTGAGGCATCAAAAGTTCTGAACTCCAGCCCCAATCCTCTTGACCAAAGCCCAGAATCAGAGACATAACAATTAACAAATTGTCTGAGTGACTGGTTGGCATGTTTAGTTTGACCATTAGTTTATGGGTGGCTAGAAAGACAATTTTACATTACATTACATTATAAAATGCCCTTCAGAGCTAAAAGAAAAAAAGAAAGAAAAATATTGAAGTTGTTGATCCTTGCCCAGATAACAGTCATTTCCTTGGAGGATAGCAGGCCAGTAATAAAATCCATCCCAGGATGACCTGTGAGCGCTGAATCATGAGACTCCTGAAGAATATGTTGTAGACAATATGGGTAGGAACAAACATTTTTGAGTGGCAGTATTTTCTGAAGCTAACACTTGAGATCTATTGTGGTCCTCAATAAGATCTTTGGAAGCAGAGGACTCAAGAATACACTTGTAAAAATAGGAATGGATTAAGGAGATTTTAAACTAGGATCTGGGGAGAGGGAAGGTTGTTATCCCAAAAAGGAAATATATAGAGAAGACAGAGTGAGACAGTAGGGATTAACGATGATTTGGGGGAGGATGAGACTTGCAAGGAACATAGGAAGGTGAGGAGGAGTAATAAATGTGCTAATAGTATTAAATGTCTGCTGGCAAATGCAAGAAGTCTTGCAAACAAAACTAATGTATTGGAGACCCTTATGCCAGCCACAGAATACGGTGTAGTGGGCATTACGGAAATCTGGCTAGATGAAAGCCATGAGCACATGACAAATGTATAGGGTTACACTACATTTAGAAAGGACAGGAAAGATAGAAAGGGTGAAGTGTGTATATTCATTAAATCCAACTTAACATTTGTGCTCAATGACGACATTGAGGGGAATGGGTAAATGTACAAAGGGATGGCAATATTGGAAAACTGCTAACTAGAGTTTGCTACAAGACACCTAATATAGCTGAACAGGTAAAGAATGAAATCCTGCAATAAATAGAAAAAGCAGCAAATAATAAAGGGGTCCTTAGTAAGGGGGATTTTAATTATCCAATCAATGGTGCATTGAATCTTCTGGTTTTGCTAAAAACTGCAAGTGTTAGGCACCGGGATTCTCCCTCTGCACAGGATGGATCCCAAGCGTTAACTTCTCCTGCGGTCTCTCATTTGGTCTCAACCGCAATAGATGCTGCTCAGCAAAGACATTGGTCTCAGCGTGCGGCTCAGACTCAGGCTGTGCACATTGTTACTGCTGCCTCTCCAGTTTCAGCTATGGTAACTAACAATAGACAGCAGCGAGCAGTCATTCCTAAGACTAAGTCCAGGATTTGCTCTACTGAGCATGCTCGTGAGGTGGCGACCTTTCATTGGTGGTCGGTTGTCCACTGCTCAGGTCCTGTGCTGGCTCTGGATTGGCCCTGCGAGCAAGGTCCTGTCTGATTGGCACAGTCTATAAAAGGATGTTTGGTGCTCCCAGCGGTGCGCTAAGATCATTTATGTTATATGTGTCTGTGGAACACTAGGGTAGTGTGGACTTGTCTGTGTGTGCTCAGGGCAGGCGTATAGCCTTTAAAATTCCGGCACCTCCGGAGAGGAGTTTGGGTGAATTCAGGGCAGGCATATAGCCTATACAATTCCGGCACCTCTGTAGAGGAGTTTGTGTGTGCATATGCTTTCACAGTGTCCACTATCTGTTTCCTTGACCTTGAGAGGGTTGCGTTCACATGTGAAGTAACAGGGGATTTCACGTAGCGCCATTTTCACTAGTGTGTCATCTAGCTGTGCCATACTGCCTAGGGACAGCTGTGCTCTACCCTTCTGTGAAGCTAACAGAGTTGGGTAATTAGTTTCTATTCACATAGGCTGACATTTAACCTCGTGTGTTTTCAAGATCATTTGCCTCACGCTTCCGCCATTGTTTCCTAGCTGCGATTTTTCATCTCGGCACGGTGGACCCTGCATTTCCTCTTTATTTATGTTTAGTGCGATCCTCCAACCCTAACATCAAGTTCTTAATTACAGTTCAAGAGACTTACCTCTCTCAGCTGGTAGATGACCAAACCAGGGGAGGTAATCTGCTGGATCTGGTTCTGTCAAATAGACCAGGTACAATTTCAGATCTACAAGTCAGGGAGCATTTGTGAAGCAGTGACCATAACATGGTAAGTTTTAATGTAATTTTCAATCAAACATTTAAAAAGGGGAAATACAAAAGCCTGGAACTTTAGGAAAGCTGATTTCAGCAAATTAAGATAAGAGATTAATCGTATAGACTGGGACAACTTCATGGTAACTGGGGATACTGAACATACTGTAAATGAGACATGGTTAAGGAAATACTACTAAAATCCTGTATAAAACTTATACCTTCGGGTAATTAAATGACCCAGAATTAAAGGCAGGATTATGGATAAATCAGACTGTACATAGTTTGATAAGACAAAAACAAAGGGCATTCAAAATCTTGAAAGCCAATCGTACTGAAATAGCATTTCAGGAGTATTAAGATCTCAATAATCAAGAAGTATCAATTTTCCTTGCGGAGATTGACATGTTAAGCATGCCGAGATGAGGAGACTTAAAGCCGCAATGCTCCTCTAGGAAATATGCTAATTATACAAATTGAACTCTATACAAATTGAACTAGAACTCTAGTGCCACCTATTGGAAGTAGCAATCCTACAAGTCAATGTTGACCCTTTAACGAGGCTTATCACATGACTTAGGATAATAGCCAAACCAGAATCTCAATTTGCAGACACTGTGTTTCGGGGTACTGCCCCTCGTCAGTGCAAATCTCATTTGCCAAGTGTTTGACCATGCAGTCATCTTATCTAGATCAATTTGCAATATTGTAATGTCAAGATTACATTGACATGTAATGTCATTGCATAGCATGTCAATCTCCGCAAGAAGAAACAATACTTCTTGGATATCGGTTGGACGCCTCTCACACAGCCAAACCAGATCTCCACTTTGCACTGATGAGGGGCAGTACCCCGAAACACAGTGTCTGCAAATTGAGATTCTGGTTTCGCTATTATCCTAAGTCGTGTGACAAGGCTCGTTAAAGGGTCAACATTGACTTGTAGGATTGCTACTTCCAATAGGTGGCATTAGAGTTCTAGTTCTCTTCCTCTCTGAATAGACAATTTGCATAATCAAGATCTCAATAAGAAATGTAAAAAATAAATCAATCTAGCAAAGTTACCTACAGAGAAACAAATCGCCAACAACATTAAATTTAATCCCAAAATTTTTTATCAATATGTCAATGCTAGTGTTGAGCATTCCGATACTGCAAATATCGGGTATCGGCCAATATTCGCTGTATCAGAATTCCGATACCGAGTTCCGATATTTTTGTGATATCGGAAATCGGAATCGGAAGTTCCTATAAGTTCCCAGTCATCTTCGGCATGTGCGGTGCGTATGGTTCCCAGGGTCTGGAGGAGAGGAGACTCTCCTTCAGGCCCTGGGATCCATATTCATGTAAAAAATAAAGAATACAAATAAAAAATATACTCACCCCTCCGACAGACCCTGGCTCTCACCGGTGCAAGCGTCTGCCTCCATTCCTAAGAATGCAGTGAGTGAAGGACCTTCGATGACGTCGCAGTAACATGAGCGGTCACGTGAGCGGTTGAAGGTTTCCTCTCCTTCAGACCCTGGGAACCATCCAGGATCGCTTCCGATATTTGTGTCCCATTGACTTGCCTTGGTATCGGGTATTGGTATCAGCGATATCTGATATTTTTTGGATATCGGCCGATCCAATCCGATACCGATACTTTTGAATATGGGAAGGTATCGCTCAACACTAGTCAATGCCAAAAAGAAAAAAACAAATGGTATCATCCCCTTAAAAGACGATAATAGCAAGATAATTATAAAGGACAAGCAAAAGGCAGAGATGTTAAACAGGCACTTTTCATCCATGTTTACCAATAAACCGTCTGTTCCAGAGATCATCCAACAGGGCAAAAATTATGAGAGATGATCTGCTGAAAAATATTGCAAGGAATTATATTTTAACTGAAAACTAGCATGGATTCATGAAGGATATGTCATGTCTAACTAACATGTTGAGTTTATTTAAAGAGGTAAGTGCAATTCTAGATGTTGGTTAACCCCTTCATGACCCAGCCTATTTTGGCCTTAATGACCTGGCCGTTTTTTGCAATTCTGACCAGTGTCCCTTTATGAGGTAATAACTCAGGAACGCTTCAACGGATCCTAGCGATTCTGAGACTGTTTTTTCGTGACATATTGGGCTTCATGTAAGAGGTAAATTTAGGTTGATAATTTCTGAGTTTATTTGTGAAAAAAATGGAAATTGTGCGAAAATTTTGAAAATTTCGCAATTTTCACATTTTGAATTTTTATTCTGTTAAACCAGAGAGTTATGTGACACAAAATAGTTAATAAATAACATTTCCCACATGTCTACTTTACATCAGCACAATTTTGGAAACAATTTTTTTTTTTGCTAGGAAGTTATAAGGGTTAAAATTTGACCAGTGATTTCTCATTTTTACAACAAAATTTACAAAACCATTTTTTTAGGGACCACCTCACATTTGAAGTCATTTTGAGGGTTCTATATGGCTGAAAATACCCAAAAGTGATACCATTCTAAAAACTGCACCCCTCAAGGTGCTCAAAACCACATTCAAGAAGTTTATAAACCCTTCAAGTGTTTCACAGCAGCAGAAGCAACATGGAAGTAAAAAATGAACATTTAACTTTTTAGTCACAAAAATGATCTTTTAGCAACAATTTTTTTATTTTCCCAAGGGTAAAAGGAGAAACTAGACCAAGAACGTTGTTGTCCAATTTGTCCTGAGTACGCTGATACCTCATATGTGAAGGTAAACCACTGTTTGGGCGCACGGCAGGGCTCGGAAGGGAAGGAGTGCCATTTGACTTTTTGAATGAAAAATTGGCTCCAATCTTTAGCGGACACCATGTCGCGTTTGGAGAGCCCCCGTGTGCCTAAACATTGGAGCTCCCCCACAAGTGACCCCATTTTGGAAACTAGACCCCCCAAGGAACTTATCTAGAAGCATAGTGAGCACTTTAAACCCCCAGGTGCTTCACAAATTGATCCGTAAAAATGAAAAAGTACTTTTTTTTCCCCAAAAAATTATTTTAGCCTCAATTCTTTCATTTTCACATGGGCAACAGGATAAAATGGATCCAAAAATTTGTTCGACAATTTCTCCTGAGTATATCGATACCTCATATGTGGGGGTAAACCACTGTTTGGGCACATGGTAAGGCTCGGAAGGGAAGGATCGCCATTTGACTTTTTGAATGAAAAATTATCTCCATCGCTAGCGGACACCATGTCACGTTTGGAGAGCCCCTGTGTGCCTAAACATTGGAGCTCCCCCACAAGTGACCCCATTTTGGAAACTAGACCCCCCAAGGAACTTATCTAGATGTGTGGTGAGCACTTTGAACCCCCAAGTGCTTCACATAAGTTTATAACGCAGAGCCGTGAAAATAAAAAATAATTGTTCTTTCCTCAAAAATTATGTCTTAGCAAGTAATTTTTTATTTTTGCAAGGGTAACAGGGGAAATTGGACCCCAACAGTTGTTGCCCAGTTTGTCCTGAGTACGCTGGTACCCCATATGTGGGGGTAAACCACTGTTTGGGTGTACGTTGGGGCTTGGAAGGGAGGGAGCACCATTTGACTTTTTGAACGCAAGATTGGCTGGAATCAATGGTGGTGCCATGTTGCGTTTGGAGACCCCTGATGTGCCCAAACAGTGGAAACCCCTCAATTCTAACTTCAACACTAACCCCAACACACCCCTAACCCTAATCCCAACTGTAGCCCTAACCCTAATCACAACCCTAACCCCAACACACCCCTAACCACAACCCTAACCCCAACACACCCATAACCCTAATCCCAACCCTAACCCTAATCCTAACCCTAATCCCAACCCTAACCCTAATCCCAACCCTAACCACAACTGTAACTCCAACACACTCCTAACCCTATCCATAACCCTAACCACAAGCCTAATCATAACCCTATTTCCAACCCTAGCCCTCATTCCAACCCTAACTCTAATTCCAACCCTAACCCTAAGGCTATGTGCCCATGTTGCGGATTTGTGTGAGATCTTTCCGCACGATTTTTGAAAAATCTGCAGGTAAAAGGCACTGCGTTTTACCTGCAGATTTACAGCGGATTTCCATTATTTTTTTGTGCGGATTTCACCTGCGGATTCCTATTGAGGAACAGGTGTAAAACGCTGCGGAATCCGCACAAAGAATTGACATGCTGCGAAAAATACAATGCAGCATTTCCGCAAGGAATTTTCCGCACCATGGGCACAGCGGATTTGGTTTTCCATAGGTGTACATGGTACTGTAAACCTGATGGAAAACTGCTACGACTTCGCAGCGGCCAATCTGCTGCGGATCCGTGGCCAATCCGCTGCGGATCCGCAGCCAAATCCGCACTGTGTGCACATGCCCTAACCCTAACCCTACCCCTAACCCTACCCCTAACCCTAACCCTACCCCTAACCCTAACCCTACCCCTAGTTCTAACCCTAGTTCTAACCCTAACCCTAGTGGAAAAAGAAAGAAAAATATTTTCTTTTTTTTATTATTGTCCCTACCTATGGGGGTGATAAAGGGGGGGGGGGGGTCATTTACTATTTTTTTTATTTTGATCACTGTGATAGGTTTTATCACAGTGACCAAATTATATCTGGAACGAATCTGCCGGCCGGCAGATTCGGCGGGCGCACTGTGCATGCGCCCGCCATTTTGGAAGATGGCGGCGCCCATGGAGAAGACGGATGGACACCGGGAGCCTCGGTAAGTATAAGGGGGTGGAGATCGGGGCACGGGGGGGGCATCGGAGCATGGGAGGTGGCATAGGAGCACGGGGGGAGCGGACAGGAGGACGGGGGAGCGGAGCACAAGACAGAGGGGAGCGGACCACAGATCAGTGGCTTGGGGAGGCGATCGGTGGGGTGGGGGGGTCACATAAGTGTTTCCAGCCATGGCCGATGATATTGCAGCATCGGCCATGGCTGGATTGTAATATTTCACCAGTTTTTTAGGTGAAATATTACAAATCGCTCTGATTGGCAGTTTCACTTTCAACAGCCAATCAGAGCGATCGTAGCCACGGGGGGGTGAAGCCACCCCCCCTGGGCTGAAGTACCACTCCCCCTGTCCCTGCAGATCGGGTGAAATTGGAGTTAACCCTTTCACCTGATCTGCAGGGACGCGATCATTCCATGACGCCACATAGGCGTCATGGGTCGGATTGGCACGGGTTTTCATGACGCCTACGTGGCGTCAAAGGTCGGGAAGGGGTTAATGCAGCTGATAAAATTTATCTGGACTTTGCAAAGGCATTTCAAACTGTACCACATAACAGCCTTATACTGAAGCTCCAGAAGCAGGGACTAGGAGAATATATATGCAGATGGGTAAGGAATTGGCTAAATGACAGGAAACAAAGAATTCTCTAAATGGGATATAGTCAGCAGTGGGGTACCGCAGGGATCTGTGCTAGGACGATTGTTTTTAACCTCTTTATTAATGACCTTGTGGATGGAATTGAGAGTAAAGTGTGAACCTTTGTTGATGACACCAAACTATGCAGGATATTGAAATCTGATCTTGACATTACAATATTGCAAAATGATCTAGATAAGATGACTGCATGGTCAAACACTTGGCAAATGAGATTTAATGTAGAAAAATGTAAAGTAATGCACCTAAGATGGAGTAATCCCATTGCTGCATATATATTAAATGGGAATATGCTCAGGACTACAGAACAAAATAAAGACTTGGGTATTCTGGTTACAAGTAATCTGAGTAGCAGTACTCAATGTCAGGCAGCAGCCGGAAAAGCAAACAAGATTTTAGGGTGTATAATAATAATAATAATAATAATAGTCTTTATTTTTATATAGCGCTATCATATTACGCAGTGCTTCACAGTTTGCACACATTATCATCGCTGTCCCCAATGGGGCTCACAATCTAAATTCCCTATCAGTATGTCTTTGAAAAATGTGGGAGAAAACCAGAGTACCTGGAGGAAACCCATGCAAACACAGGGAGAACATACAAACTCCTTGCAGATATTATCCTTGGTGGGATTTGAACCCAGGACTCCAGCACTGCAAGGCTGCAGTGCTAACCACTGAGCCACCATGCTTTTATAAATAACTGGTGAGGCCACATCTAGAATATGGGATCCAATTTTGGGCACCACATTTTAAAAAGGATATTCAGAAGTTAGAATCAGTTCAAAGGCGGGCAACTAGATTATTACATGGGATGGAAGGCCTCTCATATGATGAGAAGTTGGAAAATTTGGGCTTGTTTAGCTTAGAAGAAATACACCTCAGAACAGAAGAGATTTAATTTATATGTATAAATATAAGTGTGGTCAATACAAAGGACTGGCACATTTCTTCCAAAGACCATACTGAGGACCAGAGGACACTCATTATTGGTGGAAGAAATTTGATTCTGACAGCTAAATAGGAAAGGGTTCTTCTCTATTAGAGCAGTCAGACTGTGGAATGCCCTACCAGAAGAGATAGTAATGACAGACACTATAACAGCGTTTTAAAAAGTACTGGATGAGGTCATTAACACACATAATGTTAGGGCTGGCGGAACACACCAAATAATACTAAGGAAGATATAAGGTGCAGTCGCAGCCCGGGGTCCACTGTGCAGAGATGACACCTGCTGTTCGGTAATAGCGGACAGTATATGGCGGTATAATGTGAACACACACGGGTTAGCTTCACCCGGTATGTAAGGTTGTGTCACAGGGCCGCAATACCGCAGAGTGAACACTGGTGTTTTGGTCACAGGATCCTGCCCCAAGGACACAGGGTTAGAGTCCCTCTATAACCACTAGCGTTGTCCCCGTAACTGCGGAGCCAGGGAGAAACTGAACTAAAGATTTACCGCACAATGTGCGTACAGCGCTGCTCTGGTGGACGTCACTAAGCACCCCAAGCTTGGGCCAGGAAAGTTCACTATTTGCATATGGCACCGCTCTGATGGACCCTGCTATAGATGCAGTACCGTCGTGCCTTGTGCTGGATGGCACAATCTGGCGCTAGTAAGCTCCAATCACCCACGCTCAGTAAATAACGTTAGGGAAGGGGATCAATTAGGAGCGTTCATCAGATTGCACACACACATCCACACATACACGATTTTAGATTTATACCAGCGCATGGTCGAGATGCCATGCGGACCTTTTATAGCCGCATCCTTCCGTGACCTTCCAAGTGGTCCAATCAGGACCGCTTCAGAACCTGAGCATGTGACCCCTGACCTCAAATGAGAGGTCGTCCCACGGGCATGCTTAGTTGACAAAAAGCAGAACTTAGTCCCTGGAGCATCTGCTCGCCGCTGATTAGTGCTGGTTACTAGGGTTGAGCGACTTTCATTTTTTTAAGATCGAGTAGGGTTTTGGGAAACCCGATTTTGTCCAGAGTCGAGTCGAGTGCAGTCGGCCGATTATCGCTAAAAGTCGGGGATCGACCGAAACACGAAACCCAATGCAAGTCAATGGGGAAGCATAGTCGGCAGTGAGTGGAGGCCAGGAAAACACCTACAGTGCCCATTTTAATGCCAAAAACATCCATTCTTGTTTCTGAAGCTTGCCAATCTTAATTAACTGTATAATAATAGTTGGGCATAGGGAATTGGGTGAAAGTTGTGGGGGGAGTAGGGCTGGCTCAAGTTTTTCGTGGGCCCAGGAAATGCGGACTACGTCACGGCGGTGTTGCAGGGAAAGGTAAGTATTTAAAAGTTGCAAGTGCTGTGATCCTGAGCAAGCAGGGGGGGGGCCCACTCGTTCGCATTGCCACTGGCACAGGGCCCCTCAAAGTACGGCGGTGTGTTTGCATGGCGGGGGCGCCTCCCACCAGCAGCGACACTTTTGCGTACTCTGAGGGGCCCTGTGCCAGTGACGTCGCCAACGAGTATGCCCCCCCACCTGATGAAGGAACCTGCACTTTCATCTGCACCTTCCTCTTTGTCCCTGTGTAAGGTGGTATAACATGCGGGAAGGGGAACCTTACTTTCAGCAGGGACAGATTCTGGCTGTGTAGAGTACAAGGGGAATGTAGTGGTCTAGGTCAATGTACCAGCAGACTCATTTAGCAGTGGCTGGGCAATGGGCAGGATGAGGAGGAAACAGATATAGGGCCAAAGAATAAAGTAGGCTACATGCAGTTCAAAATTGGTAACAGGACTAAACAGGCGGCATTGCTTTGTTCAGTGGAGTAGCAAACCCAAGAGCAGCAGACACTGTTTCAAGGGCCTAACCACACTAGTAGGCCAAATGCAGTTTAATATCTGATAGTATAGGGCGAAAGCCAGAATGTGGAAGCTCAGCTTTGTTCAGTTGAGGACAACACCAGGGAGGGGCAGACACCTTTAGTAGGCCGGAAAAGCCTATTGCATTTTTTAAAATGGTAATTTGGAGCAGAAGGTTGAAGCTCAGCTTTATTTACTTGAGGGCAACACCAGGGAGGGGCAGAAGCCGTTAGTAGGCCCTAACCACCATTTTTTTTTTTTAAACCACATAATGAGAGCCGGAAGGTTGAAGCTCAGCTTTATTTAGTTGAGGACAACACCAGGGAGGGGCACACAGACAGACACCTTTAGTAGGCCTGAAAAGCCTATTGCATTTTTCAAAATGGTAATTTGGAGCAGAAGGTTGAAGCTCAGCTTTATTTAGTTGAGGGCAACACCAGGGAGGGGCAGAAGCCGTTAGTAGGCCCTAACCACCATTTTTTTTTTAAAACCACATAATGAGAGCCGGAAGGTTGAAGCTCAGCTTTATTTAGTTGAGGACAACACCAGGGAGGGGCAGAAGCCGTTAGTAGGCCCTAACCACCATTTTTTTTTTTTAAACCACATAATGAGAGCCGGAAGGTTGAAGCTCAGCTTTATTTAGTTGAGGACAACACCAGGGAGGGGCACACAGACAGACACCTTTAGTAGGCCTGAAAAGCCTATTGCATTTTTCAAAATGGTAATTTGGAGCAGAAGGTTGAAGCTCAGCTTTATTTAGTTGAGGGCAACACCAGGGAGGGGCAGAAGCCGTTAGTAGGCCCTAACCACCATTTTTTTTTTAAAACCACATAATGAGAGCCGGAAGGTTGAAGCTCAGCTTTATTTAGTTGAGGACAACACCAGGGAGGGGCAGAAGCCGTTAGTAGGCCCTAACCACCATTTTTTTTTTTAAAACCACATAATGAGAGCCGGAAGGTTGAAGCTCAGCTTTATTTAGTTGAGGACAACACCAGGGAGGGGCAGAAGCCGTTAGTAGGCCCTAACCACCATTTTTTTTTTTAAAACCACATAATGAGAGCCGGAAGGTTGAAGCTCAGCTTTATTTAGTTGAGGACAACACCAGGGAGGGGCACACAGACAGACACCTTTTGTAGGCCTGAAAAGCCTATTGCATTTTTCAAAATGGTAATTTGGAGCAGAAGGTTGAAGCTCAGCTTTATTTAGTTGAGGGCAACACCAGGGAGGGGCAGAAGCCGTTAGTAGGCCCTAACCACCATTTTTTTTTTAAAACCACATAATGAGAGCCGGAAGGTTGAAGCTCAGCTTTATTTAGTTGAGGACAACACCAGGGAGGGGCAGAAGCCGTTAGTAGGCCCTAACCACCATTTTTTTTTTTTAAACCACATAATGAGAGCCGGAAGGTTGAAGCTCAGCTTTATTTAGTTGAGGACAACACCAGGGAGGGGCACACAGACAGACACCTTTAGTAGGCCTGAAAAGCCTATTGCATTTTTCAAAATGGTAATTTGGAGCAGAAGGTTGAAGCTCAGCTTTATTTAGTTGAGGGCAACACCAGGGAGGGGCAGAAGCCGTTAGTAGGCCCTAACCACCATTTTTTTTTTAAAACCACATAATGAGAGCCGGAAGGTTGAAGCTCAGCTTTATTTAGTTGAGGACAACACCAGGGAGGGGCACACAGACAGACACCTTTAGTAGGCCTGAAAAGCCTATTGCATTTTTCAAAATGGTAATTTGGAGCAGAAGGTTGAAGCTCAGCTTTATTTAGTTGAGGGCAACACCAGGGAGGGGCAGAAGCCGTTAGTAGGCCCTAACCACCATTTTTTTTTTAAAACCACATAATGAGAGCCGGAAGGTTGAAGCTCAGCTTTATTTAGTTGAGGACAACACCAGGGAGGGGCAGAAGCCGTTAGTAGGCCCTAACCACCATTTTTTTTTTTAAAACCACATAATGAGAGCCGGAAGGTTGAAGCTCAGCTTTATTTAGTTGAGGACAACACCAGGGAGGGGCAGAAGCCGTTAGTAGGCCCTAACCACCATTTTTTTTTTTAAAACCACATAATGAGAGCCGGAAGGTTGAAGCTCAGCTTTATTTAGTTGAGGACAACACCAGGGAGGGGCAGAAGCCGTTAGTAGGCCCTAACCACCATTTTTTTTTTTAAAACCACATAATGAGAGCCGGAAGGTTGAAGCTCAGCTTTATTTAGTTGAGGACAACACCAGGGAGGGGCAGAAGCCGTTAGTAGGCCCTAACCACCATTTTTTTTTTAAAACCACATAATGAGAGCCGGAAGGTTGAAGCTCAGCTTTATTTAGTTGAGGACAACACCAGGGAGGGGCAGAAGCCGTTAGTAGGCCCTAACCACCATTTTTTTTTTTAAAACCACATAATGAGAGCCGGAAGGTTGAAGCTCAGCTTTATTTAGTTGAGGACAACACCAGGGAGGGGCAGAAGCCGTTAGTAGGCCCTAACCACCATTTTTTTTTTTAAAACCACATAATGAGAGCCGGAAGGTTGAAGCTCAGCTTTATTTAGTTGAGGACAACACCAGGGAGGGGCACACAGACAGACACCTTTTGTAGGCCTGAAAAGCCTATTGCATTTTTCAAAATGGTAATTTGGAGCAGAAGGTTGAAGCTCAGCTTTATTTAGTTGAGGGCAACACCAGGGAGGGGCAGAAGCCGTTAGTAGGCCCTAACCACCATTTTTTTTTTAAAACCACATAATGAGAGCCGGAAGGTTGAAGCTCAGCTTTATTTAGTTGAGGACAACACCAGGGAGGGGCAGAAGCCGTTAGTAGGCCCTAACCACCATTTTTTTTTTTAAAACCACATAATGAGAGCCGGAAGGTTGAAGCTCAGCTTTATTTAGTTGAGGACAACACCAGGGAGGGGCACACAGACAGACACCTTTTGTAGGCCTGAAAAGCCTATTGCATTTTTCAAAATGGTAATTTGGAGCAGAAGGTTGAAGCTCAGCTTTATTTAGTTGAGGGCAACACCAGGGAGGGGCAGAAGCCGTTAGTAGGCCCTAACCACCATTTTTTTTTTAAAACCACATAATGAGAGCCGGAAGGTTGAAGCTCAGCTTTATTTAGTTGAGGACAACACCAGGGAGGGGCAGAAGCCGTTAGTAGGCCCTAACCACCATTTTTTTTTTTAAAACCACATAATGAGAGCCGGAAGGTTGAAGCTCAGCTTTATTTAGTTGAGGACAACACCAGGGAGGGGCAGAAGCCGTTAGTAGGCCCTAACCACCATTTTTTTTTTTAAAACCACATAATGAGAGCCGGAAGGTTGAAGCTCAGCTTTATTTAGTTGAGGACAACACCAGGGAGGGGCAGAAGCCGTTAGTAGGCCCTAACCACCATTTTTTTTTTTAAAACCACATAATGAGAGCCGGAAGGTTGAAGCTCAGCTTTATTTAGTTGAGGACAACACCAGGGAGGGGCAGAAGCCGTTAGTAGGCCCTAACCACCATTTTTTTTTTTAAAACCACATAATGAGAGCCGGAAGGTTGAAGCTCAGCTTTATTTAGTTGAGGACAACACCAGGGAGGGGCAGAAGCCGTTAGTAGGCCCTAACCACCATTTTTTTTTTTAAAACCACATAATGAGAGCCGGAAGGTTGAAGCTCAGCTTTATTTAGTTGAGGACAACACCAGGGAGGGGCACACAGACAGACACCTTTAGTAGGCCTGAAAAGCCTATTGCATTTTTTAAAATGGTAATTTGGAGCAGAAGGTTGAAGCTCAGCTTTATTTAGTTGAGGGCAACACCAGGGAGGGGCAGAAGCCGTTAGTAGGCCCTAACCACCATTTTTTTTTTTTAAACCACATAATGAGAGCCGGAAGGTTGAAGCTCAGCTTTATTTAGTTGAGGGCAACACCAGGGAGGGGCAGAAGCCGTTAGTAGGCCCTAACCACCATTTTTTTTTTTTAAACCACATAATGAGAGCCGGAAGGTTGAAGCTCAGCTTTATTTAGTTGAGGGCAACACCAGGGAGGGGCAGAAGCCGTTAGTAGGCCCTAACCAAAGTTGAAGGCCAAATGCAGTTTAATTTCTGATACTATAGGCCGAAAGCCAGAAGGTGGAAGTTCCGATTTAGACAGTGGAGGACAATTTGAATTAGGGACTGCAGACAGACTTAGTAGGCTGTCCCCTGTGGACCATGCATCCACCACATTAACCCATTGCGCCGTAATGGACACGTAATCTTCCGTGGCCATGCCTACAGGTCCATGCGTCTGTTGTCAGGTGCACCTTTGTACTCACAGATTGCCAGAGTGCATGGACAATGCGGTCTTCTACATGCTGGTGGAGGGTTGGGATGGCTTTTCTCGCAAAAGAAGTGTCGACTGGTTAGCTTGTAGCGTGGTACAGCGTAGTCCATCATGGCCTTATTAATAGTAAATAAAATATATAACTAGGCTCTATGAACTTTTAAATAGGTTCCAGGGGTACACGGGCAGCATTGGTGTGGTCAGTGGAGGAGTATTGCAAGTAGGGGCTGCAGACAGGCTATCAAAGGCCTAAAATAACAAACAGTAGGCAGTCATGGCAGTTTTACATCGGTTACATGGATACACAGGCAGGCACTCCAGGCAGCATTGTGGTCAGTGGAGGAGTATTGCAAGTAGGGGCCGCAGACAGGCTATCAAAGGCCTAAAATAACAAACAATAGGCTCATGGCAGTTTTACAGCGGTTACATGGATACACGGGCAGGCAGCTTGGTGGTCAGTGGAGGAGTATTTAAAGTAGGGACCGCAGACAGGCTTCAAAGGCCTAACATAAGAAAATGGGCTGGCTGTAGGCACTTTATAATTGGTTCCAGGGGTACACGGGCAGCAGTGGTCTGGTCAGTGGAGGAGTATTTAAAGTAGGGACCGCAGACAGGCTATCAAAGGCCTAACATAACAAACAATAGGCTCATGGCAGTTTCACAGCGGTTACATGGATACACGGGCAGGCAGCTTGGTGGTCAGTGGAGGAGTATTGCAAGTAGGGGCTGCAGACAGGCTATCAAAGGCCTAAAATAACAAACAGTAGGCAGTCATGGCAGTTTTACATCGGTTACATGGATACACAGGCAGGCACTCCAGGCAGCATTGTGGTCAGTGGAGGAGTATTGCAAGTAGGGACCGCAGACAGGCTTCAAAGGCCTAACATAAAAAAATGGGCTGGCTGTAGGCACTTTATAATTGGTTCCAGGGGTACACGGGCAGCAGTGGTCTGGTCAGTGGAGGAGTATTTAAAGTAGGGACCGCAGACAGGCTATCAAAGGCCTAAAATAACAAACAATAGGCTCATGGCAGTTTCACAGCGGTTACATGGATACACGGGCAGGCAGCTTGGTGGTCAGTGGAGGAGTATTGCAAGTAGGGGCCGCAGACAGGCTATCAAAGGCCTAAAATAACAAACAATAGGCTCATGGCAGTTTTACAGCGGTTACATGGATACACAGGCAGCTTGGTGGTGAGTGGAGGAGTAGTGCAAGGAGTGTCTGTCCCAGTACTCCCAAAATATAAATAGATGTTAATGTCTCGCAAAACAACCAAAACAAAAAAAAAAGGTGGCATACTTAGGTACAGGGGTGGGCTCATCTACTGAGTTTCTGACATAGTAATTTGGCAGTAACTATTTAATGGTGCCAATATAGGACACAGACACAGACTACTTTAAGTTGCATCATAGATGTCTACAAATTTGTATTGTCAGTGCCAGACATTGAATGATGTCAGCGAATAGACTAAAGATTGGTGGAGCTGTGCGACATAATTTTGCACGTGGTAGAGCACATTTTGAGCTGGGGTAGGGGGGAACTCTCTTGAGGCCGGCGGGACCGCCCCAGGGCCCCTCATGTTACAACGGTGTGTCTGACGTTGGGTGCGCACCACCACCGCCAGAGACACTACATTGTACTATGAGGGACCCAGTAGCAATGCCGTCAACCAAAAGCGAGCACACCCACCTCTTCAGACAAACAGCAGTCTCACGGGTGCTTTCGCCAAGTCGCGATACCACGGCCCCGTGTGGGGAGTTTTGCCATTTAGGGAGGTGTAAACATGTCGTATGCTGTACAATCAGCTGCAGCAAATTAGACATTAGAAAAGTAATTCACAGGCAAGAGCTTTTCATAGGAAAGCTAAGTGTCGGCCGGGCAAGGTGGGGCAAAAGATTTCGAAATCCAGTTGTGGTTCATTTTAATGAATGTTAGATCGTCAACATTTTGGGTAGCCAGACGAGTCCTTTTTTCGGTTAATATTGAACCTGCAGCACTGAATACTCTTTCTGATAGGACACTTGCTGCCGGGCAAGCAAGCTCCTGCAATGCATATTCTGCCAATTCTGGCCAGGTGTCTAATTTGGAGGCCCAGTAATCAAATGGGAATGACGGTTGAGGGAGAACATCGATAAGGGATGAAAAATAGTTAGTAACCATACTGGACAAATGTTGTCTCCTGTCACTTTCAATTGATGCAGCAGTACCTGTCCTGTCTGCGGTCATAGCAAAATCACTCCACAACCTGGTCAGAAAACCCCTCTGTCCAATGCCACTTCTGATGTGTGCACCCCTAACACTCCTAGTCTGCTGCCCCCTGGAGCTCGTGTGAGAACGATCACGTGCGCTGTGTGCTGGGAATGCCTGAAGCAAACGGTCAACAAGAGTTGATTGTTTGGTTGCTAATATTAGTTCCAAGTTCTCATGTGGCATAATATTTTGCAATTTGCCTTTATAGCGTGGATCAAGGAGGCAGGCCAACCAGTAATCGTCATCGTTCATCATTTTCGTAATGCGTGTGTCCCTTTTTAGGATACGTAAGGCATAATCCGCCATGTGGGCCAAAGTTCCAGTTGTCAAATCTCCGGTTGTGATTGGTTGAGGGGCAGTTGCAGGCAAATCTACGTCACTTGTGTCCCTCAAAAAACCAGAACCCGGCCGTGACACGCAACCAAATTCCTGTGCCCCCGGGAAAGGTTCGGCATTAAAAATATACTCATCCCCATCATCCTCCTCGTCCTCCACCTCCTCTTCGCCCGCTACCTCGTCCTGTACACTGCCCTGACCAGACAATGGCTGACTGTCATCAAGGCTTTCCTCTTCCTCTGGTGCAGACGCCTGCTCCTTTATGTGCGTCAAACTTTGCATCAGCAGACGCATTAGGGGGATGCTCATGCTTATTACGGCGTTGTCTGCACTAACCAGCCGTGTGCATTCCTCAAAGCACTGAAGGACTTGACACATGTCTTGTATCTTAGACCACTGCACACCTGACAACTCCATGTCTGCCATCCTACTGCCTGCCCGTGTATCCTCCCACAAATAAATAACAGCACGCCTCTGTTCGCACAGTCTCTGAAGCATGTGCAGTGTTGAGTTCCACCTTGTTGCAACGTCTATGATTAGGCGATGCTGGGGAAGGTTCAAAGACCGCTGATAGGTCTGCATACGGCTGGCGTGTACAGGCGAACGTCGGATATGTGAGCAAAGTGCACGCACTTTGAGGAGCAGGTCGGAGAACCCAGGATAAGTTTTCAATAAGCACTGCACCACCAGGTTTAAGGTGTGAGCCAGGCAAGGAATGTGTTTCAGTTGGGAAAGGGAGATGGCAGCCATGAAATTCCTTCCGTTATCACTCACTACCTTGCCTGCCTCAAGATCTACTGTGCCCAGCCACGACTGCGTTTCTTGTTGCAAGAACTCGGACAGAACTTCCGCGGTGTGTCTATTGTCGCCCAAGCACTTCATAGCCAATACAGCCTGCTGACGCTTGGCAGTAGCTGGCCCATAATGGGACAACTGGTGTGCAACAGTGTCATCTGCCGATGGAGTGGTTGGCAGACTGCGTTCTGTGGAAGAGCTGTAGCTTCTGCAGGAGGACGAGGAGGAGGAGGAGGAGGGGGTGCGAACGCCTACAGCCAACTGTTTCCTAGACCGTGGGCTAGGCACAACTGTCCCTAAATTGATGTCGCCTGTGGACCCTGCATCCACCACATTCACCCAGTGTGCCGTGATGGACACATAACGTCCCTGGCCATGCCTACTGGTCCATGCATCTGTAGTCAGGTGCACCTTTGTACTCACAGATTGCCTGAGTGCATGGACGATGCGCTGTTTAACATGCTGGTGCAGGGCTGGGATGGCTTTTCTGGAAAAAAAGTGTCGACTGGGTAGCTCGTATCGTGGTTCAGCGTACTCCATCAGGGCTTTGAAAGCTTCGCTTTCAACTAACCGGTAGGGCATCATCTCTAACGAGATTAGTCTAGCTATGTGGGCGTTAAAACCCTGTGTACGCGGATGCGAGGATAAGTACTTCCTTTTTCTAACCAGAGTCTCATGTAGGGTGAGCTGGACTGGAGAGCTGGAGATCGTGGAACTTTCGGGTGTGCCGGTGTACATGGCAGACTGAGAGACGGTTGGAGACGGTATTGTTTCCGCCGGTGCCCTAGATGCAATATTTCCTCCTACAAAACTGGTGATTCCCTGACCCTGACTGCTTTTGGCTGGCAAAGAAACCTGCACAGATACTGCCTGTGGTGCGGAAAATGGTGGCCTTACAGTGACGGAAGGGATGTTGCGTTGCTGACTAGCTTCATTGGCCGAGGGTGCTACAACCTTGAGGGACGTTTGGTAGTTAGTCCAGGCTTGAAAATGCATGGTGGTTAAGTGTCTATGCATGCAACTAGTATTTAGACTTTTCAGATTCTGACCTCTGCTTAAGCTAGTTGAACATTTTTGACAGATGACTTTGCGCTGATCAGTTGGATGTTGTTTAAAAAAATGCCAGACTGCACTCTTCCTAGACTCGGATCCCTTTTCAGGGATTGCAGACTGAGCTTTAACCGGATGGCAACGCTGTGCTCCAACAGGTTTTGGCTTTGACACGCGTTTTGGGCCAGATACGGGCCCGGCAGATGTAACCTGTTGCGATGTTGATGCCTGCTGCGGCCCCTCCTCCACCTCCGCTTCTGAACTACTGCCGCCTGCACCCTGTTCCCCCAATGGCTGCCAATCGGGGTCAATAACTGGGTCATCTATTACCTCCTCTTCGAGCTCGTGTGCAACTTCGTCTGTGTCACTGTGTCGGTCGGTGGTATAGCGTTCGTGGCGGGGCAACATAGTCTCATCAGGGTCTGATTGTGGATCTGTACCCTGAGAGGGCAATGTGGTGGTCTGAGTCAAAGGAGCAGCATAGTACTCTGGCTGTGGCTGTGCATCAGTGCACTCCATGTCAGAATATACTTGTAATGGGCATGGCCTGTTAAATGTTTCACTTTCTAAGCCAGGGACGGTATGTGTAAAGAGCTCCATGGAGTGACCCGTTGTGTCGCCTGCTGCATCCTTCTCTCTTGTTGTAGTTTTTGCTGAGGAGGACAAGGAAGCGACTTGTCCCTGACCGTGAACATCCACAAGCGACGCGCTGCTTTTACATTTACCAGTTTCGGAAGAGGAGGCAAAAGAGCTAGAGGCTGAGTCTGCAATGTAAGCCAAAACTTGCTGTTGCTGCTCCGCCTTTAAAAGCGGTTTTCCTACTCCCAGAAAAGAGAGCGTTCGAGGCCTTGTGTAGCCTGACGACGAAACTGGCTCCACAGCTCCAGACTTAGGTGGAATATTTTTATCCCCACGACCACCTGATGCTCCTCTACCACTACCATCATTACCAGCTGACAATGAACGCCCACGACGACCTCTTGCACCAGACTTCCTCATTGTTTTAAAATCTTAACCAAAGTAACTTTATTTGTTGCTGTCAAACAACTTACACGGTGAGCTATAACTTCAGTATGATTTCAATATCCCTTAACAGGTTGGTGAGACCACAAGGAAAATCAGGCACAATGTTACACACTCTGTTTTCTGTGGCACAAAATCACAGAGATGACACACACGCAGGACTGTCACTCAAGCACTAATGTCAATATTAATCTCCCACCTAATTTATTTTTTTTTTTTTCTCAGGGAGACTTTAGAAACCAAATAATATTAAAAAAAAAAAAAAAAAAAAGGCTTTCTATGGCCCACAATTAGAGAGAGAGAGGTGGCACACCCAGGAGTCAAGACTGGCACACAAGCTGAGAGGGCAATATTACTCTCCCACTGTTTTTTTATGTATTTTTTGTTTTTTCAGGGAGACTTTAGAAACCCAATAATATTTTAAAAAAAAAATAAATAGGCTTTCTATGGCCCACTGAATGAGAGGGAGAGAGGTGGCACACCCAGGAGTCAAGACTGGCACACAAGCTGAAAGGGCAATATTACTCTCCCACTGTTTTTTTAGGTTTTTTTTTTTTTTTCAGGGAGACTTTAGAAACCCAATAATATTTTAAAAAAAAAATAAATAGGCTTTCTATGGCCCACTGAATGAAAGGGAGAGAGGTGGCACACCCAGGAGTCAAGACTGGCACACAAGCTGAAAGGGCAATATTACTCTCCCACTGTTTTTTTATGTATTTTTTGTTTTTTCAGGGAGACTTTAGAAACCCAATAATATTTAAAAAAAAAAAATAAATAGGCTTTCTATGGCCCACTGAATGAGAGGGAGAGAGGTGGCACACCCAGGAGTCAAGACTGGCACACAAGCTGAAAGGGCAATATTACTCTCCCACTGTTTTTTTAGGTTTTTTTTTTTTTTTCAGGGAGACTTTAGAAACCAAATAATATAAAAAAAAAAAAAAAAAAAAAATAGGCTTGCTATAGCCCACTGAATGAGAGATAGCACACACAGCAGTGGCACACAAGCCCTGACTGAGGCCAATATTTTTCTCCCACTGATTGATGTAGTGTTTTTGTGTTGAGGTAGAATTTAGAACACAAATCACGGAAAAAATAAATAGGCTTTCTATGGCCCACTGAATGAAAGGGAGAGAGGTGGCACACCCAGGAGTCAAGACTGGCACACAAGCTGAAAGGGCAATATTACTCTCCCACTGTTTTTTTATGTATTTTTTGTTTTTTCAGGGAGACTTTAGAAACCCAATAATATTTAAAAAAAAAAATAAATAGGCTTTCTATGGCCCACTGAATGAGAGGGAGAGAGGTGGCACACCCAGGAGTCAAGACTGGCACACAAGCTGAAAGGGCAATATTACTCTCCCACTGTTTTTTTAGGTTTTTTTTTTTTTTTTCAGGGAGACTTTAGAAACCCAATAATATTTTTAAAAAAAAATAAATAGGCTTTCTATGGCCCACTGAATGAGAGGGAGAGAGGTGGCACACCCAGGAGTCAAGACTGGCACACAAGCTGAAAGGGCAATATTACTCTCCCACTGTTTTTTTAGGTTTTTTTTTTTTTTTCAGGGAGACTTTAGAAACCCAATAATATTTAAAAAAAAAAATAAATAGGCTTTCTATGGCCCACTGAATGAAAGGGAGAGAGGTGGCACACCCAGGAGTCAAGACTGGCACACAAGCTGAAAGGGCAATATTACTCTCCCACTGTTTTTTTATGTATTTTTTGTTTTTTCAGGGAGACTTTAGAAACCAAATAATATTAAAAAAAAAAAAAAAAAAAAAAAAATAGGCTTGCTATAGCCCACTGAATGAGAGATAGCACACACAGCAGTGGCACACAAGCCCTGACTGAGGCCAATATTTTTCTCCCACTGATTGATGTAGTGTTTTTGTGTTGAGGTAGAATTTAGAACACAAATCACGGAAAAAATAAATAGGCTTTCTATGGCCCACTGAATGAAAGGGAGAGAGGTGGCACACCCAGGAGTCAAGACTGGCACACAAGCTGAAAGGGCAATATTACTCTCCCACTGTTTTTTTATGTATTTTTTGTTTTTTCAGGGAGACTTTAGAAACCCAATAATATTTTTTAAAAAAAATAAATAGGCTTTCTATGGCCCACTGAATGAGAGGGAGAGAGGTGGCACACCCAGGAGTCAAGACTGGCACACAAGCTGAAAGGGCAATATTACTCTCCCACTGTTTTTTTAGGTTTTTTTTTTTTTTCAGGGAGACTTTAGAAACCAAATAATATTAAAAAAAAAAAAAAAAAATAGGCTTGCTATAGCCCACTGAATGAGAGATAGCACACACAGCAGTGGCACACAAGCCCTGACTGAGGCCAATATTTTTCTCCCACTGATTGATGTAGTGTTTTTGTGTTGAGGTAGATTTTAGAACACAAATCACGGAAAAAATAAATAGGCTTTCTATGGCCCACTCAGTGAGAGATGGCACACACAGGGATGGCACTGTAGCAGAAATGCCAATCTTAATCTCCCACAAAAAAAAAAAAAAAAAAAAAACTGTCCTACAATTACTATCTCCCTGCAGTAATGTAAGCCAGGTATGGCAGGCAGCAATAGGAGTGGACTGATGCACAAATTAAATAAAAAGTGTGGACAAACAAAAAAGATAGCTGTGCAGAAAGGAAGGAACAAGAGGATATGTGCTTTGAAAAAAGCAGTTGGTTTCCACAGTGGCGTACACACAGCAATACAGCTATCACGGAGCCTTCTAGGGCAGCCCAATGAGCTACAGCGCTGAGGGGAAAAAAAAAAAAAAATAGCTTCCACAGTCCCTGCACACCGAAGGTGGTGTTGGACAGTGGAAATCGCTGCAGCACAAGCGGTTTGGTGGTTAGTGGACCCTGCCTAACGCTCTCCCTGCTTCTGACGAAGCGGCAGCAACCTCTCCCTAAGCTCAGATCAGCAGCAGTAAGATGGCGGTCGGCGGGAACGCCCCTTTATAGCCCCTGTGACGCCGCAGACAGCAAGCCAATCACTGCAATGCCCTTCTCTAAGATGGTGGGGACCAGGATCTATGTCATCACGCTGCCCACACTCTGCGTTCACCTTCATTGGCTGAGAAATGGCGCTTTTCGCGTCATTGAAACGCGACTTTGGCGCGAAAGTCGCGTACCGCATGGCCGACAAGCACAGGGGTCGGATCGGGTTTCATGAGACGCCGACTTAGCCAAAAGTCGGCGACTTTTGAAAATGATCGACCCGTTTCGCTCAACCCTACTGGTTACAATAGCTGAATCTGGGATGGCAACAGTAACCAGATGCTCAGCATCAGCTTGAGGAAGACGCAGGGACAGACATCTCTGCTGAGCGGGGTCCTCTGCAGCTGGGGTAAAATGGGAGACCGCAGAGGACATGGTTCGAGATTCCCCCTGTGCAGTGGCGGGAACTCGACACCTAACATTACCCCCCCTAGGGCACCCCCCTCTTGGGCCTCGCTACATTCTAAAGCTGCAAAGACCTGAGGAGCCGGAATGTGCCCAAGTCCTGCCTCTGGGCTGTGACCTTTCCAGTCCACCAGATAGTATTTTTTGCCATGTACCACCTTGCACCCAACAATAGCATTCACCTCATAATCGTCCATAGATGAGGCAGATGACTCGGAAAACCAGGACATGTAAACGGGTTTTAACCCCTTCATGACCCAGCCTATTTTGGCCTTAATGACCTTGCCATTTTTTGCAATTCTGACCAGTGTCCCTTTATGAGGTAATAACTCAGGAACGCTTCAACGGATCCTAGCAATTCTGAGACTGTTTTTTCGTGACATATTGGGCTTCATGTTAGTGGTAAATTTAGATCGATAATTTCTGAGTTTGTTTGTGAAAAAAATGGAAATTTGGCGAAAATTTTGAAAATTTCTCAATTTTCACATTTTGAATTTTTATTCTGTTAAACCAGAGAGTTATGTGACACAAAATAGTTAATAAATAACATTTCCCACATGTCTACTTTACATCAGCACAATTTTGGAAACAAATTTTTTTTTGCTAGGAAGTTATAAGGGTTAAAATTTGACCAGTGATTTCTCATTTTTACAACAAAATTTACAAAACCATTTTTTTTAGGGACCACCTCACATTTGAAGTCAGTTTGAGGGTTCTATATGGCAGAAAATACCCAAAAGTGACACCATTCTAAAAACTGCACCCCTCAAGGTGCTCAAAACCACATTCAAGAAGTTTATTAACCCTTCAGGTGTTTCACAGCAGCAGAAGCAACATGGAAGTAAAAAATTAACATTTAACTTTTTAGTCACAAAAATGATATTTTAGCAACAATTTTTTAATTTTTCCAAGGGTAAAAGGAGAAACTGGACCACGTTGTTGTGCAATTTGTCCTGAGTACGCTGATACCTCATATGTGTGGGTAAACCATTGTTTGGGCGCACGGCAGGGCTCGGAAGGGAAGGAGCGCCATTTGACTTTTTGAATGAAAAATTGGCTCCAATCTTTAGCGGACACCATGTCGCGTTTGGAGAGCCCCCGTGTGCCTAAACATTAGAGCTCCCCCACAAGTGACCCCATTTTGGAAACTAGACCCCCCAAGGAACTTATCTAGAAGCATAGTGAGCACTTTAAACCCCCATGTGCTTCACAAATTAATCCGTAAAAATGAAAAAGTACTTTTTTTTCGCAAAAAAATTAATTTAGCCTCAATTTTTTCATTTTCACATGGGCAGCAGGATAAAATGGATCCTAAAATTTGTTGGACAATTTCTCCTGAGTACACCGATACCTCACATGTGGGGGTAAACCACTGTTTGGGCACATGGTAAGGCTCGGAAGGGAAGGAGCGCCATTTGACTTTTTGAATGAAAAATTATCTCCATCGCTAGCGGACACCATGTCAGGTTTGGAGAGCCCCTGTGTGCCTAAACATTGGAGCTCCCCCACAAGTGACCCCATTTTGGAAACTAGACCCCCCAAGGAACTTATCTAGAAGCATAGTGAGCACTTTAAACCCTCAGGTGCTTCACAAATTGATCCGTAAAAATGAAAAAGTACTTTTTTTTCACACAAAATTTCTTTTAGCCTCAATTTTTTCATTTTCACATGGGCAACAGGATAAAATGGATCATAAAATTTGTTGTGCAATTTCTCCTGAGTACGCCGATACCTCATATGTGGGGGTAAACCACTGTTTGGGTGCACGGCAAGGCTCGGAAGGGAAGGCGCGCCATTTGAATGGAAAATTAGCTCCAATCGTTAGCGGACACCATGTCGCGTTTGGAGAGCCCCTGTGTGCCTAAACATTGAAGCTCCCCTACAAGTGACCCCATTTTGGAAACTAGACCCCCCAAGGAACTTATCTAGATGCATAGTGAGCACTTAAAACCCCCAGGTGCTTCACAGAAGTTTATAACGCAGAGCCATGAAAATAAAAAAATATTTTTCTTTCCTCAAAAATGAATTTTAGCCCGGAATTTTTTATTTTCCCAAGGGTAATAGGAGAAATTGGACCCCAAGTGTTGTTGTCCAGTTTGTCCTGAGTACGAAGATACCCCATATGTGGGGGTAAACCACTGTTTGTGCGCACGGCAGGGCTCGGAAGGGAAGGCACACCATTTGGCTTTTTGAATGGAAAATTAGCTTCAATCATTAGCGGACACCATGCAGCGTTTGGAGAGCCCCTGTGTGCCTAAACATTAGAGCTCCCGCACAATTGACCCCATTTTGGAAACTAGACCTCCAATGGAACTAATCTAGATGTGTGGTGAGCACTTGGAACCCCCAAGTGCTTCACAGAAGTTTATAACGCAGAGCCATGAAAATAAAAATTAATTTTTCTTTTCTCAAAAATGATTTTTTAGCCCACAATTTTTTATTTTCCCAAGGGTAGCAGGAGAAATTGGACCCCAAAATTTGTTGTCCAGTTTCTTTTGAGTATGCTGATACCCCATATGTGGGGGTAAACCACTGTTTTGGCACACGTCGGGGTTCGGAAGGGAAGTAGTGACGTTTTGAAATGCAGACTTTGATGGAATGCTCTGCGGGCGTCACGTTGCGTTTGCAGAGCCCCTGATGTGCCTAAACAGTAGGAACTAGCCACAAGTGACCCCACTTTGGAAACTAGGCCCCCTAGGGAACTTATCTAGATGTGTGGTGAGCACTTTGAACCCCCAAGTGCTTCACAGAAGTTTATAACGTAGAGCCGTGAAAATAATAAATGTGTTTTCTTTCCTCAAAAATATTTTTTTAGCCCAGAATTATTTAATTTTCCCAAGGGTAACAGGAGAAATTTGACCCCAAAGTTTGTTGTCCAGTTTCTCCTGAGTACGCTGATACCCCATATGTGGGGGTAAACCACTGTTTGGGCACATGCCGGGGCTCGGAAGGGAAGTAGTGACGATTTGGAATGCAGACTTTGATGGAATGGTCTGCGGGCATCATGTTACGTTTGCAGAGCCCCTGATGTGCCTAAACAGTAGAAACACCCCACAAGTGACCCCATTTTGGAAATTAGACCCCCAAGGAACTTATCTAGATGTGTGGTGAGCACGTTCAACCCCCAAGTGCTTCACAGAAGTTTACAACGCAGAGCCGTGAAAATAAAAAATAATTTTTCTTTCCTTAAAAAAGATGTTTTAGCAAGCAATTTTTTATTTTCACAAGGGTAACAGGAGAAATTGGACCCCAGTATTTGTTGCCCAGGTTGTTTTGAGTACGCTGATACCCCATATGTGGGGGTAAACCACTGTTTGGGCGCACGTCAGGGCTCGGAAGGGAAGTAGTGACATTTGAAATGCAGACTTTGATGGAATGGTCTGCGGGCGTCACGTTGCATTTGCAGAGCCCCTGATGTGCCTAAACAGTAGAAACACCCCACAAGTGACCCCTTTTTGGAAACTAGACCCCCCAAGGAACTTATCTAGATGTGTGGTGAGCACTTTCAAACCCCAAGTGCTTCACAGAAGTTTATAACGCAGAGCCGTGAAAATAAAAAATAATTGTTCTTTCCTCAAAAATTATGTTTTAGCAAGTCATTTTTTATTTTTGCAAGGGTAACAGGAGAAATTGGACCCCAATAGTTGTTGCCTAGTTTGTCCTGAGTACGCTTGTACCCCATATGTGGGGGTAAACCACTGTTTGGGCGCACGTCAGGGCTTGGAAGGGAGGGAGCACCATTTGACTTTTTGAACGCAAGATTGGCTGGAATCAATGGTGGCGCCATGTTGCGTTTGGAGACCCCTGATGTGCCTAAACAGTGGAAACCCCTCAATTCTAACTTCAACACTAACCCCAACACACCCCTAACCCTAATCCCAACTGTAGCCATAAACCTAATCACAACCCTAACCCCAACACACCCCTAACCGCAACCCTAACCCCAACACACCCGTAACCCTAATCCCAACCCTAAGCCTAATCCTAACCCTAAACCCAACCCTTACCCTAATCCCAACCCTAACCACAACTGTAACCCCAACACACCCCTAACCCTATCCGTAACCCTAACCACAAGCCTAATCTTAACCCTATTTCCAACCCTAAATCTAATTCCAACCCTAACCCTAAGGCTATGTGCCCACGTTGCGGATTCGTGTGAGATTTTTCTGCACCATTTTTGAAAAATCCGCAGGTAAAAGGCACTGCGTTTTACCTGCAGATTTACAGCGGATTTCCAGTGTTTTTTTGTGCGGATTTCACCTGCGGATTCCTATTGAGGAACAGGTGTAAAACGCACAAAATTGACATGCTGTGGAAAATACAACACAGCGTTTCCGCACGGTATTTTTCGCACCATGGGCACAGCGGATTTGGTTTTCCATAGGTGTACATGGTACTGTAAACCTGATGGAAAACTGCTACGAATTCGCAGCGGCCGATCCGCTGCGGATCCGCGGCCAATCTGCTGTGGATCCGCGGCCAATCCGCTGTGGATTCGCGGCCAATCCGCTGCGGATCTGCAGCCAAATCCGCACTGTGTGCACATGCCCTAACCCTACCCCTAACCCTAACCCTAGTTCTAACCCTAACCCTAGTGGAAAAAGAAAAAAAATATTTTCATTTTTTTTATTATTGTCCCTACATATGGGGGTGATAAAGGGGGGGGGTCATTTACTATTTTTTTTATTTTGATCGCTGTGATAGAACCTATCACAGCGACCAAAATGTACAGGGAATGAATCTGCCGGCCGGCAGATTCGGCGGGCGCACTGCGCATGCGCCCGCCATTTTGGAAGATGGCGGCACCCATGGAGAAGACGGATGGACGCCCGGAGGCTCGGTAAGTATGAGGGGGGGGATCTGAGCATGGGGGGTGGATCGGAGGACGAGGGGGTGGCATCGGAGCACGGGGGAGCGGGCAGGAGGACGGGGGAGCGGACAGGATGACTTAGGGGGGCGGACCACATAACGGAGGACTGGGGAGGAGATCGGTGGGTGTGGGGAGGGACAGATTAGGTTTTCCAGCCATGGCCGATGATATTGCACCAGTTTTTTAGGTGAAATATTACAAATCGCTCTGATTGGCAGTTTCACTTTCAACAGCCAATCAGAGCGATCGTAGCCACGGGGGGGTGAAGCCACCCCCCCTGGGCTGAAGTACCACTCCCCCTGTCCCTGCAGATCGGGTGAAATTGGAGTTAACCCTTTCACCCGATCTGCAGGGACGCGGTCATTCCATGACGCCACATAGGCATCATGGGTTGGATTGGCACGGGTTTTCATGACGCCTACGTGGCATCAAAGGTCGGGAAGGGGTTAAGAGAGACACATGAAAGATGTCTGTGATACCTACGCATTGAAGGAGGGCCAGATGATAGACCACAGGGTTAACCTGTTCCAGGACCTTGAAGGGACCTATGTAATGAGGCGCAAACTTAGTGGACTCAAGTTGCAGACTGATGTTACGGGCGGAGAGCCACACTAAGTTGAAAGGAGCAAAGGTCGGAGCAGGGAGCCGGTGTGCATTGGCGGAAACCCTCATTTTCTCCTTGGAGGCCCGGATGGCATCCTGTGTGCGGTCCCAAATGTCATGTACCTCCACCGCCCAGTCTGCCACCCTAGTGCCAGTGGAAGACACAGGAATGGGCACAGGGACCCGCGGATACTGGCCGCAATTAAGGAGGAACGGGGTTTGCCCAGTGGAATTGGCTACGGCGGCGTTGTTCAGCGCAAACTCTGCCCACGGTAGCAAGGATACCCAGTCATCCTGTCTGGCCGAAACAAAATGTCGTAGATATGTGACCAGTGTCTGGTTGGCCCTCTCTACCAACACATTCATTTCAGGATGGTAATCTTAAGATAGATTCAACTCAATGCTGAGTAGGCGACAAAGCTCTGTCCAGAACCGAGACGCAAACTGGGTACCCCGGTCATTGACTATTTTGTCAGGCATACCGTGTAGGCGGAAAACATGCTTAATGAACAAGGCCACCAAGGTATAGCTTAGTGACAAAATATATAATTGCTGGAAAGAGGCTAAGCTTTTTGGACCTGGGTCTTTTTTCCACCTATGCAGCAATGTAACTATATTTTATAATGTATATGGAACTTTGGGGGCATCATACTATGTATTGAAAGCTATGAGGCCATCAACTGTATATAAAATGCTGTTGGGATCCATAAAGCTGTGTATAGGGGGCTGAGGGGTACATAATACTGTATATGAAGCTGTAGGAGCATCATACTGGATATAGAGATTTGTAGGGGCAATATTCAGTGTATAGGGATTTTGAAGGGCCATCATTCTGTGTATAGGGAAGCTGTGGAGCCAACATACTGTGTGGGGATTGGATTTGGGGGGGACATCATACTCTATGGGGGCCATTAAAGGTATATTGTAGTAAGTGGAACACTGAGGGTCTTTGGTAGGCACAATTACTGTGTATGTGCCGCAATACATAGCTTTCTCTCTGCCTCTGTTCAAAGGTATACAGTGGGTACGGAAAGTATTCAGACCTCTTTAAGTTTATCACTCTTTGTTTCCTTGCAGCCATTTGGCAAATTCAAAAAGTTCATTTTTTTCACATTAACCCCTTTCTGACATCAGACATTTTATTCTGTCCATGTGACTCAGGCCAATTTGACCATGGATGGAAGAGTACATCTCAGCGATCAGCCGCGATCACGAGGGGTGCGTGGCCGATCGCCGCCAGGTGTCAGCTAATTCTGACAGCTGGCACCCGGCACTTTAACCCACAAAATATTACGATCGAACATGATTGCAGCATTCCGTAAGCTAGCACAGAGGCTGACAGCCCGTCTGCATTTGGATCGGAGACCCAGCGGCACGCTTGATCTGCAATTGCTTCATCTGCATGCCATAGAAGCAATCCGCCTGCAAAAAATGATTATCCCATAGCGGGACAAAGTAAAAAAGTTAGAAAAACTTAAAGAAAACGTAAATGTAAAAATATTAAAATAATAATAATTAAAAAAAATCAATATTTATTCTATCTCTAAATAAATATTTTAATGAGAAAAAAATCTAACCAATGAAAGTACACATATTTGGTATTGCCACATCCACAACGACCCGACCTATAAAACTATACCACTAGGTAACCCCTTTAGTGACATTAAAAAAGAGCAAAAAACAACGCTTTATCATCATACCGCAAACAAAAAGTGGAATAACACGCGATCAAAAAGACGGATATAAATAAACATGGTACTGCTGAAAACATTATCTTGTCCTGCAAAAAAAAAGCCCCATACAGCTCCATCAGCAGAAAATAAAAAATGTATAGCTCTTAGAATAAAGGAATGCAAAATTAATTATTTTTATATAAAATGATTTTTTTGTATAAAAGCGCCAAAACAGAAAAAAATGATATAAATGAGGTATCGCTGTAATCGTACTGACCCAAAGAATAAAATGGCTTTATCAATTTTACCATACATGGAATGGTATAAACGCCCCCCCAAAAGAAATTCATGATTTTCTATTTTTTGTTCATTCTGCCTCCCAAATATCAGAATAGAAAGCGATCAAATAATTTAATGTGCCCAAAAATGGTACCAATAACAACGTCAACTCGTCCCTCAAAAAAACGAGACCTCACATGACCACATGGCCAAAATATAGAAAAATTATAGCTCTCAAAATATGGTGATGCAAAAACTATTTTTTGCAATAAAAAATGTCTTTTAGTTTGTGACAGCTGCCAAACATAAAAAACAGATATAAGGTCTCTCTCACATGTCCTGATATTTCTGGTACCGGAGATGTCAGTGTCCATGTGTGTAATACTTGTAGCACACGTGTGGCATGCGTGTGCCGCATCAGTCAGTACCACAAGGACGGGCGCCAGGGAAGAAGCATAACAGTAAGCGCTGTTCCCCGATGCCTGGTGCTTAACACGGCTCTCATCATTCTCCCCTGCTCTGCCGGCGATCGGCACAAGCAGTGAGCAATGATGAGACTTACATTTACAGTAAGTCCATATATATTTAGACAGAGACAAAATTTTTCTAATTTTGGTTATAGACATTACCACAATGAATTTTAAACAAAACAATTCAGATGCAGTTGAAGTTCATACTTTCAGCTTTCATTTGAGGGAATCCACATTAAAATTGGATGAAGGGTTTAGGAGTTTCAGCTCCTTAACATGTGCCACCCTGTTTTTAAAAGGACCAAAAGTAATTGGACAATTGACTCGAAGGCTATTTCATGGACAGGTGTGGGCAATCCCTTCGTTATGTCATTCTCAATTAAGCAGATAAAAGGCCTGGAGTTGATTTGAGGTGTGGTGCTTGCATTTGGAAGGTTTTGCTGTGAAGTAAACATGCGGTCAAAGGAGCTCTCCATGCAGGTGAAACAAGGCATCCTGAAGCTGCGAAAACAGAAAAAACCCAGCCGAGAAATTGCTACAATATTAGGAGTGGCAAAATCTACAGTTTGTTACATCCTGAGAAAGAAAGAAAGAAAGCACTAGTGAACTCATCAATGCAAAAAGACCTGGGCGCCCACGGAAGACAACAGTGGTGGATGATCGCAGAATAATCTCCATGGTGAAGAGAAACCCCTTCACAACAGCCAACCAAGTGAACAACACTCTCCAGGAGGTCGGCGTATCAATATCCAAATCTACCATAAAGAGAAGACTGCATGAAAGTAAATACAGAGGGTTCACTGCATGGTGCAAGCCACTCATAAGCATCAAGAATAAAAAGGCTAGACTGGACTTTGCTAAAAAACATCTAAAAAAGCCAGCACAGTTCTGGAAGAACATTGGAAAGATGAAACCAAGATCAACCTCTACCAGAATGATGGAAACAAAAGTATGGTGAAGGCGTGGTACAGCTCATGAGGCAAAGCATACCACATCATCTGTAAAACACGGCGGAGGCAGTGTGATGGCTTGGGCATGCATGGCTGCCAGTGGCACTAGGTTACTAGTATTATTGATGATGTGACACAGGACAGGAGCAGCCGAATGAATTCTGAGGTATTCAGAGACATACTGTGTGCTCAGATCCAGCCAAGTGCAGCAAAACGGATTGGTCGTCATTTCATACTACAGATAGACAATGACCCAAAACATAAAGTCAAAGCAACCCAGGAGTTTATTAAAGCAAAGAAGTGGAATATTCCTGAATGGCCAAGTCACCTGATCTCAACCCAATTGAGCAGCATTTCACTTGTTAAAGACTAAACTTCAGACAGAAAGGCACACAAACAAACAGCAACTGAAAACCAGTGAGGTTTGTTCCTCTCTGCCTGCAGCCCCCCGCTACATACTACAATCATGTCTCAAGGTAACAGCTCACTATTTTAAGTTCTCTTCTAGCACTTACAACTTTGCCGTTTTAACTTTGCTGTTTTTGCCTTGATACCTCCTGCCAATTATCACACTCAGGAGAATACTTTTGGGGTACACTTATATTTACCATGTCTTACAACATGTGCACACTTGAGAATATTACCCCAGAGTATTATCATATATCTATGGGTCTGCAGTCAGAGTAGGTTGCTCTAAATTCCTTTCATGGTATCTTTAGCATTGTACTCTTGCCATCTATTACATGCTATTTTTTAGCTGCCCTTTCTCAAATACCTGTTTCTGTCCCAATTATGTCATTTTTGGCAAGTATTTGTTTTGTATTTTTGTATATTTGATACTTTAATAAAACTTTATTGGTATAAATATTTCTGCTGTACCTCTATTTTCTATGCACCTGTGATTTATGACCCTCTTCCCATGATCCTGTGGATCTAGGCTTTGACTGTGGGTCTGGTGCAAGGTCTTCTAGGTTTACATGTTTTGGCTTAGAGGTACGCCCTCTGCTGGCCGAGAGGGCACTATTGTTTAGGTTTTTTTTGAAAACCAATGAAGGCCTGGCAGAGCATCAAAAAGGAGGAAACACAGCGTCTGGTGCTGTCCATGAGTTCAAGACTTCAGGCAGTCATTGCCAACAAAGGGTTTTCAACCAAGTATTAAAAATGAACATTTTATTTAAAATGATTTAATCTGTCCAATTACTTTTGGTCCCTTTAAAAACAGGGTGGCACATGTTAAGGAGCTGAAACTCCTAAACCCTTCATCCAATTTTAATGTGGATACCCTCAAATTAAAGCTGAAAGTCTGAACTTCAACTGCATCTGAATTGTTTTGTTTAAAATTCGTTGTGGTAATGTCTATAACCAAAATTAGAAAAATGTTGTCTCTGTCCAAATATATATGGACTTAACTGTAAATAATAAAAAGAGACATCAGGCGGCGGCTGATGGGACTATTACTCCCATGAGCCTACCCCTGCTGCTGCTAATAACAGTAACAGTAGGAGCGGCGGATGGGGGTATTCATGTCGCTCCAGCTCTGTAAATAAATACGGTAATTTAAAAAAAAAATGGCGTGGGTTCCTCCCTATGTTTGATAACCAGCCAGACAAAACTTATGAGTGTGTTTATTATGGTTCATGAAAACATACTGACATGTGCTCAGACCCATTCACTTGAATATGCAAATAGCGCTCCATCCCTCCCTAGTTTCTCCGCATGGCTAAGTAGCACTGTAAAGCCACATATGGGGTATTGCCACGTTCAATAGAAATTGTGGGACAAATTTTAGTGCTATTTACCCACTTCTTGTGTGAAAATGTAAAATCTTTGGCTAAAACAAAATTTTGGTGGTATTTGGTGTAGTTATTTTTGTCCTCCCCGCCCAATGGTACATCCATGGGGTCGATATGATCACTGCACACCTAGATGAATTTAATGAGAGGTGTAGTTCATAAAATGGGGTCACTTATGGGAAGTTCTGCTAATTTGGCACCTCATGGGCTCTTCCAGTGGGTCAAGGCACCTGCAAACCATAACAGTAAAATCTGGCATTCCTTCCTTTCTGAGGTCTGCCATGAGCCTAAACAGTGGTTTACCCCCATATATTGGGTATCAGCGTACTGAAGACAAATTGCACAACAACTTTTGGAGTCCAATTCCTCTTGTTACCCTTGGGAAACTAAAAAATTGGGGGCAAAAATATTATTTTTGTGAACAAAATATTTTTTATTTTTACTGCTCTACGTTATTAACTTCTGTGAAGCACTTGGAGCTTCAAAGTGCTCACCACACATCTGGAAAAGTTCCTTGGAGGGTCTAGTTTCTAAAATGGTGTCACTTGTTGGAGTTTCCAATGTTTAGGCACATCAGGAGCTCTCCAAACGCGACATGGTGTCTGATCTCAATTCCAGCCAATTTTGCATTGAAAATTCAAACAACGCTCCTTCCCTTCCAAGCTCTTCCATGCACCCAAACAGTAGTTTACTTGCACCTATTGGGTATCGGGATACTCAGGACAAATTTTACAAAATCTTTTGGGGTCCAATTTCTCCTTTTAAAAAAGTTTTGGTCTCAATTAATTTTTTTGTGAAAAAGTTAAATGTTCATTTTTTTTAAACATTCCAATAATTCCTGTGAAGCACCTGAAGGGTTAATAAACATATTGAATGTGGTTTTGAGCACCTTGAGGGGTGCATGTTTTAGAATGGTGTCACTTTTAGGTATTTTCTATCATATAGACCCCTCACAGTGACTTAAAATATGAGGTAGTCCCTAAAAAAATTGTGTTGCAAAAATGAGAAATCGCTGTTTAACTTTTAACCATTATAACTTCCTGACAAAAAAAAATTGGGGTTCCAAAATGTGCTGATGTAAAGTAGACATTTGGGAAATGTTATTTATTAAGTATTTTGTGTCACATCTGTGTGATTTAAGGGCAGGAAAATTCAAATTTGGAAAATTGCTACATTTTAAAAATGTTTGCAAAATTTCCATTTTTTTTCACAAATAATCACAAGAAATATCAAATAAATTTTACCACTAACATAAAGTACAATATAAATATAGGAAAACTGACTGAACAGCAATCTAGTCTGAACTGGTGCATAACCAAAAAAAGACATATAGTAAATGGATCAATGGCTGCACTCAATTTTACTGTACTAAAGCAAGGAAATGTGCGATACATGAAATGTGAATAGCATAATGGCTTGTGATATCTATGAAAAAACACATGAGATGCTTAGCACAAGATTTGGCCAAAAATTGTGAGCCCATCCACCAAACGTCAAGGTAATCTCAGATCGGATGGGTACCTGACCTCTCTGCCTAGTGTGAACACTTACCTATGGCTAGTAACATGGTAAAGCCTGCATTTATAGGAAGGTCGGAACCAACTGTGTTTGGATGTAATTAAAATCACAGCATGGTGAAGGGCGGGGCGTTCAAGTCAGAAAAAATAGTACATAGTAAATATAGGAAAACTGACTGAACAGCAATCTAGTCTGAACTGGTGCATAACCAAAAAAAGACATATAGTAAATAGATCAATGGCTGCACTCAATTTTACTGTACTAAAGCAAGGAAATGTGCGATACATGAAATGTGAATAGCATAATGGCTTGTGAAATCTGATAGGACTTGATTTGGAAAGGCACACACCTGTCTATATAAGACCTCACAGCTCACAGTGCATGTCAGACCAAATGAGAATAATGAGGTCAAAGGAACTGGCCAAGGAGCTCAGAGACAGAATTGTGGCAAGGCACAGATCTGGCCAAGGTTTCAACTGAATTTCTGCAGCACTCGAGGTTCCTAAGAGCGCAGTGGCCTCCATAATCCTTAAATGGAAGAACTTTGGGACCATCATAAGTCTTCCTAGACCTGGCTGTCCAACCAAACTGAGCAATCGCGGGAGAAGAACCTTGGTGAGAGAGGTAAAGAATAACCTCAATATCACTGTGGCTGAGCTCCAGAGATGCAGTCGGGAGACGGTAGAAAGTTCCACAAAGTCAACTATTACTAGAGTCCACCACAAGTCAGGCCTTTATGGCAGAGTGGCCCAACAGAAGCCTCTCCTCAGTGCAAGACATATCAAAGCTCGCATAGAGTTTGCTAAAAAACACATGAAGGACTCCCAGACTATGAGAAATAAGATGCTCTGGTCTGATGAGATGAAGATAGACATTTTTGGTAATAATTCTAAGTGGTATGTTTGGAGAAAACCAGGCACTGCTCATTACCTGCCCAATACAATCCCAACAGTGAAACATGGTGGTGGCAGCATCATGCTATGGGGGTATTTTTTGCTGCAGGGATAGGACAACTGGTTGTCATTGAAGGAAACATGAATGTAGCCAAGTACAGAGATATCCTCCATGAAAACCTCTTCCAGACTGCTCTGGACCTCAGACTTTGCTGAAGGTTCACCTTCCAACAAGACAAAGACAATGACTCTAAGCACACAGCTAAAATAACAAAGGAGTGGTTTCAGAACAAATCTGTGACTATTCTTGACTGGTCCATCCAGAGCCCTGACCTAAACCCAATTGAGCATCTCTGGAGAGACTGAAAATGGCTGTCCACCAACGTTCACCATCCAAACTGACAGAACTGATGAGGAACTGCAAGGAAAAATGGCAAAGGATCCCCAAATCCAGGTGTGAAAAACTTGTTGCATCATTCCCAAGAAGACTCATGGCTTTACTAGCTCAAAACGGTGCTTCTACTCAATACTGAGCAAAAGGTCTGAATACTTTTGACCATGTGATATTTCAGTTTTTCTTTTTTAATAAATTTGCAAAAATTACTACATTTCTGTTTTTTTAGTCAAGATGGGGGGTGCAGAGTGTGCAATAATGTGAAAAAATGAACTATATTGTTTACACCTGAAGTTGTAATCTTGTATTTGCATAACAGAACTGTTATCTATCACTATATAGTCACTGTATGCTGGTCTTTTTCATAGTGTGGAATTTTTTCTATTATTTGGTTTTGTGTTTGTTGTTTTGATCTGCAGATGTATGGAATTATAATTTATACTTTGGGGTATTATTCAGGCCTTTTATAGTGGTCATTTTGAGAATCTTGGTCTTTGTATGGTGTGTTTTAGCATGCAAAAACTATGAATTCCTGATGTAGCAGCAACAGTGGTATACGATAATTATGTATGTAAAGATTTTATTTTAAGTGAAACGGGTCGAAAGCGGAGACACCTACTTTAGAGCTTGGGCCTTTGCTCTTTTAACCCCTTCCTGACCCATGACGCCACTTAGGCGTCATGAAAGTCGGTGCCAATCCGACCCATGTCACCTATGTGGCGTCATGGAATGATCGCGTCCCTGCAGATCGGGTGAAAGGGTTAACTCCAATTTCACCCAATCTGCAGGGACAGGGGGAGTTGTACTTTAGCCCAGGGGGAGTGGCTTTGCCCCCACGTGGCTACGATCGCTCTGATTGGCTGTTGAAAGTGCAACAGCCAATCAGAGCAATTTGCAATATTTCACCTATGAAAATGGTGAAATATTGCAATCCAGCCATGGCCGATGCTGGAAGATCATTGGCCATGGCTGGAAATCCTGCCCCCCCCCACCGCCACCGATCTCCTCCCCAGTCCTCCGCTCTGTCCCATATTCCCCTCCGTCCGCCTGTCCGCCCCCCCCTGCACTCCGATCCACCCCCCCGTGCTCCGATCCAGCCCCCCACCACCCCCTCATACTTACCGATCCTCCCGCAATCCATCCGTCTTCTCCCTGGGTGCCGCCATCTTCCAAAATGGCGGGCGCATGCGCAGTGCGCCCGCCGAATCTGCCGGCCGTGTACATTTTGATCACTGTGATAAAACCTATCACAGTGATCAAAATAAAAATATAGTAAATGAACCCCCCCTTTATCACCCCCATAGGTAGGGACAATAATAAATAATAAAAAATATTTTTTTTTTCCACTAGGGTTAGAACTAGGGTTAGGGGTAGGGTTAGGGGTAGGGTTAGGGTTAGGGGTACGGTTAGGGGTAGGGTTAGGGGTAGGGTTAGGGGTAGGGTTAGAACTAGGGTTTAGTGTTAGAATTAGGCTATGTGCACACGGTGCGGATTTGGCTGCGGATCCGCAGCGGATTGGCCGCTGCAGATTCGTAGCAGTGTTCCATCAGATTTACAGTACCATGTAAACCTATGGAAAACCAAATCCGCTGTGCCCATGGTGTGGAAAATACCGCGCGGAAATGCTGCGTTGTATTTTCCGCAGCATGTCAATTCTTTGTGCGGATTTCGCAGCGTTTTACACCTGTTCCTCAATAGGAATCCGCAGGTGAAATCCGCATAAAAAACACTGGAAATCCGCGGTAAATCCGCAGGTAAAACGCAGTGCCTTTTACCTGCGGATTTTTCAAAAATTGTGTGGAAATATCTCACACGAATCTGCAACGTGGGCACTGTTGTGAATTTACCTTTTGGCTCCCTCTAGTGGCTACTAGTGATTTGACTCTGGGTATGTCATTCATCCCTTGTATGCTCACCTGGGTCGTTAGGTCAGGGGTGTTGCTATATAAGCTCCCTGGACCTTCAGTTCAATGCCTGGCAACATTGTAATCAGAGCTAATCTGTTGTGCTCTTGTCTACTGATCCTGGTTCCTGCTGAATTAAGCTAAGTCTGCTTTCTTGCTTTTTGCTATTTGTTTTTGTTTGCATTTTTGTCCAGCTTGTACATTATCTGTATCCTAACCTTGCTGGAAGCTCTAGGGAGGCTGGAGTTCTCCCCCCAGGCCGTTAGACGGTTCGGGGGTTCTTGAATCTCCAGTGTGGATTTTTGTTAGGGTTTTCGTTGACCATATAAGTTATCTTACTACATTCTGCTATTAGTAAGTGGGCCTCTCTTTGCTAAACCTAGTTCATCTCTGTGTTTGTCATTTCCTCTTACCTCACCGTTATTATTTGTGGGGGGCTTGTATCATACTTTTGGGGTCTATTCTCTGGAGGCAAGAGAGGTCTTTGTTTTCCTCTTCTAGGGGTAGTTAGTCCTCCGGCTGGCGCGAGACATCTAGCGACCAACGTAGGCATGTTCCCCGGCTACTTCTAGTGTTGGCGTTAGGAGTAGATATATGGTCAACCCAGTTACGACTGCCCTATGAGCTGGATTTTTGTACGTCGCAGACTTACTGGTTCCTCTGAGACCCTCGCCATTGGGGTCATAACAGTTTGCCAGGCCAGTATTAAATGTTAAATGCATTGCAGAAGCGGGATTATAAGAAAGAAAGTTCTGAGTTTTTTTTTTCTCTCTCATTTTTTTTTCTTTTCCCCTTTACCTCTGAGTGGCTTGTGTTTGCTGCAGACATGAATGTCCAGACCTTGATTACAAGTGTGGACCAGCTTGCTGCTCGTGTGCAGGGCATACAAGATTATGTTATCAGAAATCCTATGTCAGAACCTAAGATACCGATTCCGGAACCGTTTTCCGGAGACCGATTTAAATTTAGAAATTTCAGGAATAATTGTAAATTGTTTTTGTCCCTGAGACCCTGTTCATCTGGAGACTCCGCTCAGCAAGTAAAAATTGTTATTTCTTTTTTACGGGGCGACCCTCAGGATTGGGCCTTCTCGCTGGCGCCAGGAGATCCGGCATTGGCTGACATTGATGCGTTTTTTCTGGCGCTCGGTTTGCTTTATGAGGAACCCAATCTTGAGATTCAGGCAGAAAAAGCCTTGCTGGCGATGTCTCAGGGCCAGGACGAGGCTGAAGTGTATTGCCAAAAATTTCGGAAATGGTCCGTGCTGACCCAGTGGAACGAGTGTGCATTGGCTGCAAATTTTAGAAATGGCCTTTCTGAAGCCATTAAGAATGTGATGGTGGGTTTTCCCATTCCCACAGGTCTGAATGATTCTATGGCCCTGGCTATTCAAATCGACCGGCGGTTGCGGGAGCGCAAAACCGCAAATTCCCTCATGGTGTTGTCTGAACAGGCACCTGATTTAATGCAATGTGATAGAATCCTGACTAGAAATGAGCGGAAAATTCATAGACGCCAGAATGGCTTGTGTTACTACTGTGGTGATTCTACACATGTTATCTCAGCATGCTCTAAACGTCTTACTAAGGTTGTTAGTCCGGTCGCCATTGGTAATTTGCAACCTAAATTTATTCTATCTGTAACTTTGATTTGCTCACTGTCATCGTATCCTGTCATGGCGTTTGTGGACTCAGGTGCTGCCCTGAGCCTTATGGATCTGTCATTTGCCAAGCGCTGCGGATTTGTTCTTGAGCCATTGGAAAATCCTATCCCTCTTAGGGGTATTGATTCTACGCCATTGGCAAAAAATAAACCGCAGTTTTGGACACAGGTTACCATGTGCATGACTCCCGAACATCGGGAGGTAATACGTTTTCTTGTTCTGCATAAAATGCATGATTTGGTTGTTTTGGGTTTGCCATGGTTACAGACCCATAATCCAGTCTTGGACTGGAAGGCTATGTCAGTGTCAAGTTGGGGCTGCCATGGAATTCATGGAGATTCCCTGCCCTTGTCTATTGCTTCTTCTACGCCTTCGGAAGTTCCGGCGTATTTGTCTGATTATCAGGATGTCTTCAGCGAGTCTAAGTCCAGTGCACTGCCTCCTCATAGGGAATGTGACTGTGCAATAGATTTGATTCCTGGCAGTAAGTTTCCTAAGGGGAGACTGTTTAATCTGTCGGTACCTGAACATACCGCGATGCGTTCATATATCAAGGAGTCTCTTGAGAAGGGGCATATCCGTCCTTCTTCTTCCCCTCTTGGTGCGGGATTCTTTTTTGTGGCCAAAAAGGACGGATCTTTGAGGCCTTGTATTGACTATCGGCTTTTAAATAAGATCACTGTCAAATTTCAGTATCCTTTGCCGCTGTTGTCAGATTTGTTTGCCCGGATTAAAGGTGCCAAGTGGTTCACCAAGATAGACCTTCGTGGTGCGTACAACCTTGTGCGCATTAGGCAGGGCGATGAATGGAAAACCGCATTCAATACGCCCGAAGGTCATTTTGAGTACTTGGTGATGCCCTTTGGGCTCTCTAATGCACCTTCAGTTTTTCAGTCCTCCATGCATGACATTTTCCGGAAGTATCTGGATAAATTTTTGATTGTTTATCTGGATGATATTCTGTTTTTTTCTGATGATTGGGACTCGCATGTGGAGCAGGTCAGGATGGTTTTTGAGATTCTGCGTGAAAATTCTTTGTTTGTAAAAGGCTCAAAGTGTCTCTTTGGTGTACAGAAGGTTCCCTTTTTGGGGTTCATTTTTTCCCCTTCTGCTGTGGAGATGGACCCAGTCAAGGTCCGAGCTATTCATGATTGGACTCAACCCTCGTCAGTTAAGAGTCTTCAGAAGTTCTTGGGTTTTGCTAACTTCTACCGTCGTTTTATCGCAAATTTCTCTAGCGTTGTTAAACCGCTGACGGATATGACCAAGAAAGGCTCTGATGTAGCTAACTGGGCTCCTGCTGCCGTGGAGGCTTTCCAGGAGTTGAAACGCCGGTTTACTTCGGCGCCTGTTTTGTGCCAGCCTGACGTCTCACTTCCCTTTCAGGTTGAGGTGGATGTTTCGGAGATTGGGGCAGGGGCCGTTTTGTCGCAGAGAGGCCCTGGTTGCTCTACTATGAGACCTTGTGCCTTTTTCTCTAGGAAGTTTTCGCCGGCAGAGCGAAATTATGATGTGGGCAATCGGGAGTTGTTGGCCATGAAGTGGGCATTTGAGGAGTGGCGTCATTGACTCGAGGGTGCTAAGCATCGTGTGGTGGTCTTGACTGATCACAAAAATCTGATGTATCTCGAGTCTGCTAAACGCCTGAATCCTAGACAGGCCCGCTGGTCATTGTTTTTCTCCCGTTTTGACTTTGTGGTCTCGTATTTACCAGGTTCTAAGAATGTGAAGGCCGATGCTCTGTCTAGGAGCTTTGTGCCTGATGCTCCTGGAGTCGCTGAGCCTGTGGGTATTCTTAAGGAAGGAGTTATCGTGTCTGCTATTTCTCCAGATCTGCGACGTGTGTTACAGAGATTTCAGGCTGGTAGGCCTGACTCTTGTCCACCTGACAGATTGTTTGTGCCTGCTAGATGGACCAGCAGAGTCATTTCCGAGGTTCATTCCTCGGTGTTGGCAGGGCACCCGGGAATTTTTGGCACCAGAGATCTGGTGGCTAGGTCCTTTTGGTGGCCTTCCTTGTCACGGGATGTGCGGTCATTTGTGCAGTCCTGTGGGACTTGTGCTCGAGCTAAGCCTTGCTGTTCTCGTGCCAGCGGGTTGCTCTTGCCCTTGCCTGTCCCGAAGAGACCTTGGACACACATCTCTATGGATTTCATTTCTGATCTTCCGGTGTCTCAGGGCATGTCTGTCATCTGGGTGATATGTGATCGTTTCTCCAAGATGGTCCATTTGGTTCCTTTGCCTAAGCTGCCCTCCTCTTCTGATCTGGTTCCTGTGTTCTTCCAGAACGTGGTTCGTTTGCACGGCATTCCTGAGAATATTGTGTCGGACAGAGGATCCCAGTTTGTTTCCAGGTTCTGGCGATCCTTTTGTGGTAGGATGGGCATTGAGTTGTCGTTTTCATCCGCTTTCCATCCCCAAACTAACGGACAAACGGAGCGAACTAATCAGACTCTGGAGGCTTATTTGAGGTGTTTTGTCTCTTCTGATCAGGATGATTGGGTGACCTTCTTGCCGTTGGCTGAATTTGCCCTTAATAATCGGGCTAGTTCCGCCACCTTGGGTTCGCCATTTTTCTGCAACTCTGGTTTCCATCCTCGTTTTTCCTCGGGACATGTGGAGCCTTCTGACTGTCCTGGGGTGGATTCCGTGGTGGATAGGTTGCAGCGGATCTGGAGTCATGTGGTGGACAACTTGAAGTTGTCACAGGAGAAGGCTCAGCGTTTTGCCAACCGCCGCCGCGGTGTGGGTCCCCGACTTTGCGTTGGGGATTTGGTATGGCTGTCTTCTCGATTTGTTCCTATGAAGGTCTCCTCTCCCAAATTTAAGCCTCGCTTCATTGGTCCTTACAAGATATTGGAAATCATTAATCCTGTATCCTTTCGCCTGGATCTTCCGGTGTCGTTTGCCATTCACAACGTATTTCATAGGTCCTTGTTGCGGCGGTACGTTGTGCCTGTGGTTCCTTCTGCTGAGCCTCCTGCTCCGGTGTTGGTTGAGGGCGAGTTAGAGTACGTGGTGGAGAAGATCTTAGATTCTCGTCTCTCCAGGCGGAGGCTTCAGTACCTGGTCAAGTGGAAGGGCTATGGTCAGGAGGATAATTCCTGGGTGGTCGCCTCTGATGTGCATGCGGCCGATTTAGTTCGTGCCTTTCACGCCGCTCATCCTGATCGCCCTGGTGGTCTTGGTGAGGGTTCGGTGACCCCTCACTAAGGGGGGGGGTACTGTTGTGAATTTACCTTTTGGCTCCCTCTAGTGGCTACTAGTGATTTGACTCTGGGTATGTCATTCATCCCTTGTATGCTCACCTGGGTCGTTAGGTCAGGGGTGTTGCTATATAAGCTCCCTGGACCTTCAGTTCAATGCCTGGCAACGTTGTAATCAGAGCTAATCTGTTGTGCTCTTGTCTACTGATCCTGGTTCCTGCTGAATTAAGCTAAGTCTGCTTTCTTGCTTTTTGCTATTTGTTTTTGTTTGCATTTTTGTCCAGCTTGTACATTATCTGTATCCTAACCTTGCTGGAAGCTCTAGGGAGGCTGGAGTTCTCCCCCCGGGCCGTTAGACGGTTCGGGGGTTCTTGAATCTCCAGTGTGGATTTTTGTTAGGGTTTTCGTTGACCATATAAGTTATCTTACTACATTCTGCTATTAGTAAGTGGGCCTCTCTTTGCTAAACCTAGTTCATCTCTGTGTTTGTCATTTCCTCTTACCTCACCGTTATTATTTGTGGGGGGCTTGTATCATACTTTTGGGGTCTATTCTCTGGAGGCAAGAGAGGTCTTTGTTTTCCTCTTCTAGGGGTAGTTAGTCCTCCGGCTGGCGCGAGACATCTAGCGACCAACGTAGGCATGTTCCCCGGCTACTTCTAGTGTTGGCGTTAGGAGTAGATATATGGTCAACCCAGTTACGACTGCCCTATGAGCTGGATTTTTGTACGTCGCAGACTTACTGGTTCCTCTGAGACCCTCGCCATTGGGGTCATAACAGGGCACATAGCCTTAGGGTTGGAATTAGAGTTAGGGTTGGAATTAAGGCTAGGGTTGGAAATAGGGTTAAGAATAGGCTTGTGGTTAGGGTTATGGTTAGGGTTAGGGGTGTGTTGGGGTTAAAGTTGTGGTTGGGGTTAGGGTTAGGGTTGGGATTAGGGTTAGGGTTGGGATTAGGGTTAGGGTTGTGGTTAGGGGTGTGTTGGGGTTAGGGTTGTGATTAGGGTTATGGCTAGAGTTGGGATTAGGGTTAGGGGTGTGTTGGGGTTAGTGTTGGAGTTAGAATTGAGGGGTTTCCACTGTTTAGGCACATCAGGGGTCTCCAAACGTAACATGGCGCCACCATTGATTCCAGCCAATCTTGCGTTCAAAAATTCAAATGGTGCTCCCTCCCTTCCGAGCCCCGACGTGCGCCCAAACAGTGGTTTACCCCCACATATGGGGTACCAGCATACTCAGGACAAACTGGGCAACAATTATTGGGGTCCAATTTCTCCTGTTACCCTTGCAAAAATAAAAAATTGCTTGCTAAAACATAATTTTAGAGGAATGAAAAATTATTTTTTATATTCACGGCTCTGCGTTATAAACTTCTGTGAAGCACTTGGAGGTTCAAAGTGTTCACCACACATCTAGATAAGTTCCCTGGGGGGGTCTAGTTTCCAAAATGGGGTCACTTGTGGGGGGTTTCTACTGTTTAGGCACATCAGGGGCTCTGCAAATGCAACGTGACACCCGCAGACCATTCCATCAAAATCTGCATTTCAAAACATCACTGCTTCCCTTCCGAGCCCCGATGTGTTCCCAAACAGTGGTTTACCCCCACATATTGGGTACCAGCATACTCAGGACAAACTGTACAACAACTATTGTGGTCCAATTTCTCCTGTTACTCTTGCAAAAATAAAAAATTGCTTGCTAAAACATAATTTTTGAGGAATGAAAAATTATTTTTTATTTTCACGGTTCTGCGTTGTAAACTTCTATGAAGCACTTGGGGGTTCTAAGTGCTCACTACACATCTAGATAAGTTCCTTGGGGGGTCTAGTTTCCAAAATGGGGTCACTTGTGGGGTGTTTCTGCTGCTTAGGCACATCAGGGGCTCTGCAAATGGAATGTGATGCCCGCAGACCACTCCATCAAAGCCTGCATTTCTGTTATGATCCTTAGTGGTTGAGGATCACAAATTACTCCAGCTAAGTAACAAACATAGGACAAGCTCTAGGGAGGTGGCAAACTGGACTGACCGCAAATCTGAACCTATCCAAACACACTAGAAGTAGCCGGTGAACATGCCTAAAATCCTAGACGTCTCGAGCCAGCCTGAGGAACTAACTACCCCTAGAGAGAGAGAAAGACCTCACTTGCCTCCAGAGAAATAATCCCCAAAGATATAGAAGCCCCCAACAAATAATAACGGTGAGGTAAGAGGAAGGCACATACACAGGGGTGAAAGCAGATTCAGCAAATGAGGCCCACTAATACTAGATAGCAGAAAATAGAAAAGGGGTCTGTGCGGTCAGTAAAAAACCCTTACAAAATATCCACACTGAGATTTCCAAAACCCCCGCACCAACTAACGGTGTGGGGGGAGAAACTCAGTCCCCTAGAGCAACCAGCAAGCGAGGAAATCACATTTTAGCAAGCTGGACAAGAAACATGATGAATGCTGATAATCAAAAAATGAACAAACAAAAACTTAGCTTGTCTTGGAGAGATTGGGAGCAAGGTAGTCACAAGGAATCTGAAGAGCACTGAATACATTGATAGCAGGCAAGGAACTGAGTATCCAGGTGAACTAAATAGGAAACCAGCCAAGGATAATGAACCAGCTGATGCTGCCAACCTGCAGAAAGACAACACTACACAGTACCGCTTGTGACCACAAGAGGGAGCCCAAAAATAGAGTTCACAACAGTACCCCCCCCCCTTGAGGAGGGGTCACCGAACCCTCATCAAGACCCCCAGGGCGATCAGGATGAGCCGCGTGGAAGGCACGAACCAAATCGGCCGCATGAACATCAGAGGCGACAACCCAGGAATTATCTTCCTGACCATAGCCCTTCCACTTAACCAAATACTGAAGCCTCCGTCTAGAGATACGAGAATCCAAAATCTTCTCCACCACGTACTCCAATTCGCCCTCGACCAGCACCGGAGCAGGAGGCTCAACAGAAGGAACCACAGGTACCACATACCTCCGCAACAAAGACCTATGGAACACATTATGAATGGCAAACGATGCTGGGAGATCCAAACGAAAAGACACCGGGTTAAGGATTTCCAAGATCTTATAAGGACCGATGAAGCGAGGCTTGAATTTAGGAGAGGAGACCTTCATAGGAACATACCGAGAAGACAGCCACACCAAATCCCCAACACAAAGTCGGGGACCCACACCGCGGCGGCGGTTGGCAAAGCGCTGAGCCTTCTCCTGTGACAACCTCAAATTGTCCACCACATGGTTCCAAATCTGCTGCAACCTATCCACCACAGAATCCACCCCAGGACAGTCAGAAGGCTCAACCTGACCCGAGGAAAAACGAGGATGGAAACCAGAATTGCAGAAAAAAGGCGAAACCAAAGTAGCAGAACTAGCCCGATTATTAAGGGCAAACTCGGCCAATGGCAAAAAACTCACCCAATCATCCTGATCAGCAGAAACAAAACATCTCAAATAAGTTTCCAACGTCTGATTAGTTCGCTCGGTTTGGCCATTAGTCTGAGGATGAAAGGCCGACGAAAAAGACAAATCAATGCCCATCTTAGCACAAAAAGTCCGCCAAAACCTGGACACAAACTGGGATCCTCTATCAGACACAATATTTTCAGGAATGCCGTGCAAGCGAACCACATTCTGAAAAAATAGAGGAACCAAATCGGAGGAAGAAGGCAACTTAGGCAAGGGCACCAAATGGACCATATTGGAAAAACGATCACACACCACCCAGATGACAGACATTTTCTGAGATACTGGAAGATCCGAAATAAAATCCATGGAAATGTGCATCCAAGGCCTCTTCGGAACAGGCCAAGGCAAAAGCAAACTGCTGGCACGAGAACAGCAAGGCTTAGCCCGAGCACAAATCCCACAAGACTGCACAAAGGAACGCACATCCCGCAACAAGGAAGGCCACCAGAAGGACCTAGCCACCAAATCTCTGGTACCAAAAATCCCAGGATGACCCGCCAACACCGAAGAATGGACCTCGGAAATAACTCTGCTGGTCCATCTATCCGGGACAAACAGTCTCTCTGGTGGACAACGGTCAGGTCTATCCGCCTGAAATTTCTGCAGCACTCGTCGCAAATCTGGGGAAATGGCAGACAAAATCACTCCCTCTCTGAGAATACCAGCCGGCTCAGAAACTCCCGGAGAGTCAGGCACAAAACTCCTAGAAGGTGCATCAGCTTTCACGTTCTTCGAACCAGGCAGGTATGAGACCACGAAGTTGAAACGGGAGAAAAACAACGACCAACGAGCCTGTCTAGGATTCAGGCGCTTGGCAGATTCAAGACAAATCAGATTTTTGTGATCAGTCAAGACCACCACACGATGTTTAGCTCCTTCGAGCCAATGTCGCCACTCCTCAAATGCCCACTTCATAGCCAACAACTCCCGATTACCAACATCATAATTCCGCTCGGCAGGCGAAAACTTTCTTGAAAAGAAAGCACATAGTTTCATCACAGAGCCATCAGAGCTTCTCTGCGACAAAACAGCCAATGCTCCAATCTCAGAAGCATCAACCTCGACCTGGAAGGGGAGAGAGACATCTGGCTGACATAAGACTGGAGCTGAAGAAAACCGGTGCTTCAGCTCCCGAAAGGCCTCCACGGCCGCAGGAGACCAATTAGTCACATCAGAACCCTTCTTGGTCAAATCTGTCAAAGGTTTAACCACGCTAGAAAAATTAGCGATGAAACGACGGTAAAAATTAGCAAAACCCAAGAACTTCTGAAGACTCTTAACAGACGTGGGCTGAGTCCAGTCATGAATAGCCTGGACCTTGACTGCGTCCATCTCCACAGTAGAAGGAGAAAAAATAAAACCCAAAAAGGAGACCTTCTGTACTCCAAAGAGACATTTTGAGCCCTTCACAAATAAAGCATTAGCACGCAAGACCTGAAACACCATCCTGACCTGCTTCACATGGGACTCCCAATCATCAGAAAATACCAAAATGTCATCCAGATAAACAATCATAAATTTATCCAGATATTCTCGGAAGATGTCATGCATGAAGGACTGAAACACAGAAGGAGCATTAGAAAGTCCAAAAGGCATCACCAAGTACTCAAAATGGCCTTCGGGCATATTAAATGCTGTTTTCCATTCATCTCCCTGCTTAATGCTAACAAGGTTATACGCACCACGGAGATCTATCTTGGTGAACCAACTGGCACCCTTAATCCGAGCAAACAAATCAGACAATAGTGGCAAAGGATACTGAAATTTGACTGTGATTTTATTCAGAAGACAATAATCTATACAAGGTCTCAAAGAACCGTCCTTCTTGGCCACAAAAAAAAATCCTGCACCAAGAGGGGAAGAGGATGGGCGAATATGTCCCTTCTCCAAAGACTCCTTTATATAACTCCGCATCGCGGCATGCTCTGGTATAGACAAATTAAAAAGTCGTCCCTTAGGAAATTTACTACCAGGAATTAAATTTATAGCACAGTCACAATCCCTATGAGGGGGCAGGGCACTGGACCTGGGCTCATGAAATACATCCTGGTAGTCAGACAAAAACTCAGGGACCTCAGAAGGAGTGGAAGAAGCAATAGACACCAACGGAGTATCGCCATGAATTCCCTGACAACCCCAACTTGACACAGACATAGCTTTCCAATCTAAAACTGGATTATAAGCCTGCAGCCATGGCAGACCCAAAACAACAACATCATGTAAATTATGCAGAACAAGAAAGCGAATCACCTCCTGATGAACGGGAGTCATGCACATGGTCATTTGCGTCCAATACTGAGGCTTATTCTCAGCCAATGGCGTAGCATCAATTCCCCTTAGAGGAATAGGAAATTCCAAAGGCTCCAGGACAAAACCACAATGCCTGGCAAACGACAAATCCATCAGATTCAGGGCAGCACCCGAATCCACAAAAGCCATAACCGGGTAGGACGACAAAGAACAAATCAAAGTAACAGACAAAATAAATTTAGGCTGTATAGTACCAATGGTGACAGGTTTAGCGAATTTTTTTAAGCGTTTAGAGCATGCTGAGATAACATGAGTAGAATCACCACAGTAAAAGCACAACCCATTTTGACGTCTATGACTTTGTCACTCAATTCTGGTCAGAGTTTGGTCACATTGCATAGACTCAGGTCTCTGTTCAGAAAATACCGCCAAAGGATGAGCAGATTTGCGCTCCCGCAAACGCCGATCAACCTGAATGGCTAAAGCCATAGAATCACTCAGACTTGTAGGGGTGGGAAACCCCACCATAACATTCTTAACGGCCTCAGAAAGACCTTCTCTGAAATTTGCAGCCAGGGCACACTCATTCCATTGAGTAAGCACTTACCATTTCCGAAATTTTTGACAATACACCTCTGCTTCATCCTGACCTTGAGAGATAGCCAGCAACGCTTTTTCTGCCTGATTCTCAAGATTAGGCTCCTCATAAAGCAGTCCAAGAGCCAGAAAAAATGCATCTACATTAAGCAATGCAGGATCTCCTGGTGCCAGAGAGAAAGCCCAATCTTGAGGGTCGCCACGCAACAAGGAGATAACAATTTTAACTTGCTGAGTGGAATCACCAGAGGAACGAGGTCTCAGAGATAGAAATAACTTACAATTATTCTTAAAATTTAGAAACCTAGATCTATCTCCAGAAAACAACTCCGGAATGGGTATCTTTGGTTCTGACATAGGGCTATGAATAACAAAATCCTGAATACTTTGCACCCGTGCAGTAAGATGATCCACACTAGAAGTCAGAGTCTGAACATTCATGTCTGCAGCTGAGCTCAAAACCACCCAGAGTTCAAGGGGATGAAAGAAGCTAAACAGACTGCAGCAAAGGAAAAGCGGGAGGAGAAAAAAAAAAAAGTACTCAGGTCTTCTTTTTATCCCACTTCTGCGATGCATTAAACACTTTTTGGCCTGCTATACTGTTATGATCCTTAGTGGTTGAGGATCACAAATTACTCCAGCTAAGTAACAAACATAGGACAAGCTCTAGGGAGGTGGCAAACTGGACTGACCGCAAATCTGAACCTATCCAAACACACTAGAAGTAGCCGGTGAACGTGCCTAAAATCCTAGACGTCTCGAGCCAGCCTGAGGAACTAACTACCCCTAGATAAAGAGAAAGACCTCACTTGCCTCCAGAGAAATAATCCCCAAAGATATAGAAGCCCCTAACAAATAATAATGGTGAGATAAGAGGAAGGCATATACACAGGGGTGAAAGCAGATTCAGCAAATGAGGCCCACTAATACTAGATAGCAGAAAATAGAAAAGGGGTCTGTGCGGTCAGTAAAAAACCCTTACAAAATATCCACACTGAGATTTCCAAAACCCCCGCACCAACTAACGGTGTGGGGGGAGAAACTCAGTCCCCTAGAGCAACCAGCAAGCGAGGAAATCACATTTTAGCAAGCTGGACAAGAAACATGATGAATGCTGATAATCAAAAAATGAACAAACAAAAACTTAGCTTGTCTTGGAGAGACTGGGAGCAAGGTAGTCACAAGGAATCTGAAGAGCACTGAATACATTGATAGCAGGCAAGGAACTGAGTATCCAGGTGAGCTAAATAGGAAACCAGCCAAGGATAACGAACCAGCTGATGCTGCCAACCTGCAGAAAGACAACACTACACAGTACCGCTTGTGACCACTAGAGGGAGCCCAAAAATAGAGTTCACAACACATTTCAAAACGTCACTACCTCCCTTCCGAGCCCCGACTTGTGCCCAAACAGTGGTTTACCCCCACATATGGGGTATCAGTGTACTCAGGACAAACTGGGCAACAACTATTGGGGTCCAATATCTCCTGTTACCCTTGTGAAAATAAAAAATTGCTTGCTAAAACATAATTTTTGAGGAAAGAAAAATGATTTTTTATTTTCATGGCTCTGCGTTGTAAACTTCTGTGAAGCACTTGGGGGTTCAAAGTGCTCACCACATATCTAGATAAGTTCCTTCGGGGGTCCAGTTTCCAAAATGGGGTCACTTGTGGGGGGTTTCTACTGTTTAGGCACATCAGGGGCTCTGCCTATGCAACGTGACACCCGCAGACCATTCCATCAAAATCTGCATTTCAAAACATCACTGCTTCCCTTCCGAGCCCCGATGTGTGCCCAAACAGTGGTTTACCCCCACATATGGTATACCAGCGTACTCAGGACAAACTGGACAACAACTTTTGGGGTCCAATTTCTCCTGTTACTCTTGCGAAAAAAAAATTGCTTGCTAAAACATAATTTTTGAGGAATTAAAAATTATTTTTTATTTTCACGGCTCTGCGTTGTAAACTTCTATGAAGCACTTGGGGGTTCTAAGTGCTCACTACACATCTAGATAAGTTCCTTGGGGGGTCTAGTTTCCAAAATGGGGTTACTTGTGGGGGGTTTCTACTGTTTAGGCACATCAGGGGCTCTGCAAACGTAACATGATGCCCGCAGACCATTCCATCAAAGTCTGCATTCCAAAACGTCACTACTTCCCTTCTGAGCCCCGGCATGTGCCCAAACAGTGTTTTTTTCCCACATATGGGGTATCAGCGTACTCAGGAGAAACTGGACAACAACTTTTGGGGTCCAATTTCTCCTGTTACCCTTGGGAAAATAAAAAATTCCGGGCTAAAAATCATTTTTGATGAAAGAAAAATTATTTTTTATTTTCATGGCTCTGCGGTATAAACTTCTGTGAAGCACCTGTTGGTTTAAAATGCTCACTATGCATCTAGATAAGTTCCTTGGGGGGTCTAGTTTCCAAAATGGGGTCACTTGTGGGGGAGCTTCAATGTTTAGGCACACAGGGGCTCTCCAAACGCGACATGGTGTCCGCTAATGATTGGAGCTACTTTTCCATTCAAAAAGCCAAATGGCGTGCCTTCCCTTCCGAGCCTTGCCGTGCACCCAAACAGTGGTTTACCCCCACATTTGAGGTATCGGCGTACTCGGGAGAAATTGCCCAACAAATTTTAGGATCCATTTTATCCTGTTGCCCATGTGAAAATGAAAACATTGAGGCTAAAATAATTTTTTTGTGGAAAAAAAGTACTTTTTCATTTTTACGGATCAATTTGTGAAGCACCTGGGGGTTTAAAGTGCTCACTATGCTTCTAGATAAGTTCCTTGGGGGGTCGAGTTTCCAAAATGGGGTCACTTGTGGGGGAGCTCCAATGTTTAGGCACACGGGGGCTCTCCAAACGCGCCATGGTGTCCGCTAAAGATTGGAGCCAATTTTTCATGCAAAAAGTCAAACGGCGCTCCTTCCCTTCCGAGCCCTGCCGTGCGCCCAAACAGTGGTTTACCCCAACATATGAGGTATCAGCGTACTCAGGACAAATTGGACAACAACGATCGTGGTCCAGTTTCTCCTTTTACCCTTGGGAAAATAAAAAATTGTTGCTAAAAGATCATTTTTGTGACTAAAAAGTTAAATGTTCATTTTTTCTTCCATGTTGCTTCTGCTGCTGTGAAACACCTGAAGGGTTAATAAACTTCTTGAATGTGGTTTTGAGCACCTTGAGGGGTGCAGATTTTAGAATGGTGTCACTTTTGGGTATTTTCTGCCATATAGAACCCTCAAACTGACTTCAAATGTGAGGTGGTCCCTAAAAAAAATGGTTTTGTAAATTTTGTTGTAAAAATGAGAAATCACTGGTCAAATTTTAACCCTTATAACTTCCTAGCAAAAAAAAATTTTGTTTCCAAACTTGTGCTGATGTAAAGTAGACATGTGGTAAATGTTATTTATTAACTATTTTCTGTCACATAACTCTCTGGTTTAACAGAATAAAAATTCAAAATGTGAAAATTGCTAAATTTTCCAAATTTTCGCCAAATTTCCATTTTTTTTCACAATTAAACTCAGAAATTATCGACCTAAATTTACCACTATCATGAAGCCCAATATGTCTCGAAAAAACAGTCTCAGAATTGCTAGGATCCGTTGAAGCGTTCCTGAGTTATTACCTCATAAAGGGACACTGGTCAGAATTGCAAAAAACGGCCAGGTCATTAAGGTCAAAATAGGCTGGGTCATGAAGGGGTTAAGACCCTGATCTGAATCCTGCTGGGGACAGGGAGTGATGAGGATGGTGACAACGTTTGTACTGCAAAAGATGTTAGTTAATATAGGATGGACTAAATACTGTTGGGAAACAGAACGCATCAGACCACTGGGTGATACCTTTATAAAAAGATAAAATAGATCCAGATACTGTGCTCTCCTGAGCAAGTTGCGTAGACACAACTTCTGTGAAAGCTCAGTGATGGTTGCTGCTGCCCTGTGACTGGTTGATGAACTTCACCATGATGTTTGAAGGTAAAGACAATTCACAGTTTAGGTTGCGCAAACCAAAATGAAGATCCTTGATCCAATAATATAAAGAAGCAGTTTTTATTTCACAATGTGTTTCCATGCTGGACTGGAGTCGTTCTCAAGTGTAAAAACCAACTGCAAAAGATTATATTGCATTATAGGAAACTTAAGTGTTAGCAAAAAACTTCGAACCGCTACAGTAAATCCCATTATGCACTCCATACTGACTATTACTTGAAAGGCTTTCTCTTAATATGTCATGCTGCCACCTGTTGGCAACTAAAGGATAGCTAAACCAAAGATCAATAAAGACCCATGGCACTAGGAAAGAAGAATCCAAAATAATTTGGTATGAACCTGCCAATTCTTCAATTCTGGTTTGTGCGATAGCCACTCCGTTAAGCCTCTTTTAGTAAATGCGAGGACTTGGATATTCTAAGGTACTCTGCCAAACATTTGAGCCCCTCAGGTGTAATGGTAGGTATTTCTAATAGATGCTTAAGGTGAGACATGCTATATACTGTGAAAATGCAGGTGATTTTTAAGGTTCAGGCATATTTTAATAGCAAAAAAGCTTTTAGAAGTCATATATTTAAATAGTGTAAATAATATTATGTAATGCATTTTAATGGTTGCACAGTAATAGTCCCAATAGGTTGTCATTATGATGATTTGCTTAGCCCTAATTTCTTACTGTTCATTGCCTAGTGACTATATAAATTTGAATAACAACCAGGCAGTTTATAAAAGCATTATAATCCTCAAAGGAACGTAAATGCAACCCTACTTCAGAATATTATTAGAAGAAAATGCATATGAAAAAGCAAGTGTTCTGCGCCAAACTCAGCATCTGTCAACATAAGAACAGCATAAGAAATTATTTATGTGCTATACATAGTTCATGCCTTTTTAAATTCATTATGTATTTTAGGACATGTACATTTTTACCATGTGTCTCACTGCAACATGAACAGGGCAGTGCAGTTAAATGAATAATTAACATTACTGTATATTTGACATAAAGGAGAAACATTAAAGTGACTGCTAGGTTTGGACTACATATGCTATAAAGCCTGATACAATGCCCCACCTAAATGCATTTCTTCATGTTGAGGCCAAAATATTAAGTTACAACTAGTGTTGAGCATTCCGATACCGCAAGTATCGGGTATCGGCCGATACTTGCGGGTATCGGAATTCCGATACCGAGATCCGATACTTTTGTGGTATCGGGTATCGGTATCGAAACAACATTAATGTAAAAATGTGTAAAAGAGAGAATTAAAATAAAAAAATATTGCTATACTCACCTCTCCGACGCAGCCTGGACCTCAGCGAGGGAACCAGCAGCGTTGTTTGCTTAAAATTCGCGCTTTTCCTTCCTTACGTGAAGTCCCGGCTTGTGATTGGTCGCGTGCCGCCCATGTGGCCGCGACGCGACCAATCACAGCAAGCCGTGACATAATTTTAGGTCCTTCAGGATTTAAAAATTACGTTCTGGCTTGTGATTGGTCGCGTCGCGGATGTGACCGCGACGCGACCAATCACAAGCCAGAATGTAATTTTAAAATCCTGAAGGACCTAAAATTACGTCACGGCTTGCTGTGATTGGTCGCGTCGCGGCCACATGGGCGGCATGCGACCAATCACAAGCCGGGACGTCACGGGAGGCAGGACACGCGCGCATTTTAAAATGCGCGCGTGTCCAGCCTCCCGTGACGTCACGGCTTGTGATTGGTCGCGTCGCCCATGTGACCGCGACGCGACCAATCACAAGCCAGAACGTAATTTTAAAATCCTGAAGGACCTAAAATTACGTCACGGCTTGCTGTGATTGGTCGCGTCGCGGCCACATGGGCGGCACGCGACCAATCACAAGCCGGGACTTCACGTAAGGAAGGAAAAGCGCGAATTTTAAGCAAACAACGCTGCCGGTTCCCTCGGTGAGGTCCAGGCTGCGTCGGAGAGGTGAGTATAGCAATATTTTTTATTTTAATTCTTTCTTTTACACATTAATATGGATCCCAGGGCCTGAAGGAGAGTTTCCTCTCCTTCAGACCCTGGGAACCATCAGGAATACCGTCCGATACTTGAGTCCCGTTGACTTGTATTGGTATCGGTATCGGATTGGATCCGATACTTTGCCGGTATCGGCCGATACTTTCCGATACTTTCAAGTATCGGACGGTATCGCTCAACACTAGTTACAACATGTTGCAAATTCCTCTAAATGGGTAACACACAATTTGCTCTTAATTGTTTGACATTATATTTTGAAACAATGTAGTACAGACAACCAATATGCACATTTTTCAGCTCATATTTTTAATGCTGCCTAAAGCCTCATTCACATGTCTGTGTTTCTACATATAGAGTGGAAAAATTGTGCTGATGCCATCAGTATTTTGAATCTGTGTGTCATTATTGTAAGGTGAGTGCATCCATTTTTACGATAAGTGTGTTATTTCAGTGTCCGTTTTTGCCATATAAAATATCCATATAGATGACAAAGCTTCTCCTATACCTTGCAATGTTAAATACGGACATCACGCGGAGGGCACAAAGATTTTTCACGGACCAATAGGCTTTTCATCCTTGATACTGGAAAAAAACAAACATGTCTCCTCCGCGAGTTTGGCATGGACACAAGGTTCATGAAAATACTCAGACATGTTATCAGTGCCATTGATTGTAATAGGTATGTGTTATATCCGTGAAAAAAAAGTCTGGAACATGGACGTGCAACACGGACATCTGAAAGAGGCCTAAGATAAAAAAATAAACTATTCTGGTACTGGAGCAGAAAAACTTTAGACTTTTTGGTCTTCTCCATTTTTAAACATTTTGAAAAAGCTTGCAAAAAAAATGAAATTAATTTGATGTTTTTGACAGCATTTTAATTTTCAAATTCTGTAAAGTAGCCTGTGTAAAAAAAAGTGCTCAAAAACATCACACACAGAGCATATAAAAAAATTGTAACTTAAAAAAAACTCACCAATACCTGATGAAGGCCAGAGCACCTCCAATAATGCGCAGTGTGCCTCTCTCGTACACTGGGCTTCAGAGGATCAATACGGCGAGGGAAAGAAGTCAAGGTATGTATAGCACTGACGATGACGCAGGTGCTTGTAAGCCAAGTTACCATGCCCACAGGGGCATGATAACATGCTAAGGGGGCCGACTCTGGGGACACTAACGCCCCATGGACAAGTCAAACGCCTCATTTACATATCAGAAACGGACCTTAAAAATACTTTTCTAAAAATCTTTGTATGTGTGTAATGCAATACAGGGACTGTAGTAGGGTATTTACATATATGCAGACACAACTGCTGGTGGTTCTGGGGGCATGGGGGATCCAACAGATTTCCTTTAATCACTGGGTGGCAACAAGGTTGGTGGTTACACAATATTAACCCTTTTTGACATCTGACATGCTATCCCGTCTGACCATGGACAGGATAGTACGTCATAGCAATCGGCCGCGCACACGGGTAGTGTGCGGCCGATCGCGGTTGGGTGTCATCTGATCCTCACAGCTGACACCCAGCACTAAGAGTCAGGAGCGGTCACAGACCGCTCCTGGCACTTTAACTCCCGAAATGCTGCGATCTAACACAATCGCAGCATTCCAGAGCCAGTGCAGAGGCTGACAGCCCCTCTGCCTTTGGATCCGAGACCCCGCAGCATGATGTGGGGTCCCGATCCCTGCCAAGGAGACCCGATGTCGTCATGATGACATCCGGGTCTCCAAAGCTGAGAAACTTCCTATCATGCGCAGTGCATGATCAGGAAGTCTCTCAGATCAGTGTAAATTACATGCAGCGCTGACAGCTTCTATAGCGTGCAGATCTGTATGCTATAGAAGCGATCAGCATACAAAAAATGAGTGTCCCATAGTGGGACAAAGTATAAAAGAATTAATAAAAAAATAAAATTGTAAAAATATTTTAAAAAATAAAAAATAATAATTAAAAAATCAATATTTATCAATAAATAATGTTTGAATGAAAAAAAAAATCTAAACAATAAAAGTACACATATTTAGTATCCTCGCACCAGTAATGACCCGACCTATAAAACTATACCACTAGCTAACCCCTTTAGTGAACTCCATAAAAAAGACAAGGCAAAAAACAATGCTTTATCAATCTTTCTCACATCAGTGCATGCGATGCCATGTTGCATTCGGTGAGCCCCTGATGTGCCAAATCAGTGAAAACCCCCCACAAGTGACACATTTTTGGAAACTAGACTCCCCAAGGAACTTATCTAGATGTGATAATCAGCTACAGGGCAAGTGGAAAAAGCTGGGCAAAGCGCCAGAACTGGCTCATGTAATAAATGGACCTTTTCTGGAGTGGTTGTGGACTGATATTTTTATGCTGGGGGCCAATATCCATGGCCCCTTACCAACCTGAGAATACAAGCAACCCAGCGTCGGACTGGAGCACCTTGGGCCCACCAGAGAAAATCATTCTTGGGGCCCACTATGTTGCTACATAGAAATAAATACAAGACCACCAATTGTGCAATATAACATGCTAATATCAAGACATAACATAAGGTAGTACATGTGTTAATGATATAGCAGGGATTGGCACCCACATTTTGATTCAAACTCTATGATAAATGTTCCCTGGTGTTTATTAACCACTAGGCCAATGTGTTATCGCACCAGTGTACTGGAGGGGATTTGATGACATCTCATCTATACTCCACGGCGGTAGTAGTAGTAAATGCAGCAATATCTGCACAATGTCTGTGTGGATATTTCTGCTGTTAATTTTCTGTTTGATTTCTGCAGCAAATACATTATGTGAATGCCCCCTCTTCTAGTGGTGGGGTTTTAGATCACTTATGTATGACATTGGAGTAATATCGAAAGAGTTTTCCCTCACATCCCCCTTACACATTTTACAGAAATCTCTTTGCCACTTGTAAGGCCCTAACTTTTAAAAAAAGGCATCATTTTGTTAGTAGCAGGGAAAGAAAGGTTCTAGTCAGGGGTGACAAAGGGGAAGAGGGGATCAATCACTGTGATACAATGGGAGGTGACGCAGTCAGTCAGGGGTGATACAGGGGTATGGGATGCAGTCAGTCAGGGTTGATACAGTTGATACAGGGTGTGGGGATGTAGTAAGTCAGGGGTGATACAGGGGGAGGTGATGCATTCCATCAGGGGTGATACAGGGGGAGGTGACACATTCAGTCAGGGGTGATACAGGGGGAGGTGATGCAGTCAGTCAGGGGTGATACAGGGAGAGGTGACTCAGTCAGTCAGGGGTGATACAGGGGGAGGGGATGCAGTTAGTCGGGGTGATACAGGGGGAGGTGACTCAGTCAGTCAGGGGTGACACAGGGGGAGGTGATGCAGTCAGTCAGGGGTGATAAAGGGGAGGTGATGCAGTCAGTCAAGGGTGATACAGGAGGAGGTGACGCAGTCAGTCAGGGGTGATACAGGGAGAGGTGACGCAGTCAGTCAGGGGTGATACAGGGAGAGGTGATGCAGTCAGTCAGGGGTGATACAGGGGGAGCTGATGCAGTCAGTCAGGGGAGATACAGGGAGAGGTGATGCAGTCATTCAGGGGTGATACAGGGGGAGGTGGCGCAGTTGTGGTGCCCCAGGGTCCTGGTCATCACAGTGGCATTGCTTTCCCTTTGGGGAGAGTGATGTCACTATTGGGAGTGATGAAGGAGATCTTTCACCAGGTAATCGCATACACACAACATGTTCACACTCCAGGCTAGAAAGGGGAGCTCCAAACCTGGTTTAGGGAGAATTGGAGAATTCCCCTATAAATACTTTCTGGTCTGGAGGGAAAGAGTCCAGTTCCTCTCAGAGAGACAGAGGAGAGAGCAGACAGACATAGAGTGTTAGAAAATCTGAAGGTGCCCTGTAGTCTGAGGTACTACAGCCCCTGGAGAGAGAGATTGCCAGAAGGGAGCTTGTCGAGGAACATCAGCTGAGGCAGTGCTGGTACGATAGGAGAATAGCTGAGCAGACGTGGGGGTCTGCAGCTCCTGGCGGAAAGAGGAAACTGAGAAGGAAAGAACAACTTTTGGAAAGTGAGCAGGAGGGAGAAAGCATAGGAGAGAAACACCAGTGGATCAGAGCTGAGAAGAGGCTACCTCCCTGGCTAGTGCAGATTCCAGTAGCCGGAAAACTGTGGCTTTGCTGAACTCTATAGTGGCATAGCAGAAACCGGCAGGACAGCTGGATTGTACATCACCTGTCCGCATTTATACCTAGGAGACACAGTGATAATTATAGGGCCTGGGTCATCCTAGAGACCCTGTAAAATGGCCCAGTTCACTTGTCATAGGGGTTGTGTCCTAACCTTCATGGGGGACAGAGAGGAACTGTGAGGACCTTATGTGAAGCCTTAGGCAGTAAGGAACCACCAGGGGACTCTGGATTCGCTTCCAAGCCGGCCGGACCCTGCCTGTCCTGTGATCTGGTGCCCTGGACTACAGTTCAGTAAACCAGGTAAAAGACTGCAAACCTGTGTCCTCGTTCTTCACTGCACTACTCACCATCTCCAACTACACCGAGGGAGGGGACACAGTCAGGGGTGATAACAGGGGAGACGGTGCAGTCGGAGGTAATACAGGAGGAAAGAGGTTCAATCAGGATGACACAGGGGGAGGTGGTGCAGTCAGGGGTGAAACAGGAGGAGGGGGTGCAGTGAGGTGTAATACGGGGTAGAGGGGCTCAGTCAGGGTGATTCCGGGATGAGGGTATTCACAGTTAGGGGTTATATAGAGGGAGGTGGCGCAATCAGGGGTAATACAGGGGCTCAGTCAGGGTGATTCCCGAATGAGGGTATTCAGCAGGGGTGATACAGGGAGGGGTTGCAGTCAGGGGTGATACAGAGGAGGGGTTGCAGTAAGGGGTCATATAGAGGGAGGTGGTGCAATCAGGGGTAATACAGGGGCTCGGTCAGGGTGATTCCAGGATGAGGGTATTCAGCAGGGGTGATACGAGAGAGGGAGTGCAGTCAGGGGTAATACAGGAGTCAAGGGTAATACAGAGGTAGAGGGGCTCAGTCAGGGTGATTCTGGAGAAAGGGAATTCAGCAAGAGAGGGGTGCATTCAAGGGTGATCAAAGGGTGGTGGCGCAGTCAGGGGCGATATAGTGGGTGAGGGCTCAGTCAGGGGTGATACAGGGGGTGCTGGCACAGTGACGGTGATACAGGGGTGCTGGTGCAGTCAGGGGTGATACAGGGGGAGGGGGCTCAGTCAGGGGTGGTATAGAGGGAGGGGGTGCAGTCAATCAGGAGTGAAAGGAGAGATTAGGTAATGGGGCCCTCATTTATCCCTAAGTAACAGCCCCTCCCCCTCTCTCACCCCAGACTAAAGCCCCCCCATTTACACTTACTTTTAGGCTGGCAGGGGGTCCTTGTTTAAACTTTGCAGCTGTAGCAAGGAGCCCTCAATCTCCCTCTGCTGCTTACACTGTGGGGGAGGAGAGCAAGTGTTACAGATGACAGCAGCTCATTACCTGAGCAGTGCTGTACGGCTGGGGAAATGAGGACACAAGCAAATCTAACACTGATCGGCTGCACTGTGGCCAATTAGTGTTAACTTAAACCTTTAGACCTGCTCCACCGCAGGGAAGAGTGGTGAGTGACAGAAAAAGTCATAAGGACAGGAGCGCTGTGTCACTTACAAATCCTTAGCCGCAGGCTGCAGCAGCAGCAGCCGAACATGTTAGCTGCTATCAGTTACATCCACACTGCTCTCAGACTAGCTCTGAGTGCCGTAGCCGGGAGTAGTTTTGATGTCACGCTGGGAGGATGTCCTGCCCATGGCTCCTCCCACAGTTAGTCAGAGAGCCGTGCGGCTGTCACTGATTACAGCTGACATGTTTGGCTGCTGCAGCCTGCGGCTCAGGATTTGTAAGTAACACAGCGCTCATGTTCAGACTGTGGCACACACTGCCCGTTGCTAAAGTGAATTTAATATTCACCCTTCTCCATGCCCATGGGGGCGTGGGAGGCAGTGAATATTCATTTCCCTTTAGCAGCGGGGACATGGGCTTCTGTTTCCTGTCACCCACAGCTGCTCTGCTGGCACCGGGGGCACCTATAGCAGCTGCCCACTGTCTGGGGGCCCCTGGAGCAGTGGGGGGCCCTACACAGCTGCTGGCCAGTATGCCAGCAGGTGTCAGTGTCTGGGCCCACCTGAGAATCCTCCGGCTCTCCGGTGGCCCAATCTGACCCTATAGCCACCAGCTGTCTGTTTTAGCTTGGCAGGTTGTCAGAAATATGTGGGCCTCCATGCTGTTTTATTTTCATTTATTTATTTAAATAGTTAAAAAAAAACAGCATGGGGACACCTCTATTCTTGATAACCAGCCTTGCTAATGCTGACAGCTGAGGGTTGCAGCCCGCAGCTGTTAGTTTTGCCTGGTTAGTTATCAATAATACAAGGGAACCTATGTCAATTCTTTTTAATTATTTTTTTATAGCGCAATTGATGGGTCAATTGATGCCAATTTTCCTGGTGTTTGCCCCTAATTTGGGCTGCTTTGTCAGCTTTTTGGCGGGACAGTCCCCAAACCTATCTGAACCATGAACAGTTAAAACATCTCTAATCAAAAATCAAAAACTCAGTACAAACATAGATAAGTGATTGATGAGGTCATGAAAAATTCAAAGGGTATTCTGAATATATAATTTATAAAAAATATAACAGATAACCAATTCATTAAACAAGTCCTAAGTACTTGATAAAGGATATATGTAATAGCAAACAAGTTAATTTGATCAAAATGCCATAATTACATACTAAAATGAAAAGGTTTCTAGATTTAAGGACAAAAGATATCCTCATTCCCTAACAAAAAAAAGCTTATCACAAAAATCTAGCCATTTCACAAAGTGAGTGTATAAAAAATTCAGCTACCAAAACCAATACAATAGAGAAGACAACTAACCAAACCATCCAGGGTATTCTAAACAAGTATTGGTACCTCCTCAAAAAAGACCCAATAATAAAAGAGTTTATTCCCCAACAACCCATGATTGTTTTCCAAAGAGGTAAAGCAATTAAAAATAATCTAGCTCCTAGTTTTGTACGAACTTCAGAGTAATTGGCTAAAGATGAAAATAGAGAAAACAAGGAAAAAGACACCACTAAAACAAGTGTGTGCAAATGTGGAAACAAGCGATGCTCATTCTGTGAGACCATAAACTGTGGCACTAGACAAGTTCTTACAAAAAAAATCTAGAACCTTATTCACACATACACATGAATTTTCCTGCAACTCTGATTTTGTTGTGTTCAGATGCTTCTCAAAAAATTAGAATATCATCAAAAATGTATTTCAGTATTTCAACACAAAAAGTCAAACTGATATATTATATAGTCATTACAAAAATATTTAGAATTGAGAGTCCTCAGTGGTTGATACCTTTTAATGGCTAACTGAAAAGATGGTAACAAATTGCAAGCTTTCGAGACTACACAGGCCTCTTCATCAGCCATAGACTAAAAGAAATTCTGGAGAATCACATATTTATGCACAAAACATCACAGAAAAAAAAATGGATGGACAGGTGACATGAAGTAGAATTATCATGAGTGATAAACAGTTATGTCCATAAATATTGGAACAGTTCTTAGATAGGGAATGTTTTATTGTCCTCTGATTGGGGTCTGGTTCTGTTGTGATGACCCCACATGGTCTGAAGGGCAAATTCCTTAGTTCCTTAGTTGATGTAAAAAGACATAAATCCATGCGACACATTCATTCCTGCACTAAGACTGTCAAAGGTCATCATTAGGGTTGAGCGAAACGGGTCGGCCATTTTCAGAAGTCGCCGACTTTTGGCAAAGTCGGGTTTCATGAAACCCGACCCGACCCCTGTGTGGGGTCGGCCATGAGGTCAGCGATCTTCTGAATCTGGTATCGGAATTCCGATACCGAGTTCCGTTATGTTTGCGATATTGGAAATCGGTATCGGAATCCACATTTAAGTGTAAAATACAGAATTAAAATAAAAAATATTGATATACTCACCTCTCTGATGCAGCCTGGACATCGCCGCTGGTAACTGGCATCTTCCGTTCCTAAGAATGGCGCTTGAAAGACCTTTTGATGATGTCACGGCTTGTGATTGGTCGCGGCCGCCCACGTGACCGCTCAGCGACCAATCACAAAGCCGTGACGTAATTTTCAGGTCCTAAATTCCTCATTCTAGGAATTTAGGACATGAGAATTACGTCATGGCTTTTGATTGGTCGCTGAGCGGTCACGTGGGCCGCCGCGACCAATCACAAGCCGTGACGTCATCGAAAGGTCCTTCACGCGCTCATTCTTAAGAAGGAAGGCTGCCGGAAAGAAATAGGGCGCGTCCGAGGGTGAGTATATACCTATTAGGAATATGCTCACCCTCGGCTTCTTTCCGGAGATTTTAAGTTACCTTTTAAAACAAGTAATTTAATTTCCATAAGTAGTGTATAAGAGGGTGGTCTCGTCAAACTCAAATCTGACAGGTGCCTCGCCCCTATCAGAGTGTATCAAAAGAGTGTAATCCCTCCTCCCCCTGCCCTGTCAGCAGCTGTCCCTCCTTGTCTGGCTGTCAGCTTTTGATACACTTTGATATAGTTTGATGCAGTGCTTATTATCCCAGTATTTGTTTTTTATTAGATTTTCATATTGTAAATTTGATACAGCGATTGCATTCTGTAATCAGGGGACATGTGGCCTCTGTAATATGTATTGTATTAAGTTTTGCTCTTATTTGCAAGTGCTGCGAGTTTTGTTGTGTTTATTTTATATCCTATGAGATTAGTTGTCAATGGAGCTGACCGCGACACATGTATTGTATTAAGTTTACTCTTATTTGCAAGTGCTCCGAGATTAACACAAACAACTCTGTAATATGTATTTTAGAAGCAGTGTTCTCTGTGTAGCTGAGATTATTTGTCAAGCCCCAACCGTGACCGGCTTACATATAACTCGTCAAACGCAATTGGGCACATTATGTATGTGGCCATATTACAACACCCGCAAGTAAGAAGCGGTGTGTTTTATACGATTATAAAAAAAAACAAACAAAGACACGATATTGTAAAAATTTTAAAAGATTTTATTGTTGTAAAATAAATACATCTCAAAGACATTTCAATACTATAAAAATTATTACAGAGTATAAAAGCAAAAACATTAAATAGTACAATGATCATACATCAACACACTTCTTACAAAATAAATAAATAGTATCACAAGTACAATGAACATACATCATTACACTTCTTGCTGAAATAAATAATATAGTGTAACAAGCCAAGTACAGCATTTATCCAGTACATTCTTTACATCGTGAGCCACATGGTTTGTAGCATCGGTAGAGACCTTTTTTTAGGCATTAGAGTTCCGCGTGTGGTGTCTAATGGCGGGGAATGTAAAGATTGAATTGTACGTGGCATCGGGGTTAACTTCTGTGGAGTAGATACAGCGTGTGTCTCGCTGCTGGAAATTTTTAATTCATCTAAAAGCTTCCTAGTAGTGGGATTACCCACAACCCTAGACAGTATATTTAGCTCGGCCATAGCATGCATAAATGAATCCCATCCCGGTGGTAAATTCCGCCCGGTCAGAGCATGACTCTGCGTTGTACTACGTACCAAATCCAGTAAGTTAGACCCTGGTATTATGGTTCCTTTGAAAATAAATTCGGCTTTATTATTCCAGGCTGTAACATTTTTATTCTGCAGTAACCTGTTTAGTAAAAATTCAGCATTCTTTTTATATCTTTGGTTTATATGACTGACAATTTCAGCGACCTCTTGATTTTTATCAGAGTCGGTATTTGGCAATTGTTGCTGACCAGGATCAGGAGTGCTAACGAGATTTAAAGCCGTTACTTCTTTTGAGCTGTGCCGCGTATGTACCAAATAGCGTTGTAGCATGGAGCTATACATTTTAATTTTCACATCATCGGGAATGTCACGACGTTGTAAAATGGCGCTAATTTCACCGTCAAGGCGCCGAATAACACTGTCGCGTATGTTATCTGTAGTACCGGGCCTTAGTTTGTCTAGCTCCTGTTTGGGGACTAGATACATTTTCTCTGTATGCTCCATTATCTTCCTGCGAGCAGGCTTGTTATTATTGGAATTGCAAAAGCTAAAAGAGGGCCGATAAACCCGCCGGCCTGCTTTAGTAGCCGCTTCTTTTTCTTTATGGGCTGAGACCTGTCGCTCAGGGTTCTTATAGCTTTACGCCACTTCTTAAATATGCCTTTTTGACGCTCTTTTAGAGGAATCCTGCCTTTTAAAATGTTTAAAGCAATCTCGCCTATGGCTGTAATTAAATCATTGCTTGCATTGCGCAAAATAGACTTTCTGACAGCGGGTGATGCTTTCACCAGAGTTTTTAAGAGAGCCCAGTTACGCCAGAGTCTCTCAGACATCTTTACATCACAACGCACACAGCGTAGAATGTCTGATACCAGGTAAAATTCACTTTTTAGAAGTGTTTTTCTTTTGAACATAGACAGCAGGCAATGCTGGTGGAAACAACCCGGTCCTTAAGCGAAGATCCTCAGGGGTATTAGCTCTCAAATCTACAAGCAAATACCCATAAGTCTCCTGCGTGGCATCCTCAAAAGCTTCTAGGAAAAAACGTGTTTTTCCGGCATACATCTGGCGAGCTAGAGTTAAAATTTGTAATTTATCTCGGGGGTTATTAAAAAGCACCATGTACTTTGTGTTTAAATTTATCGTGCGGCTTTTCTTACCCTGACAAAATATGTTTTGTACCAGGTAGAAAATGCTGAGATTTCTGTGGTGCACATACTTGGTAAAGGCTTTTTCTATCTCACAATTTTCACTAGCACTCTCCATGAGATCATCAACAATAGCCAAATTCACCTTCTCTGGCGGGAATAATTCGTCATCTACGAATGTATTCGGCAGACCCTCCACAAATCTGGCGTTGGGAAAAGAGAGAGAGATTTCATCATATAGTTTTTGCCAACACGAATAAAACCAAAGAATATTATCAGGTTTCTGAGAAAAATTAGTTTCAATATTATATAGCAGTTGTTTTACAAAATAGCTCTTTCCAGAATTAGACGGGCCTGCTAGAATGCATGAGAATGGGTGCTGCAGACGCGTATCCATCACAATACTCGACTAATACCCGAAAGGCAATGTGGTGAAATCGTCTAATAGTCGCCGCTTTGTATAAACACACTTTTGTGTTTTGCGTAATGGCCGCGTCTCAATATCCCAGTACTTTTTTTTTCTCACAATGGACGGCTGTTGTAAGACAATACGTTTCTGAGTTTCTGTGGCAGAATTGCACTGGTAGTCCAGAACTAGATCTTTTAGACTGTTGAAATTAATAGATTGACAGTTACCGACATTTAGTGTTATTCCCTTAACTTTTAAGACAGTTTTACCGGTGTTGAGTTTGTATCCGTAAGTTTTGGGGCCCGCGGATACAAATTCTGTGATGTATGTACCATCGGGTATTTCACTGGTCAGCTCCCCCAGGTAATTGCCTAAAGGCGGCTGCCACTGACCATCTCTCTGTACAAAAATAACTGAATCTGTGTCGTGATAAAGACACCTCTCCTGCAGCCGATCCAGCAGCGAATAGAGCTCTAACCGGGCATACGCTGTTGTAAAACACGCTATAAAAATGTTTGTGGTTTTGTTGAGTGTGTGGTGGCCTTTTGCATATTTCCAGTTAACGGTTGCAATGTCATCATCAAGGAAATGTAACATCGAAATGTCATAGTAAGGCAGGAACAAATACTTAAAAAGCTCATCTGGATCCCTAACAATGCTGGTACATGATAGATTAGATCGCTGAGCAAACTTTCCCCATAAAGAATTTAAGAAAAGCTTGGAGATCTGTCTCTTAGCAGGATTGACAGCTATATTTTCAGGCCGTAATTGGACACCTTCTTTTTCAAGAAAAGAGTCAATGTACTGCCTTTTCTTGTCATCATCAGTGCACCAGCTAGGGTAACCAGAGGCTTCCTGCTTATCCCTAAGGTGTAATTTAATGTAAGGAGCAAACAGTTCATCAGTGGTTTTAGGAAAATGCCATATTTCATAGATGTGGGCGATCCGATACCCTTTTTCTATCGCCATCTCGAGCTCTATAGTGCACCAGGTGCCTGTCAGGGCACGTTCTTCATCACTATGAGCACAAACACCTGCCTGGGAATTTACAGCGCAAGTGTAGCAAAGGGGAAACATTAATTTTTTGTTGAGTTTTACCGGTAGAACTGGAAAAAATAAATCTCTCGGCGGGTAGACCTTGACTTTAGCAATGCCAAAGTATTTTTTAATGAATCCAAAATTGTCATAGATGATGTCTGGATGGCCTACAGGGTATGTTTTAGTTTTGTTTACAAAGGGGTACAGGCTTGTGAAATCGTAGTAACGTAAAGTCTCCCCTTCTTCCAGATGGTGATAGAGCTTAATGGCGTTAGTTCGGCCGCCATAAAGCGCATCACGCGGGTCTAAAGGAATGGGAAACTCCATCTGGCAGAGAAATGCTTGAAGGTTAGGATCATTTTCAACCATTTCATTCCACTCATGTTCCCACATCACTCTTATTGTGTACCCGCAGCACTGTAAGTAGCGCTTTTTAGCTAAAAAGGTATAATATAACTGACCGTAGGATGTGTTTGTGACCTTATTCGTGTCATTTTCATTATAGCACACGGGACATCCGTGGTAAAAACACCCCTGAAATTCAAAGGCTATGTGCTGACCGCTAACATAGGCATGGCCATCTAGAAAATATTTCCCGACTTGTTTTTCACCGCCTCTCAAAGCGTGCTGTATGTCGATGTTCTCGGAGTGGGCTACATACATGAGCCATTGTATAGCGGGTGACGAGTAGCGCTTTTTTACCTTGTGATAATTATCACCAGGCAAAATGGCAATGGTCTTTTTTGGAAGAAATTTAAACCTGTACATTGCCATACACACCGAGGCCAGGGTGATGAGCTGAAAAGGATCAACACATCTGCTCACTACAATCGTTTGCTTTTGACGCTTACAGTATTTTTTGACATTTTTCTGTGTAATTTGCATAATACGCTCTCTATAGATCTCGCAGGCGTGTCTCAGAATTTCAACATCTTGTTTGCAATAAGAATTTAGCTCAGCCTTGAAGTCAAAAGTTGTATTTACCTGTGTCTCATACCACTCCATGAACTCTGACTTCTCACCAGGTGACATGTACTCCACCCCATAATATTTTACATCAGGTATGGGGCCTACATAGTTTTGGTTTTCTCTGGTATTAAAAAAGTGTGGAAAATGTCCTTTGCCTCCTGAAAACCCCATGGCCTGCGGTAATTTACTGAGTTTCATGGGGATAAAATTTAGAGAGTCTATGAACCTTATAGACAAATCGGGTAGCGACACACACAAGAGGCGGCCACCTTGGGTTATCAACTGTACCTGTAGTTTTTCAGAAATCAGTTCCTTAACAATAAAGTACGAGTCGTTTCTTCCACCATTGTGGGCAATAAATGTTTGATCTGAAAATTTGCCGCTTGTAAAGAACTGTACAAAGTCATGTGTACAGGTATCCCCCTCAAACTCCCAGGAGGGGTGACCATACAGCGTAGTAGCATAAATGTAATTCAGGATGTGCGTGCCTGTCTCCTGCATACATTCAAAATCATAAAAAATATAACAATCTGTCTCATCCTGTGCTACATACTTACGCATGTAACAAAGATGGGCATCGAATTTATTTATACGGCTGCGACATACAGGACAGCGCAAACCATCACATTTATGCTCAGTTTCGCTATTTCTGAGAACAAAACGGTTGCATTTATCACAAAATGTTTTAAGCCTGCAGAATGCTGGGTCGCCTACAGCCAATTGTGTGTGATAATCTAAGCACTCGCTCGAGTGACAATAAACTCTGCAAACAGGGCACCTGGGTTGTTGGGCGGCACTGCTTTCTACACAACCCTCTCTCTGACAGGCTTTACAAAAATACTGACAGGAATGGTTGTTCTTGTGGTGAAACACTGAATTGCAGAGCTCACAAAAGTAATCAGCACTGATAAAACCCTTCATATTTTTGATACCATAGTAGTGATTATCATGGAACAATATGAATACGGTTTTACCATTAGTTGTATTGCCGCTCTGAAAGTAGCGACAATCACCCTGGCTATAGTACAGTACTTTATTGGTGACCCCCAAATATTTTTCAAATGCCGGGATATCACTAAAACTCACAAATTGATCATCAGGGATGCCCAGTGCTGTGTGTATGTTTTTAGAGCGGCTCAGTAAAACAGCATCAGCGACACCCGTGTCGTCCATCAGGGCGCACACACTAGCAGCCAAACACAGATTTGTCGTGTAATTGTTAAAATCATACAGCCATTGCCTCTTTTTATAATGATCTGACTGCTCGCTATAGATTTCAAGCGCCTTTTTTGTTTTACACCACCGCGGCGGTTTTTAATGATGGTGACGACTAGCTTTAGCGAATTGGATGATATGCATTCAGCGTTACTTTGAAGTGTGCTGGCAACGGCATTTAAAAAAGATTCAGAATTAAAATCTTCCCTGGTTTGTTTTGTAGTGAAAATAGGGTCTAAAGTATCGCTACCTTCAAACCTTAACTGTACAAAGTCGCCAGGTTCAATGTCCCTGATGATTCTATCCAGTAATGCCTGAATACCGGCATGAACAATATTCACACCCTCTTCAAATGATCGTACACGCTCCAAATTTACAAATCTAAAATGATTTGTATGTATATGACCGTTGAAATTGCGGAGGGCCCTTTGATGATGATGGATGCGCTGCAAAAATACTGCATGATTGGGGTACAACACATCCCCATCAGCGGGGGTGTCAACGTCTGAGGCTTGTGAATTTTGTGTAGATGCATGCACAAAATTCATGGTTGTCTCGACTATGTGGATGCTGGTCTGACTCTTGTGACGATAACTGGGGAGTCTGTAGAGATATTTCGGGACACGTGCCACCATGACGTCTCCTAGCGCATAGCGAGCGTTTAGCGCTGACCAACAATTTCAGAGCCCTCTTTATAACTCTAGCCCTATTATACCTGGGTAATGTTGGTTTAGGTGGTTTATGCAGGCCATAGCCGACCATATTCAGTCATAATGGGCTAGCTGCAGATGTTGTCTCCCCATCCAGCTGCAGATTCCGGAGCGCGTATAGTTCGGCCTTATTAGCATGTGTTGGGATTAGTGTTGATAATAATTTTTCAAAAGTATCACAAAAAAACATTATTTTGGGGACCCAGAGTTTGTAGCGTAAGTAGCGGACGAAGTGTTCCTGAAACACAGGCATTTCAGCGGTGCCCCAGCCGATGGATTCATGCAGCAGATTTGTAGATGCCGCTTGAATCCTTGGCTTTTTGCACACCTTAAGCTTTTTACACACCTTAACATCCGCTGGTAAAGACCTCTTTGACCGTTTCTTAACATTAACAGAGTTAGATACACAGACATGAGATGTGCCGCCCAAATTAGAGGCTCCTGAGGGGCCGGCCCCAGAGGTATTAGCTGGTACAGTTAGACATGTCGCTGACGGTTGCATAGTGTGGGTCATACGTATAATGAGCGGTTCTACGGATGATTGCTTACCATCAGCGAGCTGATCAATCTCGCGATCAAGCTCTTCTCGAGTCATCGTGGCTGTGGTACCCACGACGCTGGATGTGGTTGGTGGCTCTGTAATATGCTTTGTTTTTCGCTTATGTTTTCGGGTGCCTCTACCACTTCTGGATATAGTAGCGCGGGGTCATTCACACGGCTGGTCGATGGCTGTCCAGTACTTGAATGGAGTATTTCACGATGGTCCGCCGGTACAGGGTTTCCTGCACTCTGCACCACACAGATCGGTGATAGCGGGGATGTTCTAACAACTCCATTAGCCGACTGTATTGCCATGCACACTGGTACTGCGCCATTCTCGGAGAGCTGTAGCGGCTGTAGAGGTGCTGGAGGTGTTTTTCTCATGACTTTGCTTTTAGCTGCAGGAAAGATTATACATGTGTCAGATATGTGCAAGACCGCCGCATGTCGCTGCGCTTAGCTGCGGGAAAGATTATACATGTGTCAGATATGTACGAGACCGCCGTATGTCGCTGCGCTTAGCTGCGGGAAAGATTATACATGTGTCAGATATGTGCGAGACCGCCGCATGTCGCTGCGCTTAGCTGCGCGTAAGATTATACAGGTGTCAGATATGTGCGAGACCACCGCATGTCGCTGCGCTTAGCTGCGGGAAAGATTATACATGTGTCAGATATGTGCGAGACTGCCGCATGTCGCTGCGCTTAGCTGCGGGAAAGATTATACATGTGTCAGATATGTGCGAGACCGCCACATGTCGCTGCGCTTAGCTGTGGGAAAGATTATACATGTGTCAGATATGTGCGAGACCGCCGCATGTCGCTGCGCTTAGCTGCGGGAAAGATTATACATGTGTCAGATATGTGTGGTACCAGGATCTCATTGGAGAAGCACGTGTATCATTGACTGTACAGAGACTGTGCATGTACTGTATATCAAAATATACACTTACGGAGTAGCGATGTGGGGTGGATGATTGCCGTGGCGGCTTCTGAAGCTTCTGTGAGGTTCTCCATTAGCAGGTGTATATTCTCTTTTGTGAAAATTCTTCTAGGCTTCAGTTTACAAGCTATAAATAAAGATATAGGACTTAGTAGAGGAGTGGTGGATTTTCTCAGAGCAGTTGTGCAAAAACGCATTTTCATACGATTGCTACCTTTTCCTTTCTTGCTCGCAGTCCCTTGCAGTTTTTTAGGGGCTCTACAAACAGGGCTGTTTCTCGGTGTGGTGGCCTGGTACCACAGCTCTTCAGTGGACATCTGATTGTGTTCCGAGGTAATTGGTTCTGGAATCAGGTCGATATCTGTAAAGAATTAATATATATTTACACGTCTAAATACTTAAAAGATATTCAGGCCGACATCTGTAAAGAATTTATATATATTTTCACGTCTAAATACTTAAAAGATATATATATATATATACACACACACACAGACACACAACGCACCTATGATGTCTTGCGCAAAATCCCAAACAGCGGCGGCAGCTTCATTAGTGTTACTATACTCAGCTCCGGCTGTATCATACCCCAGAGCAGGCACGCTGAAGCTGTTTAAAAAATCATCGGGCATGGTCCTGATAAATTCATCTTAAACAAGAAAGAATAAAACAATATAAAAATAATATACAAAACAGCCCTTACTTAGAATGGCACACTAACAGATGCATTTATATAAAGCTTGAAACATACCTAATACCGAATCCTCAACTTGGTCGGAAAAATCCAAAACATTTTGGGATTCCATCTAAAATAAATTATCTGTGTAAATTTTTGTGCTATCTATATTAATTTTACAACACAGACAAACTCATTTATATACCGCAACAAATAAATTTGCGCCTAGTGTATGAATATGTTTAAACCAAAATGTGGAGATAGAATGGCACTAGGCAGATATTCAACAACAGCAAGTTCACCGTAGAAACGTCAAGTCATGAATAAATCGGTGATATGTTGTGCGGCGTGGGTTTTCACCATTGCAACATTCAGATGCAGGATTCTATTATGAACCACTTAGGGCATGCAATCGACGACAGCCTTGGGAGGTGCTCAACAATAGTAGTAATCCAAATCCAAGAAAATGAAGGAAAGAACGTGGCACTCACCCAGTTATGGCTGTGAAACGATGTCCTTTATTCAAAATGTACAGACATTAGCGCAATGTGGAGAGGCGGCTGGTGAGGGTCATGGTGCAAGAGGAGGAAAGAGGACGACGGCCGTTTCGCGCTCGTGCGCTTCAACGGGTCCAGGTGCATGTATTAAAACGTCACATCCTTTATAGGAAGCTAGACAACTTAATGTGAGTAAGTGAACCAATTAAAAACAACATTTGGCCAAGGGCACCAAAACACGTCGATAAGCATAATAGAAAATTCTCTTAACAGTGAATATATATGTTATTTTTTACAGTATTATTTCTTACAGGAAAATAGACATATCAAGTTTATCATTCAGTCCGGTAGCTCCCTGTGCGTTAGTTTCCATTATCCACCTGGCTTCACGTCGCAAAAGCATTTTGTTGCGATCGCCTCCATTTAGTGGATTTTTTACAATTTCCAAGCCGGCAAAGCGTAAAACATTTGGATTCGCATTATGTATATCCCGCATGTGCTTTATAAAACGAAGATATCCTTTGCCAGAAGCAATGGAGCTATAATGTTCTCTGAATCTATGGAACATTGGGCGGATGGTCTTGCCGATGTAGAAAAATTGGCAGGGGCATGTAATAATATATACCACATACTGAGTTCTGCATGTGATTAGCTGGCGGACTGTGTGAGAAACGGGACCAATACGGATGGGATTGTTTAAAAGTCTAAGGTGACAAAAACTGCAGTTGCCACATTTGTGGTTACCAGTAGGTTGCAGCTTTTTTAACCAATTAGTATTTTCACCCGCTTCTAGCCGATTTTTTACAAGAAGATCCTCTATATTTCTTGTGCGTTTGTAGGCAAAGGTTGGATGATTCTTTGTCAGAGATGATAATTCTCGATCAGTTTGTAATACATGCCAATTTTTATTAATAGCCCTTGAGCTTAATTCCTGTTTAGCGTTCTCCAATTGTTCGCACAATACCGCATATTCTTTCTCGTTTTGGGTGATAACTAATGTCAGCAGGCTCCGAGAGCACTGTAGGTGGATTTCTTCCCAAGCTTTCTGGAATAGTGCGTCTCCACTGAATTGGGAGATTTCTTTATGACGACATTTTTATTGTGTGGGATGGTTCGGAGGAGGAATTTCATAGCTTCGTGGCCTACCTCAATGAGGGTAATAAGGACAACATGCAGTTTACTGCATGTTTTGGGGGTAAAATGCTGGATTTCTAAGACGTTAAAATAGAGGTAGTGGAAAATGAAATCAGTACAAGTGTGCATAAAAAACCTACCGCGTCAAATAGCCTATTGCATTATAATAGTGCCCACCCTTTCCATACAAAGAACAGCATACCGTATAGCCAAATGGTCAGATACAGGAAAATTAATATTGCATTTACTAAACAACTGAACTAAAGACTAATTTTTTGAATAGAGATTATCCTCAAAAAATCTTGTCAGCAGCCGAGAATAGGGTCAGAAAATTGACACAGGAGGATTTATTATTAAAAAATCGTAGAAAAAGCATATGGCCTCCTAAAGGATGATACCAATAAAAAATTTGTAATTTGTAATTTGTAGAAATTGTAAAAAATCCACTAAATGGAGGCGATCGCAACACAATGCTTTTGCGACGTGAAGCCAGGTGGATAATGGAAACTAACGCACAGGGTGCTACCAGACTGAATGATAAACTTGATATGTCTATTTTCCTGTAAGAAATAATACTGTAAAAAATAACATATATATTCACTGTTAAGAGAATTTTCTATTATGCTTATCGACGTGTTTTGGTGCCCTTGGCCAAATGTTGTTTTTAATTGGTTCACTTACTCACATTAAGTTGTCTAGCTTCCTATATAGGATGCAACGTTTTAATACATGCACCTGGACCCGTTGAAGCGCACGAGCATGAAACGGCCGTCGTCCTCTTTCCTCCTCTTGCACCATGACCCTCACCAGCCGCCTCTCCACATTGCGCTAATGTCTGTACATTTTGAATAAAGGACATCGTTTCACAGCCATAACTGGGTGAGTGCCACGTTCTTTCCTTCATTTTCTTGGATATAAATATGTTTATACTAAGCAAATCATAGGTAATACGGATAAGTCTTTCTATATTAATTTTACCATAAATACTGGTTATACAGTTAAACTATAATATACAGCGCAACTAAATTTGCACCACTGTATAAATATGTCTGTCATGCAAAACATAGGTAATGAGTAAGTACACTAGTTAGGGTGTATTAACAGCTATTAACTACTGTATTACACAAATTATGTCATAATAATTGTGCGGTTAAATTATTAAAACAAATAATGCAGCTAACTATCAGTATAATACTAACTTATTAAACAAATAACATCCTTAATTATGATTTTAGAGATGCATAGTTAAATATAATTAGCCACGTGTGAATAATAAGACAAAATAGAATAATGCTGCACTCTGTATATACTTACAATTAGAATAGCTCTGCTGTTAGTCTAGCCTGACTTCTGGTAGATGTCTGGTGTAGGGCAGTGGTACAGACAGCTGTATTTATCCCAAGTGTCAGAAATCAGCCCTTCTGTTATCACCCAGACACACACCCAGTTACGCCCTGCCACACGTCTTCTGTTAACACCCAGAACACACCCATACAGACAATTATTGCATGTATTAACTCAAGCATAATATAGCCGGATTAAAACAGGAAATTTTATACATTGAATTTCTGAAAGAAGCAGGCTGTTGATTATCGAGACACAATCATTTATTCAATCATGACGCCTAAAGCGTATGATGACATATTAGAAAGACAATATTTTACAGCTAAGGAGCCCGGATCATTCTGCAGAATTGACAAATTATTTAGAGAGACGAGAGACCGCGGAATAAAGAAATCTGATGTGTCTGTCTGGCTGAATAAGCAAGATGCCTACACTCTACACAAACATGTTAGAAAACGCTTTTTGACAAATAAAATTTACGTCTCGGACATTGATGCGCAGTGGCAAGCGGATCTCGTAAGTTTAATTGAATATTCAAGGGAAAATGATAATGTCAAATACACCCTGACGGTGATTGATACTCTTTCGAGATATGCATGGTGCGTGGCCTTGTCAAACAAGACCGGCGCGAGTGTAGCCAGATCGTTCGAATTAATATTTCAAAATGATAAGCGCATACCGAAGAAATTGCAGACGGATCGCGGCAAAGAATTTATAAATTCACAACTCAAGCAACTATGTAATATGCATAATATTCACCACTTTTTTACCAATAATGATCTGAAGGCATCTATGGTAGAGAGCTTTCATCGCACATTAAAAACCCGTATGTGGCGCTATCTTACGCAGCATAATACCTTTAGGTACATTGATATTTTACCGGATTTGGTGCATAGCTACAATCATACTTATCACTCAACCATACGCTGTAGCCCGGCTGAAGTGAGTTCGCAAAACGCTCTGGAAATCTGGCGAAATATTTACAGTTCTACTATTACTAATAAACCGATTAAATCGTCTTTAAAGGTTGGAGATCATGTCAGAATATCGCGCTATAAGGGAACATTCTGTAAGAGTTATGAGAAAATGTACAGCAAAGAGATTTTTTTAATTACCGCAGTCTCCAATAAATTTCATAAACATCTTTATAAAATTAGTGATTTAGCCGGCAAAGCTGTAGAGGGGTAATTGTTGTGAATTTGGATTCTGGGCTCCCCCGGTGGCTACTGGTGGAATTGAACTGGTGTCTTCATCTTCTCTGCTCACCTGTTCCCATCAAGATGTGGGAGTCGCTATATAACCTTGCTGCTCTGTTAGTTGCTTGCCGGTCAACAATGTTATCAGAAGCCTCTCTGTGCTTGTTCCTGCTCCTAGACAACTACTAGATAAGTTGGACTCTTGTCCATGTTTGTTTTTGCATTTTTGTTCCAGTTCACAGCTGTAGTTTCGTTACTGTGTCTGGAAAGCTCTTGTGAACAGGAATTGCCACTCTGGTGTTATGAGTTAATGCCAGAGTTTTAAAGTAATTTCTGGATGGTGTTTTTGATAGGATTTTCAGCTGACCATGAAAGTGTCCTTTCTGTCTTCTGCTATGTAGTAAGTGGACCTCAAATTTGCTAAACCTATTTTCATACTACGTTTGTTATTTCATCTCAACTCACCGCCAATACATGTGGGGGGCCTCTGTCTCCTTTCGGGGTATTTCTCTAGAGGTGAGCTAGGACTAATATTTTCCTCTGCTAATTTTATTTAGTCCTCCGGCTGGTGCTGGGCATCTAGAATCAACGTAGGCATGCTACCCGGCCACTGCTAGTTGTGCGTTAGGTTTAGTTCATGGTCAGCTCAGTTCCCATCTTCCAAGAGCTAGTTCCTATATATGCTTATGCTATGTTCTCTTGCCATTGAGATCATGACAGTTTGACCGGCCCACAAAGTGTTAATTGTTTGGGCTGAAGCAGGAGAAAAAGAAGTGTTGAAGGGAAATTTTTTTTTTTTTTCCCCTCAGAGTTTTGCTGCCTAGCCCTTAATTGCTGTCTAGCTGCTTCTTACCTCCTCTTAACCCTTGAATGGCTCTGTGTCCACCTGTTTGTAATGGATCTTCAGAGTGTAACTGCAGGTTTGAATAATCTCACCACGAAGGTACAAAATTTGCAAGATTTTGTTTGTCATGCACCTGTATCTGAGCCGAGAATTCCTTTGCCGGAATTTTTCTCGGGGAATAGATCCGGGTTTCAGAATTTTCGAAATAATTGCAAATTATTTTTGTCCCTGAAATCTCGCTCTGCCGGAGACCCTGCACAGCAGGTCAGGATTGTGATTTCCTTGCTCCGGGGCGACCCTCAAGACTGGGCTTTTTCATTGACACCAGGGGATCCTGCGTTGCTCAATGTGGATGCGTTTTTTCTGGCCTTGGGGTTGCTTTATGACGAACCTCATTTGGAGCTTCAGGCAGAAAAAACTTTGATGTCCCTATTTCAGGGGCAAGATGAAGCGGAAATTTACTGCCAAAGATTCCGTAAATGGTCTGTGCTTACTCAGTGGAATGAGTGCGCCCTGGCGGCGACTTTCAGAGAGGGTCTCTCTGATGCCATTAAGGATGTTATGGTGGGGTTCCCTGTGCCTGCGGGTCTGAATGAGTCCATGACAATGGCTATTCAGATCGATAGGCATTTGCGGGAGCGCAAACCAGTGCACCATCTGGCGGTGTCCACTGAGAAGTCGCCAGAGAATATGCAGTGTGATAGAATTCTGTCCCGAAGCGAGCGGCAGAATTTTAGACGGAAAAATGGGTTGTGTTTCTATTGTGGTGATTCTACTCATGTTATATCAGCATGCTCTAAGCGCACTAAAAAGCTTGGTAAATCTGTTTCCATTTGCACCTTACCGTCTAAATTTATTCTGTCTGTGACCCTGATTTGCTCTTTGTCATCTATTACCACGGACGCCTATGTCGACTCTGGCGCCGCTTTGAGTCTTATGGATTGGTCCTTTGCCAAACGCTGTGGGTATGATTTAGAGCCTTTGGAGACTCCTATTCCTCTGAAGGGGATTGACTCCACCCCATTGGCTAATAATAAACCACAATACTGGACACAAGTAACTATGCGTATTAATCCGGATCACCAGGAGATTATTCGCTTTCTGGTGCTGTATAATCTACATGATGATTTGGTGCTAGGATTGCCTTGGCTGCAATCTCACAACCCAGTCCTCGACTGGAGAGCTATGTCTGTGTTGAGCTGGGGATGTAAGGGGGCTCATGGGGATGTACCTGTGGTTTCCATTTCATCATCCATTCCCTCTGAAATTCCTGAGTTCCTGTCTGACTATCGTGACGTCTTTGAAGAATCCAAGCTTGGTTCGTTACCTCCGCACCGAGAGTGCGATTGTGCCATAGATTTAATCCCGGGTAGTAAATACCCAAAGGGTCGTTTATTTAATCTGTCTGTGCCTGAACATGCTGCTATGCGAGAATATATAAAGGAGTCCTTGGAAAAGGGACATATTCGTCCATCGTCATCTCCCTTAGGAGCCGGTTTTTTCTTTGTGTCAAAAAAAGACGGCTCTTTGAGACCATGTATTGATTATCGGCTTTTGAATAAAATCACTGTTAAATATCAATACCCATTGCCGTTGCTGACTGATTTGTTTGCTCGCATAAAGGGGGCCAAGTGGTTCTCTAAGATTGACCTTCGTGGGGCGTATAATTTGGTGCGAATCAGGCAGGGGGATGAGTGGAAAACCGCATTTAATACGCCCGAGGGCCACTTTGAGTATTTAGTGATGCCTTTTGGTCTTTCTAATGCTCCGTCAGTTTTCCAGTCCTTTATGCATGATATTTTTCGCGATTATTTGGATAAATTTATGATTGTGTATCTGGATGATATTCTGATTTTTTCGGATGACTGGGACTCTCATGTCCAGCAAGTCAGGAGGGTTTTTCAGGTTTTGCGGTCTAATTCTTTGTGTGTGAAGGGTTCTAAGTGTGTTTTTGGGGTACAGAGGATTTCCTTTTTGGGATATATTTTTTCCCCCTCTTCCATTGAAATGGATCCTGTCAAGGTTCAAGCTATTTGTGATTGGACGCAGCCCTCTTCTCTTAAGAGTCTTCAGAAATTTTTGGGCTTTGCTAACTTTTATCGTCGATTTATTGCTGGTTTTTCGGATATTGCTAAACCATTGACCGATTTGACTAAGAAGGGTGCTGATGTTGCTGATTGGTCCCCTGATGCTGTGGAGGCCTTTCGGGAGCTTAAGCGCCGTTTTTCCTCTGCCCCTGTGTTGCGTCAGCCTGATGTTGCTCTACCTTTTCAGGTTGAGGTCGACGCTTCTGAGATCGGAGCTGGGGCAGTGTTGTCGCAGAAAAGTTCTGACTGCTCCGTGATGAGGCCTTGTGCCTTCTTTTCCCGTAAATTTTCGCCCGCTGAGCGGAATTATGATGTTGGGAATCGGGAGCTTTTGGCCATGAAGTGGGCTTTTGAGGAGTGGCGCCATTGGCTTGAGGGGGCCAGACATCAGGTGGTGGTATTGACTGACCACAAAAATTTGATTTATCTTGAGACCGCCAGGCGCCTGAATCCTAGACAGGCGCGCTGGTCATTATTTTTCTCTCGGTTTAATTTTGTGGTGTCATACCTACCGGGTTCTAAGAATGTTAAGGCGGATGCCCTTTCTAGGAGTTTTGAGCCTGACTCGCCTGGTAACTCTGAGCCCACAGGTATCCTTAAGGATGGAGTGGTATTGTCAGCCGTTTCTCCAGACCTGCGGCGGGCCTTGCAGGAGTTTCAGGCGGATAGACCTGATCGTTGCCCACCTGATAAACTGTTTGTTCCTGATGATTGGACCAGTAGAGTCATCTCTGAGGTTCATTCTTCTGCGTTGGCAGGTCATCCTGGCATTTTTGGTACCAGGGATTTGGTGGCAAGGTCCTTCTGGTGGCCTTCCCTGTCACGAGATGTGCGAGGCTTTGTGCAGTCTTGTGACGTTTGTGCTCGGGCCAAGCCTTGTTGTTCTCGGGCTAGTGGATTATTGTTGCCCTTGCCTATTCCTAAGAGGCCTTGGACGCACATCTCGATGGATTTTATTTCAGATCTGCCTGTTTCTCAGAAGATGTCTGTCATCTGGGTGGTGTGTGACCGTTTTTCTAAGATGGTCCATTTGGTTCCTCTGCCCAAGTTACCTTCTTCTTCCGAGTTGGTTCCTCTGTTTTTTCAAAATGTTGTTCGTTTGCATGGTATTCCTGAGAATATCGTTTCTGACAGAGGGACCCAATTCGTGTCTAGATTTTGGCGGGCATTCTGTGCTAGGATGGGCATAGATTTATCTTTCTCGTCCGCTTTCCATCCTCAGACGAATGGCCAGACCGAGCGGATTAATCAGACCCTGGAGACATATCTGAGGTGTTTTGTGTCTGCTGACCAGGATGATTGGGTTGCTTTTTTGCCATTGGCGGAGTTCGCTCTCAATAATCGGGCCAGCTCTGCCACTTTGGTGTCCCCGTTTTTCTGTAATTCGGGGTTTCATCCTCGATTTTCCTCTGGTCAGGTGGAATCTTCGGATTGTCCTGGAGTGGATGCTGTGGTGGAGAGATTGCATCAGATCTGGGGGCAGGTGGTGGACAATTTGAGGTTGTCCCAGGAGAAGACTCAGCTTTTTGCCAACCGCCACCGTCGTGTTGGTCCTCGGCTTTCTGTTGGGGATTTGGTGTGGTTGTCTTCTCGTTTTGTCCCTATGAGGGTCTCTTCTCCTAAGTTTAAGCCTCGGTTTATCGGCCCGTATAAGATATTGGAGATTCTTAACCCTGTTTCCTTCCGTTTGGACCTCCCTGCATCCTTTTCTATTCATAACGTTTTTCATCGGTCATTATTGCGCAGGTATGAGGTACCGGTTGTGCCTTCCGTTGAGCCTCCTGCTCCGGTGTTGGTTGAGGGTGAATTGGAGTACGTTGTGGAGAAAATCTTAGACTCTCGTGTTTCCAGACGGAGACTCCAGTATCTGGTCAAGTGGAAGGGATACGGCCAGGAGGATAATTCTTGGGTGAATGCATCTGATGTTCATGCCTCCGATCTGGTTCGTGCCTTTCATAGGGCCCATCCTGATCGCCCTGGTGGTTCTGGTGAGGGTTCGGTGCCCCCTCCTTGAGGGGGGGGTACTGTTGTGAATTTGGATTCTGGGCTCCCCCGGTGGCTACTGGTGGAATTGAACTGGTGTCTTCATCTTCTCTGCTCACCTGTTCCCATCAAGATGTGGGAGTCGCTATATAACCTTGCTGCTCTGTTAGTTGCTTGCCGGTCAACAATGTTATCAGAAGCCTCTCTGTGCTTGTTCCTGCTCCTAGACAACTACTAGATAAGTTGGACTCTTGTCCATGTTTGTTTTTGCATTTTTGTTCCAGTTCACAGCTGTAGTTTCGTTACTGTGTCTGGAAAGCTCTTGTGAACAGGAATTGCCACTCTGGTGTTATGAGTTAATGCCAGAGTTTTAAAGTAATTTCTGGATGGTGTTTTTGATAGGATTTTCAGCTGACCATGAAAGTGTCCTTTCTGTCTTCTGCTATGTAGTAAGTGGACCTCAAATTTGCTAAACCTATTTTCATACTACGTTTGTTATTTCATCTCAACTCACCGCCAATACATGTGGGGGGCCTCTGTCTCCTTTCGGGGTATTTCTCTAGAGGTGAGCTAGGACTAATATTTTCCTCTGCTAATTTTATTTAGTCCTCCGGCTGGTGCTGGGCATCTAGAATCAACGTAGGCATGCTACCCGGCCACTGCTAGTTGTGCGTTAGGTTTAGTTCATGGTCAGCTCAGTTCCCATCTTCCAAGAGCTAGTTCCTATATATGCTTATGCTATGTTCTCTTGCCATTGAGATCATGACAGGTAATTTTATAAGGAAGAGCTGCAAAAAATACCTATGGATGAGAATCGTGTCTACAGAGTAGAAAAGATTTTGAGAAAAAAACGTGTCGGGGGTGTGAGTCACTGCTTCGTCAAATGGCTGGGGTACCCCGAAAAATTCAATAGTTGGATCCCGGCTTCGGAGTTGACAGATATATAGCCATGGAAGGGGGTTCGTTTTTCGTCACATTACACAGCAATTCCTCAATTAAAATCTACCCCGACAACACCATATCGAATTACAATACCAAGTTAGCGAGGGCCGTTCATCTTTCAGAGGCTTATGAAGTGGCGTTAACGGAAATACAGCACCCCCATACGTGGAACACGTTTGAGGCTTTTGAAGGGAACTTCTACGCTGCAAAACACCGTTAGAACATTATCACATAAAATCAGGATTTTACTCGAACATTCATAAGCTGGTTCGCGCGGTCAATGCCCGAATAGAGGCGCTGAATTTATCCACGCCTGCCTACAGAATACGGTATGATGAGCTACGCCGAGAGGTGATCCTGCCCGACCCAGCCCCTATACAGTTTGCTCTGGGTACTAAGCTAAAATTTATTTTCGGCCTACAGACCGTCGATGACTCCCCCGTTGCTTTAATGCCATGGAATCGCCGCTTTTACCCCGATTCAAAGGCTGGTTTTTATTCGCTTTTTGTATACATTGATATAATTCAACATCAGCTTGTATGCGACAGTTACGTTCAACTGTTACGAACCGTAGAAGTTAGCGGCAATGATAATAATATTGTCACGGTACGCTACACGCATCCCGGTTACATACCGCTGTGCAAACAACACTTTGACTCCATAAACATTACAGTCATGTTGGACCAGGCTACGCCGGTTAAATTCAGATACGGAAAGTGTATAGTGCGATTACATTTTAGACCGCGACAGTATTGACACGATAAAATGGTGTCTCAAAGGGTGTATGGAGATCCCGCTGTTTATGCCCACTACTATACTGCCCAGTCGGGGGCATGGGCTAGAGGGGTTCCGCGGGAGCGAGTACATGTATGGCTCTGGCCTGGCCGGGATATTTAAAGGCATATTTCGTCGCACCGTGCCGCTTTTCAGAAAAGGCTTAGAATTAGTAAAACCGCACATAAAGACGGTGGTCCGGAACATCGCGACGGACGCCGTCACGACCGCCTCAACGGCCCTTATGAAACGGATAAATACACAACCACAGCAACACGGATCTGGGATAATTTATGTTGCTAAAAAAGCACAAAAAAGAAAGAGGCGCGCTTGCCCGCCTTTACCGCCGATGCTCATGAATAAAACTACCACCAAGAGACGCCCCCGTCAGAAACGAGTAAGACGCTCTGCGGACGACACCTTCTAACCAATTATCATGGCTTTCCTGCATGACGCTTCTGTAGAGTGCGCAAAATCTGAACTGGATATTTTTGACGTACCCCCGACACAAACAAGTATAGAGAAATCTCTATTTGTAGAAGCACAACCGGTTGCGGCTCTGTCAGACAATGGCCTGTTGGAATTTTTCATATCTGGGAGCGGCGATTATTATTATGATCTAAACAACACGCTGTTGTACATAAGCTGTCGCATCGTGAAGCATGATAATACGGCTATCGCCGATGGCGCCCGTTTGGCCCTCATAAATTACCCTCTAGCCACCCTTTTTAACCAGGTCGATATTACTCTGGGAGACCGACTTATCTCACAATCGGACAATCTCTACAGCTATAGAGCGTACATAGAGACAATTTTAAATTACAGCTCGCAGACGCTGTCATCATAATTTACAGCCGGTTTGTTCTATAAAGACACTGCGGGCCATCATAATGACCGGAGCTTGGATGGCGCAAATGCAGGGTTTATCAAAAGGGCCAATGCCGCTTCTCGCTGAAAGCCCATCGACCTCTTGGGGCCCATTTTTGGGGATATATTTAATCAGCCAAAGTTAATATTGAACGGTCTTGACCTTAAGGTTAAGTTAACAAAAAATAAGGATGCTTTCTGCCTCATGTCTGCAGAAGCCGAGCTGCTGAAGGTGCAAATCTCGCAAGCGGCTCTCTATGTGAAGAGAGTGCAGGTGTCTCCGGCTGTCCGAATCGGTCACAGCCAGGCCCTCCTATCCGCAACCGCCAAGTATGCTATTGACCGAACATGTCTGAAAGTGTACAGCATCGCCGCAGGGACACGGATCACGAACCACGAGAACCTCTTCCTAGGCCAGATACCAAAAACTGTTATATTGGGGTTTGTAGATAATGAGGGGTTCAGCGGTTCATACTCGAAAAATTTGTTGCACTTCCACCACTACCATGTTAACCGTGCCGCTTTATATCTGGACGGCCAGCAGATACCCGCGAGACCTTATAATCCTAAATTTAATGAAGATTTAGCCATCAGAGAGTATATGACGCTTGCCTATATATCTGGCAAGCAAAAGGCTTATTGTGCCATGGCGATAGATCGTGAAGAATTTATGGCTGGATTCACTCTATTTGCTTTTGATTTATCGCCTGATCAAGAGCCTGGAGGACATTTCTCGCTCATTAAAACAGGTAATGTACGTGCTGAAGTCCGCTTTGCGCTAGCGACACCCCACACAATAAATATGATTGTTTTTGCAGTCAACCACACCATTCTGGAAATTAATAATAGGTGCGAGATCTTGTACGATTTTAATTAAGTAACGATGGACAGTCTGCAGCTTACAGCGATACTGAAGGCCGATAATTATACAGACAGCATATTCGCTGGTGTGTTTCCGTGTGATTTGCTTCCGGAACAAAGAGTGACTCAGAGACCCGCGGCATATATCGTAAATACAGACCCGGCGAATCAAGCTGGACGCCACTGGGTATTAATCGTACTCTGCGATGATAAGACGGGCATATTTTTTGATAGCTATGGGCTTCGTGCGGACAATATTATCTTCCCACACGATTTTGTGGCATTCCTGAACAAGAATTGTGACTCGTATTGTTATCAAGACGCCCAAATCCAAGATATGTATAGTCGTGTATGCGGACATTATTGCATATATGTTCTGCACCATTTAGCGCTCGGGTTACCATTCAAGAATCTTTTACAACATTTCACTCCTGACTTGCAAAGAAATGATAGAGTCATATCAGAGTTTCTGGAATCAAAATTAGCAACTTTAAAGAACCGTTATAACACTCATCATCTTTTTCATCAAAAATGTATGTGTCTTTGTGCGCAGTTTAATCAAACAAAAGAGAACAGCAGCCGCTCAAAAACTTAATGCACACCACCAAATATAATTATCAAAAAGGAACAACTTTAATGATGAGACATGATTAAAAACAATTAAAAGAGTAACACAACAACTCCCCCATCAGGCCCGTTCAAGAAATAACATACTGCATACAAAATATAAAGAAATACTCAATGCAATAGGTAGACAATTGTGCTAAATGCACACACTATAATGACCCCGTGATGTATAAACGTACATATCGCCCCCTACAAATTTAGAGCATCGCAGTCTGATAGAATCTGTCCCAAAATGATAAAGCCATATTATCCAAGGGGTAAATGGCTATAACCAAATAACTCGTGGCTAGTTACAACACATAATAGTGTAGGACAAGCTACCCACAAGGGGAATGGTGATGATACGGAGACCCTAAGCAGGTAGAAGGCACCGGCCCATGATAATACAAACTGCCCATGCAGACAAGTAATAGGGCCAAAGAGACCCTGAATGGGTAAGCATTAACAGGGAGACATAAGTGTGGCAGGCACACCAATAATCACCTGTACGCAAGATGATGCCAAAGTAGCACAAATAAAGAACAGGACCGTCAGGAAGGAGGTCCCAACGCGTATCGCGGCTGCAGGGGCCGCTTCGTCAGAGGAAGTACTCACCACTGAAGATATCGTCCTTAAATGCATGGCACAACGGCCAGTAATCGCTGACAGGTGCAATGGAGAGTACGGATGCCGGAGGGCCAGAAAACAGGAAGTGGGCTGATCATCTATCTGCAGGTCTGCTTACCTCCTGTCGATTGGACCAAGCTCGGTAAATTGGACCATATACCTGGCTTATGACATGTATGTGAAGGTTCCTTACGCTTAGGATCTCATTGGATGGGGCCGCCTATTGGCCATTGGACTTATGTATGGGAGCGTACCCTCCATATCAGACTTTTTGTATATGGGTTGGACATTATACTTTGTACCATGTATTTTATATATGGGTTGGATATTATATTATATTATATGTCTTTTGTACCATGTATTTTATATTTATGTCTTGTATATACATGGACATATGTACCATGTACTTTATAGATATGTTTATACACATGTCCTCCTGCCAGTGAATATTTATGTCTGGTACTTGCACCTATAAGCCCTTTTGTTCCACTTATTGACTGCTCCTCTAAGAGCTTTATGCACTATGGTACTTGGGCTGTATGCTTGCACTACAGCCTATCTGGATATCTCTTGTCATGTTTCAGCGGTCCACCTCTATTAGGTGCCAGGTAGTATATTCCTTTTTTTTCCCTGGCGGTTTTGTGACGAGCCCCGTGTTTTTCATATGTTGCATATTTTCCTCCAAGTGATCGGCACATTTGGCATTCCCTCTATTGTGGACCGCCGGTCAAGTACCGGCGCGTGCGCACTAGAGCGATATGGGCAGAGACGTCTGCCCACACTTAGCATGTCTTTTCATCTGCGCAGGCGCCAGCAGTACTGCGTTGTTCCGGCCGTTCACTTCCTGTTTTCTGGCCCTCCGGCATCCGTACTCTCCATTGCACCTGTCAGCGATTACCGGCCGTTGTGCCATGCATTTAAGGACGATATCTTCAGTGGTGAGTACTTCCCCTGACGAAGTGGCCCCTGCAGCCGCGATACGCGTTGGGACCTCCTTCCTGACGGTCCTGTTCTTTATTTGTGCTACTTTGGCATCATCTTGCGTACAGGTAATTATTGGTGTGCCTGCCACACTTATGTTTCCCTGTTAATGCTTACCCGTTCAGAGTCTCTTTGGCCCTATTACTTGTCTGCATGGGCAGTTTGTATTATCATGGGCCGGTGCCTTCTACCTGCTTAGGGTCTCCGTATCATCACCATTCCCCTTGTGGGTAGCTTGTCCTACACTATTATGTGTTGTAACTAGCCACGAGTTATTTGGTTATAGCCATTTACCCCTTGGATAATATGGCTTTATCATTTTGGGACAGATTCTATCAGACTGCGATGCTCTAAGTTTGTAGGGGGCGATATGTACGTTTATACATCACGGGGTCATTATAGTGTGTGCATTTAGCACAATTGTCTACCTATTGCATTGATTATTTCTTTATATTTTGTATGCAGTATGTTATTTCTTGAACGGGCCTGATGGGGGAGTTGTTGTGTTACTCTTTTAATTGTTTTTAATCATGTCTCATCATTAAAGTTGTTCCTTTTTGATAATTATATTTGGTGGTGTGCATTAAGTTTTTGAGCGGCTGCTGTTCTCTTTTGTTTGATTATATTACTTTAAGCCGCTTATTTTTGCACCCCTCTTCTTTGTATTTATGTGTTTATTGAGTTGTGCGCCAGCCATTTTTGTTTTGTACAGTATCGTTTCTCATACATCAATTCTTTGATGGTTTCAGGCTTGGCAGCACGCGGTTTATAAGGACTATTTGGTTAAAATTTTATATTTATTTCTCATGTTCAGGTGAACGTCTGTACAGTGCTTTGCTTTGCCATGGATTGGGAGGCGAGAGAGGCCGCATGGAGGGCTTCGGCCTCCGCCGCGTTCACGGACAATGTCCAGAGCTGTCCAGATTCTGATTTTACACGTGTTACAACTAAGCTTATGGCAGCCCAGAAACAGGGGATCAAACTGTTATGGAACATCCGATGTCTAGAGGAATACCTCAAGTTAAATTTGGTCCCCAGGGGACTGAGGGTCCCCATTTTTCCTGCATGGGAACCCTCTGATAATTTTCGTAACACCTGGGAAGGAGGTCTCCTACGGTGTTCACACATCCTGATCAATTTATTGATCACACATGATAGGGACCTCTTGAGTCATGTCAAGACAGAAATTAAGGGCCTCGAGAATGACCTTAACAAATTTGATGAGGTGTCACAGATCCAGCCCTTCAGGGTTAAACTCAAAGAGGTTCTGGATAGATATGATAAGGAAATTAGGGACAAAAAGAGGTCCAAATTCTTGAGGGACAAGTCTGACTTTGACCAAAAAAGGGTGTTCAATTGAAAACATCAGGGGAATCAGCGACGTGGCAGGAATATTAAACCTCATGCCTATGATCCAACACATAACAACTCGGCCCCGGATGGACAGCTGTCGAGTGATTTTTTATCTTCTGCGGAAAGTGAACCCGACACAGGGCCAGGACCAGACGGGGACGGAGGAGGTACAAGTCTGTTCACGCGGGTCACCAGGAACAGAAATCACAGGCCGGTATATTACAATCAACGGAGGGGGAACCGCAGATAGCCCTACAATCTATCTTCAATACCCGTGAGTATGACTGTTCTAACCATGATTCTCTTCAGATTATTAACCTTTCTGAATATCAGTTGAGTGCTACTGAGACCTCTGTTCTGCAGAAGGGTCTGACATTTTCACCTGCACAGGAGATGGATAAGTTCACACTTATCAAAGATCTTTTTCTCTTCTGCAGAAAAATCATCTTACAAGTTCTACATAATCAGTCATACTCAGCTTCAACTACTGAGGAAATGGATCAAAGGGCGTTACAGGATCTTTTGGATCTATTGGACGAAGGGGACACCCCCAGAGGTAGGCCGTCATTTCCATATAGGAATAGATCCACTATATGTCCTCCTCTATCTACGGTTCCAGCCGTAAAAATCTTTTTTGAGCTGGTAAAACAAGACATTGAGGCATTGCCTTCTGGCTCAGATATGGGCACCAATCTTACCGGCCAGGAGCGGAGGTCCCTATATGACCTCAGTAACAACAAGGATTTTGTGATCAGAGAGGCCGACAAGGGGGGGAATATTATCTTATGGCCCCATCATATGTACTTGGAGGAAGCGCATAGACAGTTAGGGGATTCATGGTTTTATCGCAAATTACCCTCTGACCCTACTGGGGTGTTTTCCGGCAAATTGAGGGCCCTACTTGACAGAGCTTTTGAATTAGGTATTGTTAATATGCACGAGCGGGACTTTATTTGGGTAGAGCAATCAATCACGCCCACTTTTTACATGTTACCTAAAGTCCACAAAAGTACTGTCAAGCCCCCTGGACGCCCTATAGTCTCCAGTATAGGCAGCCTTTGTGAGAGGGCGTGTTCTTATGTTGACTTCTTTTTACAGCCTCTTGTGACCACGCTCCCCTCCTACATAAAAGATTCTTCACATTTCATCAGCATCAACAAGGGGGCCATCCTTACTCCGGGTGACCTCATGGTCACATGCGATGTTGAATCGCTCTACTCTAATATCAATCATGACTATGGCATGCAGGCGGTTTTGTTTTTCCTTGACCAACAGGTAAACTCAGATAGATTACACGATTCTTTTATCATTGATTTACTTGATTTTGCGTTGAGGCATAATTTTTTCTTGTTCGATCGGAGTTATTATTTACAGACTTCTGGTGTGGCCATGGGGGCGCGTTGTGCCCCCTCGTTTGCTAATCTTTTTTTGGGGTGGTGGGAGTCTTCTGTGGTCTTTATTTCTGAATTTTTTTTGAGTAAGGTGCGACACTGGTCGCGTTTCATTGACAATGTTTTCTTTATTTGGTCGGGTTCAGAGGAGGAGCTTTCCCAGTTCATGGAGGCCCTCAATAGTAACTCTTTGAATATTTTTTTGACCTTTCATTTTTCTTCCACTACAGTAAATTTTTTGGACCTGGAGGTCAGGTGTTGTGACGGCGTTCTTTCTACGTCTCTCTATCGGAAGCCAACTGCTGTCACGGGTTTTTTTGATTACCGGAGTTTTCACCCCAAACACACGAGAGATGGGATCCCGACGGGCCAGTTCCTCAGAGCGAGGCGCAATTGTTCTTCTGACTCTGACTTTAGGAAAGAAGCCCGTGACCTTACGGCAAGGTTCAAAGCTAGGAACTACCCCAAGAACTGCATCTCCCAGGCCTACCAGAGGGCGAGCCGGCATACGCAGGATTCATTGCTCATCACCAACAGGAGAAGACCAGATAATTATGTGCGTTTCATCACGGGTTATCATACCCATTGGTCCAAGGTGAGCAAAATTTTGAATGACCATTGGAGGATCCTAGCTACTGACACGCTGACCTCACAGGTCATTAGTGCTAGGCCTTTGGTTACGGCCAGGAGGGCCCCCAACTTTAGGGATATACTTACCCAGAGTCATTACAGGAGACCTACACGGAGGCTCAACCGGGGCATAACTCTGAAGGGTTCCTTCCCGTGCGGTGACTGTAGTATTTGCCCATACATGTATCCAACTCGGGATGTGTTTTGCAATCCTGTTGATCAGATGCGCCACAAGCTTAGATCTTATATTAATTGCAGAACCTCTCATGTAATCTATGCCTTGATCTGCCCTTGTCCTTGTATCTATGTAGGTCAGACCTCGCAAGAATTGCGACGGAGAATACAAAGCCACATGTCTACCATCAATACGGCAGCTATGGACAGTCGAAAGGGCAAAACACTGAGCACGGTGGCCTCACATTATTTATTGCATCATGGGGGCAAGTGCACGAATACGAGGATTATTGGTTTGGAACACATCATGAGCTCCGGCAGAGGTGGCTCTCTATACAAAAGACTCTTGCAAGTTGAATCCCGTTGGATTTACCTACTTCACTCCATAGCGCCACAGGGAATTAATGAGGACCTGCATTTCACGGGTTTTTTGGGCTGATCATCTATCTGCGGTTCTGCTTACCTCCTGTCGATTGGACCAAGCTCGGTAAATTGGACCATATACCTGGCTTATGACATGTATGTGAAGGTTCCTTACGCTTAGGATCTCATTGGATGGGGCCGCCTATTGGCCATTGGACTTATGTATGGGAGCGTACCCTCCATATCAGACTTTTTGTATATGGGTTGGACATTATACTTTGTACCATGTATTTTATATATGGGTTGGATATTATATTATATTATATGTCTTTTGTACCATGTATTTTATATTTATGTCTTGTATATACATGGACATATGTACCATGTACTTTATAGATATGTTTATACACATGTCCTCCTGCCAGTGAATATTTATGTCTGGTACTTGCACCTATAAGCCCTTTTGTTCCACTTATTGACTGCTCCTCTAAGAGCTTTATGCACTATGGTACTTGGGCTGTATGCTTGCACTACAGCCTATCTGGATATCTCTTGTCATGTTTCAGCGGTCCACCTCTATTAGGTGACAGGTAGTATATTCCTTTTTTATCCCTGGCGGTTTTGTAACGAGCCCCGTGTTTTTCATATGTTGCGTATTTTCCTCCAAGTGATCGGCACATTTGGCATTCCCTCTATTGTGGACCGCCGGTCAAGTACCGGCATGTGCGCACTAGAGCGATATGGGCAGAGACGTCTGCCCACACTTAGCATGTCTTTTCATCTGCGCAGGTGCCAGCAGTACTGCGTTGTTCCGGCCGCTTCACTTCCTGTTTTCTGGCCCTCCGGCATCCGTACTCTCCATTGCACCTGTCAGCGATTACCGGCCATTGTGCCATGCATTTAAGGACGATATCTTCAGTGGTGAGTACTTCCCCTGACGAAGCGGCCCCTGCAGCCGCGATACGTGTGGGGACCTCCTTCCTGACGGTCCTGTTCTTTATTTGTGCTACTTTGGCATCATCTTGCGTACAGGTGATTATTGGTGTGCCTGCCACACTTATGTTTCCCTGTTAATGCTTACCCGTTCAGGGTCTCTTTGGCCCTATTACTTGTCTGCATGGGCAGTTTGTATTATCATGGGCCGGTGCCTTCTACCTGCTTAGGGTCTCCGTATCATCACCATTCCCCTTGTGGGTAGCTTGTCCTACACTATTATGTGTTGTAACTAGCCACGAGTTATTTGGTTATAGCCATTTACCCCTTGGATAATATGGCTTTATCATTTTGGGACAGATTCTATCAGACTGCGATGCTCTAAGTTTGTAGGGGGCGATATGTACGTTTATACATCACGGGGTCATTATAGTGTGTGCATTTAGCACAATTGTCTACCTATTGCATTGAGTATTTCTTTATATTTTGTATGCAGTATGTTATTTCTTGAACGGGCCTGATGGAGGAGTTGTTGTGTTACTCTTTTAATTGTTTTTAATCATGTCTCATCATTAAAGTTGTTCCTTTTTGATAATTATATTTGGTGGTGTGCATTAAGTTTTTGAGCGGCTGCTGTTCTCTTTTGTTTGATTATATTACTTTAAGCCGCTTATTTTTGCACCCCTCTTCTTTGTATTTATGTGTTTATTGAGTTGTGCGCCAGCCATTTTTGTCTTGTACAGTATCTTTGTGCGCAGTTGTATTGAGATTTAGCCAAGAGTTGTGCACAGTTGTATTGAGATTTAGCTAACTTTGCAGAATCATATCAATTTAATAAAGCCTTTTAAAACCCATACAATGATTGTCATCTTTTCATAATATTGAGAATTATACTGTCATGCAATGATGAGCAGAGAATTATACTATCATGCAATGATGAGAATTAGCTAACATTGCAAAGTGTTAAGTCACGTGACTGTGGTTAGCTGACCGCGGTCTGCATGGGGCATTATCTGTACAGGGTGGGGCGTTATCACACATAACACAACCCTGGACACGCTGAAATGCTGATGGTGCTTTCATTCTAAATATGTAGCGGTCAGCGGAATTGACAACGAATCTCAGCTAAAACCATACAATGATTGTCACTTTTCATAATATTGAGAATTATACCGTGGACATTATCTGTACAGGGTGGGGCATCTCTGTGCTTGTTTATCTGTTAACCAGCGTGATTGTGGTGAGCTCCCCATGCTTTGCAAGGACTTTAGCTGTACAGGGTGGGGCGTTATCACACCTGACACAACCCTGGACACGCTGAAATGCTGATGGTGCTTTCATTCTAAATGTGTCGCGGTCAGCTCCATTGACAACTAATCTCATAGGATATAAAATAAACACAACAAAACTCGCAGCACTTGCAAATAAGAGCAAAACTTAATACAATACATATTACAGAGGCCACATGCCCCCTGATTACAGAATGCAATCGCTGTATCAAATTAACAATATGAAAATCTAATATAAAACACAAATACTGGGATAATAAGCACTGTATCAAACTATATCAAAGTGTATCGAAAGCTGACAGCCAGACAAGGAGGGACAGCTGCTGACAGGGCAGGGGGAGGAGGGGTTACACTCATTTGATACACTATGATAGGGGCGGGGCACCTGTAAGATTTGAGTTTGACGAGACCACCCTCTTATACACTACTTCCATAATGTTATGATTCGGGAGACAAAAATGTATTGCCACAGGTAGTTCCATGCTTTTTTCTCTTATTCTATGGTGGTGAGAATTCATCCTTGTCCTCAGTTTTTGCCCTGTCTCCCCCACATACAGAACCCTAGTTGGACATTTAGTACAAATAATTAGGTACACCACATTAGAAGTGATGCAGCTGAAAGTACCTGGTATCTTGTAGTCCTGATGTGAATTGGGGATCTTCATCTTGTCTGTGGTCATTATAAATGGACAGGTTTTACATTTTTTCTGATTGCAAGGAAAGCTATAGTCATTACAAACAGAGTGAACTATTTCAAGAGTTATTTTCTGTTGAATAGAATTTGATGGAATGGTCTGCAGGTGTCATATCACATTTGGAGAGCCAATGATGGGCCTAAACCCCCCACAAGTGACCCCATTTTAGAAACTAGACCCCTAAAGGAATTTTTCTAGACGTGTGGTGAGAACCTTGAACCCAAAGGTGCTTCACATAATTTTACAACTTTGATCTGTGAAAATGAAAAAAAAATATTTTCCCCTCAAAAATGTTGATTTAGCCCCACATTTTTTTTCATTTTCATGCAGATAGCAGGAGAAAATGTACCCCAGAATTAGTTGTGCAATTTTTAGTGAGTACGCCTATACCACATATGTGGTCAAAAATTACTTTTCAAGCACAGTGCAAAGCTCAGAAGGGAAGGATTGCCATATTGGAGCTCAGATTTTGTCGAACTGGTTTGAGAGTGCCATGTCACATTGGTCGCGCCCCTAAGGTGCCAGAACAACAGAACTCACATAAATGACCCCATTTTACAAACTAAACCTCTCAATGAATTTATATAAGTAAAAAAAAAATAAAAAGATTCTAAACCGCGCTTGAGGGAATAAAAACACTAAAGCATTAGTGCGTGGCCTACATATACGATAATAAAATGCCTAAATGGGGAGAAAAATGGGGAGATGAAACTGTGTATATATATATATATATACCTGAAAGAAAAGGAGAGGAAGAACAAACTGATGCACTGGAGGGCCCACGTAAGATGGATGGTAGTGTCTACAATGACAAAAAATATATATACAATATAGAAATGGTCATAAATACAGAATGGTTAAAACGTGAGGTAATAGCTGACCTATTGTGTAGAACCCAGCAGGTGAGATGCAAGTGGCTGAAGATAGGTGGTATACCTTTGATGGATCCAATGTATATAGCACATTAATACCTGGACTCCTGCAGGCTACACAAAAACAGGGCAATGACACAGCGTGAGTAAAGTATATAAAGACTCATGCACACTTGTGCCTAAACAGCTGTGGGCTACAACCGTGTAGCTAATGTTGCATCAATGAAAAACCCCCACAAAATGTAAGTGTGACAATGTATACCGGGGTTGCTGATGCATGGGTGCAGAACTCACCGAACAGCAGGCAGGGTACTCACAGCGGTGGGCTGACGGTCAGGAACCCTGATGAAGAAGGACGCCATTCCATTGAAACGCGTTGGTAGCTTTTTGGCCCCACGTCTGCTCCGTAGCTTTCTGTGACGTCACAAGCCAGGTTACTTTGTCTGCCATTTTTTTCTCCCTGCACGCATCCAGAGTCGCCACCAGCCGGGGCTATCTCTGGCTCTGCGCAGTGTACCTACACCCGCACCTGCAGCTTATAGACGCCCGCCTCGCCAGCTGCGACAGCCTCGTCAGCCCACCGCTGTGAGTACCCTGCCTGCCGTTCAGTGAGTTCTGCACCCATGCATCAGCAACCCCGGTGTACATTGTCACACTTACATTTTGTGGGGGTTTTTCATTGATGCAACATTAGCTACACGGTTGTAGCCCACAGCTGTTTAGGCACAAGTGTGCATGAGTCTTTAAATACTTTACTCACGCTGTGTCATTGCCCTGTTTTTGTGTAGCCTGCAGGAGTCCAGGTATTAATGTGCTATATACATTGGATCCATCAAAGGTATACCACCTATCTTCAGCCACTTGCATCTCACCTGCTGGGTTCTACACAATAGGTCAGCTATTACCTCACATTTTACCCATTCTGTATTTATGACCATTTCTATATTGTATATATATTTTATGTCATTGTAGACACTACCATCCATCTTACGTGGGCCCTCCAGTGCATCAGTTTGTTCTTCCTCTCCTTTTCTTCCAGGTATATATATATATATATACACAGTTTCATCTCCCCCCTTTTTTCCTCATTTAGGCATTTTATTATCGTATATGTAGGCCACGCACTAATGCTTAAGTGTTTTTATTCCCTCAAGCGCGGTTTTGAATATTTTTTATTTACTATTGGTTTATACACGACACTCGACAGTTTCTCAGCACCTGTCTCGATTCCTGCTGCTGAGGGTACACCCTCCAGTGTAGCGCTGGTGTGCTTCTTCACGAATTTATATAAGTGTGCAGTGGTCTTATTGACCCCACAGGTGTGTCACATAATTTTATACCGTTGGATGGTGAAGAAATAAATATTTTTTACTGGACTGGCTGATATTGAGATGAAAATGGGCCAGTGCAGCAGGAGTGGCTGCGGTACAGATGAGCACTGGCAGGAGCAACAGCTCCAGCTGCCATTGAGGTGAGCACTGGCAGGTGCAACTGGACTGGCTGCCATTGAGATGAGCACTGGCTGTGCAGCAGGCTGAGATACAAGCACTGGGACCTGAGAATTCACGTGAGTGTTAGGAAAACAAACTCACAACATTGCACAGGCAACTGTTGGAGGAGATGCTTTAAACCCTTTCTGAGATTAGACATGCTATCCCGTCGAGGTGGTATGGGCCCGTATGACTACCGACAGGATAGTACGTCTAACATGATCAACCACGCTCACGGGGGGGAGAGCGGCCGATCGCGGCCAGGTGTCAGTTGTCTATCACAACTGACATCCGGCACTATGTGTCAGGAGAGGTCACGGACCACTCCTGGCAAATTAACCCCCGGAACACTGCGATCAAAGATGATCGCAGTGTTCCGGCGGCATAGGGAAGCATCGCGCAGGGAGGGGGCTCCCTGCGTGCTTCCCTGAGACCCTCGGAGCAATGTGATGTGATCACGTTGCTCCGAGGGTCTCCTACCTCCTCCTCCTCACTGCAGGCCTGGATTCAAAAGGGCCGCAGAGGGCCTTCCGTGTCCTGCAGGGAGGTGGCTTTCAAGCGCCTGCTCAGAGCAGGCACCGGGAAGCCTCCAAGCAGTGCCTGTGTGATCGCTGATCTGACACAGTGCACTGCAAAGTGTCAGATCAGCGATCTGTCACTAAAATGTGATGTCCCCCCTGGGGCAATGTTATAAAGTAGAAAAAATAATATTTACATGTATAAAAAAAAATCCTAAATAAAGAAAAAAAAATATATTGTTCCAATAAATATATTTCTTTAGCTAAATAAAAAAAACAATAAAAGTACACATATTTAGTATCGCCGCGTCCGTAACAACCCAACCTATAAAACTGTCCCACTAGTTAACCTCTTCAGTGAACACCGTAAGAAAAAAAGTGAAGCAAAAAATGACGCTTTATTATCATACCGCCAAACAAAAAGTGGAATAAAACGCGCTCAAAAAGACTGATATAAATAACCATCATACTGCTGAAAACGTCATCTTGTCCTACAAAAAAAGAGATATCATACAGCATCATCAACGAAAAAATAAAAAAGTTATAGTCCTCAGAATTAAGGGATGCAAAAATAATTATTTTTTATATAAAATACATTTATCTTTAAAATGGGCTAAAACAGAAAAAAATGATATAAATGAGGTATCGCTGTAATCATTCTGATCCAAAGAATATAACTGCTTTATGAATTTTACTAAACGTGGAATGGTATAAGCGGCCCCCCAAAATAAATTCATGAATAGCTGGTTTTTGTTCATTCTACCTCACAAAAATCAGAATAAAAAGTGATCAAAAAATGTTATGTGTTGTGAACTCTGCTCTTGGGCTCCCTCCGGTGGTTGTAAGCGGTAGCGCTGCTGTCTCTGAATCACAGCATTTATCAGGTGTTTTCACTTTTTGCAATTTGGAAAGGCTATTTAGTCTTGCTTCACCCTTTAGTCAGCGCCAGTTGTCCATTGTTCCTGGAGGATTCACATCCCTGCCTGGTCTCTTCTGCTTTGCAGTTCTTTTCAACAAAGATAAGTTCTGGCCTTGATTTTGCTGTCCACATGCTGTGGTCTTATTGTTCAGTTATTTTCCATGTTTTGTCTTGTCCAGCTTGGTCTGTATAAGGATTTGTTTAGCCAAGCTGGTATCTCTGGAAATGCAGATATAACCTCCATGTCTTTAGTTAGCTGTGGAGTTTTTGTATTTTCTGTGGTGGATATTTTCTAGTGTTTTAATACTGACCGCATAGTACTCTGTCCTGTCCTTTCTATTTAGCTAGAAGTGGCCTCCTTTGCTAAATTCTCCTTTCAGTCTGTGTATGTTTTTTCCCTCTCCTCTCACAGTCAATATTTGTGGGGGGCTGCCTGTTCTTTGGGGATTTTCTCTGAGGCAAGATAGTTTTCCCTTTTCTATCTCTAGGGGTAATTAGTCCTCCGGCTGTGTCGAGATGTCTAAGGAGCGCTAGGTACATTCCACGGCTACTTCTAGTTGCGGTGTTAGGTTCAGGGTCTGCGGTCAGTACAGGTACCACCTTCTCCAGAGTATGTCCCATGCTGCTCTTAGGCCACCAGATCATAACAGTTATGTGCCCGAAAATGGTACCAATCAAAACGTCAACCCGTCCTGCAAAAAAGAAGACCTCATATGACTCTGTCGACCAAAATATTAAAAAATTATAGCTCTCAAAATGTGGAGATGCAAAAACTATTTTTTGCAATAAAAAGCGTCTTTTAGTGTGTGACCACTGCCAATCATAAAAATCCACTAAAAAACCCGCTATAAAAGTAAATCAAACCCCTTCATCACCCCCTTAGTTAGTAAAAAATAATAAAATGTAAAAAAATTTATTTATTTCCATTGTAGGTTAGGGTTAGGGTTGGGGCTAAAGTTAGGGTTAGGGCTACAGTTAGGGTTGGGGTTAGGGTTAGGGTTGGGGTTAGGGTTGGGGTTAGGGTTGGTGCTAAAGTTAGGGTTAGGGTTGGGGCTAAAGTTAAGGTTGGGGCTAAAGTTAGGGTTTGGATTACATTTACGGTTGGGATTAGGGTTAGGTGCTTGGTTACGGTTATGGTTGGGGTTAGGGTTAGGGGTGTGTTTGGGTTAGGGTTTCAGTTAGAATTGGGGGGTTTCCACTGTTTTGGCACATCAAGGGCTCTCCAAATGTGACATGGCGTCCAATCTCAATTCCAACCAATTCTGCGTTGAAAAAGTAAAACCGTGCTCCTTCCCTTCCGAGCTCTCCCGTGCGCCAAAACAGGGGTTTACCCCAACATATTGTTGTGAATTCCGCTTTTGGGCTCCCTCCGGTGGTTGTAAGTAGCACTTTTGTGAATTCTGCTCTTGGGCTCCCTCCTGTGGTTTTGAGTGGTATAGCTGCTTCTTGGATTTAGCATCAGCAGCTGCTTCCACTGATCGTCTTTCTGGCTCGGCTATTTTAGTCTGGCCTTATCTCTCAATCAATGCCAGTTGTCAATTGTTCCTGCTTGGAGCCACTGCTCTTTTGGATTTCCCTGACACTCGGTCCAGTTCAGCAAAGATAAGTCCTTGCTTGTCCTTTTGCAGTCCACTTGTTGTGGACTTATTTGTTCAGCACATTCTATGTTTTGCTCATTTGTCCAGCTTATCAGTATGGATCTATTCAGCTAAGCTGGAAGCTCTGGGCTGCAGATTTTGCCCTCCACACCTTTAGTCAGGTGTGGAGATTTTTGCATATCTCTGCGGTGGACTTTTTCTAGTTTTTGTTACTGACTGCACAGTGTTCTTTCCTGTACTATCTATCTAGCTAGAAGTGGCCTCCTTTGCTAAATCTTGTTTCATACTACGTATGTCATTTCCTTCTCCTCTCACAGTCAATATTTGTGGGGGGCTGTCCTATCCTTTGGGGATCTTCTCTGAGGCAAGATAGCTTTCCTATTTCTACCTTTAGGGGTAGCTAGTTCTCCGGCTGTGATGAGGTGTCCAGGGAGTGACAGGAACATCCCACGGCTACTGCTAGTGTTGTGTTAAGATCAGGAACTGCGGTCTGTATAGTTACCACCTGCTCAGAGCTAGTCGCATGTCGCTCCTAAATTACCAGTCCATAACAGTACAACTGGCCAAAAATGAGTTGAATGCATCTCAAAAGAAGGAAAAGAAAAAGAGTTCTGAGCCATTTTTTTCTTCTTTAGTCTGTTTTGTCTTTTTCCATCCTCTTAATCTCTGGGTGGATTTGGGCGCGGACATGGATGTTCAGGGTTTGTTTTCTCGTGTGGATCAGCTTGCTGCAAGAGTTCAGAGTATCCAAGATTATGTTGTTCTGACTCCAGCCTTAGAGCCTAGAATTCCTACTCCAGATTTGTTTTACGGGGATAGATCTAAGTTTTTGAACTTTAAAAATAACTGCAAATTGTTTTTTGCTCTGAAACCCCGTTCCTCTGGTGACCCCACTCAGCAAGTTAAAATAGTTATTTCTCTGCTGCGTGGTGACCCTCAGGACTGGGCATTCTCCCTTGAGTCAGGGGATCTGGCATTGCTTAATGTAGATGCATTTTTTCAATCGCTCGGATTATTGTATGACGAACCTAACTCTGTGGATCATGCGGAAAAAACCTTGTTGGCCCTGTGCCAGGGTCAGGAAGCGGCAGAATTACACTGCCAGAAATTTAGAAAATGGTCTGTGCTCACTAAATGGAATGAGGACGCTCTGGCAGCAATTTTCAGAAAGGGTCTTTCTGAAGCCCTTAAAGATGTTATGGTGGGGTTCCCCACGCCTGTTGGTCTGAGCGAATCTATGTCTCTAGCCATTCAGATTGATCAGCGCCTGCGCGAGCGCAAAGTGGTGCACCATATGGCAGCATCCTCTGAACAGAGTCCTGAGCCTATGCAATGTGCTAGGATTCTGACCAGAGCGGAACAGAGGGGATACAGATGTCAGAATGGGCTGTGTTTTTACTGTGGTGATTCAGCTCATACTATCTCTGATAGCCCTAAGCGTATTAAGAGGGTCGCTAGATCTGTTACCATTAGTACTGTACAGCCTAAGTTTCTCCTGTCTATGACCCTGATTTGCTCATTGTCATCTTTCTCTGTCATGGCATTTGTGGATTCAGGCGCTGCCCTGAACTTAATGGACTTAGAATTCGCCAGGCGCTGTGGTTTTTCTTTGCAGCCTTTGCAGAGCCCTATTCCTTTGAGGGGTATTGATGCTACACCGTTGGCAAGAATAAACCTCAGTATTGGACTCAGCTGACTATGTGCATGGCTCCAGCACATCAGGAAGATTGTCGTTTTCTGGTGTTGCATAATTTACATGATGTTGTTGTACTGGGTTTTCCATGGTTACAAGTACACAATCCAGTGTTGGATTGGAAATCGATGTCTGTGACTAGTTGGGGTTGTCAAGGGGTACATAGTGACGTTCCTTTAATGTCAATTTCCTCTTCCCCCTCTTCTGATGTTCCTGAATTTTTGTCAGATTTCCAGGATGTATTCGATGAGCCCAAGTCCAGTTCCCTTCCTCCACATAGGGACTGTGATTGTGCTATTGACTTGATTCCAGGCTCTAAGTTCCCTAAGGGCCGACTTTTCAACCTGTCTGTGCCAGAACATACCGCTATGTGGAGCTATGTTAAGGAGTCCTTGGAGAAGGGGCATATTCGGCCGTCTTCGTCACCACTGGGAGCGGGATTCTTTTTTGTTGCCAAGAAGGATGGCTCCTTGAGACCCTGTATTGATTATCGCCTTCTTAATAAGATAACGGTCAAATTCCAATACCCTTTACCTTTGCTCTCTGATTTGTTTGCTCGGATTAAGGGGGCTAGTTGGTTTACCAAGATTGACCTTCGAGGGGCATATAATCTTGTTCGTATTAAACAGGGTGACGAATGGAAAACTGCATTTAATACGCCCGAAGGCCATTTTGAATACCTGGTGATGCCTTTCGGGCTTTCTAATGCTCCTTCTGTATTTCAGTCCTTCATGCATGACATTTTTCGCAATTATCTTGATAAATTCTTGATTGTGTATTTGGATGATATTTTGATTTTTTCCAATGATTGGGAGTCTCATGTGAAGCAGGTCAGGATGGTATTCCAGATCCTTCGTGATAATGCTCTATTTGTGAAGGGGTCTAAGTGCCTATTTGGAGTTCAGAAGGTCTCTTTTTTGGGGTTTATTTTTTCTCCTTCATCTATAGAAATGGATCCTGTTAAGGTCCAAGCCATTCATGACTGGATTCAACCCACATCTTTGAAGAGCCTTCAGAAATTTTTGGGCTTTGCTAACTTTTATCGCCGTTTCATTGCCAATTTCTCTAGTGTGGTTAAGCCCCTGACCGATTTGACGAAGAAAGGCGCTGATGTGACAAATTGGTCCTCTGAGGCTGTTGAGGCCTTTCAGGAGCTTAAGCGCCAATTTACTCCTGCCCCTGTCTTGTGTCAGCCGGATGTGTCTCTTCCTTTTCAGGTTAAGGTTGACGCTTCTGAGATTGGGGCAGGGGCCGTTTTGTCACAGAGGAATTCTGATGGTTCCTTGATGAAACTATGTGCCTTCTTTTCCCGAAAGTTTTCGCCTGCAGAACGCAATTATGATGTCGGCAATCGGTAGTTGTTGGCTATGAAGTGGGCATGTGAGGAGTGGCGACATTGGCTTGAGGGAGCCAAGCACCGCGTTGTCGTCTTGACCGATCATAAGAATTTGATTTACCTCGAGTTGGCCAAGCGGCTGAACCCTAGACAGGCTCGATGGTCCCTGTTTTTCTCCCGTTTCGATTTTGTGGTTTCATATCTTCCGGGATCTAAGAATGTTAAAGCGGATGCCCTCTCTAGGAGTTTTTTGCCTGATTCTCCTGGAGTTCTTGAGCCGGTTGGCATTCTTAGGGAAGGGGTGGTTATTTCTGCCATCTCCCCTGATTTACGGCGGGTGCTTCAGGAATTTCAGGCTGATAAACCTGACCGCTGTCCTGTGGGGAAGCTGTTTGTTCCTGATAGATGGACAAGTAAGGTAATTTCTGAGGTCCATTGTTCTGTGTTGGCCGGTCATCCTGGGATTATTGGTACCAGAGATTTGGTGGCTAGGTCCTTTTGGTGGCCTTCCTTGTCGCGGGATGTGCGTTGTTTTGTGCAGTCCTGTGGGACTTGTGCCCGGGCTAAGCCTTGCTGTTCCCGCGCTAGTGGGTTGCTTTTGCCTTTGCCTGTCCCTGAGAGGCCCTGGACGCATATTTCCATGGATTTTATTTTGGATCTTCCTGTGTCCCAGAGGATGTCTGTTATCTGGGTGGTTTGTGACCGGTTCTCTAAAATGGTCCATTTGGTACCTTTGCCTAAATTGCCTTCCTCCTCTGATTTGGTTCCATTGTTTTTTCAGCATGTAGTTCGTTTGCATGGTATTCCCGAGAACATTGTGTCTGACTGAGGATCCCAGTTTGTGTCCAGATTTTGGCGGTCCTTTTGTGCTAAGATGGGCATTGATTTGTCTTTTTCTTCGGCTTTCCATCCTCAGACAAATGGCCAAACTGAGCGAACTAATCAAACCTTGGAAACCTATTTGAGATGCTTTGTGTCTGCTGATCAGGATGATTGGGTGGCTTTCTTGCCGTTGGCCGAGTTTGCCCTTAATAATCGGGCCAGTTCGGCTACTTTGGTTTCGCCTTTTTTTTGTAATTTTGGTTTCCATCCTCATTTTTCTTCAGAGCAGGTTGAGCCTTCTGATTGTCCTGGTGTAGATTCTGTGATGGACAGGTTACAGCAGATTTGGACTCATGTGGTAGACAATTTGACGTTGTCTCAGGAAAAGGCTCAGCGTTTTGCTAACCGCCGTCGGTGTGTTGGTCCTCGGCTTCGTGTGGGGGATTTAGTCTGGTTATCTTCTCGTCATGTTCCTATGAAGTTTTCTTCCCCTAAGTTCAAGCCTCGGTTTATTGGTCCTTATAAGATTTCGGAGATTATCAATCCAGTGTCTTTTCGTTTGGCCCTTCCAGCCTCTTTTGCCATCCACAATGTTTTACATAGATCTTTGTTGCGGAGATATGTGGTACCCGTTGTTCCCTCTGTTGATCCTCCTGCCCCGGTGTTGGTTGAGGGGGAGTTGGAATACGTGGTTGAGAAAATTTTGGATTCTCGTCTTTCGAGGCGGAGGCTTCAGTATCTTGTTAAGTGGAAGGGTTATGGCCAGGAGGATAATTCTTGGGTGGTTGCCTCCGATGTCCATGCTGCCGATTTGGTTCGTGCTTTTCACTTGGCTCGTCCTGATCGGCCTGGGGGCTCTGGTGAGGGTTCGGTGACCCCTCCTCAAGGGGGGGGGTACTGTTGTGAATTCCGCTTTTGGGCTCCCTCCGGTGGTTGTAAGTAGCACTTTTGTGAATTCTGCTCTTGGGCTCCCTCCTGTGGTTTTGAGTGGTATAGCTGCTTCTTGGATTTAGCATCAGCAGCTGCTTCCACTGTTCATCTTTCTGGCTCGGCTATTTTAGTCTGGCCTTATCTCTCAATCAATGCCAGTTGTCAATTGTTCCTGCTTGGAGCCACTGCTCTTTTGGATTTCCCTGACACTCGGTCCAGTTCAGCAAAGATAAGTCCTTGCTTGTCCTTTTGCAGTCCACTTGTTGTGGACTTATTTGTTCAGCACATTCTATATTTTGCTCATTTGTCCAGCTTATCAGTATGGATCTATTCAGCTAAGCTGGAAGCTCTGGGCTGCAGATTTTGCCCTCCACACCTTTAGTCAGGTGTGGAGATTTTTGCATATCTCTGCGGTGGACTTTTTCTAGTTTTTATTACTGACCGCACAGTGTTCTTTCCTGTACTATCTATCTAGCTAGAAGTGGCCTCCTTTGCTAAATCTTGTTTCATACTACGTATGTCATTTCCTTCTCCTCTCACAGTCAATATTTGTGGGGGACTGTCCTATCCTTTGGGGATCTTCTCTGAGGCAAGATAGCTTTCCTATTTCTACCTTTAGGGGTAGCTAGTTCTCCGGCTGTGACGAGGTGTCCAGGGAGTGACAGGAACATCCCACGGCTACTGCTAGTGTGTTAAGATCAGGAACTGCGGTCTGTATAGTTACCACCTGCTCAGAGCTAGTCGCATGTCGCTCCTAAATTACCAGTCCATAACACATATGGGGTATCAGTGTACTCAGGACAAATTGGACAACAACTTTTGGGGTCCAATTTCTCCTTTTACCCATGGGAAAATACGAAACTGAAGGCTAAAAAATAATTTTTGTGGAAAAAAAAGGATTTTTTATTTTTACGGCTCTGTGTTATAAACTGTAGTGAAACACTTGGGGGTACAAACTTCTCACAACACATCTAGATAAGTTCCTTGGGGGATCTAGTTTTCAATATGGGGTCACTTGTGGGTAGTGTTGAGCAATACCTTCCGATATCGGGAAATATTGGATCGGATTTGATCGGACCGATAACCCAAAAATATCGGATATCGCCGATTCCAATACTGGAAACCAATGCAAGTCAATGGGACAAAAATATTGGAAATAAAAGAAACCCTTTCTTTCCTACATGAAGGAAAACAACTAAGAATAATGTAGAATGTATTTGGTGAGGTGGAGGAGACATTAAAGGCATAGAGGTTTAGCCCAATCAAATGGAATAGCAGGAATTATTTTTTTTTAAGACGTTCGGAGTTACAAAGGTATTGACTATGTTAAGCTATTTTATATTTTGTCAGATATTTATGTTTCACTACTTCCATGCTCTTCACCTTCTTTTTTACTTCTCCCACACTTTCTCCTTCATAATCCTCTTCAGGGTCATCTTCTTGGTCTTCTTCAGAGTGGTCTTCAGGGTCGTCATCTTCGGGGTCATTGTCTTCTTCGGGGTGGTCTTCAGGGTTGTCGTCTCCAGGGTCTTCATTTTCGGGGTTGTCGTCTTCTTTGGGGTGGTCTTCAGGGTTGTCGTCTCCAGGGTCATCGTTTTCGGGGTCGTCGTCTTCTTCGGGGTAGTCTTCGGGGTCGTCATCACCAGGGTCGTCGTCAGGGAGATCCAGAGCCAATGGAACTACCAAGGACCAGCTGATGGTACTGGAACCTGGTTACTAAGCAGGAGGTACTCGTGCCTGAAAGCACTACCAAGGACAACGTATAGGAGGCAAAGTGATGTTGACACCACCCGGAAACAGCTGGTGTGCTAGAACCCGGATGGGTAGCAGAAGGTACAAGAGCCAAAGACACTGCCGAGAACCAGCTGACGGTACTGGAACCCGGATGGGTAGCAGAATGTACAAGAGCTAATGGAACTACCAAGGACCAACTGATGGTACAGGAACCCGGTTACTAAGCAGGAGGTACCCATGCCAGAAAGCACTACCAAGGACCAGCAGACGTTGGTGGAACTCGGATACCAAGAAGGAGGCACCTAAGCCAAAGGCTCTGCCTGGAACCAGCTGACCTTACTGGAACCCATTGGGACATATTCAAGATTGACTTACAAAGAACCAGCTAATGGTACTGGAACACAGATAGGCAGCAGAAGGTACACATAAAAAAATAGTTGCAAGGCCGCGAGCTGGCTGGAGTTACAGAAACCCACAGTCCTACAGGGGGAGCTTGTCCGATTGGCACTATGGAACCAGCCTTCATTGCCAGATCCCGCAGCCCACATAGGAAACACCTTAACTGCAGGCACCAAAGAGTTGGCTAACCCAACCGCAACACGACAGGACAACGTATTGGAGGCACAGTGATGTTGACACTACCCGGAAACAGCTGGCATGCTGGAACCAGGCTGGGTAGGAGGGAGTACCCGTGCCAAAGACACTGCCGGGAAACAGCTGGCGGTGCTGGAACCCAGGGTAAATACTGGAAACAGAGTGGAGGCAGAGGCCTAATTGGAGCAAGTTTAAAATCTGTTGTAGTGTGAGTATAGACAGAGAAGGCAAAATTTCCGGACACACATCAGGGGATCAGCTGACGTAACTGAACCCCAATAACACTGGAGCATGTGTTGACTGTGCAGATGGAACTTCTGAGCAGCAACTGACAGTGTTGGAGTCCAGGAATTACAGGAGAAACAGAGTGTAGCCAGAGGCCAAATTGGAGCAAGTTTAATATCTGTAGTAGTGAGAGTGTGGACGGAGCAGGAGAAATTGCCGAACAAACAGCAGGGGATCAGCTGATGTTACTGAAACCCAATAACACTGGAGCATATGTTGACTGTGCAGTCAGCACTTCTGAACAGCAACTGGTGGTGTTGGAGCCCAGGGATTACAGAAGAAACAGAGTGTAGCTAGAGGCCAAATTGGAGCAAGTTTAATATATGTAGTAGTGTGAGTGTGAACGGAGCAGGAGAAATTGCCGGACACACAGCAGGGGATCAGCTGACATTACTGAAACCCAATAACACTGGAGCATGTGTTGACTGTGCAGATGGCACTTCTGAGCAGCAACTGACATTGTTGGAGTCCAGGGATTACAGGAGGCACAGAGTGTAGCCAGAGGCCTAATTGGAGTTAGTTTAATATCTGTAGTAGCGTGAGTGTGGACGAAGCAGGAGAAATTGCCGGATACACAGCAAGGGATCAGCTGACGGTACTGAAACCCAATAACACAGGAGCATGTGTTGGCTGTGCAGATGGCACTTCTGAGCTGCAACTGGCAGTGTTGGAGCCCAGGGATTACAGGAGAAACAGAGTGTAGCCAGAGGCCTAATTGGAGTTAGTTTAATATCTGTAGTAGTGTGAGTGTGGACAAAGCAGGAGAAATTGCCGGACACACAGCAAGGGATCAGCTGACGGTACTGAAACCCAATAGCACAGGAGCATGTGTTGACTGTGCAGAAGGCACTTCTGAGCAGCAACTGGCGGTGTTGGAGCCCAGGGATTACAGGAGAAACAGAATGTAGCCAGAGGCCTAGTTGTTGGAGCCCAGGGATTACAGTTCAGGTGGTAGAAACATGAACACAACAGGAGACCTGGATACTGTTGCCAACCAATTATTTAATCTGGAAGAGGACTGGAAAATTCCTGCGAGATCCAGGCCTTGTTCATTTTCAGAAAAGTAAGCCGGTCAATGTTATCGGAGAATTGTCACTTGTGACGGTCTGTTAGTACACCACCTATGGCACTAAACATGCATTCCGATACTACACTAGCAGCAGGGCAAGCCAGCACCTCCAATGCATACTGGCTAAGCTCTGGCCATGTATCCAGCTTAGAGACCAAAAACTTGAAGGGGGAAGAGCCGTGTGGGAGAACACTGAGCGGGCAAGACATGTAGTCTGTTACTATCTGACGGAAACGTTGCCTCCTGCTGACTGGAGCCGTCTGTGATGGTGTAGACATTTGTGGCGGGGACACAAAACTTTGCCACATTTGGGCCATGCTGCTCTTGCCTTGTGCTGAGGCGCTGCTTCTGCTCCCTCTTTGTGCAGAGCTTCCTCCATTGCCTCGACGCACTGAGCTGCTTTGTAAAGCACTAGCAGCACTGCTCTCGGTTGGAATGGAGAACATGATGGATTGCACCAGTGTGTCTTTGTACCCCCGCATTTTACGCTCCCAGTTCAACGGTGTTATGAGGCTTTGTAAGTTGTCCCGGTAGTGAGGAGCTAGGAGGGTGTACACCCAATAATCAGCCGTGTTGAGAATGTGGGTGATGCGGCGGTTGTTTCTCAGGCACTGCAGCATGAAATCAACCATGTGTTGCAGACTGCCAACTGGCCAAGGAACGCTGTCCCCTGCTTGAGGCTTCCTCTCTGCCTGCTCTGCATCACCCAACCCTCGCTCTACATACTGACTACTAGACCATTGTGTACCTCCCTCCTCTGGACAGATGTCTTCCTCCTCCATTGACTCCTCCTCACAAATTGTCCCCTGCCTAGGCCTTTGTGAGGAACCACGTTGCGCAGACTGTCCAGAAGCAGATGGCATTTGTGACTCCTCATCCTCCACCTCTTCCACAACCTCCTGCCTTAGTGCTTACAGTGTTTTTTCAAGCAGGCAGATAAGGGGGATAGTCATGCTGACTAGTGCATCATCTGCACTCACCATCCGCGTGGAATCATTGAAGGTATGCAAAAACGTGGCAGATGTCCTTCATAGAGGCCCACTCAGTGGTGGTGAAGGGGGAACGGCTCTCTGTGCGACTTGTTTGCACCTGATGCAGCTGGTACTCCATTACTGCTGCCTGCTGCTCACACAATCTCTCCAACATATGTAACATTGAATTTCACCTGGTGGGTAGGTCACATATGATGCGATGTTCCGGAAGGCGGAATCGGCGCTGCAGAGCTGCAATGCGCGATCTTGCCATGCTGGAACGCCGCATGTGAACGCACTCTATGCGGGCCTTGTGCAGCAGCACAAAAAGATCTGGATAGTCCCTCAAAAAACTCTGCACGACCAAGTTGAGCACATGTGCCAGGTATGGGATGTGAGTGAGGTTGCCTAGGCCCAGAGCTGCCACCAGATTTCGGCCATTTTCACACACTACCATGCCTGGCTGGAGATTCCCTGGCACAAACCACACGTCACTCTCCTGCTTGATGGCATTCCAGAGCTCCTGCGCTGTGTGGCTTCAATTCCCCAAAGAAATTAATTTCAATACGGCCTGTTGACGTTTGGCCATGGCTGTGCTCATATCGGTCGTAACAGGTAAGCGTCCACGGGTCCATGTGGAGGTAGACCGTGACGGCTCCTGCAGTGCTGATTCAGAGGAACTGGAGTATAAGGAGGAGTCAATGTGTACAGACTGGATTCCTGCAATCCCTGGAGTTGGCAGAACACGTATTGCACCACTCTCAAGATCTGTTCCTGGCTCCACAACATTTACTCAATGGGCAGTGAGGGAAAGATATTGTCCCTGTCCATGGTTACTGGTCCACGCATCGGTGGTCAGGTGGACCTTGCTACTGATGGCGTTTAGTAGCGCATGTTTAATTTTTCAGTCCACATGCTTTTGCAGGGCAGGGACGGCTTGCCTGCTGAAATTAAAGCGGCTGGGCATGTTGTATTGCCATGCCATGAAGTTACGGAAGGTGTCAGTCTCCACCAACCTGAATGAGAGCATTTGAAGGGACAGTAGTTTTGCAATGCCAGCATTCAGAGCCTGTGCTTGGGGGTGGTTTGCTGAGTATGGGCACCTTTTCTCCTGTGCCTGTGCTACCGATGGCTGTAGACTGGCCTGGGAGTATGAGGATGATAGGGAACGTGGTGCTGTGGGTGGAATTACACTGTGTGTCTCTACAACAGTGCCAGAGGTTGTTCCATGGTGGTCCTTTGAGGAAGCTGAACCAGCTGTGTGTGAGCTGGAGGAAGAGGCTACAACATGAGCTTTAGAGGTGGTAGGAGGCGCTGTAGGTTGGCCTAGGTCTTCAGTGTGTCCTTGTAACTCCACCATGTGCTTGGTCCGCACATGTTTCCACATATTTGTGGTATTGAGGTTGCTGACACTTTTCCCTCTTTTCACTTTCTTATTACACAGCTTGCAGTTGACAAAGCAAATGTCATCTGCAACTGTGTCAAAAAAGGACCAGGCACTGCAAGCCTTGGGAGCGCCCGTTTTGGGTTTTGGAAGAGGCATGCTCCTAATGGGTGCCGAAGTGGAGTATTCATGCAACAGAGTCTGCCCCCTCCCTCTCCCTCCTTTTTTGGCCGTTCAGAGAATCTCTTCCTCAGAGCTGCTCCCATGACCTTCCTGTACCTCACCCCATGATGGGTCAAGGACCTCATCATCTACACTACCCTCTTCCAACGACTGCTTCACCTGGGCAGTCTTAACAGCACAGTACGCACCAGAAAGTGGCACCTGAGTCTCATCATCAGATGCGTACTGAGGTGTGCTGACCGTAGGCATTGGCCCACCCGCCTATTCACATTCAGAGAGGCAAAGCTGTTGCGCATCACTGCATACTACCTCTTCTTCAGATTCTCGAATGCTTCTTGGCTGGCCCCCTCTTTCCAAGCCAACAGACTCAGAGAACAGAAGTAGAGATGGCTCCTGTCCATGGCTCCCTGACTGCCTGGGCAATTTGGCAGGTGATAAAGAGACAGATCGGTGCTCTTCAGTGCTCTGGGCCTGAGAGGATCTGGAACTAATTGAAGTCGATGTGTTAGCTGCCATCCATCCAACAACGGCTTCAATTTGTTTGTCCCGCAGCAGTGGGGTACGGCGAGCTCCTACAAAGCAGCGCCTAAAGGACTGTTCCCTAGTAAAATTGGGGGATGCTGTGTCACTGGTGCCCGCAGCAGGCACAGAATCCCCACTTCCTCTCCCTGCAGAAACTCCATGCCCATAACCACGTGCCTAACTCCCTGCCTTCTTCATCTTGGTAGACTAATAAAGATAGGCAGAAAAGTACAAAGGGCTTAGTGTGCTTATTCCTGAACAGCTGCTAACAGGTATAAGAAACACTAATTTTATAAAATATAGACTAGACTTTAATATGCGCTAATGTGGCCTACACAACTGTAAAGTGGAGTGCTTGGTGAACTTTATTAACTTTTTGTTTTTTTTTACAAAAAGACACTGGATGTGCCAGTGTAAAATAAAGATGTAAAACCAATAGTATCACAAACTTTTTGTAGCTATTGCAATGCAGGAAGGTAACCTACAATGCAATAGATGAGGCTCCAAAAAATAGGCTAATACTAATCTGGCTGGGGCTGCAGGGCACAAGCCAGCAGAAAGGCTCCTCTATAGTGTTGAGCATTCCGATACCGCAAGTATCGGGTATCGGCCGATATTTGCGGTATCGGAATCCCGATACCGAGTTCCGATATTTTTCCAATATCGGGGATCGGGATGCATATTCATGTGAAGTGAAGGACCTGCAATGACATCACGGTCTTGTGATTGGTCACGTAAGCGGTCACATGAGCGGTCACGCGACCAATCACAAGCCGCCACGTCATCGAAGGTCCTTCACTCGCTCATTCTTAGGAACGGAGGCTGCCGGTTGCAGCGGTTACAACCAGGGCGCGTCAGAGGGTGAGTATATCCCTATTTTTTATTTTTATTCTTTATTTTACACATGAATATGGATCCCAGGGCCTGAAGGAGAGTTTCCTCTCCTTCATACCCTGGGAACCATCCAGGATCACTTCCGATATTTGTGTCCCATTGACTTGTATTGGTATCGGGTATCGGTATCGGCGATATCCGATATTTTTTGGATATCGGCCGATACAATCCGATACCGATGCTTTCAAATATCGGAAGGTATCGCTCAACACTACTTTTCTACCTACTCCTATATAATGTTTTCAAGCAATCTAGCTGGATACGGATGGAACGACACTAATAGGAGAAATCAGGAAAAATGATCTGCACTAATGTAAAAAAGGACAATGTATGAGGCAGTGACGCACGTTGAGCGGACTACAACCGGAGCTGGCTGCAGAACACAACTACAGCTTGAGCTGCACTCACACACACAGACCTCGCAGACAGCCATGAACAGTGCTGCAAGGCTGCAGAAAAGCTCCTCTATCTACTCCTATATAGTGTTTTCAAGCAATCTAGCTGGATACGGATGGAAACACACTAATAGGCGAAATAAGGAAAAATGAGCTGCACTAATGCAAAAAAGGACAATGTATGAGGCAGTGACGCACACTGAGCGGACTACAACCAGAGGTGGCTGCAGAACACAACTACAGCGTGAGCTGCACTCACACACACAGACTTCGCAGACAGAAATGAACAGCGCTGCAAGGCAAAAGAAAGCTTCTCAATTCTCAGACAGCGGTTGCTAAAGTAGCCTGTGTAAAGCACAATAAAGATAAAGCAAATCGCTAGCTCAAACTGTCCCTTAGAGTCAGAACAGCAGCATCCTGTCCCTAAGTAAATACACAGCAGAGTAAACCCAAAATGGTGGCGGCGACTTTTATAGTGCATCATGACATCATTTCAGCAGCCACAATCACAGCCATCCCATTAGTTAACATGCCTAACATGCATAACAGGATGTGCCCACACTTCTTAGGATTCCTCATTGGCTGAATTAAATCAAACTGGCTAATTGCATTATGGGAACTTCTGATTCCGGTATTCGATATTGTAAAAGTATCGGAACTCAGTATCAGAACTCCAATACCGTGAATATCGGCCGATACCCGATATTGCAGTATCGGAATGCTCAACACTACTTGTGGGTGGTTTCTACTGTTTAGGTACATCAGGGACTCTGCAATTGCAACGTGATGCCTGCAGACCAATCCATCTAAGTCTGCATTCCAAGCTGCTCTCCTTCCCTGCCGAGCACTACCATGCGCCCAAACGGTGGTTGCCCCCACATATGGGGTATCAGTGTACTCAGGACAAATTGATCAACAACTTTTCAGGTCCAGTTCCCCTGTTACACTTGGGAAAATACAAAACTGGGGGCTAAAAATAATTTTTGTGGAAAAAAAAGAATTTTTATTTTCACGACTCTGCGTTATAAATTATAGTAAAACACTTGGAGGTTCAAAGTTTTCACAACACATCTAGATAAGTTCCTTAGGCCGGTTTCACACTTGCATTTGTAGCAGCTGCGGAGGGCTGTGGACTTCCTCCGTGAAGCCCCGCCCTCCGCTGCTAGCTCCACCTACTTCTGCATGCGGCCGGCATGCGGCCTGTGTACCTATATTTAACATTAGGTACGCAGGTCGTGCCGCAGTATGCGGATGCTTCCGCATGCGCCGTTTTGACGATGCGGAGACCAGCGTAGGACGCAGCTTGTAGCAATTTTTTTTTTCCGCACCGTCAAAACGATGGTTCCAAAATTGTGTTGATGTAAAGTAGAAATGTGGGAAATGTTACTTATTAAGTATTTTGTGTGACATATATCTGTGATTTAAGGGCACAAAAATTCAAAGTTGGAAAATTGTGAAATGTTCAAAATTTTTGCCAAATTTCCATTCTTTTCACAAATAAATGCAGGTAATATCAAAGAAATTTTACCACTATCATGAAGTACAATATGTCATGAGAAAACAATGTCAGAATTATCAGGATCCGTTGAAGCGTTCCAGAGTTATAACCTCATAAAGGGACAGTGGTCAGAATTGTAAAAATTGGCCCGGTCATTAACGTGCAAACCACCCTTGGAGGTAAAGAGGTTTATATGGTAATTGTCTTCCTGCTATTGGCTAGGGACAATTTAGAGGAATGTGTATGGCCCCTATATGAAAGAGGAAGTGTGCGCACGCACCCTAAGCACAGTGCCTGGGGACCTGCGTGCATGCACCCCGGGTAGCAGCAGACCCGGAAGATGCAGGGCGGGGTCTGCGGTGGTGAGTAGGCTGGTGTATCTTTGCAGCAGTGTCCTTTTTTACAGAAGTGCACAAAACTGTGGTCAACCTCTTTTTTTATACTAGCCTAAAAAGACAGACATCACTAGATCACAGGTCCTATGGCATCCACAATATCTCCATATGCCTTATTGTAGGGAATCTTCCGCAGGGGTTCCGTCTGAATCATGTATTTCAGAGATTTACATGGAAACCCCGATGTAAGTGCTCAGCGTAGAGTGCAGGATAAATTTGCGCCGAGGCTTAGTGTGATCTTAGGTAGGCTGAATGAAAAAATCAACAGCAGGTGAAGAATTGGTTTTATTTCTTTTTTTACGCCATTGCTCATGTGGTATAAGTGACTTTATTCTTTGGGTCGGTACAATTAAAGTGATACCAGATTTATGTCAGGTTTTTATGTTTGTCTGCTGTCACACACTAAAAGATGTTTTTTATTGCAAAACAAATTTTTTGCATTGCCATATTTAGACAGCTATAATTTGTCCATATTTCAGCCTACAGATTCATGTGAGGGCTTGTTTTTTGCGAGACGAGTTGACATCTTTATTGGTACCATATTTGGGCAAATTACATTTTTGTATTGCTTTCAATTTAGATTTTTGTGAGGCAGAATGAACAAAAACAAAAACCAGCAATTCAGGAATTGTATTTTTTATGCTGTTCTGCATGAGGTAAAATTAATAAGGCAGCTTTATTCTTCAAGTCAGTACAATTACAACAATACCTCATTTTGTATCTTTTTTTTAATTTTCTTTATTCTGAGAGCAATAACGTTACTTGTTTTTTGCAGGACAAAATTACATTTTCACAGATTTCATTTTTATGTACATTCATCTTTTTGATTGCGCTTTATTTCACTTGTTTGGCATTATGATGATAAAGCATAGTTTTTTGCCTTGTTTTTTTATGGTATTCATTGAAGGAGTTAACTAGTAGGACAAGTTTATAGGTCGGGTCGTTTCGGACTTGGCGATATCAAATATGTGCACTTTTTTGTTTATTTTTGTTTTCACATAAATAAATGTATTTATTGGGTTAATATTTTTTCATTTATGTTTGTTGTTTCTTTTGTGATTTTTTTGTTATATATTTTTACTATATTTTTACTATTTTTATTAACTTTTTAAAAGTTTTTTACTTTGTTTCAGGATGTGACATCAACTTTCCCTGCCCTTAGGCTGGTTTCACATTTGCGTTTTTTGCCGCTGCGTTTTTCCACAAAAAACGCATGGGTTTTTTACCCTATGTTTAACATTAAAAACGCATGCGTTTTTTTGTATGCGTTTTGCCGCGTTTGACAACGCGTGCGTTTTTTTCATGCTTGCGTTTGGTTGCAGAAATGCAACATGTAGTAATTTCTAGAGGCATTTTTTTTGCGGCAAAAAAACGTATTGCTGTCTATGTAAACGCATGCGTTTTTAAGCACATGCATTTGTTTGCATTAAAAACGCATGCGTTTTTATAGACTAAAACAAGAATACACACTTATAAGCCACCCCCCACCATCAAGGTGATAAAGGGATCCAAACCCTAACCCTAACTCTAACCCTAAACCTACCCCTAACCCTACCCCTAACCCTAGGTATCCTAACCCTAACCCTACCCCTATCCCTAACCCTAACACTACCCCTAACCCTACCCCTAACCCTAGGGATCCTAACCCTAACCCTACCCCTAACCCTAACCCTACCCCTAACCCTAACCCTAACCCTACCCCTAACCCTAACCCTAGCTATTTCTATTTATAGTGGGTTTTCTTGTTGATTTTGATGATTGGCAGCTGTCACACACTTCTCAGCATGCGTTCCAAAAACGCAAACGCAAGAAAAAATGCATGTAAACGCGGCAAAACGCCGCATTTTTTTCTGCATTCAAAAACGCATGCGTCTAAAAAACTTAGCATTTGCACGCGTTTACATGCGTTTTTTTCACCACATGCGTTTGCATTAAAAAAGCTGCATTTTTAAACGCAATTGTGAAACTAGGCTTATCGCTGATGTAATACGCAATGTTTTTGCATTGAAGGGCATTAGCTCAGCGGCTCTGAGTAGGAGCTTAGCGGCCACCATCCCTGGGTGACCCCGCGGCCATCTTTCGGCCCAAGGTCACCATGGAGACCATTGGCACAACGCGATCATAACCGCGCTGTTTTGATGGAAGCAGAGAGGGAGCTCCCTCTCTCTGTGATGCCCATTGATGTTACTGTCACCATTGACAGTGGCATTAGAGGGGTTAAACGGGTTCAATCAGTGTTAGCACCGATCATAGGCTTTGCTGTAGGGTGTAGTAGCTCTTATTTAGAGCTGACATTGTTTTTGATCACAGCGGCGCTCAGCTTGAGTCCGCACAATCATGAAGAAGTATATGCACAGTGGTTAAAATATAGTAAAAGCGTTAAAGGGAATCTGTCACCCCCAAAATCATGGGTGAGGTAAGCCCACCGGCATCAGGGGCTTATCTACAGCATTCTGGAATGCTGTAGATAAGCCCCGATGTATCCTAAAAGATGAGAAAAAGACTTTAGATTATTCTCACCTAGGGGCGTTCCCGCTGCTGGTCCGGGTCCGGCGCCTCTCATCTTGATCAGATGACGTCCTCTTCTGGTCTTCACGCTGCGGCTCCTGCGTACTTTGTCTGACCTGTTGAGGGCAGAGCAAAGTACTGCTGTGCGCAGGCACCGGGAAAGGTCAGAGAGGCCCACGCCTGCGCACTGCAGTACTTTGCTCTGCCCTCAACAGGGCAGGCAAAGTACGCCTGCACCGGAACTGCAGCGTGAAGGCCAGAAGAGGACGTCATCTGATGAAGATGGGAGGCGCCGGACCCGGATCAGCAGTGGGAACGCCCCTGGGTGAGTATAATCTAACGTCTTTTTCTCATCTTTTAGGATACATCGGGGGCTTATCTACAGCATTACAGAATGCTGTAGATAAGCCCCTGATGCTGGTTGGCTTAGCTCACCATCGGTTTTGGGGGTGACAGGTTCCCTTTAATTGAAATTTAGCTGAAAAATGTGGTTGTCTTCATCTGGTTAGCCATAAGAACAACCAGATCATGGGATTTTTTTGCATTAGAATTTCTTCTACTCATCACAAGTCTATATGTCTCCATTATGCTGCTGTAGTCATGCGGAGGTCAGTCATACTTAAGCAGAAGGTAAAAATATAATATCAAGGTCTGGTATTCCAGCCATTAGATAGCCAGACAAATGACATAGCTGTGCACACAACTATCCCAGATTCAGTTGACTGCTCTTCTGTTCTCACTTTCCTCCTCTCATCACAGATACTAGTAGTTTATACAGAAAGAAACTAAATGATAACAGCTTATAATAGTCCGCTCACATTCAGTTTTTTTCTGTTAGCAGGTGAAGAGCAAGAAAATACTGGCATTTCTATGCTAGCTTGTGACATGTTAGCACAATTTAAAGAACTCTATAATATTCAAAGGCTTATTCTTTGTTGACTACTACGTTAGTCCCACTACTATGTGGACACTTCTATTTCAAAACTTAATATATAGACAGTACAACATGTAATGCTGTATACTGCTGTGTGTCTCTCAATTCTATATGGCTACTATGATTTTAGTACTTGGACAATATTGTAAAAACATTGTTGTTTAGGTAGAAGCAAGAAGGAAACGTGCTAGGAGATGATAAAGTCCTTAGGCACTACACCATGTTCACATTAATTAGGTAATTTGTATTTTTGACAATTGATTATATTATTGAACAACTACAGTGCTGTTAGTCAATCCAAAATGTTAATAAACCTGAATATTTAAGAAAGTGAAAGTGTGGTTATGTCTTTCTTAGGAGAATATCAATGTGTGCAGAATTAGTGAACAGTTAGTAACATAGTGACATAGTTAGCAAGGCAGAAATAATACATTTGTCCATCCAGTTCAGCCTATATTCCGTCAGGATAAATTCCCAGATCCACATCCTTCTAAAGAACCTAACAACTGTAAGACACAATATTATTACGCTCATAGGAAGACATCTAGGCCTCTCTTGAACCCCTCAACTGAGTTCACTATCACCACCTCCACAGGCAAGGAATTCCAGATTCCCACTGCCCTAACAGTAAAGAATCCTCTTCTATGTTGGTGGGAAAACTTTCTTTCCTCCAGATGCAGAGAATGTCCCCTTGTGACTGTCACCTTCCTTGGTATAAACAGATCCTCGGAGAGATATTTGTGTTGACCCCTTATATACCTATACATGGTTATTAGATCGTTCCTCAGTCATCTTTTTTCTAGACTAAATAATCCTAATTTTGCTAATCTCTCTGGGTATTGTAGTTCACCCATCCCCTTTATTAATTTTGTTACCCTCCTTTGTACTCGCTCTAGTTCCATTATATCCTTCCTGCACACCGGTGCCCAAAACTGTGCACAGTACTCCATGTGCAGTCTAATCAGGGATTTGTACAGAGGCAGTATAATGCTCTCATCATGTGTATCCAGACCTCTTTTAATGCACCCCATGATCTTGTTTGCCTAGGCAGCCGCTGCCTGGCACTGGCTACTCCAGGTAAGTTTATCATTAACTAGGATCCCTAAGTCCTTCTCCATGTCAGATTTACTCAGTAGTTTCCCGTTCAGTGTGTAATGGTGATATTGATTCCTTCTTCCCATGTGTATTACCTTACATTTATCATTGTTAAACCGCATCTGCCACCTCTCGGCCCACGTTTTCAACCGATCCAGTTCCATGTGTAGCAGAATACTATCGTCTCTTGTATTGACTGCTTTACATATTTTTGTATCATCTGCAAATATAGATATTTTACTGTGTAAACCTTCTACCAGATCGTCAATAAATATGTTGAAGAGAATAGGTCCCAATACTGACCCCTGCGGTACCCCACTGGTCACAGCGACCCAGTTAGAGAATATACCATTTATAACCACCCTCTGCATTCTATCACTAAGCCCGTTTCTTACCCATTTACACACATTTTCCCCCAGATCCAGCATTCTCATTTTGTGTACCAACCTCTTGTGTGGCACGGTATGAAACGCTTTGGAAAAATCAAGATATAACAAGATATACCACATCCAATAACTCACCTTGGTCCAGTCTATAGCTTACCTTTTCATAAAAACTGATTAGATTGGTTTGACTGGAGCGATTCCTCATAAACCCATGCTGATATGGAGTTAAACAGTTATTCTCATTGAGATAATCCAGAATAATAGCCCTCAGAAACCCTTCAAATATTTTACCAACAATAGAGGTTAGACTTACTGCCCTATAATTTCCAGGTTCACTTTTAGAGCCTATTTGAATATTGGTACCACATTTGCTATGCACCAGTCCTGTGGAACAGACCCTGTCGCTATAGAGTCCCTAAACATAAGAAATAATGGCTTGTCTATTACATTATGTAGTTCTCTTACTGTAGTACTCGTGGGCGTATGCCATCCGGACCTGGAGATTAATCTATTTTAATTTTATTTAGCCGATTTCACACCTCTTCTTGGGTTAGATTGATGATGATGACCCTTAATATAGAGTTTTCTTTGTCTCTCGGCATTTCACCTAGCAATTCATTTTCCACCGTGAATAACGTGGAGAAGAAGGTGTTTATTATACACTGCTCAAAAAAATAAAGGGAACACTAAAATCCCAGATCCTAGATATCACTGAATGAAATATTCCAGTTGTAAATCTTTATTCATTACATAGTGGAATGTGTTGAGAACAATAAAACTTATGATGCTCAAAATCAAAGTGGAAAATGAAGTTACAGGCTGATCTAACTTCAGTGGAAATGCCTCAAGACAAGGAAATGATGCTCAGTAGCGTGTGTGGCCTCCATGTGCCTGTATGATCTCCCTACAATGCCTAGGCATGCTCCTGATGAGGCGGTGGATGGTCTCCTGAGGGATCTCCTCGCAGACCTGGACTAAAGCATCCGCCAACTCCTGGTCAATCTGTGCTGCAACATGATGTTGGTGGATGGTGCGAGACATGATGTCCCAGATGTGTTTAATCGGATTCAGGACAGGGGAACGTGCGGGCAAGTCCATAGCTTCAATGCCTTCATCTTGCAGGAACCACAGACACACTCCAGCCACATGAGGTCTGGCATTGTCCTGCATTAGGAGGAACCCAGGGCCAAACACATCAGCATATGGTTTAACAAGGGGTCTGAGGATCTCATCTCAGTACCTAATGGCAGTCAGGCTACCTCTGGTGAGCACATGGAGGGCTGTGGGCCCTCCAAAGAAAAGCCACCCCACACCATTACTGACCCACTTCCAAAGCGGTCATGCTGAAGGATGTTGCAGGCAGCAGATAACTCTCCATGGTGTCTCCAGACTCTGTCACGTCTGTCACATGTGCTCAGTATGAACCTGCTTTCATTTGTGAAGAGCACAGGGTGCCAGTGGTGAATTTGCCATTCCTGGTATTCTGTGGCAAATGCCAAGTGTCCTGAATGGTGTTGGGCTGTGAGCATGACCCCCATCTGTGGATGTCAGGCACTCAGACCATCCTCATGGAGTCGGTTTCTAACAGTTTGTGCAGACACATGCACATTTGTGGCCTGCTGGAGGTCATTTTGCAGGGCTCTGGCAGTGCTCCTCCTGTTGATCCTTGCACAAAGGCTGAGGTAGCGGTCCTGCTGCTGGGTTGTTGCCCTCCTATGGCCCCCTCCACATCTCCTGGTATACTAGCCTGTCTCCTGGTAGTTCCTCCAGCCTCTGGACACTACGCTGACAGACACAGCAAACCTTCTTGCCACAGCTCACATTGATGTGCCATTCTGGATGAGCTGCACTACCTGAGCCACTTGTGTGGGTTGTAGAGTCTGTCTCATGCTACCATGAGTGTGAAAGCACAACCAACATTCAAAAGTGACCAAAACATCAGCCAGAAAGCATTGGTACTGAGATGTGGTCTGTGGACCCAACCTGCAGAATCACTCTTTTAATGAGTGTGTCTTAATAATTGTCAATAATTTCCATCTATTGTCTATTCCATTCGCACAACAGCATGTGAAACTGATTGTCAAACAGTGTTGCCTCCTAAGCTGACAGTTTGATTTCACAGAAGCTTGATTTAATTGGAGTTATATTCAGTTGTTTAAGTGTTCCCTACTTATATATATATATATATATATATATATATATATATATATATATATATATATATATATATATATATATATATATATATATATATATATACACACACAACACTGTATTGGCAATCATAGAAATCCATTGCTCATTTGTGGTGTCTTTCTAGTTGGTGCTTATGTCACATTTGTTTATATCACATTGAAAAGAAAGCAGAGCAATGCCAAGGGAAGGACCTATTCAGGGAAGCAGATGGAAATACGCCCACTATAGAAACGGATGCAAATCAATCTAGTGCTGGTAAAATACAGCACTGAGCTAGCTATTGATTTTTCAAGGTTGTGCAAAGGTTACTCACTGAGACTGCAGTATTTGGAAATCTGCATAGAGAAGCACAATGTTTGTCTGAATCATGCACTGTACAGTGTGAATGCATTATCGTACATTAGATATGCTCAGAGCATTAGTGTACTAATAGCAGTTCCTGCAGGCAGCTGGTAGATATGTGTGCTAGCTTGAATCTCTAACCTTCCGGCATCCCCGTCGTAGCTTTTGATCACCAGAGGCTGGTGGGACATCATCTGTGTGTCCTGCTCATCTCTAATTGGGACCTATGAATTTAATTTTTGTTCATTCATTCACAGTCAGAGCTTTTTCATGTATGTGTAAGCTTCACGAAACGATATCTGGCTTCTGGTATCTGCAAGGCTGTATTCACACGTTGCATAAATACTGTGTTTTTTGTTTTCTGCAGATGTCCGCACCAAACTACACAATAACAATCTTCTCCGCTTCCCTTTGTTGGTATGTTTTTAGTACAGATGTGAAGCCGTGTTTTTAATGTGTTTTTTACAGTACAGAAAACCTTTGATTCTGCGACTAAAAGAGTACCTTCAGTTTTTTACATGCTTTTTTAGGCTCCACATAGAAGTCAATGAGAGAAAAAAAGCACAAAAACCGCACAGCTCAGCAGCGTCCTTGGGCGCAGTAGGCACAGTTTTCATGAAATCACATCCACTTTGCTTTGACAGTTAAACACAGCAGAATTTTTGTGCAAAAAAAGCAGCAGAAAATACACAGCATTTACACTACATGTGAACACAGTCTAAATTTCCAAGCAGACGGTTGTAATTCCATGAAATCTAGGCTCTCTGTAGTCTGATGGCGCTGCTGAACTCTACTGCATTTTTTCTCTTTCTGAAAAAGCATGAAAAAAACACCATTGCATTGTTAAGCGCAGATTCAAACTTTCCTGTAATATTAAAAAGCATTAAAAACTGTGCTTCATATCTGCACCAAAAATGCATCAAATAAGCAGGAAAATGCATAAAAGAAAACCCAGAAAACACACGATAATCAGAGAAGATTAAGATTGTTATTTTGTTGTATGATGCCCCAGCAGAAAAAAAGCCACAGAAAGAATGCAGCAGTTACACTATGCATTACACAGCATTACAATTTACATTAATAGACAAAAAATAGCAATCACGCCATTTTTTTACATCATTTACTGATCCCCTTAAATACTCTGATCCTTGTTTTGTGCAGGTTGCTATAATTACATTGACACCAAATATGTCTGTGTTATTTGCTGATTTAGAATGTTTAATATTTTAAAAAAATGACATTAGTTTTTTTCATTATTAAGTGTTTTTCTTCATTATTTTTTAGTAGTTTTATAGGATGAAAAACTCTATTATTCTCCCAATAGAATACAAATACAAAGAAATCCATTGCTGTGTACAACGTATCAGTATTATCAGCCTGTGGAATGAGAGGCTGCAATATAGAACAAGTACACTAAATTTTCCCCCTTACACTAACAGAACTTGTGGCTCAGTAACTTATGATCTTGCCTGTAATGTTAATGTTGTGGGTTTGATTACTTAGGAGACTCACGGAAAAAATGTGACTTTTTTGCAATTGATTATAATTTTTACTACTTTTATAGGAGCTAAAAAATCTTTCTTCACCTCAGTATACAGGTAACATGGAAATAGATTTATACATTGTATTTCTATGAACATGTATGACCTGATTCTGGGTTATCTGCCTGCAAGAGAGGTCAAGATTACCAAATTCTACTATCGATATTGTGGGCTGTGGCTCCTAGGCAACAGCCTGTGAACATGGGGATGTGAGTTTGAGTCCTGGGGAGACCCAAACACCAGAAGGGAGGAGTACTGAATCTATAACTCAAATTATGCCAAGAGCAGTCCCACCCTACAAGGAAGAGGAGCGATGAGGATGTCAGAAAGAAGAGAGGTGAGTACAGGAGCTGGGACAAAAAGATCTGATGGGACGCGAGACACTTGGGAGCTATATGGCTTCTATATATTAATAATCTGGGTAGTTTCTTGACTGATTGATAAGATGCGGCTTTTCTCTGCACATAGTGAATCAAATGTTCATTTTGGGTGGTAAGTGGCTTACTCCTTCACAACAGGCCCAACGGGGGCTCACCTGTTCCCCTGTGGGGCCAGTCTGAGATTGGTCGGACACATAAAGGACTAGACTGCATGCAGGGAACCACATAGTAACATAGTTAGCAAGGCCGGAAAAAGACATTTGTTCAGCCAATATTTCGTCAAAATAAATTCCCAGATCTACGTCCTTCTAAAGAACCTAATAACTGTAAGATACAATATTGTTGTGCTCCAGGAAGACATCCAGGCCTCTCTTGAACCCCTCGACTGAGTTCGCCATCACCACCTTCTCAGGCAAGGAATTCCAGATTTTCACTGCCCTAACAGTAAAGAATCCTCTTTTAAGTTGGTGGAAAACCCTTCTCTCCTCCAGACACAGAGAATGCCCCCTTGTGACTTTCACCTTCCTTGGTATAAACGGATCCTCAGAGAGATATTTGTATTGGCCCCTTATATACTTATACATTGTTATTAGATCGCCCCTCAGTCGTCTTTTTTCTAGACTAAATAATCCTAATTTTGCTATTCTCTCTGGGTATTGTAGTTCACCCATCCCCTTTACTAATTTTGTTGCCCTCCTTTGTACTCGCTCTTGCTCCATTATATCCTTCCTAAGCACCGGTGCCCAAAACTGTGCACAGTACTCCATGTGCGGTCTAACCAGAGATTTGTACAGAGGCAGTATCATGCTCTCATCATGTGTATCCAGACCTCCTTTAATGCACCCCATGATCCTGTTTGCCTTGACATCCGCTGCCTGGCACTGACTGCTCCAGGTAAGTTTATCATTAACTAGGATCCCCAAGTCCTTCTCCATGTCAGATTTACCCAGTGGTTTCCTATTCAGTGTGCAATGGTGATATTGATTCCTTCTTCCCATGTGTATAACCTTACATTTATCATTGTTAAACCACATCTGCCACCTTTCAGCCCAAGTTTCCAATCACGGGGGAAGCCAGAGAGGTGAGCACCTAGCAAAAGAGATAAAAAACCATACCTCACCATTCATTTTTTCGGTCATCTCCGCTGCTCCTACCTCCTGCTCATTGCATATTTTGTCCAATGATAACTCTGGGAATTCCGGATGAAAGTAGCCCCCCAAATCATGTGCAATTAATTTTGGTCCTCGGTATCAAGTGAACAACAGGACAGAGATGCAATACAATGGAGGTGTGGAGGACCAGATATAGGGCAGGGAGAAGAGGGAGCGGGAGGTGAGATGATATGAGTATATATACAGTATATTTAACCTTTTGCCAACTCTTTACTCTTCAGAAAGATGTCTGCTGCAGCTAGACGCCATTTTGCTGAATTAGAGCAGAGAAAATTACAAAAAAAGGCATATTCTCCAGAATGTGGATTTTCATAAAATTCAAATAGAAAGTATAATTAAATTCCACGCAAATAAATTTGACCATCTATAGACCCTACAGTAACAGCTTTACCTATCCTGGACTTATGACAATAAAATTAAAGGGCTAAATCTGTATTATTGCAGGCAGTGCAGGAGACCTAATTCTATTTGGGAGTTTCCTCCTTTAATATTGTTAAAGAGGTAGTCTCAAAACAAAAAAATCTGGCATATTCACAGGAAATGGCACAAATATTCACTACTGTAGATGCATGACACATTTACTCGGCTTTGATACAACCATAGCAGTGGAGCGGAAACCACCTTTGTTGTCACTTTTGTCAGGCACCAATGGAAATATGAGATAGGGGTATCTATCCTATGGAGATGCATCATGAATCAGAGTCTGTCTACACGACTGTATAGCCTGGTATATTCGCACAGGTATATTTTTCTCTGAAATGCTCCAGCGTTTCAGAGAAAGCATAGTTTTAGGTCCAGCTGAAGACCATAGGCAAAGATGAGGCTAGTCTGGTACCACCTCAGGCAGGCTTCTCCCTGATCTGCTCTAGATTATTGACAGGTCTCAAACTATGTGTACACAAGGAGAGACCTGTCAATCATCTAAAACAATGTGGGGAGAAGCCTGACAAGTTTCTTTCCTGCCTATGGTCCCAAGCCGGATCTTTAAACTATACTTTCTCTGAAAGACAGCGTTTCGGAGAAAGATATACTGTACCAAGATGCACAATTGTACATCCTGGCTGCAATTCATGGAGCCCATTTTGAACAGCATCAATCAAGTGACAGGTTTCCTTTAAACATAGTTTTCATTATTGGCTGCATTTTTCTTTCCCTTTATTATACATTCTTTATATACGGTACTTTCTATCTGGTTTATATGTCAATATTTAAAATAGTAAAATGTTCTGGCAATGGTATCAAAACTGTGCTTGAAAATATTATTCTGCTTTAAAAATATGCAGATAAGTGAATGTGCTGGCCTAGATTCATGTAATATTTGGTGGGGGAATATATATATATATATATATATATATATATATATATATATATATATATATATATATATATATATATATATATATATATATATATATATATATATATATATATATATATATATATATATATATATATATATATATATATACTATATATATATATATATATATATATATATATATATATATATATACAGTACAGACCAAAAGTTTGGACACACCTTCTCATTTAAAGATTTTTCTGTATTTTCATGACTATGAAAATTGTACATTCACACTGAAGGCATCAAAACTATGAATTAGCACATGTGGAATTATATACTTAACGAAAAATTGTAAAATAACTAAAAATATGTCTTATATTCTAGGTCCTTCAAAGTAGCCACCTTTTGCTTTGATGGCTGCTTTGCACACTCTTGGCATTCTCTTGGTGAGCTTCAAGAGGTGGTCAACGGGAATGGTATTCACTTCACAGGTGTGCCTTTTCAGGTTTAATAAGCGGGATTTCTTGCCTTTTAAATGGGTATGGGACAACTGATAGTCCTACTTAAAAGACTGTTAGAATTTGTATTATGGCAAGAAAAAAGCAGCTAAGTAAAGAAAAACGAGTGGCCATCATTACTTTAAGAAATGAAGGTAAGTTAGTACAAAAAATTGGGAAAAGTTTGAAAGTGTTCCCAAGTGCAGTGGCAAAAACCATCAACGCTACAAAGAAACTGGCTCACATGAGGACCCCCCCAGGAAAGAAAGACCAAGAGTCACCTCTGCTTCTCTGCTTCTGAGGATAAGTTTATCACCAGCCTCAGAAATCACAGGTTAACACCAGCTCAGACTAGAGACCAGGTCAATGCCACACAGAGTTCTAGCAGTGGACACAACTCCACAACAACTGTTAAGAGGAGACTTTGTGCAGCAGGCCTTCATGGTAAAATAGCTGCTAGGAAACCACTGCTAAGGACAGGCAACAAGCAGAAGAGACTTGTTTGGGCTAAAGACCACAAGGAATGGATATTTGTCATGATCTCTGCAGGCAGAGATCATAGCAAGCCTATAGAGGGACAAGCTCTCGGAAGATGGAACTATACTGACCATGAACTAAGCCTGCCGCGCAACTAGAAATAGCCAGGTAGCATTTCCTATTTATCGCTAGATGCCCAGCTCTGGCCTAAGACCTAAATAGCTAGCAGAGGGAAATATAAGACCTGGCTCACCTCTAGAGAAATATTCCAAAGAAGACAGTAGCCCCCCACATATAATGACGGTGAGTTCAGATGAAACTACAAACGCAGCAGGAAAATAGTCTTAGCAAATTTGAGGTCCGCTTACTAGATAGCAGAAGACAGATAGTATACTTTCATGGTCAGCAGAAAAACACTAACAAAACACCATCCAGAGATTACCTTAAACTCTGGCATTAACTCATAACGCCAGAGTAGCAATCCCTGATCAACGAGAGCTTTCCAGACACAGTAACAAAACTTCAGCTGTGAACTGGAACAAATAGGCAAAACAAAACATGGACAAAAGTCCAACTTATCTAGTAGTTGTCTAGAAGCAGGAACAAGCACTGAAAGGCATCAGATAACATTGTTGACCGGCAAGAAACCACCAGAGAAATGAGCTTAAATAGCGACACCCACTACTGATGGAACCAGGTGAAACAGGAAAGAGGATGACAAGTCCAATTCCACAAGCGGCCACCGGGGGAGCCCAGAATCCAAATTCACAACAGTACCCCCCCCTCAAGGAGGGGGCACCGAACCCTCACCAGATCCACCAGGGCGACCAGGATGAGCCCTATGGAAGGCACGAACAAGATCAGAAGCATGAACATCAGATGCATTGACCCAAGAATTATCCTCCTGGCCGTAACCCTTCCAGTTGACCAGATACTGGAGTTTCCGTCTGGAAACACGAGAGTCCAAAATTTTCTCCACAACGTACTCCAACTCACCCTCAACCAACACCGGAGCAGGAGGCTCAACTGAAGGTACAACAGGTACCTCATACCTGCGCAATAACGACCGATGAAAAACGTTATGAATGGAAAAGGACGCAGGGAGGTCCAAACGGAAAGAAACAGGATTAAGAATCTCCAATATTCTATAAGGGCCGATGAACCGAGGTTTAAACTTAGGAGAAGAGACCCTCATAGGGACAAAACGAGAAGACAACCACACTAAATCTCCAACACAAAGCCGAGAACCAACACGACGATGACGGTTGGCAAAACGCTGAGTCTTCTCCTGGGACAACTTTCTGAAAAAACAGAGGAACCAACTCAGAAGAAGAAGGCAACTTGGGCAGAGGAACCAAATGGACCATTTTAGAGAAACGGTCACAGACCACCCAGATGACAGACATCTTCTGGGAAACAGGCAGATCTGAAATAAAATCCATCGAGATGTGTGTCCAAGGCCTCTTAGGAATAGGCAAGGGCAACAGCAGTCCGCTAGCCCGAGAACTACAAGACTTGGCCCGAGCACAAACGTCACATGACTGCACAAAGACTCGCACATCTCGTGACAGGGAAGGCCACCAGAAGGATCTTGCCACCAAATCCCTGGTACCAAAAATTCCGGGATGACCTGCCAATGCAGAAGAATGTACCTCAGAGATGACTCTGCTGGTCCAATCATCCGGAACAAACAGTCTATCAGGCGGACAACGATCCGGTCTATCCGCCTGAAACTCTTGCAAGGACCGCCGCAGATCAGGAGAAACGGCCGACAAAATTACTCCCTCCCTAAGGATACCTGTGGGTTCAGAATTACCAGGAGAGTCCGGGTCAAAACTCCTAGAAAGGGCATCTGCCTTAACATTCTTAGAACCCGGTAGGTATGACACCACAAAATTAAAGCGAGAAAAAAATAAAGACCAGCGCGCCTGTCTAGGATTCAGGCGTCTGGCAGTCTCAAGATAAATCAAATTTTTGTGGTCAGTCAATACCACCACCTGATGCCTAGCCCCCTCGAGCCAATGGCGCCACTCCTCAAACGCCCACTTCATGGCCAAAAGCTCCCGATTCCCAACATCATAATTCCGCTCTGCGGGCGAAAATTTGCGAGAAAAGAAGGCACAAGGCCTAATGACGGAGCAGTCGGAACCTTTCTGCGACAACACTGCCCCAGCTCCGATCTCCGAAGCGTCAACCTCAACCTGAAAAGGCAGATTCACATCAGGCTGACGCAACACAGGGGCAGAGGCAAAACGGCGCTTAAGCTCCTGAAAGGCCTCTACAGCATGAGGGGACCAATTAGCAACATCAGCGCCTTGTCTGGTCAAATCAGTCAGTGGTTTAACGACATCCGAAAAACCAGCAATAAATCGGCGGTAAAAGTTGGCAAAGCCCAAAAATCTCTGAAGACCCTTAAGAGAGGAGGGCTGAGTCCAGTCACAAATAGCTTGCACCTTGACGGGATCCATCTCAATGGAAGAGGGAGAAAAAATATACCCCAAAAAGGAAATTTTCTGGACCCCAAAAACGCACTTAGACCCCTTCACACATAAAGAATTAGACCGCAGAACCTGAAAAACTCTCCTGACCTGCTGGACATGAGAGTCCCAGTCATCAGAAAAAATCAGAATATCATCCAGATATATTATCATAAATTTATCCAGAAAATCGCGGAAAATATCATGCATAAAAGACTGGAAAACTGAAGGGGCATTAGAAAGACCAAAAGGCATGACCAAATACTCAAAGTGGCCCTCGGGCGTATTAAATGCGGTCTTCCACTCATCCCCCTGCCTGATCCGCACCAAATTATACGCCCCACGAAGATCAATTTTAGAGAACCACTTAGCACCCTCAATACGAGCAAACAAATCAGTAAGCAATGGCAATGGGTATTGATACTTAACAGTGATCTTATTCAGAAGCCGATAATCAATACATGGTCTCAAAGAGCCGTCTTTTTTTGAGACAAAGAAAAACCCAGCTCCCAAGGGAGAAGAAGATGGACGAATATGTCCCTTTTCCAAAGACTCCTTTATATATTCCCGCATAGCAGCATGTTCCGGCACAGACAAATTAAACAAACGACCCTTTGGATATTTACAACCCGGTATCAAATCTATGGCACAATCGCACTCACGGTGCGGAGGTAACGACCCAAGCTTGGGTTCGTCAAACACGTCTTGATAATCAGAGAGGAACTCAGGGACTTCAGAGGGAATGGACGACGAAATAGAAACCAAAGGTACGTCCCCATGAATACCCTTACATCCCCAGCTCAACACAGACATTGCTCTCCAGTCCAAGACTGGGTTGTGAGACTGCAACCATGGCAATCCCAGTACCAAATCGTCATGTAAATTATACAGCACCAGGAAACGAATAATCTCCTGGTGATCCGGATTGATACGCATGGTTACTTGTGTCCAGTATTGTGGTTTATTATTAGCCAATGGGGTGGAGTCAATCCCCACAATAGAAACACAATCCATTCTTCCGTCTAAAATTCTGTCGCTCGCTCCTGGACAGAATTCTATCACACTGCATACTTTCTGGCGTCTTTTCCATAGACACCGCCAGATGGTGCACCGGTTTGCGCTCCCGCAGACGCCTATCAATCTGAATAGCCATTGTCATGGACTCATTCAGACCTGCAGGCAAAGGGAACCCCACCATAACATCCTTAACGGCATCAGAGAGACCTTCTCTGAAAGTTGCCGCCAAGGCGCACTCATTCCACTGAGTAAGCACAGACCATTTACGGAATTTTTGGCAGAAAACTTCAGCTTCGTCTTGCCCCTGAGATAGTGCCATCAAAGTTTTTTCTGCCTGAAGTTCCAAATGAGGTTCCTCATAAAGCAAGCCCAAGGCCAGAAAAAACGCATCCACATCGCGTAACGCAGGATCCCCTGCTGGCAATGAGAAGGCCCAATCTTGAGGGTCACCCCTGAGCAAGGAAATCACAATCCTAACCTGCTGAGCAGGGTCTCCAGCTGAACGAGACTTCAGGGACAAATAAAGCTTACAATTATTTCGGAAATTCTGGAAGCTAGCTCTATTCCCTGTGAAGAACTCCGGCAAAGGAATTCTCGGCTCAGATACCGGAGCATGTACCACAAAATCTTGTAAATTTTGTACTTTCGTGATGAGATTATTCAAACCCGCAGTTACACTCTGGAGATCCATTATTGTCAGGTGCACACAGAGCATACAGAGATTAGGAGGAGAGAGAGAAAAAAGACTGCAGCAAGGCAGACTGGAGGAAAAAAAAAAAAAAAATTCCAGCAGACTTCTTATAACTCTCCTTTCTCAACCTGGGTCTTTAACACTTTATTGGCCGGTCAAACTGTCATGATCTCTGCAGGCAGAGATCATAGCAAGCCTATAGAGGGACAAGCTCTCGGAAGATGGAACTATACTGACCATGAACTAAGCCTGCCGCGCAACTAGAAATAGCCAGGTAGCATTTCCTATTTATCGCTAGATGCCCAGCTCTGGCCTAAGACCTAAATAGCTAGCAGAGGGAAATATAAGACCTGGCTCACCTCTAGAGAAATATTCCAAAGAAGACAGTAGCCCCCCACATATAATGACGGTGAGTTCAGATGAAACTACAAACGCAGCAGGAAAATAGTCTTAGCAAATTTGAGGTCCGCTTACTAGATAGCAGAAGACAGATAGTATACTTTCATGGTCAGCAGAAAAACACTAACAAAACACCATCCAGAGATTACCTTAAACTCTGGCATTAACTCATAACGCCAGAGTAGCAATCCCTGATCAACGAGAGCTTTCCAGACACAGTAACAAAACTTCAGCTGTGAACTGGAACAAATAGGCAAAACAAAACATGGACAAAAGTCCAACTTATCTAGTAGTTGTCTAGAAGCAGGAACAAGCACTGAAAGGCATCAGATAACATTGTTGACCGGCAAGAAACCACCAGAGAAATGAGCTTAAATAGCGACACCCACTACTGATGGAACCAGGTGAAACAGGAAAGAGGATGACAAGTCCAATTCCACAAGCGGCCACCGGGGGAGCCCAGAATCCAAATTCACAACAGATATTAGACCAGTGGAAATCTGTTCTTTGGCCTGATGAGTCCAAATTTGAGATCTTTGGTTCCAACCACCGTGTCTTTGTGCAATGCAGAAAAGGTGAACGGATGGACTCTACATGCCTGGTTCCCACCGTGAAGCATGGAGGAGGAGGTGTGAAGGTGTGGGGGTGCTTTGCTGGTGACACTGTTGGGGATTTATTCAAAATTGAAGGCATACTGAACTAGCATGGCTACCACAGCATCTTGCAGCGGCATGCTATTCCATCCATTTGCGTTTAGCTGGACCATCATTTATTTTTCAACAGGACAATGACCCCAAACACACCTCCAGGCTGTGTAAGGGCTATTTTACCAAGAAGGAGAGTGATGGGGTGCTACGCCAGATGACCTGGCCTCCACAGTCACCAGACCTGAACCCAATCGATATGGTTTGGGGTGAGCTGGACCGCAGAGTGAAGGCAAAAGGGCCAACAAGTGCTAAGCATCTCTGGGAACTCCATCAAGATTGTTGGAAGACCATTCCCGATGACTACCTCTTGAAGCCCATCAAGAGAATGCCAAGAGTGTGCAAAGCAGTCATCAAAGCAAAAGGTGGCTACTATTAAGAACCTAGAATATAAGACATAATTTCAGTTGTTTCACACTTTTTGTTAAGTATATAATTCCACATGTGTTAATTCATAGTTTTTATGCCTTCGGTGTGAATGTACAATTTTTATCGTAAATATAGGAAAACTGACTGAACAGCAATCTAGTCTGAACTGGTGCATAACCAAAAAAAGACATATAGTAAATAGATCAATGGCTGCACTCAATTTTACTGTACTAAAGCAAGGAAATGTGCGATACATGAAATGTGAATAGCATAATGGCTTGTGAAATCTATGAAAAAACACATGAGATGCTTAGCACAAGATTTGGCCAAAAATTGTGAGCCCATCCACCAAACGTCAAGGTAATCTCAGATCGGATGGGTACCTGACCTCTCTGCCTAGTGTGAACACTTACCTATGGCTAATAACATGGTAAAGCCTGCATTTATAGGAAGGTCGGAACCAACTGTGTTTGGATGTAATTAAAATCACAGCATGGTGAAGGGTGGGGCATTCAAGTCAGAGAAAATTGTACATAGTTAATATAGGAAAAATGACTGAACAGCAATCTAGTCTGAACTGGTGCATAACCAAAAAAAGACATATAGTAAATAGATCAATGGCTGCACTCAATTTTACTGTACTAAAGCAAGGAAATGTGCGATACATGAAATGTGAATAGCATAATGGCTTGTGAAATCTATGAAAAACCACATGAGATGCTTAGCACAAGATTTGGCCAAAAATTGTGAGCCCATCCACCAAACGTCAAGGTAATCTCAGAACGGATGGGTACCTGACCTCTCTGCCTAGTGTGAACACTTACCTATCGATAATAACATGGTAAAGCCTGCATTTATAGGAAGGTTGGAACCAACTGTGTTTGGATGTAATTAAAATCACAGCATGGTGAAGGGCGGGGCGTTCAAGTCAGAAAAAATAGTACATAGTAAATATAGGAAAACTGACTGAACAGCAATCTAGTCTGAACTGGTGCATAACCAAAAAAAGACATATAGTAAATAGATCAATGGCTGCACTCAATTTTACTGTACTAAAGCAAGGAAATGTGCGATACATGAAATGTGAATAGCATAATGGCTTGTGAAATCTATGAAAAAACACATGAGATGCTTAGCACAAGATTTGGCCAAAAATTGTGAGCCCATCCACCAAACGTCAAGGTAATCTCAGATCGGATGGGTACCTGACCTCTCTGCCTAGTGTGAACACTTACCTATGGCTAAAAACATGGTAAAGCCTGCATTTATAGGAAGGTCGGAACCAACTGTGTTTGGATGTAATTAAAATCACAGCATGGTGAAGGGCGGGGCATTCAAGTCAGAAAACATTGTACATAGTTAATATAGGAAAACTGACTGAACAGCAATCTAGTCTGAACTGGTGCATAACCAAAAAAAGACATAACTCCTTGCATACATGCAAATGCTTAGGTACAAGAAATATGCGACGCGTTTCGATCGTGTCAGATCTTAATCAACGCGTCGCATATTTCTTGTACCTAAGCATTCGCATGTATGCAAGGAGTTATGGAATTGAAGGAATTTTAAGGAACGAATAAAGAAACATTGTTTTATGGAGCCGGAACGCTTTTCTTTTGTTGCTGGATCTATTTAATATATGTCTTTTTTTGGTTATGCACCAATTCAGACTAGATTGCTGTTCAGTCAGTTTTCCTATATTTACTATGTACTATTTTTTCTGACTTGAACGCCCCGCCCTTCACCATGCTGTGATTTTAATTACATCCAAACACAGTTGGTTCCGACCTTCCTATAAATGCAGGATTTACCATGTTATTAGCCAAAGGTAAGTGTTCACACTAGGCAGAGAGTTCAGGTACCCATCCGATCTGAGATTACCTTGACGTTTGGTGGATGGGCTCACAATTTTTGGCCAAATCTTGTGCTAAGCATCTCATGTGTTTTTTCATAGATTTCACAAGCCATTATGCTATTCACATTTCATGTATCACACATTTCCTTGCTTTTGTACAGTAAAATTGAGTGCAGCCATTGATCTATTTACTGTACAATTTTTATAGTCATGAAAATACAGAAAAATCTTTAAATGAGAAGGTGTGTCCAAACTTTTGCTCTGTACTGTACTTAACAAAAAAGTGTGAAACAACTTAAATGATGTCTTATATTCTAGATTCTTCAAAGTAGCCACCTTTTGCTTTGATGACTGATTTGCACACTCTTGGCATTCTCTTGATAAGCTTCAAGAGGTAGTCACCGGGAATGGTCTTCCAACAATCTTGAAGGAATCCCGGAGATGCTTTCACTTGTTGGCCCTTTTGCCTTCATGCTGTGGTCCAGCTCACTCCAAACCATCTCAATTGGGTTCAGGTCTGGTGACTGTGGAGGCCAGGTCATCTGGCGTAGCACCCCATCACTCTCCTTCTTGGTCAAATAGCCCTTACACAGCCTGGAGGTGTGTTTGTGGTAATTGTCCTGTTGAAAAATAAATGATGGTCCAACTAAACGCAAACCGGATGGAATAGCATGGCGCTGCAAGATGTGTTGTGAATTCTGTTGTGGGTTCTGCTCTTGGGCTCCCTCCGGTGGTTATAAGTGGTAGTGCTGCTGTTTGTCCTTCACAGCAGTCATCAGGTGCTTCTACTTTGGATGGGGCTATTTAGTCTGGCTTCACCCTTTAGTGAGTGCCAGTTGCCCATTGTTTTTCTGGAGGATTCACATCTCAGCTTGGTTTCTCCTGCTGGATTGTCCAAATCATCAAAGATAAGTCCTGGCTTTGTTTTTGCAGTCCACATGCGGTGGACTTTATAGTTCAGTGAATTGCTATGTTTTTGCTTGTCCAGCTTTGTCTGTGTAAGGATTTATTCAGCCAAGTTGGAAGCTCTGGAGTCGCAGAGTTACCCTCCATGCCTTTAGTTAGGTGTGGAGATTTTTGTATTCTCTGTGGTGGATTTTTGTAGTAATTTAATACTGACCGCACAGTACTCTGTCCTGTCTTTTCTTTCTAGGTAGCGTGGCCTCCTTTGCTAAATTCTGTTTTCAGTCTGCGTTAGTAATTTCCCTCTCCTCTCACAGTCAATATTTGTGGGGGGCTGTCTTTCCTTTGGGGATTTTCTCTGAGGCAAGATAGTTTTCCTGTTTCTTTCTTTAGGGGTAATTAGTCCTCCGGCTATGACGAGGTGTCGAGGAAGTGACAGGAACATCCCACGGCTACTTATAGTTGCGGTGTTAAGTTCAGGGTCTGCGGTCAGTATAGAGGCCACCTACTCCAGAGCTCGTCAATGCTGCTCCTAGGCCACCAGATCATAACAGTACAACTGGCCAAAAAAGAGTTAACCGCATCTCAAAAGAAGGGAAAGAAAGTGCTGAGCCATTTTTTTTCTGTACTCTGTTGTGGGTTTTTTTTCCCTCTTCACCTCTGGGTGGCTCAAGAGTTAGGCGCTGACATGGATGTTCAGGGACTTGCTTCTCGGGTGGATCAACTTGCTGCTAGAGTACAGGGTATTTCTGATTATATCGTGCAGACTCCTGTTTTAGAGCCTAGAATTCCTGCCCCCGATCTGTTTTTTGGGGACAGGTCCAAATTTTTGAGCTTTAAAAATAACTGTAAACTGTTTTTTGCTCTGAAGCCCCGTTCCTCTGGTGTCCCATCCAGCAGGTAAAAATTGTCATTTCTCTGTTGCGTGGCAACCCGCAGGATTGGGCATTTTCCCTGGAATCTGGGAATCCAGCCTTGCTTAATGTAGACACCTTTTTTCAGGCGCTTGGGTTATTGTATGATGAACCTAATTCTGTGGATCATGCTGAGAAAACCTTGTTGGCCCTGTGTCAGGGTCAAGAAGCGGCAGAATCATATTGCCAGAAATTTAGAAAATGGTCTGTGCTTACTAAGTGGAATGAGGATGCTTTGGCGGCAATTTTCAGAAAGGGTCTTTCTGAATCTGTTAAAGATGTTATGGTGGGCTTCCCCACGCCTGCAGGTCTGAGTGATTCTATGTCTCTGGCCATTCAAATTGTTCGGCGCTTGCGTGAGCGCAGAGTTGTGCACACTATGGCATTGTCTTCCGAGCGGAGTCCTGAGTCAATGCAGTGTGATAGAATTGTGTCTAGAGCTGAACGCCAAGGATTCAGACATCAGAATAGGTTGTGCTTTTACTGCGGCGAATCTGCTCATGTTATTTCTGATTGCCCTAAGCGTGCCAAGAGAATCGCTAATTCTGTTACCATAAGTACTGTACAACCTAAATTTCTGTTATCTGTGACCCTGATCTGCTCATTATCGTCATTCTCTGTCATGGCATTTGTGGATTCAGGCGCCGCTTTAAATTTGATGGACTTAGAATTTGCCAGACGTTGTGGTTTTCCCTTACAGCCTTTGCGGAGTCCTATCCCTTTGAGGGGTATTGATGCTACACCATTGGCTAAAAATAAACCTCAGTTTTGGACACAGTTAACCATGTGCATGGCGCCAGCCCATCAGGAAGATTGTCGTTTCCTGGTGTTGCATAATTTGCATGATGCTATTGTGCTGGGGTTTCCATGGTTACAGGTACATAATCCGGTGTTGGATTGGAAATGTATGTCTGTGACTAGTTGGGGTTGTCAGGGCGTTCATGATGACGTTCCTCTGATGTCAATTTCCTCCTCCCTCTCTTCTGAAATTCCTGAGTTTCTGTCAGATTTCCAGGATGTTTTCGATGAGCCCAAGTCCAGTTCCCTTCCACCGCATAGGGACTGTGATTGTGCTATTGACTTGATTCCAGGCTGTAAGTTTCCTAAGGGCCGACTTTTCAACCTGTCTGTGCCTGAACATGCCGCCATGCGGAGCTATGTAAAGGAGTCTTTGGAGAAGGGGCATATTCGGCCATCTTCCTCTCCATTGGGAGCAGGTTTTTTTTTTGTTGCCAAGAAGGATGGCTCCTTGAGACCCTGTATTGATTATCGCCTCTTGAATAAGATCACGGTCAAATTCCAATACCCTTTGCCTTTGCTTTCTGATTTGTTTGCCAGGATTAAGGGGGCTAGTTGGTTTACTAAGATTGACCTTCGAGGGCCATATAATCTTGTTCGTATTAAGCAGGGTGACGAATGGAAAACTGTGTTTAATACGCCCGAGGGCCATTTTGAATATCTTGTGATGCCATTCGGACTCTCTAATGCCCCATCTGTGTTTCAGTCCTTCATGCATGATATTTTTCGGAATTATCTTGATAAATTCATGATTGTATATTTGGATGATATTTTGATTTTTTCAGATGATTGGGAGTCTCAAGTGAAACAAGTCAGGATGGTATTTCAGGTCCTTCGTGATAATGCCTTGTTTGTGAAGGGGTCTAAGTGCCTCTTTGGAGTACAGAAGGTTTCTTTTTTGGGCTTCATTTTTTCTCCATCATCTATAGAAATGGATCCGGTTAAGGTTCAGGCCATTCATGATTGGATCCAGCCCACATCCGTGAAGAGCCTTCAGAAATTTTTGGGCTTTGCTAATTTTTATCGCCGTTTCATTGCCAACTTCTCCAGTGTGGTTAAACCCCTGACCGATTTGACGAGGAAGGGCACTGATGTAGCTAATTGGTCCTCTGAGGCTGTTTCTGCCTTTCAGGAGCTTAAGCGCCGATTTACTTCTGCCCCTGTGTTGTGTCAGCCGGATGTTTCTCTTCCTTTTCAGGTTGAGGTTGACGCTTCTCAGATTGGGGCAGGGGCCGTTTTGTCTCAGAGGAATTCTGATGGTTCCTTGATGAAACCGTGTGCCTTCTTTTCTCAAAAGTTTTCGCCTGCGGAACGCAATTATGATGTCGGCAATCGTGAGTTGTTGGCTATGAAGTGGGCATTTGAGGAGTGGCGACATTGGCTTGAGGGGACCAAGCACCGTATTGTGGTCTTGACCGATCATAAGAATCTGATTTACCTAGAGTCTGCCAAACGGCAGAATCCTAAACAGGCCCGATGGTCCCTGTTTTTCTCCCGTTTTGATTTTGTTGTCTCGTATCTTCCGGGTTCTAAGAATGTTAAGGCTGATGCCCTCTCTAGGAATTTTTTGCCTGATTCCCCTGGGATTCTTGAGCCGGTTGGTATTCTGAAGGAGGGGGTGATTCTTTCTGATATCTCCCCTGATTTGCGACGGGTTCTTCAGGAGTTTCAGGCTGATAAACCTGATCGCTGTCCAGCGGGGAAACTGTTTGTTCCTGACAGATGGACTAGTAAAGTGATTTCTGAGGTTCACTGTTCTGTGTTGGCTGGCCATCCTGGGATTTTTGGTACCAGAGATTTGGTTAGTAGGTCCTTTTGGTGGCCTTATTTGTCACGGGATTGTGCAGTCCTGTGGGACTTGTGCGCGGGCCAAACCTTGCTGCTCCCGCGCCAGTGGGTTGCTTTTGCCTGTGCCGGTCCCTGAGAGGCCTTGGATGCATATTTCTATGGATTTTATTTCGGATCTTCCTGTTTCCCAGAGGATGTCTGTCATCTGGGTGGTTTGTGGCCGGTTTTCTAAGATGGTTCATTTGGTACCTTTGCCTAAATTGCCTTCCTCTTCTGAGTTGGGTCCGTTGTTTTTTCAGCATGTGGTTTGTTTGCATGGCATTCCGGAGAATATTGTGTCCGATAGAGGTTCCCAGTTTGTTTCTAGGTTTTGGCGGTCCTTTTGTGCTAAGCTGGGCATTGATTTGTCTTTTTCTTCAGCATTTCATCCTCAGACAAACGGTCAAACCGAGCGAACTAACCAGACTTTGGAAACTTATTTGAGATGCTTTGTGTCTGCCGATCAGGATGATTGGGTGGCTTTCTTGCCATTGGCCAAGTTTGCCCTTAATAATCGGGCTAGTTGTGCTACCTTGGTTTCACCATTCTTTTGTAATTCTGGGTTTCATTCTCATTTTTCTTCAGGGCGGGTTGAGTCTTCTGATTGTCCTGGGGTGGACTCTGTGGTTGACAGGTTGCAGCAGATTTGGGCTCATGTTGTGGACAATTTGGTGTTGTCTCAGGAGGAGGCTCAGCATTTTGCCAACCGTCGTCGGCGTGTGGGTTCCCGGCTTCGGGTTGGGGATTTGGTCTGGTTGTCTTCTCGTCATGTTCCTATGAAGGTTTCTTCCCCGAAGTTCAAGCCTCGGTTTATTGGTCCTTATACGATTTCTGAGATTATCAATCCAGTGTCTTTTCGTTTGTCTCTTCCAGCCTCTTTTGCCATCCATAATGTTTTTCATAGATCTTTGTTGCGGAAATATGTGGTGCCCGTGGTTCCCTCTGTTGATCCTCCTGCCCCGGTGTTGATTGATGGGGAGTTGGAGTATGTTGCGGAGAAGATCTTGGATTCTCATTTTTCAAGACGGAGGCTTCAGTATCTTGTCAAGTGGAAGGGTTATGGCCAGGAGGATAATTCTTGGGTTGTTGCCTCCGATGTTCATGCTGACGATTTGGTTCGTGCCTTCCATTTGGCTCGTCCGGATCGGCCTGGGGGCTCTGGTGAGGGTTCGGTGACCCCTCCTCAAGGGGGGGTATTGTTGTGAATTCTGTTGTGGGTTCTGCTCTTGGGCTCCCTCCAGTGGTTATAAGTGGTAGTGCTGCTGTTTGTCCTTCACAGCAGTCATCAGGTGCTTCTACTTTGGACGGGGCTATTTAGTCTGGCTTCACCCTTTAGTGAGTGCCAGTTGCCCATTGTTTTTCTGGAGGATTCACATCTCTGCTTGGTTTCTCCTGCTGGATTGTCCAAATCATCAAAGATAAGTCCTGGCTTTGTTTTTGCAGTCCACATGCGGTGGACTTTATAGTTCAGTGAATTGCTATGTTTTTGCTTGTCCAGCTTTGTCTGTGTAAGGATTTATTCAGCCAAGTTGGAAGCTCTGGAGTCGCAGAGTTACCCTCTATGCCTTTAGTTAGGTGTGGAGATTTTTGTATTCTCTGTGGTGTATTTTTGTAGTAATTTAATACTGACCGCACAGTACTCTGTCCTGTCTTTTCTTTCTAGGTAGCGTGGCCTCCTTTGCTAAATTCTGTTTTCAGTCTGCGTTTGTAATTTCCCTCTCCTCTCACAGTCAATATTTGTGGGGGGGCTGTCTTTCCTTTGGGGATTTTCTCTGAGGCAAGATAGTTTTCCTGTTTCTTTCTTTAGGGGTAATTAGTCCTCCGGCTGTGACGAGGTGTCAAGGGAGTGACAGGAACATCCCACGGCTACTTATAGTTGCGGTGTTAAGTTCAGGGTCTGCGGTCAGTATAGAGGCCACCTACTCCAGAGCTCGTCCATGCTGCTCCTAGGCCACCAGATCATAACAAAGATGCTGTGGTAGCCATGCTGGTTCAGTATGCCTTCAATTTTGAATAAATCCCCAACAGTGTCACCAGCAAAGCACCCCCACACCATCACACCTCCTCCATGCTTCACAGTGGGAACCAGGCATCTAGAGTCCATCCGTTCACCTTTTCTTGTGTCGCACAAAGACACGGTGGTTGGAACCAAAGATCTCAAATTTGTGCTCATCAGACCAAAGCACAGATTTCCACTGGTCTAATATCCATTCCTTGTGTTCTTTAGCCTAAACAAGTCTCTCCTGCTTGTTGCCTGTCCTTAACAGTGGCTTCCTAGCAGCTATTTTACCATGACCGCCTGCTGCACAAAGTCTCCTCTTAACAGTTGTTGTAGAGATGTGTCTGCTGCTAGAACTCTGTGTGGCATTGACCTGGTCTCTAATCTGAGCTGCTTTTAACCTGCGATTTCTGAGGCTGGTGACTCGGATAAACTTATCCTCAGAAGCAGAGGTGACTCTTGGTCTTCCTTTCCTGGGGCGGTCCTCATGTGAGCCAATTTCTTTGTAGCGCTTAATGGTTTTTGCCACTGCACTTGGGGACACTTTCAAAGTTTTCCCAATTTTTCGGAATGACTGTCCTTCATTTCTTAAAGTAATGATGGCCACTCGTTATTCTTTACTTGGCTGCTTTTTTCTTGCCATAATACAAATTCTAACAGTCTATACAGTAGGACTATCAGCTGTGTATCCACCAGACTTCTGCACAACACAACTGATTTTCCCAAACCCATTTATAAGGCAAGAAATCCCACTTATTAAACCTGACAGGGCACACCTGTGAAATGAAAACCATTCCTGGAGACTACCTCTTGAAACTCATCAAGAGAATGCCAAGAGTGTGCAAAGCAGTCCTCAAAGCAAAAGGTGGCTACTTTGAAGAACCTAGAATATAAGACATAATTTCAGTTGTTTCACACTTTTTTGTTAAGTATGCAATTTCACATGTGTTAATTCATAGTTTTGATGCCCTCAGTGTGAATGTAAAATTTTCATAGTCATGAAAATACAGAAAAATCTTTAAATGAGAAGGTGTGTCCAAACTTTTGGTCTGTACTATATATATATATATATACTGTATGTATATATATATATATATATATATATATATATATATATATATATATATATATATATATATATATATATATTCTTATCATCCTGAACAATTTTAATGGTATATAACACAGCTTGCTGTCTGTCATCTACTGCATTATCATCCTCCAACAATTTTAATGGTATATAACACTGATTGCTGAATCTTTGCTATAAATCATCTGTTGCATTGTACTCAATACTCACTGCTGTAAATCCATAGTTGAGGTCACTGTTAGTGATGAGCGAATATACTCGTTACTTGAGATTTCCCAAGTACGCTCGGGTGTCCTCTGAGTATTTTTTAGTGCTCGGAGTTTTAGTTTTTAGCACCACAGCTGAATGATTTACATCTGTTAGCCAGCATAAGTACATGTGGGAATTCCCTAGCAACCAGGCAACCCCCACATGTACTTATGCTGGCTAACAGATGTAAATCATTCAGCTGCGGCGCTAAAAACTAAAACTCCGAGCACTAAAAAATACTTGGAGGACACCCGAGCGTGCTCGGGAAATCTCGAGTAATGAGTATTTTCGCTCATCACTAGTCACTGCAGATATTATCTGATCAAATGTGTTATAGTATATAGATGGAGCCAGGCCTAGTGTCTTTGAACGTCTAACCACCCCCTGGTGTGTTGACCAGCTGCTAAATTATCCCAAACCAGCTCCCACAATCCCTTTTACCTGACCCTCTAGTGAGCCTTATAAATTTAGAAGCATTCTAAGGGGTGCATGCATGTGGGGTGCATGCACGCATCCATTCAGCAAAGCATCCCAGTAGCTAAGCATCTAGAAGAATCAGTTAATCCATGGCAGTTAGTCAGGGCAGGATATAGGTAACTCGCACTTTGCCCTCCCTTTTAGTCATGTGCTTTATTTCTATCCTCCTGTGTTCCCTTGCCATCCACTTTCACTGCTCCACCCCCCTCCATCACGACTCATACACATCAGCTCCTCTATACTTCCCTCTCCCATGTACAGCTCCCATGCACTTCCCCCCTTCCTGAAAACCCTCAGCCCATTTTGCCAAAACACATAGCACAAAAAAACTTCTTACAATTCCAATAACAACTTGCACTTTATCTTTCTACTTCTACTGATTTCAGGAGATATCTCCCCCAACCCTGGTCCACCATCCCCCAACCTCAGGCCCTACCCTACCTCACAACAATACCTTACTAACCTGATTAACATTAGCTGTACTACTTCATCTTCCTCTTTTATTGTGCACTCTGGAAATCATGGTCTGTATACAATAAGCTTTCTTTGCTGCACAATTACTTTCTGAACAACTCTCTTAATCTGTTGGCCAAAACTGAAACCTAGGTTCAGGATTCTGATACTGTCTCCCCTTCTGCCATTTCCCATGGTGGCTTACAATTCTCCCTTTCCCCAGACCCACAAACAGACTTGGTGGTGGAGTAGGCACACTCCTGTCCCCACAATGCACTTTCCAGGTCATCTCCCCAGTTCTATCACTCTCATTCCCTTCTTTTGAGGTCCACATCATCAGGCTCTTCCATCCCCACTCCCTTAGAGTAGTGGCATATACCGCCCCCCCCAAGCTCACACTCCCACTACCATGACCATTTCTCTGCCTGGCTGCCGCATTTCATGTCCTCAGAGCTACCAACCCTTATCCTGGGAGACTTCAACAGCCCCTATTATCAGCCCCACTTCTACATCTGTATCCCAGCTTCTATCATTAACCACTTCTCTCAGCCTTTCACAGCTTTCAACCTCTGAGACACACAAAGAGGGTAACACCCTTGACCTGGTCTTTGTCCAGCTCTGTTCAATCCCTTACCTAGATAACTAACCTCTTCCCCTCTCTGACCACAACATTGTCTCCTTCATGCTCACAAATCCTCACCCACCCCAGCACACTCCTACCTAACGCCCTTGCAGAAATTTACAAGCCTAACACTCATTCACTTACAGACTCCCTACATGCAACACTGTCCCCAATCACCTCTTTTTCCTGTCCTGATCTGGCTGTATACCACTACAATGACACTCTCAGAAGCACCCTTGACCAAGTAGCACCCCACACCCTCAGAACCTCCAAACACAGAGTAAAACAGCACTGGCTCACTCTCCACATTTGATCCCATCACAGAAGAATTCTCCAGACTCCTCTCTTCTTCTCGTCCGAAAACAAGCACTACTGACCCCTTTCCCTCACATCTCCTCCAGTCTCTCTCTCCAGTCATTACTACTCACCCAACTACAATCTTTAATACAAAAACAAAATAAGATGATGGCTAAAAAGCCATGGCCAGCTCACCGATCCTTGCAGGCGCACGGAGCTTCGTCTCGGATCCAGACGAGGGATAATTACAAAGTAGAAACAGAAGGTGCTCCAGCTCCAATAAAAGAGATTCTTTATTAATGGTTAAAATCCAGTGACATAATAAATCCTTGCTGTAATACAAATGTGGGGGTACAGAGCCCATGCAACGCGTTTCGATCGCATTGATTAAGATCGGCAGCGATCGAAACGCGTTGCATGGGCTCTCTACCCCCACATTTGTATTACAGCAAGGATTTATTATGTCACTGGATTTTAACCATTAATAAAGAATCTCTTTTATTGGAGCTGGAGCACCTTCTGTTTCTACTTTGTACAATCTTTAATCTTTCCCTCTCCTCTGGCATTTTCCAATACTCCTAAAAAGCACTCTATCATTACTCCATTATTAATTAACCTGTCTCGACCCATCCTGCACAAATAGCTACAGACCAGTCTCCAGTCTCCCCTTCATCTCTAAATTCTTGGAGCACCTGGTCTAATCCCACCTTACCTGTTACCTCTCCACTCATTCCCTCCTAGATCCTTTACAGTCCGACTTCCGCCCCCTATATTCGACAGAAACCGCACTCATCAAAGTGAATAATGACCTTCTAACAGCAAAACGTAGTGGTAACCACTCTCTGCTCATTCTTCTCAACCTCTCTGCAGCTTTCGACACTGTTGACCACCATCTCCTACTCTCTATGCTCCAGTCAATAGGCATTAAGGACACAGCTCTCTAATGGTTATCTTCCTATCTTTCTGACAGCTCTTTCAGTTTATCGTTTGCTGGCTCCACTTTGTCTCCTCTTCATCTCACTGTTGGGGTCCCTCAGGGTTCAGTCCTTGGCCCCCTTCTCTTCTCTCCCTACATGGCCCCAATTTGACAGGCTATCAGCAGTTTTGGCTTTCACTACTATCTTTATGCCAATGACACACAACTATAGACGTCATCTCCTGACCTTACCCCCACTGTACTACAGAACGCCTGTGACTGTCTGTACGCAGTCTCCAATATCATGTGCACTCTCTATCTGAAACTCAACCTTTCCAAAACTGAACTTCTGCTCCCGTCGTTTACTAACATACCTAAATCTGACATCTCCCTCTCCATGTGTGGCACCATAATAACACCTAGGCAGCAAGCACGTTGTCTGGGTGTTATGTTTGACAACAATCTTTCCTTCACCTTCCATATACAATCTCTTGTCCGCTCTTGCCGCTTACACCTAAAGAACATCTCTAGAATCTGCAATTTTCTCACCATGGAAACAATAAAAACCCTCACTGTCGCCCTGATCCACTCCTGCCTGGACTATGGTAATGTTCTATTAATTGGCCTCCACCTCGCTCGACATTCCCCTCACCAGTCCATCCTTAATCCAGGGTCGCCCATCTGGCTAATCGGTGCTCGGATGCTTCTGCTCTTCACCAGTCATTGCACTGGCTGCCCATTCTTTATAGGATCCAATTCAATCTGCTTGTTCTCACCCACCAAGCTCTCTACAGTGCGGCACCCCCTTACATCTCCTCCCTCATTTCTGTTTATTAGCCTACCCGCTCGCTACACTCTACAAGTGACTTTTGACTAACCTCTGCACTAATCCGTACCTCCTGCTCCCAACTCCAAGACTTTTCCCGCGTTGCACCAATCCTCTGGAATGTTGCATGTCAAAAAATTGATTATATTGTCATCCATAGAAATTTCCATGCTTTGTGTTTCAGTTTGGTGGTATATAACACTCTAAAAAGGAGTTTAATATTTTTTCTAGATTCAGTTAGTCATCCATACAGTATTACACGCTTTATTTTACTTTTCAGTGGTATATAAAATTAAAAAAAAGTGTTTACAATTTTTTTGTGGATTTAATTAGTCATCCAAAGAGTTTTATGTGCTTTGTGTTACATTTTAGTAGTATCAGTAAGAAAGGTAAGGGAGAGATGGATAAAGTCAGCTCACCAGTACTCATCAAGTTCCAAGGTCCATCCACGCACGGAGCCACCCTGATCAAAGGCATAGTCAAATGCAAGCAGGAAGGAGGTGATTTTAGGAGGAAAGTATTGAACCGTGAGTCCTTTTGAATCTTTAAATTGCCGACCAGGGTACCGCTAGGATTGAATAAGTGGTTGGACTTAATATTACAGAATGATTTTTTTTTTATATGGTATCAACTTTGTAAGAACAATTCTCATTATAATTTTTTGTTAGTCCTAATTAATTCTTGGCTTTCTAACAATTTTTCTAATTATTTTTATTACCACAATATTTATTGCAGTAAAATGTATTATTATATTTACAGATAGTATGTTATAATGCGACTATTAGTTTTTGCAATCTCTTTGGGAGACATCTCGTTGTGCTATCATTATAAGGATTAATAGGACAGGGAACATCTACCTGTTAGCTTAATGATTTCAGTGTTTTCACCTGTCACTTTTATGTTTGTTTGTATACAACTATCACGATGAGGGACCATATTCACACCATGAGTAAGAACTGGTAGGTCGAAACGCGTTGGTTAATGACCAGGGACCCCATCAACTGTACAAGTCTGAGAATATGTTTTTAAGAATGATGTAAATAAAATTGAAATTTTAACAATTTGAATATCTGTGCGGAAGACAACTCCTTTTTCCTGCTTACATTTCGGTGGTATATAACAATTAAAAAAAAGTGTTCAAGATTTTTTCTAGATTGCATTTGTCATCCATAAAGTATTGCATGCTCTGTGTTACATTTCGGTGGTATGTAACATTAAAAAAAAAGTTCAAACTTTTTTTGGGATTGAACTAGTAAACCACACAGTGTAATATCAGAGGCAGGTGAGAGAAGCTGTTGCAGTTCCTGAAGCGTTTGTAATAATTCTATTTCATACGCAATACTAAGGAAATCCTGAAAACATGGACGGTTGGGTGCCATGAGGACTGGAATTTAGAAAACACTGGACTAAGTTAATGGGTCTTTATACAGGTGTGGTATTGTTATTGCAGGAAAACAGGCATGTTTTCTAATTTTGCATAATTTATCCAAATGTCTTGCCTATTTAGACAGAAAAGTTGCTTATTGTGAATACAGAGATTATGCTAATACATACACACGTGGTCGAAATTGTTTGTAACCCTTGTTAAATGACAGAAAAACCCACAATGGTCACAAACATAACTTGAATCTGACAAAAGTAATAATAAATAAAAAAATCTATGAAAATGAATAAATGAAAGACAGACATTGCTTTTCAACCATGCTTCCACAGAATTAAAAAAAATAAAATAAAACTCACGAAATAGGCCTGGACAGAAATGATGGTACCCTTAACTTCATATTTTGTTGCACAACCTTTTGAGACAATCAATGCAATCAAACAATTCCAGTAACTGTCAATGATACTTCTGCACCTCTCGACAGGTATTTTGGCCCACTCCCCAAGAGCAAACTGCTCCAGTTGTTTTGTGTTTGAAGGTTGCCATTTCCAGATGGCATGTTTCAGCTCTTTTAAAAGATGCTCAATGGGATTTAAGTCAGGGCTCATAGAAGGCTACTTCAGAATAGTCCAATGTTTTCCTCTTAGCCATTCTTGGGTGTTTTTAGCTGTGTGTTTTGGGTCATTATCCTGTTGCAACACCCATGATCTGCCACTGAGACCAAGCTTTCTTACACTGAGCAGCACATTTCTCTCTAGAATCCATTGATAGTCTTGAGATTTCATTGTACCCTGTGCAGATTCTGGACACCTTGTGCCAGATGCAGCAAATCAGCCCCAGAACATAACAGAGCATCCTCCACTTTTCACAGTAGGGATCGTATTATTTTCTTGATATGCTTCATTTTCCATCTGTGAAGATAGAGCTGATGTGCCTTGCCAAAAAGTTCCATTTGTGTCTCATCTATACATAGGACGTTCTCCCAGAAGCTTTGTGGCTTGTCAACATGTAGTTTGGCAAATTCCAGTCTGGCTTTTTTATGATTTTTTTCAACAATGATGTCCTCCTTGGTCATCTCCCATGAAGTCCACTTTGGCTCAAACAATGACGGATAGTGCAATCTGACACTGATGATCCTTGAGCTTGAAGTTCACCTTTAATCTGTTTAGAAGTTTTTCTGGCCTCTTTTGTCACCATTCGTATTATCTGTCTCTTTGATTTGTCATCAGTTTTCCTCCTGCAGCCTCATCCAGGGAGGTTGGCTACAGTCCCATGGATCTTAAATTTCTAAATAATATCTGCAACTGTAGTCACAGGAAAATGAAGCTGCTTGGAGATGGTCTTATATCTTTTACCTTTAGCATGTTTATCTATAATTTTCTTTCTAATCTCCTGAGACAACTCTCTCCTTCGCTTCCTCTGGTCCATGTTGAGTGTGATACACACCATGTCACCAAACAGCCAGTGAGTTTTTGTAGCCCTATATACAGGCCCACTCACTGATTCCAAAATTGTAGACACCTGTCATGCTAGTTAGTGGACACACCTTTATTTAACATTTTTCTTACATTGTTTTCAGGGGTACCATCATTTCTGTCCACGCCTATTTCATGATTTTTCATTTTTTTTAAATTCTGGCATGGCTGAAAAGCAATGTCTGACTTTCATTTGCTCATTTTCATGGATCTTTTATTTATTATTACTTTTGTCAGATTAAAGTTATTTCTGTGATCATTGCGGGTTTTTCTGTCATTAAACGAGGGGTACCAACAATTTTGACCACGTGTGTAGTTAAAGGTATGAAAAACATTTTTGATCTCGGGAGAAGACTCATTACTAAATGTGAGTTAATCAATTTGATATGACTCAAATTTGTGTTAAACTTTTTTTTTAAAATTTCTTGGACCTGACAACTTGCTTCACTTCAATAGCAAAAAATGTACACCACTGTTTTACACAATGCAGAAGATTGAATAAGCCAGTGAAGGCTCACATTCTTTAGATGCATCTGGGTGGTCTTCCTCATAATGCTTTGTAGCTATCACATCACACTGTAGAGAACAACCAATCAGGATTCTTACTGGTACCCCCAGAAAAAGTGCTTTAAAAATGCAGCAAAAAGTTAACATAATGCAAAGCAATGTAAAAATGATGTTTCTACACATATTCAGTCTTTTGATACCTATTCTAAAGACTTCAGGAAACTAAAATCATGAAGCGATTAAAGAAGTAGCATGTGCACTATTAGGGTTGGCGGCTCACACTAAATATAAATTATGATGAAGTGTGATCGCAACCTCGAGTCCACCGTGCATAGATGGAAAACTGCAGCTAATGTGAATAATGGCGGAACACACAGCGAGCGATAGCTAGCTTGCACTGAGTCAATTGTAACTCAATGTGTAGCACACAAGGCTGTGTCACTCGCACACAGCAATGGAAAAGATGCTCTGCAGTAGAGCTGTGTCAGTCACACACAGTAACAAAGCAGATATGCCACTAAACATGATCTCTGTTAACCTCACAGGAAAATGTAACCCCCACAGGGTCAAGGGAACAGGTAGTGGACACAATCACAGCGTGTGCACAGACACTAACTCCTCTCCGGAGGTGCTGGAATTCTAAGTCCACACTACCGTTATGTTCCACACACAGAAAAGATATAAATGATCTTAGCGTGCCAGCATACATTCCAGGAAACTTTTTATACTTTCCTGTTCAAGTCCATTCAAAGAGGACCTTGCTCGTGGACCAATCCAGAACTGCCACGTCACCCGAGCAGCTGATGACCAACCACGAATGAGAGGTCGCCACCTCATGAGCATGCTCAGTAGGGTGATATCTGGACTTAGCATCAGGAACCCCAGTTTGCTGCTGCCTATTGCTAGTTACTATAGCTTTGGCTGGAGACACCACAGTAACCAAGTGAACAGCATGAGTCTGGGCAAGATGCTGAGACCGACGTCTTTGCTAAGCTGCTTTCACTGCAGCCAAAGCAGAATGGGAGACCGCAGAGGCAGACAAGGCTTGGTATCTACCCCGTTCAGTGGGAGAATCTTGGCACCAAACATTACCCCCCTCCCTGTGATGTTCATCACGCTCAGAAGCCGCAATGAGCTGAGGGGCATGAATGAGCTCAATCAGCTCCCAGGTCCTATCCTCTGGCCCATCACCCTTCCAGTCCACCAAAAATAATTTTTTGAAATGCACCATCTTGCACCCAAGAATGGCATTGACCTTGAAATAGTCCGGGGACATATCCGAGCTCCTGACAGGAGTCCTGGACGATTGGGTCATGTATACGGGTTTCAATAGAGAAACAAGGAAGGTGTCAGTGATATTCAGATGTGAAGGAAGGCTGAGGTGATACATCACAGGATTCACCTGTTCCAGGACCTTGAAAGGACCCAGATAGAGGGCAGAACATTTAGTGGACTCTACACGCAGCCTGATATTCTGAGCAGAGAGCCACACAAAATTACCAGGGGCAAAAAGTGGAGTGGGGTGGTGACATGTGTCAGCGGAGACCCTTATCCTCTCCTTAGAGGCCTTAATGGCATCCTGCATGTGATCCCAGATGTCGCTCGCTTCTATTGCCCAATCCACCACCCTAGGGTCAGAGGACGAGATGGGCATGGGCACAGGTACCTGCTGATGCTGACCGAAAATAAGGAGAAACAGCGTCTGCCCAGTGGAATCAGAGATGGAGTTGTTTAAGGCAAACTCCACCCAGGGCAGCAAAGATGCCCAATCATCATGTCTGGCAGAGACAAAATGCCATAGGTGTGTGATAAGAGTCTGATTGGCACTCCCACCAGTCCATTTGTCTCGTGATTGTACGCCGAAGAGAGATTGATTTCTATACTGAGAAGCCAACAAAGCTCCCTCCAGAACTGAAACATGGACTGGGGACCCCGATAGCTAACAATCTTTTCAGGTATCCCATGAAGGTGAAAAATATTGAAAAGCACTGCCAAGTCCCGTGCCGATGGCATGTGTGGAAGAGGGGCCAGATGCACCATTTTGGAGAAATGGTTGGTAACCACCCAAATAACCCAGTTGTTATGAGACTTGGGCAAGTCCACAATAAAATCCATCCCGACCATCTCCCAGGGCCTATCTGCCACCAAAAAAGGATGTAAAAAGCCCACAGGTCTCTGCCAATGAGACCGATTCCGGGCACATGACACGCAAGCCTGAACGTAATCTCTTACATCCCGCGCCATTTGAGGCCACTAATAAGTTCTTGCCAACAACTCAGTGGTCCTCTTGATACCTAAATTCCCTCCCAACCTGGAGAAGTAAGCGCAAGCGAGGACCTCTGGGCGCAAGTTAGGTGGTACATAGGATTTGCCCAGAGGCACCTGCTCCAGAGACACTGGAGCCACCATTCAGAGACTCTCCAATGGAACAATAAGCCATGGCGCATCTCTCTCCTCAGATGAGACAACGGAACGGGATAGGGCATCGGCACGTACATTCTTCTCCCTGGAGAAAAAGTGAAGAGTAAAGTTAAACGGGGAGAAGAATAAGGACCACCTGGCTTGGTGAGAATTCATCCACTGGGCATATGCAAATAAAGCAGATTTTTATGGTCAGCAACTCCCTGTCCCTGATGGAATAATTTCTCTCCTCCAGTGAGAAAGTCTTTGAAAAGAAGAAACATGGGTGTATCCGACCTTGAGCATCCTTCTGCTATAGGACTGCCCCTGCATCAATGGAAGAGGCATCCACTTCCAAAATGAAGGGCTTGTCCACATCGGGCCGATCTAAGACAAGAGCCCTGGCAAAGTGGGACTTCACCGATGAAAAAGCCTTGGAGACCTCCTCTGACCACTGCTTAGGGTTAGCTCCCTTCTTGGTGAGGGCTACCAGAGGAGCTATTAGGGTAGAGAAGTGCGGAATGAACTGGTGATAATGGTTAATAAACCCCAGAAAGCGTTGCACCACTTTAAGGGAACGCGGCTCCTGCCAGTTCATTACGGACTCCAGTTTGGCAGGATCCATGGCCAGCCCCTTGGCCGAGATAATATACACCAGAAAAGGCAAAGATTCCTTCTCAAACACACACTTCTCTAACTTAGTGAACAGGGAATTCGCACGCAGAAGCTCGAAGATTTTACAGACATCTTTTCGGTGGGTATCAATATCTGAAGAGTAAATAAGTATATCATCCAGATATACAACTACAGAGGTCGATAGTAAATCCCGAAAGATGTCATTAACAAAGTCTTTGAAGACGGCGTGAGCATTACAAAGCCCAAGCGGCATTACTAGATACTCATAATTACTGCCTCGAGTGTTAAACGCGGTCTTCCATTCATCCCCTTCGCGAATATGTATTAAATTGTAAGCTCCATGCAGATCTAACTTGGAAAATACTCTAGCCCCTCGCAGTCTGTCGAAGAGCTCCGAGATGAGTGGCAACGGGTATTTATTTTTGATGGTGAAAGCATTTAACCCCCTATAGTCAATACATGGACGACGTTCCTCTTTCTTCTTCTGAACAAAGAAGAACCCAGAGCCAGCAGGAGACACTGACTTCCTAATACCCCCCTAGCCAAATAGTCCTTGATATATTGGGACATTGCCTAAGTCTCCAGGAGAGACAGAGGGTAGACAAGCCCACGAGGAGGCTCAGAACCCGGAGTGAGGTCTATAGGACAGTCATAGGGGCAAAGTGGAGGAAGATTCTCCTCGGCTTCTTTGGTAAACATGTCTGCATATTGCCAATAATGCTTGGGCAGGGGAGTTAGATCTGTGGTGACCTCAGATTATCTGACCTGAACTTGAGCCCTTAGACACCTTCCCTCACATGACCTGCTTCATCCCAGTATGCTCCAAGTAGTCCAGTCAATATGATGTGAATGGTGGCATAACCAAGGTATGCCTAACAATACCTCGTCAATACCCTCAGGGAAGACCAACAGAGAAATTATCTCTTGATGTCTTGGAGTAATTTGAAGATAAATAGGGATGGTCTGATGTGTGATCTGAGAGGATAGTGCGGACCTATTTACCATCCAGATGATGATTGGCTTGGAGAGCATCACTAGAGGTATTGCATGCCGTTGAGCAAAGGTGGAAGTCATAAAATTACCCTCAACCACTCTGTAGTGTGTGTGATCGATCCATAGGACAGTATCACCTTAAAGGTTAATTTGGTGGACACGTCTGAAGAATCTAGAGAGCCCCTTCCAATGGCCACAAGAGGTGACCATTCACTCTGGGACACCTATTGGAGTAATGTCCAGCCTGTCCACAAACAAAACAAGATGGTGGAGAACATACGGAGCGGGATTTAGCCTCCTCCCGATAACCCACCATGGGCTTCACCAGTTCGTTCATCTGAGTAGGAGCCCGGAAAAGATTGGAAAAATTTGTTGCTAACTGAATCCTTTGTCATCACTGGGCTCGCTCAAATCTTCATTCAGCATACCGTAGATCAATACAAGTGGATTTGGATATTAAATCCTCCAGTGTAGTTGGGATCTCCCGGGTGGCCAAAGCCTCCTTAACATGGTCTGCAAGGCCCCTCCAGAACACCGGAACCAATACCTTATCTTGCCACTCCAGCTCAGAAGCTATCATCCAGAACCGGATGGCAAACTGGCTGGTCGGAAAAGAGCCCTGAGTAGTGTTGAGCGATACCTTCCGATATTCGAAAGTATCGGTATCGGATTGGATCGGCCGATACCGGCAAAATATCGGATCTCGCCGATACCGATACCCAATACCAATACAAGTCAATGGGACACAAATATCGGAAGGTATCCTGGATGGTTCCCAGGGTCTGAAGGAGAGGAAACTCTTCTTCAGGCCCTGGGATCCATATTCATGTAAAAAATAAAGAATAAAAATAAAAAATATGCATATACTCACCCTTGGACGGCCCCTGGACCTTAGCGATGTAACCGGCAGCCTCCATTCCTAAGAATGCAGAGTGAAGGACCCTCGATGACATCGCGGCTTGTGATTGGTCGCGTGACCGCTCATGTGACCGCTCACGCGACTAATCACAAGCCGCGACGTCATCGCAGGTCCTATACTCACTGCATTCTTAGGAACGGAGGCTGCCGGTTACATCGCTAAGGTCCAGGGTCCGCCGGAGGGGTGAGTATATCCATATTTTTTATTTTAATTCTTTATTTTTTACATGAATATGGATCCCAGGGCCTGAAGGAGAGTCTCCTCTCCTCCAGACCCTGGGAACCATACACTGGGAACTTCCGATTCCGATTTCCGATATCACAAAAATATCGGAACTCGGTATCGGAATTCCGATACAGCAAATATCGACCGATACCCGATACTTGCAGTATCGGAATGCTCAACACTAGCCCTGAGTCAACACCAGAAGTTGAAGTGTGGCGTCATGGGTAACCTGGGCTCCAAGAAAAACCTGTTTCAGGGTGCTCAAAAAATGAGAGGCGCTCCGACCCACCATGTCCTTACATTCCCACAGCAGAGTAGCCCACTCCAATGCCCTGTCTGTCAAAAGGGACACCACAAAACCCACTTTGGCCCATTCAGAAGAGAAACTTGAACTCAGTAGCTCTAGCTGGATTGAGCACTGATTCATGAATCCCCTGCAAGCCTTGCTATCACAAGAAAATTTATTGGGGAGTGGGAAGTGTGGAAAAAATGGAACAGGAGTCACAGCTGAAACCCTAGTAGTGGCTTCACTGGCTGCCTGTGACGCTACTACATACTTTCCCTGGCAGATCCAGGTAGCTTTTGAGAAAATGTTGAACCATGAGGTTAAGCACATGGGCTAGGCAAGGTACGTGTGTGAGCTCACCTTGCCTCAGAGCTACCACCGGGTTCCGGCCATTGTCACACACAACCATGCCTGGCTGTAGGTTCAGCGGTGTCATCCAAATATCTGACTGCTCTTTCAGTGCTGAATGGGACCACCAGAGGAACGGGGTCTCAGAGCAAAAAACAATCTGCAATTATTTTTAAAGTTCAGAAATTTAGATCTATCCCCAGAAAATAAATCAGGAACAGGAATTCTAGGCTCTAATACCGGAGTCTGGACAACATAATCTTGGATACTCTGTACCCTTGCAGCGAGTTGATCCACACGCAAGGACAGACCCTGAACCTCCATATCAGCACCAAAATCCTGAACCAGCCAGAGATTAAGGGGAAAAAAAAGACAAAACAAGCTACAAAGGAAAAAAAATGACTTAGAACTTTCTTTTCCCTCTTTTGAGATGCATTTAACACATTGTGGGCCAGCTGTACTGTTATGACCTGGTGGTTAAGAGGCCACACTGATATGACCTGGTGGCTAAAACGCAACATGGAACGAGCTCTGAGAAGGTGGTATCTCTACTGACCGCAGTCCCTAATCCTAACAACAACACTAGTAATAGCCGTGGGATGTTCCTAACTCTCCCTAGACACCTCTTCACAGCCTAAGAACTAACTACCCCTAAAGAAGGAAATAGAAAGCTATCTTGCCTCAGAGAAAACCCCAAAAGGAAAGATAGCCCCCCACAAATATTGGCTGTGAGTGAAGAGGGAAATGACGTACACAGAAATGAAATCAGATTTCTGCAAAGGAGGCCAATACTAAACTTGATAGACAGAGAGAAAAGGATACTGTGCGGTCAGTATTAAAAACTACAATATCCACGCAGAGTTTACAAAAATGAACTCCACACCGACTCACGGTGTGGAGGGGCAAATCTGCTTTCCCAGAGCTTCCAGCTAGCCTGAATATGACATAGTGACAAGCTGGACAGAAAGAGACATATTTGCAAAGCAATAGATTCCAAGCAAATGGACAAACAAGGACTAGCAAAAACTTATCTTTTGCTGACAAGGACAGACCATATGAGAAATCCAAGGAGAGAACCAAATCCAAGCCAAGGACATTGACAGCTGGCATGAACTAAAGCCCAGAGCAGGTTTAAATAACAAACCCAGGCAAGGCGATCAGTGATAGCAGCTGCTACAGCTACCTAAAGGAGCAGCAGTTCCACTCGAAACCACCAGAGGGAGCCCAAGGGCAGAACTCACAAAAATACCATTAGCAACCACAGGAAGGAGCTCCAGAACGGAATTCACAACACATATCATCCTGAGACGAATGGGTTGGTTGAGAGGGCCAACCAGACCCTGGTCACATATTCATGACATTTTGTTTCTGCCAGGCAGGATGACTGGGAATCCTTGCTAACGTGGGAGGAGTTTGCGCTTACCAACGCCGTAGCCGACTCCACCGGTCAGACTCCATTCCTCCTGAAATACGGCCAGCATCCACGTGTCCCTGTGCCCATGCCCATGTCTTCCGCTGACTCCAGGGTGGCTGACTGGGCTGTGGAGGCATGGGACATTTGGGACCGCACTCAGGATGCCATTCGGGCCTCCAAGGAAAGAATGAGGACGTCCACCAATGCACATTGGTGCCCCGCTCCGACCTTTGCTCCTGGCGACTTGGTGTGGCTCTCGGCCCGTAACATCAGGCTGTGAGTTGTGTCCACTAAGTTTGCACATCGCTACTTGGGTCCCTTCAAGGTCCTTAAACAGGTTAACCCTGTGGTCTACCGTCTGGCCCTTCCTCCAAGCCTAGGTATCACCAAAACCTTTCATGTGTCCCTCTTGAAGCTGTATACATGTCCCAGTTTTCCGAGTCATCTGCCGGGACATTGGGTTCGTTTACGGAGGATTACGAGGTGAACTCTATTTTGGAGTGCAAGGTGGTACGTGGCAAAAAATTCTATTTGGTGGATTGGAAGGGTTATGGTCCAGAAGACAGGTCCCGGGAGCCTGCTGAGCACATTCGAGCTCCACAGCTCATTGCTGCCTTCGAGCGTAGCGAGGTCCAAGGAGAGGGTCCATGTTAGGTGTCAAGTTCCCACCTATGCACAGGATGAATCTCGAGCCATCTCCACTGCGGTCTCCCATTCTTCTCCAGCCACAGATGAGTCTGCTCAGCGGAGACGTCGGTCCCAGCATCTAGCTCAGGCTGATACAGGATGACTGGTTACTACTGCCCTTCCAGGCTCTGTCCTTGTAGCCAGCAATGTTCAGTAGTGAGCAGGTCTTTCTGGGACTAAGTTCTGCTTTTCTCTTACTGAGCATGCCCATGTGATGACCTCCTATTGGAGGTCAGGGGTCACATGCTCAGGTCCTGTTGCGGCTCCTATTGGACCATCTGGAAGGCCTTGTAGCACTGCCGCTATAACAGGTTAGCATGTGTGAAAGTCGCTCATTAATTATCCCCTCCCTTGTGTATGACTGCTCATGTAAGGTGGATGATTGCTATCTAGCGCCTGACTTGCTATCAGCATGTAACACACAAAACAGAGTCAAATTGCTGTGACCGCCAGTGCGGCGCCGTGCGCATTCACAGCTCTTTCCTTGCCCAAGCCTGGATGGTTAGTGGCGTCCGCCAGAGTGGCACCGCACACACTCCCATGCATTTAAATTATTATTTCAGTTACGCTCACACCCCAGTTGCGGTGTCAAGCGCAAGAGGTTTAGTTGTACTCTAATCCCTAGTCTAGGGGTAGAGTTCTGTGACTCCTTGCTTGCGCCCTTTGTGCGGTACCGCAGCCCTGTGACTTAACAGGGTTCGCTTTCTTCATACTGGGTGAAATTAACCCGTGTGTGAATCCATTTTGTACTGCCATATAGTCCGTCATTACTTAGCAGCAGGTTCCATCTCTGCACGGTGGACCCCGGGCTGCAAACGCACCTTACTCTATCTTTCTAATTATTTGGTGTGTTCCGCTAGCCCTAACAACAAGTAATAACAAGACAGTAAGATGAAATGATTATTGAAAAGAGGTTACACAGATGAAAAAGGAACCGAAGGCCAGGATAGGCTAGTTTGTTGCCCTAGGCAGATGAAGCCGATTGCACCCCTTCACTCTATGAAAAGTAAAAGGAACCCAAATGCATATCTCTCTCTCTCTCTCCAATGGATCAGGTAACAAGCTGTGATGACCACTTTCATTAGAATTCTTACCTTTTTTACCAAATAATATTATCAAAAGTAAAAAAAAATATGTACTTCAGGTGTGAGGATCAACGGAGAGTACATTTTTAATCCCTTAGTGACAGAGCCAATTTGGTACTTAATGACCGAGCCACTTTTTACAATTCTGACCACTGTCATTCTGTCATTTTATGAGGTTATAACTCTGGAATGCTTTAACACATCCTGCTGATTCTGAGATTTTTTTTTCGAGACATATTGTACTTCATGTTAGTCATAACATTTCTTTGATATTACTTGCGATTATTTGTGAAAAAACGGAAATATGGCAAAAAAAATTATTAGCAATTTTCAAACGTTGTATTTTTATTCCCTTAAATCAGAGAGATATGTCACAAAAAATAGTTAATAAATAACATTTCCCACATGTCTACTTTACATCAGCACAATTGTGGAACAAAATTTTTTTTGTTAGGGAGTTATAAGGGTTAAAATTTGACCAGCAATTTCTCATTTTTACAACACCATTTTTTTTTAGGGACCACATCACATTTGAAGTCATTTTGAGGGGTCTATATGATAGAAAATAACCAAGTGTGACACAATTCTAAAAACTGCACCCCTCAAGGTGATCAAAACCACATTCAAGAAGTTTATTAACCCTTTACGTGCTTCACAGGAACTGAAACAATGTGGAAGAAAAAAATGAACATTTAACATTTTTTTGCAAACATTTTACTTCAGAACCTTTTTTTTATTTTCACAAGCGTAAAAACAGAAATTTAACCATAAATTTTGTTGTGCAATTTCTCCTGAATACGCTGATATCACATTTGTGGAGGTAAACCACTGTTTGGGTGCAACGCAGAGCTTGGAAGAGAAGGAGTGCCGTTTGACTTTTTCAATGCAGAATTGGCTGGAATTGAGATCGGACGCCATGTCGCGTTTGGAGAGCCCCTGATGTGCCTAAATAGTAGAAACCCCCCACAAGTGACACGATTTTGGAAACTATACCCCTTAAGGAACTTATCTAGATGTGTGGTGAGCACTTTGAGCCCCCAAGTGCTTCACAGAAGTTTATAAAGTAGAGCCGTGAAAATAAAAAAATCGCATTTGTTTACACAAAAATGATCTTTTCGCCCACAAATTCTTATTTTCACAAGGGTAACAGGAGAAATTAGACCACAATAGTTGTTGTACAATTTCTCCTGAGTATGTTGATACCCCATATGTGGGGGTAAACCACTGTTTGGGCGCACCGCACAGCTTGGAAGAGAAGGAGTGCCGTTTTACTTTTTCAATGTAGAATTGGCTGTAATTGAGATCGGACGCCATGTTGCTTTTGGAGAGCCCGTGATGTGCCTAAACAGTGGAAACCCCCCACAAGTGACACCAGTTTGGAAACTAGACCCCTTAACAAACTTAACTAGATGTGTGGGGAGCACTTTAAACCCCCAGGTGCTTCACAGAAGTTTATAACGTAGAGCTGTGAAAATAAAAAATCGCATTTTTTTTTACAAAAATGATATTTTTGCCCCCCAATTTTTATTTTCTCAAGGGTAACAGGAGAAATTAGACCACAAAAGTTGTTGTGCAATTTCACCTGAGTATGTCGATATCCCATATGTGGGGATAAACCACTGTTTGGGCTCACGGCAGAGCTTGAAAGAGAAGGAGCGCCGTTTTACTTTTTCAATGTAGAATTGGCTGGAATTGAGATCGGACGCCATGTCGCGTTTGGAGAGCCCCTGATGTGCTAAACAGTGGAAATCCCCCACAAGTGACCCCATTTTGGAAACTAGATCCCTTAAGGAACTTATCTCGATGTGTGGTGAGCACTTTAAACCCCCAGGTGCTTCACGGAAGTTTGTAACGTAGAGCCGTGAAAATAAAAAAATTGCATTTTTTCTAAGAAAAGGATCATTTTGCCCCCAAATTTTTATTTTGACAAGGGTAACAGGAGAAATTAGACCACAAAAGTTGTTGTGCAATTTCTCCTGAGTATGTCGATACCCCATATGTGGGGGTAAACCACTGTTTGGGCGCACCGCAGAGCTTGGAAGTGAAGGAGTGCCGTTTTACTTTTTCAATGTAGAATTGGCTGGAATTGAGATCGGACACCATGTCGTGTTTGGAGAGCCCCTGATGTGCCTAAACAGTAGAAACCTCCCACAAGTGACCCCATTTTGAAAACTAGATCCCTTAAGGAACTTATCTAGATGTGTGGTGAGCTGTTATGATCCTTAGTGGTTGAGGATCACATATTACTCCAGCTAAGTAACAAACATAGGACAAGCTCTAGGGAGGTGGCAAACTGGACTGACCGCAAATCTGAACCTATCCAAACACACTGGAAGTAGCCGGTGAACGTGCCTAAAAATCCTAGACATCTCGAGCCAGCCCGAGGAACTAACTACCCCTAGAGAGAAAGAAAGACCTCTCTTGCCTCCAGAGAAATAATCCCCAAAGATATAGAAGCCCCCAACGAATAATAACGGTGAGGTAAGAGGAAGGCACATACACAGGGGTGAAAGCAGATTCAGCAAATGAGGCCCACTAATACTAGATAGCAGAAAATAGAAAAGGGAATCTATGCGGTCAGTAAAAAACCCTTACAAAATATCCACACTGAGATTTCAAGAACCCCCACACCAACTAACGGTGTGGGGGGAGAAACTCAGTCCCCTAGAGCAACCAGCAAGCGAGGAAATCACATTTTAGCGAGCTGGACTAAAAACATAATGAACGCTGATAATCAAAAAATGATCAAACAAAAACTTAGCTTGTCTTGGAGAGACTGGGAGCAAGGTAGCCACAAGGAATCTGAAGAGCACTGAATACATTGATAGCAGGCAAGGAACTGAGTTTCCAGGTGAGCTAAATAGGAAACCAACCAAGGATAACGAACCAGCTGATGCTGCAACCTGCAGAAAGACAACACTACACAGTACCGCTTGTGACCACTAGAGGGAGCCCAAAAATAGAGTTCACAACAGTACCCCCCCTTGAGGAGGGGTCACCGAACCCTCATCAAGACCCCCAGGGCGATCAGGATGAGCCGCGTGGAAGGCACGAACCAAATCGGCTGCATGAACATCAGAGGTGACAACCCAGGAATTATCCTCCTGACCATAGCCCTTCCACTTAACCAAATACTGAAGCCTCCGTCTAGAGATACGAGAATCCAAAATCTTCTCCACAACGTACTCCAATTCGCCCTCGACCAGCACCGGAGCAGGAGGCTCAACAGAAGGAACCACAGGTACCACATACCTCCGCAACAAAGACCAATGGAACACATTATGAATGGCAAATGATGCTGGGAGATCCAAACGAAAAGACACCGGGTTAAGGATTTCCAAGATCTTATAAGGACCGATGAAGCGAGGCTTGAATTTAGGAGAGGAGACCTTCATAGGAACATACCGAGAAGACAGCCACACCAAATCCCCAACACGAAGTCGGGGACCCACACCGCGGCGGCGGTTGGCAAAGCGCTGAGCCTTCTCCTGTGACAACCTCAAATTGTCCACCACATGGTTCCAAATCTGCTGCAACCTATCCACCACAGAATCCACCCCAGGACAGTCAGAAGACTCAACCTGACCCGAGGAAAAACGAGGATGGAAACCAGAATTGCAGAAAAAAGGTGAAACCAAAGTAGCAGAACTAGCCCGATTATTAAGGGCAAACTCGGCCAAAGGCAAAAAAGTCACCCAATCATCCTGATCAGCAGAAACAAAACATCTCAAATAAGTTTCCAACGTCTGATTAGTTCGCTCGGTTTGGCCATTAGTCTGAGGATGGAAGGCCGACGAAAAAGACAAATCAATGCCCATCTTAGCACAAAAAGTCCGCCAAAACCTGGACACAAACTGGGATCCTCTATCAGACACAATATTTTCAGGAATGCCGTGCAAGCGAACCACATTCTGAAAAAATAGAGGAACCAAATCGGAGGAAGAAGGCAACTTAGGCAAGGGCACCAAATGGACCATCTTGGAAAAACGATCACACACCACCCAGATGACAGACATTTTCTGAGATAATGGAAGATCCGAAATAAAATCCATGGAAATGTGCATCCAAGGCCTTTTCGGAACAGGCAAAGGCAAAATCAAACCGCTGGCATGAGAACAGCAAGGCTTAGCCCAAGCACAAATCCCACAAGACTGCACAAAGGAACGCACATCCCGCGACAAGGAAGGCCACCAGAAGGACCTAGCCACCAAATCTCTGGTACCAAAAATCCCAGGATGACCCGCCAACACCGAAGAATGAACCTCGGAAATAACTCTGCTGGTCCATCTATCCGGGACAAACAGTCTCTCTGGTGGACAACGGTCAGGTCTATCTGCCTGAAATTTCTGCAGCACTCGTCGCAAATCTGGGGAAATGGCAGACAAAATCACTCCCTCTCTGAGAATACCAGCCGGCTCAGAAACTCCCGGAGAGTCAGGCACAAAACTCCTAGAAAGTGCATCAGCTTTCACGTTCTTCGAACCAGGCAGGTATGAGACCACGAAGTTGAAACGGAAGAAAAACAACAACCAACGAGCCTGTCTAGGATTCAGGCGCTTGGCAGATTCAAGGTAAATCAGATTTTTGTGATCAGTCAAGACCAGCACACGATGTTTAGCTCCTTCGAGCCAATGTCGCCACTCCTCAAATGCCCACTTCATAGCCAACAACTCCCGATTACCAACATCATAATTCCGCTCGGCAGGCGAAAACTTTCTTGAAAAGAAAGCACATGGCTTCATCACAGAGCCATCAGAGCTTCTCTGCGACAAGACAGCCCCTGCTCCAATCTCAGAAGCATCAACCTCGACCTGGAAGGGAAGAGAGACATCTGGCTGACATAAGACTGGAGCTGAAGAAAACCGGTGCTTCAGCTCCCGAAAGGCCTCCACGGCCGCAGGAGACCAATTAGTCACATCAGAACCCTTCTTGGTCAAATCCGTCAAAGGTTTAACCACGCTAGAAAAATTAGCAATGAAACGACGGTAAAAAATAGCAAAACCCAAGAACTTCTGAAGACTCTTAACAGACGTGGGCTGAGTCCAGTCATGAATAGCCTGGACCTTGACTGGGTCCATCTCCACAGTAGAAGGAGAAAAAATAAAACCCAAAAAGGAGACCTTCTGTACTCCGAAGAGGCATTTTGAGCCCTTCACAAATAAAGCATTAGCACGCAGGACCTGAAACACCATCCTGACCTGCTTCACATGGGACTCCCAATCATCAGAAAAGACCAAAATGTCATCCAAATAAACAATCATAAATTTATCCAGATATTCTTGGAAGATGTCATGCATAAAGGACTGAAACACAGAAGGAGCATTAGAGAGTCCAAAAGGCATCACTAAGTACTCAAAATGGCCTTTGGGCGTATTAAATGCTGTTTTCCATTCATCTCCCTGCTTAATGCGCACAAGGTTATACGCACCACGGAGATCTATCTTGGTGAACCAACTGGCACCCTTAATCCGAGCAAACAAATCAGACAATAGTGGCAAAGGATACTGAAATTTGACTGTAATTTTATTCAGAAGACGATAATCTATACAAGGTCTCAAAGAACCGTCCTTCTTGGCCACAAAAAAAAATCCTGCACCAAGAGGGGAAGAGGATGGGCGAATATGTCCCTTCTCCAAAGACTCCTTTATATAACTCCGCATCGCGGCATGCTCTGGTATAGACAAATTAAAAAGTCATCCCTTAGGGAATTTACTACCAGGAATTAAATTTATAGCACAGTCACAATCCCTATGAGGGGGCAGGGCACTGGACCTGGGCTCATCAAATGCATCCTGGTAGTCAGACAAAAACTCAGGGACCTCAGAAGGAGTGGAGGAAGCAATAGACACCAACGGAGTATCGCCATGAATTCCCTGACAACCCCAACTTGACACAGACATAGCCTTCCAATCTAAAACTGGATTATGAGCTTGCAGCCATGGCAGACCCAAAACGACAACATCATGCAAATTATGCAGAACGAGAAAGCGAATCACCTCCTGATGTACGGGAGTCATGCACATGGTCATTTGCGTCCAATACTGAGGCTTATTCTCAGCCAATGGCGTAGCATCAATTCCCCTCAGAGGAATAGGAAATTCCAAAGGCTCCAGGACAAAACCACAGCGCCTGGCAAACGACAAATCCATCAGATTCAGGGCAGCACCCGAATCCACAAAAGCCATAACTGGGTAGGACGACAAAGAACAAATCAAAGTAACAGACAAAATAAATTTAGGCTGTATAGTACCAATGGTGACAGGTTTAGTGATTTTTTTTAAGCGTTTAGAGCATGCTGAGATAACGTGAGTAGAATCACCACAGTAAAAGCACAACCCATTTTGACGTCTATGACTTTGTCGCTCAATTCTGGTCAGAGTTCGGTCACATTGCATAGACTCAGGTCTCTGTCCAGAAAATGCCGCCAAAGGATGAGCAGATTTGCGCTCCCGCAAACGCCGATCAACATGAATGGCTAAAGCCATAGAATCACTCAGACTTGTAGGGGTGGGAAACCCCACCATAACATTCTTAATGGCCTCAGAAAGACCTTCTCTGAAATATGCAGCCAGGGCACACTCATTCCATTGAGTAAGCACCGACCATTTCCGAAATTTTTGACAATACACCTCTGCTTCATCCTGACCTTGAGAGATAGCCAGCAACGCTTTTTCTGCCTGATTCTCAAGATTAGGCTCCTCATAAAGCAGTCCAAGAGCCAGAAAAAATGCATCTACATTAAGCAATGCAGGATCTCCTGGCGCCAGAGAGAAGGCCCAATCTTGAGGGTCGCCACGCAACAAGGAGATAACAATTTTAACTTGCTGAGCGGAATCACCAGAGGAACGAGGTCTCAGAGATAGAAATAACTTACAATTATTCTTAAAATTTTGAAACCTAGATCTATCTCCAGAAAACAACTCAGGAATGGGTATCTTTGGTTCTGACATAGGGCTACGAATAACAAAATCCTGAATACTTTGCACCCGTGCAGTAAGATGATCCACACTAGAAGTCAGAGTCTGAACATTCATGTCTGCAGCTGAGCTCAAAACCACCCAGAGTTCAAGGGGATGAAAGAAGCTAAACAGACTGCAACAAAGGAAAAGCGGGAGGAAGAAAAAAAAAATGTACTCAGGTCTTCTTTTTATCCCACTTCTGCGATGCATTAAACACTTTTTGGCCTGCTATACTGTTATGATCCTTAGTGGTTGAGGATCACAAATTACTCCAGCTAGGTAACAAACATAGGACAAGCTCTAGGGAGGTGGCAAACTGGACTGACCGCAAATCTGAACCTATCCAAACACACTAGAAGTAGCCGGTGAACGTGCCTAAAAATCCTAGACGTCTCGAGCCAGCCCAAGGAACTAACTACCCCTAGAGAGAAAGAAAGACCTCTCTTGCCTCCAGAGAAATAATCCCCAAAGATATAGAAGCCCCCAACAAATAATAACGGTGAGGTAAGAGGAAGGCACATACACAGGGGTGAAAGCAGATTCAGCAAATGAGGCCCACTAATACTAGATAGCAGAAAATAGAAAAGGGAATCTATGCGGTCAGTAAAAAACCCTTACAAAATATCCACTCTGAGATTTCAAGAACCCCCACACCAACTAACGGTGTGGGGGGAGAAACTCAGTCCCCTAGAGCAACCAGCAAGCGAGGAAATCACATTTTAGCGAGCTGGACTAAAAACATAATGAACGCTGATAATCAAAAAATGATCAAACAAAAACTTAGCTTGTCTTGGAGAGACTGGGAGCAAGGTAGCCACAAGGAATCTGAAGAGCACTGAATACATTGATAGCAGGCAAGGAACTGAGTATCCAGGTGAGCTAAATAGGAAACCAACCAAGGATAACGAACCAGCTGATGCTGCAACCTGCAGAAAGACAACACTACACAGTTCCGCTTGTGACCACTAGAGGGAGCCCAAAAATAGAGTTCACAACAGTGAGCACTTTAAACCCCTAAGTGCTTTACAGAAATTTATAACGTAAAGCCGTGAAAATAAAAAATCCATTTTTTTTCCTCAAAAATGATTTTTTAGCCTGCAATTTTTTATTTTCTCAAGGGTAACAGGAGACATTGGACCCCAAAATCTGTTGAACAGTTTGCCCTGAGTACGCTGATACCCCATATGTGGGGGGCACTGTTTGGGCACCCATCAGGGCTCGGAAGGAAAGGAGTGCCGCTTGGAATGCAGATTTTGATGGGATTGTCTGCGGGCGTCATGTTGCATTTGCAGAGCTCCTGATGTACCTAAACAGTAGAAACCCCCCACAAGTGACCCCATTTTGGAAACTAGACCCCCCAAAGAGCTTATCTAGATGTGTGGTGAGCACTATGAACCCTCAACTGCTTCACATAAGTTTATAATGTAGAGCCATGAAAATAAAAAAAATCATATTTTTTTCCACAAAAATGATTTTTCACCCCCAAATTTTTACTTTCACAAGGGTAACAGGAGAAATTGGACCCCAAAATTTATTGTGCAATTTATGCTGAGTAGACTGATACCCCATATGTGGGGTACACCACTATTTGGGCGCATGGCAGAGCTCGCAAGGGAAGGAGCGCCGTTTTGGAATGCAGACTTTGATAGAATGGTCCGCGGGCGTTATGTTGCGTTTGCAGAGCCCCGATGTACCTAAACAGTAGAAACCCCCACAAGTGACCACGTTTTGGAAACTAGACCCCCCAAGGAACCTATCTAGATGTGTGGTGAGAACTTTGAATGCCCAAGTGCTTCACAGAAGTTTATAATGCAGATTCGTGAAAATAAAAACAAAAATTTTATTCCACAAAAAAGATTTTTTAGCCCCAAAGTTTTTATTTTCACAAGGGTAACAGGAGAAATTGGACTGCAAAAGTTGTTGTCCAATTTATCCCGAGTATGCTGATGCCCCATATGTGGGGGTAAACTACTGTTTGGGCTCACGGCAGAGCTCATAAGGGAGGGAGCGCCATTTGACTTTTTGAGCGCAAAATTGGCTGTGGCGCTTAGAGACCCCCTGATGTACCTAAACAGTGGAAACCCCCCAATTCTAACTCCAACCCTAATGCCAACACACCCCTAACCCTAATCCCAACCTGATACATAATCCTAATCACAACCCTAACGATAATCACAACCCTAACCCCAAAAACAACCATAACCCTAATCAGAACCCTAAATCCAACACACCCCTAATCCTAATCTCAACCCTAATCTCAAACCTAACCCTAATACCAATACACCCCTAACCCTAATCCCAACCCTAATCTTAACCCTAATCCAAAACCTAACCCTAATCCCAAACGTAACCCTAATGCCAACCCTAATCCAAACCCTAACCTTAATCCCAACTCTAACCCTAACTTTAGCCGCGACCCTAGCCCTAACATTAGCCCCAACCCTAGCCCTAACTTTAGCCCCAACTCTAGCCCTAACTTTATCCCCAACCCTAACCCTAAATTTAGCCCCAACCCTAACCCTAACCCTAAATTTAGCCCCAACCCTAACCCTGACCCTAAATTTAGCCCCAACCCTAACCCTAACTCTAAATTTAGCCCCAACCCTAACCCTAGCCCCAACTCCTCTAGCTGCCGGCCGGCAGATCATGGCGGGCACACTGCGCATGTGCCCATCATTTTCTTACTGGAGGAAGAAGCCGGCGGCCAGGGGGAGACACAGGGAGGACCCAGGGACACCAGTAAGTATAACAGGGTCCCCGAATCCCCCTATTTATCTGTCCTCTGATGTGCGATCAGAGAATAGAGAATTACACATCGCTTTTTTTTTTTTGCGGTCGCCGGTAAACAGTTAATTACCGGCGATCGCAAAACAGGGGTTGGTAAAAACCAACCGCGATCATGTTCTTTAGGGTCTCGGCTACCCCCGGCAGCCGAAACCCCAAAGATCTTCTGGGTGCCGGCCGGCTGGCGCACTGCGCATGCGCCCGCCATTTTTTGGCCGGAATAAGATGGCGGCGCCCATCGGGAGCCACGAGGGGCACCGGGTGAGACAGGTGAGTATCGGGGGGCTATCGGGGGTGATCGGGGACCTCATTTCTCTGTCCTCTGATGTGCGATCACATCAGAGGACAGAGAAATTAAATGGGAAATCGCTTTTTTTTTGCGACCGCCGGTAAACGGTTAATTCCCGGCGATCACAACTCGGGGGTCTGTAAAAAACCCCCGAATCATGTTCTTTGGGGTCTCGGCTACCCCCGGTAACCGAGACCCCAGAGAAAATCCGACTCTGGGGGGCGCTATTCACTTTTTAGTTTTTTTAATTAACGGCGCTGTGGTTTAAGTACCCTTAACTGCCGCCGTTAAAAATCGTATCGGCGGTCTCTAAGGGGTTAAAGTCAGATATAGAGTCAATGTTTGGGATCCATTTACACAATGCCAGGGAAAAATTGTGATATTCATCCCTGACATACTATATTTAACCTCTTAACCCCAAGAGCTTCTTTCGGTTTTGCGTTTTCATTTTTCACTCCCCTCCTTACTAGAGCTATAACTTTTTTATTTTTCTGTCAATATGGCTATGTGAGAGCTTATTTTTTGCGAGATGAGTTGTACTTTTAAACAACGCCATTGGTTTTTCCATGTCGTGTACTAGAAAATGTGAAAAATTCCAAGTGCTGTGAAATTGCAAAAAAAAGTGCAATCCCACACTCGTCTTTAGTCTGGCTTTTTTGCTAGATTCACTAAATGCAAAAACTGACCTGCCATTATGATTCTCCTGGTCATTAGGATTTCACAGACAACTAACATGTTCTAGGTTTTTTTATTTAAGTGGTGAAAAAAAGTTCCAAACTTTGCTAAAAAATGCACAATTTCCGATACCCGTAGCGTCTCCATTTTTCGTGATCTGGGGTTGAGTGAAGGCTTATTTTTTGCGTCCTGAGCTGATGCTTTTAATGATACTATTTTGGTACAGATGTGTTCCTTTGATCGCATGTTATTTGATTTTAATATAATGTTGCGGCAACCAAAAAAACATAATTCTGGTGTTTTTAAATTTTTTTTATCGCTACGCCGTTTAGCGATCAGGTTAATCCTTCTTTTAAATTGATGATAGATTGGGGGATTTTGAAAGCGACATTACCAAATATGTGTAGGTTTGTTTTTTTTATTTTATTTTTTTTTTAATATAGCGAAAGGGGGGTGATTTGAACTTTTAGATTTTTTTATTATTTTTTTTTTCATATTTTTAAAAACATTTTTTTTTACTTTTGCCACGCTGCAATAGCCTCCATTCGAGGCTAGCAGCTGGCACAACTTGATCAGCTCAGCTACATAGAGGCGATTTTCCTTTTGCCTCTATGTAGCTGAATTGCTGAGTTGCTATGAGCGCCGACCACAGGGTGATGCTCACAGCAATCTGGCATTAACAACCATAGAGGTCTCAAAGAGACCTCTAGTTGTCATGCCGACGTGCCAATGACACCCGATCACGTGATGGGGGTCTTCGGTTAGCGCCTTTCTGGCCAGATGGCCAAGAGCGCTTGTTAAATGCTGCTGACAGAGTTTGACAGCGACATTTAAATAGTTAATAGGTGTGGGTGGATCGTGATTCCCCTGCACCTATTGCATGCACATTTTAGCTGTTCAAAACAGCTGACATGTCGCAGCTTTGATGTGGGCTCACCACCAGAGCCCACATCAAAGCAGTGGTACTGCCATCGGACGTACTATTCTGTCCGATGGCAGAAAGGGGTTAAATGTCAGGCTCAATGATTGTCATAAAAACAAATATAACTTGAGTATAAAGGTGGCCAATTGATTTTAATTAAGGTGTCCAGAATTTGATAGATGCACTAATGAAAACTAAACAGATCCATTATTGATAAAGTTATAATTGATAAATTGATAATTAAAGCTGCCAAAAAGGAAACAGAGAAGCACATTGCTAAGGAGAGTAAAACTAATCCCAAACTGTTCTTCAACTATATCAATAGTAAAAGAATAAAAACTGAAAATGTAGGCCCCTTAAAAAATAGTGAGGAAAGAATGGTTGTAGATGACGAGGAAAAGGCTAACATATTAAACACCTTCTTCTCCACGGTATTCACGGTGGAAAATGAAATGCTAGGTGAAATCCCAAGAAACAATGAAAACCCTATATTAAGGGTCACCAATCTAACCCAAGAAGAGGTGCGAAACCGGCTAAATAAGATTAAAATAGATAAATCTCCGGGTCCGGATGGCATACACCCACGAGTACTAAGAGAACTAAGTAATGTAATAGATAAACCATTATTTCTTATTTTTAGGGACTCTATAGTGACGGGGTCTGTTCCGCAGGACTGGCGCATAGCAAATGCGGTGCCAATATTCAAAAAGGGCTCTAAAAGTGAACCTGGAAATTATAGGCCAGTAAGTCTAACCTCTATTGTTGGTAAAATATTTGAAGGGTTTCTGAAGGATGTTATTCTGGATTATCTCAATGAGAATAACTGTTTAATTCCATATCAGCATGGGTTTATGAGAAATCGTTCATGTCAAACCAATCTAATCAGTTTTTATGAAGAGGTAAGCTATAGGCTAGACCACGGTGAGTCATTGGACGTGGTATATCTCGATTTTTCCAAAGCGTTTGATACCGTGCCGCACAAGAGGTTGGTACACAAAATGAGAATGCTTGGTCTGGGGGAAAATGTGTAAATGGGTTAGTAACTGGCTTAGTTATAGAAAGCAGAGGGTGGTTATAAATGGTATAGTCTCTAACTGGGTCGCTGTGACCAGTGGGGTACCGCAGGGGTCGGTATTGGGACCTGTTCTCTTCAACATATTCATTAATGATCTGGTAGAAGGTTTACACAGTAAAATATTGATATTTGCAGATGATACAAAACTGTGTAAAGCAGTTAATACAAGAGAAGATAGTATTCTGCTACAGATGGATCTGGATAAGTTGGAAACTTGGGCTGAAAGGTGGCAGATGAGGTTTAACAATGATAAATGTAAGGTTATACACATGGGAAGAAGGAATCAATATCACCATTACACACTGAACGGGAAACCACTGGGTAAATCTGACAGGGAGAAGGACTTGGGGATCCTAGTTAATGATAAACTTACCTGGAGCAGCCAGTGCCAGGCAGCAGCTGCCAAGGCAAACAGGATCATGGGGTGCATTAAAAGAGGTCTGGATACACATGATGAGAGCATTATACTGCCTCTGTACAAATCCCTAGTTAGACCGCACATGGAGTACTGTGTCCAGTTTTGGGCACCGGTGCTCAGGAAGGATATAATGGAACTAGAGAGAGTACAAAGGAGGGCAACAAAGTTAATAAAGGGGATGGGAGAACTACAATACCCAGATAGATTAGCGAAATTAGGATTATTTAGTCTAGAAAAAAGACGACTGAGGGGCGATCTAATAACCATGTATAAGTATATAAGGGGACAATACAAATATCTCGCTGAGGATCTGTTTATACCAAGGAAGGTGACGGGCACAAGGGGGCATTCTTTGCGTCTGGAGGAGAGAAGGTTTTTCCACCAACATAGAAGAGGATTCTTTACTGTTAGGGCAGTGAGAATCTGGAATTGCTTGCCTGAGGAGGTGGTGATGGCGAACTCAGTCGAGGGGTTCAAGAGAGGCCTGGATGTCTTCCTGGAGCAGAACAATATTGTATCATACAATTATTAGGTTCTGTAGAAGGATGTAGATCTGGGGATTTATTATGATGGAATATAGGAATATAGGCTGAACTGGATGGACAAATGTCTTTTTTCGGCCTTACTAACTATGTTACTATGTTACTATGTTAAAGGGATACTTATGATGTTTTTTATGTCCGTCATGTGACTAATACAATTTTCAACAAAACTGATGGTTGTTCTAGTGCCGTATTCCTGTACTGATGGTGGTTCTAGTTCCATATTCAAGTATTGATGGTGGTTCTGGAGCTGTGGATCATGTACTGATGGTAGACACAACCGCAGCTAAAAAATAACGCAGCAAATGGTCCAAATATATAAATATACAAAAACTTTATTGATAATAGAACCAGATAAAAATGACAAAAGGAAACAATCCCCGTGCCACCCTCAGCATGCACCAAATGTGGGCAGGGGGCAGGTGCCTACAAATACACAGGTCCACATACTAGTCACAATTTGCGGCAGACTATATATTTACATATCATCAAGACTAATACAGAGAGGTACCTAGAAAGCCTGACACAGTTATAAAAATACATACATACCAATTGGTTGTAGATATGACAGTTTGTGGACCAGCACCTCACCCCTGTCCCCCCCGACGCGCGTTTCGGCTCCTGCCTTTTTCAAGGGGTACACCGGTGTAGTGCTGGGTTCAGTATATATAGAGATGGAAAGGCACAAAATGGTGGGGCTGCAATTAAAATTGCCCAATGGCATAAAGTGCCCCCTTAATCCGCTTATGCTGCACCTGGAAGCCGCATATGGAGAACACACGGGCCCCATGTGTCTCCGAAATGACAGCGCCATGATGCAGGAAGCAGAGGAAGCAGTTCCGGAGTGGTATGTGGTAAGAAAATCAGTGCGCATGCGCGTATCGCGTCATACGGCCATTATATTGGAGGCCAGTGATCAAGTAGCCTGTGCCGCCATATTGGTGTGGACTAATAGCACAGGTATGTCTGCGCAGCTATATAAAAAGGCCAGGACACAGGGAACGTAGGTAACTACGTCCATGCAGTCCAGCACATGTAGGCGGACAATGTACGGCCATATCAATGAAAATTACAGCACAAGTGTAGATGAAACAAGTAAATAATAGAGTCTATACAGAAAATCAATAACCCATAAGGGGCCCTATTACAGAACATTAAATCTGTGCCTAATCAAGTATTGTACCCACATATGAATAGACTTATATATATCTCATCCCAGAATATACTAAATATAGAGGAACTACCCACACCCACCGAAGTAGACATATACATATGTGCATATATACATAAAGAAATAAAAAAAACAATATGCGAAAAAAACCACAACACACATATATAGGTGAAATAAAGATTATCTAAGCAATATGCAGTAAATAGATATCCCAATAGACATATCGGTTAGCAAGTAAACTCTATATTTCACAGGACATGGGAAAGTTCCCCCTGAATGAAAGCAACCATCTCTAGATAAAGAGGTTAATTACAGAATATCAGACAACATAATGGCCAGAGTCCATAGTAATCAACCCCTGTATATGTATACATAGAGGGGGATAAATATACTCCAAGTGGATTTCTTCAGACCTTCCAGTCACATATTGCTCGCTGGTTCCTCATTCGAAGAAAATATACATAGTCCAGATAAAGGATAGAGCTGTTGCCAAGAAAATAACCGACTAGTCGTCCTTTGCGTGCCAAAACATCAATACTGAAAATAAAAATACACCGTTTAAAAACAAATAAAAACAAAGTACATGTGGGGGTTTACAAAGGGATCTAGCAAAAACAACCAGCGGACTACAAAAATGGAGCAAATGAAATATTTTCATTTAGACCCTCCGGGTGGATAGTCCGGAGATGCCAGATCCATTGCGTCTCAAGCTTCCCCAACCTTTTCGAGAGTTGACCCCCCCTAATATTAATTTTTAGGGTATCAATACCCCTAACTCTGAGGAGTGATGCATTGCAACCATGAAACTCTTTGAAATGCCTAGGTAATGTTTCAAGTTTTGACGCATCCACGTGGCCGCCAGCCGCCTGTATCCCCAGGACATGCTCCCTAATGCGGACCTTCAGATGACGGGTGGTCAATCCCACATAGATGAGTCCGTAAGGGCAGGTGGCATAATAGATCACATATCGTGTAAGACACGTGATATGTGATCTAATAGAGTATGTCCTGGTGCCCCTTGAATCAATGAATGTGTCACAAGTGTCCACATTGGGACAGGCGACACAGCGGCCACACGGACGACATCCAAACCTGGGAGCAAATCTCTCCAAAAAGGTTGGGGGATGTTGGCTCACATAGTGACTCTGCACCAGACAATCCTGAAGGTTTCTAGCACGTCTAAATGTCAATAGAGGTCGAGTGGGAAGAAATTTCCCAATAATCGGGTCGACCTTTAGAATAGGCCATGCTTTCGCCAAGATCTGGCGTATTTGGTCAGACTGAAGGCTGAAGGTGGTAATTAATCTAGTTGTCTCACTGACACCCATAGAGGGTCGTCTAGGGGGGCCATAAACCAAATTATCCCTCGGGGTATGTTTGGCTCTCAAATATGCTCTTTTTATGGACCTCCCACTATAACCACGTTCCCTAAATCTTACGGATAACTCCTCCGCCCGTTTTTCAAAATCCCCCATATTGGAGCAGATTCGTCTCAGATGGAGGAACTGCCCCACCGGAATGGATTGTACCATGTGTCTTGGGTGTCCCGAGGTAGCATGCAGTAGGGTGTTAGTAGATGTTTTTTTACGGAATATATCCGTGTTTACAGCACCTCTACTGTCCCTCTTTATCGTGACATCCAAGAAATCAATAGAGACAGTACTAGATGTAAATGTTAAATGAATGTTCAGGTCATTGCCGTTCAGGAGAGACATAAACTGCGTAAGGTCGACGGATGTGCCCTGCCAGATGAAGAAGACGTCATCGATATAGCGTGTCCACAAGGGGACACGATCAATCGATCCCTGTTCATCTGACAGGGGAAGGTCCCTCTCCCACAGCCCCAGGAAAAGACCGGCATAGGCGGGCGCGAAGGCCGCCCCCATAGCGGTCCCCTGGAGCTGTAGGTAGAAGGACCTGGCTCTGGTGATGTGTTCATGTAGTGATGTTTGTTCTGATGCTGTATTCATATACTACTGATGGCTCTCTTGATGTATTCATGTAGTGATGATGTTTCAGGAGTTGTATTCATCACCAGAACCATCGTCAGTACATGAATACAAAACCAAAATCATCCTCAGTACATAAATAGAACACCAGAGCCATAGATAGTACATAAACACAAAACCAGAACTATAATCAGTAAATAAATAGATCACTAGAACCACAATTAGTACATTAATAGAGCATCAGATCCACCATCAGGACATTAATGCATTACCAGATCTCAATCAGTACATGAATTCATCACGAGAACCGCCATCAGTAAATATATGCAACAGCAGTGCATGTACACGTCACCAGAAACACCATCACTACAGCATCATCACTACAACACTAAGTTTAGTATAGCAATCAGTTGTAATGTCAAGTAAGACTGTGGTTTCTTTATGGTACTTATAGTTGAAATCTTCTTTGATTGAGTTGTTTCTTTTTATCTCCATCTAGTCCTGACAACATGATCACTTAACATCCACAGCTCTACTCTCCAAATAACCTTTTCTCCAGTCTTCTGCAGCACAGTCCAACATAGTGCCATTGAAAATAATAGTGTCATTATAATGCCCTCTGCCTAACAATATTTGCCCATAATCTTCCAATGGTGTACTGCCTCCACACTGCCTGCCTTAATTATCTGCAACTTCCCCAGTGTCTGTCATTATCAGATATAACTGCAGCACCATCCACCCTTATGAGCTACAGTCTATACCATGGTTGTCTCCTCTCCCCTGTTTTCCCTTACACTCTTTATATCTCCATACTGTCTGCCCACCATGCTAACCTCTCTCTGTACAGTGCCAACATTTCACCCTGCCCCTGCTCCAAATCCATTATGCACTGCCTTTTTAAAATATACCTTCATACTGCTCACCACATTGTCCTATTCAAACTGTACTCCCTCCTCACATTATCCCCTTACACAATATGATGGTCTCCACAGCATCCTAAACAGTATGATATCCACAACAGAGCCCTAATGCAGTATAATGCCCACTACAGACCCTCAATAAATGGTATGATTTCCACCACAGCCCCTCATAAAATATTGTAACCAGAGCACCCTATAAACTATGATGTACTCAACAGCACCCAATACAGTATCATCACCATAGTCCACAATATAGTATGGTCACCACAGCATCCTTTACAGTATGGTGTCTCTACAGCCTTCAGTATAATGTCCCCACAATCCCCTGTACATCCCCTGATGTCCTCCATAGACTCATATGCAGCATGATGCTTCCCACAGCCTCCAGTATAGTGTCTACCACAGTCTCCTATACAATATTATGTCCTGCGCATATCATATATAGGATGATGTCTCCACATTCCGGGTACAATGTCCCCATACCTCCTAGCATAATGTACCCCACATTCTCCTATATAATATGATGTCTTCATAGCCAGCCCATCTTGTTGTGTCCTCACAGCAAACCTCATTTGTAATGTCCCCAAAGCCAGCCCCTCTTATGTCCCCACTACCAGTCTAGGTTCAGAAATGACCGTACAGATAAGAGAGGGGGAGGTGTGTGTCTATATGTAAAATCATCCTTAAAACCCATCCTGCGTAATAATATAGGTGAATCTAATGAAAATGTAGAGTCCCTGTGGGTGGAGATAAGGGGAGGGGGAAAAATAATAAATTATTGATAGGGGTTAGTTATAAGTCTCCAAAAATAATGGAAGCAACGGAGAATATCCTCATAAAGCAAATAGATGAAGCTGCGACAAATTATTATTATGGGGGACTTCAACTACCCTGTAATAGATTGGGGAACAGAAACCTGCACTTCCAGCAAAGGTAATCGGTTTTTGACAACTAAGAAAGACAACTACCTTTCACAACTGGTTCAGGACCCAACAAGAAGGGGGGCACTGCTAGACCTAATATTAACCAACAGGCCAGACCGCATAGCAAAAATAAGGGTTGGGGATCACTTGGGGAATAGTGATCACAAAATAATAAGTTTTCATGTATCCTTTAATAAGATGTATAGTAGAGGGGTTACAAGGACACTAAACTTCAGGAGGGCAAATTTCCAACGGATGAGAGAGGATCTTCATGCAATTAACTGGGACGATATCCTGAGACATAAAAATACACAAAGAAAATGGGAGACGTTTATTAGCATCCTGGATAGGACCTGTGCACAGTATATACCGTATGGGAATAAACATACTAGAAATAGGAGGAAACCAATATGGCTAAATAGAGCTGTAAGGGGCGCAATAAGGGACAAAAAGAAAGCATTTAGAGAATTAAAGGAAGTAGGGAGTGATGAGGCATTAAATAAATACAGAAAATTAAATAAATTCTGTAAAAAGCAAATCAAGGCAGCAAAAATTGAGACAGAGAGACTCATTGCCAGAAAGAGTAAAAATAATCCCAAAATATTCTTTAACTGCGTAAATAGTAAGAAACTAAAAAATGATAGTGTTGGCCCTCTTAAAAATAATCTGGGTTAAATAGTGGATAAGGATGAGGAAAAAGCCAATATGCGAAATGACTTTTTTCATCAGTATTTACGCAAGAAAATTCCATGGCAGACAATATGATCAGTGATAAAAAAAAAACCTTCCCATTAAATGTCACCTGATTAACCCAGCAGGAAGTACAGCAGCGTCTAAAAATCACTAAAATTGACAAATCTCTGGGCCCGGATGGGATACTCCCCCGAGTACTGCAGGAATTAAGTACAGTCATTGATAGACCATTGTTTGTAACCTTTGAAGACTCCATAATAACAGGGTTTGTACCACAGGACTGGCGTATAGCCAATGTGGTGTTAATATTCAAAAAGTGGACAAAAACTGAACTTGGAAATTATAGACCAGTACGCTTAACCTCTACTGTGGGTAAAATCCTGGAGGGCATTCTAAGGGATGCTATACTGGAGTATCTGAAGAGGAATAACCTCATGACCCAATATCAGCATGGGTTTACTAGGGACCGTTACTGTCAGACTAATCTGATCAATTTCTATGAAGAGGTTAGTTCCGGACTGGACCAAGGGAACCCAGTGGACGTAGTGTATATGGTCTTTTCAAAAGCTTTTGATACGGTGCAACACAAAAGGTTGATACATAAAATGAGAATAATGGGGATAGGGGAAAATATGTGTAAGTGGGTTAAGAGCTGGCTCAGGGATAGGAAACAAAGAGTGGTTATTAATGGAGCACACTCGGACTGGGTCGCGATTAGCAGTGGGGTACCACAGGGGTCAGTATTGGGCCATCTGCTTTATAACTTATTTATTAATGACCTCGTAGGGGGCATACAGAGCAGAATTTCAATATTTGCAGATGACACTAAACTCTGCAAGGTCATCAATACAGAGGAGGACAATTTTATATTACAGGATTATTTATGTAAACTAGAAGCTTGGGCTGATAAATGGCAAATGAGCTTTAATGGGAATAAATGTAAGGTCATGCACTTGGGTTGAAGTAATAAGATGTATAACTATGTGCTTAATTGTAAAACACTGGGCAAAATTGTCAATGAAAAAGACCTGGGAGTATGGGTGGATGACAAACTCACATGTAGTGGCCAGTGTCAGGCCGCTGCTACAAAGGCAAATAAAATAATGGGATGCATTAAAAGAGGTATAGATGCTCATGACTCATGAGTAGAAAATAATTTTACCTCTATACAAGTCACTAGATCGACCACACTTAGAATACTATGTACAGTTTTGGTCTCCGCTGTATAAGAAAGACAGAGCTGAACTAGAGTGGGTGCAGAAAAGAGCGACCAAGGCTATCAGAGGACTGGAGGGTCTGCAATACCAAGATAGATTATTACACTTGGGGCTATTTAGTTTGGAAAAACGAAGGCTAAGGGGTGATCTTATTTTAATGTGTAAATATATGATGGGACAGTACAAAGACCTTTCTGATGATCTTTCCAATCATAGACCTGAGACAGGGACAAGGGGGCATCCCCTACATCTGGAGGAAAGAAGGTTTAAGCATAATAACAGACGCAGATTCTTTACTGTAAGAGCAGTGAGACTGTGGAACTCTCTGCCGTATGATGTTGTAATGAGTGATTCATTGCTAAAATTTAAGAGGGGTCTGGATACCTTTCCTGAAAAGTATAGTGTTACAGGTTATATATACTAGATTCCTTGATAGGGCGTTGATCCAGGGAACTAGTCTGATTGCCGTATGTGGAGTCGGGAAGGAATTTTTTTCCCCAAAGTGGAGCTTACTCTTTGCCACATGGTTTTTTTTTGCCTTCCTCTGGATCAACATGTTAGGGCATGTTAGGTTAGGCTATGGGTTGAACTAGATGGACTTAAAGTCTTCCTTCAACCTTAATAACTATGTTACTATGTTACCAGACCTACAGCCAACTCTATGTATGTCCCCACAGCCAGCTGCTTGCATGTCCCCCACAGCCATCCCAATGTATGGCCCCATGAATATACACTCACCGGCCACTTTATTAGGTACACCTGTCCAACTTCTTGTTAACACTTAATTTCTAATCAGCCAATCACATGGCGGCAACTCAGTGCATTTAGGCATGTAGACATGGTCAAGACAATCTCCTGCAGTTCAAACCGAGCATCAGTATGGGGAAGAAAGGTGATTTGAGTGCCTTTGAACGTGGCATGGTTGTTGGTGCCAGAAGGGCTGGTCTGAGTATTTCAGAAACTGCTGATCTACTGGGATTTTCACGCACAACCATCTCTAGGGTTTACAGAGAATGGTCCGAAAAAGAAAAAAAATCCAGTGAGCAGCAGTTCTGTGGGCGGAAATGCCTTGTTGATGCCAGAGGTCAGAGGAGAATGGGCAGACTGGTTCGAGCTGATAGAAAGGCAACAGTGACTCAAATCGCCACCTGTTACAACCAAGGTAGGCCTAAGAGCATCTCTGAACGCACAGTGCGTCGAACTTTGAGGCAGATGGGCTACAGCAGCAGAAGACCACACCGGGTACCACTCCTTTCAGCTAAGAACAGGAAACTGAGGCTACAATTTGTACAAGCTCATCAAAATTGGACAGTAGAAGATTGGAAAAACGTTGCTTGGTCTGATGAGTCTCGATTTCTGCTGCGACATTCGGATGGTAGGGTCAGAATTTGGCGTAAACAACATGAAAGCATGGATCCATCCTGCCTTGTATGGAGCATCTTTGGGATGTGCAGCCGACAAATCTGCGGCAACTGTGTGATGCCATCATGTCAATATGGACCAAAATCTCTGAGGAATGCTTCCAGCACCTTGTTGAATCTATGCCACGAAGAATTGAGGCAGTTCTGAAGGCAAAAGGGGGTCCAACCCGTTACTAGCATGGTGTACCTAATAAAGTGGCCGGTGAGTGTATGTTCCCACAGCCAGCCCATGTATTCATGTCCCCACAGCCAGACCCACATATGTATGTCCCCACATTCAGCCCCACATGTATATATCACCACAGCCAGCCCCACATATATATGTCCCTAAATATCCCCATTCATTTTTCAAACTAATATAGCTTATACTCACCCAATCTGGGCTCCCGTCCAGTGCATATCCATCTTTTCTCCATTTCTGTACAGCAGTGAGGGCTGGATGCCGTGATGACATCACTGCATAACGCAAACCGGCATCCCTTATGTGATCTGTCTCCAACAAAGCATAGACTGTAAATGGACTGCCTTCTTCTGGTGTTCCCAGAGTTCTGCTGGAGTGCTCCTGACAGCAATTGTATTTACCTCTGACAGACACGAATATGATTGAGTGGGGGAGACAGCAATGACAGGAGCTGTCTCTTTCTCTCTTTCTCTCTCTCTTTCTCTCTGTCTCCTGCCTGGCCATCGAGTATAGGTCTCCAGGAAAAATACTTGACTCCTTCATTAGCTGACAATATGCTCGGTACTCGATTCAGAAACCTGAGCAGTCCAACGTGCTTGATTCTTGTAACAAGCACCCAAACAGTTTACTGCTCGATCAAGACTAATTAGTATTTATTTTATTGCAGTGCAATGGACTAGTTCACAGAAGCTCTTGCTTCTCTCTCCAACCAGGTATTAAAAAGTGATTACTTAGTAAGAATCAAAGGAGAGTTTTATGCAGAAAAGGGGAGATTTCCATAGCCAGAAGGAGAGTCTATGAGCTCAAGGCAGAGACAATGGGAGACACAGTTAATAGACACAGATTGAGACCTAAAAACCCAACTCCTCACTGTGCAATTAGAGGCAGGTATCCTGGATCAGCAACTCTTCTGCCAATCAACCAGATTCTCACCCAAGTCACCCTTATTATGTGGATTAATGTCAGAGATAAATGCTGTCTGTTGCTTCATTTGTGTCCGGTAATCCCAGTTTAAAACTAGATTTGCAAAGACAAGAAGTTTATTAGAATAACTAGATGGTGGCCCGATTCTAACGCATCGGGTATTCTAGAATATATATGTAGTTGATTTATGAAGATTTTAGGATAATACAATGAATACACAGAATTAGGCTGGCCTGGCGTGACTAACTAGCGAAGCGTGGTTCAAATCCCACTCCAATTTGCGGCCAGAGTGTGCCTGTCACTGATTGTTCGCGGCCGGCCACGTAGTATATAGCACAGCCATGTAGTTTATAGCACAGCCACATAGTATATAGCAGCCCACATAGCATATAACACAGCCACGTAGTATATAACACAGTTCATGTAGTATATAGAACAGCTCACACAGTATATAACACAGCCACGTAGTATATAACACAGCTCACGTACAATATAGCACAGCCAACATAGTATATAGACCAGCCATGTAGTATATAACACAGCTCACGTAGTATATAACAGCCCACATAGCATATACCACAGCCACGTAGTATATAACACAGTCCACGTAGTGTACAACACAGCAACGTAGTGTATAACACAGCCCACGTAGTATATTGCACAGCCACATAGTATGTAGCACAGCCCATGTAGTATATTGCACAGCCCACGTAGTATATTGCACAGCTGCATAGTATATTGCACAACCACGTAGTATATTGCACAACCACATAGTATATTGCACAGCCCATGTAGTATATAGCACAGCCACATAGTATATAGCACAGCCATGTAGTATATTGCACAGCCTGCGCAGTATATTACACAGCCACATAGTATATTACACAGCCCACATAGTATATAACAGCCCACGCAGTATATAACGTATTGTATAACACAGCCCACGTAGTATATTGCACAGCCACGTAGTATGAAGCACAGCCCACATAGTGTATTGCACAGCCCACGTAGTATGTAGCACAGCCCACGTAGTATATTGCACAGTCCACGTAGTATATTGCACAGCCCACATAGTATATTGCACAGCCACGTAGTATATTTCACAGCCACGTAATATATTGCACAGCCACGTAGTATATAGCACAGCCACATAGTATATTGCACAGCCCACGCAGTATATTACACAGCCATGTAGTATATTACACAGCCCATGTAATATATAGCACAGCGACGTAGTATATAACACAGCCCATGCAGTATATAACACAGCCACATAGTCCAACATAGTATATAGCACAGCCAAGTAGTATATAGCACAGCCATGTAGTATATTGCACAGCCACGTAGTATATTGCACAGCCACGTAGTATATTGCACAGCCACGTAGTATATTGCACAGGCCACATAGTATATAGCACAGCCACGTAGTATATAGCACAGCCACATAGTATATTGCACAGCCAACGCAGTATATAACACAGCCCACGCGATATATAGCACAGCCTACGCAGTATATTACAGCCACATAATATATTACACAGCCCAAGTAGTATATTGCACAGCCGACGTAGTATATAGCACAGCGATGTAGTATATAACACAGCCCATGCAGTATATAATACAGCCCACGTAGTCCCACATAGTATATAGCACAGCCAGGTAGTATATTGCACAGCCATGAAGTATATTGCACAGCCACGTAGTATATTTCACAGCCACGTAGTATATAGCACAGCCACGTAGTGTATTGCATAGTCCATGTAGTATATAGCACAGTCCATGTAGTATATAGCACAGCCCATGTAGTATATAGCACAGCCACATAGTATATTGCACAGCCGACGCAGTATATTGCAGAGCCGACGCAGTATATAACACAGCAATGTAGTATATAACACAGCCCATGCAGTATATAATACAGCCCACATAGTCCCACGTAGTATACAGCACAGCCAGGTAGTATATTGCACAGCCATGAAGTATATTGCACAGCCATGCAGTATATTACACAGCCATGTAGTATATTACACAGCCCACGTAGTATATAGCACAGCCACATAGTATATAACACAGCCCATGCAGCATATAACACTGCCCACGTAGTATATAACACAGCCCACGCAGTATACAGCAATGTGGGCACCATGTCCCTGTTAAAAAAAGAATTAGAATAAAAAATAGTTATATACTCACCCTCCGACGGCCCCCGGATCCAGCCCAGGCCTTTCCTGCTCCTCGCGCACCGCTCCGGTCCCAAGCGGCAATAACACGAGATGATGCAGCTCCGGTCATCCCGGTCATCCCGTCATCTCCGGTCATTGCCGCAATGCATTTTGGGGACCGGAGCGGCGCATGAGGAGCGGGAAAGGCCTGGGCTGGATTCAGGGGCCGTCGGAGGGTGAGTACATAATGATTTTTTTAATTTTTTTATTATTTTTAACATTATATGTTTTTAGTATTGATGCTGCATAGGCAGCATCATTAGTAAAAAGTTGGTCACACAGAAGGTTAATGGCAGCGTTAACAGACTGCCTTACACTGCGTTATGCCGCCGTGTAAGGCAGTCCGGTTAACTCTATGTGGGCGCTGACTGGGGGGGAGTAGGGAGGGGGCACTGACTGCAGGGGAGGAGGGAGGGGCCAATTCGCGGCCGGACTGTGCCTCGGGCCGCAACCAATCAGCGACGCGGGATTTCCGTGACAGACAGACAGACAAAAGTGACCCTTAGACGATTATATAGTAGATATTTCTGGCACTTGTCACAGGGAGAGAAGTGTTGCTGAGAGGACAGTTTCAACTGTTCATGTGTGCCAAATTTCCAATGTCTATAGCAACTGGCTCCAATATTTATATTATTGCATTGCTGCCACCATTTTGTAAATTCTCTGTAGTTAGTTAAAGGACATTTGTCAGCATAAAATGACTGTTTAAACACTCTGTGCACCCTTCGGGTGGTCAAACAATTTTCCATCTATCTCCACACTTCTCTGGCTCTACGAAACCAGAGCTGAAAATTACAGAAAAGGTCATGGAGATAGCGGGAAATCAAGAAGGTGATAAGGTGCACTTAAATATTTGGCCACACCAAAGGTGCACTGAGCACCTGATCTTGGTTTGAACAGTCATTATGTGTGGACAGCGTCCCATTAAGAGGTTTGTGCAGAGATGCACCTGACACTGGTGTTTAATTCCTATCTCTTGTGTGTGAGCGGAGCTTTGCCAGAATTTATCTAAATCAACCTCATTGGAAGAGCAAAACTCTCTCTTAAACCCTAAGGCCATGTGCACACGTTGCAGTTTTTACTGCGGATCAGCAGAGTTTTTGACGCTGCGGATCCGCAGCAGTTTTCCATGCGGTGTACAGTACCATGTTAACCTATGGAAAACAAAAACCGCTGTGCACATGCTGCGGAAAAAAACGTGCGGAAACGCTGCGGTTTATTCTCCGCAGCATGTCAATACTTTGTGCGGAATCAGCAGCGGTTTGACACCTGCTCCATATTGAAAAACTGCAGGTGTAAAACCACAGTAGAATCCGCACAAAAACCACGGTAAATCCACGGTAAAACCGCAATAAGTCCGCAGGAAAAACGCAGTGTTTTTGCCCTGCGGATTTATCAAAATCAGTGCGGAAAAATCCGCACAGCAGTCCGCAGCGTGTGCACATAGCCTAAAGTGCTCCCAGTGAGATTTGGGTGGAGGCATAGAGAAGTGAAAAGTAAAAGACACCATGCTCAAAAGGTGATGAAAATAAAAATGTGCACAGATGTAGCAGCTTCCAATTTAATTGCTGTTACATCCTATTTTGGTAGACTTACACTTTTTGTATAGTATCTCCAATTCACCAAGGATGCAAATTGCCCCAATACTTTTTCCTTAGCATAAGTCTCCTTAATTTTCCCTGTACGGAAAGTACACAATAGCATTTAATAGTTACACTAATCAAAGATGTGATTATTCAAATTATAATGTTTAAAGAAAAACTTTTAGATATGAACTAAAGCTCCCTCCCATGTGTAGAAGAAATCTAACTGTGCCAAAGCAATCCTTTACTGTGCTACATTCATAGCAGTTCTCGTAATAAAGTTGGTAACAACGATTCCATCTGTATCAATCTCTAAACACTGAAATTAAAAAGTAGCTTTTGGGCTTTAATAACGGCTCTCCTGTTACCATTACAACATTAATATGTGCCGACAGCCAAGCTTCCAAAGATAACAGCTGACCAGGGACAAAGGTTGAGTGGAAAAATCTGACAGAGAATATAGTTATATAGATCGAAGAGTTCCGGGTTCCCTGAGGACCTGAGACTTTTTACATGCTTTATAGAAATATTTCAGCACACAAAAGTTGGATTCATATTCTTAATGCTGGAATTAAACTCTTAGGAGATAGAAATAGCTATTATTTTACAAAATCTGTTATACATTATGTCTTGGAAAGACGTGACATGTTATTACATTTCCAATTAATATTTGCATAGGAATTATGATCCAGCAAGGCCAATGTGGGACAGCTAAATAAAGCAACTATTCACCAAGTTATTTGCATTTACATGAACCATCCTACAAGTCTTATTCTCCAGTGCACCTAATCATTTTAATAAACATGACTGTGTGAAATGCCTCCACGATAGCTCGTCATCATCCACACAACTAAGCCTGATTACAATTACTCCCATTACCAATTGTCAGCTGCAACACAGAAATATAAGCGGCTATAGCTCAAAGCATATTGATTACATTTGATCAGAGCTTTCTAAATTTATTGAAAGGTGTTGAAATGTTGCGATATATGTAGTAAAGGACCTCACTTTTCACTTAGAAACTTTAACAATGCCACTGTTTGTAGCGTATAGATACAGTACATAAAGAAATGTTGTGAAACGTGCAAATTTTGCTTTTTTATCACTTTTGTATTATTTCTGTAAAAGTACATTTTCTCTGTTTTAGGTAGTAGCTCCTGATGCTGTTGTAAATTTGAGCTCTAAGCTTTGAACAATCAACTTTCTGTTCAGCTGCTTCCTCACCCCTTTCATTGGCTAGTTCATGGCTGAGTTGCTCTAACTAACAGCTGATTGTGAAATATTTTAGAGGGATGGAATTTGTCAAAATGACCTTTTATGACAATATCCATTTCCAGTGCTACTCTCCAACTCCGTCAGCTCTGTCACAAATGCTTGTAAAGGCAGCCTGCATGGTCAGCTTCATTATTTTATTCACCTCTAGCAATTGAATTGAATGAAAAATCTGAATGTAATGTTTCAGTGGTATATTTTAATGCTTTTTCTCTATAGTGTATGTTACAAATTTACGATTTTGTGGTGAACAGAACCTTAGAACCAAACAGGGGTAACAAGTTGGCAATATTATCAGAGGGGGAGATTGCTAGCTTTGGCATTACACAGTGCAGGTGATGTGTATCAAAAAGTACCCATATGTAGCCATATGAGATTTTTTCTATGATCAGCTCTGGTGATGGTGTATGGGCTTTTGGTGACAGAGGCTCTACAGTGCATAATAGGTTTGATAGCGATGATGTAGTAGCACATGGCATGCAGGCTTCTCGTGTGTGAGTTCTTTTGAGTTTCAACAAGATGATTCAATGGCACTCTGCAGGCTCTGCAAGAGAAAAACAATTTGTGGACATCACAGCTAATATACACTCGAGACTATGGCTCTCTCCATCAGCACATGAAGCAACATCACCTGCTCACTTTGCAAAACTGTGCCTGCCAGCAATCAGAGCAAGCCTCAAGTTGTCCTGTTCCTTATTTTTGTTACTCCTGTCTTTCTTTCAGACAAACTCCCCTCCTAAATAGAACCTGGTCATTTAAATCATAACCATTATCATTGTCATCCTAATTTACTGCTCGTCATTAGGGATCAGCGAACCTGAACTGTAAAGTTCAGGGTTCATACAGGACACCTAGTGTCTGGTACTGAACCCCGAACATGGACTTTTAATAGGATATCTAGTTTAATGATCGGGTTCAGATAACTAATAAAGTTTGTTGAAAGGCTGCAATGCAGCCAATCCACAAGCACCTCCTGAGCCATCTCAGCCATGCCAAGTATTGGTAAGGCTGTAATTGGCCAGCGCAGCACAAGACCCAGCCTTTAAAAATGCTGGCTCACAAGGGCTATCACCATTCTGCTCTGAAAAGTGTAGGGAAAGGATGCAGCTGGAGTGAGGGACAGAATTAGACTGCGCACTCTGCAAAATAACCTGTTTGTGTACTCTGCACGTGACTCAGGGGGCAAACTGTGCCAAAAAGCCGCTGGGTGCACTCTGCATCCGTATCACTAGGAGCCCTGTGCCAAAATACTGCTGTGTTTACAATGCACCCAAATATGTGGCAGTACTGTGCCAAAAGGTCGCTTTGTGTAAACTGCCTCCATATCTATGGAAGTGCTTGCAACCCTGCCTGTGGGAGTACTCTGCTTTTAAGTGTCTATGTATACACTGTACCTTCACCTGTGGGAGTACTGTGCCATTAAGCCCCTGTGTGTAATCTACAACCCAACCCAGGCTGTGGGAGTGCTGTGCCTTTTTAAACCTCTGTGTGTACTCTGCACCCATGCCTGTGGGAGCACTGATACAAAAAGCCTCTGTGTACTCTGCAGCCGTGTTTGTACGAGTAGTGTGAAAAAAAAATAATTCTACTCTGCATCCATTTGTTTCCATTTTGAAATCAAATGAACTGTAGGAGAAACCAGTGCAAAATAGGGTTATCCAGTAGACAAATTAAGGTTAAACTCAGATTTAACTAATCAGACAGCCGTTGAAAAAGCATGGAATGCGGGTATCAGCTGCAGCAGAGCCACGGGTCAGCCAGTGACCATTTAGATATCAAAGGAAGGGATTTTTGTGTATCGTCACCAATAGGGTGCCACGGTCTTGATCAAACTGATCTGACAGTTTCTTCTGTCTGCTCTTCATTAGCTCCTGCTATAACTCCAGGGGTTTAGTGTACAACTCACGTTGCAACTCCGCTACAATCTTATAAGCAGACTGTACCTGGTTCCAATCTGAAACTCCTATGTTAACCACTTTTCTTTTTTAAGAAAAACCACACCAAATCTACTCAGACAATAATTTATAATATTTTACTTAAATTTTCAAAATGCAATTCTCTTCTATAAATATTATTAACCCCTTAAGCCCCAAAGGTGGTTTGCATGTTAATGACCAGGCCAATTTTCACAATTCTGACCACTGTCCCTTTATGAGGTTATAACTCTGGAATGCTTCAACGGATCCTGATGATTCTGACATGGTTTTCTCATGACATATTGTACTTCATGACAGTGGTAACCTACGTGGTATTACCTACGTTTATTTGTGAAAAAAGCGGATATTTGGCGAAAATTTCGCCATTTTTTTAACTTTGAATTTTTATGCCCTTAAATCACAGAGATATGTCACACAAAATACTTGATAAGTAACATTTCCCACATGTCTACTTTACATCAGCACAATTTTGGAACCAACAATTTTTTGTTAGGGAGTTATAAGGGTTAAAATTTGACCAGCAATTTCTCATTTTTACACCACCATTTTTTTAGGGACCACATCACATTTTAAGTCATTTTGAGGGATCTATATGATAGAAAATAACCAAGTGTGTCACCATTCTAAAAACTGCACCCCTCAAGGTGCTCAAAACCACATTCAATTATTCAATACATTATTTTTTAGCCCCCAGTTTTGTATTTTCCAAAGGGTAACAGGAGAAATTGGACCCCATAAGTTGTTGTCCAATTTGTCCTGAGTATGCTGATACCCCATATGTTGGGGGAACCTCCGTTTGTATATGTGGGGGGAACCACCGTTTGTGCACATGGCAGAGCTCGGAAGGGAAGGAGCTCCGTTTGGAATGCAGACTTAGATGGAATGGTCTGCAGGCGTCACATTGCGTTTGCAGAGCCCCTAATGTACCTAAACAGTAGAAACCCCCCACAAGTGACCCCATATTGGAAACTAGACCCCCCAAGAAACTTATCTAGATGTGTTGTGAGAACTTTGAACCCCCAAGTGTTTCACTACAGTTTATATTGCAGATCCGTGAAAATAAAAAATCATTTTTTTCCCACAAAAATGTGTTAGCTCCCTAATTTTTATTTTCCCAAGGGTAAAAGGAGAAATTGGACCCCAAAAGTTGTTGTACAATTTTTTCTGAGTATGCTGATACCTCATATGTTGGGGTAAACCCCTGGTTAAGCACATGGGAGCGTTCGGAAGGGAAGGAGCACTGTTTTACTTTTTCAACCCAGAATTGGCTGGAATTGAGATCACACACTGTTAGGGCAGTCTCACACGTCCAGATAATTCCAGTAACGGAAACAATCGGTACCGGAATTATCCGTGTCTGTGTGCCCCTACGTTTCTGGTGTACATCAGTGTGGCACACTTGCGGCACACGTGTGCCGCCCGTGTGCCCACTGGGTACCACACGCACCGTGCTGGGTACCACACGTACCAGCATCTAGTGCTGAATCCGCGATTCATATCTTCTCTGCAGCAGCGTTTGCTGCATAGAAGATATGAATAATAGTGTTTAAAAGAAAGATCTATCTGTCCCCCGCTCTCCCACCCCCTGTGCGCCCCCCCGCTGTTCTGAAAATACTCACCCACTTCCCTCGTTGGCTGTCACTGCTTCCTGTCCTGGCCGCACCTTCTACTGTATGCAGTCACGTGGGGCCGCTCATTTACAGTCATGAATATGCAGCTCCACCCCTATGGGAGGTGGAGCCACATATTCATGATTCTAATCGGCGGCCCCACGTGACCGCATACAGTAGAAGGTGCGGCCAGGACAGGACACTGCGAGGGAGGCGGGTGAGTATTTTCAGAACAGCGGGGGGCGCACAGGGGGTGGGAGGGCGCACAGGGGGTGGGAGGTCGGGGGACAGATAGATCTTTCTTTTAAACACTATTATTCATATCTTCTATGCAGCAAACGCTGCTCCAGGGAAGATATGAATGGCGGCTTCAGCACCATGTGGGGGGGATAGCGCTTACTGTAGCGCTGTCTCCTGCACACCACAGGGACTGCACACGGAGAACGTCCGTGTGCGGTCCATGTTTTACACGGACCCATTGACTTTAATGGGTCCGTGTAATACGTGTGCTCCCACGAACACTGACATGTCTCCGTGTTTGGCACACGGAGACACGGTCTGCAAAAAATCAATGACATCTGCACAGATGCATTGATTTTAATGGGTCTACGTGTGTCAGTGGCTCCGGTACTTAAGGAAACTGTCAACTCACGTACCGGAGCCACTGACGTGTGAAACCGGCCTTAGGGTTTGCGGAACGCACCGAATATATTTATTGATGTGATTGGTGCGTTCGCAACCCGGGATCCACCGTGCAGGAAATATCCTGCCGCTAAGTAAATGGTGGCACAATATGGCGGTATTAACCAGCTCTGTTAGCTTCACAGAGCGGTCGAGAAAGCAAAGCTCTGTGCCCTGTTAACTCTCACAGAGACACAGGCTAACTACCCAGAAGAGAGCAGTCAGTGGTCATGCATGCACACAACACTCCTTGCCGGAGGTGCCAGCATTCTAGGGGCTTATTTCAGCCGGGTCCCTGAATACTCTCATACACAATCTCCTCGCCGGAGGTGCCAGCATTCTAGGGGCTTATTTCAGCCAGGTCCCTGAACACATTCACGCATATGACCACAGTGGCGCAAAGCATGTAACTTTAGAAGATACTATCGCATGGCCGTGCGGCCATGCGAGCCTTAAATAGCTGCAGCACGTACAGGACCTTAAAAAAGAGGACCAATGAGAGACAGCTACTGAGCCTGTGTACCTACAGGACCTTGCCTAGAAAGACCAATAGATTTGGCTGCAGTACCTGAACATGTGACCCTTGATCTCCACTGAGAGATCTTACCCTGGGCATGCTCAGTGTGTGCAAAGCAGGACTTAGTCCCAGAAAAGCCTGTTCACTGTAGATCAGTGCAGGGTACAATAGCAGAGCCTGGAGAGGCAGCAAAAACCCTTTGCACTGAATCAGACTCAGTGAGACTCTGGGACCGATGTCTCAGCTGAGCAGGCTCCACTGCGGCCGATGGAGAATGGGAGACCGCAGCAGAGGCAGATCGAGATTCCCCCTGTGCGGCAGAGGAAACTCGACTCCTAACACACGCCATGTCGCACTTGGAGAGCCCTGATGTGCCTAAACAGTGGAAACCCCCAATTCTAACTGAACCCCTAACCCCAACACACCCCTAACCACACCCCTAACTCCAACACACTCCTAACCCTAATCCCAACCATAACCCTGACACACCCCTAACCCTAATCCCAGCTGTAAATGTAAACCAAACCCTAACTTTAGCCCCAACCCTAACTTTAGCCCCAATCCTAACCCTAACTTTAGGCCCAAACCTAACCCTAAATTTAGCTTCAGCCCTAACCCTAACTTTAGCCCCAACCCTAACTGTATTCCTAACCCTAGCCCTAACCCTAGCCCTAACCCTAGCCCTAACCCTAGCCCTAACCCTAACCCTAATGGGAAAATGGAAATAAATACATTTTTTTAATTTTATTATTTTTCCCTAACTAAGGGGGTGATGAAGGGGGATTTGATTTACTATTTATAGCGGGTATCTTAGCGGATTTTGATGATTGGCAGCTGTCACACAATAAAAGACGCTGGTAATTGCAAAAATAGTTCTTGTGTCTCCACATTTTGAGAGCTATAATTTTTCCATATTTTGGTCCACAGAGTCATATGAGGTCTTGTTTTTTGCAGGACAAGTTGACGTTTTTACTAGTATATTTTTTGGGCACGTGACATTTTTTGATCGCTTTTTTTTTAATTCCAATTGTTGTGAGGCAGAATGACCAAAAACCAGCTATTCATGAAATTCTTTTGGGGGGGTGTTTATACCATTCAACGTTTGGTAAAATTGATAAAGGAGTTTTATTCTTCGGGTCAGAATGATTACAGTGGTACCTCATTTATATCATTTTTTTATGTTTTGGCGCTTTTATATGATAAAAACTATTTTACAGAAAAAATAATTATTTCGCTCTATTCTGAGGACTGTAACTTTTTTATTTTTTCGCTGATTATGCTGTATTGTGGCTCATTTTTTACGAGACAAGATGACGTTTTCAGCGCGGTACCATGTTTATTTATATCCGGCTTTTTGATCGCGTGTTATTCCACTTTTTGTTCGGCGGTATGACAATAAAGCATTGTTTTTTGCCTCGTTTTTTTAAATTTTTTACGGCGTTCACTGAAGGGGTTAACTAGTGGGTCAGTTTTATAGGTGGGGTTGTTACGGACACGATGATACTAAGTATGTGTTGTGTACTTTTATTTTTTTATTATTATTATTTAGATAAAGAAATGTATTTATGGGAACAATATATTTTTTTTATTTAGGATTTTTTTTGTTTTTTTTAATCATCTAAATATATTTTTTTTAACTTTATATTGTTGTCCCAGGGGGGGACATCACACTTTAAGGTCAGATTGCTGATCTGACACTTGGCACAGCACTGAGTCAGATCAGCGATCTGACAAGCAGGGCTGCAGGCTTACCAGCGCCTGCTCTGAGCAGGCGCTTGTAAGCCACCTCCCTGCAAGACCCGGAAGTAGCCCCGCGGCCATTTTGGATCTGGGGCCTGCAGGGAGGAGATGCTCGGTACAAGGTGAGCACATCGCCTTGTACCGAGGGTCTCAGGGAAGCACGCAGGGAGCCCCCTCCCTGCGCGATTGCTTCCCTATGCCCCCGGAACGCTGCGATCATGTTTGATCGCAGTGTTTCGGGGGTTAATGTGCCATGAGCGGTCCGTGACAGCTCCTGGCACATAGTGCCGGATGTCAGCTGCGATAATCATATGATGTACTATCCCGTCACTGTTAAATAAGTCCCAGGTCACCTCGACGGGATAGTACGTCATATGGGATTAAGGGGTTAAGTGCTGGATCAAATACCTTCTTTTAATAAAATAAATATATTAACTTTTATTCAAGAAAATACATTTGAAACACCATATTTCAATAGATAAAAATGATTTTTTTTTGTTTAACTTTTTTCACAGATTAATAAAAGAGTAATTTTTTAGAAGATAAAGCTTTTTATCTATGAGAGCTTAAAATGTTTTTACTCCACTGAATGAGCTCATAGAACAGACAATTCATATTACACACATTTTCCCTTCAGCTCACTAGAAAGGAGTGACCACCAGACACCCTTTCAATTCAAACATTTTGTTCAGCACAGGTTCTCGTCCCTCTTTCTCAGCAGGCACATTGTTTTTCTTTTTTTTCATTTATCTATTAATGTTCTTAAGACTTCTACGTCTCTTAATGAATCAAGGAGCATCTGACTCAAACATGTTCCCTCATCAAAACTGATCATAAACAATGCCAGTCTTCAAGAATCGGGGCCAAAAAGATTTGCCTTCTATCACTTTACTTAGCAATAACATTGGAAATTTAGGTTATTATGTTTTTAATTTATTAAACAAACAACAGATTTTTCAAAAAACTAAATATGCCGGCTCATCAAGTTGGGCGTTATTTAGTTTTTCTTTTTTAAAAAAAATGTGCACTGTTTTCAAACTTTTAATGTATATGCTCATAATACAGAATGTCATCACAAATCACAAATCAAATTGAATCACAAAAAATACTTAATTTTTGACAGTTCCAATATGTCGACATTATGTTGAAATAACTTTTTATCTGTCCATCTTTTTTTTTTTGGGGGGGGGGGACCTTGAGATGACATTAGTAGCAATTTGTGAAATTTTCATCCAAATTTCAGAAACCTATATTTAGGGGCCGATTTAGTTTTGAAGTGTCTTTGAGGGACCTTATATATTTACCTTCACCCCCTTAAATTGCACAATTTTAAAAAATGCATCTTTTATAAAATTCAACATAATGTTAAATAAGTTTGTTAACTCTTCGGTTGTTTAACATGATCTAAGGTGAAATGGAATGCATAAATTAAAAATTCATTGAATTCAATTAAATGTAGTTTAGGTGAAATTTTCATTTTCAAAAGGAGTAATAGGGGAAAAAAGCCCTTAAAAAGTTTTATACAATTTCTTCTGATTACGGAAACACCCTATATGTGGTCATTTACTTCCTGTTTCCATCACATTTGCAGAGCCTTCGAAGTGTTATTAATACAGAGGAATTATCGCAGAAGTGATATCATTTTTTTAAACTATGGTATACCACTCTAGCCATTTTTCAAGAAGTGTAGTGACTATTTGGACCCCAAATGTGGGATTTAAGGATGAGCGAACGTGCTCGGTGATGTTCGGTTAACACTTGAGTATCACGGTGCTCAGATGTACTTATTATTTGGCAAATATTGGGAGGTGCTCTATGTAAAACTCGAATCTCCGCATTTTTGGCCCCTGATACACAGCCAATAAGCATGCCAGAATTACCTGATGTTACTCTAATGCCGTAGCCATCTTGGTTGTGGCATTAATGTGATTGGATGTGATTGGATGGCTGTGTGACATCATCAGGGGTTATAAAAGAACAGGCACTGCCCAGCTTGGCACACTGACCCCATTGCACAGCTCTATGACCCTTCGTATGACAGACGAGACACAGATTAGATATTAGAAAAAACTTTTTGACAGTGAGGGTGATCAATGAGTGAAACAGGCTGCCACGAGAGGTGGTAAGTTCTCCTTCCATGGAAGTTTTCAAACAGAGGCTGGACAGACATCTGTCTGGGATGATTTAGTGAATCCTGCTTTGAGCAGGGTGTTGGACCAGATTACCCAAGAGGTTCCTTCCAACTCTACCATTATATGATTCTATGTATTGGAGGGGAAGAGTGCTTGTGTTAGACTATGTGAGCACAGTATAATGAATCAGTGTCCTGTATTGTTGATACTGTTGCTGAGGCTAAACCATCAAATTAACAGCCCTTCTAAGGACTAATTGTTTGCTTTGCTGCTTGTATCACATACAATCTGCATTTAGCCTAGGGAGGGGAAGAGAGTCTCAGCAGCAGGGAGAGTGATAGAATACAGTCTGTAAGAGGAGGTAGAATGGCGTGCACTTTTGCGTGAAGAGTTCTGAGGTGCTGGTAGAGTGGGATGAGGATCCCTGTTGATGAGAAATAACTAATCACCGCACACTCTTGGTGAATGCTTTGAGAAAAATTTATTATATAGCTCCTGGATGCAGTGGTATCACAATTTATCAATGTGGAATCGGTGCAGGAAGAAATAATATTTGTAAAGCAACATGAACATTTAACGTTTCGACCCTCACAGGGTCTTATTCATACAGTTGCTGTAAACAAGCTAGAGGAGGTTAAAAATTAGATGAAGATAGTTTGTATTGCAAGGGGTACCTTGCTTAGGTGGGTGTCCGGCGTTCCCGTGCCTTTGATAGGTGTTTGCTTTGTGGTACATTTCTGTCGCACATAACACTGCAAAAAAACGTTTAAACATTTTTTTCTTGATTAAATTTGATTGTTACGGACAGACCTGAGTTGGAGTCGTGATATTGCAACCACTAGGAGCAGCACCGGGAGGAATCATCGTCAAGAAATAGCCAGAGGTTGGTACACGAAGCAGCAGTAGAATCTTGATTATAAGCAGGTAGCATAGTTTGGATATAGCTACAGGTCGGTACACGGAGCAACAGTATAGTTTGGAGGATAAGCAGGTAATGCAGTCAGGATATAGCCAGAGGTTGGTGCACGGAACAGCAGTATAGTTGGGAAGATAGGCAGCAGGTGGAAAGAAGCTAGACTAATTGCTGGGAGATGAATAATCTCCCAAGAAAGGAAGTGCAGTGCTAGGTTTAATCAGGAGATCACAGGGTTGAGCCAATAAGGAACTCGGGGGTGGAGACAATCAAGAACTCAGGGTGGAGACAATTAGGAACCATACAGGTACTAGTATCTGGTTTAGCAAAGAACTGTCAAGTGAGCTGTCACATTATGGTGGTATTAATCTCCCAAAAACTGCTTTGCTGAAGGTGAACTTTTTTTCTTTTATTAAAAATTAACTTGATTTCAAGAGACCTAGCAATTACATAATGCATAAGGCATGCATTAAGAGATGGGGAAGTGGGAGTGCTGATGATGATGATGCACACACATGCCAAGGACAAGTGGCAAGTGTTACTATACCTGTTGCTGGAGCACAGGAAACATGACCATCTACGATAAATAGGTTCCTGTCCCTCCATGCAGGGAAGCATGGTACACCACTTCTGAATCCAGAGCACTGAGTACAGGTGGTCGGTTGGATAGCAGATAATGCTTCCTCCAGGCTTGGCAGCATTACGAAGTGTTCCACATGGTCCAGTCTTACCAACCTACAGTCTGGGTTACTTAATTCTCAGCCTGATCCTCCTTCCACCCACCTTTTTGAGTCCCAGGAGACTAGTGATCCCGCACTAGGACACTTCGAGGATTTCTTAACAACAACATGCATGATTCAGGTTTACTCTCAACCTGCATGATTCAAGAGGGACAGGAGGACATGCTGTTTAGTGATGCACAAAACAGAGCAGCCATGACCACAAGAAGATTATGGTAGAGAATAACAAATTTTGGCTAAGGAGGAAGATGGTGATGAGACACAGTTGCCACTCATTTTTGTTGTTGTTAAGTCATGAAGTCAGAAGAACCAGGGTGTGTGGGTCGAAGAAGAGGTGACGACCCAACCTGGGACGTTGTCATGCAGAACGAGGTCAGCAGTGCTTAGGGGGAGGGTTTGGCAGACAGAATGAGGCAGTCTTTTTTATAAAGAGAGTTCTGAGACAAAAAAAAAGACATTTGCAAAGATCGGCAGGGGCCTGACCACTACGAATCTAACCACCACAATGATCAGGCACATGTCATCTAAGCACCCGAATCCGTGGGCCAAACTTCTGGGTTCACTATTGGTTCCATCAGGTGACACAATTGCCTCTTCCCCTTTGCTAAGTGCTTCCCAATCCCTTGTTCAAAACACTGGTGCAGATGCCTTCTGCCCTGCACCTATCCTTTCACATTCTGATTTACCATCATCAGGCAATTCCAAATCCTTGTCCCAGCACATCATTCAGCTGTCCCTACCCCACGCATTGGAACGAAAGAAAAAGTTTTCAGCCTACCACCCAAAGGCTAAAAGGCTAAGCGTACAAATTTTCAGGCTGCTTGCCATGAAAATGTTGCCTTTTCGGCTTATTCACAAGTAGGATTTCAACTCATGGCGGCAGCCGTCCCTCGGTACTCAGTCCCCAGCCCCCACTTTTTATCCCAATGTGGTGTCACCACCTTGTACCAGCACGTGTCCAGGAACATCACTTGTTCCCTCTAATAAGCAGGAGCTAGGTGGAGGCAGGTTGAAGCTCCTTAACATTGAATTCATAGTACAGTAAGAGTCGAGGCACACCAAGTCTATGTCAATAATCCATCACCTGCTGTAATTAGACAACACTCACAGCAGAGCAAGTGCAGTTTGGCGAGACTCTTCTGCTTAATTGTGCTATCAAATACCAGTCAAATGTTGCGCTATCTCTGGTGGTCCCATAGACACTATAGAAGCAGAAGTATACATGATCGACCACTGGTCAATTCACTCTGGGCTTTTCAGAGCTCCAATTCTAAGAATCAGTGGCTGTCTCTGTTTTTGGTCCACCAGCTACTGGGAAGTTATCCCGATTACTTCCAGTCTTGGTAGAACCCCTTTTAAGTCCTCATACAGATTGTGCAACTTATGTCACAGGTCTAAGTCTGTGTGACTTCAGACTTATGAATCAACTCAGCACAGGCACTGTGCTCTGTAAGTATTCACTGATTTCTGAGTATGGAACAGTGGTGGTGTATGTGATATGCATATTCCCAGCTAGAGTCAGTCTACTATGAGTGGCTTCGTTCCATACACTTGTAGAGAGCAAGGCTGCGGGTAGGCCCCGTCACCGGCAGCTAAATAAGGAATGGATGGAGCGAGCATCCAACCTGCCACATAATTTTGTAATGGAGACAAAATTTCCTCATTGAGGAAAATATTTCCCCAATCTGCCGATTGTTCAAGAGTTGGGACACCCACAGGTCAGCAAGTTGTCACCTATCCTGCGAATAAGTGGTAACTTGTCCTTTTTTGATACTATCTCCTTGTAAGTGTCATGTCACACTCGATGACTCATAGGTACAACAAGTCACATAGATAGCAATCAATTATTGGCAATTTAAAGGGAATCTGTCAGCAGGATTTCATACCCCAGCAATTTTGTACACACATGTAGAGCTATGAAAGACAAGTCCAGCAATACCTTTATATGGTCAGTCCTTTCCAATGTCACTCAGAAATAAGCACTTAAAGGGAAGGTACCGCGTTTGTAGATCATTAATAAATCACTGTAATGTAGCATAACATGCTGCTATAACCATGTTTTAAATGCATGTGAAACAGATTTCGTGTGTTATATGCATTTAAAGAAGGCACTGGGGGTTGACATCTTGGTTTCACAGCAGTTCACGACACTAACAATGTCATATTACGGCACCCCATGGACGTAGGAGATAATAGACCGGCGTTGACCCTATCTCTAACATTGCAGCAGCATCAGCAGTGAGCTGGGCACGCCTCTGTGGGCTGCACAACTCACTGCTGTAGATGTGACTAGCTGCCATTTTATTATAGCCCAGTGCTATCTGCCGAGCTCCACTTACTCTCTATCGTAGGACAGAAGCGCTCACTGGAGCCGGAGGATGGAGAGTGCGGGTGACTTACCTCCCTGCTCCTCTGAACTCCAGACATTTTGCGTCCTGGGCAGACATCCTCTGTTCCTCACATGCTGCCCTGTGTGCTTCTCCTGCTCTGTCTCTGCCTCCTCACACACAGACCCTGTGATCTCTGGTAAGCTGCATTCACAGCCTGCAGAGAGGGAGCTGACACCTGGAGAAAGAGCAGAAGAGCTGACAGGACAGGGATCAAGGTGGGGGAAGGGGGATGGCAAGAATGTTAGTCACAAAACAGGGGAGACATAGCATGCACACAACAGGGATCACATACCCTTCCCCCATATATCTCTCCTGTGATCTCCCATAGGCCAGCACACTGCTCTCCTGAAATATTCTGTGCTGCAGTCGCCCTGCTCCTTCCCCCATATATCTCCCTCTGTGACCCTGGAGGTGACTGTCTCTCCCCATGGGTGCTGTCTCTCTCCCCATGTGTGCTCTCCATCCCCCTGTGCCTGTTCGCTCTCCCTCCTATGTACTCCTCTCCCCCTGCATGTCTTTCCCCATTGCACACACAGCTCAGTGCTTGCGATAACAGGAGCTGCGGGGGTCATGCTGTCACATGTCAACATGACCCCCACAGCTGTGACTGTCACCTGCAGTAACACTACCGCCGGTATTGTCGGTCACAGCGCTGTGGGATCATGCTGGCAGATGTCAGTGTGATTCCGCAGCTGACTGTGACCTGCAGCGGTGACTTGCGGTAAAAAAGCAGGCGCGGACCGATGAGACTACTGCTCCCATTGGGCTATGTCTGATGGGAGAGTAGTATCATCTGCCGCTACCTGTGCTCACAGTTAAAAAAAAAAAAAAGTTACATTACATACACATTCACATAAAAATAATAAAAAATTATACTCACGGCGGCGCAGTGATCCACTGCAGGGGGCGATCTCATCCTGTCAGTCTATCGCCGGCTGTCTTTGAGAGCAGTCATATCACTGATGTGACTGCTCTCAAAGTGATCAGGATCGTCGTGGGACATTATGGATTATCTTCTCGGCAGGCAGGTGAGGAATATTTGTGGTTTATTTTATTTTTGTTGCAGGAGACGAGGACGAGGGATTCGGGGATTATGCGTTCGGTAAGTATAGTTTAATTAAGATTAAGAAAGGACTTTATTCGGGCTGTGTCTTTATTTACAATACAACTATAGGATTAGTAATGGATAGGTGTCTCATATACGCCTCTCCATTACTAAGCTGTGGGTTTGATGTCACCTGACAATAGAAAGGTGACATCAACCCAACAAATATGAAACCAACTTGCCACCGCTACAGGGCAAGTGGGAAGAGCCGGGCAAAGTGCCAGAAAAGACGCATCTAGTAGATGCGCCATTTCTGGGGCGGCTGAGAGCTGATGGTTTTTAGCCTGGGGGGGCAATATCCATGGCCCCTTCCTAGGCTATTAATATCCTGCAGCTGTTTGCATAACCTTTGCTGGTTATTATAGGGGGACCCCATGGTAATTCTACATGTCTCACTCATAATTCTACATGTCTCTCTCCCATCAGTCTTTCTCAGCCATACCAATGTATCTCTCCCCTCCCTCCACATTGCCTGGCCATTCACTGCAGACCTGGATCTCCTTCTTATCTTACTGAGGGATGAGTCACAGACAGCTCCGCTCAGATAATGCTGCTCCATACACACCACATGTCTTCACTCTTCCTCCAGTCCACCATGCTGCTGAGCCCACTGTGTTCTGCTCTTCTGTAAACTCTGTAGCTGTGTTTCTGATGCAGTAACTGCTGGTGATAGCAGATCACAGGGAAGTCACACACAAAATGGCGCTGCCCTGTGATGCTGCTCTTCATTCTGCCCTCTCATTAATGGAGGTGATAACTGGCGATATAAAAATAGTACTCAACATGTCTTTGAAAAATCTACATGTAAATAGTTTTACATGTGAAATCATGCTGACATGTAAAGCTCATGGCTCAATCTACTGCATGGTTCACAACGGGAATAAATGTTGATCAGTAAAAAAATGGAAAAATACAGCATCTCGGTATATAAAGCAGTAAATGGCAGACAAAATCACAGGTATTTAATTGTTCAACACAGAAGCTTTTGAAAGGAATGTGGCATTTCATGTGATGTTGGCTAAATAAAACAGCTTGAAAATAAAGGTTCTCTTCTTAAATGACAGCACCCGGACATCTTGAAAATGGTGACAAATTGATACACTAAATATACTGGAATTTTTTATAACCATTAATGATTCTTAATACCATTTAGCTTTTTTATGTAGTGTTAAGATGTATAATTTTCTTTTTATTACTGGATTGGGAATTATGTGGACTGTGTCAAGGAGTAAGATCTAGAGATGAGCGAATATGTTGAGAAAATGGTCGCCAAACATAAATTCGGTATGAATATGGCACAATCGGATTTGTGATCGGAAACAAGAGCATTTTTTCTTAAAATCGGGAAAAGTTGGTAAAATTCGGTAAAAGTGAGAGAAAAATAATTGGGTTGCCACTAAAGCATTTTAAAGTAGATAATATAAATATAGATAGATAGTTAAGCCATGTACAGTAAAATCACAGCAGGACCCGACAGTATAGAACAGATGGATTACATACAGTATATACACATAAAATAAAAAGATATATAGATTTCAGTGACATACACAGTTAGTACAGTTCGTGTGCAGCTTACTGTACATGTATTTAATTATTAAAAGATGACTTTTCAGAAAAAATGGCGTGGGCTCCTATGTAATTTTCTTAGGCTACGTTCACATTTGCGGTCAGCGCCGCAGCGTCGGGCGCCGCAGCGGCGCCGCATGCGTCATGCGCCCCTATACTTAACATGGGGGCGCATGGACATGCGTTGTGCTGCGTTTTGCGCCGCATGGCCGCAAGCGTTGGACGCAAGAAACGCTTCAAGTTGCATTTTTTTTGCGTCCAACTTGCGGGCAAAAACGACGCATGCGGCGCAAAACGCAGCGTTTTAGCGTGCGTTTTACCGCGTTTTTGTTTGCGTTGTGCGCTGCGGCGCCGACGCTGCGGCGCACAACGCAAATGTGAACGTAGCCTTAACCAGCAGAGGGAAAGCCGACGGCTGGGGCAGATCTTTATAGTCTGGGAAGGGGGTAATACCCATGGAGCTTCCCAGGCTATTAATATCAGCTCACAGCCGCATTCTTAGCCTTTTCTGGCTATTAACCCCTTCATGACCTTGGGATTTTCCGTTTTCTGTGTTCGTTTTTCGCTCCCCTCCTTTCCAAAGCCATGTGAGGGCTTATTTTTTGCGGGACGAGTTGTACTTTTGAACGACATCATTGGTTTTAGCATGTTGTGTACCAGAAAACGGGAAAAAAATTCCAAGTGCGGTGAAATTGCAAAAAAAGTGCAGTCCCACACTTGTTTTTTGTTTGGCTTTTTTTCTAGGTTCACTAAATGCTAAAACTGACCTGACATTATGATTCTGCAGGTCATTGCGAGTTCATAGACACCTAACATGACTTGTTTTTTTTTATCTAAGTGGTGAAAAAAAATTCCAAACTTTGCTAAAAAAAAAAAAAAAGCGCCATTTTTTGATACCCGTAGCGTCTCCATTTTTTATGATCTGGGGTTGGGTGAGGGCTTATTTATTGTGTGCCGAGCTGGCATTTTTAATTATATAATTTCGGTATCAGATAGGTTCTTTTGATCACCCGTTATTGCATTTTAATGCAATATCGCTGCGACCAAAAAAAGTAATTCTGGCGTTTCTAATTTTTTTTCTTGCTACGCTGTTTAGCGATCAGGTTAATGCTTTTTTTATTGATAGATTGAGCGATTCTGAACGCGACGATACCAAATATGTGTAGGTTTGATTTTTTTTTATTGATTTATTTTGAATGGGGCGAAAGGGGGGTGATTTAAACATTTATATTTTTTTATTTTTTTCACATTTTTTTTACTTTTTTTTTTACTTTTGCCATGCTTCAATAGCCTCCATGGGAGACTAGACGCTGGCCCAATGCGATCGGCTCTGCTACATAGCAGCTATCATCAGATCGCTGCTATGTAGCTGAAATGCAGGTGTGCTATGAGCGCCGACCACAGGGTGGCACTCACAGCTACCGGGGATCAGTAACCATAGATGTCTCAAGGACCTCTATGGTTACAATGCAGAAGCATCGCCAACCCCCGGTCATGTGACGGGGGTCGGTGATGCGCTCATTTCCGGCCGCCCGGCCGGAAGCGCCGGTTAAATACCGCTGTCTGCGTTTGGGCAGATCGCGATTCTGCCCGCGCCTATTGCGGGCACATGTCAGCTATTCAAAGCAGTGCTCATTTCATTTTGGTGCTGGTGCTGTGCAGCGGCCATTGTTGCTGTGGCTTTGTGCTGGGGGGGCGGCACGATCTGGAGTCATGGGGTCTCAGTCTTGCAACATGGGTGCTGTGGGGCAACAGGCCATCCGCCCTGCTGGTCCATTGCCGCTGTGGCGGTGGTCGCCGCACGTCTCCGCTCCATTAGGGTGGTAGGACCCACTACGAGGTTTGCCGTGACATGGCAGTGGGCTTCATACAGTCTAATCAGAATGTTAAACTGAAAACCTCATATTCAGTTATATAAATTTTTGCCTAGCGGCTTTAGATCAACTTATGATTTTTGTGTCATGCTCGCGCCCAGAGTGGTTGGCGCAGGCGTGCGGGGGAGTGGCCCCACTGGACCACAGACCAAACCTCCCTGGAAGGGGCGTAACTAAGTAGCTTCCTAGGTGTTCGCTGGAGCCTCTGATGGTGAGGTCAGACTTGTGCAATAGGAAGCTACCAGGTACCACTCCAGGGTGGAGTCTGGTTGTGGCTGCTGATCCCACTGGGGAAGAGACAAGCAAGCGGGCACGGCTGGCACATAGGCAGGCAGACGGGTACAACAGGAACACTGTCAGGCAGGCGGGCACGGCTGGCTCTCTGGTAGGCAGGCGGACAAGACTGGTACACTGGAAGAACCGGTAGGGACCGGTCTGCAGCAGGTATGTAGAACGGGTAAGAATCTGTTCAGACACGAGGACCTAGGAATAAGTAGATAAAGACCGCAAGAGTGGATGCAGAGCGAAAGCACAGGAGCTAGAGCCTAGAACAGAAATGCAGGAGGCAGAGCCAAGAGCAGGAGGCGGAGCCAAGTGCAAAATCGCAGGAGGCGGAGCCAAGTGCTGGAGGCGGAGCCAAGTGCAGACAGGCAGGAGGCGGAGCCAAGTGCTGGAGAGGTAGAACCGCAAGGAACGGAGCCAGGTAGAACTGCAAGGAGCGGAGCCAGGTAGAACCGCAAGGAGCGGAGCCAGGTAGAACCGCAAGGAGCGGAGCCAGGTAGAACTGCAAGGAGCGGAGCCAGGTAGAACCGCAAGGAGCGGAGCCAGGTAGAACCGCAAGGAGCGGAGCCAGGTAGAACCGCAAGGAGCGGAGCCAGGTAGAACCGCAAGGAGCGGAGCCAGGTAGAACCGCAAGGAGCGGAGCGGTGCTGCGGGAGGGGTCTCTGCAGCAAAGCTGAGCAGAGCCACAAAGAATGTGGAGAGAAGCTGCAGCAAGGGATAACTGCAACAGCAGAAGATAAGCTGAGTAGAAAGGAGCAGAAACGCAGAAGTGAGGAGCAGAGGTAAAGACACAAAGGTTCAGAGCAGGCAGAGCTGCAAGAGTGCGGAGTGAAAGCAGACTGAGGATACAAGGAAAGACAACAGGGAAGGAAGCCAAAGACTAGGAGACCGAGGTAAGACTAAGTACAGACAAGGCAATGGAACAAGACTAGTGTTGAGCATTCCGATACCGCAAGTATCGGGTATCGGCCGATACTTGCGGTATCGGAATTCCGATACCGGGATTCCGATACTTGCCGCGTATCGGATACCGGAATCGGAAGTTCCCAGATTCAAAATGCACAAATTCATCCAATGAGAATGATTCCAAGTGTGGGCACATCCTGTTCAGCATGGAGGGCATGAAACTACTGGCAAGGCTGTGATTGGCTGCTGAAATGATGTCATGATGCAGTTTAAAAGTCGCTGGCGCCATTTTGCGATCACTCTGCTGTGAATTCAGTTAGTGACAGGACACTGTTTGCTGACTGAGGGCCAGTTTAGAGATAGCGATTTGCTTCTTTGTGCTTTTCAAAGGCTAATTTAGCAACCGCTGTGTTCACCTACTATTCACCTTGCTTTTGCCTTGTAGCGCTGTTTTCACAGCGATCTGCAAGGTCTGTGTGTGTGTGTGTGTGTGTGTGTGAGTGCAGCCCCCTCTCTAGTCTGAGTGCAGCCACATAGGCCATCCATAGCTGGTTGTATTCAGTTCAGGGAGGGTGGTTCATTGCCTCACACTGTTCTTTTTTTTTTTTTTTTCCAAGTAGTGTAGTCTGCTGCTAATTTTTTCAAAACAATTCTATTAGTGTCTTTCCACCCGTCTCCAGCTAATTTGTGGAAAAACACTACATAGGATAACGTAGAGGAGGGTTTTTGGGCCTTGCAGCGCCGTTTACGGCTGTCTGCACGGTCTCCGTGTGACTGCAGCTCGCCCTGTAGTCTGTGAGCAGCCATAGCCTGGTTGTCTCCAGCTCAGGGTTATTCACTGCGTCATACCGCCAAATCAATTTTCATTTTGTTTTAAGTAGTGCAGGCTGCTGCACATTTTTTCAAAAAATTCCTATTAGTGTCTTTCCACCCGTCTCCAGCTAATTTGTGGAAAAACACTACATAGGATAACGTAGAGGAGGGTTTTTGGGCCTTGCAGCACCGTTTACGGCTTCCTGCACGGTCTCCGTGTGACTGCAGCTCGCCCTGTAGTCTGTGAGCAGCCATAGCCTGGTTGTCTCCAGCTCAGGGTTCTTCACTGCGTCATACCGCCAAATCAATTTTCATTTTGTTTTAAGTAGTGCAGGCTGCTGCACATTTTTTCAAAAAATTCCTATTAGTGTCTTTCCACCCGTCTCCAGCTAACTTGTGGAAAAACACTACATAGGATAACGTAGAGGAGGGTTTTTTGGCATTGCAGCGCTGTTTACGGCTGTCTGCACGGTCTCCGTGTGACTGCAGCTCTATCTGTTGTCAGTTCAGCCCCCAAAAAATAAATAAATAATAAAGTTCACCAAACACACCAGTGACACCACTTTACATTTGTGTAGGCCACATTAGCTCATATTAAAGTCTAGTCCACACTTTAGAAAATTAGTGTTTCTTATACCTGTTAGGAGGAGTTGTTCAGAAATAAGCACACAAAGCCGTTAGTACTTTTCTGCTTATCTTTATCAGTCACCCAAGATGAAGAAGGCAGTGAGTAAGGCACGTGGGCGTGGGCGCGGAGCAGGGAGGGGACGTGGGGATTCTGTGCCTGCTGCGGGCACCGGTGACTCATCAGCACCCACTTTCACAAGGGAACAGTCATTCATGCGCAGCTTTGTCGCAGAGCGCCGTACACCGCTGCTGCGTGAAGAACAAATTGAAGCCGTTGTCGGATGGATGGCAGCTAATGCATCAACTTCAATTAGTGCCACATCCTCTCAGACACAGAGCACTGGAGAGCAGCCATCTGTCTCTTCACCACCTGCCAAATTGCCCAGGCAGACAGAGAGCCCAGGACAGGAGCCGTCTCTACTTCTGTTCTCTGAATCTCTTGGCTTGGAAACAGGGGGCCAGCCAAGCAGCATTGGAGAAATGGAAGAAGAGGCAGGGTGCAGTGATGCCCAACAGCTTTTTCTCTCTTCCTCTGAAGAGGCGGGTGGGCCAGTGGCTCCGTTCACCACATCGCAGGCCGCATCAGCTGATGATGACACTCAGGTGCCACTTACTGGTGCGTGCTCTGCTGCTGAGACTACCCAGGAGGAGCAGTTGGGGGCAGAGGGTAGTGTAGATGATGAGGTCCTTGACCCATCTTGGCGTGAGGGACAGGAAGGTGGTGGGAGCAGCTCTGAAGAAGAGATTCCCCGTACGGCCCAAAGAGGGAGAGGGAGGGGGAAGACTGCGGATCCTGCAGCCTCCGCTTTGGCACCCGTTAGGAGCATGTCTCTTCCAAAAGCCAAAAAGGGCGCTCCCAAGACTTGCAGTGCCTGGTCCTTTTTTGACACAGTTGCAGCTGACATTTGCTATGTCAAATGCAAGGTGTGTCATCACAAAGTCAAAAGAGGTCGAAATGTCAGCAACCTCAATACCTCCAACATGTGGAAACATGTGCGCACCAGGCACCCGGCGGAGTTAGAAAAACACACTGAAGAGCTAGGCCAACCAACAGCGGCAGCTACCACCTCTTCAGCTCGTGTTGCCTCTTCCTCCAGCTCACACGCAGCTGGTTCAGCTTCCTCCCAGGATCGCCGTGGAAGAACCTCTGGCCCTGTTGTCCAGGGACCCGCTGTAATTCCACCCGCAGCACCACTTTCCCAGTCATCCACACACTCCCAGCCCAGTCTACAGCCATCGGTAGTACAGGCATGGGAGAAAAGGCGGCCTTTCTCGTCAAACCACCCACGAGCACAGGCTCTGACTGCAGGCATTGCCAAACTTCTGTCACTGGAAATGCTGTCATTCAGGCTGGTGGAGACTGACAGCTTCCGTGACTTGATGTCATTGGCAGTCCCACAGTACAATGTGCCCAGCTGCTTTTACTTCAGCAGGCAAGCCGTCCCTGCCCTGCACAAGCATGTGGAGGGACACATAAAACACGCGCTACTGAACGCCGTCAGTAGCAAGGTCCACCTCACCACCGATGCGTGGACCAGTCAACATGGACAGGGGCGATACCTTTCCCTCACTGCCCATTGGGTTAATGTCGTTGAGCCGGGTACAGACCGTGCGAGTGGCGCAGGACGTGTCCTGCCCACTCCAAGGATTGCAGGAATCCATTCTGTACGCACTGACTCCTCCTCCTACACCAGTTCCTCAGAATCATCGCTGCAGGAGCCGTCACAGTCCACCTTCACATGGACCCGTGATGAACGTGTACCTGTTACGACCGACATGAGCACAGCCGTGGCCAAACGTCAACAGGCCGTCTTGAAATTAATTTATTTGGGGAATCGAAGCCACACAGCGCAGGAGCTCTGGAATGCCATCAAGCAGGAGAGCGATGTGTGGTTTGTGCCAGCGAATCTCCAGCCAGGCATGGTAGTGTGTGATAATGGCCGAAATCTGGTGGCAGCTCTGGGCCTCGGCAACCTCACTCACATCCCATGTCTGGCACATGTGCTCAATTTGGTCGTGCAGAGTTTTCTGAGGGACTATCCGGATCTTGATGCACTGCTGCACAAGGTCCGCCTAGAGTGTGCTCACTTGCGGCGTTCCAGCACGGCAAAAGCGCGCATTGCGGCTCTGCAGCGCCGACACCGCCTGCCGGAACATCGCATCATATGTGACCTACCTACCAGGTGGAATTCCACGTTACATATGTTGGAGCGGTTGTGTGAGCAGCAGCAAGCTGTAATGGAGTACCAGCTGCTTCAGGCGCAAAGAAGTCGCACTCAGCGCCGTACAGACTTCACAACCACAGAGTGGGCCACTATGAATGACGTCTGCCAGGTTTTGCGTCCCTTTGATTATTCCACGCGGATGGCGAGTGCAGATGATGCACTAGTCAGCATGACTGTCCCCCTTATCTGCCTGCTTGAAAAATCACTGCAAGCGCTAAGGGATGATGTTGTGGAAGAGGTGGAGAATGAGGATTCAGCATTTCCATCATCTTCTGGACAGTCAGCGCCATGTGGTTCCTCACAAACGCGTAGGCAGGGGACAGTTTGTGAGGAGGATGAGGAGGAGTCAATGGAGGAGGAAGACATCCATCCAGAGGAGGGAGTTACACAATTGTCCAGTACTCAGTGTGTACAGCGAGGGTGGGGTGATGACGAGCGGGCAGAGATCACGCCTCCAGCAGGGGACAGCGTTTCTTGGGCAGTTGGCAGTCTGCAGCACATGGTGGATTACATGCTGCAGTGCCTGAGAAACGACCGCCGCATCGCCCACATTCTCAACATGTCTGATTATTGGGTGTTCACCCTCCTCGATCCTCGCTACCGGGACAACGTAGAAAGCCTCATCACACCGTTGAACCGGGAGCGAAAAATGCGGGAGTACCAAGACACACTGGTGAATTCCATCATCTTCTCCATTCCAACTGAGAGAAGTGCTGCTAGTGCATTCCAAAGCAGCTCAGTGCGTCCAGGCAGTGGTGGAGGCTCTGCACAAAGAGGGAGCAGAAGCAGTGCCTCTGCCCAAGGCAAGACCAGTATGGCCCAACTGTGGCACAGTTTTCTGTGCCCGCCACAAAAGTCTACACCATCACAGACGGCTCCAGTCAGCAGGAGGCAACGGTTCTGTCAGATGGTGACAGACTACATGTCTTGCCCTCTTGCTGTACTCCCAGACGGCTCTTCCCCTTTCAAGTTTTGGGTCTCAAAGCTGGATACATGGCCAGAGCTAAGCCAGTATGCATTGGAGGTGCTGTCTTGCCCTGCGGCCAGTGTATTATCGGAACGTGTCTTTAGTGCTGCAGGTGGTGTACTAACTGACCGTCGCATGCGACTATCCTCCGATAACGTTGACCTGCTTACTTTCCTGAAAATGAACAAGGCCTGGATCTCGCAGGAATTTGCCACTCCTCCTCCTGATTAAATAATTAGGTGACTGTCTACAGTATCCAGGTCTCCTGTTGTGTTCATCTTTCTACCACCTGAACTTAAATTCCTGGGCTCCAACACCGCCAGTTGAGGCTCAGAAGTGCCGTCTGCACAGTCAAAACATACGACCCAGTGTTATTGGGTTTCAGTAACGTCAGCTGATCCCCAGCTGTGTAGCCGGCAATGTGTCCTGCGACCGCCACGCTGACACAACAACTGAAATGTAAGGGAACCTGTCCCCCCCCCCCCAAGGCGTTTGTTACTGAAAAAGCCACCTTGTACAGCAGTAATGCTGCACAAGGAAAAGGTAGCTATTTTTGTTTAGCTACTTGCACACGCAGAACTTAACACTTATAAAATGTGTCCACTGATACCGTAAAACCGTCCCGGAGGTGGGACTTTCCTTCATAATATGACGCAGCACAGCCGTCATTCCTACCCCCTTGGCGCCGTGCCCCGGCTCCTCAGCGTTGTTTGATTCCGTCCCGGAGCCTGCGCTGTTATGTTATCCCTTGGCCAGGCACACTTAGCGCTGCCCGTCTTCTGACATCATTTGGTGTCAGGATGGCTGCGCCTGTGCGTCCGCGCTGGCCGAGAGCCCACCTCGCAGTGTCTTCTGATTTAATCCCACTGGGGGCCTGAGATCCATGGACATGTGCAGTGCATATCTGAACCTCCACCTCTCACTCATCTCCCTACGGCTTCTTCAGACTGTGCGGTGTCAGCTGGTCCCTAATAGCATGCCACGGCCGTGACACCGCACAGTCTTAAGAAGCCGTAGGGAGGGGAGTGAGAGGCGAGGATATGCACTGCGCATGGCCACGGATCCCAGGCCCGCGGTGGGATTACATTAGACGACACTGCGAGGCGGGCTCTCGGCCAGCGCGGCCGCACAGGCGCAGCCAGCCTGACACCAAATGATGTCAGAAGATGGGCAGCGCTAAGTGTGCCTGGCCAAGGGATAACATAACAGCGCATGCTCCGGGACGGAATCAAACAACGCTGAGGAGCCGGGGAACGGCGCCAAGGAGGTAGGAATGACGGCTGTGCTGCGTCATATTACGAAGGAAAGTCCCACCTCCGGGACGGTCACACGGTATCAGGGGACACATTTTATAAGTGTTTAGTGTTGGCTCCAACACCGCTAGTTGCCGTCCAGTTGTGCTGTCCGCACAGTCAACAGTCCCTCCTCTGTTATTGGGGTTCAATAACGTCAGCTGTTCCCCTGCTGTGTGTGTGGCAATCCCTCCTACCTCCTCCACCTCCACCTCCCCCTCCTGTCCCTGGGCTCCAACACCGCTAGTTGTTGCCTGGTAGTGCTGTACGCACAGTCAACAGTCCCTCCTCTGTTATTGGGGTTCAGTAACGTCAGCTGTTCCCCTGCTGTGTGTGTGGCAATCCCTCCTACCTCCTCCACCTCCACCTCCCCCTCCTGTCCCTGGGCTCCAACACCGCTAGTTGCCATCCAGTAGTGCTGTACGCACAGTCAACAGTCCCTCCTCTGTTATTGGGGTTCAGTAACGTCAGCTGTTCCCCTGCTGTGTGTGTGGCAATCCCTCCTACCTCCTCCTACCTCCTCCACCTCCTCCTCCTCCACCTGTCCCTGGGCTCCAACACCGCTAGTTGCCGTCCAGAAGTGCTGTCCGCACAGAGCCAAACACCTCGCCAATGTGTTAGTGGGGTTCAGCACCGCCAGCTGTTCCCCTGCTGTGTATACGGCAACGTGTACTGCGACCGCCACGCAGGCACAACAAGTTAAATTTAAGGGAACCTGTCCCCCCCCCAGGCGTTTGTTACTGAAGGAGCCACCTTGTGCAGCAGTAATGATGCAAAGGGAAAAAGTGCCTCTTTTCGTGGTGCTCCTTGCACATGCTGAACCTAACACTTATGAAAAGTGTCCCCTCCTACCGTGATACCGTCCGGTTGGTGGAACTTTCCTTTGTGATGTGACGCAGCACAGCCGTCATTCTTACCCCCTTGGCGCCGTGCGCCGCCTCCTCAGCGTTGTTTGAATCAGTCCCGGAGCCTGCGCTGTTAGGTTAGCCCTTGGCCATGCACACATTTTGCGCTGCCCGTCTTCTGACATCATTTGGTGTCAGGCTGGCTGCGCCTGTGCGGCCGCGCTGGCCGAGATCCCGCCTCGTACTGTCTTCTGATTTAATCCCACTGGGGGCCTGAGATCCATGGACATGCGCAGTGCATATCTGAACCTCCACCTCTCACTCATCTCCCTACGGCTTCTTCAAACTGTGCGAAGTCTGAAGAAGCCGTAGGGAGGGGAGTGAGAGGCGAGGATATGCACTGCGCATGGCCACGGATCTCAGGCCCCCAGTGGGATTAAATCAGAAGACAGTACGAGGCGGGATCTCGGCCAGCGCGGCCACACGGGCACAGCCAGCCTGACACCAAATGATGTCAGAAGACGGGCAGCGCAAAATGTGTGCATGGCCAAGGGCTAACCTAACAGCACAGGCTCCGGGACTGATTCAAACAACGCTGAGGAGGCGGCGCACGGCGCCAAGGGGGTAAGAATGACGGCTGTGCTGCGTCACATCACAAAGGAAAGTTCCACCTACCGGACGGTATCACGATAGGAGGGGACACTTTTCATAAGTGTTAGGTTCAGCATGTGCAAGGACCATAATTAAAAGAGCTAAGTTTACCTTTTCCAGCATTAGTGCTGTACACGATGGCTCTTTCAGCTACAAACGCCTGGGGGGGGGTTAAAGTTTCCCTTTCAACTTGCTCCAGTGCAGGCTTCGGCCTACACTATGCTCCCTCTCCTCCTCCTGCTGACCCTGGGCTCTAACACCGCCAGTTGGGGCCCAGATGTGCTAGCTGCACAGAGCCAAACACCAGCCAATGTGTCAGTGGGGTTCAGCACCGCCAGCTGTTCCCCTGCTGTGTAGCCAGCAACGTGTCCTGCAACAGCCATGCAGACACAAGAACTGAAATTGAAGGAAACCTGTCCCCCCTCCCCCAGGCGTTTTTACGTTTTACAGCCACCTTGTACGACAGTAATGCTGCATGTGTGCAAGGTGGCTCAGAAACTTATTCTCCTTGCCCATGTTGAAGTGAACACGTCTAAAAATGAGTCCTCTGCGACCATTAAAACGTCCCTCAGGTGTGATTTTCCTTTGTATTGACACGCAACAAGCTCCTTGGTAGCGCTGCCCGTCTTCTGGCATCATTGTTTGGCTGCCTGCGCCTCTGCGGCCGCCTTGCCCCATACAACGCCCCTCGGTGTCTTATTTATTGGGACTGCGAGGGTGTGATTGATGGGCATGAACGGTGCATTTCTTCGCCTGTCCCTCATCTCCATCCGCCTTCTTCGGACTGTGCGTCTTCATGGCCGTGGCATGCGATAAGGGATCAGCTGACGCCGCATAGTCTGAAGCGGGTGTAAGAACCCAAGCGAGAGGCGAACATATGTACTGCGCCAGGCCATGAATCCCAGCCCCGCAGTGTTTTAACAATGTTAAGACACTGGGGGGCTGGGATTCATGGTCATCGCAAACCGCAACGGCCGACATAACATGATGTCAGAGGATGGGCAGCGCTAACAGCGCAAGGCCAAGGGATAACACAAAAGCGCAGACTCCTGTGCAACAAATAACGATGCTCAGGAGGCCGCGCAAAGCACCAAGGTGGCATTTTTGCCAGCTGTACTGCGTCTCTTTACGAAGGGAACTCACGCCTCAAAATCAGTTTGACTGTGTAAGGGCCTAAATGTTATACGTGTTCCTTTCAGCGTGTGCAAGGAGCAAAATTAAAAGAGCAACCTTTGACTTGTGCAGCATTACTGCTGCATAAGCTGTGGCTCTTCTACTTTGTAACACCTGAGGGGGGGTTAAAGGTTACCTTTGAAATTGGTTCTATTAGGCTTCGGCCTACACTCTGCTCCCCCTGCATAGCCCGGGCTCCAACACCGCCAGTTGGGGCCCGGTACTGCTAGCTGCACAGAGCCAAACACCAGCCAATGTGTCAGTGGGGTTCAGCACCGCCAGCTGTTCCCCTGCTGTGCAGCCGGCAACATGTCCTGCAACAGCCACGCAGGCACAACAGACCCAAAGCTGCCGCCAGTGCAGGCTTCGGACTACACTCTGCTCCATCTCCTCCTCCTGCTGACCCTGGACTCTAACACCGCCAGTTGGGGCCCGGTACTGCTAGCTGCACAGAGAAAAACACCAGCCAATGTGTCAGTGGGGTTTAGCACCGCCAGCTGTTCCCCTGCTGTGTAGCCGGCATCGTGTCCTGCAAAAGCCACGCAGACACAAGAACTGAAATTGAAGGGATCCTGTCCCCCCTCCCCCAGGCGTTTGTACGTTTTACAGCCACCTTGTACAGTGGTAATGCTGCATGTGTGCAAGGTGGCTCATAAACGTATTCTCCTCGCCCATGTGGAACTGAAAACACGTCTAAAATGTGTCCTCTGTGTGACCATTTAACCGTCCCGGTGGTGTGACTTTCCTTTGTAATGACACGCTGCAACCCCCTTGGTAGCGCTGCCTGTCTTCTGGCATCATTGTTTGGCTGCCTGCGCCTCTGCGGCCGCCCTGACCCACACAACGCCCCTCGGTGTCTTATTTATTGGGACTGCGAGGGTGTGATTGATGGGCATGAGCAGTGCATCAGTTCGCCTGTCCCTCATCTCCTTCCGCCTTCTTCAGACTGTGCGGCTTCATGGCCATGGCATGCGATAAGGGATCAGCTGACGCCGCACAGTCTGAAGCGGGTGTAAGGACCCGAGTGTGAGAGGCGAACATATGTGCTGCGCCAGGCCATGAATCCCAGACCCGCAGTGTTTTAACAATGTTAAGACACTGCGGGGCTGGGATTCATGGTCATCACGAACCGCACCGGCCGACATTAAATGATGTCAGAAGATGGGCAGCGCTAACAGCGCTAGGCCAGGGGATAACACGACAGCGCAGACTCCTGTACAGCAAATAACAACGCTCAGGAGGCTGCACCCAGCACCAAGGTGGGATTCTTGACATCTGTGCTGCGTCTCATTACGAAGGGAACTCGCGCCTCCAACACAGTTTGACTGTATAAAGGGCTAAATGTTATACGTGTTTCATTCAGCGTGTGCAAGGAGAAAAATTAAAAGAGCAACCTTTGACTTGTGCAGCACTACTGCTGCATAAGCTGTGGCTCTTCTACTTTGTAACACCTGAGGGGGAGTTAAAGGTTACCTTTGAAATTGGTTCAATTAGGCTTCGGCCTACACTCTGCTCCCCCTGCAGAGCCCGGGCTCCAACACCGCCAGTTGGGGCCCGGTACTGCTAGCTGCACAGAGCCAAACACCAGCCAATGTGTCAGTGGGGTTCAGCACCGCCAGCTGTTCCCCTGCTGTGCAGCCGGCAACGTGTCCTGCAACAGCCACGCAGGCACAACAGACCCAAAGCTACCGCCAGTGCAGGCTTCGGCCTACACTCTGCTCCATCTCCTCCTCCTGCTGACCCTGGGCTCTAACACCGCCAGTTGGGGCCCGGTACTGCTAGCTGCACAGAGAAAAACACCAGCCAATGTGTCAGTGGGGTTCAGCACCGCCAACTGTTCCCCTGCTGTGTAGCCGGCATCGTGTCCTGCAAAAGCCACGCAGACACAAGAACTGAAATTGAAGGGAACCTGTCCCCCCTCCCCCAGGCGTTTATACGTTTTACAGCCACCTTGTACAGCGGTAATGCTGCATGTGTGCAAGGTGGCTCATAAACGTATTCTCCTCGCCCATGTGGAACTGAAAACACGTCTAAAATGTGTCCTCTGTGTGACCATTTAACCGTCCCGGTGGTGTGACTTTCCTTTGTAATGACACGCTGCAACCCCCTTGGTAGCGCTGCCTGTCTTCTGGCATCATTGTTTGGCTGCCTGCGCCTCTGCGGCCGCCCTGACCCACACAACGCCCCTCGGTGTCTTATTTATTGGGACTGCGAGGGTGTGATTGATGGGCATGAGCAGTGCATCAGTTCGCCTGTCCCTCATCTCCTTCCGCCTTCTTCAGACTGTGCGGCTTCATGGCCATGGCATGCGATAAGGGATCAGCTGACGCCGCACAGTCTGAAGCGGGTGTAAGGACCCGAGTGTGAGAGGCGAACATATGTGCTGCGCCAGGCCATGAATCCCAGACCCGCAGTGTTTTAACAATGTTAAGACACTGCGGGGCTGGGATTCATGGTCATCACGAACCGCACCGGCCGACATTAAATGATGTCAGAAGATGGGCAGCGCTAACAGCGCTAGGCCAGGGGATAACACGACAGCGCAGACTCCTGTACAGCAAATAACAACGCTCAGGAGGCTGCACCCAGCACCAAGGTGGGATTCTTGACATCTGTGCTGCGTCTCATTACGAAGGGAACTCGCGCCTCCAACACAGTTTGACTGTATAAAGGGCTAAATGTTATACGTGTTTCATTCAGCGTGTGCAAGGAGAAAAATTAAAAGAGCAACCTTTGACTTGTGCAGCACTACTGCTGCATAAGCTGTGGCTCTTCTACTTTGTAACACCTGAGGGGGGGTTAAAGGTTACCTTTGAAATTGGTTCTATTAGGCTTCGGCCTACACTCTGCTCCCCCTGCAGAGCCCGGGCTCCAACACCGCCAGTTGGGGCCCGGTACTGCTAGCTGCACAGAGCCAAACACCAGCCAATGTGTCAGTGGGGTTCAGCACCGCCAGCTGTTCCCCTGCTGTGCAGCCGGCAACGTGTCCTGCAACAGCCACGCAGGCACAACAGACCCAAAGCTGCCGCCAGTGCAGGCTTCGGCCTACACTCTGCTCCATCTCCTCCTCCTGCTGACCCTGGGCTCTAACACCGCCAGTTGGGGCTCTAGGAAGACAAGCTTGAATAGGTCCCCATCCTGGTTCCAGCACCGTCAGCTGGTTCCGGGCAGAGCCTTTGGCTTAGGTGCCTCCCTCTGGGTATCCGAGTTCCACCAACGTCAGGTGGTCCTTGGTAGTGCTTTCACACACGGGTACCTCCTGCTTAGTAACCGGGTTCCAGTAACGTCAGCTGGTCCTCGGTAGTTCCATTGGCTCTTGGACCTTCGGCTACCCATCCGGGTTCCAGCACCGTCAGCTGGTTCTCGGCAGTGTCTTTTGCTCTTATACCTTCTGCTCCCCATCCTGGTTCCAGTACCGTCAGCTGGTTCCGGGCAGAGCCTTTGGCTTAGGTGCCTCCCTCTGGGTATCTGAGTTCCACCAACGTCAGGTGGTCCTTGGTAGTGCTTTCACGCACGGGTACCTCCTGCTTAGTAACCGGGTTCCAGTAACGTCAGCTGGTCCTCGGTAGTTCCATTGGCTCTTGGACCTTCGGCTACCCATCCGGGTTCCAGCACCGTCAGCTGATTCTCGGCAGTGTCTTTTGCTCTTGTACCTTCTGCTCCCCATCCTGGTTCCAGTACCGTCAGCTGGTTCCGGGCAGAGCCTTTGGCTTAGGTGCCTCCCTCTGGGTATCCGAGTTCCACCAACGTCAGGTGGTCCTTGGTAGTGCTTTCAGGCACGGGTACTTCCTGCTTAGTAACCGGGTTCCAGTAACGTCAGCTGGTCCTCGGTAGTATCCATTGGCTCTTGGACCTTCGGGTAGCCATCCGAGTTCCAGTTCCATCAGCTGTTTCTCGGCATTTTCTCAGCCTTCTTGTACCTTCTGCTACATTTCCAAGTTCAAGAGACTAAACACGATAACCCGGAAGACCACCCCTAAGATGACGACGACACCAGAGACGACAACCACCGTGATGACGACGACCCTGGAGACGATGACCCTGAAGACCACCCCGATGACGACGACCCCGGAGACGACAACCACCGTGATGACGACGACCCTGGAGACGATGACCCTGAAGACCACCCCGATGACGACGACCCCGGAGACGACGACCCTGGAGACGACGACGACCTGGAAGACCGAGAAGCAGAAGAACAAGAGGCTGCAGAACAAAGAGCAGAAGAACATTAAGCATAAGACTAAATATCAGAGCAAAAGATATTATCTAAATTATAAGCAGAAGAAGACTAAGCAGTGTATAGGGGTGAGTCCGTTCCTCCTCGTGGTGCCCCTGGATAAAGCCTGATGCTGCAGGCCAAACTGAACGCGGACAAATGTAACTGTTTTGTGACAGGCAGAACGGAAGGTGTAATCTTCAAACTTTTATAGATAACAACTACGGGAATGTCTGTCACAAATAAGAATATGATGAAGAAGTAGAATATGAAGAAGATAATAGTAAAATAAAAAGAATATGAACAATGTAACAAAAAAAATTAAAAGGTAGAAGATGAAGAAGAAGATGAATAAGGTGAAGAAGTTGATGTCAAAGAAGCTGATGATGAGGATAATGAAGAAGAAAGTGTGGGAGAAGTAAAAAAGAAGGTGAAGGGCGTGGAAGTAGTGAAACATCAATATCTGACAAAATAAAAAAAAATTAACATAGTCAAAATCTTTCTACCGCCGAACGTCATAAAAAAAAATAAAAATCCTGCTATTCTATTTGATTGGGCTAAACCTCTGTGCCTTTAATGTCTCCGCCACCTCCCCCAATACATCCTACATTATTCTTATTTGTTTTCCTTCATGTAGAATGAACCTACAAGTTTATAAAGGGTTTATTTTAATTCCGATATGTTCGTCCCATTGACTTGCATTGGGATCGGGTATCGGTATCGGATTAGATCCGATACTTTGACGGTATCGGCCGATACTTTCCGATACCGATACTTTCCGATATCGGAAGGTATCGCTCAACACTAAACAAGACACAAGGACAAAGGCACTTGGACCAGGATATACTGCCTCCTGGTGGGCGGACAACAAGACCAAGGAAATAACACAGAGAATCCTCCAGAGAGGGAGTAACTCAGAGAAAGGCCAGGCAAACTCAGAAGCAAGACACTAACTGAGCTAACACATTGCACAGGCCCAGACCACTGGGTGGAGCTGAACTAAATACTGGAGGTCTCCTGGCAATTGGTCAGGAACAGATTGGACAGATGCACCTGATTCCTATAAGAACCAGAGAGTTCAGGCGCCGCCCCTCTATACACAGAACCATGAAGCATGCAGAGAGCAGAGACACAGAACATGGAGCTGGCAAGAAACAGAAACCACATCATGGCCTGGAGCAGTGGGTAAGATAGTGTGAGAGATGCGAGGCCATGCCGTGATGCCAGCAGAGTTGTAACATTTTGGAGGTGAAGTTCATGCCCCTTTTTTTTCCTTTTTGTGCAAAGCACTACCTATTCTCCACACTGAGTCCCTCATGCTGCCTGTCTCTGCTGATTCCTCTTCTCTATATTGACCCCCCAAGCTGCACATTCCCAATATTTAGCTCCAATGCTGCCCTTCTCCATACAATGCCCCCATGCTGCCCTTTTGCCACACCAACCCCAGTGCTGCCACCTCTCCATACTGACCCCCCATGCTGACTCTTCTCCATACTGAGCCACAATGCTACCCTTCTTTACTGAGCCCCCCACATTACCACTTTTTCATACTGAGTCCCCATGCAACCCTCTCACCAAAGTAATCTTCCATGCTACCACTTTCCTGAATTGAGTTCTCCCTGTTTCTCCATTTTCATACTGAGCCTCCCCATGAGTTCTCCACACTGCTCCATTTTCATACTGAGCCCCTCATGCTGCACCTTGTCAATATTATTTCCCCATACTGCCCCTTCTTCATATTGAGCCCTCTACTGTTCTCCATATTGAGCCTCCAAACTAGATTTTCTCAATATTGAGCTGTTATGTTGCCCTCTTCTCATACTAAGCTATCAATGGTATCCCTTTTACATACTGAACATTCATGTTGCCCCTTTCCATACTGAGCCCTTCATACTGCCCCGTCTCCATATTGAGTCCCCCATTGTGCCCATTCTCCATACTGAGCTCCCTGAAATTTTTCTCCATACTGAGCTTCTCAAGCTGCCCACTCTTCATACTGATCCCTACATACTACCCTTTTTCCATACTGAGTCTCTCATGGGGCCCCTTTTCATTCTGAGCCTCCTCTGATGCCCTTTTTCTATACTGACCCCCCACGATGCTCATTCTAAATATTTCAGCCCTTATGCTGACCTTCTACATACAAAGCCTTCCATGTTGCCTTCTCTACATACTGATTGACCCACACTGCCCTTTCTCCATACTGAGCCCCTAAAGGTCTTCTGCATACTAAGCCTTTCATGCTGCACTATGTTCATACTGAACACTCTATGCTACTCATTTTCAATACTGAGCCCCGTTAATGCTACTTCTCCATACTGACCCCCATTTCTGCCCTCTTTCAAGTGCTGAGTCCACTACACATCCCTTTCTTCCTACTGAACTCCACATGCTTCCTCCTCTCCACACTGAACCCTCCATGCTGCCCCTTCTCTATAATGAGAACCCCAAGCTGCAATTTCTCCAATATCTCAATATTTCTTCACCCACACTGCCCCTTCTCCATACTGAGAGATCTATGTTGCCCCTTTTCCATACTGAGCCCTCCACTGCCACTTCACTATACTAAGACACTATTCTGCCTCTTTTCTATACTAAGCCACCCAAACAACATCCTCATACTGAGACCCTCATGCTTCACTCTCTTCATACTGAGCCCTCCATGCTACCCCTTTTCCATACTGCGTCCCTATGCTACATCTTTTCCATAATGAGCCCCCAAGTTGCCCTTTCTACGTGCAGAGACCTCATTCGGCACATTCTCCATGCTGATCCCCCCCTCTATCACTTCTCAATACTGAACCCCCACACTACCCTTTCTCCATACTTTACCTTCACGTTGCCCCTTTCCTTATTGGGCCCCTCATGCTGCACCTTTATCATATTAAGCCCTTTCTGCTGTCACTTCTTCATACTGAGCCCCTCACACTACTATCTGTTTTGCATACTGAGTTCCCCATGTAGCCCTCCCTCCATACCAAGCCCTCCATGCTTCACCAGTTTACTACATAGATGCTTTAACATAATTGAGTTTACTACGCAGATGCAGGAACAGAGCTTATTACACAGTTTAGGGTTGAGCGAAACGGATCGGACATTTTCAAAAGTCGCCGACTTTCAGCAAAGTCGGGTTTCATGAAACCCGACCCGACCAGACTGTGGGATCGGCCATGCGGTCGGCGATCTTCGCACCAAAGTCGCGTTTCATATGACGCTTTCCCCGCCATTTTTTCAGCCAATGAAGGAGTGTGGGCAGCGTGATGACATAGGTTCCGGCTTGCTTTGTGCGGCGTCACAGGGGGTAAAACCGCCATCTTAACGTTTGGGATATAGCGATTTGCACAGTGAATCACAAACTTTGCAGGGACGGAGGGGAGAGAGAGAGAGAGAGAGAAAAAGAAAAAAAAAAAATCCCCATTGACTTGCATTGGGTTTCGTGTTTTGGTCGCCCCCCCCGACTTTTCACAATAATCGTCCGATTTCACACGAACCGACTTTCGAGACAGTCAGGTTTCACGAAACCCGACTCGATCCTAAAAAAGCTAAAGTCGCTCAACCCTAACACAGTTATGGAAATCGAATCAAGCTCACTGAATAGATATGGGAACAGAACTGAGCTTACCTCATAGATAGAAGAGCAAAACTGAGCCTACTACATAAGTATAGGAACACAACCAAGCTTAGTACAGTATATATAAACACAATAACAGGCAAACATTCAGTACATACATATGGGAACATATCTAAACTTACTATATATTTTTGATCATAAAAAAAGATTGTTAAACAGACACAGGAACATAATTGGAGGTCAGAAACATATGCATGTGACTTGGAAATTGCATTTTATCCTAATTGCATGTGCCATTTTCGACCTGTATGTTTTCACACTCACTGCGCTTGTCATGTGACCGCTCCAAATGTGATGCATACTTACAGTTTTTTTCTCCTACTTATCTCAGTTATTACTCCAAAGGTCAGCTCATGATCAGTTGTAAGAAAAAAACTGAAAACAGAAAGGGTAAAATATTAGTATGTTAACAGCATATTACAAATTGTTAGAATTCTGCATGTAAGAATTATCCAAAAAGTATTGTTTCTCCTTGCTGAGATCGACATGCTAAGCATTCTGAGATGAGGAGACTTAAAGCCGCAATGCTTCTCTGGGTAATATGCTAATTATGCAAATTGTCTCTTCAGAGATGAATAGAGCTAGAACTCTAGTGCCACCTATTGGAAGGTAGCAATCCTACAAGTCAATGTTGACCTTGTCACATGACTTAGGATAATAACCAAACCAGAATCTCAATTTGCAGACACTGTGTTTCAGGGTACTGCCCTTCGTCAGTGCAAAGCGGAGATCTGGTTTGGCTGTGTGAGAAGCATCAGACCGTTATCCAAAAACCAAAATACCGTCATATGGAAATTCAGGGAGGATGCAAATAAATATAAAAATATAAAAAATCGCCAAAAATGAGTATGATAAAATATGCCTTTATTGTAATTTTTTTTGGCAGTAATGGCACAACTGTGCACGTACTTGGAAATATTATTACAAAAATAATTAAAATATATATTCCAAAATAAAAACGAGCAAGAGGTAAAAAATATACTATAAAATATTATACAATCTTTTTAAAAAAAAAGATGTACAACAGTGTGCATATGTATCATGAACATATACAGTACATATATATATATATATATAAATCAGGCTTTTCTTAAAGGGAACCTGTCACCCCGTTTTTTGAAGATGAGCTAAAAAAAGCGTTAAATAGGGGCAGAGCTGGGCGTTACATTAGTGTCTTTTGTGTGCCTTTATTACCCACCTATGCTGCTGAAATACCTTTGTAAAGTCGCCGTTTTCTGCTGTCACTCACGCTGGTCTGGTCCTATGGGCGTGGTGACAGCGCTATTTCTCCCCCAGATCAGGCTCATCATTCTGTTGGTGGCGTAGTGGTGTGCGCATGTCCAACAGAGAATATCCACTGCCCAGGAGATGAAAAAGAGTGCGATCTGCGCTATTCAGCCGTTTACCAGTGGGCGCAGCCATCTTTTCTGTGGCTGCGCGTGCGCAGATGGAGCGCTCTGCTGCCCAGGGCTTCAGGAGAATGGCCGCGGGATTCCGCACAAGCGCAGATGGAGATCGCGGCGGCCATTTTCCTGAAGCCTCGGGCAGCAGAGCGCTCCATCTACGCACGCGCGGCCACAGAAAGATGGCCGCGCCCACCGGTAAACGGCTGAATAGCGCAGATCGCGCTCTTTTTCATCTCCTGGGCAGTGGATATTCTCTGTTGGACATGCGCACACCACTACGCCACCAACAGAATGATGAGCCTGATCTGGGGGAGAAATAGCGCTGTCACCACGCCCATAGGACCAGACCAGCGTGAGTGACAGCAGAAAACGGCGACTTTACAAAGGTATTTCAGCAGCATAGGTGGGTAATAAAGGCACACAAAGACACTAATGTAACGCCCAGCTCTGCCCCTATTTAACGCTTTTTTTAGCTCATCTTCAAAAAACGGGGTGACAGGTTCCCTTTAAGTAATAGAAATATGTGCACATATAATCAAAGCGATGTATATAAGTGTGTGTACATACTAAAACGTTGTTATACAAAATATACCATGAACTAAACATAAATAAACTAAAGTGCATGTGCAGAAATATATATATGTATATAAAAAATAGTGTGTCAAAAGAATAAATACAAATAGTGAGTCAAGTTATGTGCCAAAAACATAAGTGAATAGCAGCACCACATATATATGTATGTACATACACATGTATCACTGCTCCATGTTCAAATGCACACACCAAAATTATATGCAAGGATTCGAAGATTGTATATACCTGTATGTCCTGGATTACCAAGTACGGAGCACTCGGACGCGCGTTTCAGATATTCCTTCCCCTGACGAAACAATACTTTTTGGATAACAGTCTGACACCTCTCACTCAGCCAAACCAGAACTCCGCTTTGCACTGACGAGGGGCAGTACCCCGAAACACAGTGTCTGCAAATTGAGAGTCTGGTTTCGCTATTATCCTAAGTCATGTGACAAGGCTCGTTAAAGAGTCAACATTGACTTGTAGGATTGCTACTTTCCAATAGGTGGCACTAGAGTTCTAGTTCTCTTCCTCTCTGAAGAGACAATTTGCATAATTAGCTTTTGAGAATCAATGTCACATCCAATAAATGTCACAGACAACCAATATTAGTGACAACATTGCACAGTCAAAAGAAAAACATATCGACCGCCATTATAAAACATAATGAAAACAAATGTATTTTAAACAGTCTACATATACTGTAGGTATTTATACATTGTGAGCTTGCGAGCAGGGCCGCAACTCCTTCTGTAATGGCTGTGTTACATTGTATTGTTTTTATTGTCTGTACATGTCCCCGCATAATTGTAAAGTGCTGCAGAATATGTTAGAGCTATATAAATAAAAATTATTACTGTATATTGTAGGCACATATCCTTGTTTATAAGAAACTTACACACATTTCAAAACATCCCCTTGATGAAGCTACACGCAAAACGTGTGTTGGGGTGCTGAGCAGTGTGGTTCCACTTACTAAAATGGCGCATGGTCTGTATTTTTGAGCTACAGTACATCTATCTGACATTTATCTGCTGCTTTATAGTGTAAGGGTACTGTCACACAGTACCATTTTGATCGCTACGACGGTACGATTCGTGACGTTCTAGCGATATCGTTACGATATCGCAGTGTCTGACACGCAGCAGCGATCAGGGATCCTGCTGAGAATCGTACGTCGTAGCAGATCGTGTGGAACTTTCTTTCGTCGCTTGATCACCCGCTGACATCGCTGGATCGTTGTGTGTGACAGCGATCCAGCGATGTGTTCGCTTGTAACCAGGGTAAACATCGGGTAACTAAGCGCAGGGCCGCGCTTAGTAACCCGATGTTTACCGTGGTTACCAGCGTAAAAGTAAAAAAACAAACAGTACATACTCACATTCCGGTGTCTGTCCTCCAGCGTCTCAGCTTCTCTCCACTGTGTGAGCGTCTGCCAGCCGGAAAGCGAGCACAGCGGTGACGTCTGACGTCACCGCTGTGCTTTCCGGCTATGGCGCTTACACAGTGGAGAGAAGCAGAACGCCGGGGACAGACACCAGAATGTAAGTATGTACTGTTTGTTTCTTTTACGTTTACGCTGGTAACCACGGTAAACATCGGGTTACTAAGCGCGGCCCTGCGCTTAGTTACCCGATGTTTACCCTGGTTACCGGGGACTTCGGCATCGCTCCAGCGCCGTGATTGCACCGTGTGACCGCAGTCTACGACGCTGGAGCGATAATCATACGATCGCTGCGACGTCACGGATCGTGCCGTCGTAGCGATCAAAATGGTACTGTGTGACAGTACCCTTAGGTGTTTACTGCTCCGATACAAGCAATTGATGTTTAGAGCATAAACCTATGGCTCTTTTTACTAACTCCATTGCCTTGTAATAATTCAAACATGGTAATGTATTTGTGAGATATAATTGATGTAATGTACAACATTAGTTATACATGCCTCTTATTTCATGTATGAATCACGCTGCCCCAATTGTTTTTAAGGGTTTTTTAAGGGGCTTTTTTTGTGCTGTCATCTTTTCACTATATGATTTATGTAATACAAATTTTCACTAAATTATGAAATTATCTTTCTATATATTTTTTTCTACTTTACTTAAAGTGGTGGTATTAGTCTGAATATTGAATTCTCACAGTGGTTGCCCCCACATATTTTTTTCTAATACGTTATGGGTCTAAAAATCCTTTTAACTGTATTAACTGTTATCTTTTAGCCAGGTATATGGGTATTTAGAAGCATAGTATATGCAGCGCTTTACTATACCTTCAAAAAAACAAACCTGCACTCATGTGTTGTATCCGTTTTTGTTTCACGGATACAACACATACCCATTATAATCAATGAAGCTATTTACAGACAGTGTGTCCATGCAAAGCTTATAGAGACAAGTCCGTTTTTTGGTATCATGCATGAAAAAGGACAATACATTTCTATGGACCTGTAAAAAACTTGTGCAGCACTTGTGGTATCTGTGTGCTGTATGCATTTAACATAATAAAGGATAGGCAAAGCTTTGTAATTTATTTATCCATCCATGAAAAACACTGATGACACCTTGATGGTAAAAATGCACGTACACACGGATGAGACACTGATGCAAAACACTGATGACACCCTGATGGTAAAAATGCACGTACACACGGATGAGACACTGATGCAAAACACTGATGACACCCTGATGGTAAAAATGCACGTACACACGGATGAGTCACTGATGCAAAACACCGATGACACCATGATGGTAAAAATGCACATACACACGGATGAGTCACTGATGCAAAACACCGATGACACCATGATGGTAAAAATGCACGTACACACGGAGGAGACACTGATGCAAAACACTGATGACACCATGATGGTAAAAATGCACGTACACACGGAGGAGACACTGATGCAAAACACTGATGACACCATGATGGTAAAAATGCACGTACACACGGATGGGTCACTGATGCAAAACACCGATGACACCATGATGGTAAAAATGCACGTACACACGGAGGAGACACTGATGCAAAACACTGATGACACCATGATGGTAAAAATGCACGTACACACGGAGGAGACACTGATGCAAAACACTGATGACACCATGATGGTAAAAATGCACGTACACACGGAGGAGACACTGATGCAAAACACCAATGACACCATGATGGTAAAAATGCACGTACATACGGAGGAGACACTGATGCAAAACACCGATGACACCATGATGGTAAAAATGCACGTACATACGGAGGAGACACTGATGCAAAACACCGATGACACCATGATGGTAAAAATGCACATACACACGGATGAGTCACTGATGCAAAACACTGATGACACCTTGATGGTAAAAATGCACGTACACATGGAGGAGACACTGATGCAAAACACCAATGACACCATGATGGTAAAAATGCACATACACACGGAGGAGACACTGATGCAAAACACTGATGACACCATGATGGTAAAAATGCACGTACACACGGAGGAGACACTGATGCAAAACACCAATGACACCATGATGGTGAAAATGCACGTACATACGGAGGAGACACTGATGCAAAACACTGATGACACCATGATGGTAAAAATGCACGTACATACGGAGGAGACACTGATGCAAAACACCAATGACACCATGATGGTAAAAATGCACGTACACACGGAGGAGACACTGATGCAAAACACCAATGACACCATGATGGTAAAAATGCACATACATACGGATGAGACACTGATGCAAAACACTGATGACACCTTGATGGTAAAAATGCACGTACACATGGAGGAGACACTGATGCAAAACACCAATGACACCATGATGGTAAAAATGCACATACATACGGATGAGACACTGATGCAAAACACTGATGACACCTTGATGGTAAAAATGCACGTACACATGGAGGAGACACTGATGCAAAACACCAATGACACCATGATGGTAAAAATGCACATACACACGGAGGAGACACTGATGCAAAACACTGATGACACCATGATGGTAAAAATGCACGTACACACGGAGGAGACACTGATGCAAAACACCAATGACACCATGATGGTAAAAATGCACGTACATACGGAGGAGACACTGATGCAAAACACCGATGACACCATGATGGTAAAAATGCACGTACATACGGAGGAGACACTGATGCAAAACACCAATGACACCATGATGGTAAAAATGCACGTACACACGGAGGAGACACTGATGCAAAACACCAATGACACCATGATGGTAAAAATGCACGTACATACGGAGGAGACACTGATGCAAAGCACTGATGACACCCTGATGGTAAAAATGCACGTACACACGGATGAGACACTGATGCAAAACACCAATGACACCATGATGGTAAAAATGCACGTACATATGGAGGAGACACTGATGCAAAACACTGATCACACCCTGATGGTAAAAATGCACGTACACATGGAGAAGACACTGATGCAAAACACTGATGACACCATGATGGTAAAAATGCACCTACAATATCACGATTATACAATGCTCGGTGCAAAAAATGTTTTGTTTTACTTGGTCACTTATTTAAATTAGATAAATGCTTTGCTAGCTCCGGCACACACGTTGAGAATGAATAGAGCGGAGTTACTCATGCTCGATCTCCATTCCATTTAGATGGGGCGCTTCAAAGCGCTAACCTTGGAATTGTTCCCAGAGATCGGATAGTTATCTCCTATCTGAAGGTTAAGAAATAACTTGCAAACTAAGCACAATGCCTTTTATAGGGGTCACCATTGTTTCATGGGAGGACACTGAAGTTGGGGCTTTCAGATTAAAGGGGTGGTCTGAAACCAAATATGAATTTTATCCTTAATGTTAATATTTTTTATTTAACAATCAAATCATTTTTCTACCATACTTTAATTGTAGAATGTGCTTTTTTTAAATCCTATTTCAAAGACATTTTGTTTGAGAATCTTAAGTACATGCAGGGTTACTAAAAAGAGATGTTATCACTGCCAGAACTGCTTTCCCCACCCTGAAACGAAATTTCAGCAGTGACATGCATTTCAGGAGCTGAGCTATTCCCAGTACTATTGAGCATGCGCTCCCTGCTCACTGCGCTCCCTGCTCACTGCGCTATATTCCTTTGAATGCATAGAGACAGTGCGCTCCCTCACTGGCTCTAAAGTGAAGTGATGAAATGGCAAGAGAGCATACTTCCATAGGGCATTGAAAGTGAGAGAACATGGCAAGAAGGCAGAACTGAGACTAGCTAGCCTCCAAAACAGACATCACTAACCTATCATCATTGATGTCTGGTTTGGGAGCTGGGCTGGTCTCTGTTTACCCTTCTTGTTGAATTCCCTCATTTTCAATTGTTTAGATCTTTTGCACATTGTTAAAGAACCAAAGCCAATAACAAATGTGAACATAGCCTAAAAAAAACAGTCTGTTGTCTTGGCACTTTTTTTTACTCTTTCATTAACATTGTATTATATTATATGCGCCATATTCTTGCAGAAAAGAATAAGAACACACAATAATTTGAATATGTAATTTGTTTTGCCTTATTATTAACATAATATATCACTTAAAGTAGTCTATGGAAAGATATATCTAAAATAAAGTTTGTGCTTAAATTCTATTACAATTGTCTGCAATCTCCCATGTGGGACATTGCTGTAAGTAGTGAGGCAGGCTAACCAGTTTTATTGGTTTACTCTAGCACAATCTCAATCTGTATATTCACAAAAATTGAGAATGTTGTACCTTTTTCTTTAAAATTCTTATCTTCATTTAAATGAGAATAATTAACAAGGGTAAGTTCTTTTTCTGGAATACAATAATATGTGCCTGTTTGATGGATACCATTGAATTGTTGGAGTACCACTAAGGTATCTATCATTAAGCAATTCCACAGGCTTATAAATGTGATCAGCCATGGAATATGTATATACACATAGCATATGTTTCCATTGTATGTATTAGTTTGTCTCTCTTAATTTGACATTTGTATCTCATTGACTTCTATAAGGAAAACACAATATAAAAAAGAATAATAATCCCATGTGCGTTGTTGGAGTTTGGTATCAGACAGATATCTATCTTTATAAACGGCTTTTATCGTAGAATACAGAAGAAGAACATTCTTGGAAAAAACTTACATTGATTGTGATACTGAAGTAGTTGGCTGAGCCCCTATCCTGAAGAGTGGACCTTTTGAAAACAAGGTTTTTTAGACTGGTTTCTTATTTTCGGTAAGGATGCCATTTTGGGGGCAGCATTCATTTCAGAGGAGTAGTAGAGCGTCGGGTGGTTTCGTCAAACTCAATTTGACAGGTGGACACGCCCCTATCAAAGTGTATCAAAGTGTGTAACCCCTCCCTGTCAGTGAGCTGCGGGTACGCTCACATCTTGTGCCGTACTACCTTATATGTTTTGTTTGCTGCAGTTCAGAGAAACCAAAAACCATACTACAAGACCACATGTATTTATGTTACACAGCATGGTGTAGACTGGATAGAAATGTAACAAAGCTTTAAAAGTATACATAAGTTAGACTTCTTTGAATAAAAATAATTTGTCTTATATTATTCACTGAAAGGAAGCAAAATTTACGGTATACATAGAACGACAAAGAGCTGAAACAAACTATAACTAAAAGTCAAATTATAAAGAAATTAAGATTTATTATCTGCAAAAAGTGGAGAAACAAACTTTGAATGTTTTGTAATTGTAATATTCAGGAGTCTGCACATTTATGTTACTTGGTGACTCTAAAACCCTATCTTGGGAGCAGAAATAATTGTAATGACTAACAAAATCCAAAGGAAAAAAAAATAAATAAATAAATAAATAAATAAAAATAACTGAGTGTAACAATTGCCAAGTAGTAGAAACAGTAAATGATTCTTTATTTTAATTGTTTTAACTTTGTACACTTTTTTTTTTTTTTCCATGACAGAAAAATCTACAAACATTGAATTCAAGAAGGCTGTGTGCAAATAGCCCGCACAGACAACTGTGAAATTAATATGTGATAAAATAATGTAGAATTAAAGAAAGATGGAGATGAAGCTCAACTCTTCAGAAAATGCAGAACCATGACCCCATGTTAGAGGGTATTAGTAACATTAACCAGTTACATACAAGTTAAACGCATGAATCATTAGCTGTATGTTATAAAATATGCCAAACGTTATTATATTCACTAATCCAGCAAGTTCTAGAACCAAATTTCTACACATGGTGTTTATTGTAGAGATCCATAAACCCACTGCATAAGCCTTTTTCACATTATCATCAAAGATAATTTTCATCATTTTTGTTTTATAACTGGAGCGGCCAATTCTGTAGCATTATTCTTTCCATAACTATTATGTGGAAAAGCTTGATAGAATCCCCTTAGACCCCATTAAAATCAATGGTGTATGTCCGGATTTGAAAGTAGCTATTTGGCTCTATTTTAAGCTACAGATATTACAATAGTCTGAACAGAGCCTAAGATGTAACTTCATATGAAACTACTGTGATACATTATAAATTACAAAATAGTTTTGAAGCTTTGTGTAGAAATATATCAGACAAAGAATATAAAACTACTAGACACTCTAAAAGGATAGTTAAACACAACCCCTGGCCACGCTGAAAAATTATGCTGGCACTGGACAATTCATTTGCCCATATTTATATAGAAAAGGTAAGAATCACAACTGAAGAAGACGCCGATAATACACGAACAAAAGTAGCATCAGGAAAAAAAATAAATAAATAAATAAAAATAAAAAATAAAACTGTAACATATGTAAAACATTATATTCAATAATATTCATATTTTTAACGTAAAACTGGCCGTGACTGTGAATTATTGCACTATTTATATAGAAAGGTGAGAATCACAACTGCAGAAGAATCCGGTAATACATGAACAAAAGTAACACCGGGAAAATAAAATACTGTAACAATTATCACTGAACTATATACTATATATTATCTATTTTGTAAGAAGTGTAATGATGTATATTAATTGTACATGTGATGATTTTTACTTTTTATATTCATATACCAGTCATGTATAAAATAACCGTTTGATACCTGTCAAAAACACATGATATACATAATATCACCGATGGTTATTATTACTATTATTGTTATTATATGTGAATACCGACTCTGATAAAAATCAAGAGATCGTTGAAATTGTGGGAATAGAAATGTTACAGCCTGGAATAATAACACAATGCTGTATCACACTAACACTGAACATTATCTGTACAGGTTGGGGCGTCTCTGGGCCTGCTTCATTCTAAAATAATTATACATAATATGGCTGTAAATCAGTTTGATGTGTTATAAAACTCATAAAATGAGAATCACAGTATGAAATAATGATGCATAAACACAGAATATACATAATTTGCCCGCAAACTCGCACAGATCAAGCTAAAATCTTTCTGTAATACGTATGAAAAACTGATAAATGCCTGTCCAACACCTGACATTATCGCTGAAGTATATGATTTTAAATCAGATCGAACTAAAATCTTTCTGTGATACGTATGAAAAACTGATAAATGACTGGCCAATTAACTAATAATTATACATAATATGTCCGTAAATCAGTCTGCTGTGTTATAAAGCTCATAAAATGAGAATCACAGTATGAAATAATGATGCATAAACACAGAATATACATAATATGCCCTATTATTGGGACTATAGGTGTACAAAAATGTCAATAAAAGAGAATAAATATTATTGGGACTGTAAATAAAATAATACACTTTGATACACTATGATTTTGGTGTGTTATCTATTTAATATGCTTTGCTGTCACTTTGATAACAATTTATTATCAATTTGTTGGAATCGTATCAGTAATCAATTTAATACATTTTATACTCACTACGGTATCCGTATGATGTCTATTTAACACACTTTATGCGATTTTAATTAATTATCTGCTGGTCAAATAAATATTATTGGGACTATAGGTTTATGAAAATGTCAATAAAAGAGAATAAATATTATTGGGACTATAAATAAAATAATACACTTTGATACACTATGATTTTGGTGTGTTATCTATTTAATATGCTTTGCTGTCACTTTGATAAAAATTTCGATAATCTAGCAATTGTAGTATCAGACTCATTCAACTCATAGCAGTTGCATTTAATATAAAAATCTAATAGAATATAAAACAAACCAACACTATGATAATAATCACAACATCAAATTATTTCTGTGTGGTTTAAGGAGTGCTTGTGTGGAATGTTTGTATCTCCAACACAGAAAGTCTGGCTGTCTAGTTAGTGGTCAGTACAGATACATTTTAACAGCTGCTAGCAAGTGGAATGTTTGTATCTCCATCACAGAAACTCTTTTGCTGTCACTTTGATAACAATTTCGATAATCTAGCAATTGTAGTATCAGACTCATTCAACTCATAGCAGTTGCATTTAATATAAAAATCTAATAGAATATAAAACAAACCAACACTATGATAATAATCACAACATCAAATTATTTCTGTGTGGTTTAAGGAGTGCTTGTGTGGAATGTTTGTATCTCCAACACAGAAAGCCTGGCTGTCTAGTTAGTGGTCAGTACAGATACATTTTAACAGCTGCTAGCAAGTGGAATGTATTCGCTGAAGTATATGATTTTAAATCAGATCGAACTAAAATCTTTCTGTGATACGTATGAAAAACTGATAAATGACTGGCCAATTAACTAATAATTATACATAATATGTCCGTAAATCAGTCTGCTGTGTTATAAAGCTCATAAAATGAGAATCACATTATGAAATAATGATGCATAAACACAGAATATACATAATATGCCCTATTATTGGGACTATAGGTGTATGAAAATGTCAATAAAAGAGAATAAATATTATTGGGACGATAAATAAAATAATACACTTTGATGCACTATGATTTTGGTGTGTTATCTATTTAATATGCTTTGCTGTCACTTTGATAACAATTTATTATCAATTTGTTGGAATCGTATCAGTAATCAATTTAATACATTTTATACTCACTACGGTATCCGTATGATGTCTATTTAACACACTTTATGCGATTTTAATTAATTATCTGCTGGTCAAATAAATATTATTGGGACTATAGGTTTATGAAAATGTCAATAAAAGAGAATAAATATTATTGGGACTATAAATAAAATAATACACTTTGATACACTATGATTTTGGTGTGTTATCTATTTAATATACTTTGCTGTCACTTTGATAACAATTTATTATCAATTTGTTGGAATCGTATCAGTAATCAATTTAATACATTTTATACTCACTACGGTATCCGTATGATGTCTATTTAACACACTTTATGCGATTTTAATTAATTATCTGCTGGTCAAATAAATATTATTGGGACTATAGGTTTATGAAAATGTCAATAAAAGAGAATAAATATTATTGGGACTATAAATAAAATAATACACTTTGATACACTATGATTTTGGTGTGTTATCTATTTAATATACTTTGCTGTCACTTTGATAACAATTTCGATAATCTAGCAATTGTAGTATCAGACTCATTCAACTCATAGCAGTTGCATTTAATATAAAAATCTAATAGAATATAAAACAAACCAACACTATGATAATAATCACAATTGCTTTTTATATACGTATAAAACACCGCGCTCCATACTTGCGGGTGTTGTAATATGGCCACATACATAATGTGCCCATTATAAAACACATATAAATGAGATATAAACCTCTAATATAAAACAATTACTGGGATAACATTCACTGCATTAACAAATTAAACTATATCAAAAGGGGAGGGGGAGCAGTCACACAGCTGCTGACAGGGAGGGGTTACACACTTTGATACACTTTGATAGGGGCGTGTCCACCTGTCAAATTGAGTTTGACTAAACCACCCGACGCTCTACTACTCAGAGGAAAGATTTAAAGAGGATATTAAGGACTTTTATAATTTTTGCCTATGGAGCTAAGAACTATCAGGTAGGTAGTTGTTAACTACCTGCCAGTACTGCACGGAGATGATCCCTACCAGCTCAGCCAGCGACTTTCCCTATTTCACCGATCTCATCAACAGAGCACCACCTTCTCTTCTGGTCTGCTTTGTTAACCAGGCAACACTACAAACGTCTTGCTTATTGACAATAGACAAAACAGTATTGTGGAAAACAAAGGGGTCACCATCATTATTATTAACCCAATTGGGATATAGATGGAATACAATATAATGGGACCAAGAGTAGGACCATAATGGACAAACTGCAAGAATATACACCAAACTAACCAAGAAAGAACAGTCAATAGTCCAGATATATATAGTTATAAAAAAAGCCTTTATTAGAGATAATACTAGGTTAAAACATGACAGAAGAAAAAGATCCCCATGCTAACCATAGCATGCCCCAAAATGAACGGGGGGCAGGTGCCTCTAGCATATATAGGTCCACTCATCAACCATTGGAAAAAGCTGTAAACATATGGGACTATAGATTAATAACTGCTTATTTAGGGCAATCAAGTCCACATAAATCAGAAAAGCCCACTCAAGAAATGTGCACAAGAGTACATACCGGTTGATGCAGGGATATACCTAGTGGAGGTAAACACCTAACCCCCGTCCACTGGACGGGGGTTAGGTGCTTACCTCCACTAGGTATATCCCTGCATCAACCGGTATGTACTCTTGTGCACATTTCTTGAGTGGGCTTTTCTGATTTATGTGGACTTGATTGCCCTAAATAAGCAGTTATTAATCTATAGTCCCATATAATTACAGCTTTTTCCAATGGTTGATGAGTGGACCTACAGTTTATATGCTAGAGGCACCTACCCCCCGTTCCTTTTTGGTGCATGCTATGGGTAGCATGGGGATCTTTTTCTTCTGTCATGTTTTAACCTGGTATTATCTCTAATAAAGGCTTTTTTTATAACTATATATATCTGGACTATTGACTGTTCTTTCTTGGTTGGTTTATTGACAATAGGCATGACATCAGCAGAGATGCACCATCAACAGAGCAGAGTGGACGAGAAAAAGCTTTTCTGTTGAAATAACGTAATCTGATGTAGGGAAATTGTTGTCAGTGTGGTCCGTGAATGCTCTAAGCTAGCAAAGATGGTAGACAAACTAAACAGGCAGATGGTAAGCAAGTTTTTAGCCACATCTGCAAAAATAATAAAAGCCTTGGAAAACCCCTTTAATACAAAAGAGAGGATAAGTATAGGTCTAACCTATACAACTTTCCTTTCTTCTATCTCTGCCACTGGCTTAAAAAGGTGGATAAATTATAAGGAGGTTTCTTGGCTGCAGTTGTTTCTTGCGATGTGTGGGCGGCATATCGGTCCTTGCACGTTCCAAACCAAGGATGGTGCTGTGATAAAATTTCAGCCTATGTATTCCTTCATTTTAAAATGGAAGTGGTTTACATTATTCTATCAATGATTGGCATATAGCCTGCAGTTTCATTTCCAGGCCTAAAGTGCCTATTAAAAAAAAAAATAATCACCAGACTTTCCACATTAAAACTATCATAAATGTTTTATCTTTATCTCAGAAACAAATCCTGTGTGATAATTTGATATGCTCTTTTTATTAAAGTTGTTTTGCCCCTTTCAAAGTTATTGTTTTTGCTAAAGTTCTAAAACTGTTGGGGAACACAGTAGAGAGTACAGAGGAGCAGCATCAGTCCGCGTGATGTCCTAAATCCTAATCTATGTCTCTACCCCATGCTGTAGACTACCATATTACTGTCTATTCACAATATACACTAAACCGCAGTACCTAGTCCACATTTCACACAACATGTCATATGTATAAAACACATGATATTATATACATGACGTGATTGGTGTGTTCAGGGGTAGGAACACAATAGTAGAGTCCACGATTCTTACATTATCAATACACCTTTTAGCCCACAAGCAATTGAGCAGGTAACTGCCATGCTCGACAGCAAGACTGAGGTTCACTTTCCACCCCCCATGTTGGTTATCAATACCTGCGTCGGCCATCATCAATTTTACACTGACTGTCACCATCATGTGGGATAACTCAATTTGCCCCCTCACATCCACTTTCTTATATCCTCCTTATCCTCCGCCTTCTCCTCTTCTTCCCCTGTCTGCTGCATGTGACTTTGTCCTGGACAGTCCTTAACAGCCACAGGCGGCGACAAAGTAAAAGTTTCTGAATTTCATCCTTTTGTGTTTTTTTTTTCAATATAAATAGGAAGGCGATCATATCATTGAGGCCACAGTTTATGTAGAAAAGAATCTGGCGCTCCAAAATAAAAAATAATCTTGAATTTTATTTAGTACAATCCATAAAATCCAACTCTGTGCATATAAATGTGACATTTCTATCACTCAGACCTTTCTTAAAAATGCCCAAAGTGGCCGGAATGAGAGTAGTTGCAATTGGCACAAAGCGTTCTATTCTTGCAGCAACTGCAAAAGCATTTATATGCTCAGCGTTGGATTTTCTAGAATGTACTAAATAAAAATTTTCTTTGATTTTGGAGTGCCAGATTCTTTTCTGCATATATTACAGTGTTGAACCCTGTCTGAGCACCCTGGAATACCGTACTTCTCTGTACTTTATATTGATGCCACAGTTAATCCTACTGAAGGGCTTTAGTAGCAAACACGTGTGCTTTCTCAGCTGCAAAATATAGATTTCAAAGTAACCTGAGTTCCAGTTTGCCCACTGCACGATATAATAAGTCACTGCCTTATGTTGCTTGTGTAGACGCTTCAACAAAGGCAGCATTGAATTCTTATGCATTGCAATGGTGCAGTACTCAGAAAGACTGGAAAGGGTGATTTATCACATAAGAAGGGTGGAAATTCCCAATCACACTCATGGCAATGGGCAACACTTTCTTCAAGAGGAAATATTTCTTTAAAAAATACTGCATAATCAAATTTAGGATGTGTGCACTGAAGAAAGCATTTGTTACTTTGCCCAAATGTGCTGCAGTCACAATGTTCTGGGAATTGTCGCTTAGTACAGTGCTTAGTTTTAGTTGATTCGAGCCATCCAGCATGAGACTTGCTTCTCGATGCAAAGTTACAACTCTTCTTTTACAGTTTATGGCTTTTTTTGGCTATGCTGAGAAGTTGTAAGACAGCTATTAGGCTATGTGCCCGCGGTTTGGATTCGTGTGCGGATGTTTCCTCTCAGTTTTTGAAAAATCAGCAGGTAAAACGCACTGCATTTACCATTTTTTGTGTGAATTTCACCTGTGGTTTTATACCTGCGGATTTCTATTGAGGAGCAGGTGTAAAACGCTGCGGAATCTGCACAAAGAATTATCATGCTGAGGAAAATACAACGCATTGTTTCCACGCGGTATTTTCTGCACCATGGAAACAGCGGATTTGGTTTTCCATAGGTTTACATGGTACTGTAAACCTGATGGTAAACCGCTGCGGATCCGCAGGCAAATCTTTGACACCCTAGGGTCCTGGTTGTCACAGTGGCATTGCTTTCCTCATGTGGAGAGTGATGTCATGCTTGGAAGCGATGGAGGATTCCTTTCGACAGGTAATCAGTACATACAACACCGTTCTGACTCCATGCCAGAAAGGGGAGCTCTACACCTGACTTAAGGGGAGCTTCTCTTTCTGGTCGGGAGGAGGAGTTAGTTGCTAGGCAGGTGGGAAGAGTTAGACAGTTGGTGCCAGACAGCAGACTGGAGCAGTCTGAGGCAGAAGGACGGGTGATGATATGTACAGCCTGAGGTGCTGTAGCTCCTAGAGAGCGAGATACAGAATGAAGAACAGCCTTTAGCTAACGTGCCGGAGAGCGAAGCACAGGAGAGTGACAACAAGGGAGAATAGCTCTGACTGGGCTACCTCCCTGACAGAGCGCAGATACCGGTAATCGGAAGACTGAGGTTGTGTCATACTCTAGGAGGCACAGCAGAAACCGGTAGGACAGCTAAACTACACGCAACCTGTCTGCCCTAACACCCAAGAGACACAGTGACACATAGAGCCCGGGTCATGATAGACCGTGTAAAAAGGCTTGAGTCACCTGCATAAGAGTTTGTGTCCCACTTCAATAAAGGACAGATATAACGGAGAGGACCTTGCTAAGAAGCCATAGGCAGTAAGGAACTACACCACAGCAGTAGAAGGAAGGCTTTTAGCTCCACCTGGTAAAGCTGAATTCTGAACTCACTTCCAAGCCGGCCGGATCCTGCCTGTACCTGTGATCTGGTGCCCTGGACTGTGGCTGCCTGCTACCATCAGTAAACCAGGTAAAAAGACTGCACAACTGCGTCCTTTATTCTTTACTGCACCACTCACCATCTTCCACCTATTCACCGGGAGCCCTGGGGACCTACGTCACCTGTGGGAAGTTATACCATCTGGCTGCCATAACATCACCCCAGAGGACCCCTTTAACCCCTTCATGACCCAGCCTATTTTGACCTTAATGACCTGGCCGTTTTTTGCAATTCTGACCAGTGACCCTTTATGAGATAATAACTCAGGAACGCTTCAACGGATCCTAGCGGTTCTGAGATTTTTTCACAACATATTGGGCTTCATGGTAGTGGTAAATTTAGGTCGATAATTTTTGCGTTTATTTGTGAAAAAAAATGGAAATTTGGCTAAAATTTTGAAAATTTTGCAATTTTCAAATTTTGAATTTTTATTCTGTTAAACGAGAGAGTTATGTGACACAAAATAGTTAATAAATAACATCACCCACATGTCTACTTTACATAAGCACAAATTTGGAAACAATTTTTTTTTTTGCTAGGAATCTATAAGGGTTAAAATTTGACCAGCGATTTCTCATTTTTACAACGAAATTTACAAAACCATTTTTTTAGGGACCACCTCACATTTGAAGTCAGTTTGAAGGGTCTATATGGCTGAAAATACCCAAAAGTGACACCATTCTAAAACTGTACCCCTCAAGGTGCTCAAAACCACATTCAAGAAGTTTATTAACCCTTCAGGTGCTTCACAGCAGCAGAAGCAACATGGAAGGAAAAAATGAACATTTAACTTTTTTGTCACGAAAATAATTTTAGCAACATTTTTTTTATTTTCCCAAGGGTAACAGGGGAAACTGGACCCCAAAAGTTATTGTACAATTTGTCCTGAGTACGCCGATACCCCATATGTGAGGGGGGGAACCACTGTTTGGGTGCACGACAGGGCTCGGAAGGGAAGGAGCACCATTTGACTTTTTCAATGAAAAATTGGCTCCAATCTTTAGCAGACACCATGTCGCGTTTGGAGAGCCCCTGTGTGCCTAAAAATTGGAGCTCCCCCACAGGTGACCTCATTTTGGAAACTAGGCCCCCCAAGGAGCTTATCTAGAAGCATAGTGAGCACTTTGAATCCCCAGGTGCTTCACAAATTGATCTGTAAAAATGAAAAAGTACTTTTTTTTTACAAAAAATATATTTTAGCCTCAATTTTTTCATTTTCACATGGGCAACAGGATAAAATGGATCCTAATATGTGTTGGGCAATTTCTCCTAAGTACACCAATACCTCACATGTGGTCACAAACCACTGTTTGTATGCACGGCAAGGCTCAGATGGCAAGTAGCGCCATTTGACTTTTGAATGAAAAATTAGCTCCAATAGTTAGCGGACACCATGTCGCGTTTGGAGAACCCTGTGTGCCTAAACATTGGAGCTCCCCCACAAGTGACCCCATTTTGGAAACTAGACCACCCAAGGAACTAATCTAGATGTGCGGTGACCACTTTAAACCCCCAAGTGCTTCACAGAAGTTTATAAAGCAGAGCCGTGAAAATAAAAAATCATTTTTCACAAAAAATTTCTTTTAGTCTCAATTTGTTCATTTCCACATGGGCAACAGGATAAAATGGATCATAAAATGTATTGAGCAATTTCTCCTGAGTACACCGATACCTCACATGTGGGGGTAAACCACTGTTTGGGCACACGGCAGGGCTCGGAAGGGAAGTAGCGCCATTTGACTTTTTGAATTAAAAATTAGCCCCAATCGTTAGCTGACACCATGTCGCGTTTGGAGAGCTCCTGTGTGCCTAAACATTGGAGCTCCCCCACAAGTGACCCCATTTTGGAAAGTAGACCTCCCAATGAACTAATCTAGATGTGCGGTGACCACTTTAAACCCCCAAGTGCTTCACAGAAGTTTATAAAGCAGAGCCGTGAAAATAAAAAATCATTTTTCTTTCCTCAAAAATTATGTTTTAGCAAGCATTTTTTTTATTTTTACAAAGGTAACAGGAGAAATTGGACCCCAATAGTTGTTGCCCAGTTTGTTCTGAGTATGCTGATACTCCATATATAGGGGTAAACCACTGTTTGGGCACACGTCAGGGCTCAGAAGGGAAGTAGCGACGTTTTTGGAATGCATACTTTGAATGGTCTGTGGGCGTCACGTTGCGTTTGCAGAGCCCCTGATGTGCCTAAATAGTAGAAACCCTCCACAAGTGACCCCATTTTGGAAACTATACCCCCCATGGAACTTATCTAGATGTGTGGTGAGCACTTTGAACCCCCAAGTTCTTCACAGAATTTTATAACGCAGAGCCGTGAAAATAAAAAATCATTTTTTTCCCACAAAAATAATTTTTTAGCCCCCATTTTGTTTTTTTCCCAAGGGTAACAGGAGAAATTAGACCTCGAAAGTTGTTGTGCAATTTTTCCTGAATATGCTGATACCCCATATGTTTGGGTAAACCATTGTTTGGGCGCACGTCGGGGCTCGGAAGGGAGGGAGCACCATTTGACTTTTTGAACGCAAGATTGGCTGGAATCAATGATGGCGCCATGTTGCGTTTGGAGACCCCTGATGTGCCTAAACAGTGGAAACCCCTCAATTCTAACTCCAACACTAACCCCAACACACCCCTAATCCCAACTTTAGCCATAACCCTAATCACAACCCTAACCCCAACACACCCCTAGCCACAACCCTAATCCCAACACACTCTTAACCCTAATCCCAACCCTAACCCTAATCCCAACTGTAACCACAACCCTAACCCCAACACACTCCTAACCCTAATCCTAACCATAACCCTAACCACAAGCCTAATCTTAACCCTATTTCCAACCCTAACCCTAATTCCAACCCTAACCCTAAGTCTATGTGCCCACTTTGCGGATTCGTGTGGTATTTTTCCGCACCATTTTTGAAAAATTTGCAGGTAAAAGGCACTGTGTTTTACCTGTGGATTTACCGCAGATTTCCAGTGTTTTTTGTGCGCATTTCACCTGCAGATTCCTATTGAGGAACAGGTGTAAAACGCTGCGGAATCCGCACAAAGAATTGACATGCTGTGGAACATACAATGCAGCGATTCCGCGCGGTGTTTTCCCGCACAATGGGCACAGCGGATTTGGTTTTCCATAGGTTTACATGGTACTGTAAACCTGATGGATAACTGCTACGAATCCGCAGCGGCCAATCCGCTGCGGATCCGCAGCCAAATCCGCACCGTGTGTACATAGCCTAATTCTAACCCTAATTCTAACCCTAACCCTAGTTCTAACCCTAATCCTAGTTCTAACCCTAGTTCTAACCCTAACCCTAGTTCTAACCCTAACCCTAATTCTAACCCTAGTTCTAACCCAAACCTTAGTTCTAACCCTAACCCTAGTTCTAACCCTATCTCTAATTCTAACCCTAACCCTAGTTCTAACCATAATTCTAACCCTAACCATAGTCCTAACCCTAGCCCTAACCCTAGCACTAGTTCTAGCCCTAACCCAAACCCTAGCCCTAACCCTAACCCTAGTGGAAAAATAAAAGTAAATGTATTTTCTTTATTTTATTATTGTCCCTACTTAGGGGGGGGGGGTGATAAAGGTGGGGTTGATTTACTATTTTTTTTATTTTGATCACTGTGATAGGTTTTATCACAGTGATCAAAATGTAACTGGAATGAATCTGCCGACCTTTTGGAAGATGGTGGCGCTCATGGAGAAGACAGACAGACATTGGGAAGGACACTGGAGCTCGGTAAGTATGGGGGGTGGGATCGGAGCACAGGGGGTGGGATCAGAGCACCGGGGTAGCGGACAGGAGGACGGGGGAGTGGACAGGATGGAGGGGAGCGGAGCACATTACAGGACAGGACTGGGGAGGAGATCGGTGGCCATGGCGGGGGCAGATCAGGGTTTCCAGCCATGGCTGATGATATTGCAGCATCGGCCATGGCTGGATTGTAATATTTCACCACGTTTCATAGGTGAAATATTACAAATTGCTCTGATTGGCTGTCTCACTTTCAACAGCCAATCAGAGCGATCGCAGCCCCCTGGGCTGAAGTACCACTCCCCCTGTCCCTGTAGGTCGGGTGAAATTACAGTTAACCCTTTCACCTGACCTGCAGGGATGCAATCATTCTGTGACACAGCATATGCGTCACAGGTCAGATTGGCACCGACTTTCATGACACATACGCTGTGTTACAGGTCGGGAAGGGGTTAAGCAGCGTTGGTCATCCCTGACCTAATACCACAGGTGGTGTCACGAACATTTATTATTTTACAAATCCCTTTAAAGACTATCCCTTTAACATGGGCACCCAGGGCCACGGACCGGGTCACAGCCGCCGTGCCATGTCCCTTTAAGTACTGGACCCAATACGGAGTATCTCCACTGCCCTGACGGGCGACTCAAATCCGCACCGTGTGCACATAGCCATAAGGTGTAGAAAGACGGTGGGGAGTGGAGGCAATGTACTATCCTGCTGATGTTGGATATGGTGGGAGTCTATTGAGGAGGATGATTGCAGTAAAGGAAGAAATGGATAAGCAAAGCCTGATCTTGTAACCACACCTTGTGCTCAAAAGTGCAGGCTTCACCACCTATCCTGTTTGCTATGGTGCATTAGAGCAGCTTAAAACTTTAATAATAATCTTTATTTTTATATAGCGCTAACATATTCCACAGCGCTTTACAGTTTGCACACATTATCATCACTGTCCCCATTGGGGCTCACAATCTAAATTCCCTATCAGTATGTCTTTGGAATGTGGGAGGAAACCAGAGTACCCGGAGAAAACCCACACAAACACGGAGAGAACATACAAAGCTCTTTGCAGATGTTGTCCTTTGTGGGGGTTGAACCCAGGACTCCAGCGCTGCAAGGCTGCTGTGCTAACCACTGCGCCACCGTGCTGCCTGTCAAACTTTGGAATAGTGGGTCTCTGTACTACTAACACTTTGAAATAGTGGTACCTTTGAAATTGTGGGTCCCTGTCCATAACTCCTGCTCCATCTGTCCACTGTGCATTCAATTTCTGAAGTCAAAGCAGTACAGCAATGACAGCATTACCATCAGCCCGGTTAGAAGGAAGTTCAGTTGTCACACCAGCAAATGACAGGATGTATAGCACGTGAAATAAGTTTTGAATGCGTCACTAATTTTCAAAGTAAATATATTTCTAAAGGTACTGTTGATATGAAATTCTCACCATATGTTGTTATCAACCCATCTAATCCACACAGGTAAAGAAACCATACCATAGATGTCCATAAATTAAGTTATATGTAATAATGAAACATGACTCAGGGAAAAAAATTTGAACACGTGAAGAAAGACAGGTGCAAAAAGCCATGGAAAGTCATGATGCTAGCTGAAATCTATCAGTAATTAGAAAGCAATCCTGGTACTTTGCGAAAAATAATAACAGTTGATTCAAAAGTGGTGTCTAAAGGCATTGCATATCACCCCCAAAACACCATAGCAACAATACATTTTGGAGGTAGGAACATCATAGTGTGGGGCTGCTTTTTAGCTTACGGCAGTGGCAAACTTCATGTGATTTAAGTAAGGCTGAATGGACAAATATACAGACAGGCTTGATAAAAAATCTTCTGCCATATTCAAGGATCATGAAAATGAAACGAGGGTGCACATTTCAGTGAGACAATGATCTCAAATACACAGCCAAAAAAAGTCCGAATTGGTTCCAGAGAAAGAAAATAAAGCTGTTAGAATGGTCACTCACCAGGCCTGAATGCAGTAGAAAATGTATGGAATTAACTGAATCTCAGAGTTCCTAGAAGGATCCCATGGAACCTTCACAATTTGAAGAGTATTTGCATGGAAAATGGCCAAAATCACATCTGAGCAATGCATTCGACTAGTTTCTCCATACAGAAGATCTTGAAACAGTCATCATCACCAACAAAGGCTTTTGTACGAAGTATTAAATGAATTTCAGTAAGCGTGTTCAATAATATTTCCCTGTGTCATACCTGAAGAATGCAAGTATGAGAAAAACAATCCACCAGAAGTAAGAGAACAGTTTGTGCCTTGATCATTTTGCTAGCTGATTTGTTTTCATAATATGAGCAAGGGATGCCGTTTCATGTGCTGATTCAGAGTGATAATTCGTAGTTGACTTGTGACTCAACATCAATGGCTTATTTTCCTACTTCAGAGCCTGAATATTGCAAAAGATTTTTTCAACAGCAACATGGAAAATAATTCCCACACCCAAGATGACAGTAAGTAGGACTCACCTTTACAATCAGAGCTTTCATTGTGCACTTTTCAGCCTTCTCCACCAACAAAAGTTGTGGCATCATTTGCTCCTGAGATAACCAAAAAAGGTGCAGCTTAGCCCCTGAAATTTTTTTACCCAGGTGTTATCTATGCTCTTTATTGCTGATAACACCATGTACCTCCCTTGATGACATCACTTCCTTGTTACCCTAATCTGGTTCTGAAATCCTGTCTCCCAGACAATCATCATCATTCCTGACTTGGCTGATTCTTGTATTGAATTGTTACGAATTCCTTGATCCTCCTCCTGATTTCCACCTCTAAATTTGCTCTGACTCAAATTGCCACTCTTTTTCTTTTACATTAACCCTTCCATTGACTTTGGCACTTGTTCATGTACCATACATTTTTCAAAGCACTAGAATTAACTTTTGTGTTCTGAACTACAATTCCCCCCTTCCCAAATAGGACCAACAGAAAATGATAGCTTCTGGATTAAAAAAGTTGACTTCTACCAAGGACATGGAGTGATCGTAGCATTTTTTCTTTCAATATAGATCAGTACATCTGTGAATTAATGATACCATCAATGATATGTAGCTCCCTCAAACCAGAAACTCATGCAGCCCCACATAAGGACACTGCTACCAATAAGTTCCACCGTAGGCACCATGAATTTAGATAAAAGCACTTTTCCAACATGACATTGATCCAAAATGTTGTTAACTTGTTCAATCCATCCATGTGCAAAAAACTATGGCGTTCATGTAAAATACTAGATGTAGTAGTATTTGGTGTGGGGTGTATTCACTTTTGCATCAATTGTTTTGAGTAAAATTGATGATTTTATAATGAAAGTTATACTATTAATCTTTCATGTTATGGGTTAAAAAATATTAGATGAAAATCAGTCTTGCCAAAATTTTGAAAATATTTATTTCATTCAGTGAGATATTGAGGAGATCTTACTTTTCAAAGGGGTGTACTCATTTATTCTGAGCACTGTATAAAATGAAGTTACTATACAATTGCACATTCACTTACAAACACAAAAATGTCCGAATGTAATTCAAAAATAGGGTTCTCTCAGATACTTAATAAGTATGCAGCATGATTTTATAGATAAAATCAATTGAGATGATCATTGTTTCTCATAATTAAACAAAATTTACCATTAAAAAATCATAAACATAATTTAAAAAAACAAATAGATAGGGTTTTTTTTTACTTTTGTTACAAAATGTTTCAAATATTCTGGATTTCACACAACCATTTTAGGCTATAGAAGGCTAAAAATGTTGAGTGAAGTTGTATTAAAGAGAAGTCTTTCTACACATCTCAGCTGGTTTCTGTGTGCTGTTGCCAATCTTCAGTGCTAGGGGATGAAATGTATCACTAATTAAGATAATTGACATCAAATGTGCTGGAGATAATTGGCTAAAGGTGTACTCATTCAATTAAATGTTTGCCTCCTATATTGACATTTTATTGGATTTTTGAAGCTGTGGGAATTTTGTGGGCCATGGTAAAGAGTTTCTAGGGCTTGAATAAATTGTTTTCCATTGCAAGTCATTTTCCACATGTGAATTTAGGTCAACGGTGTAAGCAATGGATGTCATTTTAGTGGTTGCTAATATGTCCAATGAAACAGCTATTTTAACTTTAAATACTGCAAAGAAGAAAAAATATATATGTACATTTCTTAAAAAAATATTATTTTTTATATATTAACATGAAAAAATAATAGGAGGAATAGCAAAAGAAAATGCCTGTAAGTCTAAATACTTGTTACTGCTCACTGCATAATTATAATCCTAAGGAAGGCACATCAACAAAAGAGGCAGAAACACCTAAATATTAGTGTTGAGCATTCCGATACCGCAAGTATCGGGTATCGGCCGATACTAGCGGTATCGGAATTCCGATACCGGGATTCCGATACTTGGCGCGTATCGGATACCGGAATCGGAAGTTCAATGATTCAAAATTCAGAAATTCAGCCAATGAGAAAGATTCCAAGTGTGGGCACATCCTGTTTAGCATGGAGGGCATGAAACTACTGGCAAGGCTGTGATTGGCTGCTGAAATGATGTCATGATGCAGTTTAAAAGTCGCTGGCGCCATTTTGCGATCACTCTGCTGTGAATTCAGTTAGTGACAGGACGCTGTTTGCTGACTGAGGGACAGTTTAGAGATAGCGATTTGCTTCTTTGTGCTTTCCAAAGGCTAATTTAGCAACCGCTGTGTTCACCTACTATTCACCTTCCTTTTGCCTTGTAGCGCTGTTTTCACAGCGATCTGCAAGGTCTCTCTGTGTGTGTGTGTGAGTGCAGCCCACTCTCTAGTCTGAGTGCAGCCACATAGGCCATCCATAGCTGGTTGTATTCAGTTCAGGGAGGGTGGTTCATTGCCTCATACTGTCCTTTTTTTTTTTTTTTTTGAAGTAGTGCAGGCTGCTGCACATTTTTTCCAAAAATTCCTATTAGTGTCTTTCCACCCGTCTCCAGCTAATTTGTGGAAAAACACTACATAGGATAAAGTAGAAGAGGGTTTTTGGGCCTTGCAGCGCCGTTTACGGCTGTCTGCACGGTCTCCGTGTGACTGCAGCTCGCCCTGTAATCTGTGAGCAGCTATAGCCTGGTTGTCTCCAGCTCAGGGTTTTTCACTGCGTCATACCGCCAAATCAATTTTCTTTTTTTTCAAAGTAGTGTAGTCTGCTGCTAATTTATTTTAAAAAATCCTATTAGTGTCTTTCCACCCGTCTCCAGCTAATTTGTGGAAAAACACTACATAGGATAAAGTAGAGGAGGGTTTTTGGGCCTTGCAGCGCCGTTTACGGCTGTCTGCACGGTCTCCGTGTGACTGCAGCTCGCCCTGTAGTCTGTGAGCAGCCGTAGCCTGGTTGTCTGCAGCTCAGGGTTTTTCACTGCGTCATACCGCCAAATCAATTTTCTTTTTTTTCAAAGTAGTGTAGTCTGCTGCTAATTTATTTTAGAAAATCCTATTAGTGTCTTTCCACCCGTCTCCAGCTAATTTGTGGAAAAACACTACATAGGATAAAGTAGAGGAGGGTTTTTGGGCCTTGCAGCGCCGTTTACGGCTGTCTGCACGGTCTCCGTGTGATTGCAGCTCTATCCGTTGTCAGTTCAGCCCCAAAAAAATAAATAAATAATAAAGTTCACCAAACACACCAGTTACACCACTTTACATTTGTGTAGGCCACATTAGCTCATATTCAAGTCTAGTCCACACTTTAGAAAATTAGTGTGTCTTATACCTGTTAGGAGGAGTTGCTCAGGAATAAGCACACAAAGCCGTTAGTACTTTTCTGCTTATCTTTATCAGTCAACCAAGATGAAGAAGGCAGTGAGTAAGGCACGTGGGCGTGGGCGTGGGCGCGGAGCAGGGAGGGGACGTGGGGATTCTGTGCCTGCTGCGGGCACCGGTGAGTCATCAGCACCCACTTTCACAAGGGAACAGTCGTTCATGCGCAGCTTTGTCGCCGAGCGCCGTACACCGCTGCTGCGTGAAGACAAAATTGAAGCCGTTGTGGGATGGATGGCAGCTAATGCATCAACTTCCATTAGTGCCACATCCTCTCAGACACAGAGCACTGGAGAGCAGCCATCTGTCTCTTCACCACCTGCCAAATTGCCCAGGCAGACAGAGATCCCAGGACAGGAGCAGTCTCTACTTCTGTTCTCTGAATCATCTCTTGGCTTGGAAACAGGGGGCCAGCCAAGCAGCATTGGAGAAATGGAAGAAGAGGCAGGGTGCAGTGATGCCCAACAGCTTTTTCTGTCTTCCTCTGAAGAGGCGGGTGGGCCAGTGGCTCCGGTCACCACCTCGCAGGCCGCATCAGCTGATGATGACACTCAGGTGCCACTTACTGGTGCGTGCTCTGCTGCTGAGACTACCCAGGAGGAGCAGTTGGGGGCAGAGGGTAGTGTAGATGATGAGGTCCTTGACCCATCTTGGCGTCAGGGACAGGAAGGTGGTGGGAGCAGCTCTGAGGAAGAGATTCCCCGTACGGCCCAAAGAGGGAGAGGGAGGGGGAAGACTGCGGATCCTGCAGCCTCCGCTTTGGCACCCGTAAGGAGCATGTCTCTTCCAAAAGTCAAAAGGGGGGCTCCCAAGACTTGCAGTGCCTGGTCCTTTTTTGACACAGTTGCAGATGACATTTGCTATGTCAGATGCAAGGTGTGTCATCAAAAAATCAAAAGAGGTCAAAAAGTCGCCAACCTCAATACCTCCAACATGTGGAAACATGTGCGCAACAGGCACCCGGCGGAGTTAGACAAACACACTGAAGAGCTAGGCCAACCAACAGCGGCAGCTACCACCTCTTCAGCTCGTGTTGCCTCTTCCTCTAGCTCACACGCAGCTGGTTCGGCTTCCTCCCAGGATCGCCGTGGAAGAACCTCTGGCCCTGTTGTCCAGAGACCCGCTGTCATTCCACCCGCAGCACCACTTTCCCAGTCAACCACACACTCCCAGCCCAGTCTACAGCCATCGGTAGTACAGGCATGGGAGAAAAGGCGGCCTTTCTCGTCAAACCACCCACGAGCACAGGCTCTGACTGCAGGCATTGCCAAACTTCTGTCACTGGAAATGCTGTCATTCAGGCTGGTGGAGACTGACAGCTTCCGTGACTTGATGTCATTGGCAGTCCCACAGTACAGTGTGCCCAGCCGCTTTTACTTCAGCAGGCAAGCCGTCCCTGCCCTGCACAAGCATGTGGAGGGACACATAAAACACGCGCTACTGAACGCCGTCAGTAGCAAGGTCCACCTCACCACCGATGCGTGGACCAGTCAACATGGACAGGGGCGATACCTTTCCCTCACTGCCCATTGGGTTAATGTCGTTGAGCCGGGTACAGACCGTGCGAGTGGCGCAGGACGTGTCCTGCCCACTCCAAGGATTGCAGGAATCCATTCTGTACGCATTGACTCCTCCTCTTACACCAGTTCCTCAGAATCATCGCTGCAGGAGCCGTCACAGTCCACCTCCACATGGACCCGTGATGAACGTGTACCTGTTACGACCGACATGAGCACAGCCGTGGCCAAACGTCAACAGGCCGTCTTGAAATTAATTTTTTTGGGGAATCGTAGCCACACAGCGCAGGAGCTCTGGAATGCCATCAAGCAGGAGAGCGATGTGTGGTTTGAGCCAGCGAATCTCCAGCCAGGCATGGTAGTGTGTGATAATGGCCGAAATCTGGTGGCAGCCCTGGGCCTCGGCAACCTCACTCACATCCCATGTCTGGCACATGTGCTCAATTTGGTCGTGCAGAGTTTTTTGAGGGACTATCCGGATCTTGATGCACTGCTGCACAAGGTCCGCCTAGAGTGTGCTCACTTGCGGCGTTCCAGCACGGCAAAAGCGCGCATTGCGGCTCTGCAGCGCCGACACCGCCTGCCGGAACATCGCATCATATGTGACCTACCTACCAGGTGGAATTCCACGTTACATATGTTGGAGCGGTTGTGTGAGCAGCAGCAAGCTGTAATGGAGTACCAGCTGTATCAGGCGCAAAAAAGTCACAGTCAGCGCCGTACAGACTTCACAACCACAGAGTGGGCCACTATGAAGGATGTCTGCCAGGTTTTGCGTCCCTTTGATTATTCCACGCGGATGGCGAGTGCAGATGATGCACTAGTCAGCATGACTGTCCCCCTTATCTGCCTGCTTGAAAAATCACTGCAAGCGCTAAGGGATGATGTTGTGGAAGAGGTGGAGGATGAGGATTCACCACTTCCATCATCTTCTGGACAGTCAGCGCCACGTGGTTCCTCACAAACGCGTAGGCAGGGGACAGTTTGTGAGGAGGATGAGGAGGAGTCAATGGAGGAGGAAGACATCCGTCCAGAGGAGGGAGTTCCCGAATTGTCCAGTACTCAGTGTGTACAGCGAGGGTGGGGTGATGACGAGCGGGCAGAGATCACGCCTCCAGCTGGGGACAGCGTTTCTTGGGCAGTTGGCAGTCTGCAGCACATGGTGGATTACATGCTGCAGTGCCTGAGAAACGACCGCCGCATCGACCACATTCTCAACATGTCTGATTATTGGGTGTTCACCCTCCTCGATCCTCGCTACCGGGACAACGTAGAAAGCCTCATCACACCGTTGAACCGGGAGCGAAAAATGCGGGAGTACCAAGACACACTGGTCAGTTCCATCATCTTCTCCATTCCAACTGAGAGAAGTGCTGCTAGTGCATTCCAAAGCAGCTCAGTGCGTCCAGGCAGTGGTGGAGGCTCTGCACAAAGAGGGAGCAGAAGCAGTGCCTCTGCCCAAGGCAAGACCAGTATGGCCGAACTGTGGCACAGTTTTCTGTGCCCGCCACAAAAGTCTACACCATCACAGACGGCTCCAGTCAGCAGGAGGCAACGGTTCCGTCAGATGGTGACAGACTACATGTCTTGCCCTCTTGCTGTACTCCCAGACGGCTCTTCCCCTTTCAAGTTTTGGGTCTCAAAGCTGGATACATGGCCAGAGCTAAGCCAGTATGCATTGGAGGTGCTGTCTTGCCCTGCGGCCAGTGTATTATCGGAACGTGTCTTTAGTGCTGCAGGTGGTGTACTAACTGACCGTCGCATGCGACTATCCTCCGATAACGTTGACCGGCTTACTTTCCTGAAAATGAACAAGGCCTGGATCTCGCAGGAATTTGCCACTCCTCCTCCTGATTAAATAATTAGGTCACTGTATACGTTATCCAGGTCTCCTGTTGTGTTCATCTTTCTACCACCTGAACTTAAATTCCTGGGCTCCAACACCGCCAGTTGAGGCTCAGATGTGCCGTCTGCACAGTCAAAACATACGACCCAGTGTTATTGGGTTTCAGTAACGTCAGCTGATCCCCAGCTGTGTAGCCGGCAATGTGTCATGCGACCGCCACGCTGACACAACAACTGAAATGTAAGGGAATCTGTCCCCCCCCCCCCAAGGCGTTTGTTACTGAAAGAGCCACCTTGTGCAGCAGTAATGCTGCACAAGGAAAAAGGTAGCTATTTTGGTTTTGCTCCTTGCACACGCAAAACTTAACACTTATAAAATGTGTCCACTGATACCGTAAAACCGTCCCGGAGGTGGGACTTTCCTTCGTAATATGACGCAGCACAGCCGTCATTCCTACCCCCCCGGCGCCGCGCCCCGGCTCCTCAGCGTTGTTTGATTCCGTCCCGGAGCCTGCGCTGTTATGTTATCCCGTGGCCAGGCACACTTAGCGCTGCCCGTCTTCTGGCATCATTTGGTGTCAGGCTGGCTGCGCCTGTGCGGCCACGCTGGCCGAGAGCCCGCCTCGCAGTGTCTTCTGATTTAATCCCACTGGGGGCCTGGGATCTATGGACATGCGCAGTGCATATCTGAACCTCCACCTCTCACTCATCTCCCTATGGCATCTTCAGACTGTTCGGTGTCAGCTGGTCCCTAATAGCATGCCACGGCCGTGACACCGCACAGTCTGAAAAAGCCGTAGGGAGGGGAGTGAGAGGCGAGGATATGCACTGCGCATGGCCATGGATCCCAGGCCCCCAGTGGGATTACATCAGAAGACACTGCGAGGCGGGCTCTCGGCCAGCGCGGCCGCACAGGCGCAGCCAGCCTGACACCAAATGATGTCAGAAGATGGGCAGCGCTAAGTGTGCCTGGCCACGGGATAACATAACAGCGCAGGCTCCGGGACGGAATCAAACAACGCTGAGGAGCCGGGGCACGGCGGCGGGGGGGTAGTAATGATGGCTGTGCTGCGTCATATTACGAAGGAAAGTCCCACCTCCAGGACGGTTTCACGGCTTCAGGGGACACATTTTAAAAGTGTTTAGTTCTGTGTTTGCAAGGAGCATGATGAAAAGAGCCACCTTTTCCTTTTGCATCTTTTGTGCTGCACAAGCTGGCTCTTTCAGCTACAAACGCCTTGGGGGGGGGGGTTAAAGGTTCCCTTTCGACTTTCTCAGGCTTCGGCCTACATTGTGTTCCTCTGCTTTTCCACCTGCCCCTGGGCTCCAACACCGCTAGTTGCCGTCCAGAAGTGCTGTACGCACAGTCAACAGTCGCTCCTCTGTTATTGGGGTTCAGTAACGTCAGCTGTTCCCCTGCTGTGTGTGTGGCAATCCCTCCTACCTCCTCCAACCTCCTCCAACCTCCTCCTCCTCCACCTGTCCCTGGGCTCCAACACCGCCAGTTGCCGTCCAGAAGTGCTGTACGCACAGTCAACAGTCCCTCCTCTGTTATTGGGGTTCAGTAACGTCAGCTGTTCCCCTGCTGTGTGTGTGGCAATCCCTCCTACCTCCTCCAACCTCCTCCTCCTCCACCTGTCCCTGGGCTCCAACACCGCCAGTTGCCGTCCAGAAGTGCTGTACGCACAGTCAACAGTCCCTCCTCTGTTATTGGGGTTCAGTAACGTCAGCTGTTCCCCTGCTGTGTGTGTGGCAATCCCTCCTACCTCCTCCAACCTCCTCCTCCTCCACCTGTCCCTGGGCTCCAACACCGCCAGTTGCCATCCAGAAGTGCTGTACGCACAGTCAACAGTCCCTCCTCTGTTATTGGGGTTCAGTAACGTCAGCTGTTCCCCTGCTGTGTGTGTGGCAATCCCTCCTACCTCCTCCAACCTCCTCCAACCTCCTCCTCCTCCACCTGTCCCTGGGCTCCAACACCGCCAGTTGCCGTCCAGAAGTGCTGTACGCACAGTCAACAGTCCCTCCTCTGTTATTGGGGTTCAGTAACGTCAGCTGTTCCCCTGCTGTGTGTGTGGCAATCCCTCCTACCTCCTCCAACCTCCTCCAACCTCCTCCTCCTCCACCTGTCCCTGGGCTCCAACACCGCCAGTTGCCGTCCAGAAGTGCTGTACGCACAGTCAACAGTCCCTCCTCTGTTATTGGGGTTCAGTAACGTCAGCTGTTCCCCTGCTGTGTGTGTGGCAATCCCTCCTACCTCCTCCAACCTCCTCCTCCTCCACCTGTCCCTGGGCTCCAACACCGCCAGTTGCCGTCCAGAAGTGCTGTACGCACAGTCAACAGTCCCTCCTCTGTTATTGGGGTTCAGTAACGTCAGCTGTTCCCCTGCTGTGTGTGTGGCAATCCCTCCTACCTCCTCCAACCTCCTCCTCCTCCACCTGTCCCTGGGCTCCAACACCGCCAGTTGCCGTCCAGAAGTGCTGTACGCACAGTCAACAGTCCCTCCTCTGTTATTGGGGTTCAGTAACGTCAGCTGTTCCCCTGCTGTGTGTGTGGCAATCCCTCCTACCTCCTCCAACCTCCTCCTCCTCCACCTGTCCCTGGGCTCCAACACCGCCAGTTGCCGTCCAGAAGTGCTGTACGCACAGTCAACAGTCCCTCCTCTGTTATTGGGGTTCAGTAACGTCAGCTGTTCCCCTGCTGTGTGTGTGGCAATCCCTCCTACCTCCTCCAACCTCCTCCAACCTCCTCCTCCTCCACCTGTCCCTGGGCTCCAACACCGCCAGTTGCCGTCCAGAAGTGCTGTACGCACAGTCAACAGTCCCTCCTCTGTTATTGGGGTTCAGTAACGTCAGCTGTTCCCCTGCTGTGTGTGTGGCAATCACTCCTACCTCCTCCAACCTCCTCCTCCTCCACCTGTCCCTGGGCTCCAACACCGCCAGTTGCCGTCCAGAAGTGCTGTACGCACAGTCAACAGTCCCTCCTCTGTTATTGGGGTTCAGTAACGTCAGCTGTTCCCCTGCTGTGTGTGTGGCAATCCCTCCTACCTCCTCCAACCTCCTCCTCCTCCACCTGTCCCTGGGCTCCAACACCGCCAGTTGCCGTCCAGAAGTGCTGTACGCACAGTCAACAGTCCCTCCTCTGTTATTGGGGTTCAGTAACGTCAGCTGTTCCCCTGCTGTGTGTGTGGCAATCCCTCCTACCTCCTCCAACCTCCTCCTCCTCCACCTGTCCCTGGGCTCCAACACCGCCAGTTGCCGTCCAGAAGTGCTGTACGCACAGTCAACAGTCCCTCCTCTGTTATTGGGGTTCAGTAACATCAGCTGTTCCCCTGCTGTGTGTGTGGCAATCCCTCCTACCTCCTCCAACCTCCTCCTCCTCCACCTGTCCCTGGGCTCCAACACCGCCAGTTGCCGTCCAGAAGTGCTGTACGCACAGTCAACAGTCCCTCCTCTGTTATTGGGGTTCAGTAACGTCAGCTGTTCCCCTGCTGTGTGTGTGGCAATCCCTCCTACCTCCTCCAACCTCCTCCAACCTCCTCCTCCTCCACCTGTCCCTGGGCTCCAACACCGCCAGTTGCCGTCCAGAAGTGCTGTACGCACAGTCAACAGTCCCTCCTCTGTTATTGGGGTTCAGTAACGTCAGCTGTTCCCCTGCTGTGTGTGTGGCAATCCCTCCTACCTCCTCCAACCTCCTCCTCCTCCACCTGTCCCTGGGCTCCAACACCGCCAGTTGCCGTCCAGAAGTGCTGTACGCACAGTCAACAGTCCCTCCTCTGTTATTGGGGTTCAGTAACGTCAGCTGTTCCCCTGCTGTGTGTGTGGCAATCCCTCCTACCTCCTCCAACCTCCTCCAACCTCCTCCTCCTCCACCTGTCCCTGGGCTCCAACACCGCCAGTTGCCGTCCAGAAGTGCTGTACGCACAGTCAACAGTCCCTCCTCTGTTATTGGGGTTCAGTAACGTCAGCTGTTCCCCTGCTGTGTGTGTGGCAATCCCTCCTACCTCCTCCAACCTCCTCCAACCTCCTCCTCCTCCACCTGTCCCTGGGCTCCAACACCGCCAGTTGCCGTCCAGAAGTGCTGTACGCACAGTCAACAGTCCCTCCTCTGTTATTGGGGTTCAGTAACGTCAGCTGTTCCCCTGCTGTGTGTGTGGCAATCCCTCCTACCTCCTCCAACCTCCTCCTCCTCCACCTGTCCCTGGGCTCCAACACCGCCAGTTGCCGTCCAGAAGTGCTGTACGCACAGTCAACAGTCCCTCCTCTGTTATTGGGGTTCAGTAACGTCAGCTGTTCCCCTGCTGTGTGTGTGGCAATCCCTCCTACCTCCTCCAACCTCCTCCTCCTCCACCTGTCCCTGGGCTCCAACACCGCCAGTTGCCGTCCAGAAGTGCTGTACGCACAGTCAACAGTCCCTCCTCTGTTATTGGGGTTCAGTAACGTCAGCTGTTCCCCTGCTGTGTGTGTGGCAATCCCTCCTACCTCCTCCAACCTCCTCCTCCTCCACCTGTCCCTGGGCTCCAACACCGCCAGTTGCCGTCCAGAAGTGCTGTACGCACAGTCAACAGTCCCTCCTCTGTTATTGGGGTTCAGTAACGTCAGCTGTTCCCCTGCTGTGTGTGTGGCAATCCCTCCTACCTCCTCCAACCTCCTCCAACCTCCTCCTCCTCCACCTGTCCCTGGGCTCCAACACCGCCAGTTGCCGTCCAGAAGTGCTGTACGCACAGTCAACAGTCCCTCCTCTGTTATTGGGGTTCAGTAACGTCAGCTGTTCCCCTGCTGTGTGTGTGGCAATCACTCCTACCTCCTCCAACCTCCTCCTCCTCCACCTGTCCCTGGGCTCCAACACCGCCAGTTGCCGTCCAGAAGTGCTGTACGCACAGTCAACAGTCCCTCCTCTGTTATTGGGGTTCAGTAACGTCAGCTGTTCCCCTGCTGTGTGTGTGGCAATCTCTCCTACCTCCTCCAACCTCCTCCTCCTCCACCTGTCCCTGGGCTCCAACACCGCCAGTTGCCGTCCAGAAGTGCTGTACGCACAGTCAACAGTCCCTCCTCTGTTATTGGGGTTCAGTAACGTCAGCTGTTCCCCTGCTGTGTGTGTGGCAATCCCTCCTACCTCCTCCAACCTCCTCCTCCTCCACCTGTCCCTGGGCTCCAACACCGCCAGTTGCCGTCCAGAAGTGCTGTACGCACAGTCAACAGTCCCTCCTCTGTTATTGGGGTTCAGTAACGTCAGCTGTTCCCCTGCTGTGTGTGTGGCAATCCCTCCTACCTCCTCCAACCTCCTCCAACCTCCTCCTCCTCCACCTGTCCCTGGGCTCCAACACCGCCAGTTGCCGTCCAGAAGTGCTGTACGCACAGTCAACAGTCCCTCCTCTGTTATTGGGGTTCAGTAACGTCAGCTGTTCCCCTGCTGTGTGTGTGGCAATCCCTCCTACCTCCTCCAACCTCCTCCAACCTCCTCCTCCTCCACCTGTCCCTGGGCTCCAACACCGCCAGTTGCCGTCCAGAAGTGCTGTATGCACAGTCAACAGTCCCTCCTCTGTTATTGGGGTTCAGTAACGTCAGCTGTTCCCCTGCTGTGTGTGTGGCAATCCCTCCTACCTCCTCCAACCTCCTCCTCCTCCACCTGTCCCTGGGCTCCAACACCGCCAGTTGCCGTCCAGAAGTGCTGTACGCACAGTCAACAGTCCCTCCTCTGTTATTGGGGTTCAGTAACGTCAGCTGTTCCCCTGCTGTGTGTGTGGCAATCCCTCCTACCTCCTCCAACCTCCTCCTCCTCCACCTGTCCCTGGGCTCCAACACCGCCAGTTGCCGTCCAGAAGTGCTGTACGCACAGTCAACAGTCCCTCCTCTGTTATTGGGGTTCAGTAACGTCAGCTGTTCCCCTGCTGTGTGTGTGGCAATCCCTCCTACCTCCTCCAACCTCCTCCTCCTCCACCTGTCCCTGGGCTCCAACACCGCCAGTTGCCGTCCAGAAGTGCTGTACGCACAGTCAACAGTCCCTCCTCTGTTATTGGGGTTCAGTAACGTCAGCTGTTCCCCTGCTGTGTGTGTGGCAATCCCTCCTACCTCCTCCAACCTCCTCCAACCTCCTCCTCCTCCACCTGTCCCTGGGCTCCAACACCGCCAGTTGCCGTCCAGAAGTGCTGTACGCACAGTCAACAGTCCCTCCTCTGTTATTGGGGTTCAGTAACGTCAGCTGTTCCCCTGCTGTGTGTGTGGCAATCACTCCTACCTCCTCCAACCTCCTCCTCCTCCACCTGTCCCTGGGCTCCAACACCGCCAGTTGCCGTCCAGAAGTGCTGTACGCACAGTCAACAGTCCCTCCTCTGTTATTGGGGTTCAGTAACGTCAGCTGTTCCCCTGCTGTGTGTGTGGCAATCCCTCCTACCTCCTCCAACCTCCTCCTCCTCCACCTGTCCCTGGGCTCCAACACCGCCAGTTGCCGTCCAGAAGTGCTGTACGCACAGTCAACAGTCCCTCCTCTGTTATTGGGGTTCAGTAACGTCAGCTGTTCCCCTGCTGTGTGTGTGGCAATCCCTCCTACCTCCTCCAACCTCCTCCTCCTCCACCTGTCCCTGGGCTCCAACACCGCCAGTTGCCGTCCAGAAGTGCTGTACGCACAGTCAACAGTCCCTCCTCTGTTATTGGGGTTCAGTAACGTCAGCTGTTCCCCTGCTGTGTGTGTGGCAATCCCTCCTACCTCCTCCAACCTCCTCCAACCTCCTCCTCCTCCACCTGTCCCTGGGCTCCAACACCGCCAGTTGCCGTCCAGAAGTGCTGTACGCACAGTCAACAGTCCCTCCTCTGTTATTGGGGTTCAGTAACGTCAGCTGTTCCCCTGCTGTGTGTGTGGCAATCCCTCCTACCTCCTCCAACCTCCTCCAACCTCCTCCTCCTCCACCTGTCCCTGGGCTCCAACACCGCCAGTTGCCGTCCAGAAGTGCTGTATGCACAGTCAACAGTCCCTCCTCTGTTATTGGGGTTCAGTAACGTCAGCTGTTCCCCTGCTGTGTGTGTGGCAATCCCTCCTACCTCCTCCAACCTCCTCCTCCTCCACCTGTCCCTGGGCTCCAACACCGCCAGTTGCCGTCCAGAAGTGCTGTACGCACAGTCAACAGTCCCTCCTCTGTTATTGGGGTTCAGTAACGTCAGCTGTTCCCCTGCTGTGTGTGTGGCAATCCCTCCTACCTCCTCCAACCTCCTCCTCCTCCACCTGTCCCTGGGCTCCAACACCGCCAGTTGCCGTCCAGAAGTGCTGTACGCACAGTCAACAGTCCCTCCTCTGTTATTTGGGTTCAGTAACGTCAGCTGTTCCCCTGCTGTGTGTGTGGCAATCCCTCCTACCTCCTCCGACCTCCTCCTCCTCCACCTGTCCCTGGGCTCCAACACCGCCAGTTGCCGTCCAGAAGTGCTGTACGCACAGTCAACAGTCCCTCCTCTGTTATTGGGGTTCAGTAACGTCAGCTGTTCCCCTGCTGTGTGTGTGGCAATCCCTCCTACCTCCTCCAACCTCCTCCAACCTCCTCCTCCTCCACCTGTCCCTGGGCTCCAACACCGCCAGTTGCCGTCCAGAAGTGCTGTACGCACAGTCAACAGTCGCTCCTCTGTTATTGGGGTTCAGTAACGTCAGCTGTTCCCCTGCTGTGTGTGTGGCAATCCCTCCTACCTCCTCCGACCTCCTCCTCCTCCACCTGTCCCTGGGCTCCAACACCGCCAGTTGCCGTCCAGAAGTGCTGTACGCACAGTCAACAGTCCCTCCTCTGTTATTGGGGTTCAGTAACGTCAGCTGTTCCCCTGCTGTGTGTGTGGCAATCCCTCCAACCTCCTCCAACCTCCTCCTCCTCCACCTGTCCCTGGGCTCCAACACCGCTAGTTGCCGTCCAGAAGTGCTGTACGCACAGAGCCAAACACCTCGCCAATGTGTTAGTGGGGTTCAGCACCGCCAGCTGTTCCCCTGCTGTGTATACGGCAACGTGTACTGCGACCGCCACGCAGGCACAACAAGTTAAATGTAAGGGAACCTGACCCCCCCCCCAGGCGTTTGTTACTGAAGGAGCCACCTTGTGCAGCAGTAATGATGCAAAGGGAAAAAGTGCCTCTTTTCGTGATGCTCCTTGCACATGCTGAACCAAACACTTATGAAATGTGTCCCCACACAGCGTTAAACCGTCCGGTAGGTGGAACTTTCCTTTGTCGTGTGACGCAGCACAGCCATCATTTTTACCCCCTTGGCGCCGTGCGCCGCCTCCTCAGCGTTGTTTGAATCTGTCCCGGAGCCTGCGCTGTTAGGTTAGCCCTTGGCCATGCACACATGTTGCGCTGCCCGTCTTCTGACCTCATTTGGTGTCAGGCTGGCTGCGCCTGTGCGGGTGCGCTGGCCGAGATCCCGCCTCGCAGTGTCGTCTAATGTAATCCCACCGCGGGCCTGTGATCCGTGCCCGTGCGCAGTGCATATCCTCTCCTCTCACTCCCCTCCCTACGGCTTCTTCAGACTGTGCGATGTCAGCTGGTCCCTAATAGCATGCCACGGCCGTGACACCGCACAGTCTGAAAAAGCCGTAGGGAGGGGAGTGAGAGGAGAGGATATGCACTGCGCACGGGCACGGATCACAGGCCCGCGGTGGGATTACATTAGACGACACTGCGAGGCGGGATCTCGGCCAGCGCACCCGCACAGGCGCAGCCAGCCTGACACCAAATGAGGTCAGAAGACGGGCAGCGCAACATGTGTGCATGGCCAAGGGCTAACCTAACAGCGCAGGCTCCGGGACAGATTCAAACAACGCTGAGGAGGCGGCGCACGGCGCCAAGGGGGTAAAAATGATGGCTGTGCTGCGTCACACGACAAAGGAAAGTTCCACCTACCGGACGGTTTAACGCTGTGAGGAGACACATTTCATAAATGTTAGGTTCCGCATGTACAAGGACCATAATTAAAAGAGCTAAGTTTACCTTTTCCAGCATTAGTGCTGTACACAATGGCTCTTTCAGCTGCAAACGCCTGGGGGGGGGGGGTTAAAGGTTTCCTTTCAACTTGCTCGAGTGCAGGCTTCGGCCTACACTCCGCTCCCCCTGCTCCTCCTGCTGACCCTGGGCTCTAACACCGCCAGTTTTTGCCCAGATGTGCTAGCTGCACAGAGAAAAACACCAGCCAATGTGTCAGTGGGGTTCAGCACCGCCAGCTGTTCCCCTGCTGTGTAGCCGGCAACGTGTCCTGCGACCGCCACGCAGACACAAGAACTGAAATTGAAGGGAACCTGTCCCCCCTCCCCCAGGTGTTTCTATGTTTTACAGCTACCTTGAACAGCAGTAATGCTGCATGTGTTCAAGGTGGCTCAGAAACTTATTCTCCTTGCCCATGTTGAAGTAAACACGTCTAAAATGTGTCCTCTGTGACCATTAAAACGTCCCTCAGGTGTGACTTTCCTTTGTAATGACACGCTGCAACCCCCTTGGTAGCGCTGCCCGTCTTCTGGCATCATTGTTTGGCTGGCTACGCCTCTGCGGCCGCCCTGACCCACACAACGCCCCTCGGTGTCTTATTTATTGGGACTGCGAGGGTGTGATTGATGGGCAGGATCAGTGCATCAGTTCGCCTGTCCCTCCTCTCCTTCCGCCTTCTTCGGACTGTGCGGCTTCATGGCCGTGGCATGCGATAAGGGATCAGATGACGCCGCACAGTCTGAAGCGGGTGTAAGGACCCGAGTGTGAGAGGCGAACATATGTGCTGCGCCAGGCCCTGAATCCCAGCCCCGCAGTGTTTTAACAATGTTAAGACACTGCGGGGCTGGGATTCATGGGCATCGCGAACCGCACCGGCCGACATTACATGATGCCAGAAGATGGGCAGCGCTAACGGCGCTAGGCCAGGGGATAACACGACAGCGCAGACTCCTGTACAGCAAATAACAACGCTCGGGAGGCTGCACCCAGCACCAAGGTGGGATTCTTGACACCTGTGCTGCGTCTCATTACAAAGGGAACTCTCGCCTCCATTACACAGTTTGACTGTATAAAGGGCTAAATGTTATACGTGTTCCATTCAGCGTGTGCAAGGAGAAAAATTACAAGAGCAACCTTTGACTTGCGCAGCACTGCTGCTGCATAAGCTGTGGCTCTTCTACTTTGTAACCCCTGAGGGGGGGTTAAAGGTGACTTTTGAAATCGGTTCAATTAGGCTTCGGCCTACACTCTGCTCCACCTGCAGAGCCCGGGCTCCAACAACGCTAGTTGCTGTCCGGAAGTGCTGGCTGCACAGAGCCAAACACCTCGCCAATGTGTCAGTGGGGTCCAGCACCGCCAGCTGTTCCCCTGCTGTGTAGCCGGCAACGTGTCCTGCAAAAGCCACGCAGACACAACACACCCAAAGCTGCCGCCTGTGCAGGCTTCGGCCTACACTCCCCTCCCCCTGCTCCTCCTCCTCCTGCTCCTCCTCCTGCTGTCCCTGGGCTCTAACACACCGCCAGTTGGGGCCCAGATGTGCTAGCTGCACAGAGAAAAACACCAGCCAATGTGTCAGTGGGGTCCAGCACCGCCAGCTGTTCCCCTGCTGTGCAGCCGGCAACGTGTCCTGCAAAAGCCACGCAGACACAAGAACTGAAATTGAAGGGAACCTGTCCCCCCTCCCCCAGGCGTTTTTACGTTATCCAGCCACCTTGTACAGCGGTAATGCTGCATGTGTGCAAGGTGGCTCAGAAACGTATTCTCCTCGCACATGTGGAACTGAAAACACGTCTGAAATGTGTCCTCTGTGTGACCATTTAACCGTCCCGGTGGTGTGACTTTCCTTTGTAATGACACGCTGCAACCCCCTTGGTAGCGCTGCCCGTCTTCTGGCATCATTGTTTGGCTGGCTGCGCCTCTGCGGCCGCCCTGACCCACACAACGCCCCTCGGTGTCTTATTTATTGGGACTGCGAGGGTGTGATTGATGGGCAGGATCAGTGCATCAGTTCGCCTGTCCCTCCTCTCCTTCCGCCTTCTTCGGACTGTGCGGCTTCATGGCCGTGGCATGCGATAAGGGATCAGATGACGCCGCACAGTCTGAAGCGGGTGTAAGGACCCGAGTGTGAGAGGCGAACATATGTGCTGCGCCAGGCCCTGAATCCCAGCCCCGCAGTGTTTTAACAATGTTAAGACACTGCGGGGCTGGGATTCATGGGCATCGCGAACCGCACCGGCCGACATTACATGATGCCAGAAGATGGGCAGCGCTAACGGCGCTAGGCCAGGGGATAACACGACAGCGCAGACTCCTGTACAGCAAATAACAACGCTCGGGAGGCTGCACCCAGCACCAAGGTGGGATTCTTGACACCTGTGCTGCGTCTCATTACAAAGGGAACTCTCGCCTCCATTACACAGTTTGACTGTATAAAGGGCTAAATGTTATACGTGTTCCATTCAGCGTGTGCAAGGAGAAAAATTACAAGAGCAACCTTTGACTTGCGCAGCACTGCTGCTGCATAAGCTGTGGCTCTTCTACTTTGTAACCCCTGAGGGGGGGTTAAAGGTGACTTTTGAAATCGGTTCAATTAGGCTTCGGCCTACACTCTGCTCCACCTGCAGAGCCCGGGCTCCAACAACGCTAGTTGCTGTCCGGAAGTGCTGGCTGCACAGAGCCAAACACCTCGCCAATGTGTCAGTGGGGTCCAGCACCGCCAGCTGTTCCCCTGCTGTGTAGCCGGCAACGTGTCCTGCAAAAGCCACGCAGACACAACACACCCAAAGCTGCCGCCTGTGCAGGCTTCGGCCTACACTCCCCTCCCCCTGCTCCTCCTCCTCCTGCTCCTCCTCCTGCTGTCCCTGGGCTCTAACACACCGCCAGTTGGGGCCCAGATGTGCTAGCTGCACAGAGAAAAACACCAGCCAATGTGTCAGTGGGGTCCAGCACCGCCAGCTGTTCCCCTGCTGTGCAGCCGGCAACGTGTCCTGCAAAAGCCACGCAGACACAAGAACTGAAATTGAAGGGAACCTGTCCCCCCTCCCCCAGGCGTTTTTACGTTATCCAGCCACCTTGTACAGCGGTAATGCTGCATGTGTGCAAGGTGGCTCAGAAACGTATTCTCCTCGCACATGTGGAACTGAAAACACGTCTGAAATGTGTCCTCTGTGTGACCATTTAACCGTCCCGGTGGTGTGACTTTCCTTTGTAATGACACGCTGCAACCCCCTTGGTAGCGCTGCCCGTCTTCTGGCATCATTGTTTGGCTGGCTGCGCCTCTGCGGCCGCCCTGACCCACACAACGCCCCTCGGTGTCTTATTTATTGGGACTGCGAGGGTGTGATTGATGGGCAGGATCAGTGCATCAGTTCGCCTGTCCCTCCTCTCCTTCCGCCTTCTTCGGACTGTGCGGCTTCATGGCCGTGGCATGCGATAAGGGATCAGATGACGCCGCACAGTCTGAAGCGGGTGTAAGGACCCGAGTGTGAGAGGCGAACATATGTGCTGCGCCAGGCCCTGAATCCCAGCCCCGCAGTGTTTTAACAATGTTAAGACACTGCGGGGCTGGGATTCATGGGCATCGCGAACCGCACCGGCCGACATTACATGATGCCAGAAGATGGGCAGCGCTAACGGCGCTAGGCCAGGGGATAACACGACAGCGCAGACTCCTGTACAGCAAATAACAACGCTCGGGAGGCTGCACCCAGCACCAAGGTGGGATTCTTGACACCTGTGCTGCGTCTCATTACAAAGGGAACTCTCGCCTCCATTACACAGTTTGACTGTATAAAGGGCTAAATGTTATACGTGTTCCATTCAGCGTGTGCAAGGAGAAAAATTACAAGAGCAACCTTTGACTTGCGCAGCACTGCTGCTGCATAAGCTGTGGCTCTTCTACTTTGTAACCCCTGAGGGGGGGTTAAAGGTGACTTTTGAAATCGGTTCAATTAGGCTTCGGCCTACACTCTGCTCCACCTGCAGAGCCCGGGCTCCAACAACGCTAGTTGCTGTCCGGAAGTGCTGGCTGCACAGAGCCAAACACCTCGCCAATGTGTCAGTGGGGTCCAGCACCGCCAGCTGTTCCCCTGCTGTGTAGCCGGCAACGTGTCCTGCAAAAGCCACGCAGACACAACACACCCAAAGCTGCCGCCTGTGCAGGCTTCGGCCTACACTCCCCTCCCCCTGCTCCTCCTCCTCCTGCTCCTCCTCCTGCTGTCCCTGGGCTCTAACACACCGCCAGTTGGGGCCCAGATGTGCTAGCTGCACAGAGAAAAACACCAGCCAATGTGTCAGTGGGGTCCAGCACCGCCAGCTGTTCCCCTGCTGTGCAGCCGGCAACGTGTCCTGCAAAAGCCACGCAGACACAAGAACTGAAATTGAAGGGAACCTGTCCCCCCTCCCCCAGGCGTTTTTACGTTATCCAGCCACCTTGTACAGCGGTAATGCTGCATGTGTGCAAGGTGGCTCAGAAACGTATTCTCCTCGCACATGTGGAACTGAAAACACGTCTGAAATGTGTCCTCTGTGTGACCATTTAACCGTCCCGGTGGTGTGACTTTCCTTTGTAATGACACGCTGCAACCCCCTTGGTAGCGCTGCCCGTCTTCTGGCATCATTGTTTGGCTGGCTGCGCCTCTGCGGCCGCCCTGACCCACACAACGCCCCTCGGTGTCTTATTTATTGGGACTGCGAGGGTGTGATTGATGGGCAGGATCAGTGCATCAGTTCGCCTGTCCCTCCTCTCCTTCCGCCTTCTTCGGACTGTGCGGCTTCATGGCCGTGGCATGCGATAAGGGATCAGATGACGCCGCACAGTCTGAAGCGGGTGTAAGGACCCGAGTGTGAGAGGCGAACATATGTGCTGCGCCAGGCCCTGAATCCCAGCCCCGCAGTGTTTTAACAATGTTAAGACACTGCGGGGCTGGGATTCATGGGCATCGCGAACCGCACCGGCCGACATTACATGATGCCAGAAGATGGGCAGCGCTAACGGCGCTAGGCCAGGGGATAACACGACAGCGCAGACTCCTGTACAGCAAATAACAACGCTCGGGAGGCTGCACCCAGCACCAAGGTGGGATTCTTGACACCTGTGCTGCGTCTCATTACAAAGGGAACTCTCGCCTCCATTACACAGTTTGACTGTATAAAGGGCTAAATGTTATACGTGTTCCATTCAGCGTGTGCAAGGAGAAAAATTACAAGAGCAACCTTTGACTTGCGCAGCACTGCTGCTGCATAAGCTGTGGCTCTTCTACTTTGTAACCCCTGAGGGGGGGTTAAAGGTGACTTTTGAAATCGGTTCAATTAGGCTTCGGCCTACACTCTGCTCCACCTGCAGAGCCCGGGCTCCAACAACGCTAGTTGCTGTCCGGAAGTGCTGGCTGCACAGAGCCAAACACCTCGCCAATGTGTCAGTGGGGTCCAGCACCGCCAGCTGTTCCCCTGCTGTGTAGCCGGCAACGTGTCCTGCAAAAGCCACGCAGACACAACACACCCAAAGCTGCCGCCTGTGCAGGCTTCGGCCTACACTCCCCTCCCCCTGCTCCTCCTCCTCCTGCTCCTCCTCCTGCTGTCCCTGGGCTCTAACACACCGCCAGTTGGGGCCCAGATGTGCTAGCTGCACAGAGAAAAACACCAGCCAATGTGTCAGTGGGGTCCAGCACCGCCAGCTGTTCCCCTGCTGTGCAGCCGGCAACGTGTCCTGCAAAAGCCACGCAGACACAAGAACTGAAATTGAAGGGAACCTGTCCCCCCTCCCCCAGGCGTTTTTACGTTATCCAGCCACCTTGTACAGCGGTAATGCTGCATGTGTGCAAGGTGGCTCAGAAACGTATTCTCCTCGCACATGTGGAACTGAAAACACGTCTGAAATGTGTCCTCTGTGTGACCATTTAACCGTCCCGGTGGTGTGACTTTCCTTTGTAATGACACGCTGCAACCCCCTTGGTAGCGCTGCCCGTCTTCTGGCATCATTGTTTGGCTGGCTGCGCCTCTGCGGCCGCCCTGACCCACACAACGCCCCTCGGTGTCTTATTTATTGGGACTGCGAGGGTGTGATTGATGGGCAGGATCAGTGCATCAGTTCGCCTGTCCCTCCTCTCCTTCCGCCTTCTTCGGACTGTGCGGCTTCATGGCCGTGGCATGCGATAAGGGATCAGATGACGCCGCACAGTCTGAAGCGGGTGTAAGGACCCGAGTGTGAGAGGCGAACATATGTGCTGCGCCAGGCCCTGAATCCCAGCCCCGCAGTGTTTTAACAATGTTAAGACACTGCGGGGCTGGGATTCATGGGCATCGCGAACCGCACCGGCCGACATTACATGATGCCAGAAGATGGGCAGCGCTAACGGCGCTAGGCCAGGGGATAACACGACAGCGCAGACTCCTGTACAGCAAATAACAACGCTCGGGAGGCTGCACCCAGCACCAAGGTGGGATTCTTGACACCTGTGCTGCGTCTCATTACAAAGGGAACTCTCGCCTCCATTACACAGTTTGACTGTATAAAGGGCTAAATGTTATACGTGTTCCATTCAGCGTGTGCAAGGAGAAAAATTACAAGAGCAACCTTTGACTTGCGCAGCACTGCTGCTGCATAAGCTGTGGCTCTTCTACTTTGTAACCCCTGAGGGGGGGTTAAAGGTGACTTTTGAAATCGGTTCAATTAGGCTTCGGCCTACACTCTGCTCCACCTGCAGAGCCCGGGCTCCAACAACGCTAGTTGCTGTCCGGAAGTGCTGGCTGCACAGAGCCAAACACCTCGCCAATGTGTCAGTGGGGTCCAGCACCGCCAGCTGTTCCCCTGCTGTGTAGCCGGCAACGTGTCCTGCAAAAGCCACGCAGACACAACACACCCAAAGCTGCCTCCAGTGCAGGCTTCGGCCTACACTCCCCTCCCCCTGCTCCTCCTCCTGCTGTCCCTGGGCTCTAACACACCGCCAGTTGGGGCCCTAGGAAGACAAGCTTGAATAGGTCCCCATCCGGGTTCCAGTACCGTCAGCTGGTTCTCGGCAGTGTCTTTTGCTCTTGTACCTTCTGCTCCCCATCCTGGTTCCAGTACCGTCAGCTGGTTCCGGGCAGAGCCTTTGGCTTAGGTGCCTCCCTCTGGGTATCCGAGTTCCACCAACGTCAGGTGGTCCTTGGTAGTGCTTTCAGGCACGGGTACCTCCTGCTTAGTAACCGGGTTCCAGTAACGTCAGCTGGTCCTCGGTAGTTCCATTGGCTCTTGGACCTTCGGCTACCCATCCGGGTTCCAGTACCGTCAGCTGGTTCTCGGCAGTGTCTTTTGCTCTTGTACCTTCTGCTCCCCATCCTGGTTCCAGTACCGTCAGCTGGTTCCGGGCAGAGCCTTTGGCTTAGGTGCCTCCCTCTGGGTATCCGAGTTCCACCAACGTCAGGTGGTCCTTGGTAGTGCTTTCAGGCACGGGTACCTCCTGCTTAGTAACCGGGTTCCAGTAACGTCAGCTGGTCCTCGGTAGTTCCATTGGCTCTTGGACCTTCGGGTAGCCATCCGAGTTCCAGTTCCATCAGCTGTTTCTCGGCATTTTCTCAGCCTTCTTGTACCTTCTGCTACATTTCCAAGTTCAAGACCCGAAAGACGATGACCCGGAAGACCACCCCTAAGATGATGACGACACCAGAGACGACAACCACCGAGATGACGACGACCCTGGAGACGATGACCCTGAAGACGACCCCGATGACGACGACCCCGATGACGACGACCCTGGAGATGACGACCCTGGAGATGACGACGACAACCTGGAAGACCGAGAAGCAGAAGAACAAGAGGCTGCAGAACAAAGAGCAGAAGAACATTAAGCATAAGACTAAATATCAGAGCAAAAGATATTATCTAAATTATAAGCAGAAGAAGACTAAGCAGTGTATGGGGGTGAGTCCGTTCCTCCTCGTGGTGCCCCTGGATAAAGCCTGATGCTGCAGGCCAAACTGAACACGGACAAATGTAACTGTTTTGTGACAGGCAGAACGGAAGGTGTAATCTTCAAACTTTTATAGATAACAACTACGGGAATGCCTGTCACAAATAAGAATATGATGAAGAAGTTGAATATAAAAAAGATAATAGTTAAATAAATAGAATATGAACAATGTAAAAAAAAAAATATATATATACGTAGAAAAGAAGAAGATGAATAAGGTGAAGAAGTTGATGTCACAGAAGCTGATGATGAGGATAATGAAGAAGAAAGTGTGGGAGAAGTAAAAAATAGGGTGAAGGGCGTGGAAGTAGTGAAACATCAATATCTGACAAAATAAATAAAAAATTAACATAGTCAAATTCTTTCTAACGCCGAACGTCATAAAAAAATTAAAAATACTGCTATTCTATTTGATTGGGATAAACCCCTGTGCCTTTAATGTCTCCGCCACCTCCCCCAATACATCCTACATTATTCTTAGTTGTTTTCCTTCATGTAGAATTAACCTACAAGGAAAGAAAGGGTTTATTTTAATTCCGATATTTTCGTCCCATTGACTTGCATTGGGATCGGGTATCGGTATCGGATTGGATTCCGATACTGTGACGGTATCGGCCGATACTTTCCGATACCGATACTTTCCGATATCGGAAAGTATCGCTCAACACTACTAAATATGTAATAGCCTACAAATTAATAATTTAGTATAAAATTATGCAAAGGCATCAATGGATTTTTTTCCTGGTATGTAACAACCTGTATATTCCAACCTAACTAGACGATGAAATAACAAGACATGTATCGGGCTGCAGTTCAGCCTAAAACCTATTTTGCAATAGACATTTAATTACCTGAGTGAATTAAAATGTGAACAAACAAGCTAGATAAAATGGATTAAATATGCAGGAGTTCCGTATATTTTTTAGTATTGTGTTCTTTCCTTTTGAGAGTCTATGCTTTTTTCCTATTCCATGTTTCTATTGTACTTCTCACGTCACAGTTTTATCCTGCATGGCCCAGATTTCTGAACTATTTTTAGGAATTTTGCCCTTACACATGGAGCTATGTCTAAATCTGGTACTGCCTCATAATGTAGATACGGATATTTTTCAGTCACTGTTGATTTTGGTTTCAGTCCATTTTGTAATGCTCAGCAGGAAGCTATCCACTCCGAAGAAGCACACATTCCTAATTAACTTTCTTTTTATGTGTCTAGTATGCTTGTTTATGCATGATTGATTTAAATAAATAGTTCTCTTCAAATACCAGGATTTGCTCTCTTTGCAAATGATAGCTGTCAGTTCTTCAACCAGTGCTATTTTTACCAGTTTGTGTCAGGAACGGATTGCTATTGTTTTTGTTGTTTGATGCAATATATGGTGTATATTCTGCAGACAGTTTTGTCTTCACAGTCAGTTGCTATATAAAGCAACCTGCTATTTTGTTATACAACTTTTCATTATTAAGTGAAACTTTTGCACAATGTTTATACATTCAAATACAGTTATTTTTTAGGTTATTTGACGTTTCCTGAAAATTAGAAATACATTATCAGTGATTTCTTATTGTGTATAAATTCTATCTTTGTATTTTTTTACCAAAATGATTCCAGTCATACAATGAGTGTGAGCCCTCCCCATTGGCCACACATAGCAGATACATTTCAAGATATATAAAGATAATACAAGTTGTATTTCAGAATTTAACATCTTTTGTAGTTCTATTTAGTGAGGAGTGGGATAAGCTCTCGCAGTGCTTAAGATAAAGGCTACAACTGCAGCCCCCCAACAGTATGATAATAAATATACATCCACATGGGTGTTAGCAGAAAGTTTTCACTGCAGGCTTGTACTTCTTCTCCCTGAATAATGCTGTCCAATCAGCAGGCAGCAACATTGAAATGACAGAAGAACACTCCATCACCTTAGAGCAGATTTCTCAGTGTGGGAGTGGATGTAATGACACATTCCTGATCTCATGGTCTAACTTCCCATATGAGTCAGTGTGAGGGAGTGGCTGAGTTTAGCTGTGTCATATTACAAACTCTTCTATCAGCTCTCCTCTCATAGCACAGTCACCTCCGCTGTACTGTACCTCCACATTGCCTGTCTGGAGATGTTTCAATAATCAGATTTATGTCTGTTGTGCTCAGGCAACTTGGAATTGTTCTGCAGTGAGATCATGGCTGTCATTATACCTCACAGAGGAGTAGTCCAGAACAGAAATTTACTCATGTGTGAGACATGATAGCAGATCTGATCTCTATGCAGAGTGAATACAAGTTAACAGAGCACAGATGACATAAGTGTGACGTAAGTCATTGACATCCCTTTCTGTTCTTCCCCATAGTCCCCTAACCCATGTTACCCTAGAGGCTAAGGAACCTACTACACCAAAATAACTTCTTCGAGTAAATTAATTGAAAGAGATGAACAGTCAGCCTTTAGGACAGTGAAAATAGAGAATAGAATTTTAATGCAAAGCTGTGTTTCTAGCTCTGTGAGCCATGGTGGTAAAGGCACTGGCAGTGATGATAGCCAGGTAAACGTCCAAGTTATTATCAGGCAAGAGAGCAAGGAGCCCATGCTATTTTCAATGTAGAAGAAACAGTCAGCTGAATCAGGGATGATCATAATGATGATGATTAGTGATGAGCGAGCGTGCATGCCACTGCTCAAAACTCGGACAAGCATTGCGGTGTTCGTGTATGCTCGTTACTTGATTGAGTATCGCGGGTGCTCGAGCGCCTTGCTTGAGTCTCCATCCCTCATGTTTTGCAGCTTTTAGACATCCAATAAGCATTTGGGGATTGCCTGCCATACACAGTATTGCCGTTTCCATGTTGTCATATATGAGACCCGGGAACGGATGCTGGGCACAGTCCCCTCTGGAAGCAGTTCACAGAAAGTTGTTGTAGGAGGGCGAGCTTATTTTAGAGCTGCAAGCATATAGGCTGTGTTTAATATTGCTGTTTCAGTACTTGTATACTACTGCTACGCCATTGAAACAAAAGTCCTTCTCAGGGTTACATACTGTTTTTTCTCTAGTAAACCCACTGTTACCTGCACTATAGGGATAGCTGGTTGAGGAGCGATAATTTTGGATTAGAGGCATATAGGCAGGGTGTATTGCCTTACAATCCTTCATTCGGTATACCGCTGCTGCAACCTAGAAACAAAAGTCTTTTGGGGGGCTAAAAACTGTCCTTTCTCAAGTAAAACCATTGTTACCTGCATTCAGTGTAGGGATAGCTGTTGGAGGAGGGATAGTTTTGGATTAGAGGTGTATAGGCAGGGTTAATTGTCTTACAGTACTTCTATAGGTATACTGCTGCTGCAACCTAAAACAGAAGACCTTTTCAGGACTGCATACTTTATTTTCCCTATTAATACCGGAAAGTTTACAGACATATATTTTATAGCTAATTTAAAATGTACAAGACGTGCGGTAAGGAATGGAGAAGTGCTGCTGATGGTGCATACAGAGGCTGTAGGCTGTAGGTCAGGTGAAACTATGTATGCTGCAGGAGCACAACAACATGATCACCCATGAGACCTAGCTTCCGGTCTCACTTTTCAGGGGGGTGGGCACTCCACTCTTGAAGCCAGAACAGTGAGAACAGGTGGTCGGTAACATAGCATCATGTCTTCTATATGGTGTAGTCTCACTAACCAAGTATCTGGACCAAATAATCCTCACACTTATCCTCCTTTCTCACACCATGGTGAGTCCCAGGAGAAAAATAATCCAACACTCGGAGACTCAGAGGCGCTCTTTCCATTTCCATTTATGGATTCTGGCTTCTTGCCTTGCACGTTTCAAGAGGGACATGAGGAGATCGTGTGTAGTGATGCCCAAATATTTGAGAAGCCATGATCAGAAAAAGATGAGGGTTGGAAGCAGCAATTAGTGTCTCACGAGGTAGGTGATGATGAGACACAGTTGCCAACAAGTGATAATGTTATGTCAACAAGTCATGAGGACCACAGTGCGGAAGTGGAAAGCAAATTGTTAGACAATGAAGTCACTGACCCAACCAGGGAAGGTGCCATGCAAAGCAAAGAAGCAGAGCAGAGGCGGAGAGATCTACAGCACCTGTGTGATGTGTCAGAGGGAAAAGCAACTACACTCAGCAAGTTCCCAGGCCAAGGGTTAGGTGTTCCCTAGTCTGGCATATGTTTAAAGAAAGTGCAGATGATAAAAGAATTATTTGCAACCTGTGGAGTACCAAGATCAGCAAGCCCTGACCATTCCCAGCCTGACCACCAACAGCATGCTCAGGCACATGTCATCAAAGCACCCGACTAAAAGGGCCAAACACATGGGTCCACATTCAGTGTCTGCAGGTGACACCACTGTCTCTTCCTTTGTGCTACATGCTTGCCAATCATCTATCCAGGACTAGATATCGGTGAACTTGTTCAGAAAAAGTTTGACAATCTTAAATTCGACACGAACGTAGCACATTCAGATTCATGTTCAGTTTCATGAGCATTTTTACTCCATAGGCAAAATTTGGTCATAGTTTGGTAAATCATCGCATTTCTACTAATGGTTTTGTCATTCATTTGGCTAGAATACTGGTGCTGTATGATGAGCAGGTGGACGGGGGGACATGTTGATGAGGGGAGGGGTTGTGTCAAGGTCAGTTTAGCTGAGCGTAATTTTTTTAATTTAATTTTCTTTTCTTTAATAACTTAATGTGTGTACATTCCGGCAGTAAAACAGAGCACAGAAACCATCCAAAATGTCATGGAACAAGGTCTTCTGTGATTAGCTGCCAATGTCACATGGCCCTGGCCATATAAAAGCGGACATCTTGTTTAGCTGGCACCATTTTCACAGTGTCACAGTGCAGAGAAGCTGCTCCTGATAGTGCTGCCATTGAACTTTTCAGTTTGCTAGATAGTATCCTGTCCTGTGTGAAATCGATCTTCTAGCAGCTAACAAGATTGAGCAAAAACTGTGTTGCAGACTCAGGAGGCCCCATTTGCTAATCCAAATCATTGATGATAAAACTGTCATGCATGGAGAAATCAAAAGGCCAGATTTCCACTTAAACAATTCGTTAGGACTAATATTGGTGTGCAGCTAGGAGGCTCAATTTACTAATCCAAATAGTTTGTGATAAAACTCTGTTTCAGTGAGAAATCAGAAGGCCAGATTTCCACTTAAAAATTGTTAGGGCTAATATTAGAGTGCACCCAGAAGGCCCAATTCGCTAATCCAAATCGTTTGTAGTAAATATGTGCTTCATTGAGAAACCAGAAGGCCAGATTTCTACTTAAAAATCATTAGGTCTAAATTTTGGGTGCAGCCAGGAGGCACAATTTGTTAATTAAAATAATTTGTGCAAAAACTGTGTTTCAGTGAGAAATCAGAAGGCCACATTTCCTCTTAACATTTCTCATTTCTGTTGTTCAGGCACTTGTAATTTGGTTACAGGTGACTGACAGGTGTGGGCCTAAGACTGTGAAACAGAAAGTTACAAGAGAGGAAGGGTACATGCATAATGAGTGTGAAAAAGTGAGATTGTGGTGAAAGGGAGAAGAGACTTGGTGATCAATGTGTTAGTGCGTTAAGTATTAAAGGTAATGAAAGCTCAACTGAACAAACACCCTCTCCTACTATCCAAAGACCACTGATAACACCTGTCACTCGACAGGCAACTCCACTCCCTGTCTTTGGTATCCATACAGCGGAATGCCTTGTAGATGAGGGCCAGAAAGAGCATGTGCTCCAGTGGATAGCAAGTACTGCATTAAGTGGCCTCTCCTCCTCCTCTTCCTCCACCTTAATATCACACACAGTACAATCCTCAGAGGTGGCACCCCAATCCCCCTTGTTTCCCCCTGCATCACAAATTTCCAAACGCCCAACTTACTGTGGTGAACCACACATGAGCTATTCTGCAGAACTGTTCATACATTCTATTCCATGGGCATCAGAGGTCTGCTCCAAAGAATCACAAAATCCAGAGGAGGAAAGCATCAGCACCGATGCCCACAATTTTTTCATGTTGGATTCAGACCCAGACAAGTAGGGTCCTAGCAGAATCCAAACCTTTGTTGTCAGACGTTAACATCCAAGGTGGAGGTTATCCTGATGTAACTCAGATACCAGAAGCACAAGCAGACTTTACTGTGTTGTCAGGGTAGGAAAAGGGGGAGGGTCACTCCCAGGGTGAGGAGTGTGAGAACAAAGAGGATGACAATGACGCTGCATATCCCACTTGGGGTGAACCAAGAGGTATGCAGCTGAGTAGCTAAACAGAGTATGTAGAGGAGGGGGAAGATGAGGAGGTTACCTTGCGCCTTCCCACACAAAGTGATGCAACATGACAAGAACTGCATCCTCAGCCTCAACTCTGGTTCTGGGTACATACAACATAAGTGGGAAAAAGCAATGTTGTGGTGGAAGGGGGAATAGGCTTGGTGTTTGACATGTACGTGGGTTAGGTGTTAATGTTAATGAAAGCTCAACTGAACAAACACCATCTCATCTGTCATGATTCTCAATGGCGAGAGAACATAGCCCAGCATATAAAAGAACTAGCTCTTGGAAGATGGAATCTAAACTGACCATGAACTAAACCTGCCGCACAATTAACAGTGGCCGGGTAGCGTGCCTACGTTTTATCCCTAGACGCCCAGCGCCAGCCGGAGGACTAACTAATCCTAGCAGAGGAAAATACAGTCCTGGCTCACCTCTAGAGAAATTTCCCCAAAAGGCAGACAGAGGCCCCCACATATATTGGCGGTGATTTAAGATGAAATGACAAACGTAGTATGAAAATAGGTTTAGCAAAATCGAGGTCCGCTTACTAGATAGCAGGAAGACAGAAAGGGCACTTTCATGGTCAGCTGAAAACCCTATCAAAACACCATCCAGAAATTACTTTAAGACTCTAGTATTAACTCATAACACCAGAGTGGCAATTTCAGATCACAAGAGCTTTCCAGACACAGTAACGAAACAGCAGCTGTGAACTGGAACAAAATGCAAAAACAAACAAGGACGAAAGTCCAACTTAGCTGAGAGTTGTCTAGTAGCAGGAACATGCACAGAAAGGCTTCTGATAACATTGTTGACCGGCATGAAACTGACAGAGGAGCAAGGTTATATAGAGACTCCCACATCCTGATGGGAACAGGTGAACAGAGAGGATGATGTACACAAGTTCAATTCCACCAGTGGCCACCGGGGGAGCCCAGAATCCAATTTCACAACAGTACCCCCCCCTCAAGGAGGGGGCACCGAACCCTCACCAGAACCACCAGGGCGATCAGGATGAGCCCTATGAAAGGCACGGACAAGATCGGAGGCATGAACATCAGAGGCATTCACCCAAGAATTATCCTCCTGACCGTATCCCTTCCATTTGACCAGATACTGGAGTTTCCGTCTGGAAACACGGGAGTCTAAGATCTTTTCCACAACGTACTCCAACTCACCCTCAACCAACACCGGAGCAGGAGGCTCAACGGAAGGCACAACCGGTACTTCATACCTGCGCAATAATGACCGATGAAAAACATTATGAATAGAAAAAGATGCAGGGAGGTCCAAACGGAAGGACACAGGGTTAAGAATCTCCAATATCTTGTACGGGCCGATGAACCGAGGCTTAAACTTAGGAGAAGAAACCCTCATAGGGACAAAACGAGAAGACAACCACACCAAGTCCCCAACACAAAGCCGAGGACCAACACGACGACGGCGGTTGGCAAAAAGCTGTCTTCTCCTGGGACAACTTCAAATTGTCCACTACCTGCCCCCAAATCTGATGCAACCTCTCCACCACAGCATCCACTCCAGGACAATCCGAAGATTCCACCTGACCGGAGGAAAATCGAGGATGAAACCCCGAATTACAGAAAAACGGGGACACCAAGGTGGCAGAGCTGGCCCGATTATTGAGGGCGAACTCCGCCAATGGCAAAAAAGCAACCCAATCATCCTGATCCGCAGACACAAAACACCTCAAATATGTCTCCAAGGTCTGATTAGTCCGCTCGGTCTGGCCATTAGTCTGAGGATGGAAAGCAGACGAAAAAGACAAATCTATGCCCATCCTAGCACAGAATGCCCGCCAAAATCTAGACACGAATTGGGTCCCTCTGTCAGAAACGATATTCTCCGGAATACCATGCAAACGAACAACATTTTGAAAAAACAGAGGAACCAACTCGGAAGAAGAAGGCAACTTAGGCAGGGGAACCAAATGGACCATCTTAGAGAAATGGTCACACACCACCCAGATGACAGACATCTTCTGAGAAACAGGCAGATCCGAAATAAAATCCATCGAGATGTGCGTCCAAGGCCTCTTCGGAATAGGCAAGGGCAACAACAATCCACTAGCCCGAGAACAACAAGGCTTGGCCCGAGCACAAACGTCACAAGACTGCACAAAGCCTCGCACATCTCGTGACAGGGAAGGCCACCAGAAGGACCTTGCCACCAAATCCCTGGTACCAAAGATTCCAGGATGACCTGCCAACGCAGAAGAATGAACCTCAGAGATGACTCTACTGGTCCAATCATCAGGAACAAACAGTCTACCAGGTGGGCAACGATCCGGTCTATCCGCCTGAAACTCCTGCAAGGCCCGCCGCAAGTCTGGAGAAACGGCAGACAATATCACTCCATCCTTAAGGATACCTGTGGGCTCAGAATTACCAGGGGAGTCAGGCTCAAAACTCCTAGAAAGGGCATCCGCCTTAACATTCTTAGAACCCGGTAGGTATGACACCACAAAATTAAACCGAGAGAAAAACAACGACCAGCGCGCCTGTCTAGGATTCAGGCGCCTGGCAGACTCAAGGTAAATTAAATTTTTGTGGTCAGTCAATACCACCACCTGATGTCTGGCCCCCTCAAGCCAGTGACGCCACTCCTCAAAAGCCCACTTCATGGCCAAAAGCTCCCGATTCCCAATATCATAATTCCGCTCGGCGGGCGAAAATTTACGGGAAAAAAAAGCACAAGGTCTCATCACGGAGCAGTCGGAACTTCTCTGCGACAACACCGCCCCAGCTCCGATTTCAGAAGCGTCGACCTCAACCTGAAAAGGAAGAGCAACATCAGGCTGACGCAACACAGGGGCGGAAGAAAAGCGGCGCTTAAGCTCCCGAAAGGCCTCCACAGCATCAGGAGACCAATCAGCAACATCAGCACCCTTCTTAGTCAAATCAGTCAATGGTTTAACAACATCAGAAAAACCAGCAATAAATCGACGATAAAAGTTAGCAAAGCCCAAAAATTTCTGAAGACTCTTAAGAGAAGAGGGTTGCGTCCAATCACAAATAGCCTGAACCTTGACAGGATCCATCTCGATGGACGAGGGGGAAAAAATGTATCCCAAGAAGGAAATCTTTTGAACCCCAAAAACGCACTTAGAACCCTTCACACACAAGGAATTAGACCGCAAAACCTGAGAAACCCTCCTGACCTGCTGGACATGAGAGTCCCAGTCATCCGAAAAAATCAGAATATCATCCAGATACACAATCATAAATTTATCCAAATAATCGCGGAAAATGTCATGCATAAAGGACTGGAAGACTGAAGGGGCATTTGAAAGACCAAAAGGCATCACCAAATACTCAAAGTGGCCCTCGGGCGTATTAAATGCGGTTTTCCACTCATCCCCCTGCTTGATTCGCACCAAATTATACGCCCCACGGAGATCAATCTTAGAGAACCACTTGGCCCCCTTTATACGAGCAAACAAATCAGTCAGCAGTGGTAACGGATATTGATATTTAACCGTGATTTTATTCAAAAGCCGATAATCAATACACGGCCTCAAAGAGCCATCTTTCTTAGACACAAAAAAAAAACCGGCTCCTAAGGGAGATGACGAAGGACGAATATGTCCCTTTTCCAAGGACTCCTTTATATATTCTCGCATAGCAGCGTGTTCAGGCACAGACAGATTAAATAAACGACCCTTAGGGTACTTACTACCCGGGATCAAATCTATGGCACAATCGCACTCCCGGTGCGGAGGTATTGAACCAAGCTTGGGTTCTTCAAAAACGTCACGATAGTCAGACAAGAATTCAGGAATCTCAGAGGGAATAGATGATGAAATGGAAACCAAAGGTACGTCCCCATGAGTCCCTTTACATCCCCAGCTTAACACAGACATAGCTTTCCAGTCGAGGACTGGGTTATGAGATTGCAGCCATGGCAATCCTAGCACCAAAACATCATGTAGATTATACAGCACCAGAAAGCGAATAATCTCCTGGTGATCCGGATTAATACGCATAGTTACTTGTGTCCAGTATTGTGGTTTATTACTAGCCAATGGGGTGGAGTCAATCCCCTTCAGAGGTATAGGAGCTTCCAAAGGCTCCAAATCATACCCACATGGTTTGGCAAAGGACCAATCCATAAGACTCAAAGCGGCGCCAGAGTCGACATAGGCGTCCGCGGTAATAGATGATAAAGAGCAAATCAGGGTCACAGATAGAATAAACTTAGACTGTAAAGTGCTAATTGACACAGACTTGTCAAGCTTCTTAGTACGCTTAGAGCATGCTGATATAACATGAGTTGAATCACCACAATAGAAGCACAACCCATTTTTTCGTCTAAAATTCTGCCGCTCGCTTCTGGACAGAATTCTATCACATTGCATATTTTCTGGCGTCTTCTCAGTAGACACCGCCAAATGGTGCACAGGTTTGCGCTCCCGCAGACGCCTATCGATCTGAATAGCCATTGTCATGGACTCATTCAGACCCGCAGGCACAGGGAACCCCACCATAACATCCTTAATGGCATCAGAGAGACCTTCTCTGAAAATTGCCGCCAGGGCGCACTCATTCCACTGAGTAAGCACAGACCATTTACGGAATTTTTGGCAGTATATTTCAGCTTCATCTTGCCCCTGAGATAGGGACATCAAGGCTTTTTCCGCCTGAAGCTCTAAATGAGGTTCCTCATAAAGCAACCCCAAGGCCAGAAAAAACGCATCCACATTGAGCAACGCAGGATCCCCTGGTGCCAATGAAAAAGCCCAATCTTGAGGGTCGCCCCGGAGCAAGGAAATTACAATCCTGACCTGCTGTGCAGGATCTCCGGCAGAGCGAGACTTCAGGGACAAAAACAATTTGCAATTATTTTTAAAATTTTGAAAGCAAGATCTATTTCCCGAGAAACATTCAGGCAAAGGAATTCTAGGTTCAGACATAGGTGCATGAACAACAAAATCTTGCAAATTTTGTACCTTCGTGGCGAGATTATTCAAACCTGTAGCTACACTCTGAAGATCCATTTCAAACAGGTGAACACAGAGCCATTCAAGGATTAGAAGGAGAGAAAAAGAGGAAGGCTGCAGTATAGGCAGACTAGCAAGTGATTCAATTATGAGCACACTCAGAACTAGAGGAAAAAAAAAAAAAAAAAAAATTCAGCAGACTTCTTTTTTCTCTCCTTTCTCAGCCAATAATTTAACCGTTTTGGGCCGGTCAAACTGTCATGATTCTCAATGGCGAGAGAACATAGCCCAGCATATAAAAGAACTAGCTCTTGGAAGATGGAATCTAAACTGACCATGAACTAAACCTGCCGCACAATTAACAGTGGCCGGGTAGCGTGCCTACGTTTTATCCCTAGACGCCCAGCGCCAGCCGGAGGACTAACTAATCCTAGCAGAGGAAAATACAGTCCTGGCTCACCTCTAGAGAAATTTCCCCAAAAGGCAGACAGAGGCCCCCACATATATTGGCGGTGATTTAAGATGAAATGACAAACGTAGTATGAAAATAGGTTTAGCAAAATCGAGGTCCGCTTACTAGATAGCAGGAAGACAGAAAGGGCACTTTCATGGTCAGCTGAAAACCCTATCAAAACACCATCCAGAAATTACTTTAAGACTCTAGTATTAACTCATAACACCAGAGTGGCAATTTCAGATCACAAGAGCTTTCCAGACACAGTAACGAAACAGCAGCTGTGAACTGGAACAAAATGCAAAAACAAACAAGGACGAAAGTCCAACTTAGCTGAGAGTTGTCTAGTAGCAGGAACATGCACAGAAAGGCTTCTGATAACATTGTTGACCGGCATGAAACTGACAGAGGAGCAAGGTTATATAGAGACTCCCACATCCTGATGGGAACAGGTGAACAGAGAGGATGATGCACACAAGTTCAATTCCACCAGTGGCCACCGGGGGAGCCCAGAATCCAATTTCACAACACTCATCCTATCCAAAGACCATTGACAACATCCGTTACTGGACAGACTACTTGTCAGGAGCACCGCACTTCACTTGCTCACTGAGCCAGTGCGTGTGACCTGAGTAAAACAATCTGTGCCCAAAGATACCTTTGTCACAATCAACCCTTTAACGAGTGACTTGTAGGATCGCTACTTCCAACAGGTGGCGCTGTAGAGTTCATGTCCTCTTTTTCTCTGAAGAGGCAATTTGCATATTAACTTTCACAGAGGAGCATTGCATGGCAAATAAGCCTTCTTACCTTGACAAGCCAGAGCTGGTATGTCACTCTCCACAAGGAGAAACCTTACCCCTTAGACCAAAAAATCAGTAGAAGAAAAAATTGCAATCGTTTGACAAATTCATGCATGAACCGGCAGATGCCTTAATGTGGGAATCTCACTATGCTAAAATGCTGATTCGTGTGCCTCGCCAGCCACCGGCCGTCCCAACAACCACATCTTCTGCTATTTCCTCCTCCGTTACTGTGCCAAGTCTTCTCACACAGGTCTTCGGCCTCAGAAACTCAAACTGTTTACCGCTACAGTCAGGGAGAGTGAGAGCACATCAGGTGTCACGGGAGACCTAGGCACAAAAGAGCTAATAACCCGGGCCCCTACGATTTCCCTCAGACTAGGGAAACCCTGAGTGACCCTCTCCCAGAGTTTACACTGATGGTGTGCATGTCTGGGCCTCCACCCTCACCCTATCTCCTGTTTCAACCCTAGGCTGAAACCACCACCCCCCACCAGTGAAGAGACCACACTCCAATACCCACAGTTAGCACAGACAAGGATAACGGAAAAATAAGCACCACGTCGCAGACACTCAGGAATACACTATAAATGCAAAGGGCAAAACAAATACAAATATGGGAAGGAGAAAATAAGACAAAGGGAAATACACCACCAGCAATGATACTCCAACTACTAGCTCACCACTCCAGACCGAGATAACATGCACAAGACAGAAGCTATAATCGGCGATGCCCAATGTTCAGGAGAACTATTTAAAGGCAGTGGGCATGGCCCAGCTTCCAATCCGAGCACCAGGTAATTTAATCCTGGACCAGCTAGATAAAATCTAGCCGATGCCAATGAGCGCATAGTGGTCAAAAGCGGAATTACCGCTGTCTGTCGTACGACCTGGTCTGAACAGCGTCCGACATGACATCAGGTCTTAGGAAAGTGGACATAGTTGCTGTTTTTGTGTCACATAGCTTAACACATATTTCTCAATCCACCATATCATCTCCACCTGCAGCTCACTCACAGTCGAGCAGTTTGTCCTGATCTCCGTATTCCAAACTGCCTCAGAAAAGCCGTCAGTCCCACAGTTTTGGTAACAATAAATAATGTTTCCTCCTACACATGCCAAACCTAAAAGCTTGAATGCCACCAACTCCAATCTGTTGGCCATTGAAATGCTGCCCTTCTGCCTGGCGTACACAGATGGTTTCAAAAAGTTGATGGCCGTCACAGTCCCCCAGTATCAGTTGTCCTTAACATGTACCCACTCTGCAAGCGTGATTTGCACCACGTTTGTACTGTGTTGGCCCAAACTATGCAAAAGAACATACTGCACCAGAGCCTGTCGCTGCTGCCACAGTCGCTGCAACATGTGCAGAGTTGAGTTCCAATGTATTGGAACATCGCAAATCAAACGGTTTTCCTGCGTGTTGCGATCATCGGTAGTGAGCACACAGTGACCATGCTTTCTTTCCTGTCTACAGGTTCAGACTTTAACTCAGCCTGTTTAGCTGTCCAGAACTCTTGAGCTGTGTGACTGCAATCTCCAAGGTATGTTAATGCGTGTTTCTCCCGCCTGCCGAGACACTCACACACTGACACAAAGACCTACAGGCCTGCCAGTCACTGAGTGCTTCTCAGGAAGTATGTTAAAAGGAGGCAGTGGTCAGTGGGCTTTCATCCCCTCTCTCTCCTCCCCAGTAAGTGCTGAAAGGAGGCGCTCCTCATAAATATGCGGTTGCCCCTCACCCTGACACGCCCCTAGAAGAAGCTGGGGGCTGAGCATATTCTTGAGGCCACTTGTTTAACCAGTAATTAACTTTTATCATCATTGTTTCTCGTTGTTTTGTATTTAGTAGGTAGCTTTGTCACAGCTATTATAGCAATTACTAATACATCTAGCTACCATTCTTCATGTCATAAGGAGTTACATTTCATTGATTGCTACATTACTTGCCTGTTTACAGGTGGTGACACAATGTGAGGTGCTACTTATACTAAGCACTATGCTCCAGAGCATATTAACCCTGACACCTCATAGGGGGAGTTATTATAAGTGCATTCTTCCCCCTTGTTATTTTGTGTATCTTTGCTTACCTCACTTATTGCTTGGTGTCCCTCTTCATCATTTTGCTTTTTTATTTCCCTGTTTTCAACATCATATATTAAATAAAACATTTTTTAATTGTACTTGTTTTGGCTCTCTTCCTATTCTCCCGCATGTACCACGTGTGTGGGAGAGTTTGGTGACAAACTGGTGTAGCGCAAGCACAGCTTTCTTAGAGAAGTAATGGAAACTTTGCAACTGGTACTGGGGGACTGCACCGGCCGCTGTTTGTATCCACCAGGCGGAAAGGCAGCATTCCCGTGGCCAACAGATTGGAGATGGTGGAGTTCAAGCTCTTAGCTTTTTCATGTGTAGGAGGAAGCATTCTTTTACATAACCACAACTGCGGGACCAAGAGCTGGCTGCTGTGATGAGAGAACGTGGAGTATGAAGAACAGGACAAACTGCTGGATTGTGAGTGAGTATTGATAAGCGAGCATGTTCGGTAATGCTCGGTGCTCGCCCGAGCATCACAGTGTTCACGATGCTCGGTGATTAGCGAGCATTTCCGGTGCTGCTTGACGGGAGTTCGGGTCACCGCCCTGCATGATTGGTGCTCTTTAGAGCACCAGTCAACATGCAGGGATTGTCTGCAACACACTGTAATGCCACAGCCATGTTGGTTGTGGAAATACAGTGACAGGGTGGCTGCAGAGCGTCATCATTAGACCTGGTGCCGCCCTGATCATCACAGTCTGCTCCGAAAATGCCAGTGTAGGGAGTGTTGTTGCTGAGATAGGGACAGAATAGATGGTGTATCAGTCAGTGTGGGTATATCATTATTGAATACACAAATCCAGCTAAACCAATAGTCCTTCTAAGGAATAATTACGGGGTATATAGATATCAGTGCTAGGTTGGCAGGCAACGTATGTGGCTCTATATATATACAGTTAGGTCCATATATATTTGGACAAAGACAACATTTTTCTAATTTTGGTTATAGACATTACCACAATGAATTTTAAACAAAACAATTCAGATGCAGTTGAAGTTCAGACTTTCAGCTTTCATTTGAGGGTATCCACATTAAAATTGGATGAAGGGTTTAGGAGTTTCAGCTCCTTAACCTGTGCCACCCTGTTTTTAAAGGGACCAAAATTAATTGGACAATTGACTCCAAGGCTATTTCATGGAGAGGTGTGGGCAATCCCTTCAATATGTAATTCTCAATTAAGCAGATAAAAGGCCTGGAGTTGATTTGAGGTGTGGTGCTTGCATTTGAAAGGTTTTGCTGTTAAGTAAACATGCGGTCAAAGGAGCTCTCCATGCAGGTGAAACAAGCCATCCTTAAGCTGCGAAAACAGAAAAAACCCATCCGAGAAATTCCTACATTATTAGGAGTGGCAAAATCTACAGTTTGGTACATCCTGAGAAAGAAAGAAAGCACTGGTGAACTCATCAATGCAAAAATACCTGGGCACCCACAGAAGACAACAGTGGTGGATGATCGCAGAATAATCTCCATGGTGAAGAGAAACCCCTTCACAACAGCCAACCAAGTGACCAACACTCTCCAGGAGGTCGGTGTATCAATATCCAAATCTACCATAAAGAGAAGACTGCATGAAAGTAAATACAGAGGGTTCACTGCACGGTGCAAGCCACTCATAAGCATCAAGAATAAAAAGGCTAGACTGGACTTTGCTAAAAAACATCTAAAAAAGCCAGCACAGTTCTGGAAGAACATTTTTTGGACAGATGAAACCAAGATCAACCTCTACCATAATGATGGAAAGAGAAAAGTATGGCGAAGGCGTGGTACAGCTCACGGTCCAAAGCATACCACATTATCTGTAAAACACGGCGGAGGCAGTGTGATGGCTTGGGCATGCATGGCTGCCAGTGGCACTGGGTCACTAGTGTTTATTGATGATGTGACACAGGACAGAAGCAGCCGAATGAATTCTGAGGTCTTCAGAGACATACTGTGTGCTCAGAGCCAGCCAAATGCAGCCAAACTGATTGGTCGTCGTTTCATACTACAGATTGACACTGACCCAAAACATAAAGCTAAAGCAACCCAGGAGTTAATTAAAGCAAAGAAGTGGAATATTCTTGAATGGCCAAGTCAGTCACCTGATCTCAACCCAATTGAGCATGCATTTCACTTGTTAAAGACTAAACTTCAGACAGAAAGGCCCACAAACAAACAGCAACTGAAAACCACCGCAGTGAAGGCCTTGCAGAGCATCAAAAAGGAGGAAACACAGCGTCTGGTGATGTCCATGAGTTCAAGACTTCAGGCAGCCATTGCAAACAAAGGGTTTTCAACCAAGTACTAAAAATGAACATTTCATTAAAAATTATTGAATCTTGTCCAATTACTTTTGGTCCCTTTAAAAACAGGGTGGCACCTGTTAAGGAGTTGAAACTCCTAAACCCTTCATCCAATTTTAATGTGGATACCCTCAAATGAAAGCTGAAAGTCAGAACTTCAACTGCATCTGAATTGTTTTGTTTAAAATTCATTGTGGTAATGTCTATAACCAAAATTAGAAAAATGTTGTCTCTGTCCAAATATATATGGACCTAACTGTATATATGAGTGCTAGGCATGCAGGCAGTGTATGTGTGTATATAGATATCAGTGCAAGAAGGCCTGTGTGCTGCTGCTGCAGCCTATTAGAGATATTGACCGTAAATACATAGCCCCAGGTATCAGTGGCCAGAAGTAATTTCTTTTGCATCTTAATCCTGAATATTTTATTTAAAAGCAATCCAGAGCACATGATTTTTTTTCTCTATTTGCTTGTTGGCACTGCAGAATACAGCCAGATACTTTCCATAGTACAGCGTTAAAATACAGCTATTTTAAACAGGGGTTTGGCTGTCACAGCAATCACATGTGAGTGCGCAGAAAATTCTGCCATTTTTGTGATACTGTAATATTTGGTTGGAGTGTCTTATACAAGTTCTTGACACTAGTTTGCTTAAAAAAAAAAGATTTACCTACCGGGCAGATATTTTACACTGTGTTTTGTCTGTCACACAGATCGCCTAACATTGTGCTCAAAATTGTGCCATTTCAGTCCTCCATTGAATTTTTTTGTTGTGTGTTAGGCTATTTATTGACTCATTTTGCTGCCAAAAAAAATACAGGCCAGATATTTTAAAGTGGGGTATCTGCATCACAGGCATCACATATTATTGGGCTCAAAATAGTGCAGTTTCAGCCCCCCATTTAATTTTTATTTGCTGTGTCTTAGCCTAGTTATTGACACCAGTTTGCTGGCAAACAAAAATAAATATGCAGCGCCCCAGAGTCCTGGTCGTTGCAGTATCATGGCTCAGCCACTAAGGGGGGCCATGGTGCGTTCGATGGCACTGAAGGAGTTCTCTGAGCAGGTATCACAGTCACCAATACATTTCACAGCTGGGCCTCCGGGGGGAGCTAAGGGTGCTATTCATTAGGCCACTCCCCACCATAGTGGGTAAACTGGGGGTCAGGCAGGAAGTTAGAGAGAACGCTGACGGGATTGAACGGAGCAACACCCTGTGGCAGGGGGTGTTGTGAAGGGAGAGACTGTAGGGTCTCTGCCAGGGGTGGGATCCTGGCAGAGGCTTGGCATTGAAAGAACGTAACGAGTCCGCGCAGGCTCCTGGAAGCGGCGGGACTCAAGAAAGGACTAGAAGCGAGATAGATTGTGCTGAGTGAGAAACGAAGTCAAGCGAAAGGAGATACCAGTGAGGGTTGTGCTGAAAGAGGCAGCACCTTACTGAGGCGCACTACCGGTGGCCGGAACGCCGAGGAGGTAAAGAGTTTCAAGCCATACCTCAGACCTACGGCAGGGCAGTTAGCTTTAGGCGGACTGTCTCACGCATCACCCAGGAAGGCAAAGGGGGGTACCAACAGGAGAGGGGCGCAGATAGAGTCCCGGAAGATCTCCGAGCCTCCCCGTCATACGGGTGCGTTCCTACCATAGTATCTGGAGGGACGAGGAAGATCTTTGCGAATTAAGTTGTTGTGAGGGAACACGAGAAACAGACACAACAGTTGTGGGGTACTTTCCGTAAGCACAGCAGGGAAGGACTGCAACACATAGCGCTAGAAGGAAGGCACCGATTTCCACCTGCAAGGAGAGCTCTGGAAGTGCCATTGGACCGGCCGGACTTGCGCAGCCTGGTGAGCCGTATTCTGGACTGAGGACCCAGAGAGCTTCAGTAAAGAGGTAAAGAGACTGCAACCTGGTGTCCTCGTTATTTACCGCGACCTGCACCCCACAACTGCACCGCTACACCGTTACTACACCACTTATTGCACCGGACGTCCCCCACTGACGGACAGGGCCACGGACCGGGTCTAGCCACCGTGACAACCCCAGGACTGAGACCTAGAGGCCCGGCTCCGGGTACCCCTCGGCCCTGCGGCGGTGTGGGGGCGCTCCAACTTGGCGTCACGAACAGGATCTACTTAAGCCTGAAGAATCGGGTCATGTGTGCCTGGAGACTGTGATTTGTTGTGCTTGGACTGTATTTTATTGAGAGAACTGTGTGCTACTGCTTGCCGTTGAGAGTTCGCGCCAAAATCCGCCGCCATTGCAGCGCTGAGAAGAGCGCAGGAAGAGAAGAGGGGCGTGGAGTGGGCGTAGACGAGCTGCAGAGCGCGAACAACAATGGCCGCCCAGTCTAAGTATTTCTGTGTCCTGAGGACGTGCCCGTCAACAGCCGAGGTACGCCTCCTGATCCTGGTTGGAGGGTGGAGACCATGGGGACGGGGCCGCCCACGAAAGAGACCGCGGGAAGAAAACGCGGAAGAGGAGAAAAAGATGGCGACACCCAGAGTGCCACGCGGAGCTGACCCGGCTCGGCCTGAGGATACGCAGCCTGAGGTAGCCTCAGGGACGCCCACACTGCGGGGTTCGGCCTTGGCAGGGCCACCGATGGGACGACCCCCTCCGCCGATGTCCGCGGAGTGTGCGGCTGCAGCCGAGACCCGACAGCTGGCACGCCGCCTAAAGGTTGACACCCGTGTGCTAGCTCGGATGGGGCAGCCAACAGAAATCCGCCTGTCCCCAGTGTCCCTTGCTCCTTCCCACCTGGCCGCATCCAAAGATACACCACCGACGCCGGACTTGAAAATAATCCCGGATGCGGAACACTACCGGCGTCCGATGGCAGCCTGGCGGAGCCGGCCCCAGCCCGCTGAGCAGATTGACCTGGTAAGCCCCCCAGAGATCCCACCGTCGCACTGGGGTGTAGTGGTGGCCTTCAATCCCCAGTCTGGACGGGGAATAATCCAGGAGATCGGGGAGCCACTACAGGTCCGTGTGGATCGGATAGAGGTGGAACCAAGCAGCGGGAGGTTTGATTGCAACTTAGAGCCAGGTGATGCTGTCACCTACACGCGGTGGAGGAGGGCCGCGGGTGAGACGGGCTGGATAGCCCGAGGCGTGCAGCGATGCGTTGCCCTCCAGGCTGCTGCAGGAGCACCGGAAGACGATACTCCGGCGAGGAAAGCTGCAGAGCCCGGTCCCGCGGAACCATCAGAAGCTCGACCTCACCGTGCCCCGGGGGAACGTGTACGGTTACCGACCAAGAGGATCTCCCAGCGGGGGATTCTGGCACTGCTGGGACCGGAACGACGCCCTGGCTCACCAGAACGATCTGTTGGTTTGGTGGGGCCGGAGAGAAGACCCCCCGCCACATCTCAACGGTAAAGTAATACCATTGAAAAATGTACATAGTTACTGTTCTTCTAAGTTGCTGCTAAACCCGTTTAGGGTTAAAGGTGACCCCTTGTTGACCCGGGGCCACTATTGTTGTTCTCAAAGTTTTGCACAAGTTTAAAAAAAAAAAAACTGCAGAAATCATGAACTGCGCATGATTCAAACTTTCCTTTGTAAATAGTTGCACCTTCTTAAGGGTGCTCCCTACTGGTTTTAGCCAAAAGACACTTTGCGAAGATTCCTTCTCTACTGGTTTTAGTTAAAGACACTTTGCGAAGAAACCTTTCCTACTAGTCCTAGTTAAAGACATTTTGTGAAGATCCCGGGCTGGAACTTTGCATAAGACTGGTAGGCTGAGAAGACGAGCTACCTCAGAAAGACTTGGTCCCCTCTTAAAGGGGATGTGACGAAGTAAATTTGAAAGAGATACTGTTACCGAACAGTAATGTGATAATGATGCCTTGAAAAAGAAAATGTAACTGTTTTACATGCCGAGTTATATGTGTTGAAGTTGTTGAAATGTGAAATCTGAATAATGTTTTGTAGAAAGGAAAGATGCAGAGAGCCCGTAGGGGTAGATGTAGAAGCCTGCATAGTTGAAAGTAAAAGAAGTAATAATGAAGGTGAGGATAGAAGGTAAACCCCGCGTCCCCATTGAAAAGTTACTTTGTTACTAAGGACAGAGAGTGAACCCGTAGGGGTTAGAGAGTGAGTCCTTAAAGGAGCCGAGTAGAGCGGGCTCAGAGTTCTTTAAATGAAAGGAATGTTATGTCTATACTGTGTATAGTAGCGAAAGGCAGTAGGCCCTGGCTGAACAGGGCGGTCCTGTAAAAGAAAGGAGAGGCAGTAGGTCTGGTGCCGTAGGGACAGGCGGTCCTGCAGGTTCACAAGAAGGAGAATGTAAAGTTGAAATGCCTTATAATGTGATTATAGGAAGGCCTTTGATAGACTAAGAGTGTGAGTTTCTTAAAGGCAATGTTAAGTTATTGTTCCAAAAATTGCACTAAGTAGAATACCCGGTTGGGTAACAGAAGTTATTTATGCTCTGTAATTTATAATGTTGATTATGTTTGTAACGTTAAAAGTGTCCTCACCTCCCATAAAGGGAAGCTTACTTAAGTACACTTACTGTTATTTGCACTCAACAAAATTGTATGTCTTTTTGCTAACCTGTATTGTTGTTTTTCTTCCCAGTCCCGGAGTACTGTGTTTAACCAGGGGGGAGTGCAGCGCCCCAGAGTCCTGGTCGTTGCAGTATCATGGCTCAGCCACTAAGGGGGGCCATGGTGCGTTCGATGGCACTGAAGGAGTTCTCTGAGCAGGTATCACAGTCACCAATACATTTCACAGCTGGGCCTCCGGGGGGAGCTAAGGGTGCTATTCATTAGGCCACTCCCCACCATAGTGGGTAAACTGGGGGTCAGGCAGGAAGTTAGAGAGAACGCTGACGGGATTGAACGGAGCAACACCCTGTGGCAGGGGGTGTTGTGAAGGGAGAGACTGTAGGGTCTCTGCCAGGGGTGGGATCCTGGCAGAGGCTTGGCATTGAAAGAACGTAACGAGTCCGCGCAGGCTCCTGGAAGCGGCGGGACTCAAGAAAGGACTAGAAGCGAGATAGATTGTGCTGAGTGAGAAACGAAGTCAAGCGAAAGGAGATACCAGTGAGGGTTGTGCTGAAAGAGGCAGCACCTTACTGAGGCGCACTACCGGTGGCCGGAACGCCGAGGAGGTAAAGAGTTTCAAGCCATACCTCAGACCTACGGCAGGGCAGTTAGCTTTAGGCGGACTGTCTCACGCATCACCCAGGAAGGCAAAGGGGGGTACCAACAGGAGAGGGGCGCAGATAGAGTCCCGGAAGATCTCCGAGCCTCCCCGTCATACGGGTGCGTTCCTACCATAGTATCTGGAGGGACGAGGAAGATCTTTGCGAATTAAGTTGTTGTGAGGGAACACGAGAAACAGACACAACAGTTGTGGGGTACTTTCCGTAAGCACTGCAGGGAAGGACTGCAACACATAGCGCTAGAAGGAAGGCACCGATTTCCACCTGCAAGGAGAGCTCTGGAAGTGCCATTGGACCGGCCGGACTTGCGCAGCCTGGTGAGCCGTATTCTGGACTGAGGACCCAGAGAGCTTCAGTAAAGAGGTAAAGAGACTGCAACCTGGTGTCCTCGTTATTTACCGCGACCTGCACCCCACAACTGCACCGCTACACCGTTACTACACCACTTATTGCACCGGACGTCCCCCACTGACGGACAGGGCCACGGACCGGGTCTAGCCACCGTGACAACCCCAGGACTGAGACCTAGAGGCCCGGCTCCGGGTACCCCTCGGCCCTGCGGCGGTGTGGGGGCGCTCCAACTTGGCGTCACGAACAGGATCTACTTAAGCCTGAAGAATCGGGTCATGTGTGCCTGGAGACTGTGATTTGTTGTGCTTGGACTGTATTTTATTGAGAGAACTGTGTGCTACTGCTTGCCGTTGAGAGTTCGCGCCAAAATCCGCCGCCATTGCAGCGCTGAGAAGAGCGCAGGAAGAGAAGAGGGGCGTGGAGTGGGCGTAGACGAGCTGCAGAGCGCGAACAACAATGGCCGCCCAGTCTAAGTATTTCTGTGTCCTGAGGACGTGCCCGTCAACAGCCGAGGTACGCCTCCTGATCCTGGTTGGAGGGTGGAGACCATGGGGACGGGGCCGCCCACGAAAGAGACCGCGGGAAGAAAACGCGGAAGAGGAGAAAAAGATGGCGACACCCAGAGTGCCACGCGGAGCTGACCCGGCTCGGCCTGAGGATACGCAGCCTGAGGTAGCCTCAGGGACGCCCACACTGCGGGGTTCGGCCTTGGCAGGGCCACCGATGGGACGACCCCCTCCGCCGATGTCCGCGGAGTGTGCGGCTGCAGCCGAGACCCGACAGCTGGCACGCCGCCTAAAGGTTGACACCCGTGTGCTAGCTCGGATGGGGCAGCCAACAGAAATCCGCCTGTCCCCAGTGTCCCTTGCTCCTTCCCACCTGGCCGCATCCAAAGATACACCACCGACGCCGGACTTGAAAATAATCCCGGATGCGGAACACTACCGGCGTCCGATGGCAGCCTGGCGGAGCCGGCCCCAGCCCGCTGAGCAGATTGACCTGGTAAGCCCCCCAGAGATCCCACCGTCGCACTGGGGTGTAGTGGTGGCCTTCAATCCCCAGTCTGGACGGGGAATAATCCAGGAGATCGGGGAGCCACTACAGGTCCGTGTGGATCGGATAGAGGTGGAACCAAGCAGCGGGAGGTTTGATTGCAACTTAGAGCCAGGTGATGCTGTCACCTACACGCGGTGGAGGAGGGCCGCGGGTGAGACGGGCTGGATAGCCCGAGGCGTGCAGCGATGCGTTGCCCTCCAGGCTGCTGCAGGAGCACCGGAAGACGATACTCCGGCGAGGAAAGCTGCAGAGCCCGGTCCCGCGGAACCATCAGAAGCTCGACCTCACCGTGCCCCGGGGGAACGTGTACGGTTACCGACCAAGAGGATCTCCCAGCGGGGGATTCTGGCACTGCTGGGACCGGAACGACGCCCTGGCTCACCAGAACGATCTGTTGGTTTGGTGGGGCCGGAGAGAAGACCCCCCGCCACATCTCAACGGTAAAGTAATACCATTGAAAAATGTACATAGTTACTGTTCTTCTAAGTTGCTGCTAAACCCGTTTAGGGTTAAAGGTGACCCCTTGTTGACCCGGGGCCACTATTGTTGTTCTCAAAGTTTTGCACAAGTTTAAAAAAAAAAAACTGCAGAAATCATGAACTGCGCATGATTCAAACTTTCCTTTGTAAATAGTTGCACCTTCTTAAGGGTGCTCCCTACTGGTTTTAGCCAAAAGACACTTTGCGAAGATTCCTTCTCTACTGGTTTTAGTTAAAGACACTTTGCGAAGAAACCTTTCCTACTAGTCCTAGTTAAAGACATTTTGTGAAGATCCCGGGCTGGAACTTTGCATAAGACTGGTAGGCTGAGAAGACGAGCTACCTCAGAAAGACTTGGTCCCCTCTTAAAGGGGATGTGACGAAGTAAATTTGAAAGAGATACTGTTACCGAACAGTAATGTGATAATGATGCCTTGAAAAAGAAAATGTAACTGTTTTACATGCCGAGTTATATGTGTTGAAGTTGTTGAAATGTGAAATCTGAATAATGTTTTGTAGAAAGGAAAGATGCAGAGAGCCCGTAGGGGTAGATGTAGAAGCCTGCATAGTTGAAAGTAAAAGAAGTAATAATGAAGGTGAGGATAGAAGGTAAACCCCGCGTCCCCATTGAAAAGTTACTTTGTTACTAAGGACAGAGAGTGAACCCGTAGGGGTTAGAGAGTGAGTCCTTAAAGGAGCCGAGTAGAGCGGGCTCAGAGTTCTTTAAATGAAAGGAATGTTATGTCTATACTGTGTATAGTAGCGAAAGGCAGTAGGCCCTGGCTGAACAGGGCGGTCCTGTAAAAGAAAGGAGAGGCAGTAGGTCTGGTGCCGTAGGGACAGGCGGTCCTGCAGGTTCACAAGAAGGAGAATGTAAAGTTGAAATGCCTTATAATGTGATTATAGGAAGGCCTTTGATAGACTAAGAGTGTGAGTTTCTTAAAGGCAATGTTAAGTTATTGTTCCAAAAATTGCACTAAGTAGAATACCCGGTTGGGTAACAGAAGTTATTTATGCTCTGTAATTTATAATGTTGATTATGTTTGTAACGTTAAAAGTGTCCTCACCTCCCATAAAGGGAAGCTTACTTAAGTACACTTACTGTTATTTGCACTCAACAAAATTGTATGTCTTTTTGCTAACCTGTATTGTTGTTTTTCTTCCCAGTCCCGGAGTACTGTGTTTAACCAGGGGGGAGTGCAGCGCCCCAGAGTCCTGGTCGTTGCAGTATCATGGCTCAGCCACTAAGGGGGGCCATGGTGCGTTCGATGGCACTGAAGGAGTTCTCTGAGCAGGTATCACAGTCACCAATACATTTCACAGCTGGGCCTCCGGGGGGAGCTAAGGGTGCTATTCATTAGGCCACTCCCCACCATAGTGGGTAAACTGGGGGTCAGGCAGGAAGTTAGAGAGAACGCTGACGGGATTGAACGGAGCAACACCCTGTGGCAGGGGGTGTTGTGAAGGGAGAGACTGTAGGGTCTCTGCCAGGGGTGGGATCCTGGCAGAGGCTTGGCATTGAAAGAACGTAACGAGTCCGCGCAGGCTCCTGGAAGCGGCGGGACTCAAGAAAGGACTAGAAGCGAGATAGATTGTGCTGAGTGAGAAACGAAGTCAAGCGAAAGGAGATACCAGTGAGGGTTGTGCTGAAAGAGGCAGCACCTTACTGAGGCGCACTACCGGTGGCCGGAACGCCGAGGAGGTAAAGAGTTTCAAGCCATACCTCAGACCTACGGCAGGGCAGTTAGCTTTAGGCGGACTGTCTCACGCATCACCCAGGAAGGCAAAGGGGGGTACCAACAGGAGAGGGGCGCAGATAGAGTCCCGGAAGATCTCCGAGCCTCCCCGTCATACGGGTGCGTTCCTACCATAGTATCTGGAGGGACGAGGAAGATCTTTGCGAATTAAGTTGTTGTGAGGGAACACGAGAAACAGACACAACAGTTGTGGGGTACTTTCCGTAAGCACTGCAGGGAAGGACTGCAACACATAGCGCTAGAAGGAAGGCACCGATTTCCACCTGCAAGGAGAGCTCTGGAAGTGCCATTGGACCGGCCGGACTTGCGCAGCCTGGTGAGCCGTATTCTGGACTGAGGACCCAGAGAGCTTCAGTAAAGAGGTAAAGAGACTGCAACCTGGTGTCCTCGTTATTTACCGCGACCTGCACCCCACAACTGCACCGCTACACCGTTACTACACCACTTATTGCACCGGACGTCCCCCACTGACGGACAGGGCCACGGACCGGGTCTAGCCACCGTGACAACCCCAGGACTGAGACCTAGAGGCCCGGCTCCGGGTACCCCTCGGCCCTGCGGCGGTGTGGGGGCGCTCCAACTACAGGCCAGATATTTAAAAGTGGGGGCTCTCCATCACACGCCTCACCTATCTGTGGGCTAAAACCGACCAACGATGTCACAGCAGGATCCTGATCGCTGCTGCGTGTCAAACACAAAAATATCGCTATCCAGGACGCTGCAACGTCTCGGATCGCTATCGTTATCGTTGTTAAGTTGTTCAGTGTGAAGGTACCTTAAGCCTACTTATTGACACAAGTTTGCTGTTTAAAAAGAAATACAGGCCAGATATTTGAAAGTGGGGTATTTTCGTCACACGCCTCATCTATCTGTGGCCTAAAAATTGTGCCATTTGAGGGCTCCATTGATTTTTCTTGCTGTGTCTTAGCCTAGTTATTGACACAATTTTCCTGTTTAAAAAAAAATACAGGCCAGATATTTTAAAGTGGGGTATTTCCGTTACATGACTCACCTAAGTGTGGCCTAAAAATTGTGCCATTTGAGGGCTCTATTAAATTTTTTTGCTGTGTCTTAGCCTAGTTGTTGACACAATTTTCCTGTTTAAAAAAAAATACAGGCCAGATATTTTAAAGTGGGGTATCTCCGTCACACGACTCACCTATGTGTGGACTAAAAATTGTGGCATTTGAGGGCTTCATTTAACTGTTTTTGCTGTTTCTTAGTCTAGCAATTGACATCAATTTGCAGAAAAAAAAATAAGTGTTACCTACAGGCCAGACAACTGTAGTTTTCTCGCACACGGATCACATGTAATTTCGCTCCAAATTCAGGAATTTGTAGTGAAAGTGGAAAATATTGTGTAGTACATTTAAAATAAGCAATGCGCGTGCAAGGGACGGCGATGTAGACGTGATGGTGCATGCAGAGGGTGAGGCCGAGGCCGTGAGCAAGCTGAAATTTGGCCAAAACAAACACCCACATCTTCTTGCTTGACCTTCCTGTCACAATTACTAGGGGACCGTAGCAGCACACCAGTATTGAACCCAGAGAAGTGTCAAAAGATTGTTGGTTGGATAGCGGATATTGCTTCCAGTCACTTTGCCACCACCACCCTGTCTTCCACATGGTCAAGTCTGAGTAGCCGTGAGTGTGGGCCGCATATTCCTCACCCTGATCCTCCTTCCTCCAACAATGCCCAGGGACAATTGATCCCACACTTAGACACTCCGAAGAGCAGTTCAGTTTTCCATTTAGAGATTCGGGCATCTCTCCCGGTCCACTTGAAGCAGGGCAAAAGGAGATTGCATGTAGTGATGCCCAAATATTTGAGCAGCCGCGGTCACAAAAAAGCGATGGTGGCAATGTGTCACAAGACGTGGACGATGATGAGACACATTTGCCAGAAAGTCAAGAGGAGGACCAGGGTGCAGAAGTGGAAGAAGAGGTGGTGAATGATATAGTAACTGTCCCAACCTGGCAGGAGGACATGCAGAGCGAGGACAGCAGCACACAGAGAGAGGTAGGTGTAGTACCCCAACAGGCAGGAAAAAGCAGTGTAGAGGCAGCAGACAGAAGACAGGCAACCATTCCTCATAACACCAACACAACGGAAGTTGGCAGTGCAACTGTTAGGTCTTCCCCAATTTTGATTGTTATTTACGGACTCTTATGGCAACCCCAAACAGGCCATTTGCACCACGTGCCATGCTCACATCAGTATGGGTGGCAAAACTACCAGCCTGACCACCACCAGTGTAATCAAGCACATGGCAGCAAAGCACCTGACTTTGTGGGTCAAACCCCAGGGTCCAGGAACAGTGTATGCGGGTGACATCACTGCTTCCTCCACTGTTGCGAATGCAAGCCAATCCCATGTCTATGTTGCATGCAAAGATGCCTCCTGCCCTTCACCTGTCGTTGCACACACCCGACTAGCACCATCATCAAGCACGTCCACATTCTTGTCCCATCTCAGCGTTCAGTTGTCCATACCCCAGTCCTTGGAATTCAAGCACGGATACGCTGCCAACGCCCGCAGGCCACTTTACCTGATTCACACATTTCACGTCTGCTTGTGCTCGAAATGTTGCCTTTTAGGCTTGTGGAAATGGAAGCTTTCCGCAACCTGATGGCTGTGGCCATCCCAAAGTACTCGTTCCCCAACCGCCACTATTTCTCACAGTGTGCTATCCCCGCATTACACAAGCCCATGTCCCACAACATTAGCTGTGCCTTCAACAATGCTGTTATTGGGAAAGTCCACCTGACCACCAACACGTGGACAAGTGCTTGTGGGCAGGGACAGTGCATCTCACTGACGGCACACTGGGTTAACATAGTGGAAGCCGGGACCCAGCCGGACCATGGACACTTGAACAAGTGCTTGCTGTACCAAGCCTGGCCCATGTGCTTAACCTTGTTTTTCAATGGTTTCTCAAAAGCTACCCATAGCTGCCAGATCTGCTTGTCAACGTACACCACTTGTGTGCCCATTTTAGAAAGTCAGCTACAGTCTCCTCCGCTCTTGCCATGCTTCAGCAGCATTTCCAGCTTCCGGCTCACCAACTGTTGTGTAATGTCCCCACGCATTGGAACTCCACACTGCAGATGTTGGATAGGATTTGTGAGCAGAAGAGTTGTTGTTTAGGTGACAAACTGCACAATGCTGACGAGTTATTGACAGCTCTGAAAGAGCAGGCAGATCTGTGGCTGACACAGCTGAACCTACAGCCAGACATGGTCATGTGTGACAATGGCCAGAACCTGGAGGTGGCTCTGAGGCAAGGCGAGCTCACACACATACCATGCCTGGCCCATGTGCTTAACCTCAGGATTCAGTTGTTTCTCAAAACCTACCCAGAGCTGCTGGATCTCCTTGTCAAAGTATGCTGAGTGTGTGCCCATTTTATAGAGTCATCTACAGCTTCCGACGCCCTTGCCGTGCTTCATCAGCATTTGCAGCTTCCGCCTCACCGAATGTTGTGTGATGTCCCCACACGTTGGAACTCTACAATGCATATGTTGGAAAGGATTTGTGAGCAGAAGAGGGCAGTGGTTGACTATCAGCATCAACAAGGCCATCGATATTCATTTCAGATCTCACACATAAGACCTCAGGAGAGGACATAGATGTCAGACATAAGTACCATGCTCCAAAACTTTGAGGACTCCACCAAATGGTGAGCGGCAATGATGCCAGAATTAGCATCACTATCCCACTTCTCTGTGTTCTGAAGCACTCTCTGCTCACAATCAAAAAGGATGCATTGCAGGCGGAGATTGATGAGATGGAGCAAGGAACCATACAGGGTGATTACACACAGCCCAGCCTCATCTCATCCCAACGTGGATTGGGTGACAATGAGGAAGAGGAGGAGGAGGAAGAACAGGAGCTACTTTCATGTGCTATAGTCAGTACTGCAAGCACAACTGTCATACCGTCTCTTCAGCGTGGATGGCCTGAGGACATGGAGGGGGAGGAGAACATGGTCACTCTTCCTCTTGGTGAGGACACAGAAGTCTTGCCTGTTAGCAGTCTCGCATGGCTGAGTTTATTTTACACTGCCTTTCCAGTGACCCTTGTGCTCTCAAAATTTTGGGTGAAAGTAATTACTAGACACTTCTAGGCCCATGCTACAAGGAGAACTTTCTATCTCTTATTCCAGAGGCAGACAGGTGTATTAAAACATTGCAGTATCAGAGGACCCGTGTTGCAGAATTATTGAAAAAATTCCCATATGAAAATGCTGGCGACAGAGATCACAGTTTGTTGGAAAACCAATAAATACAGGCGACAGAGACACAACTCCAATCCAGCAGAGGCAGGGGAACACTGACAAAGTTCTGGGAGAGTTTTCTCAGACCCTCCCATCGCACAGGCCTTGAGGCGCGGGGTACTCTCATAAGGAGTGCAAAGTGTTGGAAGATGCTGAGGGAATACCTTGCTGACCTTACCAATGTCCTCCGTGCTTCCTCTGTGCCTTATAATTATTGGGTATCTAAGCTGTGGCATGAACTGACTCTCTATGTCTTGGAGGTCCTGGCGTGCCCTGCCACTAGCATTTTGTCAGAGCGGTTATTTAGTGCCACTGGTGGAATTAAAACTTCACACCCACACATAGGCATACGCTTCCTGATTTGGCCTATTTGCTGTTGTCCACCTCCTCTTTCTCCTCATCCACCACCAGTAGATCACCATGGTGACCATGGTCTGTGATGCAACACCCATATTATTGTTTTGAAGAGTGTTTATGATGCCAATAAATACATTTTTGGACAGTATGTTGCTGAAAAACCCCCAATGGGGAAATGTTTGTCAGCCCACACACTTACTGCATGGGCATTACAAGTATAGGAGAACAGCTCCTTTGTAATGGGAACAGATTTTTAGGAGGCCCTCCTCCACGTCTCTTCATCCACCACCACTATAACACCACGGTGACCGTGGTCCGTGATGCAACACCCATGTCAGTGTTTTTAAGAGTGTTTATGATGCCCGTATATATATTTTTGGACAGTATGCTGCTGTATACCCCCATGGAGAAATGTTTGTCAGCCCATACACTTACTGCATGGGCATTACAAGTATATGAGACTGGCTCCTTTGTACTGGGAATAGATTTTTAGTAAGGCCTCATCCATGTCTCTTCATCCACCACCACTAGATCACCATGGTGACCATGGTCCATGATACAACACCCACATTATTGCTTTAAAGGGTGTTTATGATGCCTGTAAAGTACATTTTTTAACACTATGTTACTGTATATCCCCCAGGGGGAAATGTTTGTCAGCCCATACCTTTACTGCATGGCATTACAAGTATAGGAGACCCGCTCCTTTGAAATGGGAACACATTTTAAGGAGGCCCTCCTACACGTCTCTTCCAAGGGGTATTAGTGTGTGTCCAAATTCACTGCATAGGTAAACAGTATGGGAGACCTACTTCCTAATAATGGGAACTGTAGGTGTTGGTCAGCAGGGCCGGCGTCAACACCCGGCCTAGCCGGGCAATTGCCGGGGCCCTGACGAGACAGGGGGGCCCACTCACACAGTCATAGAGCCATCTGGCTGCTTTAACCCTTTCTACCCTTTCAATTTGCGCTGGCACAAGCATCTTCTCACTGTCAGTGCAGGGCCAGGCACACATAGGGGTTAATTAAGGACACAGCCAGCGTGACATTGTGGGCGGAGAGTTCTCCTGCTCTGAATCTCCTGACTGTGTGCACTGCTGAACTTATCAAGGAGACCGAGCTCCTACCAGCACCTGAGTGAGTGCAATGCTATATCGCTGTATGTTCTGACAGTCTGGGACTGGGTGACCTGGGGCGGCCATGGGCTGGGCGGCTGCAGCTGATATATATATACTACAGCAGCCTCCCAGCCCAGGCCCCCAGCACAGCCTGTATAGATACAGTGTATATAATATACACTCACTGGCCACTTTATTAGGTACACCTGTCCAACTTCTTGTTAACACTTAATTTCTAATCAGCCAATCACATGGCGGCAACTCAGTGCATTTAGGCATGTAGACATGGTCAAGACAATCTCCTGCAGTTCAAACCGAGCATCAGTATGGGGAAGAAAGGTGATTTGAGTGCCTTTGAACGTGGCATGGTTGTTGGTGCCAGAAGGGCTGGTCTGAGTATTTCAGAAACTGCTGATCTACTGGGATTTTCACGCACAACCATCTCTAGGGTTTACAGAGAATGGTCCGAAAAAGAAAAAAAATCCAGTGAGCGGCAGTTCTGTGGGCGGAAATGCCTTGTTGATGCCAGAGGTCAGAGGAGAATGGGCAGACTGGTTCGAGCTGATAGAAAGGCAACAGTGACTCAAATCGCCACCCGTTACAACCAAGGTAGGCCTAAGAGCATCTCTGAACGCACAGTGCGTCGAACTTTGAGGCAGATGGGCTACAGCAGCAGAAGACCACACCGGGTACCACTCCTTTCAGCTAAGAACAGGAAACTGAGGCTACAATTTGTACAAGCTCATCGAAATTGGACAGTAGAAGATTGGAAAAACGTTGCTTGGTCTGATGAGTCTCGATTTCTGCTGCGACATTCGGATGGTAGGGTCAGAATTTGGCGTAAACAACATGAAAGCATGGATCCATCCTGCCTTGTATGGAGCATCTTTGGGATGTGCAGCCGACAAATCTGCGGCAACTGTGTGATGCCATCATGTCAATATGGACCAAAATCTCTGAGGAATGCTTCCAGCACCTTGTTGAATCTATGCCACGAAGAATTGAGGCAGTTCTGAAGGCAAAAGGGGGTCCAACCCGTTACTAGCATGGTGTACCTAATAAAGTGGCCGGTGAGTGTATATACAGGACAGGTGCTGGGGGCCTGGGCTGGGCGGCTGTTGAAGTATATACACTGCACAGTACCACTCCCCTGTATATATACACTGTACAGTACCACTCCTGTCCTGTATATATACACTGCATAGCACCACTCCTCCTGTATATATACACTGCACAGTACCACTCCTCCTGTCCTGTATATATACACTGCACATTACCACTCCTCCTGTCCTGTATATATACACTGCACATTACCATATCTCCTGTCCTGTGTATATATACACTGCACAGTACCACTCCTCCTGTCCTGTATATATACACTGCACAGTACCTCTCCTCCTGTCCTGTATATATACACTGCACAGTACCACTCCTCCTGTCCTGTATATATACACTGCACATTACCACTCCTCCTGTCCTGTATATGTACACTGCACAGTACCACTCCTCCTGTCCTGTATATATACACTGCACATTACCACTCCTCCTGTCCTGTATATATACACTGCACATTACCATATCTCCTGTCCTGTGTATATATACACTGCACAGTACCACTCCTCCTGTCCTGTATATATACACTGCACAGTACCTCTCCTCCTGTATATATACACTGTACAGTACCACTCCTCCTGTATATATACACTGCATAGCACCACTCCTCCTGTATATATACACTGTACAGTACCACTCCTCCTGTATATATACACTGCACAGTACCACTCCTCCTGTATATATACACTGCATAGCACCACTCCTCCTGTATATATACACTGTACAGTACCACTCCTCCTGTATATATACACTGCACAGTACCACTCCTCCTGTATATATACACTGCACAGTACCTCTCCTCCTGTATATATACACTGTACAGTACCACTCCTCCTGTATATATACACTGCACAGTACCACTCCTCCTGTATATATACACTGCATAGCACCACTCCTCCTGTATATATACACTGTACAGTACCACTCCTCCTGTATATATACACTGCACAGTACCACTCCTCCTGTATATATACACTGCATAGCACCACTCCTCCTGTATATATACACTGCACAGTACCACTCCTCCTGTATATATACACTGCACAGTACCACTCCTCCTGTATATATTCACTGCATAGCACCACTCCTCCTGTATATATACACTGCACAGTACCACTTCTCCTGTCCTGTATATATACACTGCACAGTACCACTCCTCCTGTCCTGTATATATACACTGCACAGTACCTCTCCTCCTGTATATATACACTGTACAGTACCACTCCTCCTGTATATATACACTGCACAGTACCACTCCTCCTGTATATATACACTGCATAGCACCACTCCTCCTGTATATATACACTGTACAGTACCACTCCTCCTGTATATATACACTGCACAGTACCACTCCTCCTGTATATATACACTGCATAGCACCACTCCTCCTGTATATATACACTGCACAGTACCACTCCCCTGTATATATACACTGCACAGTACACTCCTCCTGTATATATACACCGCACAGTACCACTCCTCCTGTCCTGTATATAGACACTGCACAGTACCACTCCTCCTGTATATATACACCGCACAGTACCACTCCTCCTGTATATATACACTGCACAGTACCACTCCTCCTGTATATATACACTGCACAGTACCACTCCCCTCTATATATACACCGCACAGTACCTCTCCTCCTGTGTATATATACACTGTACAGTACCTCTCCCCTGTATATATACACTGCACAGTACCGCTCCTCCTGTATATATACACTGCACAGTACCTCTCCCCTGTATATATACACTGCACAGTACCTCTCCTCCTGTATATATACACTGCACAGTACCTCTCCCCTGTATATATACACTGCAGAATTTACAATAGCTATCACTCATGTAAGAAGTGAAATCTGGCATTGTACTATACCTATATTTCTCCGCTGTATCTGGGCATCATGAATCGTGATATATTTTAAAGGGGGGGGGGGCCCACTGAGACTCTTTCGCCCGGGGCCCTCAAAAACCTGGAGCCGGCCCTGTTGGTCAGCTTCAACAATGCAATTCTCCACTGCCGGTTCTTCAGCCTCAACACTGAAATTCACCACTGCAGGTTCTACAGCTTAAAAACTGCAATTCTCCACTGCAGGTTCTACAGCCTCAACACTGCAATTCTCCACTGCAGGTTTTACAGCCTCAACACTGCAATTCTCCACTGCAGTTTCTCCAGCCTCACCACTGCATTTCACCAATGCAAGTTCTTAAGCCTTATCACTGCAATTTTCCATGGCAGGTTCTTCTCACTCACCACTGCAATTCAACAATGCAGTTTCTTCAGCCTCAACACTGCAATTCTCCACTGCAGGTTCTTCAGGCTCACCACTGCAATTCTCCACTGCAGGTTCTTCAGGCTCACCACTGCAATTCTCCACTGCAGGTTCTTCTGGCTCACCACTGAAATTCAACAATGCAGGTTCTACAGCCCCAACACTGCAATTCACAAATGCTGGGGATTCAGCCTCAACAGTGCAATTGTAATAATTATAGGGGATAACTCAGGAGACTCTTTGCGTGGAACAAGACAACTACAGATGAAGGGAGTGAGAGAAAGAAGCTGTGCAAATAAAGCGCACACCCAAAAATACAATAAAATAGCAAAATTACAACGTTTTATTGAAAATACAGACAGAAGACACAAATAAAACCATATTAAAACATAGCTACCACACCACTGGTCCCATGGTACATGAAGATGAAAAACTGACACAAAGTACAAAAATATATGACGGAAGGCATACTAATGCCTGAATTAGCCTTTTGCACCTACACCACACTATGGCGCAGTATTCCACACCCTGCTTATGCGCTATTTACACCGGCTCTTCTTGCTGGTGGAGTAAGCTCCAAGTCCATCATATCGGTACTACTCCGTTATGTGGGTGGACGTGCTTTGCGCCTGCGCACATCTTCACTCCTTGCACCATCCAAGTGCTCAGGAAGACGTGTCTTGCGCATGTGCCGGCTTTTGCTTCTCTTCCTGTACCTGGGCAGTTGGGGATTCGTTTTGCCTCAGCATTCATTATCCAGGCCCTGCGCATGCATTTATCAGCGTTTCTCATCATCATGGTATGTATCAGGGCGCTGTTCGCCCACCTGCCGCCAGTTATTGCTCATTGCCGGACCGCTAATTAAGACTCCCTTATCCTTCCCCAGTTACTTCCCCTGACTAAGCTGCCCTTAGCAGCGATACGAGTGGGGCTTTCCCCACACCTCTCAGGTCCCGGGACTACTTCTCTCATCTGTTGACTTCCTGACGGCTTATCATTGATGACTGATGCCACTCACCAGACGACCTAACTCAGTGATTTATTTCTAGCCCTTTGGCTTATTTTTGCGCCATATGCGTTTACCTCACTGGCATGGATGTATACACCTCTAAGAGCGTCCATACTGTCTAACAAAGCATTAATTATATTCATGCCTGCATATATAGTTCTTTTTCTTTGGTAGCGCTTTTTTTATTAATAGGCGCCCCGCTTTCTGATCCATGCTCTTTTTGGAATAATTATATTCATCCCCTACTATTTTGGTGTAGGCTCATTGGGGCCCCAGAGCTAGTATCAGCCTCCTTATTTTATAGAGGGGCACTTTTTTTGTTTGGTTCTCTGGGGACGCCCGGAGTTTACCTGTTTGTTTATATATTGGTAGGCTATGCTTTGTTGAGTGGCATTAGTATGCTTTCCGTCATATATTTTTGTACTTTGTGTCAGTTTTTCATCTTCATGTACCATGGGACCAGTGGTGTGGTAGTTATGTTTTAATATGGTTTTATTTGTGTCTTCTGTCTGTATTTTCAATAAAACTTTGTAATTTTGTTATTTAATTGTATTTTTGGGTGTGCGCTTTATTTGCACAGCTTCTTTCTCTCACTCCCTTCATATGCTCCTTTGCTATGTGCTAAGTGGCACCCCTGTGTATATTTGTCATGCCTAAATAAGCCTCTTTTGCCCGGCTGTTGTGCTCCCTTACCCAAACTTTTTTTGCAGAACAAGACAACTACAGGACACAGATTTATAAGTGATAAAGTCTATATTATCACACAGTGATTCAAACAGGTGCAGAGAGAAACTCAAGTCCACAACACTTGGAGTAAATATTAAATGCAGTTTAGCAGTCTATAGGAAACTTCAGAGGAAAATGCAATCACACAGAAAGTCTATGAAGCACAATTATTCTTGAGGATACTTGACACGAATAAGTCCTTGCTTAGTCCAAAACACAGATAGATATGCTTATAAGGCAGTTCAAATAATATCTTAGCTCAACCAGGGAGGCCTGGGTAATAGTCTCAGGTTCTTGCAGAGCAGCAACAGCTTACATGTCCAGCAAATGCATATTAAAGTAAACACAAGCAGCAGATGAAGGAGGATTACTGGAACTGGTGTATGCAGCAGGAACTCAGAGCAGAGTAGCAGGATAACCCCACAGGTTCACAGGAGCAGGTATATAGCCAGGGAGTCGCCAGAGGTCAGGAGCTGGATGCAAGGCAGAATACTCTAGCACAGACTGAAGGCTGGGGTGGAGTTTTATAGCAGGAAGACACAGTGCACATGAGACCAAAGACGCCATCTTGGAAAAGGGCAGTAATGCACAAAAGGTAATAAAAAATGTTCAGTGTCCTGACAGCAATGCTCCACTGCCAGGTCTTTATCCTCAACACTGCAATTCTCCACTGCTGGTTCTTCGGCCTCAACACTGCAATTCTCCAATGCAGTTTCTTCAGCCTCAAGACTGCAATTCTCCAGTGCCGGTTCTTCAGTCTCAACACTGCAATTCTCCACTGCAGATTCTTCAGCCTCAACACTCATATTCACAAATGCTGGGGCTGTAGCCTCAACAATGCAATGCGCCACTGCCTAGCCTTTATCCTCAACACTGCAATTCTTCACTGCAGGTTCTTCAGCCTCAACTGTGCTATTCACTGAAGACTCTTCAGCTTCAATATTGCATTTCTCAAGTGCAGGTTCTTCAGCCTCAACACTACAATTCTCCACTGCAGGTTCTTCAAGCTCAAAACTTCAATTCTCCACTGAGGGGGCATCAGCCTCAACACTGCAATTCATTGCAGTTTCTTCAGACTCAACACTGCAATTCTCCACTGCCGGCACTTCAGGCTCAACACTGCAATTATACACTGCCGGGTCATCAACCTTAACACTGCAATTCACTGCAGGTTCTTCAGCTCCAATATTGCAATTCTCCAGTGCAGGTTTTTCAGCCTCAACACTGAAATTCTCTACTGCAGGTTCTTCAGGCTCAACACTGCAATTCTCCACTCCCATGTCTTCAGTCTCAACACTGCAATACTCCACTGCAGGTTCTTCAAGCTCAACATTGCAATTCTACACTGCCGGGTCTTCAGCCTCAGCACTGCAATTCTCCACTGCAGGTTCTTCAGGCTTAACACTGCATTTCTCCACTACCAGGTCTTCAGCCTCAATATTGCAATTCACTGCAAATTCTTCAGCTTCAATATTGCAATTCTCCACTGCCAGGTCTTCAGCCTCAACAATGCAATTCTCCACTGCCATGTCTTCAGCCTCAGCACTGCAATTCTCCACTGCAGGTTCTTCAGGCTCAACACTGCAATTCTCCTCTGCAGGTTCTTCATGCTCAACATTGCAATACTCCACTGCCGGGTCTTCAACCTCAAAACTGAAGTTCTCCACTGCAGGTTCTTCAGGCTTAGCATTGGAATTCTCCACTGCTGGGGCTTCAGCTTCAACACTGCAATTCACTGCAGATTCTTCAGCTTCAATATTGCAATTTTAATAATGGGAAGATTGCTTTCAGGTAGCCATTCTGTATGTCTGTTCAAAGGGTTATTGAGGGGAGCCCACATTTGGGACAGGGCAGGCCTTGCATTCACTTCATGGGCAAACAGTATGGCAGTATCAAATTCCTAATAATGGAAATATTGCTTTCAGGTGGCCATCCTGTATGTCTGTTACAAGGGTTATTGGGGTGCGTTCAAATTTGGGGCAGGGCAGGCCTTTCATTCACTTCATGGGCAAACAGTATGGGAGTATTAACTTCCTAATCATGGGAACATTGCTTTCAGGTGGCCATCCTTTACGTATGTTCAAATGGGTTATTGCGGTTCGTCTAAATTTGGGGCAGGGCAGGCCTTGCATTCACTTCATGGACAAACAGTATGGGAGTACCAACTTCCTAATAATGGGAAAATTGCTTTCAGGTGGTGATCCTGTACGTCTGCTCATAGGGTTATTGGGGTGTGTTTAAAGGGGGAACGTTGCTTTCAGGTGGCGCTCATTTACGTCTGTTCAAAAGGTTATTGGGGTGCGAACACATTTGGGGAAGGCCTTGCATTCACTTCATGGGCAAACAGTATGGATTACAAACTTCCTAATAATGGGAACATTGCTTTCAGGTGACACTCATTTACGTCTGTTCAAAGGGTTATTGGGGTGCATCTAAATTTGATGCAGGGCAGGTCATGCATTCAATGCATAGAGAAACAGTATGAGAGATCCAAATTCCAAATAATGGGAACATTGATTTCAGGAGGACCTCCTGTATGTCTCTTCAAAGGGGAATTGCTGTGCATCAATCCTGCCACTCACTGCATATGCAAAAACAGTATAGGAGACCCACTGTTTAATAATGCGAACAACAAAGCATAACTGGCTGATGGCTCTCTAAGAATAGTGAGGGCTGACTGCTAGCCATTTAATAATAGTAAAGGCTGCCTGATGGCCCTATAAAAATAGGCTTTGTGACTTTCAGAGTCCCTCCTTCATAAATGACACCGCCAGGGGGGGCATGGTAAAATTGCTTGAGTTTCCCATAGACGTACATTTGGCTCGTTGCTCGGGTCGAGCACCCGAGCAGTCCAACTTGCTCTATCCGAGCAACGAGCACCCGAGCATTTTAGTGCTCACCATCACTAAAAAAGAGCCCCGACCAAGTATTGAGTGATACCTACATTTCAGTAGGCCAACATTTCAGATTTTAAAATAATTTTTTCAAGCTTGTGTTATAAAGTATTCTAATTTACTGAGATAATGACTTTTGGGTTTTCATTGGCTGTAAGCCATAATCATCAACATTAACTGAAATAAACATGTGAAATAGATCACTGTTTGTAATGACTCTATATAATATACTGTATGAGTTTCACTTTTTGTACTGAACGACTGAAATCATTCAACTTTTTGATGATATTCTAATTTTTTGAGAAGCACCTGTATGTGTAGAGTACAGATAAATCAAATGGTATTCAGATATCTAAATTAAGACATGTCTGAAAACATAACTTGGAACTTTTGATTCGCTCTCTGGTAAATAGGCACAGAAATTAACCTGCATGTCATAAAATGTTATGGTAATTGAGAGCAAAGAGGTTACTAGAAAGCATTTGTTGAAAATCAGTGCTTTGCTTAATGGTTTATTAGCTGCCAAAATGGCTCATAAATGTTCCTGAAACCAGACAAGAGAAAAGAATAAGGCACTTGGTATAGCTTTAGTAATGATGACTTAGGTCTGACACTTACTTTACAAATACAACTATATCATTTACACTATACTGTATATGAGTGTATTACTTAGGTGACTGTCTTTTATTAATGAAATGGAAATTTATGTTCTCTGGCAGCAGAGTATTACATTGCAACTCTCCTTTGAAAGCAACAGCTTTTGAAAAGGAACAGGCAACTTAATAAATATGTATCGGGTTTTCATGGTAAGGTGCCATTTTGCATCCAGAAAGTCAGATAGTATCCTAAGAGCCCAATGCTATAAGTGATTTTCCAGTAATATTGTCAGTACAGGAAGCTGTACTAGTGTAGGATGCTAGCAGATGCATAGGATGCAGTGACACACAGGAGGCAGAGCAAGGGATAACAGGGATTTTTATGTAACACAACAATAGATCAAGCAAGGGGGGTATTATAATAAAGGTAACAACTAGGGTTGAGCGAAACGCATCGGTCAAATTCAAAAATCGCCGACTTTCGGCAAAGTCGGGTTTCATGAAACCCGACCCGATCCTAGTGTGGGATCGGCCATGCGGTCGGAGATCTTCGCGCCAAAGTCGCGTTTTGTATGACGCGTTCAGCGCCATTTCTCAGCCAATGGAGGAGGACGCAGAGTGTGGGTAGCATGATGACATAGGTCTCGGTCCCCACCATCTTAGAGAAGGGCATGACAGTGATTGGCTTGCTTTCTGCGGCGTCACAGGGGGTATAAAGAGGCGTGCACGCCGACCGCCATCTTACTTCTGCCGATCTTAGCATAGGGAGAGATTGCTGCAGCTTCGTCAGAAGAAGGGCTATAGTTAGGGAGGGAAGATTAACCCCAAAACCGCTTGTGCTGTAGCGATTTCCACTGTCCAACACCACCTTTGTTTTGCAGGGACAGTGGAGGCTATATCTTTGTGCATCAGCTCTGTAGCTTATTAGGCTGCCTTAAAAGGCTCCCTGATAGCTGCATTGCTGTTTGCACTGCTGCTGTGCAAGCCAACTGCTTTTTTAAAAGCAAAAATCCTGTTGCTCCTTTCTGCAGTTATCTTGTTCATTTGTCCACACTTTTGTGTGCAGCAGTCCTTTTTGTTGCTGCCATACTTGTCCTGAGATCATTGTAGGGAGATTGAAATTAAACTACAGTCCCTGGATTTTTTCAGATAGCTTCCAGCCACTTTCTGCCACTTACATTGTGTTGTGTTGCACACTGGGCCTGAGTTGTGGTGCTGTCTCCCCCCCAAAAAAGGGAGAATCAAATTGTCACAAAGTGGATATGCGTCAGTTCTGTTAGTTTGTCGTATATCAGCCAGCCACATTCTGCCACTTACATTGTGTTGTAAGATACACCGGGCCTGAGTTTGGGTTCAGTCTCCCCCCCAAAAAAGTGAGATTGAAATTCTCACAAAGTGGATATACCTCAGTCCTCTTAGTTTGTCGTGTATCAGCCAGCCACTTGCTGCCACTCACATTGCGTTGTAAAATACACTGGGCCTGAGTTTGGGTTCAGTCTCCCCTCAAAAAAAGTGAGATTCAAATTCTCACAAAGTGGATATACCTCAGTCCTCTTAGTTTCTCGTGTATCAACCAGCCACTTGCTGCCACTCATATTGCGTTGTAAAATACACTGGGCCTGAGTTTGGGTTCAGTCTCCCCCCAAAAAAAAGTGGGATTCAAATTCTCACAAAGTGGATATACCTCAGTCCTCTTAGTTTGTCGTGTATCAGCCAGCCACTTGCTGCCACTCACATTGCGTTGTAAAATACACTGGGCCTGAGTTTTGGTGCAGTCTCCACCCAAAAAAAGGGAGATTCAAATTGCTGTTCTGTTAGTTTGTCGTATATCTTCCAGCCACGTTCTGCCACTTACATTGTGTAGTGTAATACACTGGGCCTGAGTTTTGGTGCAGTCTCCCCCCAAAAAAGGGAGATTTAAATTCTCAACAAGTTTATATACACCTTCTACCTTGTTTTACAGTACCATATAACGGTTGTTATTTTGGTTACATTTTCCCAAAAATGAGGAAGTCTGGTGGAAGAGGCCGTGGGCGGTCGTTGCCAGCTGGTAATGATGGTGGTGGTGGTGGTGGTGGTGGAGAATCTGGTGGTAGTGGGAAAAGCAAAATAGCACCTAAGTCTCAAGGTGTTGAGCCAGCGTCATCGTCTGGCTACACAAGGCCTCGAAGGCTCCCTTATCTGGGAGTAGGAAAACCGCTTTTAAAGCCGGAGCAGCAGGAAAAAGTTTTGGCTTTCCTTGCTGACTCAGCCTCTAGCTCTTTCGCCTCCTCTTCCGAAAGTTCAAAATATAAAATATTTTATATAAAATATATTAAAATATAAAAGCAGCGAGTCATCAGTGGATGCTCCCGGTCAGGAACAAGTTGCTTCTTTGTGTCCTTCACCCAAACCAAAAGTGAAGGATGCGGCAGGCGACACTACAGTTCACTCCATGGACCTCTTTACACATACCGTGCCTGAGTTAGAAAGGGAAATTGTTAACAGCCCATTACAAGATGAATCGGACATGGAGTGCACAGATGCACAGACACAGCTAGATTATTATGCTGTTCCATTGACTCAGATCACTACATTGCCCTTGCAGTGTACAGAGCCAGAATCTGACCCTGATGAGACTATGGTGCCCCGTCCCGAATGCTATAGCACCTTACATGGCGACACAGAGGAAGGTGCACATGACATTGAAGAGGAGGTGATAGATGACCCAGTTGTTGACCCAGATTGTCAGCCATTGGGGGAAGAGGGTGCCGCTGCCAGTAGCTCAGAAGCAGAGGAGGATGATCCACAGCAGCCATCTACATTGCAACAGCTGTCATCTGGCAGGCCCGTATCAGGCCAAACACGTTTGTCAAAAACAAAAACCGTTTTAGGAAAGCGTGGCCATCCGGTGAAAGTAGCAAAGCATGCAATGCCTGAAAATGTTATCCATAGTAGGAAGAGTGCAGTGTGGCAATTTTTTAACAAAGATCCGAATGATCAGTCAAAAGTTATCTGTAAGAAATGCTCAAAGACCTTTAGCAGAGGGAAAGAATCTCCAAAATTTAAATACAACGTGCATGCGTAGACATTAACAAGCATGCACTTGCAAGCCTGGACTAACTACCAAGCGTCCCGTACCATTGGTACACCAGCTCAGAATGAAGGTAGTCAGCAATGCTACATTGCTTCCCTCACTGTAAGCCTACCAGTTAGGACACCACCAGCAGCAAATGTGGAGGTATCGTCGCAAGGCCAAAGCAGTCAGGGAATCACAAGGTTCTTGGTAGGAAACACTGCATGTAGGCCAACATCAAGAATACCATCAAAAACCCTCTCTCAATCTGCCATGTCCACCACCACCCCCGCTAGTTCCACCATATGCAGCTCTCCAGTCCAGCTCACCCTACAAGAGACTCTCGTCAGGAAAGGGAAGTACACATCCTCTCATCCGCATACACAGGGTTTGAACGCCCACAGTGCTAGACTAATCTCGTTACAGATGATGCCCTACTGGATGGTTGAAAGCAAAGCTTTCAAATCCCTGATGGCCTACGCAGTACCATGCTATGACCTACCCAATCGACACTTCTTTGCGAGAAAAGCCATCCCAGCCCTCCACCAGCATGTCAAAGACCGCATTGTCCATGCACTGAGGCAATCAGTCAGTAGAAAGGTGCACCTCACAATAGATGCATGGACCAGTAGGCATGGCCAGGGATGTTATGTGTCCATCACGGCGCACTGGGTTAATGTGGTGGATGCAGGGTCCACAGAGGACAGCCATAGTGGGACAGTTCTGCCTAGCCCACGGTCTAGGAAACAGTTGGCTGTAGGCGTTCGCCCCCCCTCCTCCTCCTCCTCCAGAAGCGAAAGCTCATCCACAGAGTGCAGTCGCATGACCACTCCATCCGTAGCTGCCAGTGTTGCACACGAGGTGTCCCATTATGGAAAAGCTAGTGGTAAGCGTCTGCAGGCTGTGTTGGAAATGAAGTGTTTGGGTGACAACAGACACATCGCGGAAGTACTGTCCGAGTACTTGCAGCAAGAAACTCAGTCATGGCTGGGCAGTGTACATCTTGAGGCAGGCAAAGTAGTCAGTGATAACGGTAGGAATTTTATGGCTGCAATAGCCCTTTCAGAACTGAAACACATACCTTGCCTGGCTCACACCTTGAACATGGTGGTGCAGTGCTTCCTGAAAAATTATCCGGGGTTACCAGCCCTGCTCCTCAAGGTGCGAAGACTTTGCTCGCACATCCGCCGGTCGCCCATACACTCCAGCCGTATGCTGAACCATCAGCGATCACTGAATCTTCCCCAGCACCGCCTAATAATCGACGTTGCAACAAGGTGGAACTCCACACTGCACATGCTTCAGAGGCTGTGCGAACAGAGGCGTGCTGTAATTTATTTGTGGGAGGATACACATACACGGGCAGGCAGTTGGATGGCAGACATGGAGTTGTCTGGTGTGCAGTGGTCGAAGCTACAAGACCTCTGTCAATTCCTTCAGTGTTTTGAGGAAGGCACACGGCTGGTAAGTGCAGATGACACCATCATAAGCATGAGCATCCCACTAATGTGTCTGCTGATGCAAAGTTTGACGCACATTAAGTAGCAGGCATCTGCAGCCGAGGAGGAGGGAAGCCTTGATGACAGTCAGCCATTGTCTGCTCAGGGAACTCTCCTGGACGAGGTGGTGGACGAAGAGGAGGAGGAGAAGGATGATGGGGATGAATATTTATGAGAGGAGGATGCTTCTCACGGGGCAATAGAAACTGGTGATGTTGCAAGGTCAGGTACAGGGTTTTTGCACTCACGCTGGTTCCCCGCCAAAAGCCCCGTCTTCCCACGCACACTGCTATTTAAGTGAGACCCGTCCCAATCAGTCAGGTGTCCTGAACTGCTCCGGTCAGCAATCTCTTTCCCCCGGAATAATGGTGACAGCCCCGACAGTTCTGGCCCAAACACGCAAGAGGGACCGTTAGGCTGTAGTCACACATAATGTATAAAAAAATCGGACCGTTTTACACGGACGAGAATCGCAGAAATGTTCCATGAACAGTGATCCGTATGTCATCCATGTGCAGTGCAAGGATGCAATTTTCTCGCATGTAAGCATCCGTGTGACATCAGTATGACATCCGTATGGTGAGATTTTCTCACTGGCTTGCAAAATGGATAATGGATCCAGGGGCTTAAATATGCGTGAAAGCATATATACAGTCTACATATATACAGTATATATGTCATTGAGACCCATATATATATATATATATATATATATATATATATATATTTCATACAGAGCTAGATAGCAGAATAGCTGGTAAATCATTTGTCGGCTTTTGCTAATTCATTGCAGAAGCTGACAGGATATGAGACATAGTTTACATACAGCAAACCATTTCATATCCATTAGATTTTTATATGTCCCCAATGTCACTTAGGCTGTGCAGACTCCCCGCCTGATGCGATGAACTTGAAATCGTGGGAATATGTTCAGAAATTTTTCCATGCTAATGAGTTCATGTCCGGTCAGGCAAGGAGGCTGCGCTGGCAGCTTTTCATTCATTCCTCCACGGTTTACATCCTGTCATTAGCACAGCTCCTGGTTGTAAACTATTTAACCCCTTGAGATGAGATATTGTTGCTTTTTTATTTTGTATTTTTTTACAGGAGAATGAGGGCTTTGCTTGGATTGAGAGTGAAATAAAGATGGTAAACCTGTGCGTTTAATTACTTCATTAAAAGGCTTTATTCTTAATGTCTGTGTATTTTTTAACTCATTCATACTATTGGATTAATAATGGATAGGTGTCTTATTGACACCACTCCATTATTAACCAGGCTTAATGCCACCTTACAATAGCAAGGTGACATTAACCCCTTATTACCCCATATGCCACCGCTACAGGGCAATGGGAAGAGAGAGGCTAAGTTACATAGTTACATAGTTACATAGTTATTAAGGTTGAAGGAAGACTGTAAGTCCATCTAGTTCAACCCATAGCCTAACCTAACATGCCCTAACATGTTGATCCAGGGGAAGGCAAAAAAACCCCATGTGGCAAAGAGTAACTCCACCATGGGGAAAAAAATTCCTTCCCGACTCCACATACGGCAATCAGACTAGTTCCCTGGATCAACGCCTTATCAAGGAATCTAGTGTATATACCCTGTAACATTATACTTTTCCAGAAAGGTATCCAGTCCCCTCTTAAATTTAATTAATGAATCACTCATTACAACATCATACGGCAGAGAGTTCCATAGTCTCACTGCTCTTACAGTAAAGAATCCGCGTCTGTTATTATGCTTAAACCTTCTTTCCTCCAGACGTAGAGGATGCCCCCTTGTCCCTGTCTCAGGTCTATGATTAAAAAGATCACCAGAAAGGTCTTTGTACTGTCCCCTCATATATTTATACATTAAAATAAGATCACCCCTTAGTCTTCGTTTTTCCAAACTAAATAGCCCCAAGTGTAATAACCTATCTTGGTATTGCAGACCCCCCAGTCCTCTAATAACCTTGGTCGCTCTTCTCTGCACCCGCTCCAGGTGCAGGATAGGCTTACAGATGAACCTTTTCTGGGGTGGCTGGGGGCAGATGTTTTTAGCCAGGGAGGGGCAATAACCATTGTCCCTCTCTAGGCTATTAATATCTGCCCTCAGTCACTGGCTTTCCCTCTCTGGCGGAGAAAATTGCGTGGAAGCTCACACCAGCTTTCTCCGTGAATTAATCCTTTAATTTATCTCCTACAACTCCAAAATTTTACACACACACTACTAACATTATTAGTGAGGGACATTTAAAAATCTAACTGATACGCAATAGTTTACTGTGTGTAAACCATGTATCATATCCTGCCGGGTTCTGCAAGATTTTACAGAACCCGACAAATGAATTATCAGCTGTATATATATATATATATATATATATATATATACATATATATCTACCTATACTATGTGTAGACATTTATTCATTTATTTTATCTATGCTATTTTAACCTGTCAGTGTTATTTTACATTACACAGCACTGAATTGCCGGCCTTTCTAAAGGACACCGGTGCGTTTTTCTCGCAAGTCACACTGATGGTCCGTGTGGTTTGCGAGTTTTTCTCGCACCCATAGACTTTCATTGGCAAGTCTTGGGCGAAATACGGGGCAAATTGCAGCATGCTGCGATTTCCCTTGCACGTATAATACGGCCGAGAAAATAATGGATGATAGAAGCTGCCCCATAGATTATCATTGGTCCGAGTGCTAAGCGATTTTTTATTGCATAGAACTTGTCCTTATTACGCTCTAATGTGACTCCGGCCTTAGCCCGGCTCTCCTCCCTACATTAGATACTGAACATCTAGCTTCAATATCAGTTATAGCCACAAGTGATTTCCTCACTGCGCCTTGACAGACATTGAAATGCCCAACATGCTTGCAATATCCCTCATAGTCATGATTTCATTTTCAATATTTTCATTTAATTGCAGTATTTTTGTAGTTCTGACAATAAGTGAACAATACCGTATGTAATTTTTGCATGTTTTTCATGTTTTTTTGCACATTTTTTAATCTTTTGCAGGGTGCAGCCATGCCCTTTAATGTTGACAAGGGGAACTTTGAGTGCCTTTCCCTATGGGGTATATTTACATACAACCCCTGGCAAAAATTATGGAATCACAGGCTTCGGAGGATGTTCATTCAGTTGTTTAATTTTGTAGAAAAAAAGAAGATCACAGACGTGGCACAAAACTAAAGTCATTTCAAATGGCAACTTTCTGGCTGCAAGAAACACTAAAAGAAATCAAGAACAAAAAATGTGGTAGTCAGTAATGGTTACTTTTTTAACCAAGCATAGGGTAAAAATTATGGAGTCACTCAATTATGAGGGAAAAAATTATGGAATCAACCCTGTAAATTTTCATTCCCAAAACTAACACCTGCATCAAATTAGATCTGATTGTTAGTCTGCATCTAAAAAGGAGTGATCATACCTTTGCACTAATTGGACTGACATGAATCATCGCTCCAACACGAGAGATGTCAATTGAAACAAAGGAGAGGATTATCAAACTCTTAAAAGAGTAAACCATCACGCAATGTTGCAAAAGATGTTGGTTGTTCACAGTCAGCTGTGTCTAAAATCTGGACCAAATACAAACAACATGGGAAGGTTGTTAAAGGCAAACATACTGGTAGACCAAGGAAGGCATCAAAGTGTCAAGACCGGAAACTTAAAGCAATATGTCTCCAAAACAGGAAATGCACTATAACGAACAGAATAGAAACAAGAGTGGACCCTCTGGACCGTGGGGAGACCTACCCCTGGGCGAGCGGGCCTAGGGTGAACTCAACCCCTATACAGGGATCGTAAGGAGCGGGCCCAGAGGTCACTTACCCATGGTGAAGGTACCAAGAGGGGCGGCTCCAGGAAGGAAGGGAAGAGAGATGATGCTGAAGCTGGAGAATGGATATAGGTGGGTGGAACGGGAAGTCAGAGAACTGTCAGGAGACCTGGAAGACCAGAACGGAGTAAAGCTGAAGAAAAAACAAAAGGGAAAGGTTAGCAAACAGAACAGGGAAACCAGCAGCAACTGGAAAGGAAGCCAAGGGACGGCACGGACGGGAAAATGAAATGAGGACACAAGCGGAGAGAGTACGCTGAAGAGGGAACGGAAGGGGCCGGATGCAATAGCAAAGGCTATTGTCACGGGCAGACTAGGTGAGCGAGAGCTAATAACCCGGGCCCTTGCAATTTCCCTCAGACTAGGGAAATCCTGACTGAACATCTACCTGGAGTTTACACTGATGGTGTGCATGTCCAGGCCTCGAACCTCACCCTGTCTCCTGTTTCAACCCTAGGCTAAAACCTCCGTCCACCACCCAGTGAAGAGGTAATACACCAATACCCACAGTTAGTACAGACAAGGATAAAGGAGAATATACACCACGCCACAGTCACACAGGAATACACTATGAATGTGCAGGGCAAAATAAATACAAATATAGGAAGGAGTAAATAAGACAAAGGAAAATACACCACCAGCAACGAATCTCCAACAACCAGCTCTCCACTCCAGACCGAGATAACAACGCACAAGACAGAAGCTATAATCGGCGACGCCCAATGATCAGGAGAACTATTTAAAGGCAATGGGCATGGCCCAGCTTAAAATCCAAGGATCAGGTAAATTAACCCCGGAACAGCTAGATAAAATCTAGCCCACGCCAATGAGCACATAGTGATCAAAAGCGGAATTACCGCTGTCTGTCAAACGACCTGGTCTGGACAGCGTCCGACATGACGGCTATAACAATCAAGCACCAGGAAGCAGGAGAGCCTACCTCTTATAGTAGAGGCAGGGACGGGATTGGTTACCAGGAAGGCTGACCTAATGATCACTGGAAGTAGAAACAGGAAAGGTGCGCCTGTACCCTTTGGGAAACCCAGAGCGCCTGTGCAAAGACAGGATACCTGCAGAGGAGCAAGAGACCGGAAGTACTGTAGGAGCACAGACGTGCCCGGACCCAGAAGGAGATTGCCGGGGACGCGCTACAGCAGAGGAAGAGCCGACGCTCACAGACCCAGAGGCAAGACGACCGGAGAGCGCAGGACCGGAAGCAGACCTCGGGACAGAGAGGGGAGAGCGGCGGAACCCAGGCACAGCAGTGGTGGAGCAGTGACGTGGGGCAGCGGCGGTGGTAACAGTACCCCCCTCCTTACAACTCCCTCTACGTAAAGCAGCAAAAAATTTGTTAAGAATACGAGGAGCATCGATGTTCTCCAAAGGCTCCCAGGACCTCTCCTCAGGACCGAAACCCTTCCAATCGACCAAGAAAATTTTTTTTCCACGAATTTTCTTAGCCAAAATATCCCTTACCTCAAAGACGTTGTCAGCGCTGACTGGTTGAGAAGAGGTACAGGAAGAGGGATGAAAACGGTTAAAGACAGCCGGTTTGAGAAGAGAGACATGAAAGGTATTTTGTATACGAAGCGAGGCAGGTAATCTCAGCTTGTAAGCGACATCGTTAACTCGACACAGAATCTCGAAAGGACCTATGAAACGTGGACTAAGTTTGTAGGATGGAATCTTGAGTCTGATGAATCTTGAAGAAAGCCAGACTTTATCACCAGGAGAGAAGAGAGGAGAATCTAAGCGCCTCTTGTCAGCTTGCCTTTTCATTCTTGAAGATGCTTGTTCAAGCATCTCTTTGACTTCGCCCCAGATCGAGGAAAACTTGAGAGCTAAAGAGTTGGCAGCCGGAACACCAGAGGCAGGAGAAACTGGTAGGGGCAAACCAGGATGCTGACCAAAAACAATGAAGAAAGGAGTTCTTGCAGAGGCTTCACTGGAATGGTTGTTGTAGGCAAACTCCGCCCAAGGAAGCAAACTGACCCAGTCATTATGGTGAGCATTAGTGAAGTGTCGTAAACAGACAGCCAAAGTCTGTTTGTTCCGCCTGACCGTTGGTTTGAGGGTGATATGCGGAAGAAAAGTCCAGGGATACTTTTAAGAGTTTACACAGAGCTCTCCAAAAGCGGGAAGTAAATTGTACCCCTCTGTCCGACACGATGTGCAGGGGAAAGCCATGGAATTTGAAGATGTTCTGGATAAAAATGTTTGCCAACTCAGGAGCAGAAGGTAAACCGGGCAACGAAATAAAGTGAGCCATCTTAGAGAATCTGTCCACCACAATGAGGATGACTGTACATCCGGAAGAGCAGGGTAGGTCGGTAATGAAATCCATGGTGATGGATCCAGATGGAACTGGAAGAGGAAGCAGCTTTCCAAGCGGTAGTTGCCTAGGTACTTTGTTTCTGGCGCAAGAGGGACAAGATGCGACGAATTCTTTTACATCTTGACGCAATATAGGCCACCAATAATACCGAGAGATGAGAAGGACAGTCTTCTTGGTCCCTGCATGACCAGCCAATTTAGAAGAATGACCCCAAGATAACACCCTCCCTATGTCGCCGTCCGAGACAAGAGTCTTACCCGGTGGAAGACGGAACATCTGTAAGGAAGCGACGGTAATGATTTTAGTAGAATCAATGATGTATGCTGGCTCCTCCACAGTATCCGACGATTGGAATGACCTAGACAGAGCGTCAGCTTTAATGTTCCTATTGCCTGGCCGAAAATGTAGCTCAAATTCAAAATGAGAAAAAAATAGAGACCATCTGGCTTGACGTGGATTTAATCTTTGCGCAGTCTGCAGGTACGCAAGATTCTTGTGATCGGAGAAGATTACAAAAGGATGAACAGATCCCTCTAGCAGATACCTCCATTCCTCCAAAGCCAATTTGATGGCCAACAATTCTCGATGACCAATGGTATAGTTCCATTCAGAAGTCAAAAAGGCTTTAAAGAAGAAGCCACAGGAAGCCGTTTGACCTTTCGGAGTCTTTTGTGAGAGCACAGCTCCAGCACCTGTAGAAGAGATGTCTACTTCCAGAATAAATAGCTTGTTCACCTCCGGGTGATGCAAGACAGGAGCGGTGGGAAATGATTTTTTAAGCAGAGCAAAAGACTCTTCAGCCTCCGGGGTCCATTCCTTGGAGCAGGAACTTTTACGGGTGAGAGATGAAAGAGGATGGATCACGGAAGAAAAATGCGGAATGAATTGCCTGTAGTAATTGGCAAAACCGATAAACCGTTGAATGGCTTTCACTTCGCAGGGCCGCGGCCAGTTAACGATGGCATTCACCTTTGCAGGATCCATTCTAAGACCAGAGTCCGAGATGTTGTATCCAAGGAATGGCAAGGAGGTTTGCTCGAACACACATTTCTCATACTTGGCATACAAGTGGTTGTCTCTTAGGCGTTGCAAGACTTTGCGAACACTCCTACGATGTGACGGGAGATGAGAAGAAAAAACAAGGATGTCATCCAAATAAACCAAAACACATGAGTAGAGGAGATCTCGGAAAACGTCATTGATGAACTCTTGGAAAACCGCAAGAGCATTGCAAAGACCGAAGGGCATAACTAATTACTCGCAATGTCCATCCCGGGTGTAAAAGGCGGTTTTCTACTCGTCACCGGAGCGGATCCGGACTAAATTGTAGGCGCCTCACAAATCAAGCTTAGTGAAAATATGAGCACCTCGAAGAGCTCCGAAATAAGAGGCAGAGGATACCTATTCTTGACAGTGATGCTGTGCAATCCACGATAATCTATACATGGTCTTAAAGTACCGTCCTTCTTTTTCACAAAGAAAAACCCTGCTCCAGCAGGCGAAGAAGACTTTCAGATGAATCCTTTAGCTAGATTCTCTTGTATATACTCAGACATAGACTTGGTCTCTGCTGCTGAGAGCGGATAAATTCTTCCCCTGGGTGGAGAACAACCGGGAAGGAGATCCACCGGACAATCGTAGGAACGATGGGGAGGAAGATTTTCAGCCTCCTTTTTGTCGAAGACGTCCGCATACGACCAGTAAGGAGAAGGCAACCCAACAGGAACACCAGTGGACTGAGGAGGGGACACTGGACTGTTATGGACCTGGTGGTTAGGAGCACCTGGAATGACCTGATGAGTAAACTCAAAAAACGGATCTAGCTCTGGGGAAGTGGGAACTCTGCTGACCGCAAACTCTACTCCTATCGCACACACTAGAAATAGCCGTGGAGCGCACCTAACTCTTCCTAGACACCTCTTCACAGCCTAAGAGCTAACTACCCCTAAAGACAGAAATAGAAGCTTAACCTTGCCTCAGAGAAATTCCCCAAAGGTAAAGGCAGCCCCCCACATATATTGACTGTGAGTTAAGAGGAAAGTCACAAACACAGGAATGAAACAGGTTTTAGCATAGGAGGCCAGACTTACTAAATAGTCAGAGGATAGAAAAGAATACTATGCAGTCAGCATAAAAAAACTACAAAACCACGCAGAGTATGCAAAAAGACCCCCGCACCGACTCACGGTGTGGAGGTGCAACACTGCACCCCAGAGCTTCCAGCTAGCAAGGAAACATCATGATAGCGAGCTGGACTAGAATTTAGCAGTGCTAAGAAATATATTCAGGCAGCAGTAACATCAAATGAACTAGCAGGGACTTAGCTTCTGCTGGAGTAGACAGGTCCTCAGAGAAGTCCAAGAGAGATCTGAACCAATTCTGATACATTGACAGCTGGCATCAGGTAACGATCTGAGTGGAGTTAAATAGGGAAGCCAGCATAGCAACATAACGAGAGCAGCTGATAAAGTCAACCTAGTGACCAGCAGTTCCGCTCGAAGCCACCAGAGGGAGCCCAAGAGCAGAACTAACCAAAGTACCATTCATGACCACAGGAGGGAGTCCGAGAACGGAATTCACAACACTGGACATACTGACCGAAGACAACGATCATGACAGGAAGGACCCCACCGAAGCACATCTCCAGAACGCCAATTCAGAGTAGGCTCATGAAGTCGAAGCCAGGGAAGATCAAGCAAAAAGGCGTGAGAGAGATTAGGTAAGACATAAAAAGCGATCTTCTCATGATGAAGAGCCCCGATTTGTAACTCCACCTCCTCAGTAACTAAAGAAATTGCCTCTTGTAAGAGTCTTCCATCCACAGATGCAATAAGGCGAGGAGAGTCCAAGGAGAATACTGGGATGCGAAGCCTCCGAGCCGCCTCAAGACTGATAAAATTACCTGCCGCGCCCAAATCCACATACACAACTTTGGAAGACTGACTCTGGTTGGAAACAAAAAGAACAGAAAGAGTCAGAGGTTGAGAGGAAACATGGTCACCTAGGGAGGCCTCTCTTACCTGTCCTAGGCGGAGAAGTTTTCCGGTCTGTCTGGACAGCTGCGAAGCAAGTGAGCGGCACTGCCACAATAAAAGCAGAGACCCTGAGTACGCCTCTCTTTACGATGTTGTTCTGCCATTCTTACGTGATCCACTTGCATGGGTTCTGGTATTGGCAAAGAAGAAGAAACAGAAACGGGGACACGAGGACTGCTGGTCTGACGGAAAGTAGATGTAGAAGGATTAGGTCTCCTCTCCCGGGCAGACTCACGAGAACGCTCTTGAAAGCGGAGGTCTATCTGAGTAGCGAGAGAGATAAGATCCTCTAGAGTAGTTGGGGTGTCACGACCAGCAAGCTTGTCCTAAATCCAGCTAGACAGACCCCACCAGAAAGCGCCCACAAGAGCCTCATTGTTCCACCCAAGATCCGAAGCCAGAGTACGGAAGCGGATAGCATATTGTCCGACAGAAGAGGATCCTTGACGTAAATTAAAGAGAGACTCAGTAGTGGAAGCTAAACGTCTGGGCTCATCAAAAACCTTACGAAAGGTCTCAAGAAGATCCTCTAAGTGGCAGACTACGGGATCGTCACGCTCCCACAAGGGAATAATCCAAGCTAAAGCCTCTCCCTCCAAATGAGACACAATAAACGCCACTCTCGCTCGATCCGAGGGGTACTGCTGAGGCAGAAGCTCAAAATGGAGACGGCATTGATTCAAAAACCCCCGACAGAGCTTGGGATCACAGGCGTATCTGGGAGGTTTGCCCAAACGAGGAGGATGAGAGGTGGGCAAAGGACTAGAATCAAGGGAGGATGCCTGTGCAGAAGCAGCAGGAGCGGACTGTAAGTTAAACAGGCGATCATCTATAGACACCATATAGCTCAGCATGCGGGACTGAGTATCCCACTGCTGAGTAAGCTCCTGTTGGAGGCTAGCCAATTGAGCGGCATTGACAGGATCAGCAGTTTGTAAAGAGGTTAAGCGTGACTCCATGGACTTCATAAAAGCCATTATGCGCTGCTGATTATCACGCAAATGGGCCAACTCTTTCTGGGCTGAAAAAGGGGTACCTGCAGGGTCCATGGCTTGATTGTACTATAACAAACAGAATAGAAACAAGAGTGGACCCTCTGGACCATGGGGAGACCTACCCCTGGGCGAGCGGGCCTGGGGTGAACTAGACCCCTATACAGGGATCGTAAGGAGCAGGCCCAGAGGTCACTTACCCATGGTGAAGATACCAAGAGGGGCGGCTCCAGGAAGGAAGGGAAGAGAGATGATGCTGAAGCTGGAGAATGGATATAGGCGGGTGGAACGGGAAGTCAGAGAACTGTCAGGAGACCTGGAAGACCGGAACGTAGTAAAGCTGAGGGAAAAAACAAAAGGGAAAGGTTAGCAAATAGAACAGGGAAACCACCAGGAACTGGAAAGGAAGCCAAGTGATGGCACGGATGGGAAAACGAAACGAGGACGCAAGCGGAGAGAGTACACTGAAGAGGGAACGGAAGGGGCCAGACGCAATAGCAAAGGCTATAACAATCAAGCACCAGGAAGCAGGAGAGCCTACCTCTTATTGTAGAGGCAGGGATGGATTGGTTACCCGGAAGGCTGTCCTAATGATCCCTGGAAGTAGAAACAGGAAAGGTGTGCCTGCACCCTTTGGGAAACCCAGAGCGCCTGCGCAAAGACAGGATACCTGCAGAGGAGCAAGAGACTGGAAGTACTGAAGGAGCACAGACGTGCCCAGACCCGGAAGGAGATTGCTGGGGACGCGCTACAGCAGAGGAAGAGCCGACGCTCACAGACCCAGAGGCAAGACGACCGGAGAGCGCAGGACCGGAAGCAGACCTCGGGACAGAGAGGGGAGAGCAGCAGAACCCAGGCACAGCAGCGGTGGAGCAGCGACGCGGAGCAGCGGCGGTGGTAACATGCACAACAAAACAAATGAGGAACGAATGGGTGGAAATTGGAGTCAACGTCTGTGACCGAACTGTATGAAACCGCCTAAAGGAAATGGGATTTACATAGAGAAAAGCTAAGCGAAAGCCATCATTAACACCTAAACATAAAAAAACAAGGTTATAGTGGGCTAAGGAAAAGCAATCGTGGACTGTGGATGACTGGATGAAAGTCTTATTCAGTGATGAATTGTGAATCTGCATTGGGCAAGGTGATGATGCTGGAACTTGTTGGTGCTGTTCCAATGAGATTTATAAAGATGACTGAATGAAGAGAACATGTAAATTTCCAGGTAAAGGCACTGGGGAGATGGCTGTCATTGCATATTCAATAAATGCACAAGTTTATGTTGATACTAACTGAAGAGCCCGGCGTTGCCTGGGCATAGTAAATATCTGTGGTTAGTTATAGCACCTCACTTCTCTTATTTTCCCATCATGCCTCTCATTTTCCCCCTCACATCTCTCATTTTCTCCCTTACATCTCTCATTTTCCCCCTCACTTCTCTCATTCCACCCTAACACTTGTCATTTCGACCTCACATCTGTCATTTTCCGATCAATCCACTATTTTTCCTCACTCCTCTCATTTTGCACTCACACCTTTTCATTTTTGCCTCACACCCCTCATTTTCACCTCACACCTCATTTTCCCCTCAGTATATACATGTTTGTCTTCTCCCTTATATATAGTATACACCTGTATGTCATCTCCCCTGTAAATAGTATATACCTGCTGTATGTCATCTCCTCCTGTATATTGTATATACCTATGTGTCATCTCCTCCTGTATATAGTATATACCTGTATGTCATCTCTTCTGTATATACTATATACCTGTATGTCATCTCTTCCGTATATACTATATACCTGTATGTCATCTCCTGTATATAGTATATACCTGTATGTCATCTCCCCTGTATATAGTATATACCTGCTGTATGTCATCTCCTCCTCTATATACCTATGTGTCAGCTCCTCTTTTATATAGTATATACCTGTATGTCATCTCCTCCTGTATATAGTATATATGTGTGTCATCTCCTCCTGTATATAGTATATACCCGTGTGTCATCTCCTCCTGTATATAGTATATACCTGTGTGTCATCTGCTCCTGTATATAGTATATATCTGTGTGTCATCTCCTCCTGTATATAGTATATAACTGTGTGTCATCTCTTCCTGTATATAGTATATATCTGTGTGTCATCTCCTCCTGTATATAGTATATATCTGTGTGTCATCTCCACCGTATACAGTATGTACCTGTATGTCATCTCCTGCTGTATATAGTATGTACCTGTATGTCATCTCCTCCTGTATACAGTATTTACCTGTGTGTCATCTCCTCCTGTATATAGTATATACCTGTGTGTCATATCCCCTGTATATAGTATACACCTGTGTGTCATCTCCCCTATATATAGTATATACCTGTGTGTCATCTCCCCTGTATATAGTATGTACCTGTATGTCATCTCCCCTGTATATGGTATATACCAGTATGTCATCTCCTCCTGTATATAGTATATACCTGTGTGTCATCTCCCCTGTATATAGTATATATGTGTGTATCATCTCCTCCTGTATATAGTATACACGTTTATATCATCTCCTCCTGTATATAGTATATACCTGTGTGTCATCTCCCCTGTATATAGTATATATGTGTGTGTCATCTCCCCTGTATATAGTATATACCTGTTTGTCATCTAATCCTGTATATAGTATATACCTGTGTGCCATCTCCTCCTGTATATAGTATATACCTGTGTGTCATCTCCCCTGTATATAGTATATACCTGTGTGTCATGTCCCCTGTATATAGTATATACCTGTGCGTCATCTCCCCTGTATATAGTATGTACCTGTATGTCATCTCCCCTGTATATAGTATATACCAGTGTGTCATCTCCTCCTTTATATAGTATATACCTGTGTGTCATCTCCCCTGTATATAGTATATATGTGTGTGTCATCTCCTCCTGTATATAGTATATACCTGTGTGTCATCTCCCCTGTATATCGTATATACCTGTGTGCTATCTCCCCTGTATATAGTATATATCTGTGTGTCATCTCCTCCTGTGTATACCTGCATGTCAGTTCCTCCTGTATACAGTATATACCTGTGTGCCATCTCCCCTGTATATAGTATGTACCTGTGTGTCATCTCCTCCTGTATATAGTATGTACCTGTATGTCATCTCCTCCTGTATAAAGTATATATCTGTGTGTCATCTCCTCCTGTATATAGTATGTACCTGTATGTCATCTCCTCCTGTGTATAGTATATACCTGTGTGTCATCTCTCCTGTATATAGTATGCACCTGTGTGTCATCTCTCCTGTATATAGTATATACCTCTGTGTCATCTCCCCTGTATATAGTATGTACCTGTATGTCATCTCTCCTGTATTTAGTATATATCTGTGTGTCATCTCTCCTGTATATAGTATATATCTGTGAGTTATCTCTCCTGTATATAGTATATATCTGTGTGTCATCTCCTCCTGTATTAGACCTTGTTCACATGTAATTTGGTCAGTATATTTACCTCAGTATTTGTAAGCTAAATTGGCAGCCTGATAAATCCCCAGCCAACAGGAAGCCCTCCACCCTGGCAGTATATATTAGCTCACACATACACATAATAGACAGGTCATGTGGCTGACAGCTGCCGTATTTCCTATATGGTACAGTTGTCGCTCTTTTAGTTTGTCTGCTTATTAATCAGATTTTTATTTTTGAAGGATAATACCAGACTTGTGTGTGTTTTAGGGCGAGTTTCATGTGTCACGTTGTGTTTGTTGAGTTGCGTGTGGCGACATGCATGTAGCGACTTTTGTGAGATGAGTTTTGTGTGGCGACATGCGTGTGGCAACTTTTCGTGTGTCGAGTTGCATGTGACAGGTTAATGTAGCAAGTTGTGTGCAGCAAGTTTTGCGCGTGGTGCGTTTTGAGTATGTGCAAGTTTTGTGTGAGGCAACTTTTGCATGTATTGCAACTTTTGTGCATGTGGCAATTTTTCCGCGTGTGCAAGTTTTGCGTGTGGTGAGTTTTCCATGAGGTGAGTTTTGCACGTGTGGCGAGTTTTGCGTGAGCCTAGTTTTGCATGTGGCAAGTTTTGCGCGTGGCGAGTTTTGAGCGGCGACTTTTGTTTTTCAACTTTTATGTGGCCAGGTTTTTGTATGTGTGGTGAAATGTGTGCTGAGGGTGATATATGTGTTCACGCACGTGGTAGTGTGTGGCGCATTTTGTGTGTGTGTTCATATCCCCGTGTGTGGTGAGTATCCCATGTCGGGGCCCCACCTTAGCAACTGTGCGGTATATACTCTTTGGCGCCATCGCTCTCACTATTTAACCCCTTCATGACCGTGGGATTTTTCGTTTTTCCGTTTTCGTTTTTCACTCCCCTCCTTCCCAGAGCCATAACTTTTTTATTTTTCCGTCAATTTGGCCATGTGAGGGCTTATTTTTTGCGGGACGAGTTGTACTTTTGAATGACACCATTGGTTTTACCATGGCATGTACTAGAAAACAGGAAATAAATTCCAAGTGCGGTGAAATTGCAAAAAAAGTGCAATCCCACACTTGTTTTTTTTGCTAGGTTCACTAAATGCTACAACTGACCTGCCATTATGATTTTTCAGGTCAGTACGAGTTCATAGACACCTAACATGACTAGGTTATTTTTCACCTAAGTGGTGAAAAAAAATTCCAAACTTTGCAAAAAAATAAATAAATAAAATTGCGCCATTTTCCGATACTCGTAGCGTCTCCATTTTTCATGATCTTGGGTCGGTTGAGGGCTTATTTTTTGCGTGCCGAGACGGCGTTTTTAATTATACCAATTCGGTGCAGATGTGTTCTTTTGATCGCCCGTTATTGCATTTTAATGCAAATTGCGGCGACCAAAAAAACGTAATTCTGGCGTTTCGATTTTTTTTCTCGTTACGCCATTTTGCGATCAGGTTAATGCTTTTTTTTTCGATAGATCGGGCGATTCTGAACGCGTCGATACCAAATATGTGTAGGTTTGATTATTTTTTTATTGATATATTTTGATTGGGGCGAAAGGGGGGTGATTTAAACTTTTATATTTTTTTTATTTTTTTCACATTTTTTTTTACTTTTTTTTTTTACTTTTACCGTGCTTCTATAGCCTCCATGGGAGGCTAGAAGCAGGCACAGCCCGATCGGCTCTGCTACATAACAGCGATCATCAGATCGCTGTTATGTAGCTAAAATGCAGGTGTGCTGTGAGCGCCGACCACAGGGTGGCGCTCACAGCCACCGGCGATCAGTAACCATAGAGGTCTCAAGGACCTCTATGGTTACAATATACATGCATCGCCGACCCCCGATCATGTGACGGGGGTCGGCGATGCGCTCATTTCCGGCCGCCCGGCCGGATGCGGTAGTTAAATGCCGCTGTCTGCGTTTGACAGCGGCATTTAACTAGTTAATAGCGGCGGGTGATCGCGATTTCACCCGCCACTATTGCGTGCACATGTCAGCTGTAAAAAACAGCTGACATGTTGCGACTTTGATGTGCGCTCACCGCCGGAGCGCACATCAAAGCAGGGGACCCGACATCGGACGGTATAGTACGTCCGATGTCGGGAAGGGGTTAAGTCCCGCTTGTTCACATCTGGCAGCTGTCAATTTGCCTCCAACACTTTACCTTTCACTTTTTCCCCATTATGTAGATAGGGGCAAAATTGTTTGGTGAATTGGAATGCGCGGGGTTAAAATTTTGCCTCACAACATAGCCTATGACGCTCTCAGGGTTCAGACGTGTGACTGTGCAAAATTTTATGGCTGTAGCTGCGACGGTGCAGATGCCAATCCCGGACATACACACACATACATACACACATTCAGCATTATATATTAGATTTTGGGAACTTTTCTTATCCCATCAATTGAAAGGATGTTTGGGGATGCTGAAATCATTTTTCAAGATGATAATGCATCCTGCCATTGAGCAAAAGCTGTGAAAACATTCCTTGAAAAAGACACATAAGGTCAATGTCATGGACTGAAAATAGTCCGGATCTCAATCCAATTGAAAATCTTTGGTGGAAGTTGAAGAAAATGGTCCATGACAAGGCTCCAACCTGCAAAGCTGATCTGGCAACAGCAATCAGAGAAAGTTGGAGCCAGATTGATGAAGAGTACTGTTTGACACTCATTAAGTCCATGCCTCAGAGACTACAAGCTGTTATAAAAGCCAGAGGTGGGGCAAAAAATACTAGTGATGTATTGGAGTGTTTTTTTGTTTGTTTGTTTTTCATGATTCTATAATTTTTTTCTCAGAATTGAGTGACTCCATAATTTTTCCCCTATGCTTGGTTACCAAAAGTAACCATTACTGACTACCGCTTTTTTTGTTCTTGATTTCTTTTAGTGTTTCTTGCAGCCAGAAAGTTGCCATTTGAAATGACTTTAGTTTTGTTTGATGTCTGTGATCTGCTTTTTTTCTGCAAAATTATACAACTGAACGAAAATCCTCCAAGGCCGGTGATTACATAATTTTGGCCAGGGGTTGTAGTGCTGGTCAGCTGCCCGGTCTAATGGTATGGGTGTGACCAATAGGCTGTAAGCCAGACACTGTGCACCCCATATCTGGGTGACTGGCGCCCTATACATGCCTTATCCATGTGCATTTATAAAACTGGGCAACAATCTCCTCCATAAAGGGTAGGTGAATTGTTGTTTCATCAGTATTTTGAACTTGCGCTGTTTCGACCTTTATTCTGGGCCTGCTGCATCCTTTGTGTGGGTAAATACATCTGACTTTTTTGTGATGTTTCAAGACTCAAAGGCCACTTTGAGGCTAGTTTCACATTAGCGTTTGCATGAGCTGCGGAGGGCTGCGGACTTCCTCCATGAAGCCCCGCCCTCGGCCGCACCTCCGCCTCTAGCTCCGCCTACTTCTGCATGCGGCCAGGTTGCGGCCTGTGTACCTATCTGTAACATTAGGTACGCAGGTCGTGCCGCAGTATGCGGATGCTTCCGCATGCGTCATTTTGATGATGCAGCGACCAGCGTAAACGCAGCTTGTAGAAATTTCATTTTTTTGCCGCATCGTCAAAACGACGCATGCGGAAGCATCCGCATACTGTGGCACGACCTGCGTACCTAATGTTAAAGATAGGTACACAGGCTGCAAGCTGGCCGCATGCAGAAGTAGGCAGAGCTAGAAGCGGAGGTGCGGCCGAGGACGGGGCTTCACGGAGGAAGTCCGCAGCCCTCCGCAGCTCATGCAAACGCTAGTGTAAAACTAGCCTTACTGAGACAATTGATAATCATAATTGTAGTCTGTGTGAATCAACAGGCTTTACAAATATTTTACACCTCTTGTTCACAGAGCCTATGTGTATTTATATTAGTACTAGCTGAAGAGCCCGGCGTTGCCTGGGCATAGTAAATATATGTGGTTAGTTATAGCACCTCACTTCTCTTATTTTCCCATCAAGCCTCTCATTTTCCCCCTCACATCTCTCATTTTCTCAATTACATCTCTCATTTTCCCCCTCACTCCTCTTATTTTCCCCCTCACTCCTCTCATTCCCCCCTAACACTTGTCATTTTGACCTCACATCTGTCATTTTCCAATCAATCCACTATTTTTCCTCACTCCTCTCATTTTGCACTCACACCTTTTCATTTTCGCCTCACACTCCTCAGTTTCACCTCACACCTCATTTTCCCCTCACTATATACATGTTTGTCTTCTCCCTTATATATAGTATACACCTGTATGTCATCTCCCCTGTAAATAGTATATACCTGCTGTATGTCATCTCCTCCTGTATATTGTATATACCTATGTGTCATCTCCTCCTGTATATAGTATATACCTGTATGTCATCTCTTCTGTATATACTATATACCTGTATGTCATCTCCTCCTATATATAGTATATACCTGTATGTCATCTCCTGTGTATAGTATATACCTGTATGTCGTCTCCCCTGTATATAGTATATACCTGCTGTATGTCATCTCCTTCTCTATATACCTATGTGTCATCTCTTTTATATAGTATATACCTGTATGTCATCTCCTCATGTATATAGTATATACGTGTGTCATCTCCTCCTGTATATAGTATATACCTATGTGTCATCTGCTCCTGTATAGAGTATAAACCTGTGTCATCTCCTCCTGTATATAGTATGTATCTGTATGTCATCTCCTCCTGAATATAGTATATACCTGTGTGTCATCTCCTCCTGTATATAGTATATACCTGTGTGTCATCTCCTCCTGTATATAGTATATACCTGTGTTTCATCTGCTCCTGTATATAGTGTATATCTGTGTGTCATCTCCTCCTGTATATAGTATATACGTGTGTCATCTCCTCCAGTATATAGTATATATTTGTGTGTCATCTCCACCATATATAGTATGTACCTGTATGTCATCTACTTCTGTATATAGTATGTACCTGTATGTCATCTCCTCCTGTATATAGTATATACCTGTGTGGCATCTCCTCCTGTATATAGTACATACCTGTGTGTAATCTCCCCTGTATATAGTATACACCTGTGTGTCATCTCCCCTGTATATAGTATATACCTGTGTGTCATCTCCCCTGTTGTGAAATTGGATTTTGGGCTCCCCCTGTGGCCACTGGTGGAATTGAACTGGTGTGCATCATCCTCTCTGTTCACCTGTTTCCATCAGGATGTGGGAGTCGCTATTTAGCCTTGCTCCTCTGTCACTTCCATGCCGGTCAACATTGTAATCAGAAGCCTTTCTGTGCATGTTCCTGCTGCTAGACAACTCCCAGCTAAGTTGGACTTTAGTCCTTGTTTGTTTTTGCATTTTGTTCCAGTTCACAGCTGTAGTTTCGTTTCTGTGTCTGGAAAGCTCTTGTGATCTGAAATTGCCACTCTGATGTTATGAGTTAATACTAGAGTCTTAAAGTAATTTCAGGATGGAGTTTTGATAGGGTTTTCAGCTGACCATGAAAGTGCCCTTTCTGTCTTCCTGCTATCTAGTAAGCGGACCTCAATTTTGCTAAACCTATTTTCATACTACGTTTGTCATTTCATCTAAAATCACCGCCAATATTTGTGGGGGCCTCTGTCTGCCTTTCGGGGAAATTTCTCTAGAGGTGAGCCAGGACTATATTTTCCTCTGCCAGGATTAGTTAGTCCTCCGGCCGGCGCTGGGCGTCTAGGGATTAAACGCAGGCAACGCTACCCGGCTACTGTTAGTTGTGCGGCAGGTTTAGTTCATGGTCAGTTTAAGTTTCCATCCTTCCAAGAGCTAGTTCTTATGTTTGCTGGGCTATGTTCTCTTGCCATTGAGAACCATAACAGTTTGACCGGCCAAAAAAGGGTTAAATTAATTGACAGAGAAAGGAGAGAAAGGAGAAGTCTGCTGAAGATTTTTTTTTTTTTTTTTTTTTTCTCAGTTCTGAGTGTGCTTGTAATTGAATCTCTTGCAAGTCTGCCTATATTGCAGCCTTTCTCTCTCTCTCTCTCCTTCTAATCCTGGAATGGCTCTGTGTTCACCTGTTTAAAATGGATATTCAGAGTTTAGCTGCAGGTTTGAACAATCTCACCACGAAAGTTCAAAATTTACAAGATTTTGTTGTTCATGTTCCTATATCTGAACCTAGAATTCCTTTGCCTGAATTTTTCTCGGGGAATAGATCTTGCTTTCAAAATTTCAAAAATAATTGCAAGTTGTTTTTGTCCCTGAAATCTCGCTCTGCTGGAGATCCTGCTCAGCAGGTCAGGATTGTGATTTCCTTGCTCCGGGGCGACCCTCAGGATTGGGCTTTTGCATTGGCTCCAGGGGATCCTGCGTTGCTCAATGTGGATGCGTTTTTTCTGGCCTTGGGGTTGCTTTATGAGGAACCTCAGTTAGAACTTCAGGCGGAAAAGGCCTTGATGTCCCTATCTCAGGGGCAAGACGAAGCTGAAATATACTGCCAGAAATTCCGTAAATGGGCTGTGCTTACTCAGTGGAATGAGTGCGCCCTGGCGGCGAATTTCAGAGAGGGTCTCTCTGATGCCATTAAGGATGTTATGGTGGGGTTCCCTGTGCCTGCGGGTCTGAATGAGTCCATGACAATGGCTATCCAGATCGATAGGCGTCTGCGGGAGCGCAAACCTGTGCACCATTTGGCGGTGTCTACTGAGAAGACGCCAGAGAATATGCAATGTGATAGAATTCTGTCCAGAAGTGAATGGCAGAATTTTAGACGAAAAAATGGGTTGTGCTTCTATTGCGGTGATTCAACTCATGTTATATCAGCATGCTCTAAGCGTACTAAGAAGCTTGATAAGTCTGTTTCAATGGGCACTTTACAGTCTAAGTTTATTCTTTCTGTGACCCTGATTTGTTCTTTATCATCTATTACCGCGGATGCCTATGTCGACTCTGGCGACGCTTTGAGTCTTATGGATTGGTCCTTTGCCAAACGCTGTGGGTATGATTTGGAGCCTCTTGAAACTCCTATACCCCTGAAGGGGATTGACTTTACCCCATTGGCTAGCAATAAACCACAATACTGGACACAAGTAACTATGCGGATTAATCCGGATCACCAGGAGATTATTCGCTTTCTTGTGCTGTATAACCTACATGATGTGTTGGTGCTTGGATTGCCATGGCTGCAATCTCATAACCCAGTCCTTGACTGGAAAGCTATGTCTGTGTTAAGCTGGGGATGTAAGGGGACGCATAGGGACGTACCTGTGGTTTCCATTTCATCATCTATTCCCTCTGAGATTCCTGAATTCTTGACTGAATATCGTGACGTTTTTGAAGAACCTAAGCTTGGTTCATTACCTCCGCACCGGGAGTGCGATTGTGCCATAGATTTGATTCCGGGTAGTAAATACCCTAAGGGTCGTTTATTTAATCTGTCTGTGCCTGAGCATGCTGCTATGCGAGAATATATAAAGGAGTCCTTGGAAAAGGGACATATTCGTCCTTCGTCATCTCCCTTAGGAGCCGGTTTTTTCTTTGTGGCTAAGAAAGATGGCTCTTTGAGGCCGTGCATTGATTATCGGCTTTTGAATAAAATCACGGTTAAATATCAATATCCGTTGCCACTGCTGACTGATTTGTTTGCTCGCATGAAGGGGGCCAAGTGGTTCTCTAAGATAGATCTCCGTGGGGCGTATAATTTGGTGCGAATTAAGCAGGGGGATGAGTGGAAAACCGCATTTAATACGCCCGAGGGCCACTTTGAGTATTTGGTGATGCCTTTTGGTCTTTCAAATGCCCCTTCAGTCTTTCAGTCCTTTATGCATGACATTTTCCGTGATTATTTGGATAAATTTATGATTGTGTATCTGGATGATATTTTGATTTTTTCGGATGACTGGGACTCTCATGTCCAGCAGGTCAGGAGGGTTTTTCAGGTTTTGCGGTCTAATTCCTTGTGTGTGAAGGGTTCTAAGTGCGTTTTTGGGGTTCAAAAGATTTCCTTTTTGGGATATATTTTTTCCCCCTCTTCCATCGAGATGGATCCTGTCAAGGTTCAGGCTATTTGTGATTGGACGCAACCCTCTTCTCTTAAGAGTCTTCAGAAATTTTTGGGCTTTGCTAACTTTTATCGTCGATTTATTGCTGGTTTTTCTGATGTTGTTAAGCCATTGACTGATTTGACTAAGAAGGGTGCTGATGTTGCTGATTGGTCCCCTGCTGCTGTGGAGGCCTTTCGGGAGCTTAAGCGCCGCTTTTCTTCCACCCCTGTGTTGCGTCAGCCTGATGTTGCTCTTCCTTTTCAGGTTGAAGTCGACGCTTCTGAAATCGGAGCTGGGGCGGTTTTGTCGCAGAGAAGTTCCGATTGCTCCGTGATGAGACCTTGTGCTTTTTTCTCGCGTACATTTTCGCCCGCCGAGCGGAATTATGATGTTGGGAATCGGGAGCTTTTGGCCATGAAGTGGGCTTTTGAGGAGTGGCGTCATTGGCTTGAGGGGGCTAGACATCAGGTGGTGGTATTGACTGACCACAAAAATCTAATTTATCTTGAGTCCGCCAGACGCCTGAATCCTAGACAGGCGCGCTGGTCATTGTTTTTCTCTCGGTTTAATTTTGTGGTGTCCTACCTGCCGGGTTCTAAGAATGTTAAGGCGGATGCCCTTTCTAGGAGTTTTGAGCCTGACTCCCCTGGTAATTCTGAACCTACAGGTATCCTTAAGGATGGAGTGATATTGTCTGCCGTTTCTCCAGACCTGCGGCGGGCCTTGCAAGAGTTTCAGGCGGATAGACCTGATCGTTGCCCACCTGGTAGACTGTTTGTTCCTGATGATTGGACCAGTAAAGTCATTTCTGAGGTTCATTCTTCTGCGTTGGCAGGTCATCCTGGAATCTTTGGTACCAGGGATTTGGTGGCAAGGTCCTTCTGGTGGCCTTCCCTGTCTCGAGATGTGCGAGGCTTTGTGCAGTCTTGTGACGTTTGCGCTCGGGCCAAGCCTTGTTGTTCTCGGGCTAGTGGATTGTTGTTGCCCTTGCCTATCCCGAAGAGGCCCTGGACGCACATCTCGATGGATTTTATTTCGGATCTTCCTGTTTCTCAGAAGATGTCTGTCATCTGGGTGGTGTGTGATCGTTTCTCTAAGATGGTCCATTTGGTTCCCCTGCCTAAGTTGCCTTCTTCTTCCGAGTTGGTTCCTCTGTTTTTTCAAAATGTGGTCCGTTTGCATGGTATTCCAGAGAATATAGTTTCTGACAGAGGTACCCAATTCGTGTCTAGATTTTGGCGAGCATTCTGTGCTAGGATGGGCATAGATTTGTCTTTCTCGTCTACTTTCCATCCTCAGACTAATGGCCAGACCGAGCGGACGAATCAGACCTTGGAGACATATTTGAGGTGTTTTGTGTCTGCAGATCAGGATGATTGGGTTGCTTTTTTGCCTTTAGCGGAGTTTGCCCTCAATAATCGGGCCAGCTCTGCCACCTTGGTGTCTCCCTTTTTCTATAATTCGGGGTTTCATCCTCGATTTTCTTCTGGTCAGGTGGAATCTTCGGATTGTCCTGGAGTGGATGCTGTGGTGGAGAGGTTGCATCAGATTTGGGGGCAGGTAGTGGACAATTTGAAGTTGTCCCAGGAGAAGTCTCAGCTTTTTGCCAACCGCCGGCGTCGGGTTGGTCCTCGGCTTTGTGTTGGGGACTTGGTGTGGTTGTCTTCTCGTTTTGTCCCTATGAGGGTTTCTTCTCCCAAGTTTAAGCCTCGGTTCATCGGCCCGTACAAGATATTGGAGATTCTTAACCCTGTGTCCTTCCGTTTGGACCTCCCTGCATCTTTTTCTATTCATAATGTTTTTCATCGGTCATTATTGCGCAGGTATGAGGTACCGGTTGTGCCTTCCGTTGAGCCTCCTGCTCCGGTGTTGGTTGAGGGCGAGTTGGAGTACGTTGTGGAAAAAATCTTGGACTCCCGTGTTTCCAGACGGAAACTCCAGTATCTGGTGAAATGGAAGGGATACGGTCAGGAGGATAATTCTTGGGTGACTGCCTCTGATGTTCATGCCTCCGATTTGGTCCGTGCCTTTCATAGGGCTCATCCTGATCGCCCTGGTGGTTCTGGTGAGGGTTCGGTGCCCCCTCCTTGAGGGGGGTGTACTGTTGTGAAATTGGATTTTGGGCTCCCCCTGTGGCCACTGGTGGAATTGAACTGGTGTGCATCATCCTCTCTGTTCACCTGTTTCCATCAGGATGTGGGAGTCGCTATTTAGCCTTGCTCCTCTGTCACTTCCATGCCGGTCAACATTGTAATCAGAAGCCTTTCTGTGCATGTTCCTGCTGCTAGACAACTCCCAGCTAAGTTGGACTTTAGTCCTTGTTTGTTTTTGCATTTTGTTCCAGTTCACAGCTGTAGTTTCGTTTCTGTGTCTGGAAAGCTCTTGTGATCTGAAATTGCCACTCTGATGTTATGAGTTAATACTAGAGTCTTAAAGTAATTTCAGGATGGAGTTTTGATAGGGTTTTCAGCTGACCATGAAAGTGCCCTTTCTGTCTTCCTGCTATCTAGTAAGCGGACCTCAATTTTGCTAAACCTATTTTCATACTACGTTTGTCATTTCATCTAAAATCACCGCCAATATTTGTGGGGGCCTCTGTCTGCCTTTCGGGGAAATTTCTCTAGAGGTGAGCCAGGACTATATTTTCCTCTGCCAGGATTAGTTAGTCCTCCGGCCGGCGCTGGGCGTCTAGGGATTAAACGCAGGCAACGCTACCCGGCTACTGTTAGTTGTGCGGCAGGTTTAGTTCATGGTCAGTTTAAGTTTCCATCCTTCCAAGAGCTAGTTCTTATGTTTGCTGGGCTATGTTCTCTTGCCATTGAGAACCATAACACTCCCCTGTATATAGTATGTACGTCTATGTCATATCCCCTGTATATGGTATATACCAGTGTGTCATCTCCTCCTGTATATAGTATATACCTGTGTGTCATCTCCCCTGTATATAGTAAATATCTGTGTGTCATCTCCTCCTGTTTATAGTATATACATGTGTCATCTCCCCTGTGTAAAGTATATACCTATGTGTCATCTGCTCCTGTATAGAGTATAAACCTGTGTGTCATCTCCTCCTGTATATAGTATATACGTGTGTCATCTCCTCCTGTATATAGTATATACCTATGTGTCATCTGCTCCTGTATAGAGTATAAACCTGTGTGTCATCTCTTCCTGTATATAGTATGTATCTGTATGTCATCTCCTCCTGAATATAGTATATACCTGTGTGTCATCTCCTGCTGTATATAGTATATACCTGTGTGTCATCTGCTCCTGTATATAGTGTATATCTGTGTGTCATCTCCTCCTGTATATAGTATATACGTGTGTCATCTCCTCCAGTATATAGTATATATCTGTGTGTCATCTCCACCATATATAGTATGTACCTGTATGTCATCTACTTCTGTATATAGTATGTACCTGTATGTCATCTCCTCCTGTATATAGTATATACCTGTGTGGCATCTCCTCCTGTATATAGTACATACCTGTGTGTCATCTCCCCTGTATATAGTATACACCTGTGTGTCATCTCCCCTGTATATAGTATATACCTGTGTGTCATCTCCCCTGTATATAGTATGTACGTCTATGTCATATCCCCTGTATATGGTATATACCAGTGTGTCATCTCCTCCTGTATATAGTATATACCTGTGTGTCATCTCCCCTGTATATAGTAAATATCCGTGTGTCATCTCCTCCTGTTAATAGTATATACATGTGTCATCTCCCCTGTGTATAGTATATACCTGTGTGTCATCTCCTCCTGTATGTAGTATATAACTGTGTCATCTCCACCTATATATAGTATATATCTGTGTGTCATCTCCCCTGTATATGGTATAAACCTATGTGTCATCTCCTCCTGTATATAGTATATATCTGTGTGTCATCTCCTCCTGTATATAGTATATACCTTTGTGTCATCTCCTCCTGTATATAGTATATATCTGTGTGTCATCTCCCCTGTATATAGTATATACCTGTGTGTCATCTCCTCCTGTATATAGTACATATCTGTGTGTCATCTCCTCTTGTATATAGTATATACCTGTGTGTCATCACCCCTGTATATAGTATATATCTGTGTGTCATCTCCTCCTCTATATACCTGTATGTCATCTCCTCCTGTATATAGTATATACCTGTGTGTCATCTCCCCTGTATATAATATGTACCTGTATGTCATCTCTTCCTGTATATAGTATACATCTGTGTGTCATCTCCTACTGTATATAGTATATATCTGTGTGTCATCTCCTTCTGTATATAGTATGTACCTGTATGTCATCTCCTCCTGTATAAAGTATATATCTGTGTGTTATCTCCTCCTGCATATAGTATGCACCTGTATGTCATCTCCTCCTGTATATAGTATATACCTGTATGTCATCTCCTGTGTATAGTATATACCTGTATGTCGTCATCCCCTGTATATAGTATATACCTGCTGTATGTCATCTCCTCCTCTATATACCTATGTGTCATCTCTTTTATATAGTATATACCTGTATGTCATCTCCTCCTGTATATAGTATATACGTGTTTCATCTCCTCCTGTATATAGTATGTACCTGTATGTCATCTCCTCCTGAATATAGTATATACCTGTATGTCATCTCCTCCTGTATATAGTATATACCTGTGTGTCATCTGCTCCTGTATATAGTATATATCTGTGTGTTATCTCCTCCTGTATATAGTACATACGTGTGTCATCTCCTCCAGTATATAGTATATATCTGTGTGTCATCTCCACCATATATAGTATGTACCTGTATGTCATCTACTCCTGTATATAGTATGTACCTGTATGTCATCTCCTCCTGTATATAGTATATACCTGTGTGTCATCTCCTCCTGTATATAGTACATACCTGTGTGTCATCTCCCCTGTATATAGTATACACCTGTGTGTCATCTCCCCTGTATATAGTATATACCTGTGTGTCATCTCCCCTGTATATAGTATGTACCTCTTTGTCATATCCTCTGTATATCGTATATGCCAGTGTGTCATCTCCTCCTGTATATAGTATATACCTGTGTGTCATCTCCCCTGTATATAGTAAATATCCGTGTGTCATCTCCTCCTGTTTATAGTATATACGTGTGTCATCTCCCCTGTGTATAGTATATACCTGTGTGTCATCTCCTCCTGTATGTAGTATATAACTGTGTGTCATCTCCTCCTATATATAGTACATATCTGTGTGTCATCTCCCCTGTATATGGTATAAACCTATGTGTCATCTCCTCCTGTATATAGTATATATCTGTGTGTCATCTCCTCCTGTATATAGTATATACCTGTGTGTCATCTCCTCCTGTATATAGTATATATCTGTGTGTCATCTCCCCTGTATATAGTATATACCTGTGTGTCATCTCCTCCTGTATATAGTATATATCTGTGTGTCATCTCCTCTTGTATATAGTATATACCTGTGTGTCATCTCCCCTGTATATAGTATATATCTGTGTGTCATCTCCTCCTGTATATACCTGTGTGACATCTCCTCCTGTATATAGTATATACCTGTGTGTCATCTCCTTCTGTATAAAGTATATATCTGTGTGTCATCTCCCCTGTATATAGTATATACCTGTGTGTCATCTCCTCCTGTATATAGTATATATCTGTGTGTCATCTCCTCTTGTATATAGTATATACCTGTGTGTCATCACCCCTGTATATAGTATATATCTGTGTGTCATCTCCTCCTGTATATACCTGTATGTCATCTCCTCCTGTATATAGTATATACCTGTGTGTCATCTCCCCTGTATATAATATGTACCTTTATGTCATCTCTTCCTGTATATAGTATACATCTGTATGTCATCTCCTACTGTATATAGTATATATCTGTGTGTCATCTCCTTCTTTATATAGTATGTACCTGTATGTCATCTCCTCCTGTATAAAGTATATATCTGTGTGTTATCTCCTACTGCATATAGTATGCACCTGTATGTCATCTCCTCCTATATATAGTATATACCTGTATGTCATCTCCTGTGTATAGTATATACCTGTGTTGTGAAATTGGATTCTGGGCTCCCCCGGTGGCCACTTGTGGAATTGAACTTGTGTGCATCATCCCCTCTGTTCACCTGCTCCTATCAGTATGTGGGAGTCGCTATATAACCTTGCTCCTCTGTCAGTTTCTTGCCGGTCAACAATGTAATCAGAAGCCTTCTGTGCTTGTTCCTGCTACTAGACAACTCCCAACTAAGTTGGACTTTTGTCCTTGTGTGTTTTTGCATTTTGTTCCTGTTCACAGCTGCTGTTTCGTTACTGTGTCTGGAAAGCTCTTGTGATCGGAAATTGCCACTCTGGTGTTATGAGTTAATGCTAGAGTCTTAAAGGAATTTCTGGATGGTGTTTTGATAGGGTTTTCTGCTGACCATGAAAGTGTCCTTTCTGTCTTCCTGCTATCTTGAAAGCGGACCTCGATTTTGCTAAACCTATTTTCATACTACGTTTGTCATTTCATCTAAAATCACCGCCAATATATGTGGGGGCCTCTGTCTGCCTTTTGGGAATATTTCTCTAGAGGTGAGCCAGGACTGTCTTTTCCTCTGCTAGGATTAGGTAGTTCTCCGGCTGGCGCTGGGCATCTAGGGTTAAAAAACGTAGGCATGCTACCCGGCCACTTCTAGTTGTGCGGCAGGTTTAGTTCATGGTCAGTATAGTTTCCATCTTCCAAGAGCTAGTTCTCATATATGCTGGGCTATGTTCTCTCGCCATTGAGAATCATGACAGTTTGACCGGCCCAAAAAAGGGTTAAATTACTGGCTGAGAAAGGAGAGAAAAAAGAAGTCTGCTACAATTTTTTTTTTTTTTTTCCTCTAGTTCTGAGTGTGCTCTTAATTGAATCACTTGCTAGTCTGCCTATACTGCAGCCTTCCTCTCTTTCTCTCCTTCTAATCCTTGAATGGCTCTGTGTTCACCTGTTTCAAATGGATCTTCAGAGTGTAGCTACAGGTTTGAATAATCTCGCCACAAAGGTACAAAATTTGCAAGATTTTGTTGCTCATGCACCTATGTCTGAGCCTAGAATTCCTTTGCCTGAATTCTTCTCGGGGAATAGATCTCACTTTCAAAATTTTAAAAATAATTGCAAATTGTTTTTGTCCCTGAAGTCTCGCTCTGCCGGAGACCCTGCACAGCAGGTCAGGATTGTAATTTCCTTGCTCCGGGGCGACCCTCAAGACTGGGCTTTTGCATTGGCACCAGGGGATCCTGCGTTGCTCAATGTGGATGCGTTTTTTCTGGCCTTGGGGTTGCTTTATGAGGAACCTCATTTAGAGCTTCAGGCGGAAAAGGCCTTGATGTCCTTGTCTCAGGGGCAAGATGAAGCTGAAATATACTGCCAAAAATTCCGCAAATGGTCTGTGCTTACTCAGTGGAATGAGTGCGCCCTGGCGGCGATTTTCAAAGAAGGTCTCTCTGATGCCATTAAGGATGTTATGGTGGGGTTCCCTGTGCCTGCGAGTCTGAATGAGTCCATGACGATGGCTATTCAGATCGATAGGCGTCTGCGGGAGCGCAAACCTGTGCACCATTTGGCGGTGTCTACTGAGAAAACGCCAGAAAATATGCAATGTGATAGAATTCTGTCCAGAAGCGAGCGGCAGAATTTTAGACGAAAAAATGGGTTGTGCTTCTATTGTGGTGATTCAACTCATGTTATATCAGCATGCTTTAAGCGTACTAAGAAGCCTGACAAGTCTGTTTCAATTAGCACTTTACAGTCTAAGTTTATTCTATCTGTGACCCTGATTTGTTCTTTGTCATCTATTACCGCGGACGCCTATGTCGACTCTGGCGCTGCTTTGAGTCTTATGGATTGGTCCTTTGCCAAACGCTGTGGGTATGATTTGGAGCCACTGGAGGCTCCGATACCTCTGAAAGGGATTGACTCCACCCCATTGGCTAGTAATAAACCACAATACTGGACACAAGTGACTATGCGTGTTAATACGGATCACCAGGAGGTTATTCGCTTTCTGGTGCTGTATAATCTACATGATGTTTTGGTGCTGGGATTGCCATGGCTGCAATCTCATAACCCAGTCCTCGACTGGAGAGCTATGTCTGTGTTAAGCTGGGGATGTAAAGGAACTCATGGGGACGTACCTTTGGTTTCCATTTCATCATCTATTCCCTCTGAGATTCCTGAATTCTTGTCTGACTTTCGTGACGTTTTTGAAGAACCCAAGGTTGGTTCACTACCTCCGCACCGGGAGTGCGATTGTGCCATAGACTTGATTCCGGGTAGTAAATACCCTAAGGGTCGTTTATTTAATCTGTCTGTGCCTGAACACGCTGCTATGCGAGAATATATAAAGGAGTCCTTGGAAAAGGGACATATTCGTCCTTCGTCATCTCCCTTAGGAGCCGGTTTTTTCTTTGTGTCTAAGAAAGACGGCTCTTTGAGGCCGTGTATTGATTATCGACTTTTGAATAAAATCACGGTTAAATATCAATATCCGTTACCACTGCTTACTGATTTGTTTGCTCGTATAAAGGGGGCCAAGTGGTTCTCTAAGATTGATCTCCGTGGGGCGTATAATTTGGTGCGAATCAAGCAGGGGGATGAGTGGAAAACCGCATTTAATACGCCCGAGGGCCATTTTGAGTATTTGGTGATGCCTTTTGGTCTTTCAAATGCCCCTTCAGTCTTCCAGTCCTTTATGCATGACATTTTCCGCGATTATTTGGATAAATTTATGATTGTGTATCTGGATGATATTCTGATTTTTTCGGATGACTGGGACTCTCATGTCCAGCAGGTCAGGAGGGTTTTTCAGGTTTTGCGGTCTAATTCCTTGTGTGTGAAGGGTTCTAAGTGTGTTTTTGGGGTTCAAAAGATTTCTTTCTTGGGATACATTTTTTCCCCCTCTTCCATCGAGATGGATCCTGTCAAGGTTCAGGCTATTGGTGATTGGACGCAACCCTCTTCTCTTAAGAGTCTTCAGAAATTTTTGGGCTTTGCTAACTTTTATCGTCGATTTATTGCTGGTTTTTCTGATGTTGTAAAACCATTGACTGATTTGACTAAGAAGGGTGCTGATGTTGCTGATTGGTCCCCTGATGCTGTGGAGGCCTTTCGGGAGCTCAAGCGCCGCTTTTCTTCCGCCCCAGTGTTGCGTCAGCCTGATGTTGCTCTTCCTTTTCAGGTTGAGGTCGACGCTTCTGAAATCGGAGCTGGGGCGGTGTTGTCGCAGAGAAGTTCCGACTGCTCCGTGATGAGACCTTGTGCTTTTTTTTCCCGTAAATTTTCGCCCGCCGAGCGGAATTATGATATTGGGAATCGGGAGCTTTTGGCCATGAAGTGGGCTTTTGAGGAGTGGCGTCACTGGCTTGAGGGGGCCAGACATCAGGTGGTGGTATTGACTGACCACAAAAATTTAATTTACCTTGAGTCTGCCAGGCGCCTGAATCCTAGACAGGCGCGCTGGTCGTTATTTTTCTCTCGGTTTAATTTTGTGGTGTCGTACCTACCGGGTTCTAAGAATGTTAAGGCGGATGCCCTTTCTAGGAGTTTTGAGCCTGACTCCCCTGGTAATTCTGAGCCCACAGGTATCCTTAAAGATGGAGTGATATTGTCTGCCGTTTCTCCAGACCTGCGGCGGGCCTTGTAGGAGTTTCAGGCGGATAGACCTGATCGTTGCCCACCTGGTAGACTGTTTGTTCCTGATGATTGGACCAGTAGAGTCATCTCTGAGGTTCATTCTTCTGCGTTGGCAGGTCATCCTGGAATCTTTGGTACCAGGGATTTGGTGGCAAGGTCCTTCTGGTGGCCTTCCCTGTCACGAGATGTGCGAGGCTTTGTGCAGTCTTGTGACGTTTGTGCTCGGGCCAAGCCTTGTTGTTCTCGGGCTAGTGGATTGTTGTTGCCCTTGCCTATCCCGAAGAGGCCTTGGACGCACATCTCGATGGATTTTATTTCGGATCTGCCTGTTTCTCAGAAGATGTCTGTCATCTGGGTGGTGTGTGACCGTTTCTCTAAGATGGTCCATCTGGTTCCCTTGCCTAAGTTGCCTTCTTCTTCCGAGTTGGTTCCTCTGTTTTTTCAAAATGTTGTTCGTTTGCATGGTATTCCTGAGAATATCGTTTCTGACAGAGGGACCCAATTCATGTCTAGATTTTGGCGGGCATTCTGTGCTAGGATGGGCATAGATTTGTCTTTTTCGTCTGCTTTCCATCCTCAGACTAATGGCCAGACCGAGCGGACTAATCAGACCTTGGAGACATATTTGAGGTGTTTTGTGTCTGCGGATCAGGATGATTGGGTTGCTTTTTTGCCTTTGGCGGAGTTCGCCCTCAATAATCGGGCCAGCTCTGCCACCTTGGTGTCCCCGTTTTTCTGTAATTTGGGGTTTCATCCTCGATTTTCCTCCGGTCAAGTGGAATCTTCGGATTGTCCTGGAGTGGATGCTGTGGTGGAGAGGTTGCATCAGATTTGGGGGCAGGTGGTGGACAATTTGGAGTTGTCCCAGGAGAAGACTCAGCTTTTTGCCAACCGCCGTCGTCGTGTTGGTCCTCGGCTTTGTGTTGGGGACTTGGTGTGGTTGTCTTCTCGTTTTGTCCCTATGAGGGTTTCTTCTCCTAAGTTTAAGCCTCGGTTCATCGGCCCGTACAAGATATTGGAGATTCTTAACCCTGTGTCCTTCCGTTTGGACCTCCCTGCATCCTTTTCGATTCATAATGTTTTTCATCGGTCATTGTTGCGCAGGTATGAGGTACCGGTTGTGCCTTCCGTTGAGCCTCCTGCTCCGGTGTTGGTTGAGGGTGAGTTGGAGTACGTTGTGGAAAAGATCTTGGACTCTCGTGTTTCCAGACGGAGACTCCAGTATCTGGTCAAATGGAAGGGATACGGTCAGGAGGATAATTCTTGGGTCACTGCCTCTGATGTTCATGCCTCCGATCTTGTCCGTGCCTTTCATAGGGCTCATCCTGATCGCCCTGGTGGTTCTGGTGAGGGTTCGGTGCCCCCTCCTTGAGGGGGGGGTACTGTTGTGAAATTGGATTCTGGGCTCCCCCGGTGGCCACTTGTGGAATTGAACTTGTGTGCATCATCCCCTCTGTTCACCTGCTCCTATCAGTATGTGGGAGTCGCTATATAACCTTGCTCCTCTGTCAGTTTCTTGCCGGTCAACAATGTAATCAGAAGCCTTCTGTGCTTGTTCCTGCTACTAGACAACTCCCAGCTAAGTTGGACTTTTGTCCTTGTGTGTTTTTGCATTTTGTTCCTGTTCACAGCTGCTGTTTCGTTACTGTGTCTGGAAAGCTCTTGTGATCGGAAATTGCCACTCTGGTGTTATGAGTTAATGCTAGAGTCTTAAAGGAATTTCTGGATGGTGTTTTGATAGGGTTTTCTGCTGACCATGAAAGTGTCCTTTCTGTCTTCCTGCTATCTAGAAAGCGGACCTCGATTTTGCTAAACCTATTTTCATACTACGTTTGTCATTTCATCTAAAATCACCGCCAATATATGTGGGGGCCTCTGTCTGCCTTTTGGGAATATTTCTCTAGAGGTGAGCCAGGACTGTCTTTTCCTCTGCTAGGATTAGGTAGTTCTCCGGCTGGCGCTGGGCATCTAGGGTTAAAAAACGTAGGCATGCTACCCGGCCACTTCTAGTTGTGCGGCAGGTTTAGTTCATGGTCAGTATAGTTTCCATCTTCCAAGAGCTAGTTCTCATATATGCTGGGCTATGTTCTCTCGCCATTGAGAATCATGACATACCTGTATGTCGTCTCCCCTGTATATAGTATATACCTGCTGTATGTCATCTCCTTCTCTATATACCTATGTGTCATCTCTTTTATATAGTATATACCTATGTCATCTCCTCCTGTATATAGTATATACGTGTGTCATCTCCTCCTGTGTATAGTATATACCTATGTGTCATCTGCTCCTGTATAGAGTATAAACCTGTGTGTCATCTCCTCCTGAATATAGTATGTATCTGTATGTCATCTCCTCCTGAATATAGTATATACCTGTGTGTCATCTCCTCCTGTATATAGTATATACCTGTGTGTCATCTGCTCCTGTATATAGTGTATATCTGTGTGTCATCTCCTCCTGTATATAGTATATACGTGTGTCATCTCCTCCAGTATATAGTATATATCTGTGTGTCATCTCCACCATATATAGTATGTACCTGTATGTCATCTACTTCTGTATATAGTATGTACCTGTATGTCATCTCCTCCTGTATATAGTATATACCTGTGTGGCATCTCCTCCTGTATATAGTACATACCTGTGTGTCATCTCCCCTGTATATAGTATATACCTGTGTGTCATCTCCCCTGTATATAGTATGTACGTCTATGTCATATCCCCTGTATATGGTATATACCAGTGTGTCATCTCCTCCTGTATATAGTATATACCTGTGTGTCATCTCCCCTGTATATAGTAAATATCCGTGTGTCATCTCCTCCTGTTTATAGTATATACATGTGTCATCTCCCCTGTGTATAGTATATACCTGTGTGTCATCTCCTCCTGTATGTAGTATATAACTGTGTCATCTCCTCCTATATATAGTATATATCTGTGTGTCATCTCCCCTGTATATGGTATAAACCTATGTGTCATCTCCTCCTGTATATAGTATATATCTGTGTGTCATCTCCTCCTGTATATAGTATATACCTGTGTGTCATCTCCTCCTGTATATAGTATATACAGTGGGGCAAAAAAGTATTTAGTCAGTCAGCAATAGTGCAAGTTCCACCACTTAAAAAGATGAGAGGCGTCTGTAATTTACATCATAGGTAGACCTCAACTATGGGAGACAAACTGAGAAAAAAAAATCCAGAAAATCACATTGTCTGTTTTTTTATCATTTTATTTGCATTTTATGGTGGAAAATAAGTATTTGGTCAGAAACAAAATTTCATCTCAATACTTTGTAATATATCCTTTGTTGGCAATGACAGAGGTCAAACGTTTTCTGTAAGTCTTCACAAGGTTGCCACACACTGTTGTTGGTATGTTGGCCCATTCCTCCATGCAGATCTCCTCTAGAGCAGTGATGTTTTGGGCTTTTCGCTTGGCAACTCGGACTTTCAACTCCCTCCAAAGGTTTTCTATAGGGTTGAGATCTGGAGACTTGCTAGGCCACTGCAGGACCTTGAAATGCTTCTTACGAAGCCACTCCTTCGTTGCCCTGGCGGTGTGCTTTGGATCATTGTCATGTTGAAAGACCCAGCCACGTTTCATCTTCAATGCCCTTGCTGATGGAAGGAGGTTTGCACTCAAAATCTCACGATACATGGCCCCATTCATTCTTTCATGTACCCGGATCAGTCGTCCTGGCCCCTTTGCAGAGAAACAGCCCCAAAGCATGATGTTTCCACCACCATGCTTTACAGTAGGTATGGTGTTTGATGGATGCAACTCAGTATTCTTTTTCCTCCAAACACGACAAGTTGTGTTTCTACCAAACAGTTCCAGTTTGGTTTCATCAGACCATAGGACATTCTCCCAAAACTCCTCTGGATCATCCAAATGCTCTCTAGCAAACTTCAGACAGGCCCGGACATGTACTGGCTTAAGCAGTGGGACACGTCTGGCACTGCAGGATCTGAGTCCATGGTGGCGTAGTGTGTTACTTATGGTAGGCCTTGTTACATTGGTCCCAGCTCTCTGCAGTTCATTCACTAGGTCCCCCCGCGTGGTTCTGGGATTTTTGCTCACCGTTCTTGTGATCATTCTGACCCCACGGGGTGGGATTTTGCGTGGAGCCCCAGATCGAGGGAGATTATCAGTGGTCTTGAATGTCTTCCATTTTCTAATTATTGCTCCTACTGTTGATTTCTTCACTCCAAGCTGGTTGGCTATTGCAGATTCAGTCTTCCCAGCCTGGTGCAGGGCTACAATTTTGTTTCTGGTGTCCTTTGACAGCTCTTTGGTCTTCACCATAGTGGAGTTTGGAGTCAGACTGTTTGAGGGTGTGCACAGGTGTCTTTTTATACTGATAACAAGTTTAAACAGGTGCCATTACTACAGGTAATGAGTGGAGGAAAGAGGAGACTCTTAAAGAAGAAGTTACAGGTCTGTGAGAGCCAGAAATCTTGATTGTTTGTTTCTGACCAAATACTTATTTTCCACCATAATATGCAAATAAAATGATAAAAAAACAGACAATGTGATTTTCTGGATTTTTTTGTCTCAGTTTGTCTCACATAGTTGAGGTCTACCTATGATGTAAATTACAGACGCCTCTCATCTTTTTAAGTGGTGGAACTTGCACTATTGCTGACTGACTAAATACTTTTTTGCCCCACTGTATCTGTGTGTCATCTCCCCTGTATATAGTATATACCTGTGTGTCATCACCCCTGTATATAGTATATATCTGTGTGTCATCTCCTCCTGTATATACCTGTATGTCATCTCCTCCTGTATATAGTATATACCTGTGTGTCATCTCCCCTGTATATAATATGTACCTGTATGTCATCTCTTGCTGTATATAGTATACATCTGTGTGTCATCTCCTACTGTATATAGTATATATCTGTGTGTCATCACTGTTGTGAATTAGACTTTTTGGCTCCCTCTTGTGGTTACTAGTGATATGACTCTGGGATTGTCTTTCCTCAGTTTGGCACCCACCTGGGTCGTTTGTCCAGGGGTGTTGCTATATAAACTTCCTGGATCCTTAGTCCAGTGCCTGGCATCGTTGTAATCAGATCCTTTCTGTTTGCTCCTGTCTGCTGGTCCTGGTTCGTGCTAAATTAAGCTAAGTCCTGCTTCTTTGTTTTTTGGTTATTTGCTTTGCCCTTATTTTTGTCCAGCATGTACTAAATGTGATTCCTGTCTTTGCTTGAAGCTCTAGGGGGCTGGTGTTCTCCCCCCGGGCCATTAGACGGTTCGGGGGTTCTTGAATATCCAGCGTGGATATTTTGATAGGGTTTTTGCTGACCATATAAGTCATCTTACTATATTCTGCTATTAGCTAGTGGGCCTCTCTTTGCTAAATACCTAGCTCATTCTTACGTTTGTCTTTTCCTCTTACCTCACCGTTATTATTTGTTGGGGGCTTGTATCCAACTTTTGGGGTCTTTTCTCTGGAGGCAAGAAAGGTCTTTCTTTTCCCTTCTAGGGTTAGTTAGTTCTCCGGCTGGCGCGAGACGTCTAGAACCAACGTAGGCACGTTCCCTGTTGTGAATTTACCTTTTGGCTCCCTCTAGTGGCTACTAGTGCTTTTACTCTGGGTATGTCTGTCATCCCTTGTATGCTCACCTGGGTCGTTAGGTCAGGGGTGTTGCTATATTAGCTCCCTGGACCTTCAGTTCAATGCCTGGCAACGTTGATATCAGAGCTAATCTGTAGTGCTCTTGTCTACTGATCCTGGTTCCTGCTTGATTAGGCTAAGTCTGATTTCTTGCTTTTTGCTATTCGTTTCTGTTTGCATTTTTTGTCCAGCTTGTATATAATCTGTATCCTGACCTTGCTGGAAGCTCTAGGGTGGCTGGTGTTCTCCCCCCGGGCCGTTAGACGGTTTGGGGGTTCTTGAATCTCCAGCGTGGATTTTTGATAGGGTTTTTGTTCACCATATAAGTTATCTTACTACATTCTGCTATTAGTAAGTGGGCCTCTCTTTGCTAAACCTAGTTCATCTCTGTGTTTGTCATTTCCTCTTACCTCACCGTTATTATTTGTGGGGGGCTTGTATCCAACTTTTGGGGTCTTTTCTCTGGAGGCAAGAGAGGTCTTTGTTTTCCTCTTCTAGGGGTAGTTAGCTCTCCGGCTGGCGCGAGACATCTAGCGACCAACGTAGGCATGTTCCCCGGCTACTTCTAGTGTTGGCGTTAGGAGTAGATATATGGTCAACCCAGTTACCACTGCCCTATGAGCTGGATTTTTGTACTTCGCAGACTTGCTGATATCTCTGAGACCCTCGCCATTGGGGTCATAACAGTTTGCCAGGCCAGTATTAAATGTTAAATGCATTGCAGAAGCGGGATTATAAGAAAGAAAGTTCTGAGTTTTTTTTTCTCTCTCTCATTTTTTTTTCTTTTCCCCTTTACCTCTGAGTGGCTTGTGATTGCTGCAGACATGAATGTCCAGACCTTGATTACAAGTGTGGACCAGCTTGCTGCTCGTGTGCAGGGCATACAAGATTATGTTACCAGAAATCCTATGTCAGAACCTAAGATACCGATTCCTGAACTGTTTTCCGGAGACCGATTTAAGTTTAGAAATTTCAGGAAAAATTGTAAATTGTTTTTGTCCCTGAGACCCTGTTCCTCTGGAGACTCCGCTCAGCAAGTGAAAATTGTTATTTCTTTTTTACGGGGCGACCCTCAGGATTGGGCTTTCTCGCTGTATATAGTATTTCTCTGAAGATTGGGACTCACATGTGGAGCAGGTCAGGATGGTGTTTCAGGTTTTGCGTGAGAATGCTTTGTTTGTTAAGGGCTCAAAGTGTCTCTTTGGAGTACAGAAGGTTCCCTTTTTGGGGTTTATTTTTTCCCCTTCTGCTGTGGAGATGGACCCAGTCAAGGTCCGAGCTATTCATGATTGGACTCAACCCACGTCAGTTAAGAGTCTTCAGAAGTTCTTGGGTTTTGCTAACTTCTACCGTCGTTTTATCGCTAATTTTTCTAGCGTTGTTAAACCTTTGACGGATATGACCAAGAAAGGTTCTGATGTTGCTAACTGGGCTCCTGCAGCCGTGGAGGCGTTCCAAGAGTTGAAGCGCCGGTTTACTTCGGCGCCTGTTTTGTGCCAGCCTGATGTCTCACTTCCCTTTCAGGTCGAAGTGGATGCTTCTGAGATTGGGGCAGGGGCCGTTTTGTCGCAGAGAGGCCCTGGTTGCTCGGTAATGAGACCATGTGCTTTCTTCTCTAGGAAGTTTTCGCCTGCTGAGCGGAATTATGATGTTGGCAATCGGGAGTTGCTGGCCATGAAGTGGGCATTTGAGGAGTGGCGTCATTGGCTCGAGGGTGCTAAGCATCGTGTGGTGGTCTTGACTGATCACAAAAATTTGATGTATCTCGAGTCTGCTAAACGCCTGAATCCTAGACAGGCCCGCTGGTCATTGTTTTTCTCCCGTTTTGACTTTGTGGTCTCGTATTTACCAGGTTCAAAGAATGTGAAGGCTGATGCTCTTTCAAGGAGCTTTGTGCCTGACTCTCCTGGAGTCGCAGAACCAGTTGGTATTCTTAAAGAGGGAGTTATCTTGTCGGCCATTTCTCCTGATTTGTGACATGTGTTGCAGAGATTTCAGGCTGGTAGACCTGACTCTTGTCCACCTGACAGACTGTTTGTTCCTGATAAGTGGACCAGCAGAGTCATTTCCGAGGTTCATTCCTCGGTGTTGGCAGGGCATCCGGGAATTTTTGGCACCAGAGATCTGGTGGCTAGGTCCTTTTGGTAGCCTTCCTTGTCACGGGATGTGCGGTCATTTGTGCAGTCCTGTGGGACTTGTGCTCGAGCTAAGCCTTGCTGTTCTCGTGCCAGCGGGTTGCTCTTGCCCTTGCCTGTCCCGAAGAGGCCTTGGACACACATTTCCATGGATTTCATTTCAGATCTCCTGGTGTCTCAGGGCATGTCTGTCATCTGGGTGGTATGTGATCGCTTTTCTAAAATGGTCCATTTGGTGCCTTTGCCTAAGCTGCCTTCCTCTTCCGATCTGGTTCCTGTGTTCTTTCAGAATGTGGTTCGTTTACACGGCATTCCTGAGAATATTGTGTCTGACAGAGGATCCCAGTTTGTTTCCAGGTTCTGGCGATCCTTTTGTGCTAGGATGGGCATTGATTTGTCGTTTTCGTCTGCCTTTCATCTTCAGACTAATGGACAAACGGAGCGAACTAATCAGACTCTGGAGGCTTATTTGAGGTGTTTTGTTTCGGCAGATCAGGATGATTGGGTGACCTTCTTGCCGTTGGCTGAGTTTGCCCTTAATAATCGGGCTAGTTCCGCTACTTTGGTTTCGCCATTTTTCTGCAACTCTGGTTTCCATCCTCGTTTTTCCTCGGGACATGTGGAGCCTTCTGACTGTCCTGGGGTAGATTCTGTGGTGGATAGGTTGCAGCAGATCTGGAATCATGTGGTGGACAACTTAAAGTTGTCACAGGAGAAGGCTCAGCGTTTTGCCAACCGCCGCCGCGGTGTGGGTCCCCGACTTCGTGTTGGGGATTTGGTATGGCTGTCTTCTCGATTTGTTCCTATGAAGGTCTCCTCTCCTAAATTTAAGCCTCGCTTCATCGGTCCTTACAAGATATTGGAAATCCTTAATCCTGTGTCCTTTCGCTTGGATCTTCCGGTGTCGTTTGCCATTCACAACGTGTTCCATAGGTCCTTGTTACGGCGGTACGTTGTACCTGTGGTTCCTTCTGTTGAGCCTCCTGCTCCGGTGTTGGTTGAGGGCAAGTTGGAGTACGTGGTGGAGAAGATCTTGGATTCTCGTCTCTCCAGACGGAGGCTTCAGTATCTGGTCAAGTGGAAGGGCTATGGTCAGGAGGATAATTCCTGGGTGGTTGCTTCTGATGTGCATGCGGCCGATTTAGTTCGTGCCTTTCACGCTGCTCATTCTGATCGCCCTGGTGGTCTTGGTGAGGGTTCGGTGACCCATCCTTAAGGGGGGGGTACTGTTGTGAATTAGACTTTTTGGCTCCCTCTTGTGGTTACTAGTGATATGACTCTGGGATTGTCTTTCCTCAGTTTGGCACCCACCTGGGTCGTTTGTCCAGGGGTGTTGCTATATAAACTTCCTGGATCCTTAGTCCAGTGCCTGGCATCGTTGTAATCAGATCCTTTCTGTTTGCTCCTGTCTGCTGGTCCTGGTTCGTGCTAAATTAAGCTAAGTCCTGCTTCTTTGTTTTTTGGTTATTTGCTTTGCTCTTATTTTTGTCCAGCATGTACTAAATGTGATGCCTGTCTTTGCTGGAAGCTCTAGGAGGCTGGTGTTCTCCCCCCGGGCCGTAAGACGGTTCGGGGGTTCTTGAATATCCAGCGTGGATATTTTGATAGGGTTTTTGCTGACCATATAAGTCATCTTACTATATTCTGCTATTAGCTAGTGGGCCTCTCTTTGCTAAATACCTAGCTCATTCTTACGTTTGTCTTTTCCACTTACCTCACCGTTATTATTTGTTGGGGGCTTGTATCCAACTTTTGGGGTCTTTTCTCTGGAGGCAAGAAAGGTCTTTCTTTTCCCTTCTAGGGTTAGTTAGTTCTCCGGCTCGCGCGAGACGTCTAGAACCAACGTAGGCACGTTCCCCGGCTGCTGCTATTTGTGGTGCTAGGATTAGATATATGGTCAGCTCAGTTACCACTGCCCTATGAGCTGGTTTTTTGTGTTTGCAGACTTAGTAATTATTTCTGAGACCCTCTGCCATTGGGGTCATAACACATCTCCTTCTGTATATAGTATGTACCTGTATGTCATCTCCTCCTGTATAAAGTATATATCTGTGTGTTATCTCCTCCTGCATATAGTATGCACCTGTATGTCATCTCCTCCTGTATATAGTATATACCTGTATGTCATCTCCTGTGTATAGTATATACCTGTATGTCGTCTCCCCTGTATATAGTATATACCTGCTGTATGTCATCTCCTCCTCTATATACCTATGTGTCATCTCTTTTATATAGTATATACCTGTATGTCATCTCCTCCTGTATATAGTATATACGTGTGTCATCTCCTCCTGTATATAGTATATACCTATGTGTCATCTGCTCCTGTATAGAGTATATACCTGTGTTTCATCTCCTCCTGTATATAGTATGTACCTGTATGTCATGTCCTCCTGAATATAGTATATACCTGTATGTCATCTCCTCCTGTATATAGTATATACCTGTGTGTCATCTGCTCCTGTATATAGTATATATCTGTGTGTTATCTCCTCCTGTATATAGTATATACGTGTGTCATCTCCTCCAGTATATAGTATATATCTGTGTGTCATCTCCACCATATATATTATGTACCTGTATGTCATCTACTCCTGTATATAGTATGTACCTGTATGTCATCTCCTCCTGTATATAGTATATACCTGTGTGTCATCTCCTCCTGTATATAGTACATACCTGTGTGTCATCTCCCCTGTATATAGTATACACCTGTGTGTCATCTCCCCTGTATATAGTATATACCTGTGTGTCATCTCCCCTGTATATAGTATGTACCTCTTTGTCATATCCTCTGTATATGGTATATGCCAGTGTGTCATCTCCTCCTGTATATAGTATATACCTGTGTGTCATCTCCCCTGTATATAGTAAATATCCGTGTGTCATCTCCTCCTGTTTATAGTATATACGTGTGTCATCTCCCCTGTGTAAAGTATATACCTGTGTGTCATCTCCTCCTGTATGTAGTATATAACTGTGTGTCATCTCCTCCTATATATAGTACATATCTGTGTGTCATCTCCCCTGTATATGGTATAAACCTATGTGTCATCTCCTCCTGTATATAGTATATATCTGTGTGTCATCTCCTCCTGTATATAGTATATACCTGTGTGTCATCTCCTCCTGTATATAGTATATATCTGTGTGTCATCTCCCCTGTATATAGTATATACCTGTGTGTCATCTCCTCCTGTATATAGTATATATCTGTGTGTAATCTCCTCTTGTATATAGTATATATCTGTGTGTTATCTCCTACTGCATATAGTATGCACCTGTATGTCATCTCCTCCTATATATAGTATATACCTGTATGTCATCTCCTGTGTATAGTATATACCTGCTGTATGTCATCTCCTTCTCTATATACCTATGTGTCATCTCTTTTATATAGTATATACCTGTATGTCATCTCCTCCTGTATATAGTATATACGTGTGTCATCTCCTCCTGTATATAGTATATACCTATGTGTCATCTGCTCCTGTATAGAGTATAAACCTGTGTGTCATCTCCTCCTGAATATAGTATGTATCTGTATGTCATCTCCTCCTGAATATAGTATATACCTGTGTGTCATCTCCTCCTGTATATAGTATATACCTGTGTGTCATCTGCTCCTGTATATAGTGTATATCTGTGTGTCATCTCCTCCTGTATATAGTATATACGTGTGTCATCTCCTCCAGTATATAGTATATATCTGTGTGTCATCTCCACCATATATAGTATGTACCTGTATGTCATCTACTTCTGTATATAGTATGTACCTGTATGTCATCTCCTCCTGTATATAGTGTCATGGTTCCCAATGGCAAGGGAACGTAAGAAACATATAAGTAACGAACGAGCTCTCGGGTGATGGAAACTCGAGTTGACCGTGAGCTAAATCTACCACACAACTAACAGTAGCCAGGGAGCATACCTACGGCTTCCTATATGCCACGCGCCAGCCGGAGGACTAACTACGCCTGGTAGAGGAAGAAACAGACCTGGCTTACCTCTAGGGAAATACCCCAAAAGATGATAGCAGCCCCCCACATGTAATAACGGTGAATTAAGAGGAAAAAACATACACAGTATGAAAGTAGATTTAGCAAAGAGAGGTCCACTTACTAGATAGCAGAAGGATACAAAAGAGGACTTCACGGTCAACTGAAAACCCTTTCAAAAACCATCCTGAAATTACTTTAAGACTCCTGTGTCAACTCATGACACAGGAGTGGCAATTTCAGCCCGCAAGAGCTTCCAGCTACAGAGAAATACAAAAACTGCAAACTGGACAAAAGGTACAAAACAAAAGGACAAAGTCCACTTAGCTGATCAGCAGACTAGTAGCAGGAACATGCAACCGAAGGCTCTGGTTACAATGATGACCGGCAAGGAAATGACTGGAGAGCAAGGCTAAATAGGAAACTCCCAAACACTGATGGAAGCAGGTGAACAGAAGAAGCAAAGTGCAAACAAGTCACCAGTACCACCAGCAACCACCAGGGGAGCCCAAAAAGCGGATACACAACGGTACCCTCCCCTTAAGGAGGGGGCACCGAACCCTCACAAAAACCGCCAGGGCGATCTGGATGAGCCCTATGAAAGGCACGAACCAAATCCGAGGCATGAACATCAGAGGCAGTTACCCAAGAATTATCTTCCTGACCATAGCCTTTCCATTTAACCAGATATTGAAGTCTCCGTCTGGAAATACGGGAGTCCAAGATCTTCTCTACGACGTACTCCAATTCACCCTCCACCAGCACAGGAGCAGGAGGTTCAGTAGAAGGAACCACCGGTACCTCATATCTCCGCAACAACGACCGATGGAACACATTATGGATAGCGAAAGATGCCAGGAGGTCCAAACGAAAGGAAACAGGGTTAAGAATCTCCCAAAATCCTATAAGGACCGATAAACCGCGGCTTAAATTTGGGAGAAGAAACCCTCATAGGGACAAAACGGGAAGACAACCACACCAAGTCCCCAACGCAAAGGTGGGGACCAACACGACGATGACGGTTAGCAAACTGCTGAGTCCTCTCCTGGGTCAATTCCAAATTATCCACCACTTGTCCCCAAATCCGATGCAACCCATCCACCACCGCATCCACTCCAGGACAATCCGAAGATTCAACCTGACCAGATGAAAAACGCGGATGAAACCCTGAATTGCAAAAGAAAGGAGAAACCAAAGTGGCAGAACTAGCCCGATTATTAAGAGCAAACTCCGCCAACGGCAGAAAGGCAACCCAATCATCCTGATCCGCAGACACAAAACACCTCAAATAAGTCTCCAAAGTTTGATTAGTTTGCTCCGTCTGGCCATTGGTCTGAGGATGGAATGCAGACGAAAAGGACAAATCAATGCCCAACCTGGCACAGACTGCCCGCCAAAATCTAGACACGAACTGGGTACCCCTGTCAGAAACGATGTTTTCCGGAATACCATGCAAGCGAACCACATTTTGAAAAAACAGAGGGACCAACTCAGATGAGGAAGGCAACTTAGGCAATGGTACCAAATGAACCATTTTAGAAAAACGGTCACACACCACCCAGATGACAGACATCTTCTGAGAAACAGGGAGATCCGAGATAAAGTCCATAGAGATGTGCGTCCAAGGCCTCTTCGGAATAGGCAAGGGCAACAACAACCCACTAGCCCTAGAACAACAAGGCTTGGCCCGAGCACACACATCGCAAGACTGCACAAAAACACGCACATCTCGAGACAGGGAAGGCCACCAGAAGGATCTAGCCACCAAATCTCTGGTGCCAAAAATTCCCGGATGACCTGCCAGAGTAGAAGAATGAACTTCCGAGATGACTCTAATGGTCCACTCGTCAGGAACAAACAGTTTAACAGACGGACAACGATCAGGTCTATCCGCCTGAAATTCTTGCAAAGCACGTCGCAAATCTGGAGAGACAGCAGACAAAACCACTCCATCCTTAAGGACACCAGCAGGTTCAGAATTCCCAGGAGAGTCAGGCTCAAAACTCCTAGAAAGAGCATCTGCTTTCACATTCCTAGAACCCAGTAAGTACGAGACCACAAAATTAAACCGGGAAAAGAACAACGACCAAAGTGCCTGTCTAGGATTCAGGCGCCTGGCAGACTCCAAATAAATTAAATTCATGTGATCAGTCAAAACTACCACCTGATGTCTGGCACCCTCAAGCCAATGACGCCACTCCTCAAATGCCCACTTCATGGCCAAAAGCTCCCGATTACCAACATCATAGTTTCGCTCGGCGGCCGAAAATTTTCGCGAAAAGAACGCACAAGGTCTCATCACTGAGCAGTCGGAACTTTTCTGCGACAAAACCGCCCCCACTCCGATCTCGGAAGCATCGACCTCAACCTGAAAGGGAAGAGAAACATCAGGCTGGCGCAACACAGGGGCAGACAAAAAGCGGCGCTTAAGCTCCCGAAAGGCCTCCACGGCAGCAGGGGACCAATTGGCAACATCAGCACCCTTTTTAGTCAAATCCGTCAGAGGTTTAGCAACGCCAGAAAAACCAGCTATAAATCGACGATAAAAATTAGCAAAGCCCAAGAATTTCTGGAGACTCTTCAGAGAAGTAGGCTGCGTCCAGTCGTAAATAGCCCGAACCTTGACAGGGTCCATCTCAATAGAAGAAGGGGAAAAAATATACCCCAAAAATGAAATTTTTTGAACCCCAAAAACACACTTTGAACCCTTTACACACAAAGAATTCTCCCGCAAAACCTGAAAAACCCTCCTGACCTGCTGAACATGAGACTCCCAGTCATCAGAAAAAATCAAAATATCATCCAAGTACACAATGATAAATTTATCCAAATATTCACGGAAAATATCATGCATTAAGGACTGAAAGACAGAAGGTGCATTAGAAAGGCCGAAAGGCATTACCAAATACTCAAAATGGCCCTCAGGTGTATTAAATGCGGTCTTCCACTCATCCCCCTGCTTAATTCGCACCAAATTATACGCCCCACGAAGATCAATCTTAGAGAACCACTTAGCCCCCCTTATGCGAGCAAACAAATCAGTCAGCAAAGGCAACGGATACTGATATTTGACTGTAATTTTATTCAGGAGACGATAATCAATACAAGGCCTCAGAGAGCCATCCTTTTTAGAGACAAAGAAAAAACCGGCTCCTAAAGGTGATGAAGAAGGACGAATATGTCCCTTTTCCAGGGACTCCTTAATATACTCGCGCATAGCAGCATGTTCAGGTACAGATAGGTTAAACAAACGACCCTTTGGAAATTTACTGCCAGGAGTCAGATCTATGGCGCAATCACAATCCCTGTGAGGAGGGAGTGAACCAATCTTAGGCTCTTCAAAAATATCACGATAATCAGACAAAAATGCCGGAATCTCAGATGGAATAGATGACGAAATGGACACCATAGGAGTGTCCCCATGAGCCCCCCGACATCCCCAGCTTAACACAGACATAGCCTTCCAGTCAAGGACTGGGTTATGAGACTGTAACCATGGTAATCCAAGCACCAAAACATCATGTAAATTGTACAACACAAGGAAGCGAATCACCTCCTGATGGTCTGGAGTCATACGCATAGTCACTTGCGTCCAGAACTGTGGTTTATTACAAGCCAAAGGTGTAGAATCAATACCCTTCAGAGGTATAGGGACTTCCAGAGGCTCTAAATCAAACCCACAGCGCCTGGCAAAGGACCAGTCCATAAGACTCAGAGCAGCGCCAGAGTCCACATAGGCATCCACGGTAATAACTGATAATGAACAAATCAAGGTTACAGACAAAATAAATTTGGACTGTAAAGTGCCAATTGAAATGGACTTGTCAACCTTCCTAGTACGCTTAGAGCATGCCGATATAACATGAGCAGAATCACCACAATAGAAGCATAACCCATTTTTACGCCTATAATTCTGCCGCTCGCTTCTGGACATAACTCTGTCACATTGCATTTTCTTTGGCGTCTCTTCAGAAGATACCGCCAAATGGTGCACGGGTTTGCGCTCCCGCAAACGCCGATCAATCTGAATTGCCATTGTCATGGACTCATTCAGACCTGTAGGCGCAGGGAACCCAACCATAACATCTTTAACGGCATCAGAAAGGCCCTCTCTGAAATTTGCCGCTAAGGCGCACTCATTCCACTGAGTAAGCACAGACCACCTACGAAATTTTTGGCAGTATATCTCCGCTTCATCTTGCCCTTGAGATAGGGCTATCAAAGCTTTTTCAGCTTGAATCTCCAAATTAGGTTCCTCATAAAGCAACCCTAAAGCCAGGAAAAACGCATCCACATTGAGCAACGCAGGATCCCCTGGTGCCAATGAAAATGCCCAATTTTGAGGGTCACCTCGCAGCAAAGAGATTACAATCTTAACCTGCTGGACAGGATCTCCTGAGGAGTGAGGTCTGAGAGAAAGGAATAATTTACAATTATATTTGAAATTCAAAAACCGAGATCTATCTCCGGAAAACACCTCTGGTGTAGGGATTTTAGGTTCAGAAATAGGAGCATGTATAACAAAATCTTGTAAATTTTGAACCTTCGTAGCAAGATTATTTAAACCTGCAGCCAAACTCTGAGGATCCATCTTTAAACAGGTGAGCTCAGAGCCATTCAAGGATTATAAGGAGAGAAAGGCAAAGGCTGTAATTAAAGCTGAAATACAACAGATCCAACTATGGAGCAAGCATAGAGGAAAAAGGGAAAAAAAAAAAAAAATTTACAGACTTCTTTTTTCTCTCCTTTCTTCTGCCAATAAGTTTAACACAGGCCGGTCATACTGTCATGGTTCCCAATGGCAAGGGAACGTAAGAAACATATAAGTAACGAACGAGCTCTCGGGTGATGGAAACTCGAGTTGACCGTGAGCTAAATCTACCACACAACTAACAGTAGCCAGGGAGCATACCTACGGCTTCCTATATGCCACGCGCCAGCCGGAGGACTAACTACGCCTGGTAGAGGAAGAAACAGACCTGGCTTACCTCTAGGGAAATACCCCAAAAGCCCCCCACATGTAATAACGGTGAATTAAGAGGAAAAGACATACACAGTATGAAAGTAGATTTAGCAAAGAGAGGTCCACTTACTAGATAGCAGAAGGATACAAAAGAGGACTTCACGGTCAACTGAAAACCCTTTCAAAAACCATCCTGAAATTACTTTAAGACTCCTGTGTCAACTCATGACACAGGAGTGGCAATTTCAGCCCGCAAGAGCTTCCAGCTACAGAGAATTACAAAAACTGCAAACTGGACAAAAGGTACAAAACAAAAGGACAAAGTCCACTTAGCTGATCAGCAGACTAATAGCAGGAACATGCAACCGAAGGCACTGGTTACAATGATGACCGGCAAGGAAATGACTGGAGAGCAAGGCTAAATAGGAAACTCCCAAACACTGATGGAAGCAGGTGAACAGAAGAAGCAAAGTGCAAACAAGTCACCAGTACCACCAGCAACCACCAGGGGAGCCCAAAAAGCGGATACACAACATAAACCAGTTGGAGGACAGCGTGGCCATCCGGTTAAAGAAGCTCAGTCTGCAATGCCTGAAAAGGTATCCGATAGTAGAAAGAGTGCAGTCTGGCATTTTTTTAAACAACATCCAAATGATCAGCGCAAAGTCATCTGTCAAAAATGTTCAACTACCTTAAGCAGAGGTCAGAATCTTAAAAGTCTAAATACAAGTTGCATGCATAGACATTTATCCACCATGCATTTGCAAGCCTGGACTAACTACCAAACATCCCTAAAGGTTGCAGCACCCTCGGCCAATGAAGCTAGTCAGCAACGCTACATCCCTTCCCTCCCTGTAAGCCGACCATTTCCCACACCACCTGCAGTATCTGTGCAGCTTTCGTCGCCAGGCCAAAGCAGTCAGGGAATCACCAGGTTAGTAGTAGGAAACACTGCATGTAGGGCACCAGCAAGAATACCATCTCCAACCCTCTCTCACTCACCCATGTCCACCGGCACCACCGCTAGTTCCACGATCTCCAGCTCTCCAGTCCAGCTCACCCTACATGAGACTCTTGTTAGGAAAAGGAAGTACTCATCCTCGCATCCGCGTACACAGGGTTTGAACGCCCACATTGCTAGACTAATCTCATTAGAGATGATGCCCTACCGGTTAGTTGAAAGCGAAGCTTTCAAAGCGCTGATGGACTACGCTGTACCACGCTACGAGCTACCCAGTCGGCACTTCTTTTCTAGAAAAGCCATCCCAGCCCTCCAACAGCATGTTAAAGACCGCATCGTCCATGCACTCAGGCAGTCTGTGACTACAAAGGTGCACCTGACAACAGATGCATGGACCAGTAGGCATGGCCAGGGACGCTACGTGTCCATCACGGCACACTGGGTGAATGTGGTGGATGCAGGCTCCACAGGGGACAGCAATATTGGGACAGTTCTGCCTAGCCCACGGTCAAGGAAAGAGTTGGCTGTAGGCGTTCTCCCCCCCTCCTACTCTTCCTCCTCCTGCAGAAGCGAGAGCTCATCCACAGACCGCAGTCGCACATCCACTCCATCCGCAGCTGCCACTGTTGCACACCAGGTGTGCCATTATGGGACAGCTAGTGGCAAGCGTCAGCAGGCTGTATTGGCAATGAAGTGTTTGGGCGACAACAGATACACCGCGGAAGTTCTGTCTGAGTTCTTGCAGAAAGAAACTCAGTCATGGCTGGGCACTGTACATCTTGAGGCAGGCAAGGTAGTGAGTGATAACGGAAGGAATTTCATGGCTGCCATAGCCCTTTCCCAACTGAAACACATTCCTTGCCTGGCTCACACCTTAAACCTGGTGGTGCAGTGCTTCCTGAAAAGTTATCCGGGGTTACCCGACCTGCTCCTCAAAGTGCGCAGACTTTGCTCGCATATCCGCCTTTCGCCTGTACACTCCAGCCGTATGCAGAACTATCAGCGTTCTTTGAACCTTCCTCAGCATCGCCTAATCATCGACGTTGCAACAAGGTGGAACTCCACACTGCACATGCTTCAGAGAGTGTGCGAACAGAGGCGTGCTGTTATGTATTTGTGGGAGGATACACGGGCAGGCAGTTGGATGGCAGACATGGAGTTGTCAGGTGTGCAGTGGTCGAAGCTACAAGACCTGTGTCAAGTCCTTCAGTGTTTTGAGGAATGCACACGGCTGGTTAGTGCAGACAACGCAATAATAAGCATGAGCATCCCCCTAATGCGTCTGCTGATGCAAAGTTTGACGCACATAAAGGAGCAGGCGTCTGCAGCTGAGGAAGAGGAAAGCCTTGATGACAGTCAGCCATTGTCTGGTCAGGGCCGTGCAGAGGACGCGGTAGCGGGCGAAGAGGAGGAGGAGGACGAGGAGGATGATGGGGATGAGTACTTTTTTACTGAGGAAGCTTCTCCTGGGCCAACAGAAATTAGTGGCGTTGCAAGGCCGGGTTCTGTTTTTGTAAGGGAGACAAGTGACGTAGATTTGCCTGTAACTGCCCCTCAAACCAGCACAACCGCAGATTTGCCAACTGCAACTTTGGCCCACATGGCGGATTATGCCTTACGTATCCTCAAAAAGGACCCACGCATTATTAAAATGATGAGCGATGACGATTACTGGTTGGCCTGCATCCTTGACCCTCGCTATAAAGGCAAATTGCAAAATATTATGCCACATGAGAACCTCGAACAAATATTAGCAACCAAACAAGCTACTCTTGTAGACCGTTTGATTCAGGCATTCCCAGCACACAGCGCCGGTGATGGTTCTCACACGAGCTGCAGGGGGCTACAGGGCAGAGGTGTTAGAGGTGCACAGATCAGAAGTGGCGTTGGACAGAGGGGTTTTCTGACCAGGTTGTGGAGTGATTTCGCAATGACCGCAGACAGGACAGGTACTGCAGCATCTATTCAAAGTGACAGGAGACAACATTTGTCCAGTATGGTTACTAACTATTTTTCAGCCCTTATTGATGTTCTCCCTCAACCGTCATTCCCATTTGATTACTGGGCATCCAAATTAGACACCTGGCCTGAATTGGCAGAATATGCGTTGCAGTAGCTTGCTTGCCCAGCAGCTAGTGTGCTATCAGAAATAGTATTCAGTGCTGCTGGTTCAATATTAACCGAAAAAAGGACACGTCTGGCTACCCAAAATGTGGATGATCTCACCTTCATTAAAATGAACCACTCCTGGATTTCAAATTATTTTGCCCCATCTTTCCCGGCTGACACCTAGCTTTCCTATAAAAAGGTCTTGCTTGTGGACTGGTCTTACTGAGTGTTAAAATCTCTTAATTTGCAGCAGCTGTTTGACCAGCATACGACATGTTTACACCTCCCCCAATGGGAAAACTCCCCCCACGGGGCCGTTGTCTCACTCTCGACACTTGGCGCAAGCACCCGTTAGTTACAGTGCTGTTTGTCAGAAGAGGTGGGTGTGCTCGCTTTTGGTCGACGGCACTGCCACTGGGTCCCTCATAGTACAATGTAGTGTCTCTGGCGGTGGTGGTGCGCACCCAACGTCAGACACACCGTTGTAACATGAGGGGCCCTGGGGCGGTACCGCCGGCCACAAGAGAGTCTCCCCCCAGCTGAAACTGTGCTCTACCACGTGCCAAATTATCTCGCACAGCTCCACCAATGTTTAGTCTATGCGCTGACATCATTCAATGCCTGGCACTGACAATCAATACCAATTTGTTGACATCTATGATGATAGTTACAGTAGTCTGGGTCAGTGTCCTATATTGACACCAGTAAATACTAATTTACTGCCAAATTACTTTGTCATAAACTCTGCAGATGAGCCACCCCTGTACCTAAGCATGCCACCCTTTTTTTTATTTATAGTTGTTTTGCGAGACATTAACATCTATTTATTTTTTGGGAGTACTAACTGTGTCAGGCACTTCTTGCAATACTCCTCCACTGACCACAATGCTGCCTGCCTGTGTATCCATGTAACCGATTTAAAACTGCCATGCCTGCCTATTGTTTGTTATTTTAGGCCTTTGTTAGCCTGTCTGTGGCCCCTACTTGCAATACTCCTCCACTGACCACAATGCTGCCTGCCTGTGTATCCATGTAACCGATTTTAAACTGCCATGCCTGCCTATTGTTTGTTATTTTAGGCCTTTGATAGCCTGTCTGCGGCCCCTACCTGCAATACTCCTCCACTGACCACAATGCTGCCTGGAGTACCTGCCTGTGTATCCATGTAACCGATTTTAAACTGCCATGCCTGCCTATTGTTTGTTATTTTAGGCCTTTGATAGCCTGTCTGCGGCCCCTACCTGCAATACTCCTCCACTGACCACAATGCTGCCTGGAGTGCCTGCCTGTGTATCCATGTAACCGATTTTAAACTGCCATGCCTGCCTATTGTTTGTTATTTTAGGCCTTTGATAGCCTGTCTGCGGCCCCTACTTGCAATACTCCTCCACTGATCACAATGATGCCTGCCTGTGTATCCATGTAACCGATTTAAAACTGCCATGCCTGCCTATTGTTTGTTATTTTAGGCCTTTGTTAGCCTGTCTGCGGCCCCTACTTGCAATACTCCTCCACTGACCACAATGCTGCTTGCCTGTGTATCCATGTAACCGATTTTAAACTGCCATGCCTGCCTATTGTTTGTTATTTTAGGCCTTTGATAGCCTGTCTGCGGCCCCTACTTGCAATACTCCTCCACTGACCACAATGCTGCCTGGAGTGCCTGCCTGTGTATCCATGTAACCGATTTAAAACTGCCATGCCTGCCTATTGTTTGTTATTTTAGGCCTTTGATAGCCTGTCTGCGGCCCCTACTTGCAATACTCCTCCACTGACCACAATGCTGCCTGGAGTGCCTGCCTGTGTATCCATGTAACCGATTTAAAACTGCCATGCCTGCCTATTGTTTGTTATTTTAGGCCTTTGTTAGCCTGTCTGCGGCCCCTACTTGCAATACTCCTCCACTGACCACACCAATGCTGCCCGTGTACCCCTGGAACCTATTTAAAAGTTCATAGAGCCTAGTTATATATTTTATTTACTATTAATAAGGCCATGATGGACTACACTGTACCACGCTACAAACTAACCATTCGACACTTCTTTTGCGAGAAAAGCCATCCCAACCCTCCACCAGCATGTAAAAGACCGCATTGTCCATGCACTCTGGCAATCTGTGAGTACAAAGGTGCACCTGACAACAGACGCATGGACCTGTAGGCATGGCCACGGAAGATTACATGTCCATTAAGGCGCAATGGGTTAATGTGGTGGATGCATGGTCCACAGGGGACAGCCTACTAAGTCTGTCTGCAGTCCCTAATTCAAATTGTCCTCCACTGTCTAAATCGGAGCTTCCACCTTCTGGCTTTCGGCCTATAGTATCAGAAATTAAACTGCATTTGGCCTTCAACTTTGGTTACGGCCTACTAACGGTGTCTGCCCCTGCCTGGTGTTTGTCCTCAACTGAATAAAGCTGAGCTTCCACCTTCTGGCTTTCGGCCTATAGTATCAGATGTTAAACTGCATTTGGCCTTTAACTTTGGTTAAGGTCTACTAACGGTGTCTGCCCCTGCCTGGTGTTTGTCCTCAACTGAATAAAGCTGAGCTTCAACCTTCTGGCTCTCATTAAGTGCTGTGTTTTTAAAAATTGGTGGTTAGGGCCTACTAACGGTGTCTGCCCCTGCCTGGTGTTTGTCCTCAACTGAATAAAGCTGAGCTTCCACCTTCTGGCTTTCGGCCTATAGTATCAGATATTAAACTGCATTTGGCCTTTAACCCCTTCACCCCCGGAGCTTTTTCCGTTTTTCCGTTTTCGTTTTTCGCTACCCTCCTTCCCAGAGCCATAACTTTTTTATTTTTCCGTCAATTTGGCCGTGTGATGGCTTATTTTTTGCGGGACGAGTTGTACTTTTGAACGACATCATTGGTTTTAGCATGTCGTGTACTAGAAAACGGGAAAAAAATTCCAAGTGCAGTGAAATTGCAAAAAAAGTGCAATCCCACACTTGTTTTTTGCTTGGCTTTTTTGCTAGGTTCACTAAATGCTAAAACTGACCTGCCATTATGATTCTCCAGGTCACTACGAGTTCATAGACACCTAACATGACTAGGTTATTTTTCACCTAAGTGGTGAAAAAAAATTCCAAACTTTGCAAAAAACAAAACAAAACAAAATTGCGCCATTTTCCGATACTCGTAGCGTCTCCATTTTTCGTGATCTGGGGTCAGGTGAGGGCTTATTTTTTGCGTGCCGAGCTGGCGTTTTTAATGATAGCATTTTGGTGTAGATACGTTCTTTTGATCGCCCGTTATTGCATTTTAATGCAATGTCGTGGCGACCAAAAAAACGTAAATCTGGCGTTTCGAATTTTTTTCTCATTACGCCATTTAGCGATCAGGTTAATGCTTTTTTTTTATTGATAGATCGGGCGATTCTGAACGCGGCGATACCAAATATGTGTAGGTTGGGGTTTTTTTTTATTGATTTATTTTGAATTTTGATTGGGGCGAAAGGGGGGTGATTTAAACTTTTATATTTTTTTTATTTTTTTCACATTTTTAAAAACTTTTTTTTTTTACTTTTGCCATGCTTCTATAGCCTCCATGGGAGGCTAGAAGCAGGCACAGCCCGATCGGCTCTGCTATGCAGCAGTGATCATAAGATCGCTGCTACACAGCAGATTTGCAGGTGTGCTGTGAGCGCCGACCACAGGGGGGCGCTCACAGCCACCGGCAATCAGTAACCATAGAGGTCTCAAGGACCTCTATGGTTACCTTCCTGACTCATCGCCGACCCCCGATCATGTGACGGGGGTCGGCGATGCGCTCATATCCGGCCGCACGGCCGGATGCGGTAGTTAAATGCCGCTGTCTGCGTTTGACAGCGGCATTTAACTAGTTAATAGCGGCGGGTGATCGCGATTTCACCCGCCGCTATTGCGCGCACATGTCAGCTGTAAAAAACAGCTGACATGTCGCGACTTTGATGTGCGCTCACCGCCGGAGCGCACATCAAAGCGGGGGTCCCGACATGTGACGTACTATACCGTCACATGTCGGGAAGGGGTTAACTTTGGTTACGGCCTACTAACGGTGTCTGCCCCTGCCTGGTGTTTGTCCTCAACTGAATAAAGCTGAGCTTCAACCTTCTGGCTCTCATTAAGTGCTGTGTTTTTAAAAATTGGTGGTTAGAGCCTACTAACGGTGTCTGCCCCTGCCTGGTGTTTGTCCTCAACTGAATAAAGCTGAGCTTCCACTTTCTGGCTTTCGGCCTATAGTATCAGATATTAAACTGCATTTGGCCTATTAGTGTGTTTGGGCCCTTAAAACAGTGTCTGCTGCTCCTGGGTTTGCTACTCCACTGAACAAAGCAATGCCGCCTGTTTAGTCCTGTTACCAATTTTGAACTGCATGTAGCCTACTTTATTCTTTGGCCCTATATCTGTTTCCTCCTCATCCTGGCATTGCCCAGCCACTGCTAGATGAGTCTGCTGGTACATTGACCTAGACCACTACATTCCCCTTGCACTCTACACAGCCAGAATCTGACCCTGCTGAAAGTAAGGTTCCCCTTCCCGCATGTTATACCACCTTACACAGGGACAAAGAGGAAGGTGCAGATGAAAGTGCAGGTTCCTTCATCAGGTGGGGGGGGCATACTCGTTGGCGACGTCACTGGCACAGGGCCCCTCAGAGTACGCAAAAGTGTCGCTGCTGATGGGAGGCGCCCCCGCCGTGCAAACACACCGCTGTACTTTGAGGGGCCCTGTGCCAGTGCCAATGCGAACAAGTGTGTCCCCCTGCTTGCTCAGGATCACAGCACTTGCAACGTTGAAATACTTACCTCTCCCTGCTCCACCGCCGCGACGTAGTCCACGATTCCTGGGCCCACTAAAACCTTGAACCAGCCCTACCCCGCACAAATTTGCCAAATGACCCCCAAGTTCCAGCGAACAACTATTATTATAAAGTTAATTAAGATTGACAAGCTTCAGAAACAAGAATGGATGTTTTTGGCATTAAAATGGGCACTGTAGGTGTTTTCCTGGCCTCCACTCACTGCCGACTATGCTTCCCCATTGACTTGCATTGGGTTTCGTGTTTCGGTCGATCCCCGACTTTTAGCGATAATCGGCCGACTGCACTCGACTCGACTCTGGACAAAGTCGGGTTTCACAAAACCCGACTCGATCTTAAAAAAATGAAAGTCGCTCAACCCTAATACTAGATAGCAGAAAATAGAAAAGGGAATCTATGCGGTCAGTAAAAAACCCTTACAAAATATCCACTCTGAGATTTCAAGAACCCCCACACCAACTAACGGTGTGGGAGGAGAAACTCAGTCCCCTAGAGCAACCAGCAAGCGAGGAAATCACATTTTAGCAAGCTGGACAAGAAACACGATGAATGCTGATAATTAGGGTTGAGCGAAACGGGTCGTTCATTTTCAAAAGTCGCTGACTTTTGGCAAAGTCGGGTTTCATGAAACCCGATCCGACCCCTATGCGGTACGCGACTTTCGCGCCAAAGTCGCGTTTCAATGACGCGAAAAGCGCCATTTCTCAGCCAATGAAGGTGAACGCAGAGTGTGGGCAGCGTGATGACATAGGTCCTGGTCCCCACCATCTTAGAGAAGGGCATTGCAGTGATTGGCTTGCTGTCTGCGGCGTCACAGGGGCTATAAAGGGGCGTTCCCGCCGACCGCCATCTCACTGCTGCTGATCTGAGCTTAGGGAGAGGTTGCAGCCGCTTCGTCAGAAGCAGGGATAGCGTTAGGCAGGGTCCATTAACCACCAAACCGCTGGTGCTGTAGCGATTTCCACTGTCCAACACCACCTTCGGTGTGCAGGGACAGTGGAAGCTACATTTTTTTTTTTTCCTCAGCGCTGTAGCTCATTGGGCTGCCCTAGAAGGCTCCCTGATAGCTGCATTGCTGTGTGTACGCCACTGTGCAAACCAACTGCTTTTTTCAACGCACAAATCCTCCTGTTCCTTCCTTTCTGCACAGCTATCTTTTTTGTTTGTCCACACTTTTTATTTAATTTGTGCATCAGTCCACTCCTTATTGCTGCCTGCCATACCTGGCTGAGATTACTGCAGGGAGATAGTAATTGTAGGACAGTCCCTGGTTTTTTTTTTGTGGGAGATTAAGATTGGCATTTCTGCTAGAGTGCCATCCCTGTGTGTGCCATCTCTCACTCAGTGGGCCATAGAAAGCCTATTAATTTTTTTGCTTGATTTGGGTTCTAAAATCTACCTGAAAAAAAATCACTACATCAATCAGTGGGAGAAAAATATTGGCCTCAGGGCTTGTGTGCCACTCCTGACTCCTGTGTGTGCCATCTCTCACTCAGTGGGCCATAGAAAACCTTTTTTTTTATTATTATTTGGTTTCTAAATTGTCCCTGAAAAAATCATTTTATCTTATTTGGCTTCTAAAGTCTCCCTGAAAAAAAAAAAATAAATAAAACAGTGGGAGATTAATATTGCTCTTTCTGCTTGTGTGCCAGTCTTGACTCCTGGGTGTGCCATCTCTCTCTCTCTCAAATTGTGGGCCATAGAAAGCCTATTAATTTTTTTGCTTGATTTGGGTTCTAAAATCTACCTGAAAAAAAATCACTACATCAATCAGTGGGAGAAAAATATTGGCCTCAGGGCTTGTGTGCCACTCCTGACTCCTGTGTGTGCCATCTCTCACTCAGTGGGCCATAGAAAGCCTATTAATTTTTTTGCTTGATTTGGGTTCTAAAATCTACCTGAAAAAAAATCACTACATCAATGAGTGGGAGAAAAATATTGGCCTCAGGGCTTGTGTGCCACTCCTGACTCCTGTGTGTGCCATCTCTCACTCAGTGGGCCATAGAAAGCCTATTAATTTTTTTGCTTGATTTGGGTTCTAAAATCTACCTGAAAAAAAATCACTACATCAATCAGTGGGAGAAAAATATTGGCCTCAGGGCTTGTGTGCCACTCCTGACTCCTGTGTGTGCCATCTCTCACTCAGTGGGCCATAGAAAGCCTATTAATTTTTTTGCTTGATTTGGGTTCTAAAATCTACCTGAAAAAAAATCACTACATCAATCAGTGGGAGAAAAATATTGGCCTCAGGGCTTGTGTGCCACTCCTGACTCCTGTGTGTGCCATCTCTCACTCAGTGGGCCATAGAAAGCCTATTAATTTTTTTGCTTGATTTGGGTTCTAAAATCTACCTGAAAAAAAATCACTACATCAATCAGTGGGAGAAAAATATTGGCCTCAGGGCTTGTGTGCCACTCCTGACTCCTGTGTGTGCCATCTCTCACTCAGTGGGCCATAGAAAGCCTATTAATTTTTTTGCTTGATTTGGGTTCTAAAATCTACCTGAAAAAAAATCACTACATCAATCAGTGGGAGAAAAATATTGGCCTCAGGGCTTGTGTGCCACTCCTGACTCCTGTGTGTGCCATCTCTCACTCAGTGGGCCATAGAAAGCCTATTAATTTTTTTGCTTGATTTGGGTTCTAAAATCTACCTGAAAAAAAATCACTACATCAATCAGTGGGAGAAAAATATTGGCCTCAGGGCTTGTGTGCCACTCCTGACTCCTGTGTGTGCCATCTCTCACTCAGTGGGCCATAGAAAGCCTATTAATTTTTTTGCTTGATTTGGGTTCTAAAATCTACCTGAAAAAAAATCACTACATCAATCAGTGGGAGAAAAATATTGGCCTCAGGGCTTGTGTGCCACTCCTGACTCCTGTGTGTGCCATCTCTCACTCAGTGGGCCATAGAAAGCCTATTAATTTTTTTGCTTGATTTGGGTTCTAAAATCTACCTGAAAAAAAATCACTACATCAATCAGTGGGAGAAAAATATTGGCCTCAGGGCTTGTGTGCCACTCCTGACTCCTGTGTGTGCCATCTCTCACTCAGTGGGCCATAGAAAGCCTATTAATTTTTTTGCTTGATTTGGGTTCTAAAATCTACCTGAAAAAAAATCACTACATCAATCAGTGGGAGAAAAATATTGGCCTCAGGGCTTGTGTGCCACTCCTGACTCCTGTGTGTGCCATCTCTCACTCAGTGGGCCATAGAAAGCCTATTAATTTTTTTGCTTGATTTGGGTTCTAAAATCTACCTGAAAAAAAATCACTACATCAATCAGTGGGAGAAAAATATTGGCCTCAGGGCTTGTGTGCCACTCCTGACTCCTGTGTGTGCCATCTCTCACTCAGTGGGCCATAGAAAGCCTTTTTTAATTATTATTTGGTTTCTAAATTGTCCCTGAAAAAATCATTTTATCTTATTTGGTTTCTAAAGTCACCCTGAAAAAAAAAAAAATAAAATAGGTGGGAGATTAATATTGACATTTGTGCTTGAGTGACAGTCCTGCGTGTGTGGCATCTCTGTGATTTGGTGCCACAGAAAACAGAGTGTGTAACATTGGGCCTGATTTTCCTTGTGGTCTCACCAACCTGTAAAGGGATATTGAAATCATACTGAAGTTATAGCTCACCGTGTAAGTTGTTTGACAGCAACAAATAAAGTTACTTTGGTTAAGTTTTTAAAACAATGAGGAAGTCTTGTGCAAGAGGTCGTGGCCGTGGGCGTTCATTGTCAGCTGGTAATGATGGTAGTGGTAGTGGAGCATCAGGTGGTCGTGGGGATAAAAATATTCCACCTAAGTCTGGAGCTGTGGAGCCAGGTTCGTTGTCTGGCTACACAAGGCCTCGAACGCTCTCTTTTCTGGGAGTAGGAAAACCGCTTTTAAAGCCGGAGCAGCAACAGCAAGTTTTGGCTTACCTTGCAGACTCAGCCTCTAGCTCTTTTGCCTCCTCTTCTGAAACTGGTAAATGTAAAAACAGCGCTTCGCTTGTGGATGTTCACGGTCAGGGACAAGTCGCTTCCTTGTCCTCTTCAGCAAAAACAACAACAAGAGAGAAGGATGCAGCAGGCGACACAACGGGTTACTCCATGGAGCTCTTTACACATACCGTCCCTGGCTTACAAAGTGAAACACTTAACAGGCCATGCCCATTACAAGTAGATTCTGACATGGAGTGCACTGATGCACAGCCACAGCCAGAGTACTATGCTGCTCCTTTGACTCAGACCACAACATTGCTTTCTCAGGGTACTGATCCACAATCAGACCCTGATGAGACTATATTGCCCCGCCACGAACGCTATACCACCGACCGGCACGGTGACACAGACGAAGTTGCACACGAGCTCGAAGAGGAGGTAATAGATGACCCAGTTGTTGACCCCGATTGGCAGCCATTGGGGGAACAGGGTGCAGGCGGCAGTAGTTCAGAAGTGGAGGTGGAGGAGGGGCCACAGCAGGCATCCACATCGCAACAGGTTCCATCTGCCGGTCCCGTATCTGGGCCAAAACGCGTGTCAAAGCCAAAACCTGTTGGAGGACAGCGTGGCCATCCGGTTAAAGCTCAGTCTGCATTCCCTGAAAAGGGATCCGATGCTAGGAAGAGTGCAGTCTGGCATTTTTTTAAACAACATCCAATTGATCAGCGCAAAGTCATCTGTCAAAAATGTTCAACTAGCTTAAGCAGAGGTCAGAATCTGAAAAGTCTCAATACTAGTTGCATGCATAGACACTTAACCACCATACATTTTCAAGCCTGGACTAACTACCAAACGTCCCTTAAGGTTGTAGCACCCTCGGCCAATGAAGCTAGTCAGCAACGCAACATCCCTTCCGTCACTGTAAGGCCACCATTTTCCGCACCACCGGCAGTATCTGTGCAGGTTTCTTTGCCAGCCAAAAGCAGTCAGGGTCAGGGAATCACCAGTTTTGTAGGAGGAAATATTGCATCTAGGGCACCGGCGGAAACAATACCGTCTCCAACCGTCTCTCAGTCTGCCATGTCCACCGGCACACCCGAAAGTTCCAAGATCTCCAGCTCTCCAGTCCAGCTCACCCTACATGAGACTCTGGTTAGAAAAAGGAAGTACTTATCCTCGCATCCGCGTACACAGGGTTTTAACGCCCACATAGCTAGACTAATCTCGTTAGAGATGATGCCCTACTGTTTAGTTGAAAGCGAAGCTTTCAAAGCCCTGATGGAGTATGCTGAACCACGATACGAGCTACCCAGTCGACACTTTTTTTCCAGAAAAGCCATCCCAGCCCTGCACCAGCATGTTAAACAGCGCATCGTCCATGCACTCAGGCAATCTGTGAGTACAAAGGTGCACCTGACTACAGATGCATGGACCAGTAGGCATGGCCAGGGACGTTATGTGTCCATCACGGCACACTGGGTGAATGTGGTGGATGCAGGGTCCACAGGGGACATCAATTTCGGGACAGTTGTGCCTAGCCCACGGTCTAGGAAACAGTTGGCTGTAGGCGTTCGCACCCCCTCCTCCTCCTCCTCGTCCTCCTGCAGAAGCGACAGCTCTTCCACAGACCGCAGTCAGCCAACCACTCCATCGGCAGATGACACTGTTGCACACCAGTTGTCCCATTATGGGCCAGCTACTGGCAAGTGTCAGCAGGCTGTATTGGCTATGAAGTGTTTGGGCGACAACAGACACACCGCGGAAGTTCTGTCCGAGTTCTTGCAACAAGAAACGCAGTCGTGGCTGGGCACAGTAGATCTTGAGGCAGGCAAGGTAGTGAGTGATAACGGAAGGAATTTCATGGCTGCCATCTCCCTTTCCCAACTGAAACACATTCCTTGCCTGGCTCACACCTTAAACCTGGTGGTGCAGTGCTTATTGAAAACTTATCCTGGGTTCTCCGACCTGCTCCTCAAAGTGCGTGGACTTTGCTCACATATCCGACGTTCGCCTGTACACTCCAGCCGTATGCAGACCTATCAGCGGTCTTTGAACCTTCCCCAGCATCGCCTAATCATAGACGTTGCAACAAGGTGGAACTCAACATTGCACATGCTTCAGAGACTGTGCCAACAGAGGCGGGCTGTTATGTTTTTGTGGGAGGATACACATACACGGGCAGGCAGTAGGATGGCAGACATGGAGTTGTCTGGTGTGCAGTGGTCGAAGATACAAGACATGTGTCAAGTCCTTCAGTGTTTTGAGGAATGCACATGGCTGGTTAGTGCAGACAACGCCATAATAAGCATGAGCATCCCCCTAATGTGTCTGCTGATGCAAAGTTTGACGCACATAAAGGATCAGGCATCTGCACCAGAGGAAGAGGAAAGCCTTGATGACAGTCAGCCATTGTCTGGTCAGGGCAGTGTACAGGACGAGGTAGCGGGCGAAGAGGAGCTGGAGGACCAGGAGGATGATGGGGATGAGTTTATTTTTAATGAGGAAGCTTTCCCGGGGGCACTGGAAATTGGTTGCGTGGCAAGGCCGGGTTCTGGTTTTTTGAGGGACACAAGGGACGTAGATTTGCCTGAAACTGCCCCTCAACCAATCACAACCGGAGATTTGTCAACTGGAACTTTATCCCACATGGCGGATTATGCCTTACGTATCCTAAAAAGGGACACACGCATTACGAAAATGATGAACGATGACGATTACTGGTTGGCCTGCCTCCTTGATCCACGCTATAAAGGCAAATTGCAAAATATTATGCCACATGAGAACTTGGAACTAATATTAGCAACCAAACAATCAACTCTTGTTGACCGTTTGCTTCAGGCATTCCCAGCACACAGCGCACGTGATCGTTCTCACACGAGCTCCAGGGGCCAGCAGACTAGGAGTGTTAGGGGTGCACACATCAGAAGTGGCGTTGGACAGAGGGGTTTTCTGACCAGGTTGTGGACTGATTTTGCTATGACCGCAGACAGGTACTGCTGCATCAATTGAAAGTGACAGGAGACAACATTTGTCCAGTATGGTTACTAACTATTTTTCATCCCTTATCGATGTTCTCCCTCAACTGTCATTCCCATTTGATTACTGGGCATCAAAATTAGACACCTGGCCAGAATTGGCAGAATATGCATTGCAGGAGCTTGCTTGCCCGGCAGCTAGTGTCCTATCAGAAAGAGTATTCAGTGCTGCAGGTTCAATATTAACCGAAAAAAGGACTCGTCTGGCTACCCAAAATGTTGATGATCTAACATTCATTAAAATGAACCACAACTGGATTTCGAAATCTTTTGCCCCACCTTGCCCGGCCGACACCTAGCTTTCCTATGAAAAGCTCTTGCCTGTGGACTACTGTGAATTACTTTTCTAATGTCTAATTTGCTGCAGCTGATTGTCCAGCATACGACATGTTTACACCTCCCTAAATGGCCAAACTCCCCACACGGGGCCGTGGTATCGCGACTTGGCGCAAGCCCCCGTGAGACTGCTGTTTGTCTGAAGAGGTGGGTGTGCTCGCTTTTGGTCGACGGCATTTCTACTGGGTCCCTCATAGTAAAATAAAGTGTCTCTGGCGGTGGTGGTGCGCACCCAACGTCAGACACACTGTTGTAACATGAGGGGCCCTGGGCCTGTACCGCCGGCCACAAGAGAGTTCACCCACCCACAGGTCAAACATTGCTCTACCACTTCCACAGTTATCTCTCACACTTCCACCAATGTTTAGTTTATGCGCTGACATCCTTCCATACCTGCCACTGACAATACCATTGTGTTGACATGTATGATGGTACTTAACATAGTCAGGAGCAGTGTCCTCTATTTACCACAGTAAATACTTTGCGCTAAATTAGTAGGTCTGAAACAACGCAGAGGATCAGACCCCTGAACCTAATGATTGCACCCTTTAGTGTTTTTGTTTTGTTTTAATGCGAGACATTCACATTTATTTGTTGTTTTGGACTACTAACTGGCAGACATTCATTACAATCGGCCTCCGTTGACCAGACCACTGCTGCCCGTGTACCCCTGGAACCAATTATAAAGTGCCTACAGCCAGCCAATTTTATTATGTTAGGCCTTGGAAGCCTGTCTGCGGTCCCTCCTTCCACTAGGCCTCCAATGACCAGACCACTGCTGCCCGTGTCCCCCTGGAACCAATTATAAAGTGCCTACAGCCAGCCCATTTTATTATGTTAGGCCTTGGAAGCCTGTCTGCAGTCCCTCCTTCCACTAGGCCTCCACTGACCTGACCACTGCTGCCCGTGTACCCCTGGAACCAATTATAAAGTGCCTACAGCCATCCCATTTTATTATGTTAGGCCTTGGAAGCCTGTCTGCGGTCCCTCCTTCCACTAGGCCTCCACTGACCTGACCACTGCTGCCCGTGTACCCCTGGAACCAATTATAAAGTGCCTACAGCCAGCCCATTTTATTATGTTAGGCCTTCGAAGCCTGTCTGCGGTTCCTCCTTCCACTAGGCCTCCAATGACCAGACCACTGCTGCCCGTGTTCCCCTGGAACCAATTATAAAGTGCCTACAGCCAGCCCATTTTATTATGTTAGGCCTTGGAAGCCTGTCTGCAGTCCCTCCTTCCACTAGGCCTCCACTGACCTGACCACTGCTGCCCGTGTACCCCTGGAACCAATTATAAAGTGCCTACAGCCAGCCCATTTTATTATGTTAGGCCTTCGAAGCATGTCTGCGGTCCCTCCTTCCACTAGGCCTCCAATGACCAGACCACTGCTGCCCGTGTACCCCTGGAACCAATTATAAAGTGCCTACAGCCAGCCCATTTTATTATGTTAGGCCTTGGAAGCTTGTCTGCGGTCCCTCCTTCCACTAGGCCTCCACTGACCTGACCACTGCTGCCCGTGTACCCCTGGAACCAATTATAAAGTGCCTACAGCCAGCCCATTTTATTATGTTAGGCCTTGGAAGCCTGTCTGCGGTCCCTCCTTCCACTAGGCCTCCACTGACCTGACCACTGCTGCCCGTGTACCCCTGGAACCAATTATAAAGTGCCTACAGCCAGCCCATTTTATTATGTTAGGCCTTGGAAGCCTGTCTGCGGTCCCTCCTTCCACTAGGCCTCCACTGACCTGACCACTGCTGCCCGTGTACCCCTGGAACCTATTTTACAGTGCATAGAGCCTATTTTTTTATTTTATTTAATATTAATAAAGCCATGATGGACTACGCTGTACCACGCTATGAGCTACCCAGTTGACAATTCTTTTGCGAGAAAAGCCATCACACCCCTCCACCAGCATGTTAAAGACCACATTGTCCTTTCATTCTGTCAATCTGTGAGTCCAAAGGTACACCTGACAACAGACACATGGAGCGGTAGGCATGGCCACGGAAGGTTACGTGTCCTTTGTGGCGCAATGGGTTAATGTATTGGATGCATGGTCCACACAGGGGACAGCCTGGTAAGTCTGTCTGCAGTCCCTAATTCAAGTTGTCCTCAAATGAATATATCTGAGCTTCCACCTTCTGGCTCTCATTAAGTGCTGTTTTTTAAAAGATTGTTGGTTCCGGCCTACTAACGGTGTCTGCCCCTGTCTGGTGTTGTCCTCAACTGAATAAAGCTGAGCTTCTACCTTCTGGCTCTCATTAAGTGCTGTTTTTTAAAAGATTGTTGGTTCCGGCCTACTAACGGTGTCTGCCCCTCCCTGGTGTTGTCCTCAACTGAACAAAGCTGAGCTTCTACCTTCTGGCTCTCATTAAGTGCTGTTTTTTAAAAGATTGGTGTTTCCGGCCTACTAACGGTGTCTGCCCCTGCCTGGTGTTGTCCTCAACTGAATAAAGCTGAGCTTCTACCTTCTGGCTCTCATTAAGTGCTGTTTTTTAAAAGATTGGTGGTTCCGGCCTACTAACGGTGTCTGCCCCTGCCTGGTGTTGTCCTCAACTGAATAAAGCTGAGCTTCTACCTTCTGGCTCTCATTAAGTGCTGTTTTTTAAAAAATTGGTGGTTCCGGCCTACTAACGGTGTCTGCCCCTGCCTGGTGTTGTCCTCAACTGAATAAAGCTGAGCTTCTACCTTCTGGCTCTCATTAAGTGCTGTTTTTTAAAAGATTGGTGGTTCCGGCCTACTAACGGTGTCTGCCCCTGCCTGGTGTTGTCCTCAACTGAATACAGCTGAGCTTCTACCTTCTGGCTCTCATTAAGTGCTGTTTTTTAAAAGATTGGTGGTTCCGGCCTACTAACGGTGTCTGCCCCTGCCTGGTGTTGTCCTCAACTGAACAAAGCTGAGCTTCTACCTTCTGGCTCTCATTAAGTGCTGTTTTTTAAAAGATTGGTGGTTCCGGCCTACTAACGGTGTCTGCCCCTGCCTGGTGTTGTCCTCAACTGAATAAAGCTGAGCTTCTACCTTCTGGCTCTCATTAAGTGCTGTTTTTTAAAAGATTGGTGGTTCCGGCCTACTAACGGTGTCTGCCCCTGCCTGGTGTTGTCCTCAACTGAATAAAGCTGAGCTTCTACCTTCTGGCTCTCATTAAGTGCTGTTTTTTAAAAGATTGGTGGTTCCGGCCTACTAACGGTGTCTGCCCCTGCCTGGTGTTGTCCTCAACTGAATAAAGCTGAGCTTCTACCTTCTGGCTCTCATTAAGTGCTGTTTTTTAAAAAATTGGTGGTTCCGGCCTACTAACGGTGTCTGCCCCTCCCTGGTGTTGTCCTCAACTGAACAAAGCTGAGCTTCCACCTTCTGGCTCTCTTTAAGTGCTGTGTTTTTAAAAATAGGTGGTTATGGGCCTACTAATGGTGTCTGCCCCTGCCTGGTGTTGTCCTCAACTGAATAAAGCTGAGCTTCTACCTTCTGGGTCTGAATAAGCTTTTCTTTTTTTTTTTAAATTGCTGGATGGGGCCTAATACCTCTGTTTGCTGCTCCCTGGTGTTTGTCCTCAACTGAATAAAGCTGAGCTTCTACCTTCTGGCTCTCATTAAGTGCTGTTTTTTAAAAAATTGGTGGTTCCGGCCTACTAACGGTGTCTGCCCCTCCCTGGTGTTGTCCTCAACTGAATAAAGCTGAGCTTCTACCTTCTGGCTTTTGGTCTACAGTAGCAAATATTAAACTGCATTTGGCCTATTAGTGTGTTTGGGCCCTTAAAACAGTGTCTGCTGCTCCTGGGTTTGCTACTCCACTCAACACAGCAATGCCGCCTGTTTAGTTCTGTTACCAATTTTGAACTGCATTTAGCCTACTTTATTCTTTGGCCCTATATCTGTTTCCTCCTCATCCTGCCCATTCCCCAGCCACTGCTAGATGAGTCTGCTGGTACATTGACCTAGACCACTACATTCCCCTTGCACTCTACACAGCCAGAATATGGCCCTGCTGAAAGTAAGGTTCCCCTTCCCGCATGTTATACCACCTTACACAGGGACAAAGAGGAAGGTGCAGATGAAAGTGCAGGTTCCTTCATCAGGTGGGAGGGGCATACTCGTTGGCGACGTCACTGGCACAGGGCCCCTCAGAGTACGCAAAAGTGTCGCTGCTGGTGGGAGGCGCCCCCGCCGTGCAAACACACCGCTGTACTTTGAGGGGCCCTGTGCCAGTGCCAATGCCAACGAGGGGGCCTCCCTGCTTGCTTAGGATCACAGCACTTGCAAACTTGACATACTTACCTCTCACTGCTCCACCGCCGTGACGTAGTCCATGTTTCCTGGGCCCACTAAAAGCTTGAACCAGCCCTACCCTCCACAACTTTTGCAAAATGACCCCCAAGTTCCAATGCCCAACTATTATTATAAAGTTAATTAAGATTGACAAGCTTCAGAAACAAGAGTGGATGTTTTTGGCATTAAAATGGGCACTGTAGGTGTTTTCCTGGCCTCCACTCACTGCCGACTATGCTTCCCCATTGACTTGCATTGGGTTTCGTGTTTTGGTCGATCCCCGACTTTTAGCGATAATCGGCCGACTGCACTCGACTCGACTCTGGACAAAGTCGGGTTTCACAAAACCCGACTCGACCTTAAAAAAATGAAAGTCGCTCAACCCTACTGATAATCAAAAAAATGAACAAACAAAAACTTAGCTTGTCTTGGAGAGACTGGGAGCAAGGTAGTCACAAGGAATCTGAAGAGCACTGAATACATTGATAGCAGGCAAGGAACTGAGTATCCAGGTGAGCTAAATAGAAAACCAACCAAGGATAACGAACCAGCTGATGCTGCCAACCTGCAGAAAGACAACACTACACAGTACCGCTTGTGACCACTAGAGGGAGCCCAAAAATAGAGTTCACAACAGAGACCCAGGATGGTGACCCCGCGGTCCATCGGGTAAAAGAGCTCCTGACGCAGGCAGGTTTGCATCCCGGCCCGGATGATCCACAAGAGACACAACAGCTGTGGAAGGGGAGAGGCAAACTGTTTATTCATGATGGTAAGCTGTGCAAAAGAAGCATCAACCCACGCACTCATGACTTGGTATGGCAGATAGTGGTCCCAAGGCAAGATGCGCCAGTGGTTCTGGGAGCATACCACGATGGGGCAGGACACTTCGGATGGAGGAAGTTGGAGAGGCTACTCCATGGGAGGTTCTACTGGATCGGCATGAAGAAAGCCATTGAAAAGTGGTGTTGAGAGTGTGGCCCATGTATCCTACGCAGGAAGGACTGTGACAGCCAACGGGCTCCCTTGCAGCCTATCATCACCAAATGGCCGCTCAAACTGTTTGCGCTAGATCATGTGAAGTTAACACCTAGCCGGTCAGGCTATGTCTACGCTCTTACCATCGTGGATCACTACTCTAGATTCCTGGTAGTTGTGCCTGTCAAAGATCTAATGGCCAGGACGGCCGCCAAAACCTTCCAGCAGTACTTCTATAGACCACATGGGTACCCGGAGAAGGTACTGACCGATCAAGGGCCAGCATTTGAAGCGGAGGTGTTCCAGGAGTTCTGCAATCTGTACGGGTGTAAGAAGATCAGAACCACACCATACCATCCACAAACCAACCGGATGTGCGAGAAGATGAACCAAGTGGTAATCGATTTACTGAAAACATTGCCTGTGGAGGAACGGAACTTGTGGCCAACAAAGTTGCCTGACTTGGTAGACATGTACAACCACATCCCAGTGAACTCCACTAACTGCACTCCAGCATACCTGATGCGAGGAAGATCTAACAAGTTACCTGTTGATCTAGACATGGGAATCCTAACCCCTGAAGATACCTCGCCAGATGCAGATTGGGATACAGAAAGGCAGCAAAGGTACCGCCAAATACAGAAATGCGTGGAAAGAAGTCTAACACAAGCCAGACAAAAACAAGAAAGGGACTACAACCAGCATTAGGGTTGAGCGAAACGGATCGTTCATTTTCATAAGTCGCCGACTTTTGGCAAAGTCGGCGTCTCATGAAACCTGACCCGATCCCTGTGTGGGGTCGGCCATGCGGTACGCGACTTTCGCACCAAAGTCGCGTTTCAATTACGCTAAAAGCGCCATTTCTCAGCCAATGAAGGTGGACGCAGAGTGTGGGCAGCGTGATGACATAGATCTCAGTCCCCACCATCTTAGAGAAGGGCATTGCAGTGATTGGCTTGCTTTCTGCCGCGTCACAGGGGCTATTAAGGGGCGTTCCCGCCGACCGCCATCTTACTGCTGCTGATCTGAGCGTAGGGAGAGGTGCCGCTTCGTCAGAAGCAGGGATAGTGTTTTGCAGGGTACATTCACCCCCAAACCGCTTGTGCTGTAGCGATTTCCACTGTCCAACACCACCTTTTGTTTGCAGGGACAGTGGAAGCTACTTTTTTTTTTCCTCAGCGCTGTAGCTCATTGGGCTGCCCTAGAAGGCTCCCTGATAGCTGCGTTGCTGTGTGTGTACGCCGCTGTGCAAACCAACTGCTTTTTTCAAAGCACAAATCCTGTTGTTCCTTCCTTTCTGCACAGCTATCTTGTTTGTTTGTCCACACTTTTGTGTGCAGCAGTCCTTTTTATAGCTGCCTGCCATACTTTTCTGAGATTACTGCAGGGAGATAAAGATTGGCAAGTCTGCCTCTGTGCCAGTGCTGTGTGTGGCATCTGTCTCTCATTGTGTGCCACCGAAAACCAGTGTGTAATACTGGTCCTTTATTTATTTATTTTTTTTTATTGTTCCTTAAAAAAAAAAAAAAATTAAATAGTTTGAGATAAAGATTGGCAAGTCTGCCTCTGTGTCATTGCTGTGTGTGGCATCTGGCTCTCATTGTGTGCCACCGAAAACCAGCGTGTAATACTGGGCCATAATTATTTTTTTTTTAATTCTCCCTGAAAAAAAAAATAGTGGGAGATAAAGATTGGCAAGTCTGCCTCTGTGCCAGTGCTGTGTGTGGCATCTGTCTCTCATTGTGTGCCACCGAAAACCAGTGTGTAATACTGGGCCATTTTTTTTTTTTAATTCTCCCTGTAAAAAAATAAATAAATAGTGGGAGATAAAGATTGGCAAGTCTGCCTCTGTGCCATTGCTGTGTGTGGCATCTGTCTCTCATTGTGTGCCACCGAAAACCAGTGTGTAATACTGGGCCATTTTTTTTTGTTTTGTAAATTCTCCCTGTAAAAAAATAAATAAATAGTGGAAGATAAAGATTGGCAAGTCTGCCTCTGTGCCATTGCTGTGTGTGGCATCTGTCTATCATTGTGTGCCACCAAAAACCAGTGTGCAATACTGGGCCATTTTTTTTGTTTTGTAAATTCTCCCTGTAAAAGAATAAATAAATAGTGGGAGATAAAGATTGGCAAGTCTGCCTCTGTGCCATTGCTGTGTGTGGCATCTGTCTCTCATTGTGTGCCACAGAAAACCAGTGTGTAATACTGGGCCATTTTTTTTTTTTTTTTAAATTCTCCCTGAAAAAAAAAAATAGTGGGAGATTAAGATTGGCATTTCTGCTTGAGTGCCGGTCCTGTGTGTGCCATCTGTCTCAAATTATTTGGGCACAGAAAACCTAGTGTGTCATACTGTTAATTTTTTTTTTTTAAATTCTCCCTGAAAAAAAAAAAATAGTGGGAGATTAAGATTGGCATTTCTGCTTGAGTGCCGGTCCTGTGTGTGCCATCTGTCTCAAATTATTGGGGCACAGAAAACCTAGTGTGTAACATTGGGCCTGATTTTCCTTTCAGTGTCAGGCACCTATAAAGGTATATATAAATCCTACAGAAGTTTGAGTTCACCTTATAAGTTGTTTTACAGTAACAAATACCTTTACTTTGGTTACGTTTTGCAAACAATGAGGAAGTCTAGTGGAAGAGGTCGTGGCCGTGGGCGGTCATTGTCAGCTGGTGATGATGGTAGTGGTGGTGGAGCATCAGGTGGTCGTGGTAAAAGCAGTACAGCACTTAAGTCTCGAGTTGTTGAGCCAGGTTCGTCGTCTGGCTACACAAGGCCTCGAACACTCCCTTTTCTGGGAGTACGAAAACCACGTTTGAAGCCGGAGCAGAAGGAACAAGTATTGGCTTTCATTGCTGACTCTGCCTCTAGCTCTTTCGCCTCCTCCTCGGAAAGTGCCAAATGTCAGAGCAGTGCATCGTCAGTGGATGCTCCCAGTCAGGAACAAGTCACTTCCTTGTGTTCTTCACCCAAAACAACAGTGAAGGATGCGTCAGTCGACACAACAGGTTACTCCATGGAGCTCTTTACACATACCGTTCCTGGGTTAGACAGTGAAACAGTTAACAGGCCATGCCCATTAGAAGTTGAATCGGACATGGAGTGCACAGATGCACAGCCACAGCCAGATTACTATGCTGTTCCTTTGACTCAGACCAGAACATTGCCCTCGCAGTGTACTGAGGAAGAATCAAACCCAGCGGAGACTATGGTGCCCCGTCACGAACGCTATACCACCGGCTTACACGGTGACACAGACGAAGTTGCACACGACATAGAAGAGGAGGTCATAGATGACCCAGTTGTTGACCCCTATTGGCAGCCATTGGGGGAACAGGGTGCAGGCGGCAGTAGTTCTGAAGCGGAGGAGGAGCCACAGCAGGCATCAACATCACAACAGGTTCCATCTGCCGGGCCCGTATCTGGCCAAAAACGCTTGGCAAAACCAAAACCAGTTGGAGGACAGCGTGGCCATCCGGTTAAAGAAGCTCAGTCTGCAATGCCTGAAAAGGTATCCGAGAGTAGATAGAGTGCAGTCTGGCATTTTTTTAAACAACATCCAAATGATCAGCGCAAAGTCATCTGTCAAAAATGTTCAACTACCTTAAGCAGAGGTCAGAATCTTAAAAGTCTAAATACAAGTTGCATGCATAGATATTTATCCACCATGCATTTGCAAGCCTGGACTAACTACCAAACGTGCCTAAAGGTTGCAGCACCCTCGGCCAATGAAGCTAGTCAGCAACGCTACATCCCTTCCCTCACTGTAACCCCACCATTTCCCGCAACACCTGCAGTATCTGTGCAGCTTTTGTCTCCAGGCCAAAGCAGTCAGGGAATCACCAGGTTCGTAGTAGGAAACACTGCATGTAGGGCACCGGCAAGAATACCATCTCCAACCCTCTCTCAGTCTGCCATGTCCACCGGCACCACCGCTAGTTCCACGATCTCCAGCTCTCCAGTCCAGCTCACCCTACATGAGACTCTTGTTAGGAAAAGGAAGTACTCATCCTCGCATCCGCGTACACAGGGTTTGAACGCCCACATTGCTAGACTAATCTCATTAGAGATGATGCCCTACCGGTTAGTTGAAAGCGAAGCTTTCAAAGCGCTGATGGACTACGCTGTACCATGCTACGAGCTACCCAGTCGACACTTCTTTTCTAGAAAAGCCATCCCAGCCCTCCAACAGCATGTTAAAGACCGCATTGTTCATGCACTCAGGCAGTCTGTGACTACAAAGGTGCACCTGACAACAGATGCATGGAGCAGTAGGCATGGCCAGGGACGTTACGTGTCCATCACGGCACACTGGGTGAATGTGGTGGATGCAGGGTCCACAGGGGACAGCAATATTGGGACGGCTCTGCCTAGCCCACGGTCAAGGAAAGAGTTGGCTGTAGGCGTTCGCCCCCCCCTCCTCCTCTTCCTCGTCCTCCTGCAGAAGCGAGAGCTCGTCCACAGACGACAGTCGCACATCCACTCCATCCGCAGCTGCCACTGTTGCACACCAGGTGTGCCATTATGGGACAGCTAGTGGCAAGCGTCAGCAGGCTGTATTGGCAATGAAGTGTTTGGGCGACAACAGACACACCACGGAAGTTCTGTCCGAGTTCTTGCAGAAAGAAACTCAGTCATGGCTGGGCACTGTACATCTTGAGGCAGGCAAGGTAGTGAGTGATAACGGAAGGAATTTCATGGCTGCCATAGCCCTTTCCCAACTGAAACACATTCCTTGCCTGGCTCACACCTTAAACCTGGTGGTGCAGTGCTTCCTGAAAAGTTATCCAGGGTTACCCGACCTGCTCCTCAAAGTGCGCAGACTTTGCTCGCATATCCGCCATTCGCCCGTACACTCCAGCCGTATGCAGAACTATCAGCGGTCTTTGAACCTTCCCCAGCATCGCCTAATCATCGACGTTGCAACAAGGTGGAACTCCACATTGCACATGCTTCAGAGACTGTGCGAACAGAGGCGTGCTGTTATGTTTTTGTGGGAGGATACACATACACGGGCAGGCAGTTGGATGGCAGACACGGAGTTGTCAGGTGTGCAGTGGTCGAAGCTACAAGACCTGTGTCAAGTCCTTCAGTGTTTTGAGGAATGCACACGGCTGGTTAGTGCAGACAACGCAATAATAAGCATGAGCATCCCCCTAATGCGTCTGCTGATGCAAAGTTTGACGCACATAAAGGAGCAGGCGTCTGCAGCCGAGGAAGAGGAAAGCCTTGATGACAGTCAGCCATTGTCTGGTCAGGGCCGTGTAGAGGACGCGGTAGCGGGCGAAGAGGAGGAGGAGGACGAGGAGGATGATGGGGTGAGTACTTTTTTAATGAGGAAGCTTCTCCTGGGCCACCCGAAATTAGTGGCGTTGCAAGGCCGGGTTCTGTTTTTTTAAGGGAGACAAGTGACATAGATTTGCCTGTAACTGCCCCTCAAACCAGCACAACCGCAGATTTGCCAACTGGAACTTTGGCCCACATGGCGGATTATGCCTTACGTATCCTCAAAAGGGACCCACGCATTATTAAAATGATGAGCGATGACGATTACTGGTTGGCCTGCATCCTTGACCCTCGCTATAAAGGCAAATTGCAAAATATTATGCCACATGAGAACCTCGAACAAATATTAGTAACCAAACAAGCTACTCTTGTAGACCGTTTGATTCAGGCATTCCCAGCACACAGCGCCGGTGATGGTTCTCACACGAGCTGCAGGGGGCTACAGGGCAGAGGTGTTAGAGGTGCACAAATCAGAAGTGGCGTTGGACAGAGGGGTTTTCTGACCAGGTTGTGGAGTGATTTCGCAATGACCGCAGACAGGACAGGTACTGCAGCATCTATTCAAAGTGACAGGAGACAACATTTGTCCAGTATTGTTACTAACTATTTTTCATCCCTTATCGATGTTCTCCCTCAACCGTGATTCCCATTTGATTACTGGGCATACAAATTAGACACCTGGCCTGAATTGGCAGAATATGCATTGCAGGAGCTTGCTTGCCCAGCAGCTAGTGTGCTATCAGAAAGAGTATTCAGTGCTGCTGGTTCAATATTAACCGAAAAAAGGACTCGTCTGGCTACCCAAAATGTGGATGATCTAACCTTCATTAAAATGAACCACTCCTGGATTTCAAATTATTTTGCCCCACCTTTCCCGGCTGACACCTAGCTTTCCTATAAAAAGGTCTTGCTTGTGGACTGGTCTTACTGAGTGTTCCAATCTCTTAATTTGCAGCAGCTGTTTGTCCAGCATACGACATGTTTACACCTCCCTCAATGGGAAAACTCCCCCCACGGGGCCGTGGTCTCGCCACTTGGCGCAAGCACCCGTTTGAGTGCCGTTTGTCTGAAGAGGTGGGTGTGCCCGCTTTTGGTTGACGGCACAGCCACTGGGTCCCTCATAGTACAATAAAGTGTCTCTGGCGGTGGTGGCGCGCACCCAACGTCAGACACACCGTTGTAACATGAGGGGCCCTGGGACGGTACCGCCGGCCACAAGACAGTTCACCCCCCCCAAGCTCAAACTGTGCTCTACCACGTGCAAAATTATCTCTCACAGCTCCACCAATGTTTAGTCTATGCGCTGACATCATTCAATGCCTAGCACTGACAATACCAATTTGTTGACATCTATGATGCTAGTTAAAGTAGTCTGGGTCAGTGTCCTATATTGGCACCAGTAAATACTTACTGCCAAATTACTATGTCAGAAACTCAGCAGATGAGCCCACCCCTGTACCTAAGTATGCAACACTTTTTTTTTGTTGTTGTTGCTGTTGTTTTGCTTGACATTAACATCTATTTATTTTTTGTGAGTACTAACTGTGTCAGACACTCCTTGCAATCGTCCTCCGCTGACCACAACAATGCTGCCTGTGTACCCCTGCGAGATAACTCTAAGTGCCTTGAGACTATTTTTAGTTATTTTAGGCCTAGTAAGCCTGTCTGTGGTCCTTCCTTGCAATCCTCCTCCGCTGACCACAATGCTGCCTGTGTATCCATGTAACCGATTTAAAACTGCCTTGAGCCTATTTTTAGTTATTTTAGGCCTAGTAAGCCTGTCTGCGGTCCCTCCTTGCAATCCTCCTCCGCTGACCACAATGCTGCCTGTGTATCCATGTAACCGATTTAAAACTGCCTTGAGCCTATTATTAGTTATTTTAGGCCTAGTAAGCCTGTCTGCGGTCCCTCCTTGCAATCCTCCTCCGCTGACCACAATGCTGCCTGTGTATCCATGTAACCGATTTAAAACTGCCTTGAGCCTATTTTTAGTTATTTTAGGCCTAGTAAGCCTGTCTGCGGTCCCTCCTTGCAATCCTCCGCTGACCACAATGCTGCCTGTGTATCCATGTAACCGATTTAAAACTGCCTTGAGCCTATTTTTAGTTATTTTAGGCCTAGTAAGCCTGTCTGCGGTCCCTCCTTGCAATCCTCCTCCGCTGACCACAATGCTGCCTGTGTATCCATGTAACCGATTTAAAACTGCCTTGAGCCTATTTTTAGTTATTTTAGGCCTAGTAAGCCTGTCTGCGGTCCCTCCTTGCAATCCTCCTCCGCTGACCACAATGCTGCCTGTGTATCCATGTAACTGATTTAAAACTGCCTTGAGCCTATTTTTAGTTATTTTAGGCCTAGTAAGCCTGTCTGCGGTCCCTCCTTGCAATCCTCCTCCGCTGACCACAATGCTGTCTGTGTATCCATGTAACCGATTTAAAACTGCCTTGAGCCTATTTTTAGTTATTTTAGGCCTAGTAAGCCTGTCTGCGGTCCCTCCTTGCAATCCTCCGCTGACCACAATGCTGCCTGTGTATCCATGTAACCGATTTAAAACTGCCTTGAGCCTATTTTTAGTTATTTTAGGCCTAGTAAGCCTGTCTGCGGTCCCTCCTTGCAATCCTCCTCCGCTGACCACAATGCTGCCTGTGTATCCATGTAACCGATTTAAAACTGCCTTGAGCCTATTTTTAGTTATTTTAGGCCTAGTAAGCCTGTCTGCGGTCCCTCCTTGCAATCCTCCTCCGCTGACCACAATGCTGCCTGTGTATCCATGTAACCGATTTAAAACTGCCTTGAGCCTATTTTTAGTTATTTTAGGCCTAGTAAGCCTGTCTGCGGTCCCTCCTTGCAATCCTCCTCCGCTGACCACAATGCTGCCTGTGTATCCATGTAACCGATTTAAAACTGCCTTGAGCCTATTATTAGTTATTTTAGGCCTAGTAAGCCTGTCTGCGGTCCCTCCTTGCAATCCTCCTCCGCTGACCACAATGCTGCCTGTGTATCCAAGTAACCGATTTAAAACTGCCTTGAGCCTATTTTTAGTTATTTTAGGCCTAGTAAGCCTGTCTGCGGTCCCTCCTTGCAATCCTCCGCTGACCACAATGCTGCCTGTGTATCCATGTAACCGATTTAAAACTGCCTTGAGCCTATTTTTAGTTATTTTAGGCCTAGTAAGCCTGTCTGCGGTCCCTCCTTGCAATCCTACTCCGCTGACCACAATGCTGCCTGTGTATCCATGTAACCGATTTAAAACTGCCTTGAGCCTATTTTTAGTTATTTTAGGCCTAGTAAGCCTGTCTGCGGTCCCTCCTTGCAATCCTCCTCCGCTGACCACAATGCTGCCTGTGTATCCATGTAACTGATTTAAAACTGCCTTGAGCCTATTTTTAGTTATTTTAGGCCTAGTAAGCCTGTCTGCGGTCCCTCCTTGCAATCCTCCTCCGCTGACCACAATGCTGCCTGTGTATCCATGTAACCGATTTAAAACTGCCTTGAGCCTATTTTTAGTTATTTTAGGCCTAGTAAGCCTGTCTGCGGTCCCTCCTTGCAATCCTCCGCTGACCACAATGCTGCCTGTGTATCCATGTAACCGATTTAAAACTGCCTTGAGCCTATTTTTAGTTATTTTAGGCCTAGTAAGCCTGTCTGCGGTCCCTCCTTGCAATCCTCCTCCGCTGACCACAATGCTGCCTGTGTATCCATGTAACCGATTTAAAACTGCCTTGAGCCTATTTTTAGTTATTTTAGGCCTAGTAAGCCTGTCTGCGGTCCCTCCTTGCAATCCTCCTCCTCTGCTGACCACACCAATGCTGCCTGTGTACCCCTGGAACCTATTTTAAAGTGCATAGAGCCACTTTTTGAAATTGTAGGCGTACTACGCCTGTCTGCGGTCCCTCCTTGCAATCCTCCTCCTCCGCTGACGACACCAATGCTGCCCGTGTACCCCTGGAACCTATTTTAAAGTGCATAGAGCCTATTTCTTTATTTTATGTAATATTAAAAAAGCCATGATGGACTACGCTGTCCCACGCTATGAGCTACCCAGTCGACACGTCTTTTGCAAGAAAAGCCATCCCAGCCCTCCACCAGCACCACCTCCATTGTCCATGCACTCTGGCAATCTGTGAGTACAAAGGTGCACCTGACAACAGACGCATGGACCTGTAGGCATGGCCACGGAAGGTTACGTGTCCATTACGGCGCAATGGGTTAATGTGGTGGATGCATGGTCCACAGGGGACAGCCGACTAAGTCTGTCTGCAGTCCCAAATTCAAATTGTCCTCCACTGTCTAAATCTGAGCTTAAACCTTCTGGCTCTCATTAAGTGCTGTTTTTAAAAAAATTGTTGGTTAGGGCCTACTAACGGTGTCTGCCGCTCCCTGGTGTTGTCCTCCACTGTCTAAATCTGACCTTCAAACTTCTGGCTCTCATTAAGTGCTGTTTTTTAAAAAATTGGTGGTTAGGGCCTACTAACGGTGTCTGCCGCTCCTGGGTGTTGTCCTCGACTGTATAAATCTGAGCTTCAACCTTCGGGCTCTCATTAAGTCCTGTTTTTTAAAAAATTGGTGGTTAGGGCCTACTAACGGTGTCTGTCGCTCCCTGGTGTTGTCCTCGACTGTATAAATCTGAGCTTCAACCTTCGGGCTCTCATTAAGTGCTGTTTTTAAAAAAATTGGTGGTTAGGGCCTACTAACGGTGTCTGCCGCTCCCTGGTGTTGTCCTCGACTGTATAAATCTGAGCTTCAACCTTCGGGCTCTCATTAAGTCCTGTTTTTTAAAAAATTGGTGGTTAGGGCCTACTAACGGTGTCTGCCACTCCCTGGTGTTGTCCTCAACTGTATAAATCTGAGCTTCAACCTTCGGGCTCTCATTAAGTGCTGTTTTTTAAAAAATTGGTGGTTAGGGCCCACTAACGGTGTCTGCCGCTCCCTGGTGTTGTCCTCCACTGTATAAATCTGAGCTTCAACCTTCTGGCTCTCATTAAGTGCTGTTTTTTAAAAAATTGGTGGTTAGGGCCTACTAACGGTGTCTGCCGCTCCCTGGTGTTGTCCTCGACTGTATAAATCTGAGCTTCAACCTTCGGGCTCTCATTAAATCCTGTTTTTTAAAAAATTGGTGGTTAGGGCCTACTAACGGTGTCTGCCGCTCCCTGGTGTTGTCCTCGTCTGTATAAATCTGAGCTTCAACCTTCGGGCTCTCATTAAGTGCTGTTTTTTAAAAAATTGGTGGTTAGGGCCTACTAACAGTGTCTGCCGCTCCCTGGTGTTGTCCTCGACTGTATAAATCTGAGCTTCAACCTTCGGGCTCTCATTAAGTCCTGTTTTTTAAAATATTGGTGGTTAGGGCCTACTAACGGCGTCTGCCGCTCCCTGGTGTTGTCCTCCACTGTCTAAATCTGACCTTCAACCTTCTGGCTCTCATTAAGTGTTTTTTTTTTTTTTAAATTGGGGGTTAGGGCCTACTAACGGTGTCTGCCGCTCCCTGGTGTTGTCCTCCACTGTATAAAGCTGAGCTTCAGTCTTTAGGCTTTCGGCCTATAGTATCAGATATTAAACTGCGTTTGGCCTTCAACTTTGGTTACGGCCTACTAACGGTGTCTGCCGCTCTCTGGTGTTGTCCTCCACTGTATAAATCTGAGCTTCAACCTTCTGGCTCTCATTAAGTGCTGTTTTTTAAAAAATTGGTGGTTAGGGCCTACTAACGGTGTCTGCCGCTCCTGGGTTTTGTCCTCCTGACTGAGTGTTCTCCTCCTCCTTGGTGTTCTCCTCCAGGTTGCCTTGTCTGAGCTTCAACCTTCTGGCTCTCATTAAGTGCTGTTTTTTAAAAAATTGGTGGTTACAGCCTACTAACGGTGTCTGCTGCTCCCTGGTGTTGTCCTCGACTGTATAAATCTGATCTTCAACCTTCTGGCTCTCATTAAGTGCTGTTTTTTAAAAAAATTGGTGGTTAGGGCCTGCTAACGGTGTCTGCCGCTCCTGGGTTGTGTCCTCCTGACTGAGTGTTCTCCTCCTCCTTGGTGTTCTCCTCCAGGTTGCCTTGTCTGAGCTTCAACCTTCTGGCTCTCATTAAGTGCTGTTTTTTAAAAATTGGTGGTTACGGCCTACTAACGGTGTCTGCCGCTCCCTGGTGTTGTCTTCCACTGTATAAATCTGTGCTTCAACCTTCTGGCTCTCATTAAGTGCTGTTTTTAAAAAAATTGGTGGTTAGGGCCTACTAACTGTGTCTGCCGCTCCCTGGTGTTGTCCTCGACTGTATAAATCTGAGCTTCAACCTTCGGGCTCTCATTAAGTCCTGTTTTTTAAAAAATTGGTGGTTAGGGCCTACTAACGGTGTCTGCCGCTCGCTGGTGTTGTCCTCGACTGTATAAATCTGAGCTTCAACCTTCGGGCTCTCATTAAGTCCTGTTTTTTAAAATATTGGTGGTTAGGGCCTACTAACGGTGTCTGCCGCTCCCTGGTGTTGTCCTCCACTGTCTAAATCTGACCTTCAACCTTATGGCTCTCATTAAGTGTTTTTTTTTTTTAAATTGGGGGTTAGGGCCTACTAACGGTGTCTGCCGCTCCCTGGTGTTGTCCTCCACTGTAGAAAGCTGAGCTTCAGTCTTTAGGCTTTCGGCCTATAGTATCAGATATTAAACTGCGTTTGGCCTTCAACTTTGGTTACGGCCTACTAACGGTGTCTGCCGCTCTCTGGTGTTGTCCTCCACTGTATAAATCTGAGCTTCAACCTTCTGGCTCTCATTAAGTGCTGTTTTTTAAAAAATTGGTGGTTAGGGCCTACTAACGGTGTCTGCCGCTCTTGGTGTTGTCCTCCTGACTGAGTGTTCTCCTCCTCCTTGGTGTTCTCCTCCAGGTTGCCTTGTCTGAGCTTCAACCTTCTGGCTCTCATTAAGTGCTGTTTTTTAAAAAATTGGTGGTTACAGCCTACTAACGGTGTCTGCTGCTCCCTGGTGTTGTCCTCGACTGTATAAATCTGATCTTCAACCTTCTGGCTCTCATTAAGTGCTGTTTTTTTAAAAATTGGTGGTTAGGGCCTACTAACGGTGTCTGCCGCTCCCTGGTGTTGTCCTCCACTGTATAAATCTGTGCTTCAACCTTCTGGCTCTCATTAAGTGTTTTTTAAAAAATTGGTGGTTAGGGCCTACTAACGGTGTCTGCCGCTCCCTGGTGTTGTCCTCGACTGTATAAATCTGAGCTTCAACCTTTGGGCTCTCATTAAGTGCTGTTTTTAAAAAAATTGGTGGTTAGGGCCCACTAACGGTGTCTGCCGCTCCCTGGTGTTGTCCTCGACTGTATAAATCTGAGCTTCAACCTTCTGGCTCTCATTAAGTGCTGTTTTTTAAAAAATTGGTGGTTAGGGCCTACTAACGGTGTCTGCCGCTCCCTGGTGTTGTCCTCGACTGTATAAATCTGAGCTTCAACCTTCGGGCTCTCATTAAGTCCTGTTTTTTAAAAAATTGGTGGTTAGGGCCTACTAACGGTGTCTGCCGCTCCCTGGTGTTGTCCTCGTCTGTATAAATCTGAGCTTCAACCTTCTGGCTCTCATTAAGTGCTTTTTTTAAAAAAATTGGGGGTTAGGGCCTACTAACGGTGTCTGCCGCTCCCTGGTGTTGTCCTCCACTGTGTAAAGCTGAGCTTCAGTCTTTAGGCTTTCGGCCTATAGTATCAGATATTAAACTGCATTTGGCCTTCAACTTTGGTTACGGCCTACTAACGGTGTCTGCCGCTCTCTGGTGTTGTCCTCCACTGTATAAATCTGATCTTCAACCTTCTGGCTCTCATTAAGTGCTTTTTTAAAAAAAAATTGGGGGTTAGGGCCTACTAACAGTGTCTGCCGCTCCCTGGTGTTGTCCTCCATTGTATAAAGCTGAGCTTCAGTCTTTAGGCTTTTGGCCTATAGTAGCAGATATTAAACTGCATTTGGCCTACTAGTGTGGTTGGGCCCTTAAAACAGTGTCTGCTGCTCCTGGGTTCTGGGTTTGCTACTCCACTCAACAAAGCAATGCCGCCTGTTTAGTCCTGTTACCAATTTTGAACTGCATTTAGCTTACTTTATTCTTTGGCCCTATATCTGTGTTTCCTCCTCATTCTGCCCATTGCCCAGCCACTGCTAGATGAGTCTGCTGGTACATTGACCTAGACCACTACATTCCCCTTGCACTCTACACAGCCAGAATCTGACCCTGCTGAAAGTAAGGTTCCCCTTCCTGCATGTTATACCACCTTACACAGGGACAAAGAGGAAGGTGCAGATGAAAGTGCAGGTTCCTTCATCAGGTGGGGGGGCATACTCCTTGGCGACGTCACTGGCACAGGGCCCCTCAGAGTACGCAAAAGTGTCGCTGCCGGTGGGAGGCGCCCCCGCCGTGCAAACACACCACCGTACTTTGAGGGGCCCTGTGCCAGTGCCAATGCGAACGAGTGGGCCTCCCTGCTTGCTCAGGATCACAGCACTTGCAAAGTTGAAATACTTACCTCTCACTGCTCCACCGCCGTGACGTAGTCCACGTTTCCTGGGCCCACTAAAACATTGAACCAGCCCTACCCCCCACAACTTTTGCCAAATGACCCCCAATTTCCAATGCCCAACTATTATTATAAAGTTAATTAAGATTGACAAGCTTCAGAAACAAGGATGGATGTTTTTGGCATTAAAATGGGCACTGTAGGTGTTTTCCTAACCTCCACTCACTGCCGACTATGCTTCCCCATTGACTTGCATTGGGTTTCGTGTTTTGGTCGATCCCCGACTTTTAGCGATAATCGGCCGACTGCACTCGACTCGACTTTGGACAAAGTCGGGTTTCGCAAAACCCGACTCGATCTTAAAAAAATGAAAGTCGCTCAACCCTAACCAGCATGCTCCTGCGATTCACTTGTCACCCGGTGAGCAAGTACTCAAACGAAAGAGGAGATTACACAAGCTTGACGACCAATGGGAAGCGGAACCGTATACCATCCTGCCATCTGATTTTGACAATACGAAGGTCTGTCTCATCAGCAAAGATGGGGGAGAAACCTCAACAGCAATATCCAGACACCACCTTAAAATATGCCCTGATAAGTTGAGAGAGAGGGAAACAGATCCAGGAACCTCTCCACCTGTAGAAGAGGTGAAGATGATACACACTGTTCTTGGTGATTTTCCCCAATCTTGGACTCAAATAAACCAAGCCATTGTGGTATCTGTTTTAACTTTTCGCCAGCTGAAACCGCCAGAACCAAATGTGATGCCAGATCATCCGGAACCGCAATCACAGCAGACTCCACCAGAGGATGCCATGCCAACAGTTGAACCGGCAAGTCCTCCCTCTGCTATCGGTGAATCTGCCATGCCCACAATTAGTAGCAGCAGCCCTGAGAGCTCCAGCATACCAGCGCTACCCAGACTCACTAGAAGTGTAGCTAGAAGACAGTGCACTACACAAGTGATAGCAAGCACAGCGGGCCCTGTTAGGTCAATAGCAACCCCTGCACTGCGGAGGTCTACACGTAGCACTAAGAATCAAACCCCAATTCGCTACAAAACTTGGAATTATTAACGATAGCTGCTATTTGGTTAAAAATGTTTGTGTATATATCTTTGTTACAGATTTAAAATGGACTATGGAGTAATGGACAGTGAATTGCTCCAAAGCTTTCAAAAGGGATCCCTTTGTTTACCCGGGATCCCTGCTGTTTCAAGTTTGCACCCACTGAACTGGGAGTCATGAACCGTGCATGACCAAAACTTTCGCAACTTTCAAGTGTCCTCACCTCCCATAAAGGGAAGCACTGTTATATTTACTTGTTCATAGTATTTACTTGTTCATAGCATTTCAAAAATTTGTATGTCTTTTACTAACATGTATTGTTGTTCTTCTTTTCCCAGTCCGGGAGTACTGGATTTAACGGGGGGGAGTGCAGCGCCCCAGAGTCTGGTTGTTGCAGTAACGTCGCTCTTCCACCAGGGGGAGTGATGGTACGTCTGATTGTACTAAAAGAGTTCACCTTGCCAGGTATCACAGTCACACATTACACTTCACACTCCGGCCGCCAGTGGGAGCAAAAGGTCCTATCTACTAGGCCACTCATCACACATGGGTAAAACTGGGGGTTGGATAGGAAGTTAGGGAGAAAGGAGCTGGGGAGAGTTTGAGAGAGGACCTGTCAGGGGTGGGATCCTGACAGCAGCCTAGCACAGACAGATCGTTACGGAGCCGTGCCAGTACCTTATAGCGGCAGTCTCCTAAGAAAGGACACGAAGCGAAGTATATTGTGGAGAAGTGAGAAATGAGATCACAGCACAAAGGAGGTAGAACCAGGAGGAGTCATGCCCCAAGATCGGCAACATCCTTCTGAGGCGAGTAGCCGGTGGCCGGAGCACCGAGGAAGTAATAGGCTCTACGCATTACTTTGAACTACGGCAGGGCAGTTAACTCTAGGTTGGCTGTCTCACCTTTTCACCTAATGAAGACAACGGAGGCAATTGTGGGAGAGGGGCGTCTCTAGGGTCCCTATAAAATAACTCCAGGCCTACCCCGTCATATGGGTGCGTCCTATCCATATCATCTGGGGGATGGAGAGAGAGAGAACAGAAACATACACGACAGTTGTGAGGACTATCCCATGGTGCTAAGCAGGGAGGTACTACAACACACAGGCGCTGGTAGGAAGGCCACTGATTTCCACCTGCAAAGGGAACTCTGGATGTGCCTTTGGACCGGCCGGTCTCAGCCAGCCCTGTTAGCAGTGCTCTGGATTGCGGATGCCGAAGCCTTCAGTAAAAAGGTAAAGAGACTGCAACCCTGTGTCCTCGTTATTTACTGTGACCTACACCATCACCTACATCTTTAATTGGGCGCCCCTTAGCAGGGCCACAGACTGGGTTGGGCCACCGTGACATCCCCAGAACCGAGAGACCCGGTACCGAGTACCCCGCTGCCCTGCGTTTGGGGGCCTGCTCCAACTACAGTGGCCGAGATTTGCAGTCATCCAATCACTGGCATCTGGGCGCCTGAGACCTCTTCAGCGAAGGCCCTTCACAAGTCCTGGGGGCCTGTGTTGTAAGCCTTCAGTCCATATAACTCCTTGGCCCGGGACAACAGATCTCTCCCATCTGAGAGTCTGGCAATGTCCCTTCTGTAGCACACATCTGCACTGGATGACGTACCCGGGCTTTTCTACTTGCAAACCAAGACTTTCTGTTTGCTCTGGAGGCTGCTGACCCAGTCCTCTAAGTTACTTAACTCTTTCCCTACTTCTAACACACAGGTACATACATTACAAATTACAATAGTAAACATTAGGACCAGGCAAACACAGCACAATACATTAAGAATACATAACATATTTATATACAGTGCACAAGGGGGTCACACGGAAGGAGAGGAGGGTGCAACTGAGGGGACCTGACACCCCCTTACACAGTTGTAGACAAAGGATTGTTTCTCATTTGAATCTTCTACTGGAATATTAAAAAAGGAACGGCATAACCTGTTATGATCCTTAGTGGTTGAGGATCACAAATTACTCCAGCTAAGTAACAAACATAGGACAAGCTCTAGGGAGGTGGCAAACTGGACTGACCGCAAATCTGAACCTATCCAAACACACTAGAAGTAGCCGGTGAACGTGCCTAAAAATCCTAGACGTCTCGAGCCAGCCTGAGGAACTAACTACCCCTAGAGAGAAAGAAAAGACCTCTCTTGCCTCCAGAGAAATAATCCCCAAAGATATAGAAGCCCCCAACAGATAATAACGGTGAGGTAAGAGGAAGGCACATACACAGGGGTGAAAGCAGATTCAGCAAATGAGGCCCACTAATACTAGATAGCAGAAAATAGAAAAGGGAATCTATGCGGTCAGTAAAAAACCCTTACAAAATATCCACTCTGAGATTTCAAGAACCCCCACACCAACTAATGGTGTGGGGGGAGAAACTCAGTCCCCTAGAACAACCAGCAAGCGAGGAAATCACATTTTAGCGAGCTGGACGAAAAACATAATGAACACTGATAATCAAAAAATGATCAAACAAAAACTTAGCTTGTCTTGGAGAGACTGGGAGCAAGGTAGACACAAGGAATCTGAAGAGCACTGAATACATTGATAGCAGGCAAGGAACTGAGTCTCCAGGTGAGCTAAATAGGAAACCAACCAAGGATAACGAACCAGCTGATGCAGCCAACCTGCAGAAAGACAACACTACACAGTACCACTTGTGACCACTAGAGGGAGCCCAAAAATAGAATTCACAACAGTACCTCCCCCTTGAGGAGGGGTCACCGAACCCTCATCAAGACCCCCAGGGCGATCAGGATGAGCCGCGTGGAAGGCACGAACCAAATCGGCCGCATGAACATCAGAGGCGACAACCCAGGAATTATCCTCCTGACCATAGCCCTTCCACTTAACCAAATACTGAAGCCTCCATCTAGAGATACGAGAATCCAAAATCTTCTCCACCACGTACTCCAATTCGCCCTCGACCAGCACCGGAGCAGGAGGCTCAACAGAAGGAACCACAGGTACCACATACCTCCGCAACAAAGACCTATGGAGCACATTATGAATGGCAAACGATGCTGGGAGATCCAAACGAAAAGACACCGGGTTAAGGATTTCCAAGATCTTATAAGGACCGATGAAGCGAGGCTTGAATTTAGGAGAGGAAACCTTCATAGGAACATACCGAGAAGACAGCCACACCAAATCCCCAACACGAAGTCGGGGACCCACACCGCGGCGGCGGTTGGCAAAGCGCTGAGCCTTCTCCTGTGACAACCTCAAATTGTCCACCACATGGTTCCAAATCTGCTGCAACCTATCCACCACAGAATCCACCCCAGGACAGTCAGAAGGCTCAACCTGACCCGAGGAAAAACGAGGATGGAAACCAGAATTGCAGAAAAAAGGCAAAACCAAAGTAGCAGAACTAGCCCGATTATTAAGGGCAAACTCGGCCAATGGCAAAAAAGTCACCAAATCATCCTGATCAGCAGAAACAAAACATCTCAAATAAGTTTCCAACGTCTGATTAGTTCGCTCGGTTTGGCCATTAGTCTGAGGATGGAAGGCCGACGAAAAAGACAAATCAATGCCCATCTTAGCACAAAAAGTCCGCCAAAACCTGGACACAAACTGGGATCCTCTATCAGACACAATATTCTCAGGAATGCCGTGCAAGCGAACCACATTCTGAAAAAATAGAGGAACCAAATCGGAGGAAGAAGGCAACTTAGGCAAGGGCACCAAATGGACCATCTTGGAAAAACGATCACACACCACCCAGATGACCAACATTCTCTGAGAGACTGGAAGATCCGAAATAAAATCCATGGAAATGTGCGTCCAAGGCCTTTTCGGAACAGGCAAAGGCAAAAGCAAACCGCTGGCACGAGAACAGCAAGGCTTAGCCCGAGCACAAATCCCACAAGACTGCACAAATGAACGCACATCCCGCGACAAGGAAGGCCACCAGAAGGACCTAGCCACCAAATCTCTGGTACCAAAAATCCCAGGATGACCCGCCAACACCGAAGAATGAACCTCGGAAATAACTCTGCTGGTCCATCTATCCGGGACAAACAGTCTCTCTGGTGGACAACGGTCAGGTCTATCCACCTGAAATTTCTGCAGCACTCGTCGCAAATCTGGGGAAATGGCAGACAAAATCACTCCCTCTCTGAGAATACCAGCCGGCTCAGAAACTCCCGGAGAGTCAGGCACAAAACTCCTAGAAAGTGCATCAGCCTTCACGTTCTTCGAACCAGGCAGGTATGAGACCACGAAGTTGAAACGGGAGAAAAACAATGACCAACGAGCCTGTCTAGGATTCAGGCGCTTGGCAGATTCAAGGTAAATCAGATTTTTGTGATCAGTCAAGACCACCACACGATGTTTAGCTCCCTCGAGCCAATGTCGCCACTCCTCAAATGCCCACTTCATAGCCAACAACTCCCGATTACCAACATCATAATTCCGCTCGGCAGGCGAAAACTTTCTTGAAAAGAAAGCACATGGCTTCATCACAGAGCCCTCAGAGCTTCTCTGCGACAAAACAGCCCCTGCTCCAATCTCAGAAGCATCAACCTCGACCTGGAAGGGGAGAGAGACATCTGGCTGACACAAGACTGGAGCTGAAGAAAACCGGTGCTTCAGCTCCCGAAAGGCCTCCACGGCCGCAGGAGACCAATTAGTCACATCAGAACCCTTCTTGGTCAAATCCGTCAAAGGTTTAACCACGCTAGAAAAATTAGCGATGAAACGATGGTAAAAATTAGCAAAACCCAAGAACTTCTGAAGACTCTTAACAGACGTGGGCTGAGTCCAGTCATGAATAGCCTGGACCTTGACTGGGTCCATCTCCACAGTAGAAGGAGAAAAAATAAAACCCAAAAAGGAGACCTTCTGTACTCCGAAGAGGCATTTTCAGCCCTTCACAAATAAAGCATTAGCACGCAGGACCTGAAACACCATCCTGACCTGCTTCACATGGGACTCCCAATCATCTGAAAAAACCAAAATGTCATCCAGATAAACAATCATAAATTTATCCAGATATTCTCGGAAGATGTCATGCATGAAGGACTGAAACACAGAAGGAGCATTAGAGAGTCCAAAAGGCATCACTAAGTACTCAAAATGGCCTTCGGGCGTATTAAATGCTGTTTTCCATTCATCTCCCTGCTTAATGCGCACAAGGTTATACGCACCACGGAGATCTATCTTGGTGAACCAACTGGCACCCTTAATCCGAGCAAACAAATCAGACAATAGTGGCAAAGGATACTGAAATTTGACTGTGATTTTATTCAGAAGACGATAATCTATACAAGGTCTCAAAGAACTGTCCTTCTTGGCCACAAAAAAAAAACCTGCACTAAGAGGGGAAGAGGATGGACGAATATGTCCCTTCTCCAGAGACTCCTTTATATAACTCCGCATCGCGGCATGCTCTGGTATAGACAAATTAAAAAGTCGTCCCTTAGGGAATTTACTACCAGGAATTAAATTTATAGCACAGTCACAATCCCTATGAGGAGGCAGGGCACAGGACCTGGGCTCATCAAATACATCCTGGTAGTCAGACAAAAACTCAGGGACCTCAGAAGGAGTGGAAGAAGCAATAGACACCAACGGAGTATCGCCATGAATTCCCTGACAACCCCAACTTGACACAGACATAGCTTTCCAATCTAAAACTGGATTCTGAGCTTGCAGCCATGGCAGACCCAAAACGACAACATCATGCAAATTATGCAGAACAAGAAAGCGAATCACCTCCTGATGTTCGGGAGTCATGCACATGGTCATTTGCGTCCAATACTGAGGCTTATTCTCAGCCAATGGCGTAGCATCAATTCCCCTCAGAGGAATAGGAAATTCCAAAGGCTCCAGGACAAAACCACAGCGCCTGGCAAACGACAAATCCATCAGATTCAGGGCAGCACCCGAATCAACAAAAGCCATAACCGGGTAGGACGACAAAGAACAAATCAAAGTAACAGACAAAATAAAATAAGGCTGTATAGTACCAATGGTGACAGGTTTAGATTTCTTTTTTAAACGAATCACCACAGTAAAAGCACAACCCATTTTGACGTCTATGACTTTGTCACTCAATTCTGGTCAGAGTTTGGTCACATTGCATAGACTCAGGTCTCTGTTCGGAAAATACCGCCAAAGGATGAGCAGATTTGCGCTCCCGCAAACGCCGATCAACCTGAATGGCTAAAGCCATAGAATCACTCAGACTTGCAGGGGTGGGAAACCCCACCATAACATTCTTAACGGCCTCAGAAAGACCTTCTCTGAAATTTGCAGCCAGGGCACACTCATTCTATTGAGTAAGCACCGACCATTTCCGAAAATTTTGACAATACACCTCTGCTTCATCCTGACCCTGAGAGATAGCCAGCAACACTTTTTCTGCCTGATTCTCAAGATTAGGCTCCTCATAAAGCAGTCCAAGAGCCAGAAAAAATGCATCCACATTAAGCAATGCAGGATCTCCTGGCGCCAGAGAGAAAGCCCAATCTTGAGGGTCACCGCGCAACAAGGAGATAACAATTTTAACTTGCTGAGCGGAATCACCAGAGGAACGAGGTCTCAGAGATAGAAATAACTTACAATTATTCTTAAAATTTAGAAACCTAGATCTATCTCCAGAAAACAACTCAGGAATGGGTATCTTTGGTTCTGACATAGTGCTATGAATAACAAAATCCTGAATACTTTGCACCCGTGCAGTAAGATGATCCACACTAGAAGTCAGAGTCTGAACATTCATGTCTGCAGCTGAGTTCAAAACCACCCAGAGTTCAAGGGGATGAAAGAAGCTAAACAGACTGCAGCAAAGGAAAAGCGGGAGGAAAAAAAAAAAAAGTACTCAGGTCTTCTTTTTATCCCACTTCTGCGATGCATTAAACACTTTTTGGCCTGCTATACTGTTATGATCCTTAGTGGTTGAGGATCACAAATTACTCCAGCTAAGTAACAAACATAGGACAAGCTCTAGGGAGGTGGCAAACTGGACTGACCGCAAATCTGAACCTATCCAAACACACTAGAAGTAGCCGGTGAACGTGCCTAAAAATCCTAGACGTCTCGAGCCAGCCTGAGGAACTAACTACCCCTAGAGAGAAAGAAAAGACCTCTCTTGCCTCCAGAGAAATAATCCCCAAAGATATAGAAGCCCCCAACAGATAATAACGGTGAGGTAAGAGGAAGGCACATACACAGGGGTGAAAGCAGATTCAGCAAATGAGGCCCACTAATACTAGATAGCAGAAAATAGAAAAGGGAATCTATGCGGTCAGTAAAAAACCCTTACAAAATATCCACTCTGAGATTTCAAGAACCCCCACACCAACTAATGGTGTGGGGGGAGAAACTCAGTCCCGTAGAACAACCAGCAAGCGAGGAAATCACATTTTAGCGAGCTGGACGAAAAACATAATGAACACTGATAATCAAAAAATGATCAAACAAAAACTTAGCTTGTCTTGGAGAGACTGGGAGCAAGGTAGACACAAGGAATCTGAAGAGCACTGAATACATTGATAGCAGGCAAGGAACTGAGTCTCCAGGTGAGCTAAATAGGAAACCAACCAAGGATAACGAACCAGCTGATGCAGCCAACCTGCAGAAAGACAACACTACACAGTACCGCTTGTGACCACTAGAGGGAGCCCAAAAATAGAATTCACAACAATAACCCAGTTCAGAGTTCAACAAAATAAACATTGCCTTTCTGGCATAATGGAAAACAAAAGATAGCAGAATATAGCACAGCCCATATTGTTGCAAGGACACGCCCACTCAGGAAAGACAGCATCGTTTAGTAATTAGCTTATACAGTAAACACAGCTCTGGAACTCTCGCCTCCAGGCAAACCGAACACTAAATGATCCAGAAGGCTGACTATTTACCTTGCTAACCCCACCCTGGGAAGGAGATACGGTGAACAGCCTCCCACCCACTCTTCAGTTGTTCGCAAAAAAAAACAGCTCTTAACATGGCCACTTAACCCCTCTCAGCACTTAGGGTACTGGAGTGTTTTTCCCCAGGTTCATGTTACTGAGACTAAGAACCTTAGTGATACATATCTTCACTTCAGTAATTTACTAGCAACCTTGTCACGATCAATTAAGAAAAAAGAAGCTAAAATTCCTCTTGAAAATTAATGCATTCAAAATGTGAAATTTTGCTCTGCTCTAGTCAACAATTCTTTCTATGACAGAGAGAGGAGAAAGAGGAGAGAAAAAGAGAAAGGAGAGATGGAGAGATAGAGGAGAGAGAGAACCTTTGTTTACTGCTTAGCACTGTTGCTGTGCAATGCTGGGGTCCTGGGTTCAAAATTCAACAACAACAAAATTTGTAAAAAGTTTGTATGTTCCTCCCTTGTTTGTGTGGATTTTCTCTGAGTACTCTGGTTTCCTCCGATACTGCAAAGAGATACTGAGATGCAAAGATACAGAGATAATGATATGGAAATTAGATTGTGAGCCCCAATGGGGACAGTGCCTAAAGTGTCTGTAAAGCACTGAGTAATTAGTGGTGTTCTATAAGCAAGTGAATAAAACTAAGTATATATATATATATATATATATATATATTGTATATTGAGAGGAAAGCACGCGGCAACACTCACCGAGCCTGTGATAGGAATTCAACTTTATTGAAGCATCTTTGTACCAATCTTCACGGCACGGGGGAGCAACAGAAGAAGAAATGTGAGCAGGAAAGGAACGACGGCCGTTTCACGCCAAAGTCGGCGCTTCTACGGGTTCAAGTTCAAAAACTTGAACCCGTAGAAGCGCCGACTTTGGCGTGAAACGGCCGTCGTTCCTTTCCTGTTCACATTTCTTCTTCTGTTGCTCCCCCGTGCCGTGAAGATTGGTACAAAGATGCTTCAATAAAGTTGAATTCCTATCACAGGCTCGGTGAGTGTTGCCGCGTGCTTTCCTCTCAATATACAATTCATGTGCTGTTTTCTAACGCGAGCACCTCCTGAGTACGTCAGTTCTAGTGGCCAATTACGCACCAGGTTTTCACCACAGGCTGTGCGGCTTGTTTTTTCTTCTCTCGTTGATATACATATATATATATATATATATATATATATATATATATATATATATATATATATATGTATTGTATATATATATATATATATATGTATTGTATATATATACAGCTCTGGCAAAAATTAAGAGACTACTACAAAAATTTTTAGTAAAATGTAAATTGTTCTTTTATTCTATAAACTACTGGCAAAATGTCTCAGAAGTTCCAAGCAATACATTTTTAATTTATTTTCTGAAAATGAGAAATGGTCAGAATAACAAAAAAAGCATTGCTTGCAGACCTCAAATAATGCAAAAAAACAAGTTATAATAATTTAGAAACAACAATACTCATGTTTTAACTCAGGAAGAGTTCAGAAATCAATATTTTGTGGAATAACCATGATTTTTAATCACAGCTTTCATGCGTCTTGGCATGCTTTCCACCAGTCTTTCACACTGCTTTTGGGTGACCTTATGCCACTCCTGCTACAAAAATTTAAGCAGTTCTTATTTGTTTGATGGCTTGTGACTATCCATCTTCCTCTTGATTACATTCCAGAGGTTTTCAATGGGGTTCAGGTCTGGAGATTAGACTAGCCATGACAGGGATTTGATGTGGTGGTCCTTCATCCACACCTTGATTGACCTAGCTGTGTGGCATGGTGCATTGTCCTGCTGGAAAAACCAATCCTCAGAGTTGGGGAACATTACCTGAGCAGAAGGAATCAACTGTTTTTCCAGGGTAACCTTGTATGCGGCTTGATTCATACATCCTTCGCAAAGAACAACCTGCCCAATTCCAGCCTTGCTGAAGCATCCCCAGATCATCACCAATCCACCAAATTTCACAGTGGGTGCAAGACACTGTGGCTTATATGCCTGTCCAGGTCTCCATCTAACCACCAGGTGCTGGGCAAAGCTGAAAATTAGACTCATCAGAGAAGATTACTTAACTCCAGTCCTCTATGGTCCAATCTGTTATGACCCAATGGCAGAGGGTCTCAGAAATAAATACCAAGTCTGCAAACACAAAAAACCAGCTCATAGGGCAGTGGTAACTGGGCTGACCGTATATCTAATCCTAGCACCACAAATAGCAGCAGCCGGGGAACGTGCCTACGTTGGTTCTAGACGTCTCGCGCCAGCCGGAGAACTAACTAACCCTAGATGGGAAAAGATAGACCTTTCTTGCCTCCAGAGAAAAGACCCCAAAAGTTGGATACAAGCCCCCAACAAATAATAACGGTGAGGTAAGAAGAAAAGACAAACGTAAGAATGAACTAGGTATTTAGCAAAGAGAGGCCCACTGACTAATAGCAGAATATAGTAAGATGACTTATACGGTCAGCAAAAACCCTATCAAAATTTCCACGCTGGATATTCAAGAACCCCCGAACCGTCTAACGGCCCGGGGGGAGAATACCAGCCCCCTAGAGCTTCCAGCAAAATCAGGAATCACATTTAGTACAAGCTGGACAAAAAATAAGAGCAATACAAATAACCAAAAAACAAGGAAGCAAGACTTAGCTTAATTTTGCAAGAACCCGGACCAGCAGACAGGAGCAAACAGAAAGGACTGATTACAACGATGCCAAGCACCAGACTGAGAATTCAGGAAGTTCATATAGCAACACCCCTGGACTAACGACCCAGGTGGGTGCCAAACTGAGGAAAGAAAATTCCAGAGTCATATCACTAGTGGCCACAAGAGGGAGCCAAAAAAGTCTAATTCACAACACCAATCCTTATGGTCTTTGGCAAACTTCAGCCTGGCTCTCCTTTGCTTCTCATTGATGAAAGGCTTTTTCCTAGCTTTACATGACTTGAGTCCTGCCTCTTTGAGCCTGTTATGAACTGCTCTTGCCGTGCACTTTACCCCAGCTTCCATTTGCCATTCCATTTGTTGGTCACTTGATGTCATCCTGCAGTTGCTGAGTGATATTCGAATAAGATGACTGTCATCCCGGTCAGTGGAGAGTTGTTTTCGCCCTCTGTCAGTCTGTAGCTTTGTTGTACCCAATGTCTGCTGCTTGACTTCGTTGTAATGGACTGCCGTCTTAGAAATTTTAAGGATGGAGGCAACATGACACTCACTGTGTCCCTCTGCTAGTAAAGCCAGAATTGAGCCCTTCTTTTCCTCACTCAAGACTTTTCTTTTCAACTCCTTTGGCATGGTTAAAAGTAATTTTTTTCATTCCTATTACTTTTGGGATATTACTAGCACTTGTTTTGTCATCCAGCTTGTCCTGTTGCAAGAGGATTGTGAACACCACAGCAGTGTTTTTTATACTTTCCTTTGTTAAATAAGATTTGGTTCAGGTGATCACCTAATCAGAAGCACAATAAGTAGAATGAGTAGTACTCGGGTTGGAATTCAACTGACACTGGAGTGGAATGGCTGTCATACATGTAGAGAAGCTGATTTTTATAAAACTGTGCAGTTGTCTCTTAATTTTTGCCAGGGCTATATATATATATATATATATATATATATGTATTATGTATATATATAGACACAGAATGCTAAATTGGTATGTTCATTTGTTACTCACTTCCTCTATCAAACTGCGTATTTCTAGATGAACACATACCTTTATCAAATCTGACTTGCACAGAACCCAGAAAGATTGATAAGGCCCATGCCCTGCAGTCTGTAGTTTGCACATTTAGATTCCAAGATCACTTCACTGTAGTGTCACTTTACTTCACTCATGTCTTATGAAAGATGAAATTCAGCATTTGTGAAATGATTTTATGCTTCCTCAAACAGTAAAATTCTGACAGCTGTCATGTATCATAAATCATAATTAAATAGATATGAATAGCAATACACAAAGCATTGTGTTTTCAAAACAGTCTCTTAGAAATCCGCCAAAGGAATATATTTGCGGGACAATGCTCCTAATAGATTTATTCTTCTTGAATTACAGTCTTATCAGCCATAGGTCCATTTTTTTATTTTGAAAAAGATAATGTGTGCTCATTTTTTTAAAACTAAAGATTAAATCTAAAATCCAATATAAAATGAAAAAAACAAAATAATTTCCATTATTTTATGACAACAACTATCATTTGTAGTTGAGTAGTTTTACGAAGTCAATGTTTTCAGGTGACAGTGCTAGAAAGTGACATAGCTTATTTTATCAAAACTATGAAAACCAAATTATCGTGACTATGTTGTCGCGTGTCCCGGGACCAGGGGCTCCTTCCTTGTTCATAACGCTAAGGGCTCCCTAGCTTGCACTGTTCCCCGGATTACTTCTGATGGTGAAGATGCCAGGGCCACGTACCTTGCCTTAGCTCCTGAATCCGCCCTTAGTCTGTCCCCTTCTCCCACCCAGGGAGGAGGGGAGAAGTAGAGTACCATAATACTCCAACCAGCATAACAAGGTAATATGAACAGGGATAAAGGAAAATACCAATCATACAAATAAGAAGAACGAGAAATAGCACACACCCAAAAGCAAGCAATAGTCACACATAAATCCACCAAATGCCTTTTCAAATAGCAACAACCAACCAACAACCTCCAGCCATGTAGCAAAAGCTATCTCTGACAATGAGTACTTGCCAGGGCCAAGATTGTATAGGAGATGTGAGGGGCTAACAGTGAACAGCTGTGTCTTAACACAGAAAAGCTCCCAGGAGCTTTCAACTGAGCAAATTAACCCCTGCACTGCCAAAAAAACCTGCACCATTTAATATGAAGGTGAAGTACTTCTAATTAGTGCAAGATTAGGAGAAATCATACCCTGCTGTCTTCATATTTAAACTTACATTGTGTTCCTTCAGTTGTTTCTGTTTTCTTACACCTCAAGAACGGTAAAAGTAAAAAATTATGCAAAGGAAAGTTGATGAAGTCCCTTACAAGTATATCTATTACAACTTAAATATAATCTTGATATTATTATGAAAGGAGTGTTAATGAAATCACCTTGAATTGGTGCTGTACTAGTACAAGTATATTCAAATGCAGGGTTTCTTATGTGAATTTTCAACTGAATTCACTTCAAAATCCAGATCAAAGAGTATTGGAAGGGTTTTTTGATGTGAGTTTTGATGCTATTCCACTTCAAAATCCACATGCAAACTCTTTGTGAACATATGCTATAAGAACCAGTGACCATGTTCATTGAATTTTATATACTAGATGGTGGCCCAATTCTAACGCATCGGGTATTCTAGAATATGTATGTATGTATGTACATCATGCTTAGCACAGCCACGTAGTATATAACACAGCCACATAGTATATAACACAGACAGCCATGCAGTATATAGCACAGCCACATAGTATATAGCACAGCCATGTAGTATATAACACATGCCACGTAGTATATAGCAGCCACATAGTATATCGCACAGCCCACGTAACACAGACAGCCACGTAGTATATAGCACAGCCACGTAGTATATAGCAGCTACGTAGTATATAACACAGCCCACGTAATATATAGCACACACAGCCCATGTCTTATATAGAACAGCCTACGTAATATATAGCACAGCCCATGCAGTATATAACACAGGCCACGCAGTATATAACACAGCCCATGCAGTTTATAACAGAGCCCACACAGTATATAACACTGCTCACGTAGTATATAGCACAGCCCACGTAGTATATAACACAGGCGACGTAGCATATAACACAGGTCACGCAGTATATAACACAGCCCACACAGTATATAACACAGCCCACGCAGTATATAGCAGTGTGGGCACCATATCCCTGTTAAAAAAAAAATTAAAATTAAAAATAGTTATATACTTACCGTCAAGCATCCACCAAAGCTGTCCCAATGCGCGCCATGCTGCCGCCAGCTTCCGTTCCCAGTGATGCATTGCAAAATTACCCAGATGACTTAGCGGTCTCGACTGCTAAGTCATCTGGGTAATTTCGCAATGCATTACTGGGAACGGAAGCTGGCGGCAGCATCGCGCACATCGGTGGTCGGCGGAATGTGAGAATAGCACAATTTTTTTTATTATTATTTTTAACATTATATCTTTTTACTATTGATGCTGCATAGGCAGCAGACAAACACACGGAAGTACCCCTTAGATGATTATATAGATAGATACTTTATATTTGGAAACAACAGCTATGGAAAATGACAGTAAAGCTCCTTTACTAAATAAGAATATGGGTTATGTGAGGAGCTGGCCACTTAATAAAGACTATTGGACCAATATAGCGAAGTCCATGGCGCTAAGGCAGAGGTCTCAAACTGCATTCCTCAAGGGCCACAAACAGGTCATGTTTTGAGGATTTCCTTGTACTTCACAGGTGATAATTTAATCACCTACACACATAATGACTACAGCACCTTGTGCAATGAGAAGAAAACGTTGAAAACACGCATGGTTTGCGGCCCTCGAGGAATGCAGTTTGAGACCCCTGCTCTAAGGGATGCAGACTTTTTCCAGCACTGAGCACTGGTCATGTCGATCTTATTGTTGTATTGTAGAAAAGATTTACTTGCTTGTCAGTTCAGCCTCAGGAATCAATCTTTACATTCAATGACAGAAAGCAGAGGAAGACGTATAGTATGGGCTGGATCTTATGCATACATAAGGACAGACCCAATATTGGTAATCAGGTAAGGCAATCATTCCATTACTCTTGCTAGTGACTTAGGGGCCTCAAGCCAGTCACTCAGCTCAATTCATGTGGGCGGCTTGAGGTTTTTAGGACACTAAAGAGGAAATTGAGGGGTGGTTGCTTGCTAGAGGGATATAAATGTGCTACGGTATAGAGATGAACTTGCTTGGAAAACATTCGCCAATCTCAAATTCGATGCAAACGTAACTCATTCAGATTCAAGTTCAGATTCCTGAGCATTTTCCTTCAAAGTCAGCAAAATTCAATGTGTAAATGATTGTGTTCCTACTAATGTTTTTGTTAGGATTTGGCTAGGATTTGGTAGGGCAGCACGGTGGCTCAGTGGATAGCGCTGCAGCCTTGCAGAACCCAGCGTCCTGGGTTCTAATCCCACATTGGACAACAGCTGCAAGGAGTCCGTGTTTACTTGGGTTTTCTACCACATTCCAAAGACATACTGATAGGGAATTTACAATGTGAGCCCCATCAGGGACAGTGATGATAATGTGTGCAAAACTGTAAAGTGCTGCGGAATATGTTAGCGCTATATAAAAATAAAGATTATTATTAGGATAGAGTTGCTATATGATGTGTTTGATGAGGGGAGAGTATGGGGAGAGGTCAGAGAAGCTGCAGACTGTTATTTATTTATTGTTTTACTTTAATGTGTGGTGATTCCGGCAGCTAATCAGGGCACATAAACCATTTGCAATGTCCAGACACAAGGCTTCTGTTATTGGCTGCCGAAGTCACATGTTCCTCTCCATATAAAAAGCGGACATGTTGTTTTTTGCTCAATTTTGTCAGAGTAACAGCACAGAGAGACTGCTTCTACTGTTGCAAGTAGTCACATAGTTATATAGGTGGTTTATTGTCAGTTAGTCAAGCTATATAGAACCCTGTGTGAAATCAACCTTCCAGCATCTAACTCATTTGTGCTAATAGTATGGTGCAGTAAGAAGGCAACATTTCATAATCAAAATCATTTTGGCTAAAACTGTGCTGGGCTGGCATCTGGCCACATTTTATGATCAAAATTGATTTGGGATAATATTGTAGTGCAGCCACAAGTCCACATTTCATAATCAAAATCGTTTGGGCCAATAATGTAGTTCAGACACCAGTCCATATTTCATTATCAAAAGTGTTTGGGCTCATTCTCTGATGCAGGCACCAGGTCACATTTGATCATCAAAATCATTTGGGCTAATACTGTGATGCAGGCACTAGGCCACAATTCGTAATCAAAATCATTTGGGCTTATAATGTGGTGCAAGCACTAGTCCACAATTCATAATCAAAATCATTTAGGCTCATAATGTGGTACAGGTAACAGTCCACATTTGATATTCAAAATCATTGTGGCTAATACTGTGGTGCAGGCACCAGGCCATATTACATAATCAAAATCATTTGGGCTAATACTGTGGTGCAGGCACGAGTCCACATTTCATAATCAAAAAGTTAGGGCCAATACTGTGGTGAAGGCACCAGTTCACAATTCATAATCAAAATTATTTGGGCTAATGCGGTGGTGCAGGCGCCAGTACACATTTTATATTCAAAATCATTGGGGCTAATACTGTGGTGCAGGCACCAGGCCTCATTTCATAATGAAAATTGTTTGGGCTAATACTGTGGTGCAGGCAACAATCCACAATTCATAATCAAAATCGTTTGGGCTAATAATGTGGTGCAGACACCAGCACAAATTTCATAATCAAAATTGTTTGTGCTAATACTCTGGTGCACGCATCAGTCCACTTTAAATAATGAAAATCATGTTGGTTAATACTCTGGTACAGGCAGCAGTCCACATTCCAAAATCAAAATTGTTTGGGCTTGTACTGTGATGCAGGCACCGGTCCATATTTCATAATCAAAATAGTTTGGGCTAATACTGTGGTGCAGGCACCAGTCCACATTTCATAATATAAATCTTTTGTGCTAATACTGTGGTGTATGCACCAGTCCACATTTCATAATCACAGTGTGATTATCACCCGGTCCTCCAACACCGCTGAGATGAGGGCGGAGCTTCCTGCTTCCGGGGCCACTGTACCCCTGCACCCTATGTGCTGCTGTAGCCTGTGTCACACAGGGTACAGCAGCACATGGGGCACAGGGTACAGTAGTGTAGGGGGCAGAGGGTCCACTACTGTAGGGGGCACAAGGCACAGTAGTGTAGGGGGCACAGGGTACATTAGTTTGGGGAGCACAGCAGCACATGGGGCACAGCCTGTGCCTCATGTGCTGCTGTGTCTCCTACACTACTGTACCCTGTGCCCCATACACTAATGTACCCTGTGCCCCATTTGCTGCTGTACCCTGTGCCGCACAGGGTACAGCAGCACATGGGGCACAGGGTACATTGGTGTGGGAGTCACAGGGTACAGTAGTGTAGGGGGCACAGCAGCACATGGGGCACAGGGTACAGTGGTGTAGGAGGCACAGCAGCACATGATGTACAGGGTACAGTAGTGTAGGGGGCACAGCAGCACATGTGGCACAGGGTACAATATTGTAGGGGGAACAGGGTACAGTAGTATGGGGCACAGCAGCACATGCGCCACAGGGTACAGTAGTGTAGGGGGCAAAGCAGAACATGGGGCACAGGGTACAGTAGTGTAGGGGGCACAGGGTACAGTAGTGTAGGGGCACAGCAGAACATGGGGCACAGTGTACAGTAGTGTAGGGGGCACAGCAGAACATGGGGCACAGGTTACAGTAGTGTAGGGGGCACAGCTGTACATGGTGCACAGGGTATGGTAGTGTAGGGGGCACAGAAGCAGAGTACAGTAGGGTAGTGGGCACAGGGTACAGTAGTGTAGCGGGCACATGGGCACAGTAGTGTAGGGGGCATAGCAACACATGGGGCACAGGGTACAGGGTACAGTATTGTAGGGGGCACAGTAGCACAAGATACAGTAGCATAGGGGCCACAGCAGCACTTGCCCCCTGGTCACTACACAGATCAGAGAAGGGCGCTCAATACTCATTGTGCCGCCTCCGCCATTTTTCTCTTCCTCCTCCACCCACTCTTCTCGTTACATCAGTCCTCCGAGAAGCAGAGAGCACTGCCCCTGGTACAGCCACTCTTTCCCTGCAGCCACCAACAAGAGGCACCCGGTCCTCCAACACCGCTGAGATGAGGGCGGAGCTTCCTGCTTCCGGGGCCACTGTACCCCTGCAGCCACCAATGAGAGGTGCCAGGTCCTCCAGCACCACTGAGATGAGGGCAGAGCGTCCTTCTTCCGGGGCTGCTCTATCCCTGCAGCCACAAACAAGAGGAGCCCGGTCATCCAGCACCACAGATGAGGGCAGAGCATCCTGCTTCCGTGGGAAAAAAAGGTATTAAAAAAAACCCCCAACCTTGCTCAGGTGCCGCTGCCGCCCCCGCATCCTGGCGCCCTAGGCACGTGCCCTCAAGTGCCTAGTGGCAAATACGGCCCTGCACGTACCAACAATCCAGCTGGGTTAGAGTCATGGCACAGCCTGAAGTGCCTGGGAATTGTTTTGAGGACTGAAGTATCAATGACTTCCCTAGCTGCCACAATGTCTCTCACGTGTTCCCTTGTCCTGATGCGAAGTTCCCGGGATGTTAGGCCCACATAAATTAGATTACATGGGCACGTAGCATAATATACATCATATCTGGTGCTGCACGAAATATATGGTAGAATCCAGATGGAGACAGAATTTGGAGTCTCCGCATTTCAAAAAATAATTGTCAGACACCACTAAAGTGACATCAATTTCCACAGCGTATAAACAGTATAATGGGCCTCTGACACACCTTCTACTACAGACAACCCACCAGATAGAGACCCAAATTGGAGTCTCCATATTTCAAAACATAATTGTTAGACACCAATAAAGTGGCATCAATTTCCAAATTTCCAGAGTAGAAACAGTATAATAGGCTTTTGACACACCTTACAAGACAGGCAACCCACCAGATGGAGACCCAACTTGAAGTCTCCACTAGGGTTGAGCGACCTTTACTTTTATAGGATCGGGTCGGGTTTCACGAAACCCGACTTTTTCAAAAGTCGGGTCGAGTGAAATCGGCCGATCCTATAAAAAAGTCGGGGTCGGGGTCGGCCGAAACTCGAAACCCAATGCAGTGCATTGGGTTTCCAATGGTTCCCAGGGTCTGAAGGAGCGGAAACTCTCCTTCAGGCCCTGGGATCCATATTTAAGTGTAAAATAAAGAATTAAAATAAAAATATCGCTATACTTACCATCTGACGGGCCCTGGTACTAACCGGGAACCTTCCTTCCTTAGAATCAGCCTTCCAGGACCTCGCGGTGACGTCACGGTGACGAAGCAGGGCATGTCCGAGGGTGAGTATATACCTAATAGGAATATACTCACCCTTGGCTTCGTTCCGGCAGCCTTCCTTCCTAAGAATCAGCCCTTCCAGGACCTTCGGTGACGTCACGGTGACGTCGCGGCTTGTGATTGGTCGCGCGAGCGGTCACATGGGAGGCCGCGCGACCAATCACAAGCTGCGACGTCACCGTGACGTCACCGCGAGGTCCTGGAAGGCTGATTCTAAGGAAGGAAGGTTCCCGGTTAGTACCAGGGCCCGTCAGATGGTAAGTATAGCGATATTTTTTATTTTAATTCTTTATTTTACACTTAAATCTGAATTCCGATACCAATTCCCGATATCTTAAACATATCGGGAATCGGTATCGGAATTCCGATTCCAGATTCAGAAGATCGCCAACTTCATGGCCGACCCCACACAGGGGTCGGGTCGGGTTTCATGAAACCCGACTTTGCCAAAAGTCGGCGACTTCTGAAAATTGCCGACCCGTTTCGCTCAACCCTAGTCTCCACATTTGAAAAAATTGTTTGTAACATCAGCAGCAGTAGTAACATCAGGCACACAAGACACCACAAAGATGGCACAGACTGCAATAATGCAGGATCAATGCATGACACTAAAAATGACACCATCGCCTAGTCTGCCCAGTCTGCGACCGGGTTGCAAATTCATTGGAGATCCTTGACTTCATTTTGATGAAAGTTAGCTGGTGTACACTTTCAGGCAACAACTTATCCATCAAGACAGCACCAGCAGCGCTAAAGATACGTTCTGAGAAGCGGAAGCAAAACGTGCATTGGAGTGGTGTTTGCAGGGGCAGTGGCGTCTTCACACTGGTTGGTATGGTGGTTTTCTTGTGTACACCAATTATTGATTTTCCTAAAGCACTGGCTATTGTTATTATTCTTTCATTGGTGTTGTATTAATTGTTTTTTGCACATTTGATGCTTTGTTAATGAAGTTCACTTTATATATATATGCACCTATTTTTTATCTGCACATTAATTTTGCTCATGAAATGTTTTTAATTATAATATTTATATGCACGTGCACTTTGGTAAATCAATAATTAATTTTATTAGATCGTGAAAAATTTATAGACACAGTTTTTTAGTATATTTGCACATTATTTCTTATCTTATCACATGTGTTTTTATAAAAAGGCAATTCCTGTTTAGTTTAATTTTTGGTGTACAGATCACCACTATTTATTTGATATTCAATTAATTATTATTCTACTGATCACTAGTGTTGAGTAGTGTTGAGCATTCCGATACCGCAAGTATCGGGTATCGGCCGATACTTGTGGGTATCGGAATTCCGATACCGAGATCCGATACTTTTGTGGTATCGGGTATCGGTATCGAAACAACATTAATGTGTAAAATTAAGAATTCAAATAAAAAATATTGCTATACTCACCTCTCCGACGCAGCCTGGACCTCACCGAGGGAACCGGCAGCGTTCTTTGCTTAAAATGCGCGCTTTTCCTTCCTTCCGTGACGTCACGGCTTGTGATTGGTCGCGTGCCGCCCATGTGGCCGCGACGCGACCAATCACAGCAAGCCGTGACGTAATTTTCAGGTCCTCAATGCCTAATTCTAGGCATTCAGGAATTTAAAATTACGTTCCGGCTTGTGATTGGTCGCGTCGCGGTCACATGGGCGACGCGACCAATCACAAGCCGTGACGTCACGGGAGGCAGGAGACGCGCGCATTTTTAAAATTACATCACGGCTTGTGATTGGTTGCGTGCCGCCCATGTGACCGCGACGCGACCAATCACAGCAAGCCGTGACGTAATTTCAGGTCCTCAATGCAGAAATAGGCATCAGGACCTGAAATTACGTCACGGCTTGCTGTGATTGGTCGCGTCGCGGTCACATGGGCGGCACGCAACCAATCACAAGCCGTGACGTAATTTTAAAAATGCGCGCGTCTCCTGCCTCCCGTGACGTCACGGCTTGTGATTGGTCGCGTCGCCCATGTGACCGCGACGCGACCAATCACAAGCCGGAACGTAATTTTAAATTCCTGAATGCCTAGAATTAGGCATTGAGGACCTGAAAATTACGTCACGGCTTGCTGTGATTGGTCGCGTCGCGGCCACATGGGCGGCACGCGACCAATCACATGCCGTGACGTCACGGAAGGAAGGAAAAGCGCGCATTTTAAGCAAAGAACGCTGCCGGTTCCCTCGGTGAGGTCCAGGCTGCGTCGGAGAGGTGAGTATAGCAATATTTTTTATTTTAATTCTTTATTTTACACATTAATATGGATCCCAGGGCCTGAAGGAGAGTTTCCTCTCCTTCAGACCCTGGGAACCATCAGGGATACCGTCCAATACTTGAGTCCCATTGACTTGTATTGGTATCGGGTATCGGTATCGGATTAGATCCGATACTTTGCCGGTATCGGCCGATACTTTCCGATACCGATACTTTCAAGTATCGGACGGTATCGCTCAACACTAGTGTTGAGCATTCCGATACCGCAAGTATTGGGTATCGGCCGATATTCGCGGTATCGGAATCCCGATACCAAGTTCCAATACTTTCAGTGTATCGGAAACTGGATTTGGAAATTCCCATCATGCAAACTCCCGTTTTTTTATGAATCAGCCAAAGAGGAATGATTTGAAGTGTGGGCACATCCTGTTCTGCATGGTGGGCACGTAACTACTGGCATGGCTGTGACTGGCTGCTGAAATGATGTCACGACGCCCTTTAAAAGTCGCCGCCGCCATTTTGTGCTCACTCTGCTGTGAATTTAGTCAGGGACAGGATGCTGTGTTCTGACTGAGGGCCAGTTTAGAGATTGCGATTTGCTTCTTTGTGCTTAATTAAGGCTAAATCAGCAACCGCTGTGTGTTCACCTTGCTTTTGCCTTGCAGCGCTGTTCACAACTGTCTGCAAGGTCTGTGTGTGAGTGCAGCTCACTCTACTGTCTGTCCATAGCCACAGCCGGTTTTGGTCAGCTCAGGGTGCTTCACTGCCTCATACTGCTAAATCCTTTTTTTTTTTTTTTTGGAATTAGTGCAGCCTGCTGCACATTTTTTCAAATATATCCTATATTAGTGGCTTTCCATCTGTATCCTGCTAGATTGTGGAAAATCACTATATAGGATTAGATAGAGTAGCTTTGTTTGGCCTTGCAGCGCCGTTCGCGGCTGTCTGCACGGTCTGTGTGAGTGCAGCCCACTCTGCAGTCTGTCCGCAGCCACAGCCAGTTGTGTTCAGCTCAGTGCGTCACTGCCTCATACTGCTAAATCCTTTTTTTTTTTTTTTTTTTTGCAATTAGTGCAGCCAGCTGCACCTTTTTTCAATAATATCCTATTAGTGTCTTTCCATACGTATCCCGCTAGATTGTGGAAAAACACTATATAGGATTAGATAGAGGAGCTTTGTTTGGCCTTGCAGCACCGTTCGCGGCTGTCTGCATGGTCTGTGTGAGTGCAGCTCACTCTGCAGTCTGTCCGCAGCCACAGCCGGTTGTGTTCAGCTCAGAGTACTTCACTGCCTCATACTGCTAAATCCTTTTTTTTTTTTTTTGCAATTAGTGCAGCCAGCTGCACCTTTTTTCAGTAATATCCTATTAGTGTCTTTCCATACGTATCCCACTAGATTGTGGAAAAACACTATATAGGATTAGATAGAGGAGCTTTGCTTGGCCTTGCAGCACCGTTCAAGGCTGTCTGCACGGTCTGTGTGTGAGTACTGCACTCACTTTGTAGTGTCTGTTCTGCGAAACAAACCCAAAGTTCATCAAACACTCCACTTTACTGTTGTGTAGGCCACATAAGCTTATAATAAAGTCTAGTCCACACTCCATAAAATAAGTGTTTCTTATACCTGTTAGCAGCTGTTCAGGAATAAGCACACTAAGCCGAACTTTTCTGCCTATCTTTATCACTCAGTCTATCACGATGAAGAAAGCAGGGAGTAAGGCACGTGGGCATGGGCATGGAGCAGGGAGAGGACATGGCGATTCTGCGCCAGCTGCGGGCACCGGTGACTCATCATCCCCCAGTTTCAGCAGGGAGCAGACCTTCATGCGCAGCTTTGTCAGAGCTCGCCGTACCCCGCTGCTGCGGGACGAACAAATTGAAGCCGTTGTCGGATGGATGGCAGCTAACGCATCGACTTCAATTAGTGCCACATCCTCTCAGGCACAGAGCACTGAAGAGCAACCATCTGTCTCTTCACCACCTGCCAAATTGCCCAGGCAGTCAGAGAGCCCAGGACAGGAGCCATCTCTACTTCTGTTCTCTGAATCTCTTGGCTTGGAAACAGGGGGCCAGCCAAGCAGCATTAGAGAATCAGAAGAAGAGGCTGTATGCAGTGATGCCCAACAGCTTTGTCTCTCTGAATCAGAAGAGGTGGGTGGGACACTGCCTCCGGTTACAACTTCTCAGTACGCATCAGATGATGAGACTCAGGTGCCAGTTTCTGGTGTGTACTGTGCTGCCGAGACTACCCAGGCGAAGCAGTTGGTTGAGGGTAGCATAGATGATGAGGTCCTCGACCCATCATGGCATGAGAAACAGGAAGGTGGTGGGAGCAGCTCTGAGGAAGAGATTCCCCGAACGGCTGGGAGAGGGAGGGGGAAGACTGCGGCACCTGGAGCCTCCACTTCGGCACCCATTAGGAGCATGCCTCTTCCAAAAGCCAAAGCGGGCGCTCCCAAGAGTTGCAGTGCCTAGTCCTTTTTTGACACAGTTGCAGATGACATTTGTTTTGTCAAATGGAAGCTGTGTAGTCAGAGGTAGAAATGTCAGCAACCTCAATACCTCAAACATGCGGAAACATGTGCGGACCAAGCACGCGGTGGAGTTACAAAAACACACTGAAGACCTAGGCCAACCTACAGCGGCACCTACCACCTCTTCAGCTAGTGTTGTTGCCTCTTCCTCCAGCTCACACACTGCTGGTTCGGCTTCCTCACAGGATCGCCATGGAAGAACTTCTGGCACTGTTGTCCAGAGACCCAGTGTAATTCCACCCACAGCACCACGTTCCCAGTCATCCTCACACTCCCTGCCCAGTCTACAGCCATCAGTAGCACAGGTATGGGAGAAAAGGTGGCATTCTCGGCAAACCACCCACGAGCACAGGCTCTGAATGCAGGCATTGCCAAACTTCTGTCACTGGAAATGCTCTCATTCAGGCTGGTAGAGACTGACAGCTTCCGTAACTTGATGGCATTGGCAGTCCCACAATACAATGTGCCCAGCCACTTTTATTTCAGCAGGCAAGCCGTCCCTGCCCTGCAAAAGCATGTGGAGGCAAACATCAAACATGCGCTACTAAACGCCGTTAGTAGCAAGGTCCACCTCACCACCGATGCGTGGACCAGTCACCATGGAAAGGGATGATACCTTTCCCTCACTGCCCATTGGGTCAATGTTGTGGAGTCGGGTACAGACATGGCGAGTGGCGCTGTACATGTACTGCCAACGCCAAGGATTGCAGGAATCCAGTCTGTGCACATAGACTCCGCCTCATACTCCAGTTCCTCAGAATCATCGCTGCAGGAGCCATCACAGTCTACCTACACCTTGACCCGTGAACGCTTACCTGTTACAACCAATATGAGCACAGCTGTGGCCAAATGTCAACAGGCCGTACTTAAATTAATTTCTTTGGGGAATCGAAGCCACACAGCGCAGGAGCTCTGGAATGCCATCAAGCAGGAGAGCGACAAGTGGTTTGCACCAGCGAATCTCCAGACAGGCATGGTAGTGTGTGACAATGGCCGAAATCTGGTGGCAGCTCTGGCCCTTGGCAACCTCACTCACATCCCATGTCTGGCACATGTGCTCAATTTGGTTATGCAGAGTTTTCTGAGGGACTATCTGGATCTTGATGCACTGCTGCACAAGGTCCGCCTTGAGTGTGCTCACTTGCGGCGTTCCAGCATGGCCAGATTGCGCATTGCAAGTCTGCAGCACCGATTCTGTCTTCCGGAACATCGCATCATATGTGACCTCCCCACCAGGTGGAATTCCACATTACATATGTTGGAGCGGTTGTGTGAGCAGCAGCCAGCAGTAATGGAGTACCAGCTGCATCAGGTGCAAAAAAGTCACAGTGCGCGCCGTTCAGACTTCACAACCACTGAGTGGGCCACTATGAAGGACATCTGCCAGGTTTTGCGGGCCTTTGATGAATCCACGTGGATGGCGAGTGCAGATGATGCACTAGTCAGCATGACTGTCCCCCTTATCTGCCTGCTTGAAAGAACCCTGCAAGCGCTAAGGGATGAGGTGGTGGAAGAGGTTGAGGATGAGGAGTCAGAAATGCCATCGGCTTCTGGACAGTCTGCGCAACGTGGTTCCTCACAAAGGAATAGGCAGGGGACCTTTTGTGAGGAGGATGAGGAGGAGTCAATGGAGGAAGAAGACATCTTTCCAGAGGAGGGAGTTACACAACTCTCCAGTAGTCAGTATGTAGAGCAAGGGTGGGGTGATGCAGAGTAGGCAGACATCACGCCTTAAGCAGGGGGCAGCGTTTCTTGGCCAGTTGGCAGTCTGCAGCACATGGTTGAGTTCATGCTGCAGTGCCTGAGAAATGACCGCCGCATCGCCCACATTCTTACCACGGCTGATTATTGGGTGTACACCCTCCTCGACCCGCGCTACAGGGACAATTTGCAAACCCTCATACCACCGTTGCAGCGGGAGCGTAAAATGCGGCTGTACCAAGACACACTGGTGCAGTCCATCATCTTCTCCAGTCCAATCGAGAGAAGTGCTGTGCCTGCTACTGCTAGTGCTTTACAAAGCAGCTCTGTGCGTAGAGACAGTGGAGGAATCTCTGCACAAAGAGGTAGCAGAAGCAGTGGCCCAGCATAAGCCAAGACCAGTCTGATCCAACAGTGGCAAAGTTTTGTGTGCCTGCCACAAATGTCTACACCATCACTGACGGTGACGGATCCAGTCAGCAGGAGGCCACGTTTCCGTCAGATGGTGACAGACTACATGTCTTGCACTCTCAGCGTACTCCCAGATGGCTCTTCCCCATTCAAGTTTTGGGTCTCTAAGCTGGATTCATGGCCAGAGCTTAGCCAGTATGTATTGGAGGTGCTGGCTTGCCCTGCTGCCAGTGTATTATCGGAACGCGTCTTTAGTGCTGCAGGTGGTATACTAACAGACCGTCACATGTGACTATCAACCGATAACTATGACCGGCTTACTTTTTTGAAAATGAACAAGGCCTGAATCTTACAGGAATTTGCCACTCCTCTTACCGATTAAATAATTGGTTGCCAACAGTATCGAGGTCTCCAGCTGTGTTCATGTTTCAACCACTTGAACTTTAATCCCTGGGCTCCAACACCGCCAGTTGCAGCCCGGAAGTGCCGGCTGCACAGACAACACATGATCCCCTGCTGTGTATCCGGCAACGTGTCCAGCGAACGCCACACTGGCACTACAACAGCAATTAAAGGGAACTTGTCCCCCCCAGGCATCTGTAACTGAAAGAGCCACCTTGTGTAGCACAAATGCTGCACAAGGAGCAGGTGGCTCCTTTAGTTCTGCTTCTTGCACATGCTGCACTTAACACTTATAAAATATGTGTCCCCTCATACCGTGAAACCGTCCCGTAGGTGGGACTTTCCTTTGCTATGAGAATGTAGCACAGCCGGCATTCATACCCCCATGGTGCCGAGCGCCTCCTCCTCAGCGTTGTTTGCATCTGTCCCGGAGCCTGAGCTGGTATGTTTAACCTTGGGCATGCACAGTTAGCACAGCCCATCTTCTGACATCATTTGATGTCATGCTGCCTGTGCCTGTGCAGGCACGCTGCCAGAGGTCACGCCCCACAGTGTCTTCTGATTTTGTCACACTGTGGGGCTGGGATTCCTGGGCATGCACAGTGCATATCTTCGCCTCTCCCTCTTCTCCCTCTGCCTTCTACAGACAGTGTGGCGTCAGCTGATCCCAATTCACATGCCACGGCTGTGACGCCGCACACTCTGAAGAAGGCGGATGGAGAGTAGTGAGAGGCGAAGATATGCACTGCGCATGCCCAGGAATCCCAGCCCTGCAGTGGGACTAAATCAGAAGACACTGCGAGGCGGTTTCTCGGGCGGTGCGGCCGCACATGCACAGTTACTATGACACCAAATGATATTAGAAGACGGGCAGTGCTAACTGCGCATGGCCAAGGTTTAACATAACAGCGCGAGCTCCGTGACAGATTCAAGCAATGCCAATGAGGCGGCGCCCGGCGTCATGGGGGTGTGAATGCCGGCTGTGCTGCATCTCATCACGACGGAAAGTAACACCTGTGGGACGGTATCACGGTATCAGGGGACACATTTTGTAAGTGTTTAGTTCACCATGTGCAAGGAGCATAATCAAAAGAACCACCTTGTCCTTGTGCACCATTAGTACTGCACAAGTTGGCTCTTTCAGTTGCTAACGCATGGGGGGGTTAAAGGTTCACTTTCAACTTGATCCAATAAGGCCTCGGCCTACACTCAGCTCCTCCGGCTGTCCCTGAGCTCTAACACCGCTAGTTAGTGCCTGGAAGTGCTGGCTGCACAGTTAACACTTGCTGCCGTGTTATTAGGTTTTGCCAGATACACAGCTGGGAATCAGCTGACGTTACTGAAACCCATCTGCTCCTCCTGCTGTCCCTGGGCTCTAACACCGTCAGTTGGTGCCTGGAAGTGCTGTCCGCACAGTCAACAGTCGCTACTCTGTTATTGGGGTTCAGTAACATCAGCTGTTCCCAGCTGTGTATCTGGCAAAACCTATCTGCTCCTCCTGCTGTCCCTGGGCTCTAACACCGTCAGTTGGTGCCTGGAAGTGCTGTCCGCACAGTCAACAGTCGCTCCTCTGTTATTGGGGTTCAGTAACATCAGCTGTTCCCCAGCTGTGTGTGCGGCAATACCTCAAATCTGCTCCTCCTGCTTTCCCTGGGCTCTAACACCGCTAGTTGGTGCCTGGAAGTGCTGGCTGCACAGTTAACACTTGCTGCCGTGTTATTGGGTTTCAGTAACGTCAGCTGATTCCCAGCTGTGTATCTGGCAAAACCTATCTGCTCCTCCTGCTGTCCCTGGGCTCTAACACCGTCAGTTGGTGCCTGGAAGTGCTGTCCGCACAGTCAACAGTCGCTCCTCTGTTATTGGGGTTCAGTAACGTCAGCTGTTCCCCAGCTGTGTGCAGCAATACCTCAAATCTGCTCCTCCTGCTGTCCTTGGGCTCTAACACCGCTAGTTGGTGCCTGGAAGTGCTGGCTGCACAGTTAACACTTGCTGCCGTGTTATTAGGTTTTGCCAGATACACAGCTGGGAATCAGCTGACGTTACTGAAACCCATCTGCTCCTCCTGCTGTCCCTGGGCTCTAACACCATCAGTTGGTGCCTGGAAGTGCTGTCCGCACAGTCAACAGTCGCTACTCTGTTATTGGGGTTCAGTAACATCAGCTGTTCCCCTGCTGTGTAGCTGGCAACATGTCCAGCAAAAGCCACGCTGGCACACTAACAGACATTCAAATGCCTCCAGTGCAGGCTTCGGCCTACACACTGCTCCTCCTGCTGTCCCTTGGCTCCAACACCGCTGGTTGCTGCCAGGAAGTGCTGTTTGCACAGAGCCAAACACCTCGCCAATGTGTTAGTGAGGTTCAGTAATGCCTGCTGCTCCCCTGCTGTGTATCCGGCAACGTATCATGCGACCGCCACGCTGGCACACAAACAGACATTTAAATGCCTCCAGTGCACGCTTCAGCCTACACTCTGCTCCTCCTGCTGTCCCTGGGCTCCAACACCGCTGGTTGCTGCCCGGAAGTGCTGTTTGCACGGAGCCAAACACCTGGCCAATGTGTTAGTAGGGTTCAGTAACGCCTGCTGCTCCCCTGCTGTGTATCCGGCAACGTGTCATGCGACCGCCACACTGGCACACTAACAGACATTCAAATGCCTCCAGTGCAGGCTTCGGCCTACACTCTGCTTCTCCTGCTGTCCCTGGGCTCCAACACCGCTGGTTGCTGCCCGGTAGTGCTGTTTGCACAGAGCCACACACCTCACCAATGTGTTAGTGGGGTTCAGTAAGGCCTGCTGCTCCCCTGCTGTGTATCCGGCAACGTGTCATGCGACCGCCATGCTGGCACACTAACAGACATTCAAATGCCTCCAGTGCAGGCTTCGGCCTACACTCTGCTCCTCCTGCTGTCCCTGGGCTCCAACACCGCTGGTTGCTGCCCGGAAGTGCTGTTTGCACAGAGCCAAACACCTCGCCAATGTGTTAGTGGGGTTCAGTAACGCCTGCTGCTCCCCTGCTGTGTATCCAGCAACGTGTCATGCGACCGCCACGGTGGCACACTAACAGACATTCAAATGCCTCCAGTGCAGGCTTCGGCCTACACTCTGCTCCTCCTGCTGTCCCTGGGCACCAACACCGCTGGTTGCTGCCTGGAAGTGCTGTTTGCACAGAGCCAAACACCTTGCCAATGTGTTGATGGGGTTCAGTAATGCCTGCTGCTCCCCTGCTGTGTATCCGGCAACGTGTCATGCGACCGCCACGCTGGCACAACTACTGAAATTTAAGGGAACCTGCCCCCCCCCCAGGCATTTGTTACTGAAAGAGCCACCTTGTGCAGCAGTAATGCTGCACAAGGAAAAGGTGCCTCTTTTTGTTGTGCTCCTTGCACACGCTGAACCTAACACTTATGAAATGTGTCCCCTCACACCGTTAAACCGTCCCCTAGGTGGTACTTTCCTTTGTAATGTGACGCAGCACAGCCGTCATTCCTACCCCCTTGGTGCCGAGCGCCGCCTCCTCAGCGTTGTTTGATTCTGTCACGGAGCCTGCGCTGTTATGTTATCCCTTGGCCAGGCGCACTTAGCGCTGCCCGTCTTCTGACATCATTTAGTGTCAGGCTGGCTGCGCCTGTGCGGCCGCGCTGCCCGAGATCATGCCTCTCAGTGTCGTCTAATGTAATCCAACTGCGGGCCTGGGATCCATGGGCATGCGCAGTGCATATCCTCGCCTCTCACTCCCCTCCCTCTGGCTTCTTCAGACTGTGCGGCGTCAGTTGATCCGCAATAGCATGCCACGGCCGTGAAGCGCGATCTGCGCTATTCTCAGCTTTCTCGCTGGCGGCGGCCATCTTCCTGAGGCCGTGCGTGCACAGATGGAGCGCTCTGCTGCCTGGTGCTTCAGGAAAATGGCCGCGGGATGCCGCATGTGCGCAGATGGGGATCGCGGCGGCCATTTTCCTGAAGCCGAGTTCGCATCTCGAAAAAGCGGAGAATAGCGCAGATCGCGCTCTTTTTCTTCAGCTGCGCAGTGCATTCCCCTGTTGGGCATGCACAAACCACTACGCCACCAACGGAAAGATAAGCAAGATCTGGGGGAGAAAAAACGATTTCACCACGCCCATTTGACCAGACCACCTTGATTGATTCAGCAGCATAGGTGGGGAATCAGGGTACACAAAATATACTATTGTCCAGCACAGCTCAGGCCCTATTTAGTGGTATTTTTATCTCATACTGAAAAAACGGGGTGACAGGTTCCCTTTAAAGCTAATAATAAAGGAATAAAAAATAAATTATATATATATATATATATATATATATATATATATATATATATATATAAAATAAAATGATTACTATGTATGTGCAGGGCAGGGCATGTCCAACTGATTGGTGATCAGTAGTGTTGAGCGATACCTTCCGATATTTGAAAGTATCGGTATCGGATTGGATCGGCCGATATCGGCAAAATATCGGATCTCGCCGATATGGATACCCGATACCAATACAAGTCAATGGGAGCAAAATATCAGAATTAAAATAAACCCTTTATTTCCTTGTAGGTTCATTCTACATGAAGGAAAACAACTAAGAATAATGTAGGATGTATTGTGGGAGGTGGCGGAGACATTAAAGGCATATAGGTTTAGCCCAATCAAATAGAATAGCAGGAATTTTAATTTTTTTTTTAAGACGTTCGGAGTTACAAAGATATTGACTATGTTAAGATTTTTTTTATTTTGGCAGATATTGATGTTTCGCTACTTCAATGCCCTTCTCCCACACTTTCTTCTTCATCATCCTCAGCAGCAGCATCTTTGACATCAACTTCTTCTTCACCTTATTCATCTTCTTCTTCATCTTCTACCTATTTTTTTTTGTTTGTTACATTCTTCATATTCTTTTTATTAAACTGTTATTCTTCTTCATATTCTACTTCTTCATCATATTCTTATTTGTGACAGGCATTCCTGTAGTTGTTATCTATAAAAGTTTGAAGATTACACCTTCCGTTCTGCCTGTCACAAAAGAGTTACAACAGGATTTGTCCGCGTTCAGTTTGGCCTGCAGCAGCAGGCTTTATCCAGGGGCACCACGAGGAGGAACGGACTCACCCCCCATACACTGCTTAGTCTTCTTCTGCTTATAATTTAGATAATATCTTTTGCTCAGATTTTTAGTCTCATGCTTAATGTTCTTCTGCTCTTTGTTCTGCAGCTTCTTGTTCTTCTGCTTCTCGGTCTTCCGGGTCATCGTCTCGAGGGTCATCGTCTCCAGGGTCGTCGTCGTCATCGGGGTGGTCTTCAGGGTTGTCGTCTCAGGGGTTGTCATCTCTGGTGTCGTTGTCATCATAGGGGTGGTCTTCAGGGTCATCGTCTTTAGGGTCTTGCACTTGGAAATGTAGCAGAAGGTACAAGAAGGCTGAGAAAATGCCGAGAACCAGCTGATGGAACTGGAACTCAGAGGGCTACCCGAAGGTCCAAGAGCCAATGGAACTACCAAGGACCAGCTGACGTTACTGGAACCCGGTTACTAAGCAGGAGGTACCCGTGCCAGAAAGCACTACCAAGGACCACCTGACGTTGGTGGAACTCGGATACCCAGAAGGAGGCACCTAAGCCAAAGGCTCTGCCCGGAACCAGCTGACGGTACTGGAACCAGGATAGGGAGCAGAAGGTACAAGAGCAAAAGACACTGCCGAGAACCAGCTGACGGTACTGGAACCCGGATGGGTAGCCGAAGGTCCAAGAGCCAATGGAACTACCGAGGACCAGCTGACGTTACTGGAACCCGGTTACAAAGCAGGAGGTACCCGTGCCAGAAAGCACTACCAAGGACCACCTGACGGTGGAACTCGGATACCCAGAAGGAGGCACCTAAGCCAAAGGCTCTGCCTGGAACCAGCTGATGGTACTGGAACCAGGATGGGGACCTATTCAAGATTGTCATCCTAGAGCCCCAACTAGCGGTGTTGGAGCAAAGGGTCAGCAGGGAGAGCAGAGTGTAGGCCGAAGCCTGCACGGGAGGCAGCTTAGTGTCTGTTGTGTCTGCGTGGCGTTTGCAGGACACGTTGCTGGCTACACAGCAGGGGCACAGCTGCACGGCGGCAAGTGGGTTGCTGCGTGTCATTACGAAGGAAAGTCACATCTCCGGGACGGTTGAACGGTATCAGGGGAAACATATTATAAGTGTTTAGTTCAGCGTGTGCAAGGAGTAAAACTAAAAGCCACCTTGTCCAAATGCAGCATTAGAGCTGCACAAGGTGGCTCTTTTAGTTACAAACACCTGGGGGGCAGGTTCCCTTACATTTTTGTTGTAGTGTCCGCGTAGCGTTTGCAGGACACGTTGCCGGCTACACAGCAGGGGCTCCGGGAACCAATTGGCGGTGTTGAAGCCCAGGGACAGCAGGATGAGCAGAGGAGCAGAGTGTAGGCCGAAGCCTGCACTGGAGGCAGCTTTGTGTCTGCGTTGCGTTTGCACGACACGTTGCCGGCTACACAGCAGGGGCACAGGTGGCGTTACTGAACCCCACTGATACATTGACGGGTGTTTTTCTCTGTGCAGCCAGCACTCCCGGGCACCAACTGGTGGTGTTGAAGCCAAGGGACAGCAGGAGGAGCAGAGGAGCAGAGTGTAGGCCGAAGCCTGCACTGGAGGCAGCTTTGTGTCTGCGTGGCGTTTGCAGGACACGTTGCCGGCTACACAGCAGGGGAACAGCTGGCGTTACTGAACCCCACTGACACATTGACGGGTGTTTTTCTCTGTGCAGCCAGCACTTCCGGGCACCAACTGGCAGTGTTAGAGCCCAGGGTCAGCAGGAGAAGCAGAGTGTAGGCCGAAGCCTGCACTGGAGCAAGTTGAAAGGGAACCTTTAACCCCCCCAGGCGTTTGTTGCTGAAAGAGCCATCTTGTACAGCACTAATGCTGCAAAAGGAAAAGGTGGCTCTTTTAATTAAGCTCCTTGCAAACGCTGAACTAGACACTTATGAAATGTGTCCTCTCACACCGTAAAACCGTCCCGGAGGTGGGACTTTCCTTTGTAATGTGACGCAGCACAGCCGTCATTCGGTATTTCAGCAGCATAGGTGGGGAATCAGGGTACACAAAATACACTATTGTCCAGCACAGCTCAGGCCCTATTTAATGGTATTTTTATCTCATACTGAAAAAACGAGGTGACCGGTTCCCTTTAATAAAGTCTCTATTTTTTACCATGATTTTCTATGGTGATGATGTGTTGGTTATTATGTCCAAATAAAGCATTATTTATGTTACGCTTTCATGTCTGATGAATATTTTTTGAGGGTTTTATATTTGTGTTAATATTCATTTTATCATGTCCAAATAAAGCATTATTTATGTTGCGCTTTCATGTCTGATGAATATTTTTTGAGGGTTATATATTCGTGTTAATATTCATTGACTATATTTTTAAAAACATTTTTCTGATATTTCTTTTCTGTATAGGATCTTGCTTACGTTCTGAGAGAATGCTGGCTGTCGAGCATGACAAAGCCAGCCTCCAAGACATGACAGGTGCACTCTAGCCACTTTTCCATTTTTGAAGACCAAAATGCAAAAGGGTTCAAACTCACCTTGAAGGCATTGATATTGAGCTCCAGATACTCCTACATCATCCACAACATGTCCACTTGTAATCTGTTCTGCTGGTGCATGGGCTGGTTTAAAAAATGTGTGAAATGACTCACAGAAATTGCTTATACCACTTACACTGCTGCTGTTAATGTTTTTGCGATGACGCCTTGACGCTCCCGCGGTTGGATGTCTATAACTGGGATGCACACTGTGTGCTTCACTGCTGTCTTGGGGAAAGCCACTCTTAAGATTGTCTACAAGCAGGTTTCAATACTCCAGCACGCAAGCATCTCTTTCTAAGGGGTAGCATCTGGCTAAACTTACTCTTGTGCCGTGGATCTAACACAGTGGCAACCCAGTAATCAGCACTATTTCTAACCCAAAGAATATGGGCATTGTGTTGTAGATAGTGGAGCAAGAAAGTGCTCAAGTGTCATTTGCTTCCATGAAGTCCAAGTCTATGGATTCAGAGATTTGTGGAGCAGCCTCTTGACTGCCTGCAACCACAGCCACCAGAGTCACCCAGTGCCCAGTCTGTGAGATGTAATGCCCCTTCCCATGCTTGCTCGTCCAGGTGTCAGTAGTGAAATGCACCCTGGTAGACATGGATTTTTTCAGGGAATGGGTGATGTTGTCAGAGACATGATGTTGTAGCACAGGCACAGCTTTCTTAGAGAAGTAATGGCGACTGAGAAACTGGTACTGGGGGACTGCGACAGCCATGAACTTTCTGAAACCGTCTGTATGCACCCGGTGAAAAAGCAGCATTTCTGTGGCCAACAGTTTACTGAGAGAGGGTGGAGTATGGAGAAAAAGACAAACTGCTGGACTGTGAGTGAGGTGCAGGTGAAGATACTATGGTGGATTGAGAAAGATGTGTTGTGCTAGGTGGCACAAAAGCAGCAGTCATGTCCACTTCTGTAACAGCTGACGGGCTCTCAGCGGTATATGAGTTTCATTTTTTGTATTGAAGAACTGAAATAAATTAACTTTTTGATGATATTCTAATTTTGTGAGATGCACCTGTACAATTCCCTGATGGCACACAGGGTGAACCTGGTGGAGTCTGGGACAGAGTCAGAGTCTGGGACATCACACATCTTACCCATGCCAAGAATAGCGGACCCAACTTCCATCAGGGTTTCATACTCCTCGTATTTCAGTTTCTGTCTCTCCTCCTCCTCATCCTCAGCCGAATTAGCCTTCCCATCACTTTCCAGCTGGGAGGTCTGTAGCACTGCTTTGACGAAGCAGCAGCACACTCTGCTGAAGCTCATTTGTTCAGGTGTTAAAGCTCACAATGCAGCAGAGTTGTTGAAAAGGATAAAAGAACAGACTGATCAGTTCCTTTCCCCGCTAAACCTCCAACCAGATCTAGTTGTGTGTGATAACGGGTGTAACTTGGTGGCGGATTTAAAGCTCGGCAAGCTGGTACACGTTCCATGCATGGCCCATGTGCTGAACTTGCATGTACAGCGGTTTTTAAAAACATACCCTGACTTGCCAGACCATCTTGCCAAGGAACGCTGTGTCAGCGCACATTTCCGAAAGTCATCTTAGGCTTTCGACAATCTTCCTTCTCTGCAGCAGCACTTTAATTTGCCTCATCATTGACTGATTTGTGACCTGCCCACACGCTGGAGTTCAACCATTCATATGTTGGCAAGGCTTAGTGAGAAGCAGAGGGAAGTGTCTGAATTCCAGCTTTTCAATGCTCGTGTCATGATCCGTTCCAGGGTTTATTAGTGTCTGCCCTTTTTGGATGGATCATGTCAAGGGTAAACTTTGCTCTGCCTCGTTCTGGGTTCAGGTTGGCTATTTAGCTCCCAGGAATCTTGCTGGCAGTGTCAGCTATAGTTCTGTCTTCGGCTTGTGAACCTGACTCTGGAAACCCTTGATTTGTCCTGCTGTGAACCCTGACTTGTCCTGTGTCTGTTATCTCCCCCTGTCTGCCCTTTCCCTGCGTTTGTCTGTTCTGCTTGATTCCCTGATTCTGATCTCCTGGCTTGGCTATTGACTCTGTTTGGATTTGTCCCTTTTGTATCGTATTTTGCTCGTCCCAGTTTACTGATCTCTTGCTATGTCCTGACTATCCTTTCTGTTTTACTCCTTTTTGTACTGACGTGTTATCTTGTGCCCTGACTCGGCTTTTTCTGACTACTCTCTTGCCACTTGGTGGCATCTGTTCAGCTGCTCAGTGTGTGCAGTCTCGCTTCCCAATAAAGCTCCCCCTGGTGAAGGTTGTGCTGTACTGCACTGCAGCTGCATGACAGCTCGTCAGAGTAACACTCAGCCCCCACACAGAACGACTGCTGAGTGGGTGTGGATCACTGACATATATGAGGTTCTTCAAAACTTTGAGTACTGTGCCAAGATGGTGAGCACTGATGACACTATTAACAGCGTACCTATTCTGCTGCTCTGTCCATTAAAATGTTCACTGCAGAATCTAAAGAGGAAGCTTTGAATGCCCAGCAGGTGGCTATGTAGTAAAATTTACAGTGGCTAATACCACACAGCCCAGCCTCACATAATATTCTCAGGCCACATTGGGTGATGACAGGAAACAGGAGGAGCAGGAGGAGGAACAGAAGTTTTACCCTCAGGCAACGCTGCTGCTGAGGTACCTACTATTTTCACCCACTAGGATTACAGGGGAAGGGCCACGCACACCAGGTGCAACTCAAGGGGGATGTCCACCAAATGGGCCACTTTCATGAAACCGTCACATCAGCAAGGGCTATCAGTGAGTGTAATTATAATGAGGAGGGAGAAGTTGACCAAGATTGTGAAGGACTACTTAAGTGACCATACCAGCGTCCTACGTGATTCTCCAGTGCCCTTTAACTACTGGTTGTCCAAGCTGCACACTTGGCATGATCTGACCTTGTACACCATAGAGGTGCTGCCATGCCCTGCCGATAGTGTGTTGCCTGAGTGGGTTTTTAGTTCGGCCTGTGCAATCATAACAGATGGGCGCACACACCTGTCAGTGGAAAATGCAGACAGACACTTCTACAGTTGAACAAGGACTCGATTTCCTCCGACTTTGTAAGCCCTAAGGTTGACAGCAATGTAATGTCAAAGCAGCCCATATGTTTTTTTTAGGAAGTTGTCTTACCATCCAAACCAATTTTGTTAAGGAAATCACCTCCTCTTCCTCTTGCATCTGCAACAAGTAATTAGTGGTCATCTATGTATACCCCACGTGGGTAATGTTTTTTACTTTTTGAAAACTTTGCACATTGTACAATGGTTAGACTTGTAATCCCTATCTCTACCTATTGTGAATGTAGTATTGAAAAGGCCCAACCCAATTTGATTGAGGCACGCCCCTGTCATATGTGTTAGCAGCCACTAGTCTATAAAGACAAACCTTTTCCCCCCCAAAAAAAAAGAATTATTTTTAAATGCTTAATATACCTGATGAAGGCTGTTGCAGGCCAATATACGTTGTTTTATCTAAGTAAAGTGTTGAAATAAAAATGTTTTAACAAATTATCCTTGCCCTCTGGAAGAGCCGAAAAGGGAAATCCTTTTTTCTTTCAGTACTACATTCACAAGCAAACTTTGCATCAAGGCTGGTTTAGTTCCCATCATTGTGCTGCAGACTGGAGGATTACAAAGATTTGAACCATCACATGGTCCTTTTGAGTGAATATACAAGACATCCAAAGGGTGAGTGCAATAATCAAAAGCACTTACCGTATTTTCCGGCGTATAAGACGACCCCCCAACTTTTCCAGTTAAAATATAAAATCTTCTTAAAAGTCGGGGGTCTTCTTATATGCCATGTGTCGCCTTATAGTATGGGTGACTAATGTGCCTTTTGGGTGGGGGGAGTGGTCCTGATGACGAAGAGGGGGGAATCTCACAGGAAAGTGTGAGTGGTGTATCCCCCATTACCTCATTGTGGCAGTGTGGGGTCTTTGTGCTGGGGAGTGGCAGCGGCTCCTCTTTGTGCAGCGTCGGGACTCTGTGCTGTGGGGTGGACTATCTTCGTGCAGCGTCGGGGCTCCGCCGGCATTACCTCAAAGCCCGGAGGCACCAGCAGCTCCATTGCTGCGATGTGGTGGCCTCCGGGAAAATGGCAGCTGGGAGCGGCGCATGCTCAGATTCAGATCTCGTCTCCCAAGATCTCGGGACAAGATCTGAATCTGAGCATGTGCCGCCCCAGAGGTGATTTTCCCAGAGGCCACCGCATTGCAGCAATGGAGTTGCCGCTGCCTCTGGACTTTGAGGAAATGCTGGCGGAGCCCCGATGCTGCACAAAGATACGCCGCCACTGCCCCGCAGCACAGAGCCCCGACGCTGCACGAAGATACGCCGCCGCTCCTCACTAGCACAGAAACCCCACGCTGCCACAATGAGGTAATACGGGGCAACTCCACTCACACTTTCCTGTGAGACGCCCCCTCTCTTCGTCATTGGGACCACTCCCCCCACCCACCATATGCACATTGGTCTGCACCCGGCATATAAGACGACCCCCGTCTTTTAAGAAGATTTTCAGGGGTTAAAAGGTCATCTTATACGCCGGAAAATACGGTAGATTCTGCGCCCCTTGTCTCCTCTTTTATTTCCTCCAAAACCCCTGTGATATTCCTACCTATAATAATAACTGTTTAAATGTATTGTGAGGTCCCCATCATGGTATCTTTCAGCGTGTATGATACAGACCCTTTGGGTAATATTTGGAAAACTTTGCACATTGTGCAATGGTGAAACTTGTACTCCTTATCTCTACCTATTATAATAACTGTTTAAATGTATTGTGAGGTCCCCATCACGGTCTCTTTCAACGTGTATGATACAGACCCCTTGGGATAATTTTTGGAAACCTTTGTACATTGTGCAATGGTCACATTTCTACTCTCAACTAGGGTTGAGCGACTTTTATTTTTATAGGATCGGGTCGGGTTTCACGAAACCCGACTTTCTCAAAAGTCGGGTCGAGTGAAATCGGCCGATCCTATAAAAAAGTCGGGGTCGGGGTCGGCCGAAACCCAATACAGTGCAATGGGATACTATGGTTCCCAGGGTCTGAAGGAGAGGAAACTCTCCTTCCGGCCCTGGGATCCATATTAATGTGTAAAATAAAGAATCAAAATAAAAAATATTGATATACTCACCCTCGGACGCGCCCTGGTACTAACCGGCAGTCTTCCTTCCTAAGAATGAGCGCGTGAATGACATGCGGTGACGTCGCGGCTTGTGATTGGTTGCGAGCGGTCACATGGACAAACCGCGACGTCATCTAAGGTCCTTCACGCGCTCATTCTTAGGAAGGAAGGCTGCCGGAAAGAAGCAGGGCGCCTCCGAGGGTGAGTATATTTCTATTAGGTATATACTCACCCTCGGACGCGCCCTGCTTCTTTCCGGCAGCCTTCCTTCCTAAGAATGAGCGCGTGAAGGACCTTAGATGACGTCGCGGCTTGTCCATGTGACCGCTCGCGACCAATCACAAGCCCCGACGTCACCGCAGGTTATTCACGCGCTCATTCTTAGGAGGGAAGCCTGCCGGTTAGTACCAGGGCGCGTCCAAGGGTGAGTATATCAATATTTTTTATTTTGATTCTTTATTTAACACTTAAATATGGATTCCGATACCGATTACCGATATCGAAAACATATCGGAACTCGGTATCGGAATTCCGGTACCAGATTCAGAAGATCGCCGACCTCATGGCCGACCCCACACAGGGGTCGGGTCGGGTTTCATGAAACCCGACTTTGCCAAAACTCGGCAACTTCTGAAAATGGCCGACCCGTTTCGCTCAACCCTACTCTCAACCTCAATATATTATATTATTATAATTTTTTTCTATTCTGTTGCCCTTCTCACTGTCTCTTAAGCGTGTATCTCGTAGCCTGATGTTGATTTTTGGGTCTGCACTTGGACATTTTGGAACATCAATGCACTAATATGCTCCACACAGTTCTTCAGAATTCAGCCTTACACGGAATAATAATACGAGTAATGAAACCTCCTCTCTATATATGCTGCTAGTTCGAAAATCTTACCAACGCATTCCTTTATAAAGGGAAATTCAACATAATACCTTTATTAGTGTACACCATATACTGCTCATATACGCAGCACCCCAGTAGGTGGGCAGAATGCCTTGTCACAAAATCTGTGTATGGCAGTGAAACCACTGGCCCTTCCCCTGTGTTACAGCCTTCACAATCCGCTGTCCAGGAAGCAGACTCTGATGCCTCTTACCCACAATCTGCAGTTGTACAGACACAACAGTCAACAATCACGTCCAGTTCATTGTCCTAGCGCAGTGTTCAGTTGTCCCTTGCCTCCCAAATGTATAATACAGGGCCACCTGAAGGCTCTTTCCAACCTCCGGTTTCACGGCACCTGCAGGTCCTCTAAAAATGTGAAGCGAGGGTCACATAATGACATGGGGGTGGATGTGGTGGTGGCGAGTGAAGCCCAAAATTCAAATGGGAATGTTTTAGCTGGCATTTAAAGTGATGGGGAATATGTATCTCACTATCTAGCTAACAATTTGAAATGAGGGAGGGACCTCCCGAATATATAAGTGAGAGCTCTCCCTAATTTCTTAAACAGGGCCACCTGAGGGCCCTTCGCAAACTCAGGTTTCACTGCACCTGCTGGCCCTTTGAAAATGTCAAGCAAGGGCCACATAATGACATGGCGGTGGACATGGTGGTGGTGGTGGCCGAGTCCCAAAATTCAAATGGACATGTTTTAGCTGGCATTGTAAAGTGATGGGGAATATGTCTTCCACTACCTAGTATTCAATTTGGAATGAGGGAGGGACTTTCCAAATATAGGAGTGAGAGCTCTCTCAAATGTATGATGCAAGGCCACCTGAGGGCCCTTCCCAAACTCAGGTTTCACGGCACCTGTTGGGCCTCTGAAAATGTCAAGCGAGTGTTACATAATTACATGGTGGTGGACGTGGTGGTGGTGGTTGGCAAAACCCAAAATTCAAATGTACTTGTTTTAGCTAGCATTCTAAAGTGATGGGGAATATGTATTCCACTATCTAGCTAACAATTTGGAATGAAGGATTGACCTCCCAAATGTTGGAGTGAGAGCGCTCACAAATGCTAAAGGAAAAAATAAAGCCAAAATGCTCTTTGTGAACATATGCTAAAGGGGAGGTATAATTTTTTTTTAATTATTTTTATTTTTGCAATAAATGCATGCAATTTTGAAGGAAAAAAATGTTTCTTAGCATTTTTCCCTTAAAAAAAAAATTTAGGTTTGCTTTGATAGGTCTTTTTATAAATCCATAAAACCACCACAATAGTCTAGACAACAGTATTTACACTAGACAACATAATTTACAGACACCATATGTGAGTCAAAAAGGCATGTAAGCATCATCTCCATACTCTTCCCATTTAGTTTTAGCTTTTTCCCAACCATTTCGGATTTTTTCTCAGGCCTCCAGACCTGTTTGTTGGGTCCAGCAGAAAAATATTCGGCTTTCCCATTGACTTGCATTGGAATCATTATACGGTACAAATACATGAATATTAGAAATTATTTGTGCTTATTTTCTAGAATCTGAATATTTCACTATTCGCTCATCACTAGTGTTGAGCGATACCGTCCGATACTTGAAAGTATCGGTATCGGAAAGTATCGGCCGATACCGGCAAAGTATCGGATCCAATCCGATACCGATACCCGATACCAATACAAGTCAATGGGACTCAAGTATCGGACGGTATTCCTGATGGTTCTCAGGGTCTGAAGGAGAGGAAACTCTCCTTCAGGCCCTGGGATCCATATTAATGTGTAAAAGAGAGAATAAAAATAAAAAATATTGCTATACTCACCTCTCCGACGCAGCCTGCACCTTACCGAGGGAAGCGGCAGCGTTCTTTGTTTAAAATTCGCGCTTTTCTTTCCTTACATGAAGTCCCGGCTTTGTGATTGGTTGCGTCGCAGTCCCATGGGCGACGCAACCAATCACAGCAAGCCGTGACGTAATTTCAGGTCCTTAAGGATTTTAAAATTACGTCCCGGCTTTGTGATTGGTTGCGTCGCAGTCACATGGGCGACGCAACCAATCACAAGCCGTGACATCACGGGAGGCTGGACACGCGCGCATTTTAAAATGCGCGCTTGTCCAACCTCCCGTGACGTCCCGGCTTGTGATTGGTTGCTTCGCGGTCAACCAATCACAAGCCGGGAGGCTGGACACGCGCGCATTTTAAAATGCGCGCGTGTCCAGCCTCCCGGCTTGTGATTGGCTGATCGCGAAGCAACCAATCACAAGCCGGGACGTCACGGGAGGTTGAACAAGCGCGCATTTTAAAATGCGCGCGTGTCCAGCCTCCCGGCTTGTGATTGGTTGATCGCGACGCAACCAATCACAAGCCGGGACGTCACGGGAGGCTGGACAAGCGCGCATTTTAAAATGCGCGCGTGTCCAGCCTCCCGTCACGTCACGGCTTGTGATTGGTTGCGTCGCCCATGTGACTGCGACGCAACCAATCACAAAGCCGGGACTTCACGTAAGGAAAGAAAAGCGCGAATTTTAAACAAAGAACGCTGCCGTTTCCCTCGGTAAGGTGCAGGCTGCGTCGGAGAGGTGAGTATAGCAATATTTTTTATTTTAATTCTCTCTTTTACACATTTTTACATTAATGTTGTTTCGATACCGATACCCGATACCACAAAAGTATCGGATCTCGGTATCGGAATTCCGATACAGCAAATATCGGCCGATACCCGATACTTGCGGTATCGGAATGCTCAACACTACTCATCACTTTTCGGCAGCCAATTACAGAATACTTTGGGTCATGACGTTGTGGAAGGTTTCTGCGTCCTGATTGGTTGCCGAAATCAACACTCATAAAGTTAAGGGAAAAAATAACCTCTCCACAAGCTCCTCTAACCTCTTCACACTCCTACCCCTCATCAAACACGTACCTCCATACTCCCGCTCATCATACAGTACCACTATCCTAGCAAAGTAATAACAGAAGCATTAGTGGAATTGCGATCATTTACTGAACTGTGCCCAAATTTTGAAGTTTTGAGTAAAAATGCTTGTGAAAGCGAACATAAATCCGAATGTGCTACATTTGTGCCGAATTTGAAATTGACAAACGTTTTCCGAACACGTTCGCTCATCTCTACTGTTCACAGTAACAGTAATTTTGATCAAGGGTGAGTAAACTTTTACATGCCACTGTTTATTTATATACAGTGGTGTGAAAAATTATTTGCCTCTTTTCTGATTTCTTATTCTTTTACATGTTTGTCACACACAAATATTTCAGATCACAAAACAAATGTAGATATTAGACAAAGATGATACAAGTAAACACAAAATTCAGTTTCTCAATGAAGGTCTTTATTACTAAGGGAAAAAGAAATCCAAACCTACAGGGTCCTATGTGAAAAAATGTTCCCTCCACCTCCCTCCTTTAAACAACATTGGTAACACATAAATTGAACTCAGCTTCTCAAAGATATGATAAACATCATATCTTTGAAAAGCTGAGTTAAATTTTTCTAGGCACACACAGGCCTTATTACTGCCACACCTTTTCTCAATCAAGAAATCACTTACCGTATTTTTCTGACCATAAGACACACTTTTTCCTCCAATTTCCTCCAAATTTGGGAGGAAAGTGTGGGTGCATCTTATGGTCGGAATGTAGCATGTGGGAAGGGGGCAGCGGCTAGTGGGAATGCACTGTGATCCCACTTGCAGGAGGCAGAAAAATATCCCAGCTGCCGGAATCCAGCGCTGGGGAAACCACTTGGTCCCCATGATTAAAGTGCAGTGAATATTCATCATCCGCTTCCCCGTCCACCTGTCAGCTGAGCATTGAGTGGGGAGCAGCACATGAATACTCCTTCACTGAAACACACATGGTTTCCCCAGCACTGTATTCCTGCAGCAGCTGGGGAGATCTGTGTGTCCGGGGGAGAAGGGGCAGCAGCAGGGGGCCAGAGGGGACAAGATCGCTGCATAAATGCCTGGGCTGTGCTGGATGCTGAGGCATAAGGACCTGTGTGATGTCATGAAGAGGGCGGGCTGGAGCATCACATGATGGCACAGACCCCTCCCTCTTCTGATGTCATCACAGGTCCTTCAGACTCCCCACTAGAATCTGCAGGCTTCCTCTTATGACCTGTGCTGTGGAAAGGCAACAAGAGGGAGGGCTCTGTGGTGTCATGGGATGCTCCAGCTTTTCACCTCACCACAGTGGCTGGCTGGCACAATTAAAAGGTTAGTCTTTACAACACACAATAAAGCACTCTGCCACTCCTGTGGTGAACTATATCTCCCAGCATGCCATAGGATCTGCAGGACATGCTGGGAGTTATAGTTCTCCCAATGGGATCTTAAAGCAGCACTCTAGTGTTAGTTTTGTTAGTTTATACTCGCCCTCCAGTGTCTTCATATAGTACTTTACAGACACCACACTGGTCCCGCAGCAACATCTTCTACCCATAGCTTCTAACATAATAACATACTATTATATATAATAACACCACATATAATAGTATGTTATTAAATTTTACCACATTTTTGTTTTGCTTCAAATATTTTTTTCCCTATTTTCCACCTCTAAAACCTGGGTGTGTCTTATAGTCTGGTGCGTCTTATAGTCCGAAAAATACGGTAAATAGAATCTGCCTAACAAGGTGAAGTAGACCAAAGGATCCTCAAAAAGCTAAACATTACACTAAGATCAAAAGAAATTCACGAATAAATGAGAAACAAATTAATTGAGTTTTATCAGTCTGGAAAAGGTTCTAAAGCCATTTTTAAAGCTTTGGGACTCCAGTGAACGACAGTGACAGCTATTATCCACAAATGATGAAAACATGCAACAGTGTTCAACCTTCTCAGGAGTGGCCAGCCGACCAAAATTACCCCAAGAGCGCAGTGATGACTCATCCAAGAGGTCACAAAAGGCCCCAAAGAACTGCAGTCCTAATTTGCCTCAGTTAACCCCTTCACGACCTTTGACGCATACGCTGCGTCATGAAAGTCGGTGCCAATGCGACCTATGACGCAGCATATGCGTCATGGAATGATCGCGCTCCTGCAGATCGGGTGAAAGGGTTAACTCCAATCTCACCCGATCTGCAGAGACAGGGGGAGTGGTGCTTCAGCCCAGGGGGGGTGGCTACACCCCCCCGTGGCTACGATCGCTCTGATTGGCTGTTGAAAGTGAAACTGCCAATCAGAGCGATTTGTAATATTTCACCTAAAAAACAGGTGAAATATTACAATCCAGCCATGGCCGATGCTGCAATATCATCGGCCATGGCTGGAAATACTGATGTGAGCCCCCCCCACCCCACCGATCGCCCCCTCAGTCCTCCGTTATGGGGTCCGGTCCCCTCTGTCCTGTGCTGCGCTGCCCCGTGCTCCTGCCCGCTCCCCCGTCCTGCTGTCCGCTCCCCCCTGTGGTCCGATCACCCCCCCTGTGCTCCAATCCACCCCCCCACCACCCCTTCATACTTACCGATCCTCCCGGTGTCCGGCCGTCTCCTCGCTGGGCGCCGCCATCTTCCAAAATGGCGGGCGCATGCTCAGTACGCCCGCCGGCAGATTCCATTCAAGTACATTTTGATCGCTGTGGTAGGTTCTACCACAGCGATCAAAATAAAAAAAATAATAAATAAACCCCCCCCCCTTTATCACCCCCATAGATAGGGATAATAATAAAATAAAGAAAATATATATATATATTTTTTTTTCCACTAGGGTTAGGGTTAGAACTAGGGTTAGGGTTAGAACTAGGGTTAGGGTTAGGGTTAGGGGTAGGGTTAGGGTTATGGCATGTGCGGATTGGCCGCGGATCCGCAGCGGATTGGCCGCGGATCCGCAGCGGATTGGATGCGGATCCGCAGCGGATTGGCCGCGGATCCGCAGCGGATTGGCCGCGGATCCGCAGCGGATTGGCCGTGGATCCGCAGTGGATTGGCCGCGGATCCGCAGCGGATTGGCCGCTGCGAATTCGTAGCAGTTTTCCATCAGGTTTACAGTACCGTGTACACCTTTGGAAAACCAAATCCGCTGTGCCCATGGTGCGGAAAATTCCGTGCAGAAACGCTGCGTTGTATTTTCCACAGCATGTCAATTCTTTGTGCGGATTCCGCAGCGTTTTACACCTGTTCCTCAATAGGAATCCGCAGGTGAAATCCGCACAAAAAAACACTGGAAATCTGCTGTAAATCCGCAGGTAAAACGCAGTGCCTTTTACTTGCAGATTTTTCAAAAGTCGTGCGGAAAAATCTCACACGAATCCGCTACGTGGGCACATACCCTTAGGGTTAGGGTTGGAATTAGGGCTAGGGTTGGAAATAGGGTTAAGATTAGGCTTGTGGTTAGGGTTACGGATAGGGTTAGGGGTGTGTTGGGGTTACAGTTGTGGTTAGGGTTGGGATTAGGGTTAGGGTTGGGATTAGGGTTAGGATTAGGGTTGGAATTAGGGTTACGGGTGTGTTGGGGTTAGGGTTGTGGTTAGGGGTGTGTTGGGGTTAGGGTTGGGATTAGGGTTATGGCTACAGTTGGGATTAGGATTAGGGGTGTGTTGGGGTTAGTGTTGAAGTTAGAAATGAGGGGTTTCCACTGTTTAGGCACATCAGGGGTCTCCAAACGCAACATGGCGCCACCATTGATTCCAGCCAATCTTGCATTCAAAAAGTCAAATGGTGCTCCCTCCCTTCCAAGCCCCGACGTGTGCCCAAACAGTGGTTTACCCCCACATTTGGGGTACCAGCGTACTCAGGACAAACTGGGCAACAACTGTTAGGGTCCAATTTCTCCTGTTACCCTTGCAAAAATAAAAAATTATTTGCTGAGACATAATTTTTGAGGAAAGAAGAATGATTTTTTATTTTCACGGCTCTGCGTTGTAAACTTCTGTGAAGCACTTGGGGGTTGAACGTGCTCATCACACATCTAGATAAGTTCCTTGGGGGGTCTAGTTTCCAAAATGGGGTCACTTGTGGGGTGTTTCTACTGTTTAGGCACATCAGGGGCTCTGCAAATGCAACGTGACGCCCGCAGACCATTCCATCAAAGTCTGCATTTCAAATGTCACTACTTCCCTTCCGAGCCCTGACGTGCACCCAAACAGTGGTTTACCCCCACATATGGGGTATCACTGTACTCACAACAAACTGGGCAACAAACATTGGGGCCCAATTTCTCCTGTTACCCTTGTGAAAATAAAAAATTGCTTGCTAAAACATCTTTTTTGAGGAAAGAAAAATGATTTTTTATTTTCACGGCTCTGCGTTGTAAACTTCTGTGAAGCACTTGGGGGTTGAACGTGCTCATCACGCATCTAGATAAGTTCCTTGGGGGGTCTAGTTTCCAAAATGGGGTCACTTGTGGGGTGTTTCTACTGTTTAGGCACATCAGGGGCCAGGGGCGGACACAGACAGCTTGGGGCCCCTGTGCAGGAAATGTGTCTGGGCCCCCCCTCCTATAAAGGCGACAAAGAGATATATATATATATATATATATATATATATATATCTCCACACACATACATGTATATATATTAAATAGTCTCCTTTATTATGTATATTGCCGTCCCTTATTATACAGTACCCTCTCCTATTGTGTACTGCACCGTCCCTTACATATTGGATTTTATAGAGCCCTGTGTTTTTATTACATACCGTCCTGTCTTGTTAGCTGTAAAATGCAATGATGGCTGATGGAGCATAAGAAAGCTTCTTTTCTAAAGGAGGAGCTGATGGACTGGTAGTCTGGTCACCGGCTCCTCCATCAGTAGTCATTTTATATCTAACAAGAGAGGGGACTATGTAATAAAAGAAGGCGCTGTGAATAACAAAAATATCAAGAATACACTATGTAAGAGACTGCACTGTACATAACAGCAGAGGAAGCTATATAATAAAGGAGGGCATCATACATAGCTAGAGAGGATGGTACGTAATAAGGGACGGTGTTATACATAACAAAAGAGGAAACTATGTAACTAAGGATGGTTTTATACATAATGAGTACACTATACACTAAGGGACTGTGCTAAAGATAAGTGAGTACACTATATACTAAGGGACTGTGCTATACATAATAAGTGAGTACACTTTATACTAAGGGACTGTGTTAGACATAATAATTATCGATAATAACGTCTTTCTCCACCTCCCCCTGTTCCAAATCCATTATAAATCCCCCTTCCTCCCATCCCAATCCCCCTTCCTTTCACCCCAATCCCCCACATCCCTCATTGTCCTCCTCCCCCCACATCCCATTATTGCCCTCTTCCCCACCTCCTTAATTGCCCTCTTCACCACCTCCATCATTGCTTTCTCCCCACCACCCCATTATTGCCCATTCCACCACCTCCATCATTGCCTCCTCCCCACCACCCCATCATTGTCTTTTCCACTGCCACCATCATTGCCTTCTCCCCACCACCCTATCATTACCCATTCCATGACCTCCATCATTTCCTCCTCTTCACCACCCCATCATTAAACATTCCAGGACCTCCATCATTTCCTTCTCCCCACCATCCCATTATTGCCCTTTCTACCTCCCCCATAATTGCTTTCTCCCCCACCACCCCTATCATTGCCCTCTCCATCAACCCAATCATTGCCTTCTGCCCCACCTCCATAATTGCCCACTCCGTCAACCCAATCATTGCCTTCTGCCCCATCATTGCCCTCTCCATCAACCCAATCATTGCCTTCTGCCTCATCACCCCCATCATTGCCCTCTCCTCCACCCAGGGCTGCCACTAGGAATTTCAGGGCCCCATGCTGTCAAAATTTTCGGGCCCTTTGAGACTCCGCTAAGGCTTCACCTCAGCTCTGCTTCCACACCTCGAACCTTCCACAGTCTCATTGCCCACTCTTGGAAAAACTCCACTTCTGCACCACATCCTCACCAATCACACATTAACAGTTCCCATCAAACACCAGATTACATACATAGCCTGCAGCTTTTGTTTTGGCAAAGTCAGGAGTGGAACAATCAGAGGAGAAGTATAATAGAAACATGTCACCACTTCCGCATTTATCGCCGCTCCTGGTTTTGGCTTACAAATACTAATGTATAATACTGACCACATACCTATATAAAATGCATACATATACTGTAGAATATGCCCATGTATAATAAACACCTGTGTCTACTGCATATGTGACATACTATACATTAATGTATAAGGGTATGGTTCCACGGTCAGGAATCGGCAGCGCTTTGGATGCAGCACATGTCCACTCAGTCCAAAGCGCTGCCGGCTTTTGTACGAGTGATGATTCCGCATGTGTTCATTGAACATATGCGGAATCACCGCATCCTATACATTGGACTGTGATATTTATCTTGCGGAGACTGAGCGTCTCCGCAAGATAAATAGACATGCTACGGTCTAGAAAGATGCGCCGCATGTCCGTCTCCGCAGGGAAGCTGCGGGCGCCACTGCATACATAGTGGACATTGGATTCCTTGAAATCTCATGCACTATGCTGTAACATCCGGCTGCTGCGGATTGGATGCTGCGGATGTACACAGCGTCCAATCCGCAGAGTTTACTGACAGTGGAAACATCTACTATATAATTGTCTAAGGGGTACTTACATCTTTCTGTCTGTCTGTCCTTCTTTCTGTTAGGGTTATTCGTTCGCTGATTGGTCTCGGCAGCTGCCTGTCATGGCTGCCGCGACCAATCAGCGACGCGCACAGTCCGGAAGAAAATGGCCGCTCCTTACTCCCCGCACTCACTGCCCGGCACCCGCATACACCCCTCCGCTCACCGCTCACACAGAGTTAATGCCAGCGGTAACGGACCGCGTTATGCTGCGGGTAACGCACTCCGTTACCGCTGCTATTAACCCTGTGTGACCACCTTTTTACTATTCATGCTGCCTATGCGGCATGAATAGTAAAACGATCTAATGTTAAAAATAATAAAAAAATAAAAAATCGTTACATACTCACCATCCGTCGGCCCCTTGATCGACAACACGCCTGCCCGACGCTCCGGTGACCGCTCCATGCTGCGATCTCGCGAGATGATGACGTAGCGGTCTCGCGAGACCGCTACGTCATCATCTCGCGAGACCGCAATGCACTCCTGGGACCGGACCGCGCGAGGAGCTTCGGTAAAGGCCTCGCGTCGGTAAAGGCCTCGCTTGGATCCGGGGGCTCCGGAAGGTGAGTATATAACTATTTTTTATTTTATTTCTTTTTTTTAACAGGGATATGATGCCCACATTGCTATATACTGCGTGGGCTGGGCAATATACTACATGGGCTGTGCAATATACTCCGTGCGCTGGGCAATATACAACGTGGGCTGTGCTATATACTCCGTGCGCTGGGCAATCTACTACATGGCTGTGCAATATACTCCGTGCACTGGGCAATATATTACATGGGTTGTGCTATACACTACGTGCGCTTGGCAATATACTACATGGGCTGTGCAATATGCTCCGTGCGCTGGGCAATATACTACATGGCTGTGCTATATACTATGTGGCTGGGCAATATACTACGTGACTATACAACGTGGGCTGTGCAAAATACAATGTGGGCTGCGCAATATACAACGTGGGCTCCGCAATATACAACATGGGCTGCGCAATATACAACGTGGGCTGCGCAATATACAACGTGGGCTGCGCAATATACAACGTGGGCTGCGCAATGTACAACGTGGGCTGCGCAATTTACTACGTGGGCTGCGCAATGTACAACGTGGGCTGCACAATATACTACATGGGCTGTGCAATGTACTGCGTGGCCTGTGCTATACACTACGCATACATATTCTAGAATACCCGATGTGTTAGAATCGGGCCACCATCTAGTACCCTTATATGTGTCTATGCATTGTACCTGTGTGTTTAATGCAACAGATACAGTATATGTGAAAAAGTCTCCACTGGGGGATGGGCTCAGGGGTCAGTCCCAGCCTGGATCTGATACTGCAGTGATGACTGGAGTCCCGTCAGAGAATAGACCCAGTGATTTAGTGACTGTGTTCCCCAGCTCTGAGCTCTCTGGTCCCTGATGTGTGTGGATGAAAATCCTGCACTGACCAGAGAACACAAAGCTCCGGGGGTCACAGTCAGTAAATCACTGCTTCTAGTCTCTGACTGCAGCCCCTGCCTCCCCTCTTTACTCTGCAAACAATCCGTCACATTCAGACCATTCTTTACCTCCTGTTCAGGGGGTGATTGAGGTCCTGCACACAGCTGCAGCTTCCTTCCAGGCATGAGTGTGCAGACCCCGTTCTGCACAGGCTGGAAGTGTGTGCAGGGAGAAGGGGGGTGATCTAACAACAAGCACCAGACAGGAGGAGCAGCCGTGAAGAAGACAGGAGATGTCCCACCTCTGCGCACGGATCCTATCCTGCAGCTGCACGCCGGCAGCTTCCTGTCTCGCCCAGCCGCAGCGCGGAATGATGATGTCATTCAGCCGCTGCTGTCTGTGTGAGAAAGGAAGCAGGATGGATTCATTCCCTGCAGATCCGTTGCCATTTTCTCTTGCAGGCAGCGGAGCTGCAGGGATTGCTCCCTGCCTGCCGCACATGAGGGCAATCTGGCCAGGGGGCCCCCGGAGCCTCGGGGCCGGAAAGACTGGCCAGATTGCCCTCTATATTAGCCGCCCTGCAGGGGCCCCCCAGAGCCTCCGGGCCCCGGTGCAGCCGCACCGGTTGAACCGGCGGTATGTCCGCCCATGTCAGGGGCTCTGCAAATGCAACGTGACGCCCGCAGACCATTCCATCAAAGTCTGCATTTCAAATGTCACTACTTCCCTTCCGAGCCCTGACGTGCACCCAAACAGTGGTTTACCCCCACATATGGGGTATCACTGTACTCACAACAAACTGGGCAACAAACATTGGGGCCCAATTTCTCCTGTTACCCTTGTGAAAATAAAAAATTGCTTGCTAAAACATCTTTTTTGAGGAAAGAAAAATGATTTTTTATTTTCACGGCTCTGCGTTGTAAACTTCTGTGAAGCACTTGGGGGTTGAACGTGCTCATCACACATCTAGATAAGTTCCTTGGGGGGTCTAGTTTCCAAAATGGGGTCACTTGTGGGGTGTTTCTACTGTTTAGGCACATCAGGGGCTCTGCAAATGCAACGTGACGCCCGCAGACCATTCCATCAAAGTCTGCATTTCAAATGTCACTACTTCCCTTCCGAGCCCTGACGTGCACCCAAACAGTGGTTTACCCCCACATATGGGGTATCACTGTACTCACAACAAACTGGGCAACAAACATTTGGGCCCAATTTCTCCTGTTACCCTTGTGAAAATAAAAAATTGCTTGCTAAAACATCTTTTTTGAGGAAAGAAAAATGATTTTTTATTTTCACGGCTCTGCGTTGTAAACTTCTGTGAAGCACTTGGGGGTTCAACGTGCTCATCACACATCTAGATAAGTTCCTTGGGGGGTCTAGTTTCCAAAATGGGGTCACTTGTGGGGTGTTTCTACTGTTTAGGCACATCAGGGGCTCTGCAAATGCAACGTGACGCCCGCAGACCATTCCATCAAAGTCTGCATTCCAAAACGTCACTACTTCCCTTCCGAGCCCCGGCATGTGCCCAAACAGTGGTTTACCCCCACATATGGGGTATCAGCGTACTCAGGAGAAACTGGACAACAACTTTTGGGGTCCAATTTCTCCTGTTACCCTTGCAAAAATAAAAAATTCTGGGCTAAAAAAATATTTTTGAGGAAAGGAAACACATTTATTATTTTCACGGCTCTGCGTTATAAACTTCTGCGAAGCACTTGGGGGTTCAAAGTGCTCACAATGGCACGCCTCCCCTTCCGAGCCTTGTCGTGCACCCAAACAGTGGTTTACCCCCACATATGAGGTATCAACGTACTCAGCAGAAATTGCCCAACAAATTTTAGGATCCATTTTATCCTGTTGCCCATGTGAAAATGAAAAAATTGAGGCTAAAAGAAATTTTGTGTGAAAAAAAAGTACTTTTTCATTTTTACGGATCAATTTGTGAAGCACCTGAGAGTTTAAAGTGCTCACTATGCTTCTAGATAAGTTCCTTGGGGGGGTCTAGTTTCCAAAATGGGGTCACTTGTGGGAGCGCTCCAATGTTTAGGCACACAGGGGCTCTCCAAACGTGACATGGTCTCTGCTAGCGATGGAGATAATTTTTCATTCAAAAAGTCAAATGGCGCTCCTTCCCTTCCGAGCCTTACCATGTGCCCAAACAGTGGTTTACCCCCACATGTGAGGTATCAGTGTACTCAGGAGAAATTGTCCAACAAATTTTAGGATCCATTTTATCCTGTTGCCCATGTGAAAATTAAAAAATTGAGGCTAAAATAATTTTTTTGTGAAAAAAAAGTACTGTTTCATTTTTACGGATCAATTTGTGAAGCACCTGGGGGTTTAAAGTGCTCACTATGCTTCTAGATAAGTTCCTTGGGGGGTCTAGTTTCCAAAATGGGGTCACTTGTGGGGGAGCTCCAATGTTTAGGCACACGGGGGCTCTCCAAACGCGACATGGTGTCCGCTAAAGATTGGAGCCAATTTTTCATTCAAAAAGTCAAATGGCGCTCCTTTCCTTCCAAGCCCTGCCGTATGCCCAAACAGTGGTTTACCCCCACATATGAGGTATCAGCGTACTCAGGACAAATTGGACAACATCGTTCGTGTCCAGTTTCTCCTTTTACCCTTGGGAAAATAAAAAAATTGTTGCTAAAAGATCATTTTTGTGACTAAAAAGTTAAATGTTCATTTTTTCCTTCCATGTTGCTTCTGCTGCTGTGAAACACCTGAAGGGTTAATAAACTTTTTGAATGTGGTTTTGAGCACCTTGAGGGGTGCAGTTTTTAGAATGGTGTCACTTTTGGGTATTTTCAGCCATATAGAACCCTCAAACTGACTTCAAATGTGAGGTGGTCCCTAAAAAAAATGGTTTTGTAAATTTTGTTGTAAAAATGGGAAATCACTGGTCAAATTTTAACCCTTATAACTTCCTAGCAAAAAAAAAATTTGTTTCCAAAATTGTGCTGATGTAAAGTAGACATGTGGGAAACGTTATTTATTAACTATTTTGTGTCACATAACTCTCTGGTTTAACAGAATAAAAATTCAAAATGTGAAAATTGCGAAATTTTCAAAATTTTCGCCAAATATCCGTTTTTTTCACAAATAAACTCAGAAATTATCGACCTAAATTTACCACTAACATGAAGCTCAATATGTCACGAAAAAACAATCTCAGAATTGCTAGGATCCGTTGAAGCGTTCCTGAGTTATTACCTCATAAAGGGACACTGGTCAGAATTGCAAAAGACGGCAAGGTCATTAAGGCCAAAATAGGCTGGGTCATGAAGGGGTTAAGGTCAGTGTTCATGACTCCACCATAAGAAAGAGACTGGGCAAAAATGGTCTGAATGGTAGAGTTCCAAGACGAAAACCACTGCTGATCAAAAGGAACATCAAGGCTCATCTAAATTTTTCCACAAAATATTTTGATCTCCAAGACTTTTGAGAGAATACTCTTTGGACTGATGAGACAAAACCTTTTGGAAGGTGTATGTCTCATTACATCTGGCGTAGAAGTAATGCAGCATTTCAGAAAAGGAACATCATACCAACAGTAAAATATGGTGATGGAAATGTGATGATCTGGGGCTGTTCTGCTGCTTCCTGGAAGACTTACTATGGTAAATGGAACCATGAATTCTGCTTTCTTCCCAAAAATCCTGAAGGAGAATGTCCAGATTTCTGTTTATGACCTCAAGCTGAAGCACACATAGGTTGTGCAGCAGGACAATGATCCAAAACACTCCAGCAATTCCACCTCTGAAAGGCTTAAGAAAAGTCAACGTCAAAGTCCTGACTTTAATCCGATTGAGAAGCTGTGACATGACCTTAAAAAAGTGGTTCATGCTTGGGCATTCTCCACTGTGGCTGAATTACAACTATTTTACAAATATGAATGAGCCACAATTCCTTATGAGCATTGTCAAATACTAATTTCCAGTTATTGCCAACTCTGGATTGCAGTTGTTGCTGCAAAGGGTAGCTAACCCTTTTATTAGGTTTAGGGGTAAATCTCTTTTTCACAGAGGGACTAGGAGGTTTGGATTTATTTTTCCCTTAATAATAAAGACCTTAATTTAAAAACTGCATTTTGTATTTCCTTGTGTTATCTATGTCTAATATTTGAATTTGTTTTATGATCTGATATATTGAAGTGTGACAAACTTGCAAAACAATAAGAAATTAGGAAGGGGCAAACATTTCTCACACCACTACATGTATACATTTGATAGAATATCAAAAATAAAATCCAGAAAGTGACACTATATAAATTATATACGTTTACTTGCATTTTGCAGTGAGAAATTCGTATTTGATCCCCTACCAACCATTAAGAGTTCTGGCTGCTACAAACCAGTTAGACGCTTTTAATCTACTCATTACCTGCATTAAAGACAGCTGTCTTACATAGTCACCTTTATAAATGACTCCTGACCACAGACTCAATTAATCAGTCAGACTCTAACCTCTACAACATGGACAAAACCAAAGGGCTTTCTAAGGATGTCAGGGACAAGATCATAGACCTGCATAAAGCTGGATTGGCTACAAATCCATAAGTTAGACGCTAGGTGAGAAGGAGACAACTGTCGGTGCAATAGTAATTAATGGAAAAAATACAAAATGACTGTAAATCGACATTGATCAGGGGCACCATGCAAAATCTCAGCTTGAGGGGTATCCTTTATCATGAGGAAGGTGAGAGATCATCCTAAAACTACACGGGTAGAACTTGTTAATGATCTCAAGGCAGCTGGTATCACAGTCACAAAGAAAACCATTGGGACCACATTACGCCATAAAGGTTTAAAATCCTGCAGTGCCCGCAAGGCCCGCCTGCTCAAGAAGGCACATGTGCAGGCTGGTCTGATGTTTACCAATGAACATCTGGATGATTCTGTGAGTGATTGGGAGAAGGTGCTGTGGTCAGATGAGAGAAAAATTGAGATCTTTGGCATTAACCCAACTCGCCGTGTTTGGAGGAAGAGAAATGCTGCCTAGGACCCAAGAAACACCGTCCCCACTGTCAAGCAGGGAGGTGGAGTCATTATGTTTTGGGAGTGTTTCTTTGTTAAGGGCACAGAAATACTTCACCGCATTAATTGGAGAATGAATGGAGCCATGTACCGTAAAATCCTGAGTGACTACCTCCTTCCCTCCGTGAGTAAATTAAAAATGAATCATGGCTGGGTCTTCCAGCAAGACAATAACCCAAAACATACAGCCAAGGCAGCAAAAGAAGTGGCTCAAAAAGAAGCACATTAAGGTCATGGAGTGGCCTAGCCAGTCTCCAGACCTTAATCCCATAGAAAACTTGTGGAGGGAGATTAAGCTCCGAGTTGCCAAGAGACAGCATCAAAATCTTAATGATTTAGAGATGATCTGCAAAGAGGACTGGACCAAAATTCCTCCTGACATGTGTGCAAACCTCATCATCAACTACAAAAAATGTCTGACTGCTGTGCTTGCCAATAAGGGTTTTGCCACCACGTATTAAGTCTTGTTTGCCAGAGGGATCAAATACTTAGTTTTCACTGCAAAATGCAAATACATTTATATAATTTATACAATGTAATTTTCTAAATTTTATTTTTGTTATTCTTTTTCTTAATTTTAAAAATTAACCTAACCTTAAAATTATAGACTTTTCATGTCTTTGTCAGTGGGCAAACTTACAAAATCAGTAAGGGATCACATACTTATTTCCCCCACTGTATTTGTGCGTAAAAATATAAAACATGATATAATGTTAAGGAAATATTAAATACAGCTGCATGTCTTGTGCATTGCATTATACAAGACTTGGTTTTCCTGCTTGCATAGTAAAGGGGAGTGCTTTAAAGTATTTCACAACAATGTAGAATTTCTTTCCAGGTCTAACATGGTTTAATTCCTCTTTACCCTTAATGGGTTACTGGATTTATGACACAACATGAAGTTTGCAACCTACTGAGAGTAATTACAGTTCTCTACTAATGCACACTGTTTTCAGTTATACATTTCCATTTGAACATATCTTTCACAATCGTCCAGTATATTTTGTATGGAAAATTGCAAAAAAAAGTTATTAATGGTAATAGAAAATGCATTTGCAAGGCCAATAAGTCACATGTATAGAATTTATATAGTTGGTATTAGCTAAGAGACATTTACAACATAAACTGGATCCATAAATTATCGGATATTAAAATACAAGAAGAGTAACCGATGCCATGTCTGAAGAATGTGATTTTTTTTCTTCAAAACATATTCTATGCATTATGTACAATAGGAGGAAGGTCACTGAAGGATTAGTGACCTGTCAGTATCCATCAGTATGAATATCAAAGCATAGCACTGTCACGGGGATACAAGGAGGGCGAGAGATAATAAACCGGGCCCCTGCAATTTCCCTCAGAATAGGGAAACCCTGTCTGACCCTCTACCTGAAGTTTACACTGAAGGTGTGCATGTTCAGGCCTCCACCCTCACCCTGACTCCTGATTCAGCCCTAGACTGAACACCACCGCCCACCACCCAGTGAATGCAATAGACCAATACCCACAGTTATAACAAACAAGGATAAAGGAAAATATACACCACGCCGCAGTCAATCAGGAATACACTATAAAGGTGCAGGGCAAAATAAATACAAATATAGGAAGGAGTAAATAAGAGAAAGGAAAATACACAACCAGCAACGATTCTCAAACAACCAGCTCTCCACTCCGGACCGAGATAACTACGGATAAGACAGAAGCTATAGTCGGCGACGCCCATAGATCAGGAGAACCATTTAAAGGAAATGGGCATGGCCCAGCTTCCAATCCGAGGATCAGATAAATTAACCCCGGAGCAGCCAGACGAAAACTAGCCGACGCCAATGAGCAAACAGTGGTCAAACGCGGAATTACCGCTGTCTGTCAGACGACCTGGTCTGGACAGTGTCCGACATGACAGTACCCCGCCTTCTACGAGGGACCCCAGGGCCCTCACGGCTTATAGGACCCGGCTTGTCCGGAAGGTGACGATGAAAACACCTGACCAGCCGATCCGCATGAATGTCCGAGGCTGGTACCCAGGACCTCTCCTCAGGCCCATAACCACACCAGTGTACCAAATATTGTAAAGTGCGGCGCACCATCACGAGAGTCAACCACCCTGGAGACTTCAAATTCTAGGTTACCATCCACCAAGACTGGAGGTGGCATAGGCGCCGCATCCACAGAACCCATCACCTTCTTAAGAAGAGACCTGTGGAACACGTTGTGTATTTTATACACCGTAGGGAGCTCCAGTCGGTACGCTACTGGGTTAATGACGGCGGTGACCCGAAATGGACCAATAAACTGTGGACCCAATTTAAGGGATGGTATCTTGAGTTTTATGTTTTTTGTGGATAACCACACCCAGTCATCCACACTCAGGTCCGGACCTGGCACACGCCTACTGTCAGCCACACGTTTGTACCTAGCACCCACACTCAACAGGCGCTGTTTCACTCTCCTCCAGACTGATGACAATTGTGTTCCTAACTGGTCTTCCTCCGGAACGCCGGAAGAGCCTCTCTGACTCAAAGTACAAAACTGAGGATGTAGCCCGTAAACACAAAAAAACGGAGACTCCCCAGACGACTCCTGGCGGTGATTATTGATGGCAAACTCAGCCAAAGAAAGAAAGGTAGACCACTCCTCCTGGTTATCAGAGACAAAGCAGCGCAAGTACTGCTCCAAATTTTGGTTCATACGCTCGGTCTGACCATTTGACTGGGGATGAAACGCAGACGAATGAGACAACTTGATCCCCAGCCGTGAGCAAAATTCTTTCCAAAATTTTGCTACAAACTGAGTAACCCTATCTGACACGATGTCAGACGGAACTCCATGAAGCCTGACCACCTCCTGCACAAACACCTGAGCAAGAGTCTTAGCATTAGGTAAAGAAGGCAAAGACACAAAGTGTGACATTTTTGAAAACCGATCCACAATCACCAAAATGACCGTGTTCCCAGCTGAGGGAGGCAAATCAGTGATGAAATCCATGGAGATTTCCATCCATGGCTTACTAGGTACCTCCAGAGGAGGTAGTGTGCCAACAGGACGGGAGCGGGGCGTCTTCGCCCTAGCGCACGTGGTGCAAGCTGACACATATGAGACCACGTCCTGTCAGATTTTGGGCCACCAAAACCGACGTGACACCAACTCCAAAGTACCTCTAACCCCTGGGTGGCCAGCCAGGACAGTATCATGATGCTCCGCCAACACCTTTAGGCGGAGATGAAGCGGTACAAAAGATTTGTTGATGAGAAGCTCAGATGGTACCTCCTCCTGAGCCTCGGCAATCTCAGCCTCAACCTCGGTAGTGAGAGCCGAAACCACAACACCCTTTTGGAGGATGGGTACTGGATCTTCCCGTGGTTCTCCCCCTGGAAAACACCTGGACAGAGCATCCGCCTTAATGTTTTTAGACCCTGGTCTGTAAGTGACAACAAAGTTGAACCGCGTGAAAAACAATGCCCAGCGAGCCTGCCTGGGAGACAGACGCTTGGCAGACTCCAAATACAGCAGATTCTTATGGTCGGTAATAACAGTGACCTGATGTACCGACCCCTCCAAGAAGTGTCGCCATTCCTCAAAGGCCAACTTAATAGCCAACAACTCCCTGTTGCCGATATCGTAGTGATGTTCAGCGGACGACAGTTTTTTGGAGAAATAGGCGCACGGATGCAAACCACTCAAGGATGAGCCTTGAGATAGTACCGCCCCCACACCAACCTCAGACGCATCGACTTCCACGACAAAGGGTTTAGATACATCTGGCTGCACAAGAATGGGGGCTGAAACAAAACTGTTCTTGAGAAATTCAAATGCGCGAACAGCAGCCTCAGGCCAAACGGAGAAATTGGTACCCTTTTTAGTCATGTCAGTTAGCGGTTTAGCAATGATAGAAAAATCCTTGATAAATTTCCTATAGTAGTTAGAAAACCCAAGGAACCGCTGAAGTGCTTTCAGGTTATCAGGACGTTCCCAATGCAGCACCGCTTGCACCTTAGCGGCGTCCATTTTAAAACCAGAAGCAGACACAATATAACCCAAGAACGGCAACTCTTGAGCAAAAAATACACATTTCTCAAGTTTAGTATACAGCTTATTCTCTCTGAGAAGCTGTAACACCTGCCTGACATGATCTAAATGAGCATCACGGTCGCAAGAATATATGAGGATGTCATCTAGGTACACGATAACGAATTTCCCCAAAACATGCGAGAACACATCATTGATGAAATGTTGGAACACTGCAGGTGCGTTAGTTAACCCAAAAGGCATCACCAAATTTTCAAAATGACCCTCAGGGGTATTAAAAGCCGTCTTCCACTCATCACCTTGACGGACTCTTATGAGGTTGTACGCCCCCCTGAGGTCAAGCTTGGTAAACCACTTAGCACCTGCAACCTGGTTGAACAAGTCAGGTATCAGTGGCATAGGGTATGGATCACGAACCGCAATCTGGTTCAACCCCCTGAAATCCAAACACGGGCGTAATCCGCCATCTTTCTTCTTCACAAAGAAGAACCCTGCTGCCACTGGCGAGGATGACGGCCTGATATGCCCTTTGCTCAAACTTTCAGAAATGTAATCCTTGAGCGCTTGTCTCTCCGGACCGGAGATGTTGAACATCCTTGCTTTAGGCAACTTGGCCCCTGGTTTAAACCTGATAGAACAGTCATAGGAGCGGTGTGGCGGCAACTCTGAACAACCCTTCTCAGAGAACACATCCGCATAATCCTGAAGTGACTCAGGAACGCTTGAAGTCACAGCGGACACACATGTGGACAGGCAATTCTCCTGACAGAAATCACTCCACTGGATTATGTCCTGAGTTTTCCAGTCAATCACCGGGTTGTGTGTAGACATCCATGGAAAACCCAGAACCAATTGTGCCGGAAGACTCTTGAGCACCTTACATGTGACCTGCTCGAAATGAAGAACCCCAATGTGGAGTTTAACCTCAGCCACGAACTCAGTAATCTCCCCCTGTGGAAGAGGAGCAGAATTGATGGTGACCACACGGATAGGATGAGGCAGTTTTTCAATCTTAAAACCAGCAGTGCGCGCAAACTCCTCATCAATGAGATTTGTGGCGGAACCACTATCCACAAAAATAGTGATTGGTATCTCTCTGCCAGCGACAACAACTTTGGCAGGGAGCATGCACTGAGAAATCATCATGGAGGATATACATAAGCTCAGATTTGGACTCCTCCACACCCTCTGAGCTCAGAAGTTTTCCGCCGTTGCGTTTTTCTTTAACAGCAGAGGACAGATATTAATAAAATGACCAGTTTTACCGCAGAAAAAACAGGCTCCCTGCTTCCTGAGTACAGGGGTACGATTCTTAACATGTGACACCCCTGCGATTTGCATAGATTCCATGGGCTCACCTGCAGCAACCTCACGTGAACCTAAACCTTCACCCACAGGCGGCGTCTCATGATTCCCCTGACGCAAACGGTGATCAATGTGGACAACAAGACTCATAGCGGAATCTAGTGAAGCAGGAGTCTCGTACATCAGGAGGGCTTTTTTAACCCTATTAGTGTCAACTACCCAGTGGCGAAATTCAGAACAGTAATCCTCTGCAACACGCTTCCCCTGGCAAATAGTGCGTAACTTAGATTCTGCTAGAGCCATTCTGTCTGGATCGTCGTAAATGTGTCCTAGACCAGAAAAGAAACTCTCCACTGAGTTAAATGCAACAGAATCAGACGGCAACGAAAATGCCCATGCTTGGGGATCCCCGCTCAATAATGACAACACCAGGCCCACACGTTGAGCCTCATTACCAGAGGAGATCGGGCGCATACGGAAATACAGTTTGCAAGCTTCATGAAAAGAAACAAATTTACTGCGTTCCCCAGCAAATTTTTTAGGCAAAGGAAACTTGGGCTCATTAACTCCTCCTGTCGCTCCAGCCTGTATATTAGATACTGCTAGTCCCTGTTGCTGCACTGCTCCCTTCAACTCAGTGACCTGTAGGGACAGCGCCTCCAACTGGCGGGTTATAGAAGTCATGGGATCCATGACAAAACACAGAGAAGAGAAAAAAAAAAAAAAGGAGTCCCTTTTTTTTTTTTTTTGTTAGGCCGATTATAATGTCACGGGGATACAAGGAGGGCGAGAGCTAATAACCCGGGCCCCTGCAATTTCCCTCAGACTAGGGAAACCCTGTCTGACCCTCTACCTGAAGTTTACACTGAAGGTGTGCATGTTCAGGCCTCCACCCTCACCCTGACTCCTGATTCAGCCCTAGACTGAACACCACCGCCCACCACCCAGTGAATGCAATAGACCAATACCCACAGTTATAACAAACAAGGATAAAGGAAAATATACACCACGCCGCAGTCAATCAGGATTACACTATAAAGGTGCAGGGCAAAATAAATACAAATATAGGAAGGAGTAAATAAGACAAAGGAAAATACACAACCAGCAACGATTCTCAAACAACCAGCTCTCCACTCGGGACCGAGATAACTACGGATAAGACAGAAGCTATAATCGGCGACACCCAAAGATCAGGAGAACCATTTAAAGGAAATGGGCATGGCCCAGCTTCCAATCCGAGGATCAGATAAATTAACCCCGGAGCAGCCAGACGAAAACTAGCCGACGCCAATGAGCAAACAGTGGTCAAACGCGGAATTACCGCTGTCTGTCAGACGACCTGGTCTGGACAGTGTCCGACATGACAAGCACCACATGAAGACCCCCACCTACAGGCCGCCCCAAAGCACGAGAATCTCATAAACTGAAAACTGAAAATAAAGATTAAACAACAACCACAAGACGGATTTCATCATCAAAGGTATCATTGTAATCAGTATAACAGCGCCGACCTGACACTGTCTGTAGGTTACTGTGCACAATCCTGCTGACCACCCCCAGTACAACATATGCGATTGGTGCATCTTAAATATCCAGCTCTCCCCTCTCTAACACACGCCTCCTGAGGAAGTTTGACAAAACATGCATGGGGCAGAATGCTACTTTTACTTGTACCACCTATTCATATAAGTGCCACATTACATTTCCATTGATTTTTAGTTGGAAAGTCTATTCATTTAGCAAAGAAATGGCTTTCTTCCCATATATATATTTAGGCATTCACTGTCTTCTATATGTGTGTAATGTGGCCAGTACTAGATATGTACATGTGTATATGTTTAATATGTCGCCACATTTTATAGCAGTACCCTGCTTTTATCATATGTGGAATTTAATATATATATTTTTTTTATATGATAAAGTTATTGGTTGGCTATAGTATACTCTTTTCTGGGCTTTTATTTCTATGCCTATATCTTGAAGTTATTTATAAAAAATGTTACATACCTCAAAATTGAACCAATAAAAACAAAGCTCCAAGTCATCCAGCAAAAAAAGCAAACACTAATACAACTTGGTCGGCAAAAAAATGAAAGTTATGGCTCTCAGAAAATGACGACAATAAAACAATTTGCTGGGATTTCAGGAAATATGACTCAAATTCAATTTGCATCAAATCAATTTGATAATTTCCACAAGTCATGCAATAGGGAGAAAAATGGTTAATCCTCATGTACACACATGACAGCTTACTCTGAAATGACAGGTACACTATAAACTATGTTGCTAAAATAATTGTGGACCAATTGCTAGCAATACAGCTTCAAAAGGCCCTTGGGGAGCAGGCGGTTAGCCCTGCTTGCTTCCAACTAGTGATGAGCAAACGTGCTCGGATAAGTTGATATCCTAGCATGCTTGGGTGCTAACGCCATTAAAAAATCAAGAAGTGAAAGATAAGTGCAATTGTATAAGAATGATACATTACCATAATAATAGAATCACACTAAGGCCGGCCTCACGCTAGCGAGTTTTACGGACGTATGAGCGCATAAACTACGTCCGTAAAATACGCATTACACACGGCCCAATGAATCTCTATGGCCCAGCTCCTATCTGCCGTATATTACGCATCCGTAATATACGGTCTTGTACGACCATACAAAATCGCAGCATGCTGCGCTTGTCACCGTATTGCGCAAAAAAATCGCCAATGAAAGTCTATGGGGGTGAGAAAAATACGGATTCCACACAGACCAGCAGTGTGACTTGCGAGAAATACGCAGCGGTGTTAGTGAAAAGCCGGTAATTCAATTGCCAATATAGAAGAAATGACGTGCACTCTGACAATTGCCGGCTTTTCATTTCTCCTTCACAAACCCGACAGGATATGAGACATGGTTTACATACAGTAAGTAATGAGGACATCCAGCAGAGGGCGCCTCAACGCAACTCAAGGTGACTACAGATCACCCAGCTTTCCTTTCAGCACCCGGGGTTTACAGGCACGAGCGAGTGCTTTAGCACAGCTCCTGGCTGTAAAATGATTTAACCCCTTCAGATGGATTTACTTCGTGGGACGTGACAGATCATCAGAAGGTATGTATATTGTTGGTTTATTATTTTTCAGAGCGAGGGTCTTCAGGTGGATTGAGAGAGCAATAAAATATTAAAACAACCTGTGTGTTTATTTCATTAAAATTCTTTTTAATAATGTGTGGTTTTTTTTAACCCTTTCATACAATTGGATTAATAATGGATAGGTGTCATAATTGACGCCTCTCCATTATTAATCTGGCTTAATGTCACCTTACAATAGCAAGGTGACATTAACCCTTCATTACCCCATATCCCACCGCTACACGGGAGTGGGAAGAGAGTGGCCAAGTGCCAGAATAGGCGCATCTTCCAGATGTGCCTTTTCTGGGGTGGCTGGGGAAAGATGTTTGTAGCCAGGGGGAGCAATAACCATGGACCCTCTCATGGCTATTAATATCTGCCCTCAGTCACTGGCTTTACCACTCTGGCTGAGAAAATTGCGCGGGAGCCCACGCCAAATTTTTCCGCCATTTAACCCTTTATTTTAGCAGCTAGAGCACTCAAATTTTGCACATACACACTACTAACATTAGTAGTGTGGAATATGCAAAAAAAAAGGGATATGAGATGGTTTACTGTATGTAAACCATGTCTCATATCCTGTCGGGTTTGGGAGGGAGAAATGAAAACCCGGCAATTGAATTACTGGCTTTTCATATATCTCGCGCTGAATTAAATTTAAATACAGTATATGTATATATATATGTGTGTGTCTCAATTACATATATATATATATATACATACTGTATATATGTTTTAATGAACATTTGAGCACATAAATCCATTAGATGTCGGTTTTGCAAGCCTGCGAGAAAATCTCGCAGTACGGATGCCATACGGATTACATACGGAGGATGCCATGCGCAAAATACGCTGTCACACCCTGCCTACGGATGACATACGGATCACTATTTTGGGAACATTTCTGCATATTACGGCCGTAATAAACGGACCGTATTTACATACGCTGAGTGTGAGGCCGGCCTAAGGCTTTTCTTTACCCAGTGCAAAGTTTCAAGGCAGTGTGTCATATTGGTTCACTGCTAATACAATAACCAAGTAACATTTCCTACCAGCCCCCTTTTGCTCCACCACTGGTAGGAGTGCAATAATTATAGCTATGCACAAGACAAAAAAAAAGACAAAAAAATTAGGGCAGAGATTTCAAAAGTTGCCATGTCTTATTTCTAAAAAATATTCTTGAAAATATATAAAAAAATATTTAGCAGAAAATATATTATTTATTTGTCATCTTCTAAATATCTGCTATGGTGTGTTCACATACATGTCACTCATCTTTATCCATTTCTGTTTTAAATGTTTCTAGTTTACCAACACATTCAATGATTTAGATTAATAATTTATTAATATAATTATATTATTAGAGTATTTCATTTTTCACATTGTTTTTTCATTCAATATAGGTATTTTTACTGATATTCCATTAATATGATTTTGTTCTAATGGGTAGAATAAATTTTATTTAGCAGGTTTAGTTGATGTTATTATTACCGTATTTACAACATATATAAAATATACAGTCTAAACAAAGTTGTCTAAGAGCAATGACTAAAAATTATTGTAGTGCACAATTTTGAAATCCATTTCTTTGAATCTGACACAGAGCACCACCTTTGTGATAAATGCTTGTTTTTGGATGAAAAATTATCAATTTTCACCTGGACCTTCAAGAAGGATATTCCCAGTTAATTATACTGTATCTTGAGCCCTAACAGCAGGGGAATAGAGAAGTTGCTGTGAGACAAGATGTTCATGCAGAGGAGCCATCAATCATGTGAAATGTAAAAAAAAAAAACAGAAACCATAGATACTGAAGAGCAATATGTTATGCTCTATGTTATGGGCCAATAATTAATTATAGCTTTAAACGTTGACCACTGCTGATGTATTAAAAACCTTTGATTCGTACCCCCTATAGCTTTGCCATTTACAAATACTAGTAGGCTTCCTAAACCCATTGCACGATTCTTTCTAAATTCATACAATTATTTGTAATTCTTACAATTATGCGGGCTCAATCACAGCCATGTCAAGTAGTGACTTCGCAGTAATTGACCGACACTGCGTAAAAAAAAAGAACACTTGGGGTCACATCTACTTTTGAAAATCAGCGAAGGGCAAAAATACACCTCCATTACTATTCCATTAATAAAAAAGTAAGAAAGATGCACAGGAAAAAGTCCTTCAATTGAAATAATCATTCCGACCCTCTTTACCCATTTGTTAATCTAAAAATAAAAAGAATAAAATCAAATTTATACTCACCTGTATGCTGATAATCCATATGTCCCACGACAATCACCAACTTTGCAACATCTGGTTGCATTGCTTAGTGGTGGCAATGCAACCACTTCAACCTGGCAACCAGATCACAATGAGCTGAGCCTGAGAATGGCTGATATATTAAAAGGTAGGGAAGGGGCCATGGATATTAATAACATCAGCCCTCAACTGCCCCATAAATGGCACATCCATTAGATCTGGCGCTTTTTCCATCTCTTCCTGCTTGCCCTGGTGTGGTGGTAAGTGGGGTAATATTTTGTGGTTGATGTCAGCTTTGTAATGTCAGCTGACATCAAGCCCAGAGGTTAGTAATGTAGACGTGTCTGTCAAACCCCCATTACTAACCCAGTAACTAAAAAGTAATAAAGACACACATACAGAAAAAAGTGATTTAATGGAACAAAAGACTCCTGGACAAATCCCCCCTTTTTCCCATTTATTTCAATAAAAATAAAAAATCAAAGTAATCCTCACATGCCCGCCGATAATCTGTAATAATGAGGTCCCATGACGATGCCCAATTGTACTACATCCAGTGCATGGAGATCCATTCAAAAAACTGGTTGCTGGGTACTAAGGTGACATCAGTAAGGTTATCTCAGTTCATAGCACCCAGTGGCGGATTATAATGAGGTCAATCTGGGCGGTAGCCCTGGGCCCAGTGGTGTGGGGGGCCCTGGGCAACCGCTCAGATTGACCGCCGCCATCAGGGCATTACTGCCCTGACTGGCATATGGGCACGGTGGGCAGAGGGGGCCCGCATCGTGCCCAGTCTCATCTGCTCACCGGGCCCCTACCGGCGCTGCGGCAGTTTAACGCTCTTGACGTGCAGGCTCGCGCCCACACATCAATAGTTAACAGTCAGCCGCAGCGTGCACGTTGCCGGCGTCTGATGTCATTGTCAGTCACCGGCGAGTGCACGCTTCAGCAACGTGGAGGGAGCTTCACCAAAGGAGCGCGGACAGGTGAAAACTGTTTTTTTTTATTGCGAACGTCAATCCAGGGGACCCGGGCCAGAATGCTGGACACTGGGGGCCAAGATGCTGGACACACTGGGGGTAATATGATGGACACACTGGGGGCAATATGCTGGACACACTGGGGGCAATATGCTGGACACACTGGGGCAGATTGCTGGACACACTGGGGGCAATATGCTGGAGACACTGGGGCAGATTGCTGGACAAACTGGTGGCAATATGCTGGACACACTGGGGGCAATATGCTGGACACACTGGGGGCAATATGCTGGACACACTGGGACAGATTTCTGGACACACTGGGGGCAAAATGCTGGACACACTGAGGGCAATATGCTGGACACACTGGGGGCAATATACTGGACACACTGTGGGGCAATAAGCTGGACACACTGGGGACAATATGCTGGACACACTGGGGGCAGAATGCTGGACAAACTGGGGGCAATATGCTGGACACACTGGGGCAGAATGCTGGACATACTGGGGGCAATATGCTGGACACACTCAGGGCAGAATGCTGGACACACTGGGGCAATATGCTTCACATAATGGGGCAGAATGCAGGACACACTGGGGGCAATATGCTGGACACACTGGGACAGAATGCTGGACACACTGGGGCAGAACCCTGGACACACTGGGGGCGGGATGCCGGACATATTGGGGGACAGAGATGCTGGACACTGGGGGCAGAGATGCTGGACACTGGGGGCAGAGATGCTGGACACACTGGGGGCAATATGCTGGAGACACTGGGGCAGATTGTTGGATACACTGGGGCAAACATGCTGGACACACTGGGGCAGAATGCTGGACACACTGGGGCAATATGCTGGATATACTGTGGGCAATATGCTGGACACACTGGGGGCAATATGCTAGACACACTGGGGCAGAATGCTGAACACACTGGGGGCAGAATGTGGGAAAAACTGTGGCAAACATGCAGGACACACTGGGGCAGAATGCTGGACACACTGGGGGCAATATGCTGGACACACTAGGGGAATTATGCTGAACACACTGGGGGCAGAATGCTGGACACACTGGGGGCAATATGCTGGAGACACTGGGGCAGATTGCTGGACACACTGGGGGCAATATGCTGGACACACTGGGTAAGAATGCTAGACACACTGGGGCAGAATCCTGGACACACTGGGGGCAGGATGCTGGACACATTGAGGGACAGAGATGCTGGACACTGGGGGCAGAGATGCTAGACACTGGGGGCAGAGATGCTGGGCACTGGGGGCAGAGATGCTGGATAATGGGGCAGAGATGCTGGACACACTGGAGGCAGGACTGGAGACAGATGGGGCAGGATTGGAGACATGGGCATAATGTAGATACAGGGCATGATTGGAGACTCAGGGCAGAATGAAAGACATGGGGCAGGATTGGAGACAGATCGTGCAGGATCATGGGGCAGGATGGATATGATGGAGACTGATGGGGCAAGATGGGGAGATCATATGGGGCAAGATGGATACTCATGAGGGCAGGATGGGAGAACATATGGCTGGAGCCAGGAATGAGATACACGGGGCCAGGATGGGGGATATTATTATTACCATAGGGGCTAATTAAGGGATATTATTACTGCAGTGATGTATTTATTTTATTTTTTGAGGATACTGTTATAAATGGGGTGGTGGTCCTGTTACTGTGTAGAGTGACACTATGTCGCCTTTTTTTCTTCATGTGGTGTAAAGTAGAAGTTGGGAAAAATTAAGTAATGTGTTCTGCAAGCGGAGCTCGAGATAACTGTGTTACTTCCTGCAGAGACGAGTCCTGGCTGGATGAAGTGATGGCATTATGCGCTGGATAAAAGATGAAGGAGTTCACCTAGAGATGTCACTGGTGAGTGAGTGTTACCTATACACTGACACTATACACTGTATACTATATACAGAGGTCCTGTGTATAATGTCACCGGTAGGGTTGAGCGATACCGTCCGATACTTGAAAGTATCGGTATCGGAAAGTATCGGCCGATACCGGCAAAGTATCGGATCTAATCCGATACCGATACCCGATACCAATACAAGTGAATGGGACTCAAGTATCGGACGGTAAATCAGCCCTTTCTGTCCTTCTATATGGGGTTCTGGAGGGGGGGAGAGTGTGGGCGGTGCGTGGGCGGAGACTGCGTGTCTCTGTGCGGGCGGGGTCTGTGCGGGCCTGCCAGGGATCTCATTCTATGCGGCCGGCGCTGTATGCCCAGGCTTGATGCGGCGTGCCGGGGCTTGATGCGGCGTGGGAGGGCTCTGCGGCGTGCTGGGGGGGTCTATGCGGCATGAGGGGGTCTAAGCGGCGTGCTGGGGGGTCTATGCGGCGTGAGGGGCTCTCTGCGGCGTTCTGGGGCGTCTATGCGGCGTGCTGGGGGATCTATGCGGCGTGAGGGGCTCTCTGCGGCGTTCTGGGGCGTCTATGCGGCGTGCTGGGGGGTCTATGCGGCGTGCTGGGGGGTCTATGCGGCGTGCTGGGGGGTCTATGCGGCGTGCGGGGGTCTCAGCGGCGTGCGGGGGTCTCTGCGGCGTGCTGGGGGGTCTCTGCAGCGTGGGGGGGGTCTCTGCGGCGTGGGGGGGGGTCTCTGCGGCGTGCGGGGGTCTCAGTGCGGGCATCGTCCGATGGGACTACAAGTCCCATCGGGCTATGCCTGCTACACTGACAGTGATTGACACATTAGCCAATGATGGGACAGTAGTAGTCCCATCATCCGGCTAATGTGTTGAATGAAAAAAAAAAAAAATACTCCATACATACATTCTACATACATAAATACATATAGACATAAAGTACATTCATACATTACATACATGACATACATTACATTAAACATAGATTACATACTCACCATTACTTGTCATTTTGATCCCCGAAGCCAGTGTCATCTATAAAAAATGTGAAAAAAACAAACAACCAATATACTCCCTGTCCGCAGAAATCCACGAGTGTCCCACGACGATCTCCCGTGGAGAGCAGCAGCATCAAATAATGCGACCGCTCTCTAGGGGCTCAGAAACACAATGGCGGGAGGAAGGTATCCTTCCGCCACTGTATTCCTCCGCCGCTGTAAAAAAAAAAGTCCCTAGTCTCACTTTATGGCATTGCTGTATGAGACATTTTCCCATGCAGCAATTATATAAAGTGACACTTTGAACTCAGGTAACCTCAGTGATGCACTGCAGGAGCCATTGTCTCCTGTCAGTGTGTCACTGAGGGTCCTATAGAGCAGTGACGTCACCCGATGTCACTGTTCTATAGGGGAGATCGTCGTGGGACACTCGTTATTAATTGGACTACGGCGGACAGGTAGTATGCGGTTTATTATTTTACGTTTTTTGCAGGCGCTGAAGTATGGTAAGTATGGTGAAATGAAGAATATTAAAATACTTTTTCCTAATGTGTGCGTGTTTTATTAACCCTTTTCTTACTATTGGATTAATAACGGATAGGCGTCTTATTGACGCCTCTCCGTTATTAACCCGGCTTAATGTCACCTTACGATAGCAAGGTGACATTAACCCCTTATTACCCCATATCCCACCGCTACACGGGAGTGGGAAGAGAGGGGCTAAGTGCCGGAATTGGCGCATCTTACGGATGCGCCATTTTCGGGGCGGCTGCGGACTGGTATTTGTAGCCGGGGGGGGGCCAATATCCATGGCCCCTCTCTAGGCTATGAATATCAGCCCGCAGCTGTCTGCGTAGCCTTTCTGGCTATAAAATATAGGGGGACCCCACGTCATTTTTTGGGGGGTCCCCCTATTTTAATAGCCAGTAAAGGCTACGCAGACAGCTGCGAGCTGATATTCATAGCAGGCTACAAATATTGGCCCCCGGCCGTCGGCTTTCCCCCTCTGGCGCAGAAAATTGCGCGGGAGCCCACGCCGTTTTTTTCCATTTTTTTTTTTTTTAAATTCAACGCTCATAAAGGCCTCTTTCACCCTTGCGTCAGTACGGGTCCGTCGCTATGCGTCGAGCCGACGTACCGACGCACGTTGTGAAATTTGTACACGACGTGGGCAGCGGATGCAGTTTTTCAACGCATCCACTGCCCATTCTGAAGTGCGGGGAGGAGGGGGCAGAGTTTCTGCTGCGCATGCGCAGTAGAAAATGGCAGACGCGACGGACAAAAAAACGTTCACTTGAACGTTTTTTCGTGCCGACGGTCCGCCAAAACTCGACGGATCCGTTGCAGAACGGACGCGACGTGTGGCCATTCGTCGCGATCCGTCGCTAATACAAGTCTATGGGGAAAAAAATGCATCCTGCGAGCACATTTGCAGGATCCGTTTTTTTCCGCCAGATCCGTTTTTTCAGTCGGATCCGTTGTTTTCCGCCAGATCGTTTTTTTTCCACCGGATCCGTTTTTTTCCGCCAGATCCGTTTTTTTTACATTGGATCCGTTTTTTTCTGCCAGATCTGTTTTTTTCCACCGGATCCGTTTTTTTCCACCAGATCCGTTTTTTCTCATAGAGTTGTAATAGCGCCGGATTGCGCCTGATGGCCACACATTTCATCCGTTTTTTGCAGGATTCGTTAAAAAAAACTGTTTCCGCCGGACGGAAAACTCATAGGAACGTTTTTTGTCCGTTATTTTTCATGCATGTTTCCATTCAAATCATGCACATTTTCCGTTTATTTATTTTCCAAAAACCTCATCAAAACCTGCATCAAAACTGCATGAAAAACCGCACCAAAAACCTGCATCAAAAACAGCATCAAAAACCGCACCAAAAACCTGCATCAAAAACCGCACCAAAAACTGCATCAAAAACCGCACCAAAAACTGCATCAAAAACCGCACCAAAAACCTGCAGCAAAAAAGCACCAAAAACTGCATCAAAAACTGCATCAAAAACCGCACCAAAAAACTGCAGCAAAAAACTGCAGCAAAAAAGCACCAAAAACTGCATCAAAAACCGCATCAAAAAGCTACATCAAAAACAGCACCAAAAACTGCACCAAAAACTGCATCAAAAACAGCACCAAAAAACTGCAGCAAAAAAAGCACCAAAAACTGCATCAAAAACCGCATCAAAAAGCTACATCAAAAACAGCACCAAAAACTGCATCAAAAACCGCACCAAAAACCTGCAGCAAAAAAGCACCAAAAACTGCATCAAAAACCGCATCAAAAACTGCACCAAAAACTGCATCAAAAACCGCACCAAAAACCTGCAGCAAAAACTGCATCAAAAACCGCATCAAATCTGCACCAGTTTTTTATGCAGGTTTTGATGCAGTTTTTGGTGCAGTTTTTGATGCGGTTTTTGATGCAGGTTTTGGTGCTGTTTTTGATGTAGCTTTTTGATGCGGTTTTTGATGCAGTTTTTGGTGCTTTTTTGCTGCAGGTTTTTGGTGCTGTTTTTGATGCAGTTTTTGCTGCAGTTTTTGGTGCTTTTTTGCTGCAGGTTTTTGGTGCGGTTTTTGATGCAGTTTTTGGTGCAATTTTTGATGCGGTTTTTGATGCAGTTTTTGGTGCTTTTTGCTGCAGGTTTTTGGGGCGGTTTTTGATGCAGTTTTTGGTGCTTTTTTGCTGCATGTTTTTTTTGCGGTTTTTTATGTAGTTTTTGGTTCAGTTTTTGATGCAGTTTTTGGTCCTTTTTTTGCTGCAGGTTTTTGGTGCGGTTTTTGATGCAGTTTTTGGTGCTGTTTTTTATGTAGGTTTTTGTTGAGGTTTTTGATGCAGTTTTTGGTGCTTTTTTTGCTGCAGGTTTTTGATGCCGTTTTTGATGCAGTTTTTGGTGCTTTTTTGCTGCAGGTTTTTGGTGCAGTTTTTGATGCGGTTTTTGATGCAGTTTTTGGTGCTGTTTTTGATGTAGCTTTTTGATGCGGTTTTTGATGTAGTTTTTGGTGCTTTTTTTGCTGCAGGTTTTTGGTGCTGTTTTTGGTGCTTTTTTTGCTGCAGGTTTTTGATGCCGTTTTTGATGCAGTTTTTTGTGCTTTTTTGCTGCAGGTTTTTGATGCAGTTTTTGGTGCAGTATTTGATGCAGTTTTTGGTGTTTTTTGCTGCAGGTTTTTGGTGCGGTTTTTGGTGCAGCAAAAAAGCACCAAAAACTGCATCAAAAACCGCATCAAAAACCGCACCAAAAACTGCATCAAAAACCGCACCAAAAACCTGCAGCAAAAAGCACCAAAAACTGCATCAAAAAACACATCAAAAACTGCACCAAAAACTGCATCAAAAACCGCACCAAAAACCTGCAGCAAAAAAAGCACCAAAAACTGCATCAAAAACTGAACCAAAAACTACATCAAAAACCGCACCAAAAACCTGCAGCAAAAAGCACCAAAAACTGCATCAAAAACCGCATCAAAAACTGCACCAAAAACTGCATCAAAAACCGCATGTTTTTGGTGCGGTTTTTGATGTAGTTTTTGGTTCAGTTTTTGATGCAGTTTTTAATGCTTTTTTTGATGCAGGTTTTTGGTGCGGTTTTTGATGCAGTTTTTGGTGCAGTTTTTGATGCGGTTTTTGATGCAGTTTTTGGTGCTTTTTGCTGCAGGTTTTTGGTGCGGTTTTTGGTGCAGTTTTTGATGCGGTTTTTGATGCAGTTTTTGGTGCTTTTTTGCTGCAGGTTTTTGGTGCGGTTTTTGATGCAGTTTTTGGTGCGGTTTTTGATGCAGTTTTTGGTGCGGTTTTTGATGCAGGTTTTTGGTGCGGTTTTTGATGCTGTTTTTGATGCAGGTTTTTGGTGCGGTTTTTCATGCAGTTTTGATGCAGGTTTTGATGAGGTTTTTGGAAAATAAATAAACGGAAAATGTGCATGATTTGAATGGAAACATGCATGAAAAATAACGGACAAAAAACGTTCCTATGAGTTTTCCGTCCGGCGGAAACAGTTTTTTTTAACGAATCCTGCAAAAAACGGATGAAATGTGTGGCCATCAGGCGCAATCCGGCGCTATTACAACTCTATGAGAAAAAACGGATCTGGCGGAAAAAAATGGATCCGGCAGGAAAAAACGGATCTGGCGGAAAAAAAACGGATCTGGTGGAAAAAAACGGATCCGGTGGAAAAAACAGATCTGGCAGAAAAAAACGGATCCAATGTAAAAAAAAAAACGGATCTGGCGGAAAAAAACGGATCCGGTGGAAAAAAACCGATCTGGCGGAAAACAACGGATCCGACTGAAAAAACGGATCTGGCGGAAAAAAACGGATCCTGCAAATGTGCTCGCAGGATGCATTTTTTTTCCCCATAGACTTGTATTAGCGACGGATCGCGACGAATGGCCACACGTCGCGTCCGTTCTGCAACGGATCCGTCGAGTTTTGGCGGACCGTCGGCACGAAAAAACGTTCAAGTGAACGTTTTTTTGTCCGTCGCGTCTGCCATTTTCTACTGCGCATGCGCAGCAGAAACTCTGCCCCCTCCTCCCCGCACTTCAGAATGGGCAGTGGATGCGTTGAAAAACTGCATCCGCTGCCCACGTCGTGTACAAATTTCACAACGTGCGTCGGTACATCGGCTCGACGCATAGCGACGGACCCGTACTGACGCAAGGGTAAAAGAGGCCTTTATGAGCGTTGAATTTAAAAAAAAAAAAAAATGGAAAAAAACGGCGTGGGCTCCCGCACAATTTTCTGCGCCAGAGGGGGAAAGCCGACGGCCGGGGGCCAATATTTGTAGCTTGCTATGAATATCAGCTCGCAGCTGTCTGCGTAGCCTTTACTGGCTATTAAAATAGGGGGACCCCCCCAAAAAAATGACGTGGGGTCCCCCTATATTTTATAGCCAGAAAGGCTACGCAGACAGCTGCGGGCTGATATTCATAGCCTAGAGAGGGGCCATGGATATTGCCCCCCCCCCCCCGGCTACAAATACCAGTCCGCAGCCGCCCCGAAAATGGCGCATCCGTAAGATGCGCCAATTCCGGCACTTAGCCCCTCTCTTCCCACTCCCGTGTAGCGGTGGGATATGGGGTAATAAGGGGTTAATGTCACCTTGCTATCGTAAGGTGACATTAAGCCGGGTTAATAACGGAGAGGCGTCAATAAGACGCCTATCCGTTATTAATCCAATAGTAAGAAAAGGGTTAATAAAACACGCACACATTAGGAAAAAGTATTTTAATATTCTTCATTTCACCATACTTACCATACTTCAGCGCCTGCAAAAAACGTAAAATAATAAACCGCATACTACCTGTCCGCCGTAGTCCAATTAATAACGAGTGTCCCACGACGATCTCCCCTATAGAACAGTGACATCGGGTGACGTCACTGCTCTATAGGACCCTCAGTGACACTCTGACAGGAGACAATGGCTCCTGCAGTGCATCACTGAGGTTACCTGAGTTCAAAGTGTCACTTTATATAATTGCTGCATGGGAAAATGTCTCATACAGCAATGCCATAAAGTGAGACTAGGGACTTTTTTTTTTACAGCGGCGGAGGAATACAGTGGCGGAAGGATACCTTCCTCCCGCCATTGTGTTTCTGAGCCCCTAGAGAGCGGTCTCATTATTTGATGCTGCTGCTCTCCACGGGAGATCGTCGTGGGACACTCGTGGATTTCTGCGGACAGGGAGTATATTGGTTGTTTGTTTTTTTCACATTTTTTATAGATGACACTGGCTTCGGGGATCAAAATGACAAGTAATGGTGAGTATGTAATCTATGTTTAATGTAATGTATGTCATGTATGTAATGTATGAATGTACTGTATGTCTATATGTATTTATGTATGTAGAATGTATGTATGGAGTATTTTTTTTTTTTTCATTCAACACATTAGCCGGATGATGGGACTACTACTGTCCCATCATTGGCTAATGTGTCAATCACTGTCAGTGTAGCAGGCATAGCCCGATGGGACTTGTAGTCCCATCGGACGATGCCCGCACTGAGACCCCCGCACGCCGCAGAGACCCCCCCCACGCCGCAGAGACCCCCCCCCCCACGCCGCAGAGACCCCCCCGCACGCCGCATAGACCCCCCAGCACGCCGCATAGATCCCCCAGCACGCCGCATAGACCCCCCAGCACGCCGCATAGATGCCCCAGAACGCCGCAGAGAGCCCCTCACGCCGCATAGATCCCCCAGCACGCCGCATAGACGCCCCAGAACGCCGCAGAGAGCCCCTCACGCCGCATAGACCCCCCCAGCACGCCGCTTAGACCCCCTCACGCCGCATAGACGCCCCAGAACGCCGCAGAGAGCCCCTCACGCCGCATAGACCCCCCCAGCACGCCGCATAGACCCCCCCAGCATGCCGCAGAGCCCTCCCACGCCGCATCAAGCCCCGGCACGCCGCATCAAGCCTGGGCATACAGCGCCGGCCGCATAGAATGAGATCCCTGGCAGGCCCGCACAGACCCCGCCCGCACAGAGACACGCAGTCTCCGCCCACGCACCGCCCACTTTACATTATAGTGATTTTAGCACTGTGGGGACTTCCGATTCCGATACCCGATACCACAAAAATATCGGATCTCGGTATCGGAATTCCGATACCGCAAGGATCGGCCGATACCCGATACTTGCGGTATCGGAATGCTCAACACTAGTCACCGGTGAACAATGAATTACCTCTAAACAGACACTGCATACTAAGTACAGATCTCCTGTGAATACTGGCACTTATGGTGATAGTATTGTGTTTTTTTCTTCCTAACTGAAGGGAAAATTGACTAGATCAATGGATGTTTGACAGGTTATAGTTTCACACAGCAACTATTTTTCTGGAATAATCTGGTTCAGGTATATGATGACCCCGTCACCTGACCCCGTCACATGACCCCATCACATGACCGGGGGGCCCACAGTGTCTGAACAGCCCAGGGCCCTGGCTACCCTTAATCCACCCCTGATAGCACCTGTTCTCAAGAGGGCAGCAGAACTGTGAACTGAGATAACAGAGGTCACCTGAGTTCATAGCAGCTTGTTTTCCCTCTGTGTAGCGACCTTGCCTGACTGATGAACGACCACAAGTCTGAAACTCCGCACTTCGGTATTCATTAGTTCGGCACTCGAGTTGCAGTAAGACCCGGTGGCTGTGAACTCAGGTAACTTTAAAGGTTGTGAGGCCCGGAAACCTTAAGAGAGATTTTAAAGGGAAGGTACCGCGTTTGTAGATCATTAAAAAATCAATGTAGCATAACATGCTGTTGTAACCAAGATTTAATTGCATTTGAAATATATTTTGTGTGTTATAGGAGTTTAAAGAAGGCACTGGAGGCTGACATCTTGCTTTCACAGTAGCAGCACAACATTATCAGTGTCATAATATGGCACCCCATGGTCATAGGAGATAACAGACAGACGCCGAACTTATCTATTGTAATAGAACTCTCACTGCTGTGAACTGGGCATGCCTCTGTAGGCTGCACAATTCACAGTAGTGGGAGTTTTTGCTGCCATTTTCATGGAGCACTCAGCTGTTGATTTGTCTCCTGTCATTAGGATCTGCTAGCAGAAGCATTACTGCTTCCAGCAGAACAGATACTAGATTGACAGGAGTAAAATGCGGGAGAAATGCCCAGGCAGAAATACAGAGACTGCAAAGACATTGCAGCACCACAGGGTCCTGGTTGATGCAGTAATGTCATTCTTCCACCAGGGGGAGTGATGTTACGTTTGAAGGCAATAAAGAAGATCTCTTTACCAGGTATCACAAACCACACAACACACTTCACACTCCAGTCCACCAGGGGGAGCTATGCTCCTATTTATTAGAGCACTCTTCACAATTAGGCAAAACTGTTGGTCTGGATAGGAAGTTAGGCAGAAGCTGACTGGGCTTCACCCAGGCAGCACCTGTCAGGCAGAGAGCGAGGAAGGAGGAACATCTAGCAGTTGCCGACAGAGTGATCCCTGACAGGGGTGGGATCCTGTCAGAGGCCTAGACAGAAGGACACGGAGCTGTGCCTGCCCGATGTGCGGCAGCATCCTAAGAAAGAGACACGAACAGTGAATTGTATTGTAGAGGGTGAGAAACGAAGTCATAGCAAAAGGAGAGGAAACCAGAAGGAGTTCTGCCCTACACAGGTTGCCTCCTTCTGAGGCGCAGGATCCGGTAGCCAGAACACCGAGAGAGCAATCATCTCCATGCCTTGCTCCAGAGACCGGCAGGACATCTAATTCCATGTTACCTGCCCGACCCATACCCAGGAAGCACAGTGGCAACTTGTGGGGGCTGGGGCATGCTAGAGTCCCTGTAAAAAGCCTCAGGCCATCAGTCATACGGGTTTGTTCCTATCCATCTGGGGGACAGAAAGAGAGACATAACATCTACAACAGTTGTGAGGACCTTACCGAGAAGCTCAGCAGGAAGGTACTACAACACTCAGGCGCTAGAGGAAGGCTACTGATTTCCACGTGGATAGGGGGGACTCTGGATTTGCCTTCGAACCGGCCGGACTCTGCCTGCCCTGTGATGTGGTGCTCTGGACTGTGGATGCTGAAGCCTTCAGTAAAGGTAAAGAGACTGCACCCTTGTGTCCTCGTTCTTCACTGCGCCTCACACCATCCACCATCTACACACTGGGAAGCCCTGGGGATACACTTCACCTGTGGGAAGGTATACCATCTAGCTGCCATAACATCACCCCAGCGGACCCCCAAGCAGCGTCGGTCAGCCTGACCGAATACCACAGGTGGCGTCACGAACATTATCCCTTTAAAAACCTTTCCCCCAATTTACAACGGACTACCTGAGGGCCACGGACCGGGTCAGCCACCGTGACATCCCCCTTGAGAACCAAAGGGCCTGGTACCGAGTACCCCACAGCCCTACGCGTGCACTCCAACATCAAGGAGGAACAATGTAGGATCAGCATTATTGGAGCAGGAGCTGTCTGTGACTCATCCCTCAGTAAGATAAGAAGGAACTCCAGGTCTGCAGAGAATGGACAGGCATTGTAGAGGGGGTGAGAGAGATATTTAGTATGGCTGAGAGAGACTGATGGGAGAGAGAGACAGGTAGTATGATGAGTGAGATACATATGGAGCGTGATGGGGAGAGAGATACACATCAAATATCAGGGGAGAGAGATGGACATGGAATAGCAGGCATGAGACACTTGGGCTATGTGCACACGTTGCGAATTTTGATGAGTTTCCACAGCGTTTTTGGATGCACGGAATTGCTTCAAATCTGCAGTGTAGTGCACAACCAATGTTAGTCAATGGGAAATTGAGAATTGGTGTGCACATGCTGTGGAAAAATAAGCGCGGATTTGCAGCGTTTTATTTTCTGCAGCATGTCAATTCTTTTTGTGGATCTGCAGTGTTTCTGCACCCATTGACTACCATTGATTCAGGCAAATCTGCAGCAAAACTGCAGGTTTAAATCTATCTATCTATCTATCGATATATGTCTATCAATATATCTATCTATTAATATATATATATATATATATATATATATATATATATATATATATATATATATATATATCGATATATCTATCTATCTATCTATCTAGATAAAAAGAACACAGCAGCACATGTACATGAATCTAGGCCATGTGAAAACACAGACAAATATCCAATATGAATCATACTTCTCAAAAATATTTTTTCACAAATTTTTTTTTAATTTTTTTTTTCATGAAACTTACAGTAATAGATGAATTGAAGATTCTTAGCGCATAAATTGGCCAATTCATGCGTGCCCATGATGGGCACACATGAATTGGCCAATTTATGCGCTAAGAATCTTCAATTCATCTATTACTGTAAGTTTTATGAAAAAAATGTTTTTGAAAAAATTTGTGAAAAAATATTTTTGAGAAGTATGATTCATATTGGATATTTGTCTGTGTTTTCACATGGCCTAGATTCATGTACATGTGCTGCTGTGTTCTTTTTATCTATATTATACAATTTGCAGCGTGCATGTGTTCACATTAGGAGTGCTGTTTTTTTCTTCTTCCTCTATCTATCTATCTATAGATATATCTCTCTAATTGGGGCAGTAACTGCTGCCATCACCATTTCCCTCCCCTTTTGGGTGGTCTAGTATCCCTAGGGCACAATGAAGAGTAGCATCACAGGGCAGCGCCATTTTGTGTGTTACTGCCCTGTGACCTGCTATCACCAGCAGTTACTGCATCTGAAGCACAGCTACAGAGTTTACAGAAGAGCAGAACACAGTGGGCTCAGTAGCATCATGGACCTGAGGAAGAGTGAATCCATCTGGTATGTATGGAGCAGCATTATAGCATTATCCGAGCAAGAGCTGTCTGTGACTCGTCCCTCAGTAAGGTAAGAAGTAGTGTTGATCATTCCGATACCGCAAGTACTTGCGGTATCGGAATTCTGATACCGAGATCCGATACTTTTGTGGTATCGGGAATTGGAATCGGATGTTCCCAGTGTATGGTTCCCAGGGTCTGAAGGAGAGGAAACTCTCCTTCAGGCCCGGGGATCCATATCCATGTAAAAAATAAAGAATTAAAATAAAAAATAGGGATATACTCACCCCCTGACGCGCCCTGGTAGTAACCGGCAGCCTGCTTTGCTTAAAATGAGCGCGTTCAGCACCTTCCATGACGTCACGGCTTCTGATTGGTCGTGTGCCGCTCATGTGACCGCCACGCGACCAATCACAAGCCGCGACGTCATTCTCAGGCCCTAAACTCCTCATTCTAGGAATTTAGGACCTGAGAATGACATCGCGGCTTGTGATTGGTCGCGTGGCGGTCACATGAGCGGCACGCGACCAATCAGAAGCCGTGACGTCATGGAAGGTGCTGAACGCGCTCATTTTAAGCAAAGCAGGCTGCCGGTTAACAGCGGTAAGGTGCAGGGGCCTCCGGACGGGTGAGTATATCAATATTTTTTATTTTAATTCTTTATTTTACACATTAATATGGATCCCAGGGCCTGAAGGAGAGTTTCCTCTCCTTCAGACCCTGGGAACCATCAGGATACCTTCCGATACTTGGTGTCCCATTGACTTGTATTGGTATCGGGTATCGGTATCGGCGATATCCGATACTTTTCGGGTATCGGCCGATACTATCCGATACCGATACTTTCAAGTATCGGACGGTATCGCTCAACACTAGTAAGAAGGAGAGATACATTTAGTATGGCTGAGAGAGACATGTAATATTATGAGTGTGACACATGGAGCATGATGGGGAGAGAGATACACATCAAATATCAGGGGAGACAGATGGACATGGAATAGCAGGCGTGAGAGACTTGGGCTTTATGAACACATTGCAGATTTTGATGTGTTTCTGCAGCATTTTTGGACTCATGGAATTGCATCAAATCTGCAGTGTAGTGCACTTCCTCCCAACATCATATAATCACAGGTGCTTCAGCAATTAGCACACAGTGCATAATGTCCTCAGTACTCTCTACACAGCTCATTCTGTGCTCAGAAGAAGCTGAGAATCTGAGATGATGTCATGGCCTTATCACTCCCTCCCAAAATCATATGACATCCTCACATGGCATGATCCACCCCCCAGCCCCTCTACCAGCAACCCTGACTACAAATAAAGTAACTTGAGACACAAACACTGCTGAGTACATGATAAAAATAGCAGGGGCCTAAAAGGCCCCCGTTCTGTACAGATGTGGTTGTCCCCAAAAAAGCACTGTTACAGCAAAATGCCTATCAAAAAAATTATATGAACAACTGAATATTACCAACAATGACAGACTTGAGGAATACCTAGAGTTTCAAAATTCTAACTAAAGTAAATTTGCAGATAATAGCAAAAAAGTAAGCACCGGGGCCTAAAAGGCCCCCGATACGCATTGTAGGGCTAAAAGTTACAAATATTGTTCAATTGGCATTTTATTTGTTTCCTGAACTCTGCATAACATAAAAATAAGCACACAATTAGCCAGTTATATTGCTAAACCTGTGATTGAAGCTGCCTTATAAATGACTGCCCAATTATAAAAAAGCCAAATTAACTGTACAATTATAAAATGGACAAATAAATGACTCTACAAATATAAAAACAGCCATATAAATAACTGTATATTTATTTATAAAATGACTTTCATGACTGAACAAATTTTAAGCAGCTATATAAATGACTGTACAATATTAAAATCTACTACATAATTGTCTAAGGGTCACTTCCATCTTTCTGTCTGTCTTTCTGTCTGTCTGTCTGTCTGTCTGTCTGTCTGTCACGGATATTCATTGGTCGCGGCCTCTGTCTGTCATGGAAATCCAAGTCGCTGATTGGTCGCGGCAAAACGGCCACGACCAATCAGTGACGGGCACAGTCTGGCAGCAAAATGGCCGTTCCTTACTCCCCGCAGTCAGTGCCCGCTCCATACACCCCCCCAGTCAGCGCTCACACAGGGTTAATGGCAGCGGTAACGGATCGCGTTATGCCGCGGTGTAACGCACTCCATTAATGCTGCTATTAACCCTGTGTGACCAACTTTTTACTATTGATGCTGCCTATGCGGCATCAATGGTAAAAAGATCTAATGTTAAAAATAATAAAAAAAATAAAAAATCGTTATATACTCACCGTTCGTCGGCCTCCTGATCAGGAACAGGCCTTTCCCGCTCCTCGCGACGCTTCGGTGACCGCTCCATGCATTGCGGTCTCGTGAGATGATGACGTTGCGGTCTCGCGAGACCGCTACGTCATCATCTCATGAGACCGCAATGCACTCTTGGGACCGGAGCACGCGAGGAGCATCGGTACACGCTGTGCCTGGATCCGGGGCCAACAGAAGGTGAGTATATAACTATTTTTTATTTTAATTCTTTTTTTTAACAGGGATATGATGCCCACATTGCTATACTGCGTGGGCTGTGCAATATACTACGTGGGCTGTGCAATGTACTGCATGGGCTGTGCAATATACTATGTGGGCTGTGCAATATACTATGTGGGCTGTGCAATGTACTGCATGGGCTATGCAATATACTACGTGGGCTGTGCAATATACTATGTGGGCTGTGCAATATACTACATGGGCTGTGCTATATACTATGTGGGCTGTGCAATATACTGCGTGGGCTGTGCAATATACTACGTGGGCTGTGCAATATACTACATGGGCTGTGCAATGTACTACATGGGCTGTGCTATATACTACGTGGGCTGTGCTATATACTACATGGGCTGCTGTGCAATATACTACGTGGCCTGTGTTATACACTATGTGGCCTGTGTTATACACTACGTGGGCTGTGTTATACACTACGTGGGTTGTGTTATACACTATGTGGGCTGTGTTATATACTGCGTGTGTGGGCTGTTATACACTCCATGGGCTGTGCTATATACTACGTGGCTGTGCTATATACTCCATGGGCTGTGTTATATACTACATGGCTGTGCTATATACTCTGTGGGTTGTGCTATATACTCCGTGGGCTGTGCTATATACTACGTGGCTGTGCAATATACTAAGTGGCTGTGCAATATACTACGTGGGCTGTTATATACTACGTGGCTGTGCTATATACTATGTGGCCGGCCGCAAACAATCAGCGACAGGCGCAGTCCGGCCGCAAATTGGCGCGGGATTGGAACCACGCTTCGCTCATTGGTCACGGCCGGCTGAATCCTGTGTATTCAATGAATTATTCTAAAATCTTCATAAATAAACTACATACATATTCTAGAATACCCGATGCGTTAGAATTGGGCTACCATCTAGTAGGTATATAAATGACTTCACAAATATAAAATTACAGTGATGCTGAGTCATTACTCACGAACAAGTGTAGTCAAGAGGTCCAGAGTCAGATATCAAGAAAGCTCTACATAAATAGAGTGGTAAGAAAAAGGCATAGCCAGGTTACAGACCGAGGTCAGAATTCCAAGCTAATGGATCAAAATAAAGAGGATAGGCAAATAGATGGTCAAAGGGAAAGTCCAAAGTCGAGCAGCAAAAAGAGCACAAACAGGGCACTAGAAAGCAAGACACACATCACCAAGCTAAAGCTTTGACTGACAATAATCAGAAACTGACAGTTAGCTAGTTAGCCAGATAATCATCCAGAATAAGAGACACCTGGAAGTAACCCAGTACGCACCTGAATGGATTGGATGGGTGAGCTTGGGTGAGCTTTCACTCACAATACTGACAGCTCAGCACGACCTTGATTCTATAGGGCGGCTGAGCTGTCACTCTCTGCACCCAGGACAGAATCAGTGGTGTTATCATGACAATTGCCATATAAATTACTGTTCAAGAATAAAAGAGCCATGTACATGAATATACAAATATAAAGTAGCCTTCTAAAGGATTGTCCATTTATAAAATAGCCATATAAATGACTGTACATTTAAAAAAATATTCAAACTAATGTATATTTATAAAGTAGCCATATAAATGACAACAAATATAAAATAGATGAATAAATGGTTGAACAATTTATAATCAGATTTGCATAATTGCCTACCTAGCTTGGACTCCCCACCAAATAGTCGGCACCTCACAATTTCAGATGCACTTCACTACACTTTGTAAATTTTAATGTTTTTCAGCTGTAGTATCACAGTCATTATGTTATGTATGTGTCCTATTTTTGGATCCCTTTAGAAATAAATGTACACAATTTTACAAAAGGGGAAATATAATTTTACAAAAGGGGAAATATAATTTTACAAAGTTACTGCGCCATAAAGAGTACATAAAGAAATCAGATTTTTCTTTAAAAGGATTAAAGATAGTTGCTGCAGAAGTCTTATTCTTATTCTCTTTTTTGGCTACAGTTGAATATGTTGTTACATGACAAAGATGAGGATTTTAGCACTTTTAAGGTTACGTTCACACATTTTTGCTGTGATTTTCCTATGAAAATGGCAAATGGAATGTTTTTTGTTGTGGTTTCATCAAAAAAACAAACCACGGATGCAACTGGGGAATGCAGCAGAAATACAACAGAATAGGTGAGATTTGTGTTTCTAACGAGGTCAGACTTTTTGTTTGAACGCCAATCTATTCTAGTTGAAATAAGCAGTTAGCCCAAATTAATTCATATCTAATTATCTGACTTCGTAATTTAGCAAAACTTGTGAAAATGATAAAAAAATTACATGCTGAGTTTTCAACTGAGTTTTTAAGTCAACAAATCATTTCACATAACATCAAGATCAAGATGAAGTTTGGAAATGAGTGACACACAAAGCGTTAAAATGCAGTCAGTGTTGTGCAGTGAAATAAAGTTGCATTTGCACATCTAGCGACAAATAATACAGTATATAGATTGTATTGAATAGCATATTTACCTTACCTACAACATTATGCTTATATCTCTTCCTTGACTTTATAATTAAAGGGGTTAGCCCCTACCTAACTCGTGCCCCCAAGCTAAATACGTGCTCAAGATGGGTACTTGCAAAAATACCAATGTTCCACTGACTCCAATATTTTAGCTTTTGTTAAACTGTTGATATATAATTTTTTTTGTAGTCTAGCCACTATTGTATTGCAAAATTACGATTTTAATTTATAATTCACCGAGAGGTATTGTAAATAAGGTACTAGTACTCTTTTTCTTAAGGCACTGGAGCGTTGATATCTTTTTCTCAACTATACCAGTTTTTTTAGGCATAGATACTGCATTATTTGTGCTTAACCCCTTCATAATATGGCAATTTTCAATTTTTTGGATTAAAAATGTCACTGACAGAGCCTGGGGCACAGAACCTCCACAGAACCTGATTCAAAATTTCACCCCCACACAAAGGAGTTTTGGCACAGTTCTCCTACAATCAGAATTGCAGAGTACACACAGCCAGGGCCGCCATCAGGGCATTACTGCCTCTACTGGCATATGGGGCCCGGTGGGCAAACGGGGCCCGCATTGGGCCCTGTCTCATCTGCTCATCGAGCTCAGCCCCTGGCCCCAGCAGCAGGCTTCTGATGGTACACTGAATCTGTGTCTGAGACAGATGTGGAAACAACACCAGGGGCAGGAATGGAAACAACACAGGGGGCAGAATGTGAGGCACGGGGCAGGAATGGAAACAACACAGAGGGCAGGAATGGAAACAACACAGGGGGCAGGAATGTCAACAACACAAAGGGCAGAATGTGAGGCATGGGGCAGGAATGGAAACAACACAGAGGGCAGGAATGGAAACAACACAGGGGGCAGGAATGTCAACAATACAAAGGGCAGAATGTGAGGCATGGGGCAGGAATGGAAACAACACAGGTGGCAGGAATGAATACAACACAAGAGGCAGGAATGGAAACAACACAGGGGCAGAATGTGAGGCATGGGGCAGGAATGGAAACAACACAGGGGCAAAATGTAAGACACAGGGGGCAGGAATGGAAACAACACGGGGCAGAATATGAGGCACAGGGGGCAGGAATAGAAACAACACAGGGGCAGAATGTGAGACACAGGTGGTAGGAATGGAAACAACACAGGAGGCAGAATGTGAGGCATGGGGCAGGAATGGAAACGATACAGTGGGCAGAATGTGAGGCACAGGGCAGGAATGGAAACAACGCAGGGGACAGAATGTGAGACAGGGAGCAGAAATGGAAACAACACAGGGGGCAGAATGTGAGACAGGGGGCAGAATGTGAGACATAGGGGGCAGGAATGGATATAACACAGGGGGTAGGAATGGAAACAACACAGGGGGCAGGAATGGAAACAACACAGGGGGCAGAATGTGAGGCACGGGGCAGGAATGAAAACAACATGGTACAGAATGTGAGACACAGGGGCAGGAATGGAAACAACACAGGGGGCAGGAATGGAAACAACACAATGGGCAGAATGTGAGGCACAGGGGGCAGGAATGGAAATATTACAGGGGCAGGAATGGAAACAACACAGGGGGCAGGAATGGAAAAAACACAAGGGGCAGAATGTGAGACACAGGGGCCAGGAATGGAAACAATACAAGGGCAGAAATGGAAACAACACAAGGGGAAGGAATGGAAACAACACAAGGGGCAGGAATGGAAACAACACAAGGGGCAGGAATGGAAACAACCCAGGTGGCAGGAATGGAAACAACACAGGGGCAGAATGTGAGACATTGGGCAGGAATGGAAACAACACAGGGGCAGAATGTGAGGCATGGGGCAGGAATGGAAACAACACAGGGGACAGAATGTGAGACACAAGGGGCAGGAATGGAAACAACACAGGGGGCAGGAATGGAAACAACACAGGGGGCAGAATGTGAGACAGGGCAGAATGTGAGACACAGGGGGCAGGAATGGAAACAACACAGGGGGCAGGAATGGAAACAACACAAGGGGCAGGAATAGAAACAACACAAGGGGCAGGAATATAAACAACACAAGGGGCAGGAATGGAAACAACACAGGGGGCAGGAATGGAAACAACACAGGGGGCAGAAATTGAAACAACACAGGGGGCAGAATGTGTGACACAGGGGGCATTGCACATGATTGCAGAGTTTAGTGTCATTTGCAAATATTGAAATTCTGCTCTGTATGACCCCTACATGGTCATTAATAAATATGTTAAAAAGAAGAGGGCCCAATACTGACCCCTGTGGTACCCCACTGCTATCCGTGACCCAGTCTGAGTGAGCTCCATTAATAACCACCCTTTGTTTCCTATCCCTGAGCCAGCTCTTAACCCACTTACACATATTTTCCCCTATCCCCATTATTCTCATTTTATGTATCAACCTTTTGTGTGGCACCATATCAAAAGCTTTTGAAAAGTTCATATATACTACGTCCACTGGGTTCCCTTGGTCCAGTCCAGAACTTTGTAGAAATTGATCAGATTAGTCTGACAGGAATGGTCCCTAGTAAACCCATGTTGATATTGGGTCATGAGGTTATTCTTCTTTAGATACTTCAGTATAGCATCCCTTAGAATACCCTCCAGGATTTTACCCACAGTAGAGGTTAAGCTTACTGGCCTATAATTTCCACTTTTTGTCCCCTTTTTGAATATTGGCACCACATTTGCTATACGCCAGTCCTGTGGTACAGAGCCTGTTATTATGGAGTCTTTAAAGATTAAAAATAATGGTCTATCAATGACTGTACTTAGTTCCTGCAGTACTCGGGGGTGTATCCCATCCGGGCACGGAGATTTGTCAATTTTAGTGATTTTTAGACACCGCCGTACTTCCTGCTGGGTTAAGCAAGTGACATTTAATGGGGAATTTTTGTTATCACTGATCATATTGTCTGCCATGGGATTTTCTTGTGTAAATACTGATGAAATAAAGTCATTTAGCATATTGGCTTTTTCCTCATCTTCATCCACCATTTCACCCAGACTATTTTTAAGGGGGCCAACACTATCATTTTTTAGTTTCTTACTATTTATGTAGTTAAGTAATATTTTGGGATTATTTTTACTCTCTCTGGCAATGAGTCTCTCTGTATAAATTTTTGCTGCCTTGATTTGCTTTTTACAGAATTTATTTAATTTTCTGTATTTATTTAATGCCTCCTCACTACCTACTTCCTTTAATTTTCTAAAAGCTTTCTTTTTGTCACTTATTGCGCCCCTTACAGCTCTATTTAGCCATATTGGTTTCTTCCTATTTCTAGTATGTTTATTCCCTTACGGTATATACTGTGCACAGGTCCTATCTAGGATGCTAACAAACGTCTCCCATTTTCTTTGTGTATTTTTATGTCTCAGGATATCGTCCCAGTTAATTGCACCAAGATCATCTCTTATCCATTGGAAATTTGCCTTCCTGAAGTTTAGTGTCCTTGTAGCCCCTCTACTACACATCTTATTAAAGGATACATGAAAACTTATTATTTTGTGATCACTATTACCCAAGTGACCCCAACCCTTATATTTGATATGCGGTCTGACCTGTTGGGCGGAGGCGGAGCTAGGATGGAGCCTGGGTGGAGTCTCAATGGGGCCCTGAAAATTTTGCTAGTATGGGGCCCCGAAATTCCTAGTGGCAGCCCTGCACACAGCGGCTTAAAGCCACAGTACTCCCAAAAGCAAGGTTGCAGAGTACGCACAGAGGTATTTTGGCATAGTACTCCCACAATTATGGGTACAAAGTACACACAGAAACTTTTTGGCATAGTACTCCCACAGATATGGGTGCAGAGTATACACAATGCATTTTTAGCACAGTGCTATCACAGACATGGGTGCATAAGATTTGAAAATTTTGTTTTGACACACAGTACTATCAGAGACACAGGTGCATAAAAGTAGATCATTTTGGTTAGATGCATATGAGTCCCACCGACATGGTTGCAGAATAGAACAACTTTTGGGTACGCACAGTACTATCATGGTCAAGTGTGCAGAGTACAGATAGAGAGTGTTTTTAGAAAACTGCACACAAGCAAAATCTAAGGCCATGTTCACACTTTGCGGGTTTTACCGCGGATCCGCGGCGATTTTGATGCTGCGGGTCCGCAGCAGTTTCCATAGCGTTTACATTTACATGTAAACCCTATGGAAACCGCAATCCGCTGTGCACATGCTGCGGGAAAAACTGCGCAATAACACAGCGGTTTACATTCCGCAGCATGTCACTTCTTTGTGCAGAATCGCTGCGATTCTGCACCCATAAGAATGCATTGATCCGCTAACTTCCCGCATGGGGATGTGCCCACGATGCGGGAAGTAAGCGGATAATGTGCAGATGGTACCCGGGGTGGAGGAGAGGAGACTCTCCTCCAGGCCCTGGGAACCATATTAGTGTAAAAAAAAAGAATTAAAATAAAAAATAATGATATACTCACCTCTCAGCGCTGCACGCGGCCGTCCGGTTGCAGGGTTGCTGTGCGAGCAGGGCCTTAGATGACGTCGCGGCCTTCTCGCACAGCATCTTTGGAACCGGACCGCCGCGTGCGGCTCCGAGGAGATCGGGACGTCAGAGGGTGAGTATATAACCATTTTTTATTATTTTTAACATTACTATTGATGCTGCATATTGCTGCATATGCAGCATCAATAGTATAGGAGTAAACCCGCAGCGGAAACTGCAAAACAAACCGCGATAAATCTGCAGGGATAACCGCAGCGGTTTTGCCCAGCAGATTTATCAAATCCGCTGCAGGAGAACCCGCAGAGGAACACCAGAACACAGGCATGCTTACCTGTTCAAGGCCTCCAACAATTGCACTACCCAGGGTGCACCAGGCCCAAGTAAAGATAGCAAACAACACAGGTGCAAATAATACCGATGCAGCCAACCTACAATCAGGAATTGGCTGCTTGGAGCACCCATGCAAAAAAATAGTCTGTATGTGGCATGTTCACACAGGACTGCAAAGTATATGGTGAAAAGCCTATTAATGACGCCATAAATATAGCGGGCTGACCATGATGCATCCTGTGTGAACAGAGGCCACAGTGTACAGAGCCATCTAGGGCCCAGGCGCACCCTGGAAAAATGTACAGTGCACCAAAAACATAACAATGTATGCAAGGTATTGGTTGATATTATGGCCACAATATTGAAGCTGCCAACCCACGTCAAGGGTCCTTGTATCTTGGCAGTCCTAATCTAAAAAAACACCATTGGAGGAAAACCTCCACTAAACTCAAAAAAAACACCAGAACACAGGCATGCTTACCTGTTCAAGGCCTCCAACAATTGCACTACCCAGGGTGCACCAGGCCCAAGTAAAGATAGCAAACAACACAGGTGCAAATAATACCGATGCAGCCAACCTACAATCAGGAATTGGCTGCTTGGAGCACCCATGCAAAAAAATAGTCTGTATGTGGCATGTTCACACAGGACTGCAAAGTATATGGTGAAAAGCCTATTAATGACGCCATAAATATAGCGGGCTAACCATGATGCATCCTGTGTGAACAGAGGCCACAGTGTACAGAGCCATCTAGGGCCCAGGCGCACCCTGGAAAAATGTACAGTGCACCAAAAACATAACAATGTATGCAAGGTATTGGTTGATATTATGGCCACAATATTGAAGCTGCCAACCCACGTCAAGGGTCCTTGTATCTTGGCAGTCCTAATCTAAAAAAACACCATTGGAGGAAAACCTCCACTAAACTCAAAAAAAACACCAGAACACAGGCATGCTTACCTGTTCAAGGCCTCCAACAATTGCACTACCCAGGGTGCACCAGGCCCAAGTAAAGATAGCAAACAACACAGGTGCAAATAATACCGATGCAGCCAACCTACAATCAGGAATTGGCTGCTTGGAGCACCCATGCAAAAAAATAGTCTGTATGTGGCATGTTCACACAGGACTGCAAAGTATATGGTGAAAAGCCTATTAATGACGCCATAAATATAGCGGGCTAACCATGATGCATCCTGTGTGAACAGAGGCCACAGTGTACAGAGCCATCTAGGGCCCAGGCGCACCCTGGAAAAATGTACAGTGCACCAAAAACATAACAATGTATGCAAGGTATTGGTTGATATTATGGCCACAATATTGAAGCTGCCAACCCACGTCAAGGGTCCTTGTATCTTGGCAGTCCTAATCTAAAAAAACACCATTGGAGGAAAACCTCCACTAAACTCAAAAAAAACACCAGAACACAGGCATGCTTACCTGTTCAAGGCCTCCAACAATTGCACTACCCAGGGTGCACCAGGCCCAAGTAAAGATAGCAAACAACACAGGTGCAAATAATACCGATGCAGCCAACCTACAATCAGGAATTGGCTGCTTGGAGCACCCATGCAAAAAAATAGTCTGTATGTGGCATGTTCACACAGGACTGCAAAGTATATGGTGAAAAGCCTATTAATGACGCCATAAATATAGCGGGCTAACCATGATGCATCCTGTGTGAACAGAGGCCACAGTGTACAGAGCCATCTAGGGCCCAGGCGCACCCTGGAAAAATGTACAGTGCACCAAAAACATAACAATGTATGCAAGGTATTGGTTGATATTATGGCCACAATATTGAAGCTGCCAACCCACGTCAAGGGTCCTTGTATCTTGGCAGTCCTAATCTAAAAAAACACCATTGGAGGAAAACCTCCACTAAACTCAAAAAAAACACCAGAACACAGGCATGCTTACCTGTTCAAGGCCTCCAACAATTGCACTACCCAGGGTGCACCAGGCCCAAGTAAAGATAGCAAACAACACAGGTGCAAATAATACCGATGCAGCCAACCTACAATCAGGAATTGGCTGCTTGGAGCACCCATGCAAAAAAATAGTCTGTATGTGGCATGTTCACACAGGACTGCAAAGTATATGGTGAAAAGCCTATTAATGACGCCATAAATATAGCGGGCTAACCATGATGCATCCTGTGTGAACAGAGGCCACAGTGTACAGAGCCATCTAGGGCCCAGGCGCACCCTGGAAAAATGTACAGTGCACCAAAAACATAACAATGTATGCAAGGTATTGGTTGATATTATGGCCACAATATTGAAGCTGCCAACCCACGTCAAGGGTCCTTGTATCTTGGCAGTCCTAATCTAAAAAAACACCATTGGAGGAAAACCTCCACTAAACTCAAAAAAAACACCAGAACACAGGCATGCTTACCTGTTCAAGGCCTCCAACAATTGCACTACCCAGGGTGCACCAGGCCCAAGTAAAGATAGCAAACAACACAGGTGCAAATAATACCGATGCAGCCAACCTACAATCAGGAATTGGCTGCTTGGAGCACCCATGCAAAAAAATTAGTCTGTATGTGGCATGTTCACACAGGACTGCAAAGTATATGGTGAAAAGCCTATTAATGACGCCATAAATATAGCGGGCTAACCATGATGCATCCTGTGTGAACAGAGGCCACAGTGTACAGAGCCATCTAGGGCCCAGGCGCACCCTGGAAAAATGTACAGTGCACCAAAAACATAACAATGTATGCAAGGTATTGGTTGATATTATGGCCACAATATTGAAGCTGCCAACCCACGTCAAGGGTCCTTGTATCTTGGCAGTCCTAATCTAAAAAAACACCATTGGAGGAAAACCTCCACTAAACTCAAAAAAAACACCAGAACACAGGCATGCTTACCTGTTCAAGGCCTCCAACAATTGCACTACCCAGGGTGCACCAGGCCCAAGTAAAGATAGCAAACAACACAGGTGCAAATAATACCGATGCAGCCAACCTACAATCAGGAATTGGCTGCTTGGAGCACCCATGCAAAAAAATAGTCTGTATGTGGCATGTTCACACAGGACTGCAAAGTATATGGTGAAAAGCCTATTAATGACGCCATAAATATAGCGGGCTAACCATGATGCATCCTGTGTGAACAGAGGCCACAGTGTACAGAGCCATCTAGGGCCCAGGCGCACCCTGGAAAAATGTACAGTGCACCAAAAACATAACAATGTATGCAAGGTATTGGTTGATATTATGGCCACAATATTGAAGCTGCCAACCCACGTCAAGGGTCCTTGTATCTTGGCAGTCCTAATCTAAAAAAACACCATTGGAGGAAAACCTCCACTAAACTCAAAAAAAACACCAGAACACAGGCATGCTTACCTGTTCAAGGCCTCCAACAATTGCACTACCCAGGGTGCACCAGGCCCAAGTAAAGATAGCAAACAACACAGGTGCAAATAATACCGATGCAGCCAACCTACAATCAGGAATTGGCTGCTTGGAGCACCCATGCAAAAAAATAGTCTGTATGTGGCATGTTCACACAGGACTGCAAAGTATATGGTGAAAAGCCTATTAATGACGCCATAAATATAGCGGGCTAACCATGATGCATCCTGTGTGAACAGAGGCCACAGTGTACAGAGCCATCTAGGGCCCAGGCGCACCCTGGAAAAATGTACAGTGCACCAAAAACATAACAATGTATGCAAGGTATTGGTTGATATTATGGCCACAATATTGAAGCTGCCAACCCACGTCAAGGGTCCTTGTATCTTGGCAGTCCTAATCTAAAAAAACACCATTGGAGGAAAACCTCCACTAAACTCAAAAAAAACACCAGAACACAGGCATGCTTACCTGTTCAAGGCCTCCAACAATTGCACTACCCAGGGTGCACCAGGCCCAAGTAAAGATAGCAAACAACACAGGTGCAAATAATACCGATGCAGCCAACCTACAATCAGGAATTGGCTGCTTGGAGCACCCATGCAAAAAAATAGTCTGTATGTGGCATGTTCACACAGGACTGCAAAGTATATGGTGAAAAGCCTATTAATGACGCCATAAATATAGCGGGCTAACCATGATGCATCCTGTGTGAACAGAGGCCACAGTGTACAGAGCCATCTAGGGCCCAGGCGCACCCTGGAAAAATGTACAGTGCACCAAAAACATAACAATGTATGCAAGGTATTGGTTGATATTATGGCCACAATATTGAAGCTGCCAACCCACGTCAAGGGTCCTTGTATCTTGGCAGTCCTAATCTAAAAAAACACCATTGGAGGAAAACCTCCACTAAACTCAAAAAAAACACCAGAACACAGGCATGCTTACCTGTTCAAGGCCTCCAACAATTGCACTACCCAGGGTGCACCAGGCCCAAGTAAAGATAGCAAACAACACAGGTGCAAATAATACCGATGCAGCCAACCTACAATCAGGAATTGGCTGCTTGGAGCACCCATGCAAAAAAATAGTCTGTATGTGGCATGTTCACACAGGACTGCAAAGTATATGGTGAAAAGCCTATTAATGACGCCATAAATATAGCGGGCTAACCATGATGCATCCTGTGTGAACAGAGGCCACAGTGTACAGAGCCATCTAGGGCCCAGGCGCACCCTGGAAAAATGTACAGTGCACCAAAAACATAACAATGTATGCAAGGTATTGGTTGATATTATGGCCACAATATTGAAGCTGCCAACCCACGTCAAGGGTCCTTGTATCTTGGCAGTCCTAATCTAAAAAAACACCATTGGAGGAAAACCTCCACTAAACTCAAAAAAAACACCAGAACACAGGCATGCTTACCTGTTCAAGGCCTCCAACAATTGCACTACCCAGGGTGCACCAGGCCCAAGTAAAGATAGCAAACAACACAGGTGCAAATAATACCGATGCAGCCAACCTACAATCAGGAATTGGCTGCTTGGAGCACCCATGCAAAAAAATAGTCTGTATGTGGCATGTTCACACAGGACTGCAAAGTATATGGTGAAAAGCCTATTAATGACGCCATAAATATAGCGGGCTAACCATGATGCATCCTGTGTGAACAGAGGCCACAGTGTACAGAGCCATCTAGGGCCCAGGCGCACCCTGGAAAAATGTACAGTGCACCAAAAACATAACAATGTATGCAAGGTATTGGTTGATATTATGGCCACAATATTGAAGCTGCCAACCCACGTCAAGGGTCCTTGTATCTTGGCAGTCCTAATCTAAAAAAACACCATTGGAGGAAAACCTCCACTAAACTCAAAAAAAACACCAGAACACAGGCATGCTTACCTGTTCAAGGCCTCCAACAATTGCACTACCCAGGGTGCACCAGGCCCAAGTAAAGATAGCAAACAACACAGGTGCAAATAATACCGATGCAGCCAACCTACAATCAGGAATTGGCTGCTTGGAGCACCCATGCAAAAAAATTAGTCTGTATGTGGCATGTTCACACAGGACTGCAAAGTATATGGTGAAAAGCCTATTAATGACGCCATAAATATAGCGGGCTAACCATGATGCATCCTGTGTGAACAGAGGCCACAGTGTACAGAGCCATCTAGGGCCCAGGCGCACCCTGGAAAAATGTACAGTGCACCAAAAACATAACAATGTATGCAAGGTATTGGTTGATATTATGGCCACAATATTGAAGCTGCCAACCCACGTCAAGGGTCCTTGTATCTTGGCAGTCCTAATCTAAAAAAACACCATTGGAGGAAAACCTCCACTAAACTCAAAAAAAACACCAGAACACAGGCATGCTTACCTGTTCAAGGCCTCCAACAATTGCACTACCCAGGGTGCACCAGGCCCAAGTAAAGATAGCAAACAACACAGGTGCAAATAATACCGATGCAGCCAACCTACAATCAGGAATTGGCTGCTTGGAGCACCCATGCAAAAAAATAGTCTGTATGTGGCATGTTCACACAGGACTGCAAAGTATATGGTGAAAAGCCTATTAATGACGCCATAAATATAGCGGGCTAACCATGATGCATCCTGTGTGAACAGAGGCCACAGTGTACAGAGCCATCTAGGGCCCAGGCGCACCCTGGAAAAATGTACAGTGCACCAAAAACATAACAATGTATGCAAGGTATTGGTTGATATTATGGCCACAATATTGAAGCTGCCAACCCACGTCAAGGGTCCTTGTATCTTGGCAGTCCTAATCTAAAAAAACACCATTGGAGGAAAACCTCCACTAAACTCAAAAAAAACACCAGAACACAGGCATGCTTACCTGTTCAAGGCCTCCAACAATTGCACTACCCAGGGTGCACCAGGCCCAAGTAAAGATAGCAAACAACACAGGTGCAAATAATACCGATGCAGCCAACCTACAATCAGGAATTGGCTGCTTGGAGCACCCATGCAAAAAAATAGTCTGTATGTGGCATGTTCACACAGGACTGCAAAGTATATGGTGAAAAGCCTATTAATGACGCCATAAATATAGCGGGCTAACCATGATGCATCCTGTGTGAACAGAGGCCACAGTGTACAGAGCCATCTAGGGCCCAGGCGCACCCTGGAAAAATGTACAGTGCACCAAAAACATAACAATGTATGCAAGGTATTGGTTGATATTATGGCCACAATATTGAAGCTGCCAACCCACGTCAAGGGTCCTTGTATCTTGGCAGTCCTAATCTAAAAAAACACCATTGGAGGAAAACCTCCAATTTTGGTTTTCCTCCAATGGTGTTTTTTTAGATTAGGACTGCCAAGATACAAGGACCCTTGACGTGGGTTGGCAGCTTCAATATTGTGGCCATAATATCAACCAATACCTTGCATACATTGTTATGTTTTTGGTGCACTGTACATTTTTCCAGGGTGCGCCTGGGCCCTAGATGGCTCTGTACACTGTGGCCTCTGTTCACACAGGATGCATCATGGTTAGCCCGCTATATTTATGGCGTCATTAATAGGCTTTTCACCATATACTTTGCAGTCCTGTGTGAACATGCCACATACAGACTATTTTTTTGCATGGGTGCTCCAAGCAGCCAATTCCTGATTGTAGGTTGGCTGCATCGGTATTATTTGCACCTGTGTTGTTTGCTATCTTTACTTGGGCCTGGTGCACCCTGGGTAGTGCAATTGTTGGAGGCCTTGAACAGGTAAGCATGCCTGTGTTCTGGTGTTTTTTTTGAGTTTAGTGGAGGTTTTCCTCCAATGGTGTTTTTTTAGATTAGGACTGCCAAGATACAAGGACCCTTGACGTGGGTTGGCAGCTTCAATATTGTGGCCATAATATCAACCAATACCTTGCATACATTGTTATGTTTTTGGTGCACTGTACATTTTTCCAGGGTGCGCCTGGGCCCTAGATGGCTCTGTACACTGTGGCCTCTGTTCACACAGGATGCATCATGGTTAGCCCGCTATATTTATGGCGTCATTAATAGGCTTTTCACCATATACTTTGCAGTCCTGTGTGAACATGCCACATACAGACTATTTTTTTGCATGGGTGCTCCAAGCAGCCAATTCCTGATTGTAGGTTGGCTGCATCGGTATTATTTGCACCTGTGTTGTTTGCTATCTTTACTTGGGCCTGGTGCACCCTGGGTAGTGCAATTGTTGGAGGCCTTGAACAGGTAAGCATGCCTGTGTTCTGGTGTTTTTTTTGAGTTTAGTGGAGGTTTTCCTCCAATGGTGTTTTTTTAGATTAGGACTGCCAAGATACAAGGACCCTTGACGTGGGTTGGCAGCTTCAATATTGTGGCCATAATATCAACCAATACCTTGCATACATTGTTATGTTTTTGGTGCACTGTACATTTTTCCAGGGTGCGCCTGGGCCCTAGATGGCTCTGTACACTGTGGCCTCTGTTCACACAGGATGCATCATGGTTAGCCCGCTATATTTATGGCGTCATTAATAGGCTTTTCACCATATACTTTGCAGTCCTGTGTGAACATGCCACATACAGACTATTTTTTTGCATGGGTGCTCCAAGCAGCCAATTCCTGATTGTAGGTTGGCTGCATCGGTATTATTTGCACCTGTGTTGTTTGCTATCTTTACTTGGGCCTGGTGCACCCTGGGTAGTGCAATTGTTGGAGGCCTTGAACAGGTAAGCATGCCTGTGTTCTGGTGTTTTTTTTGAGTTTAGTGGAGGTTTTCCTCCAATGGTGTTTTTTTAGATTAGGACTGCCAAGATACAAGGACCCTTGACGTGGGTTGGCAGCTTCAATATTGTGGCCATAATATCAACCAATACCTTGCATACATTGTTATGTTTTTGGTGCACTGTACATTTTTCCAGGGTGCGCCTGGGCCCTAGATGGCTCTGTACACTGTGGCCTCTGTTCACACAGGATGCATCATGGTTAGCCCGCTATATTTATGGCGTCATTAATAGGCTTTTCACCATATACTTTGCAGTCCTGTGTGAACATGCCACATACAGACTATTTTTTTGCATGGGTGCTCCAAGCAGCCAATTCCTGATTGTAGGTTGGCTGCATCGGTATTATTTGCACCTGTGTTGTTTGCTATCTTTACTTGGGCCTGGTGCACCCTGGGTAGTGCAATTGTTGGAGGCCTTGAACAGGTAAGCATGCCTGTGTTCTGGTGTTTTTTTTGAGTTTAGTGGAGGTTTTCCTCCAATGGTGTTTTTTTAGATTAGGACTGCCAAGATACAAGGACCCTTGACGTGGGTTGGCAGCTTCAATATTGTGGCCATAATATCAACCAATACCTTGCATACATTGTTATGTTTTTGGTGCACTGTACATTTTTCCAGGGTGCGCCTGGGCCCTAGATGGCTCTGTACACTGTGGCCTCTGTTCACACAGGATGCATCATGGTTAGCCCGCTATATTTATGGCGTCATTAATAGGCTTTTCACCATATACTTTGCAGTCCTGTGTGAACATGCCACATACAGACTATTTTTTTGCATGGGTGCTCCAAGCAGCCAATTCCTGATTGTAGGTTGGCTGCATCGGTATTATTTGCACCTGTGTTGTTTGCTATCTTTACTTGGGCCTGGTGCACCCTGGGTAGTGCAATTGTTGGAGGCCTTGAACAGGTAAGCATGCCTGTGTTCTGGTGTTTTTTTTGAGTTTAGTGGAGGTTTTCCTCCAATGGTGTTTTTTTAGATTAGGACTGCCAAGATACAAGGACCCTTGACGTGGGTTGGCAGCTTCAATATTGTGGCCATAATATCAACCAATACCTTGCATACATTGTTATGTTTTTGGTGCACTGTACATTTTTCCAGGGTGCGCCTGGGCCCTAGATGGCTCTGTACACTGTGGCCTCTGTTCACACAGGATGCATCATGGTTAGCCCGCTATATTTATGGCGTCATTAATAGGCTTTTCACCATATACTTTGCAGTCCTGTGTGAACATGCCACATACAGACTATTTTTTTGCATGGGTGCTCCAAGCAGCCAATTCCTGATTGTAGGTTGGCTGCATCGGTATTATTTGCACCTGTGTTGTTTGCTATCTTTACTTGGGCCTGGTGCACCCTGGGTAGTGCAATTGTTGGAGGCCTTGAACAGGTAAGCATGCCTGTGTTCTGGTGTTTTTTTTGAGTTTAGTGGAGGTTTTCCTCCAATGGTGTTTTTTTAGATTAGGACTGCCAAGATACAAGGACCCTTGACGTGGGTTGGCAGCTTCAATATTGTGGCCATAATATCAACCAATACCTTGCATACATTGTTATGTTTTTGGTGCACTGTACATTTTTCCAGGGTGCGCCTGGGCCCTAGATGGCTCTGTACACTGTGGCCTCTGTTCACACAGGATGCATCATGGTTAGCCCGCTATATTTATGGCGTCATTAATAGGCTTTTCACCATATACTTTGCAGTCCTGTGTGAACATGCCACATACAGACTATTTTTTTGCATGGGTGCTCCAAGCAGCCAATTCCTGATTGTAGGTTGGCTGCATCGGTATTATTTGCACCTGTGTTGTTTGCTATCTTTACTTGGGCCTGGTGCACCCTGGGTAGTGCAATTGTTGGAGGCCTTGAACAGGTAAGCATGCCTGTGTTCTGGTGTTTTTTTTGAGTTTAGTGGAGGTTTTCCTCCAATGGTGTTTTTTTAGATTAGGACTGCCAAGATACAAGGACCCTTGACGTGGGTTGGCAGCTTCAATATTGTGGCCATAATATCAACCAATACCTTGCATACATTGTTATGTTTTTGGTGCACTGTACATTTTTCCAGGGTGCGCCTGGGCCCTAGATGGCTCTGTACACTGTGGCCTCTGTTCACACAGGATGCATCATGGTTAGCCCGCTATATTTATGGCGTCATTAATAGGCTTTTCACCATATACTTTGCAGTCCTGTGTGAACATGCCACATACAGACTATTTTTTTGCATGGGTGCTCCAAGCAGCCAATTCCTGATTGTAGGTTGGCTGCATCGGTATTATTTGCACCTGTGTTGTTTGCTATCTTTACTTGGGCCTGGTGCACCCTGGGTAGTGCAATTGTTGGAGGCCTTGAACAGGTAAGCATGCCTGTGTTCTGGTGTTTTTTTTTAGTTTAGTGGAGGTTTTCCTCCAATGGTGTTTTTTTAGATTAGGACTGCCAAGATACAAGGACCCTTGACGTGGGTTGGCAGCTTCAATATTGTGGCCATAATATCAACCAATACCTTGCATACATTGTTATGTTTTTGGTGCACTGTACATTTTTCCAGGGTGCGCCTGGGCCCTAGATGGCTCTGTACACTGTGGCCTCTGTTCACACAGGATGCATCATGGTTAGCCCGCTATATTTATGGCGTCATTAATAGGCTTTTCACCATATACTTTGCAGTCCTGTGTGAACATGCCACATACAGACTATTTTTTTGCATGGGTGCTCCAAGCAGCCAATTCCTGATTGTAGGTTGGCTGCATCGGTATTATTTGCACCTGTGTTGTTTGCTATCTTTACTTGGGCCTGGTGCACCCTGGGTAGTGCAATTGTTGGAGGCCTTGAACAGGTAAGCATGCCTGTGTTCTGGTGTTTTTTTTGAGTTTAGTGGAGGTTTTCCTCCAATGGTGTTTTTTTAGAACCCGCAGAGGACCCCGCAAAGTGTGCACATAGCCTAATACTATACCTGACTACAGCTGCATCCTGTCCCAAAGCTATGCAGAGCAGAAAAAAAATTGAACCAGGAGAAGAGGTTAAAGTGGAGGAGGTGAAAGAGATAACGATCAATGTGGTGGGGTAAGTGGAGGAGGCCAGGGAGGAGTAATCCAACAATGTTTTTTTTTTTTGCTTTGATATATTTTCTATAATTATATTCATTTTATAAACTTAATTTGTTATGAAACAACTGACTTAAAATGACCTGGAATTAACAAAACTAATTTAATTATCTTGAACAAGGAATCGTACTTTCAAGTGGTAGTGGGCGGAGGTCCAACTGGAGGAGTAGGTGCAGGAGGTGTAGGAGGTGTTGTAGGTGGAAGAGGCAGAGGAGTAGGTAGCCAACACAGTTTTGTTTTGTTTTTATTTGGAAAGGAGTCACCCAAATAAAAGGATTGGCAAATAGAGTTGAAAACTGGCTGTGTGCGATTGGTATAATCGTCTAGTCATCCAAAGGTATGGACAAGTCCTGTGGGATTCACGCCTGGTTCATTTTAAGGAATGTTAGCTTTCCCTTGTTGGATGTAGACAGGGAGATGTGACTGTACGTGATTACACTCACCTGCTGTGCTAAACACATCTTCTGACAATGCACATGCTGCAGGGCAGGCCAGCACCTGCAAGGTCTAAAGAGCAAGCTCAGGCCATGTATCCAATTTGGAGACCCAGAAGTTAAATGGGACAGACCCATCACTTACTATGTGGAGACATGTAGACAGGTATTCTTCCACCATGTGTTTGTAACGCTGGTTGCTGCTAATATGAACCCTATTACCTGGTGGTGCTATATATTGTGGCGTGTTCATTAAGTTTTGCTACATTTTGGCCATTCAAACCCTGCATTCTGAGGTGCCCCAACTGCATTGCCAACTTCCTCCTTTGCCTCTGCCATGTTCTTCCACTGAGTCCCCGCTGTCAGGTGGGAAAGCCTGTGCTTGTATTGATGCATTTTGTGATCCTGCTCCAGTGATGGAAGTAATGATATCCTTGTAGCGTGGATCCAGCAGGGTGGTTACCAAGTAATCTGCACTGGTGACAGTGCGAGAAACTCAGAGATCACTCTGCAGGCACAGCAGATTGTACTGGCTCCTGTGTGCCAGGCAGCCCAGAGGAAATGACAAGCTGTCCTTAAAGGAATAGTACTCCCACTGTTGGAGTGTGCAGAGTACACACAGCATCTTAAAGGAACAGTACTCTCACAGGTGGGGGTGCAGAGTGCACACAGTGGCTTAAAAGAATAGTACCCCCACAGGCAGAGGGTGCAGAGAACATGCAGTGGCTTAAAATCACAGTATTCTCACAAGAGGGGTTGCAGAGTACACACAGTGGCTTAAAGGCACAGTACCAGTATTCCCACAGGCAGGAGTGCAGAGTACAAATACTCCTACAGATCTGGGTTGCAGTGAACACATAGTGGTGTTTGGCACAGTACTCCCTCAATTAAGGTTGCAGGGCTCACATATTGGCCATTGGCACAGTTTTTTTCACAGAAACGGGTTGCAGAGTAAACACTTCGGCTTTTGGCACAGTACTCTCACAGACCATTTTGCAGAGTATACACAGCAACTTTTTTTGTAGAGTGTGCAGTTAGATTCTGTCCCTCACTCCAGCTGCGTACTAACAAACCAATAAGAGCAGAATGATAGAGGCACTCGTGATCTGGCCTCTATAGTGGCAGGGTCACGTTGTGCGCTGGTCAATCACAGCCATGCCAATACACGTGCCCACAGTCTAAAAGCTTGTTGATTGGCTGCACTGCAGACTTTTGTAGACTTTTGACAAGCTTTATAAGTCTGGCAAACCTAAACAGGAAACCAGATGTACATTGAAAAAAAAGTGTTTGGAGTTCGGTACAGGACACTAGTTGTCCAGTAAGGACCCCAAATTTTACCATTTGAGTTCACTCATCCCTACTTTTGAATGATCCTGCCAGCTGACTGTGATTTTAAAATCTGGTTAGGCAGAACTAAAGAGAAAGAGCAGGATCCCATTCTTCTTCAACAGTTGACACTGTGAACAGTTAAAGGGGTGGTCTATTACTCAGACAACTACTTCTTCATCCATAGGTTTGTCTCCAGTAAAATAAGAGCCTTTATACTTATCCTCACCTCTAGTGCCAGAGCTGCTCCAGCGGTGTTGACACTGGCTCTCCCTGCCGACAATCAGCAGTCACTTTACTATCCCAGTCCAGCCAAATCACATACATCTGGAGGAAGGTAGAACTACTGCTCTTTCACTTCCTCTGGATATGACAAGGTGAGGAGCGTAAAGCAGACACTCTTTAGCCGCAGGGATCTTTTGATGTAACAATGTCAAGCAAACCACAGGTGACTGCTGAACCACCACTGGAAAACTGCTAGTACCAGAGGTGAGTGAGTATCAGTGTTGTTATTTTACTGGGAACAAATATATTGATTGAGAAGGGGTTGTCCGATGAGTGGACAAACTTTTTATCTTATGGTGGATTAAACAAATTAGAGCACCTTCACCTTGTGTACAAAAATGTAGCAGCCTGGCAGTATGGGTACAGTATGATGTATGTAACACTGCAAAGTGTACCTACAAATTTCAGCTGATAGCAAGATTAGAAGAAAATTTAAGATAAAAATTAGTGATGAGCGAATACATTTGGCACAATTCGTTACTCGAATAGTACACAAATAGTATGGTATTCGGGCTATTTGTTACTCGGCGAGCAATTAGGTATTTGTATCGGTATATTTGAGTGACCCAACCAGCATGTTTGGCACTTTATTTGCAGCCAATGAACATGCTGCGCTAGCTTGCCAATCACAGTAATGCTGGTGCCATCTTTGGTGTGACATTACTGTAATTGGCTGGCCTTCCAGCATCATAGGGATTATTAAAGGCTGCAGGCGCCATCTTGCACACATTGCATCCGGAAACAGCGTAGGGAGAGCGTAGTTTCAGCGTAGGGAGAATGATAGAGCATAGGGAGAGTGATAACAGGTTAAAATGAGCGCTATTTATTAAAAAAGCTCTTTTAAGAGCTGAAGATTGTGAAGAAATTACTAGTTTGTTAGGTCGGAATTTAAGTAGGGAGAGATTTAATAGAAGGGAGGGTGAAAGGTAGGCAACTAGGTGTTCTCATCATCGCAAGTACATGCTGCAGATCTTTGCTATTTTCCACTGTGTTGTATAGTAGTTAGTATTAAGAACAGACTGTGGGATTAAGGTAAAATAGGGATGGTTCAATATACTACCAAAATATAAAAATCAGCTATTTGTAGAGGGAAATAATATTAGGCAGTAACAGCATATACAAAATCACTTTTTGGTGAGCAACATAATATTTCTGTGTAGCAGCTTATAAATTTAGATTTCTTTACCAGAAAATAATATTCCTTAGTGGCAGCATATAGTAACATCCATTTTAACCCCTTCATGCCGCGGCCCTTTTTCGTTTTTGTGTTTTCGTTTTTCGCTCCCCTCCTTCCCAGAGCCATAACTTTTTTATTTTTCCGTCAATATGGCCATGTGAGGGCTTATTTTTTGCGGGATGAGTTGTACTTTTGAAAGACATCATTGGTTTTACCATGTCGTGTACTAGAAAACAGGAAAAAAATTCCAAGTGCGGTGAAATTGCAAAAAAAGTGCAATCCCACACTTGTTTTTTGTTTGGCTTTTTTGCTAGGTTCACTAAATGCTAAAACTAACCTGCCATTATGATTCTCTAGGTCATTACGAGTTCATAGACACCTAACATGTCTAGGTTATTTTTTATCCAAGTGGTGAAAAAAAATTCCAAACTTTGCTTAAAAAAAAAAAAAAAAAAAAGTGCCATTTTCCGATACCCGTAGCGTCTCCAATTTTCGTGATCTGGGGTCGGGTGAGGGCTTATTTTTTGCGTGCCAAGCTGATGTTTTTAATGGTACTATTTTGGCGCAGATGTGTTTTTTTGATCGCCCGTTATTGCATTTTAACGCAATGTCTCGGCGACCAAAAAAACATAATTCTGGCGTTTCTGATTTTTTTCTTGCTACGCTGTTTAGCGATCAGGTTAATGCTTTCTTTTAATTGATAGATTGGGTGATTCTGAACGCGGCGATACCAAATATGTGTAGGTTTGTTATTTTTTTAATTGTTTTATTTAGGATGGGGCGAAAGGGGGGTGATTTAAACTTTTATATTTTTAATATTTTTTTCACATTTTTAAAAACTTATTTTTTTCACTTTTGCCATGCTTCAATAGCCTCCAAGGGAGGCTAGAAGCAGGCACAGCCCGATCGGCTCTGCTACATAACAGCGATCATCAGATCGCTGTTATGTAGCTGAAATGCAGGTGTGATGTGAGCGCCGACCACAGGGGGGCACTCACAGTAGGCCGGCATCAGTAACCATAGAGATCTCAAGGACCTCTATGGTTACCTTCCTGATGCATCGCCGACCCCCGATCATGTGACGGGGGTCGGCAATGATGTCATTTCCGGCCGCCCGGCCGGATGCGGTAGTTAAATGCCGCTGTCTGCATTTGACAGCAGCATTTAACAGGTTAATAGCGGCGGGTGAATAGCGATTTCACCCGCCGCTATTGCGCGCACATGTCAGCTGTACAAAACAGCTGACATGTTGCGAATTTGATGTGCGCTCACCGCCGGAGCGCACATCAAAGCAGGGGACCCGACATGCACAGTACATGTACGGTGCATGTCGCGAAAGGGTTAAAATCTAATTGCTAAATAATATTCCTCATTTATTGCTTAAAATACCTAATATTTGTTTAGCAGTTATGCGACTGGCGCAATCTGGGTACAGATAATCTTATGTGACAATTTAGCAGGGGCAATAATCTTCTTTACTATGCATTTGGAGTGTGCTAGTAAGGCGATTGAAAAAAATCATAATTTTCTATTGTTTTAAAAAATAGCGGTTCTTTATCTAGCAGTTGTGTGACTGGATCCATCCTGGTAGAGATAATCTAACTGCTCATTCCCACTTGAAATGAAATTGGATGAATGCAATCAAATGAAAAATTTGTATTCGGACCAACTTTATTCTATGATAGTGTTTTCATTTGCATTGTTTTTCCAGTTCGGATTGAATCACGATTGGACTGGAAAAAAGTCGAAGCATGCTGCAATTGTAATCGGAAATCAGATTGCATTCCGCATTAGAAGTCAATGGGTGCGAGAAAAAAAATCACACAGCACTGGGACCATGCGAGTGCTGTCTGACTTTTATACACCGATCGCATTTGAAAAGCCAGCAATTCATGCGCCGCGTACAGTAAAATCACACAGATTGCAATAGAATAGATATATACACATAAAATACATAGATATATAGATGTCAGTAACACACAGATATATATATGTATATATATTACATATAGAAAAAGAAAACAAAAAGCAGCACCGAAAGAAAACAAAGGGTGCAAAAAATCTCAAGCAGAGAAAGGTCCACATCCTGGACTGAAATGTCGCACATGGGCCAATAAACCACCTTTATTTTTTCTATTGGAGTGCTGCCTTCATTTTTCTGGATTATATATATTACATAGATAGATAGAAGAAAGGCCTGCAATTCATGTGCCGCGTACTGTAAAATCACTGCTGGAGCTGACAGAGTAGGAGAAATGGATTACTGTCATGGTTCCCAATGGCAGGGGAACGTCAGGACACATAAATAACGGACGAGCTCTTGGGTGATGGAATCTCGAGCTGACCGTGAGCTAAACCTACCACACAACTAATAGTGGCCGGGGGGCGTGCCTAAGTTTTATCCCTAGACGTCTCTCGCCAGCCGGAGGACTAACTAACCCTAGTAGAGGAAAAAACAGACCTGGCTTACCTCTAGGGAAATTCCCCCGAAAAGGAGACAGAAGCCCCCCACATATATTGACGGTGAGTTCAGAGGAAAAGACATACGCAGTATGAAGGTAGGTTCAGCAAAGAGAGGTCCGCTTACTAGATAGTAGAAAGATACAAAAGGGAACTGCACGGTCAGCTGAAAACCCTTTTAAAATACCATCCTGAAATTACTTTAAGACTCATGTGTCAACTCATGACACCGGAGTGGTAATTTCAGCCCACAAGAGCTTCCAGCTACAGAGAATGATATAACTGTAAACTGGAACAAAAAATGCAAACAAACTTAGGACTAAGAGTCCAACTTAGCTGATCAGTAGTCTAGGAGCAGGAACATGCAACAGAAAGGCTCTGGTTACATTGATGGCCGGCAAGGCAATGACTGAAGAGCAGGATTAAATAGGAACTCCCCACTACTGATGAAAACAGGTGAACTGAGAAAGAAAACACACCCGAGTCACCAGTACCACTAGCCACCACCAGAAGGAGCCCAAAAGCAGATTCACAACAGTACCCCCCCCTCAAGGAGGGGGCACCGAACCCTCACAAGAACCACCAGGGCGATCCGGATGAGCCCTATGAAAGGCACGAACCAAATCAGAGGCGTGAACATCAGAAGCAGTTACCCAAGAATTATCTTCTTGACCATAGCCCTTCCACTTAACCAGATATTGTAGTCTCCGTCTGGAAATACGGGAGTCCAAGATTTTCTCTACAACATACTCCAATTTACACTCAACCAGCACAGGAGCAGGAGGCTCGGTAGAAGGAACAACCGGCACCTCATACCTCCGCAACAACGACCGATGGAAGACATTATGGATAGCGAAAGATGCCGGAAGGTCTAAACGAAAGGATACAGGGTTAAGAATCTCCAAAATCCTATAAGGACCAATGAACCGAGGCTTAAACTTAGGAGAAGAAACCCTCATAGGAACAAAACGGGAAGACAACCACACCAAGTCCCCAACACGAAGACGAGGACCAACACGACGACGGCGGTTAGCAAAATGCTGAGTCTTCTCCTGGGACAACTTCAAATTGTCCACCACCTGTCCCCAAATCCGATGCAACCTATCCCCCATAGTATCCACTCCAGGACAATCCGAAGACTCCACCTGACCGGAAGAAAAACGAGGGTGAAACCCCGAATTGCAAAAGAAAGGGGAAACCAAAGTGGCAGAACTAGCCCGATTATTGAGGGCAAACTCTGCCAACGGCAAAAAGGCAACCCAGTCATCCTGATCCGCAGACACAAAACACCTCAAATAAGTCTCCATGGTCTGATTAGTTCACTCAGTCTGGCCATTAGTCTGAGGATGGAACGCAGACGAAAAAGACAAATCAATGCCCATCCTAGCACAGAATGCCCACCAAAATCTAGACACGAACTGGGTCCCCCTGTCAGAAACGATATTTTCCGGAATACCATGCAAGCGAACCACATTTTGAAAAAACAGAGGAACCAATTCGGATGAGGAAGGCAACTTCGGCAAGGGTACCAAATGAACCATCTTTGAAAAACGGTCACACACCACCCAGATGACAGACATTTTCTGAGAAGCAGGGAGATCAGAAATAAAATCCATAGAGATGTGAGTCCAAGGCCTCTTCGGAATAGGCAAGGATAACAACAATCCGCTAGCCCGAGAACAACAAGGCTTGGCCCGAGCACAAACATCACAAGACTGCACAAAAACTCGTACGTCTCGAGACAGGGAAGGCCACCAGAAGGACCTAGCCACCAAATCCCTAGTGCCAAAGATTCCAGGATGACCTGCCAACGCAGAAGAATGAACCTCCGAAATGACTCTACTGGTCCAATCATCAGGAACAAACAGTCTACCAGGCGGGCAACGATCAGGTCTATCCGCCTGAAACTCCTGCAAAGCCCGTCGCAGGTCTGGGGAAACAGCAGATAATATCACCCCATCCTTAAGGATACCTATAGGTTCAGAATCACCAGGGGAATCAGGCTCAAAACTCCTAGAAAGGGCATCTGCCTTCACATTTTTAGAACCTGGTAGGTATGAGACCACAAAATTAAACCGAGAGAAAAACAACGACCAACGCGCCTGTCTAGGATTCAGGCGCTTGGCAGACTCAAGATAAATCAGATTCTTGTGATCGGTCAATACCACCACCTGATGTCTAGCCCCCTCCAGCCAATGACGCCACTCCTCAAAAGCCCACTTCATAGCCAAAAGCTCCCGATTACCAATATCATAGTTTCGCTCGGCGGGCGAAAATTTTCGAGAAAAGAACGCACAAGGTCTCATCACGGAGCAGTCGGAACTTTTCTGCGACAAAACCGCCCCAGCTCCGATCTCGGAAGCGTCGACCTCAACCTGAAAAGGAAGAGCAACATCAGGCTGACGCAACACAGGGGCAGAAGAAAAGCGGCGCTTAAGCTCCCGAAAGGCCCCCACAGCAGCAGGGGACCAATCAGCAACATCAGCACCCTTTTTAGTCAAATCAGTCAAAGGTTTAGCAACATCCGAAAAGCCAGTTATAAATCGACGATAAAAATTAGCAAAGCCCAAGAATTTCTGAAGGCTCTTAAGAGAAGTAGGTTGCGTCCAATCACAAATAGCCCGAACCTTGACAGGATCCATCTCAATGGAAGAAGGGGAAAAAATGTACCCCAAAAAAGAAATCTTTTGAACCCCAAAAATACACTTAGAACCCTTCACACACAAGGAATTAGCCCGCAAAACCTGAAAAACCCTCCTGACTTGTTGGACATGAGAGTCCCAGTCATCCGAAAAAATCAAAATATCATCCAGATACACAATCATAAATTTATCCAAATATTCACGGAAAATGTTATGCATAAAGGACTGAAAGACTGAAGGGGCATTTGAAAGACCAAAAGGCATTACTAAATACTCAAAATGGCCCTCGGGCGTATTAAATGCGGTTTTCCACTCATCCCCCTGCTTAATTCGCACCAAATTATACACCCCACGAAGATCAATCTTAGAGAACCACTTAGCCCCCTTTATTCGAGCAAACAAATCAGTCAGCAGTGGCAAAGGATACTGATATTTGACTGTAATTTTATTCAAGAGTCGATAATCAATACACGGCCTCAAAGAGCCATCTTTTTTAGATACAAAGAAAAAACCGGCTCCTAAGGGAGATGAAGAAGGACGAATATGTCCCTTTTCCAGGGACTCCTTAATATACTCTCGCATAGCAACATGTTCAGGTACGGATAAATTAAACAAACGACCCTTTGGAAATTTACTGCCTGGAATCAGATCTATGGTACAATCGCAATCTCTGTGAGGAGGGAGTGAACCAAGCTTAGGCTCCTCAAAAACATCACGATAATCAGACAAAAATGCCGGAATCTCAGAGGGAATAGATGATGAAATGGAAACCAAAGGTACGTCCCCATGAGCCCCCTGACATCCCCAGCTTACCACAGACATTGCTTTCCAGTCAAGGACTGGGTTATGAGATTGTAACCATGGCAATCCGAGCACCAAAACATCATGTAGATTGTACACCACAAGGAAGCGAATCACCTCCTGATGGTCTGGAGTCATACGCATAGTCACTTGTGTCCAGTATTGTGGTTTATTACTAGCCAATGGCATAGAATCAATACCCTTCAGAGGTATAGGGACTTCCAGAGGCTCTGGATTAAACCCACAGCGCCTGGCAATGGACCAATCCATAAGACTCAAAGCGGCGCCAGAGTCGACATAGGCGTCCGCGGTAATTGACGATAATGAACAAATCAAGGTCACAGATAGAATAAACTTAGACTGTAAAGTGCCAATTGAAACAGACTTATCAACCTTCTTTGTGCGTCTAGAGCATGCTGATAAAACATGAGTTGAATCACCACAATAGAAGCACAACCCATTTTTTCGCCTAAAATTCTGCCGTTCGCTTCTGGACAGAATTCTATCACATTGCATATTCTCTGGCGCCTTCTCAGAAGACACCACCAAATGGGGCACAGGTTTTCGCTCCCGCAAACGCCGATCAATCTGAATAGCCATTGTCATGGACTCATTCAGACCTGTAGGCGCAGGGAACCCCACCATAACATCCTTAATGGCATCAGAGAGACCCTCTCTGAAATTCGCCACCAAAGCGCACTCATTCCACTGAGTAAGCACAGACCATTTACAAAATTTTTGGCAGTATATTTCAGCTTCATCTTGCCCTTGAGATAGGGCCATCAAGGCTTTTTCAGCCTAAATCTCTAAATTAGGTTCCTCATAAAGCAACCCCAAAGCCAGAAAAAACGCATCCACATTGAGCAACGCAGGATCCCCTGGTGCCAATGCAAATGCCCAATCTTGAGGGTCACCTCGCAGCAAGGAAATTACAATCTTAACCTGCTGTGCGGGATCTCCAGCGGAGCGAGGTCTCAGAGAAAGAAATAATTTACAATTATATTTGAAATTCAGAAAACGAGATCTATCTCCGGAGAAAAACTCTGGTATAGGAATTCTAGGTTCAGATATAGGAGCATGTATAACAAAATCCTGTAAATTTTGAACTTTAGTGGCAAGATTATTCAAACCTGTAGCCAAACTCTGAGGATCCATTTTAAGCAGGTGAGATCAGAGCCATTCAAGGGTTAGAAGGAGAGGGAGACAAAGACTGCAATTAGAGCTGAAATGCAACTGATTCAACTATAGAGCAAGCACCAAGGAAAAAAAAAAAAAAAAAATGCAGACTTCTTTTTCTCTCCTTTCTTCTGCCAACAGTTTTAACACTTGGCCGGCCATACTGTCATGGTTCCCAATGGCAGGGGAACGTCAGGACACATAAATAACGGACGAGCTCTTGGGTGATGGAATCTCGAGCTGACCGTGAGCTAAACCTACCACACAACTAATAGTGGCCGGGGGGCGTGCCTAAGTTTTATCCCTAGACGTCTCTCGCCAGCCGGAGGACTAACTAACCCTAGTAGAGGAAAAAACAGACCTGGCTTACCTCTAGGGAAATTCCCCCGAAAAGGAGACAGAAGCCCCCCACATATATTGACGGTGAGTTCAGAGGAAAAGACATACACAGTATGAAGGTAGGTTCAGCAATGAGAGGTCCGCTTACTAGATAGTAGAAAGATACAAAAGGGAACTGCACGGTCAGCTGAAAACCCTTTTAAAATACCATCCTGAAATTACTTTAAGACTCATGTGTCAACTCATGACACCGGAGTGGTAATTTCAGCCCACAAGAGCTTCCAGCTACAGAGAATGATATAACTGTAAACTGGAACAAAAAATGCAAACAAACTTAGGACTAAGAGTCCAACTTAGCTGATCAGTAGTCTAGGAGCAGGAACATGCAACAGAAAGGCTCTGGTTACATTGATGGCCGGCAAGGCAATGACTGAAGAGCAGGATTAAATAGGAACTCCCCACTACTGATGAAAACAGGTGAACTGAGAAAGAAAACACACCCGAGTCACCAGTACCACTAGCCACCACCAGAAGGAGCCCAAAAGCAGATTCACAACAGATTACATTCAGTAAATACAATTTTCGTAACCAGCAGAGGGAAAGCGGAAGGGGGTAATACCCATGGAGCTTCCCAGGCTATTAATATCAGCTCACATCTGTATACTTAGCCTTTACTGGCTATTAAAATTAATCAATTAATAACCAGCAAAGGCTATGCAGGCAGCTGCAGGCTGATTAATTAGCCTAGGAAGGGCCCATGGAAACTGGCTTCCCCAGGCTAAAAATATCAGCTCCCAGCCATCCCATAAAAGGCGCATCTCTAAGATGTAACAATTCTGGCACTTAGCCTCACTCTCCAAATTTCCCTGTAGTGGTGGCAAGTGGGGCGATAGTTGGGGGGTTGATGTCACCTTTGGATTGTCAGGTGACATCAAGCTCAGAGGTTAGTAATGGAGAGGCATCTATAAAACTCCCCCATTACTAATCCCATAGTCATATTGTATAAAAACATTGATACCCAGAAAAAGTCCTTTAATTGAAAGAATGACATAAAGAAGTCATAAATCTTAATTAAACCATACTTACGACATCGCCCATTCCACGACTCCATTGTCTTCTGCAAAAGAGTTAAAATAAAAAACAAAAATATTCCTCAACTTTCCACAGAGAAGATGATAACCCATTTGTCTCACGATGGGTCTACCTCTGCTACATCTAGATGGCAGGCTACATGGTTGCATGATATGACCTTACAGCCTGTCATCCAGCAGAGACACTGAGCAGCGTCTGCTACTGCTGCCCAGTATCTTGTAGGACCTGTCTGACATCACTGCGAAAGTTCTCACAATCCCAGTGTCATCAGAAAGGTCCTGGGAGTTCATAGCCAATGAACCCACTTCACCTAGCTGATGTCAGCATGAGTGCTGTTAGAAATTTTCCCACAGCACTCGCACTAAGGTCAGATCAGTACAAGAGATGTCAGTGTCTGTGTGTAATACATGTGGCACACGTGTCGCAACCATGTGCTGCCCAAGTGCCGCATCAGTACCACATAGTGGGCACCAGGGAAGCAGCGGTACAGTGTGCGCCAATGTCACCTGTCAATACAAAGGTGACATCAACCCTACAAATAGGAACCCCACTTACCACCACTAGAGGGCAAGTGTGGAGAGCTGGGCAAAACTCCAGAATTGGCGCAATTGATAGATGTGTTTCTTTCTGGGTGGCTGCGGGCTGATATTTTTAGGCTGTGGGGCCAATATCCATAGCGGCAGCAGGCGTTGGCTGATGGGAACTGCAGTCCAATCAGCTGACACCAGTGACCAGATGTAAACTTTACACCCCCGATCACAGCTGCCTGCTCGCGCTGCCTATTGACAGCATGGGAACCGCGGCTCTCTGACCGGGGGTGATGATTTCACTGCTGATCAGAAGCGGAGTTCACCCAGTGTTCGGGCAGCCAATCACAGTAATGCCACACCAAAGGACGGGCCGGCATTACTGTGATTGGCAAGCAAATAAAGGGCCACACGAATATATACCGAGGCGAATAGCAAATTACTCGCCGAGTAATGAATAGCCCGAATACAGTACTATTCGTGCGAGTAACGAATAGTGCCAAATATATTCGGTCATCACTAGTGGCAACCTATATAAATATTATCTTCCATTCGGGATGCAGAGTGTGTTTCACATGATAGATGCATACATTATAGTAAAGTAATTTGTGCAACCAAAGAGCATAGAAAATGAGTAGTAAAATGACTAGCTTGAGTAGAATCTATTAGGTTTTCACTGCACAAAAACGCAGCGACTTACAGTTCCAGGAAAATGAACTGGGTTTATTGAAATCTCATGCACATTGAGTTTTCACACTGCATAAACTGACATGCCATGTACATTTTTCTTTCAAATAATTTTTATTAATATTATAAATTTAATAGAGGTGAAGGGTAAAGGGTAAGGGAAAACAGGGTGGAAGGGACAAAAGGAAAAGAAAAGACAGGCTTACGTACATATATAACTACTGCAGCTTACTCAAACAGAAAAAGACTGTAGCTTACTCACAGATGAAATGTAGCTCAATATTAAACCTAATACAACTATCGCTTCTTAATAGCAAAAAAGTAAGTATGATGTATGATGTATATAAGGGCCTTTCCTGTCTGGAATCACCTAAGGTGACATTAGGACTTTGTGGGGGCAAAGTACGGTTCATTTACAAGCTACAATTGAGGAATAAGTAGAAAACAGCTTTTCCAGGCCTTTGGATAATGAAGTTACTATTTTCAGTAAAATGTTGATTGTAGAACTATTTCACTTGGGGTAAAAGTTTGATTTGGACATAGAAAGGAGTCCGGGAGAACCCATGGAGGATTTTATACCGGCACGTTTCAGGAAATTAGCGCCTTCCGCTGGAGAAGAAATATTAATCAATTTAGATTCAAATTTAAGTTGTAGCATAGAGAACTGAGTCCAATTGTAAGGTATTCTGGCCTTTTGAAGCTCATGGTTGGTGGATTGAAATAATTTCCGTTTATGCAAGGTTTCCTTAGACATGTCTTTAAAAAAGGTTAAATGACTAAACGGAGAAGAGAGGAATCTTGGCTCTTTTAAAATACCGAGTAGTGTATTTCTGACCCAGTTGGGGTAAAAAGAGACGATAACATCAGTAGCAACATCAGACAGAAGAGAAGATGGCCTGCGAATTCTAAAGACCTTCTCAATTAAGTTTATCCCATAGGTGTTAGGAATTAAATGAGAAACTAAGGAAGAGATGTAATCCCTTAACTGGAAAGACTGGACCGTTTTTGGAATCCCTCTGATCTTCACATTGTTTTTCCGTTTAAAGTCTTCAGGATTAGTTAGACTTTTTCTGAAGGAAGTAATATCTTTTTGAATGTTTTTCAATGAATCTTGAATCTGAGAAAGTAGTAATGTTCTGATCTGTAGTAGGATATGAGGACTCTTGAATTTTGAATGAGGAGGCAATTCTTTTTGAGTTACATAAGGAGCCATCAGAAGCCCTATAGGATTTTGAAAATGAGACATCCACTATGCGCGATAACATATCTTTGAAGAGCTCTTTGATGAAACTCTCGGCAGCTTTGACTTTGTTTAAGTGTATAGAATCTTCAGATTCCATTTCGATTTCAGACGATATTTTTGAGTTATCATCATTATTAGTATTTTTCCCTGAAATATCTACTGAAACTAGGAGGGCCTTACATATGTTGATCATAAATTTTTCTGTTGGGTTATCATCGATTGCTTGAATATCATTTATCAATGAATTATTGTAATTACAGTGCACTTGTAATTTTGTCTGATTTAGTTTGACTGATTTAGTCTTTTGTTTACATTTTTCAAAAATTTCAGAATTTTCACAACTGGTTGTATATTCTGAAGAAGAATTTGAACATGACGAAAAAATGTCATCGGGAACCATGTCATCAGAAAAATAGTTACCTCTATAACCAAAAGAATCTGTATCATTATAAAACTCCTCAGAGTGACTATTCTCCCACTGTCCCGATGAGTTGAGGGATTCATCTGATTGATCAGATTTGTTTTCTATATCTTTGTGAGAAGAAACAAATTTGTCTGTGAAGAAGATATTTGTTGTTTGCTTAACAAATTTAGCAGAGTAAGGAGCTACATTACCTCCCCTTTAATTTCCCCCAGATTGTAGTCTCTAGTAGTATGTGTGGATTTAGAAGGAGTTCTCTCTTCAAGTAAAAATTTCAGATGCAGACCCACATCTTTCCAATCAGATAAAAGCTTTGGCCTCATTTGACTGTAAATTAGACATGTGCCCTTTAATGGTGCTACTTCTCAATATATTAGATGATTGATGAACTCGTTTTTTGCTTTTAAGTATTGGTATTTTACTTATTGTTACTGATGATTGATCAGTGAGGCCATTTCTTTGGATTTTATTCTCCTTTATTTTGCTTGATGCATTTGAGAGGGTTTTCCTCTCACTGTCTCTGTATGATATTTGCTTATTTGCTCTCTGAAAGCTTCACCTTCTGCCTGGTCATGAAGGGGTGTCAGTGACTGATTTTGTAACTGTAAGACACTCCCCTCATCCTCCCTCTCTGCATTCAATGCCCATCATATCTTAGACCCCCTGGGATCTGAAGAGCCCAGTAAACACTGCCGAGGCCATGCAGCTTTGAAGACTGTGACTCACCATCTTTTCCAGTTTGCTGCGTCATGGCTGCAGTGATCACTGTGGTCCCTCTGCGCTTCTTCTTATAACTGGCAGCCTGCACTGGAGTCTGGATAGGAGCGGGAATGTTCGTCGCTTTAATTACCTCTCCCCTCCGTCGAGCCGCAGCCCCGGAAAACACTTATTTCTCCATCTTCTCCAGTCTGTGAGTCGACATATATCAGACTTCATTCAAATGACATCTGAGTGCAGTGTGAAGTTTTGCAAGCAGCCATAGAGTTGCAAGGGTGCTCGCCGTAAAAATATACGCAGCCAACTTGGCATGAAAAAGTGAACACTAGCCGGCACTGCTCCACAGTATAACATTGGAGCGAGTGCTATCCGATGAAATATCAGATTGCACTCATCCGAGTTATACACTGGCTACTGGCCAGTGTGTGTGAGCACTAAGGCCGGCATCACACTAGAGAGATGAGTGAGAGGTGCAAAAATCCATAGAAATACGGATGAGTGAGAGTTGCAAAAACAACGCATTGCACTAGGACAATGTTTCTCTATGGGGCAGCGTCCATCAGCCGTATATTTCTCGGCAGTATTTTACGGGCTGAGAAAAATCGCAGCATGCTGTGATTGTCAGCGTACTCCTCAAAAAATACGCCAATGAAAGTCTATGGGGGCGAGAAAAATACGGATTACACACGGACCATCAGTGTGACTTGCGAGAAATATGCAAGACTTTTCCAGGTGACAGGAAATGGGCCAAGCCATTATCAGGAAGCTTAGACATACTAATTAGCTTAAAAAGCACCCCAGACATCCCGGAAGAACACCTCCACAGAGTCCTGCAGCATGTCTACCTACATAAATGTAGAGATGATTATCGTTTTGGTCCAAGAAAGGCCAGAACTTTGGGACCAGAGGGATGCACATTATTCCGACCGGGCCAGAAAAGAGGTGGCATGGTGGAGTATATGTGTCCAAATGTTTACAGATTTTGGGGACCGTCCACATGAGGGACAGCAACAAATTAGTAAGTTCTCTCATGTTTTATAAATCATATTAACTGCACTAAATAACACATTTTCACAGTATCCCCTTAAATCCTATTATGTGTATTTTTTGCTCATTATGTGTAATCTAGATTATGTTGATAAACGACACCTTACCAGGTGACATGACTATGTAAAATGTCTATAAACTTGTTGATCCAATGTGCACAATGTCCTAATACATTACTATTGTGTGACATTACAGTAAAAGATGTTATGAGATGCTGGAGCGGCATCGGCGACTAGTGTTGAGCATTCCGATACCGCAAGTATCGGGTATCGGCCGATACTTGCGGTATCGGAATTCCGATACCGAGTTCCGATATTTTTGTGATATCGGAAATCGGAATCGGAAGTTCCCAGTGTATGGTTCCCAAGGTCTGGGGGAGAGGAGACTCTCCTTCAGGCCCTGGGAACCATATTCATGTAAAAAATAAAGAATTAAAATAAAAAATATGGATATACTCACCCGTCCGGCGGCCCCTGGACCTTACCGATTGTAACCGGCAGCCTCCGTTCCTAAGAATGAGGAGTTTAGGACCCTCGATGACGTCGCGGCTTGTGATTGGTCGCGTGCCGCTCATGTGACCGCTCACGCGACCAATCACAAGCCGCGACGTCATCGCAGGTCCTAAACTCCTCATTCTTAGGAACGGAGGCTGCCGGTTACAATCGGTAAGGTCCAGGGGCCGCCGGACGGGTGAGTATATCCATATTTTTTATTTTAATTCTTTATTTTATTTAATTCTTCATTGAGGAGTTTAGGACCTGCGATGACCTTGCGGCTTGTGATTGGTCGCGTGAGCGGTCACATGAGCGGCACGCGACCAATCACAAGCCGCGACGTCATCGAGGGTCCTAAACTCCTCATTCTTAGGAACGGAGGCTGCCGGTTACAATCGGTAAGGTCCAGGGGCCGCCGGACGGGTGAGTATATCCATATTTTTTATTTTAATTCTTTATTTTATTTAATTCTTCATTGAGGAGTTTAAGACCTGCGATGACCTTGCGGCTTGTGATTGGTCGCGTGAGCGGTCACATGAGCGGCACGCGACCAATCACAAGCCGCGACGTCATCGAGGGTCCTAAACTCCTCATTCTTAGGAACGGAGGCTGCCAGTTACGATCGGTAAGGTCCAGGGGCCTCCGGACGGGTGAGTATATCCATATTTTTTATTTTAATTCTTAATTTTTTGCATGAATATGGATCCCAGGGCCTGAAGGAGAGTTTCCTCTCCTTCAGACCCTGGGAACCATCCAGGATAGCTTCCGATATTTGTGTCCCATTTACTTGTATTGGTATCGGGTATCGGTATCGGCGATATCTTATATTTTTCGGGTATCGGCCGATACTATCCGATACCGATACTTTCAAGTATCGGAAGGTATCGCTCAACACTATCGGTGACCAATACAGGCGTCAATGTCAGCAGCGGGCCAGGAGTGGGGATGCAGCACCGACCAAGCGGAAGTACATATATTTCGACCGCCTGGCATTTCTGGCTCCCATTATGGATCTCAGACCGTAAGTACATACATCACACCACATTACACATTTAGGGTCATATCTCCAACCTTTTTTTTTTATTTAAATTTCATAACAGAACTCAGTCCAACCTCACTGAGAGGGAGACAGTGTCGGATTCTGAGGCCATTATAGATCCGGTTGGGGAAGGTGAAGAGGTGGCTGGCCTATCTTCTCAGGCTTCCAGCTGGATCCCACAGGCTCCTCCTGCACCAGCACTAGTAGCTGCAACAGGACCTATACTAGCAGCTGCACAGCACCCAGAAGCCTTGAGGAACTAGGCAACAGCAGCAGCCCTACTGTTCATCTTGAAGGCTACCCCCAGCCTGCTGTCATATCCCACTGTGGACGACGAAGGCGAGAGATCCCTGCCTCTGATACAAGGAGTCATGTTGACATGGGGGTGCTGAATTACCTATCCAGGGCTGCCCAGGATGAAGGTGAGGAGGTATGTTCCTGCAGTCTGGCCCGGTACCTCCGTCCCCTACCCTGTGAGGTGAGGCTACGTGTGCGAGGATCAATTCAGATCCTCATTGATGCATGCACACACCCCAAAACCCCATATGAGGTATTTGAGATCTTGGAGAGGTGGCAGCTGTTACCCCATAACCTGCTCCAAGTTAACCCCAACCCAGAAGTGCATGGTCATATGGATCTGAGGCACCTCCTCCAAGGGTGCCTATACGTCAACCCATCCCCCAAACCAACCTTGGCCACAACAAGCCCAAATAGCAGCCTATAGCCCACCTGTCCAATAAGGCCACTTGTGCAGACCCAGTGTTGGAGGCTGGTCCCAACCTGGCTTTGGACGACATGGCTATATTGGGAGGTATGAGGCACGTGGCTTCCAGAATCCCACGAGTATAATGTAAATTATCCCTATGGACAGTTTGTCGCTCAGCATTCTGATTCTGGCCACAACATACATCATGGCCAAGATTATACACCCCCACAGGGTGAAGGGCAAGTTGGACACCAAAGCCAGCAACAACGAGAGGCTGGACTCCCACCATCACCTCCACCAAAGTACCAAAATTTGTCATGTATTTTGGTATCTGATTTTGCTATAGCAAATTTATGTTTATGTTTGATTATTTTATTTTAGAAATTTTGAAAAAAAGGTATGCCCAAATTTCTCTGGGCACAAAAGCCATATGACTGAAATATGGGATTTGTTAAAAAAAGTTATCTTTTGGCTTTATAAACATTTAAAATATGCCAAGTTTTGTCTCTTATTGAATTAATTACTACAAGATAAAAATGAAAAAAAAAATCTATAAGGTAAAGAAACTGAACAGACACAACAACTTAAATGAAAAAATGATATTTATATACACAAACATTTTAAACTTACAACATAGATACAGCATGCTCTTGCCAGGGAGTAGCACCCTGAAGTGTCACAAAATAATTAGTGAAAATATCACGTACTTTCAGTCTGGAAAGCGGACTATGCTGAGGGATCACATTGGTCTAGGCCTACCCACATTGCCCAACACACCTTCAGCACCATCAGATGATGAGCAATTATGAAGTCGGGTGAAGTTATGTAGGACCACACATGCTTTTATTACCTCATTTACATTGGATTCACTCAGCTGAATAGCTGACTGGAGGACCTGCCATTTGGCACAAAAATGCCAAATGCGCAGTCCACCAATCGCTGTGCACGTGATAGGCGCAAGTTAAAGATCCTATGCTGGTGGTCTAGGTTTCGACGGGGATATTATCTCATTACATGCCTGGTTAATTGAAAGGCCTCATCTGCAACAAGGACATAAGGCACAGAATCTTGATTGGAGCCTGGAAGCTGACGTGGTGGTGGTAGGTCCAACTGGTTATTACGCAGCTGCCGACACATAATGGAAGAATTGAAGTCTCTGGAGTCTCCAGATCTTCCATAGGCCTCAATGTCTACAATTATAAACCTGTAGTGACTGTCAACCAGAGCCAAAAAACACTACAGAAAAATATTGTTTATAATTATAGAATTGGGATCCTGAGTTTGGTGGCTTACGCACTCTGATGTGCTTCCCATCAAGGGCTCCAATACAATTGGCAGTGCTCCTCAAATCCCCATGCAATATGCACCCAGTCTTCCATCTTGGGCTCAGGCATGACCACTTGATGAAGTCGTAACCAGATTAATGCACAGGTAGACCGGACTATGCCTGAGATTGTAGACTTCCCAATCAAAAATTCATGATGGAGTGCTGCATAGCATAGACCAGTTGTAAGGAAGCTAAAAGAAACAAATGTTGAAAAATAAACATTAAAACTGGCTCAAGGTTTTAAACAATTCATATAGGGCACAAGTACTGTGTGGAACTAACAAGCCAGGCTATTACAACCTTAAAAAAATTTACACTGGCTATGTGAATTTAACATAAATAACATATTCTTATTACTAAGAGTAGAGATATGAGATATATTAGGAATAAAAGAACTGGTAAGCATAAATAGATAAGACATTTAGAGACACATCATCAACATAGAGTATGAGGATGAGGAATACATACCGTAACGTAAGGAGAAGACGCTCCTCAGCAGATATACATTTGCACATCCTGGTGTCCTGAAAGGTGATCCTGGAGCGCACTGTCTCCAACAAAAGATCAAAGGTGGCAAGGCTCATGTGACAATATTGATAAAACTTGTCAGGATGTGTCTGAACAGAGGCATAGAGACAATGGAAATGGTCTTTAGTGAGGCATTGCATCAAAAAGCCGATGGACCCACATTCGTCTCCTCCTCCTCGGATCCACTATCACTGGTTAAGGCTGGCCAAAGCGGCGTGGCAAAACCCAGTTGTATAGAACACGCTCAGTTGGGGTGAACCTAAGTCTGTCTGACATGTTGCCAACAAACCACCAATGCACCAACACAAGCACAGCAACAAAATGGCCAGATTGGAGGCTGCTACCTGTTGTAGAGGCAATAAATAGGGTTGCTGATGATGATTCAAATTATTTTCAGGCCTCAAAACCATTAAATGTCCATTTTGGAAGGTTGCGAGAAAAAAAACGCTATACAATACGAATGACATACGGAGGATTACATGCGCAAAATAGGCAGCCACACCTTGCCAACTGATGACATACGGATCACTGTTCAGGGAACATTTCTGCGTATTACGACAGTAAAAAAGGGACCGTATTTTTTTACGCTTTTGTGTGACGCCGACCTAAGAGTTATACTCTAAGGCCATGTTCACACATTCAATATTTGGTCAGTATTTCACCTCAGTATTTGTACTAAAACCAGGAGAGGAACAATCAGAGGAAAAGTATAATAGAAACACATCAGCCACTCCTGGTTTTGGATTATAGATAATGAGGTAAAATACTGACCAAATACTGAATGTCTGAACGTGGCCTTAGGGTTTGCTCACACTAGCGTATAAAAAAATCAGTCCTTTTCTCATCCAAGAAAGTGCAATGATTTTTTTCTCACTTGTCATTCGTGTGCTGTCTGTGTAAAATACTCAGCATCTATGAATCTTTTACTGGACCATTTGCAGTATCCATTCTGATGGTTCGCAAGGTCTCCGATTTTTTTCACACACCCTTCAGGTTCCAGAGTCCCAATTTTTTCTCATGCCAAATACAGCTGGGAAAAAATACACAAATCTGCACTGCCTCATTGAATAACATTGATTCGAGTACAATTCGATATTTTCTCTGATTTCACTCATCCGAGATATACGCAAGTGTGAGCGAATCCTTAGTTTAATAATCTTTTAAATGGCTATAGAGAAAACCTTTTTTAGATTTATATGCAAACAAAATGTGCATACAAACGAGGGCATGGCAGCATGTTTTGGTGCACCCAGGCTCCCACAGTTTTTCTTGCAGATTTTTCCTTTTTGCTGTAGTCTACTGTTTATTACAGACAAAGAAGAAAAAAAGAACGATCGAGCTGTCCATGGTGATGAAAAAATGTAAACACTTTATTATTATTAAATTTTAGGAACAGAATAGGAGGGGAACAAAATGAATGTATGTGCAGTATAGAATGCAGGATGCATAGTGCAAGCTGAAGGTCAAACAATCATATTACTATATTTGGCAACCAGCCATCATGTTGTACTACAAATAGTATAGGCCGATTGCCTCCTAATCTGTTCCTACCATTTAATAATAATAATAATAATAAAGTGTTCACATGTTTTCATCATTCCTGGACTGCTTGATCGCTCTTTCTTCTTTCTTTGTTATGTTCAATTTTGAGGATCTGTCCACTTTATAGTCCTATACAGTGGTATCATAATGAATAAATGATATTTAAATATACTTAATGGTAATGGTACCGCTATCTCTGATGGGCTACTTTTATGTTTATTACAGACATACAGTTGTGTGAAAAAGTGTTTGCCCCTTCCTGATTTCCTATTCTTTTGCATGTTAGTCACACGTAAATGTTTCAGATTACCAAACAAATTTAAATATTAGACAAAGATAACCCAAGCAAACACAAGAGGCAGTTTTTTAACGAAGATCTTTATTACTAAGGGATAAAGAAATCCAAACCTACAGGGGCCTGTGTGAAAAGTGATTGCCTCCTAAACCTACTGACTGGTTGGACCACCCTTAGCAACAACAATTACAATAAAGCATTTGCGATAATGGGCAATGAGTCTTTTTTCCAAGCTTTGGAGGAATTTTGGCCCACTCATCTTTGCAGAATTGTTGTAATGCAGCCACATTGGAGATTTTCCAAGCATGAACCACTATTTTAAGGTCATGCCACATCATCTCAATCGGATTAAGGTTGGGACTTTGATTAGGCCACTCCAAAGTCTTAATTATGTTTTTCTTAAGCCATTCAGAGGTGGACTTGCTGATGGGTTTTGGATCATTGTCCTGCTGCATAACCCACATGTGCTTCAGCTTGAGGTCATGAATAGATGGACAGACATTCTCCTTCAGGATTTTTTGGTAGACAGCAGAATTCATGGTTTTATCCACAGCAAGTCATCCAGGTCCTGAAGCAGCAAAACAGCCCCAGACCATAACACTAAAACCACAATATGTTATTGTTGGTACGATATTCCTTTCCTGAAATGCTGTGTTACTTTTATTTCAAATGTAATAGGACATACACCTTCCAAAAGGTTCAACTTTTGTCTCGTCAGTCCACAGAGTGTTCTCTCAAAAGGCTTGGGGATCATCAAGATGTTTTCTGGCAAAACTGAGATGATCATTTATGTTCTTATTGCATGTATTTCATCTTCGAACTCTGCCATGCAGACCATTTTTGCCCAGTCTCTGTCTTATGGTGAAATTATGAACACTAACCTTAACTAAGTGAGGCCTGCAGTTCTTTGGATGTTGTTGTGGGTTCTTTTGTGACCTCTTCGATAAGTCATTGCTGCACTCTTGGGTTAATTTTGGTCAGCTGGACACTTCTAGGAAGGTTCACCACTGTTCCATGTTTTTGCCATTTGTAGATAATAGCTCTCACTGTGGTTTGCTGGAGTCCCAATGCTTTAAAAATGGCTCTATAACCTTTGAAAAACTGATAGATATCAATTACTTTCTTTCTCATTTGTTTCAGAATTTATTTGGATCGTGGCACGATGTCTAGCTTTTGAGGACCTTTTGGTCTACTTCACTTTGTCAGGTAGGTGATTTCTTGATTGAGAACAGGTGTGCCAGTAATTAGGCCTGGGTGTGGCTAAGGAATTTGAACTCAGCTTCCCAAAGATGTGATAAAACACAGGTAAGTTATGTTTAACGTGGGTGGGGCAACCACGTTTTGACACAGGGCCCTGTAGGTTTGGATTTCTTTTTCCCTTAATAATAAAGACTAGTGATGGATGAGCACTAAAATGCTCGAGTGCTCGTTGCTCGGGTCAAGCAAATTGGAATGCTCGGGTGCTCAATGAAATGACCTGAGCAACGAGCCCAATGTAAGTCTATGGGAAATTCTAGCATTTTTCCGGCGCCCCCTGGCGGTCTGCAGAGGGTCTAGAAATTGCAGAAATCGATGGGAACATTGTTCAAATAACACTGGAAGATCATTGGGAAGATCCCTGGGAGCATTTCTGACTCACAGGTCACTGCTGTGAACAATGTTGTCAGAGTCTTACGCCACTTTAACAGACTCACAATAAAACATACAAAAACGAAGCCAAAATGGATTTCCCAGGGAAATATGTAAAGGAACATCCTTTCCAGGGTAATGACTTGTACATAAGGTAAAATAAATAACCAAAAACAAAAATGCTCCTCCACACCTTGGGCTATGTTCACATGTAGCGTCATTTATGCATTTTTTTACTTTAGCATTGCTTTCAACCAAGACAAATGCATTCACTGGGAAATGTCATTTTAACATTTTACAACCTTATTGGGCCATGTGGTGTGTGACATATCATCCGACACATCCTGTTTAATTTATGAAGGAGGGACTCTGAAAGTCACAAAGCCTATTTTTATAGGGCCATCAGGTGGCCTTTACTATTCTTAGAGATCCATCAGCCCACTATGCTTTGTTGTTCTTATTATTAAAAAGTGGGTCCCTATACTGTTATTGCCTATGCAGTGAGGGACAGGGCAGCCAAAAATCGGATGCACCCAAAACCCCTTTGATGAGACGTACAGGAGGGACTCATGAAAAGATGGTCCCATTATTAGCAAGTGGGTCTCCCATAGTGTTTGCCTATGCAGTGAGTAGCAGGGCTGACCACAATTTGGACACAAACCAATACCCTTTGAAGAGATGTACAGGAGGGCCTCCTGAAAACAATGTTCCCATTATTAGGAAGTGGTTCCCCCATGCTGTTTGCCTATGCAGTGAATGCAAGGCCTGGCCATATTTAGACACACCTCAATACCCCTTTGAAGAGAAGTACAGGAGGGCCTCCTGAAAACAATGTTCCCATTATTAGGAAGTGGTTCTCCCATACTGTTTGCCTATGCAGTGAATGCAAGGACTGTCCAAAATTTAGAGGCACAACAAAACTCCTTAGAAGAGACGTCCCAGAGGGCCTCCTGAAAACAACATTCCCATTATTAGGAAGTGGGTCTCCCATACTGTTTGGCTATGCAGTGAATGCAAGGTCTGGCCAAAATTTAGACGCATCCCAATACCCCTTTGAAGAGTTGTACAGGAGGGCCTACTGAATACAATGTTCCCATTATTATGAAGTGGTTCTCCCATACTGTTTGCCTATACAGTGAATACAAGGCCTGGCCAAAATTTAGATGCTCCCCAATACCCCTTTGAAGAGACATATAGGAGGGCCTCCTGAAAACAATGTTCCCATCATTAGGAAGTGATTCTCCCATACTGTTTGCCTATGCAGTGAATGCAAGGCCTGGCCAAAATGTAGACGCACACCAGCACCCCTTTGAAAAGACGTACAAGAGGGCCTCCTGAAAACAATGTTCCCATTATTAGGAAGTGGTTCCCCCATGCTGTTTTCCTATGCAGTGAATGCAAGGCCTGGCCATATTTAGACACACCCCAATACCCCTTTGAAGAGAAGTACAGGAGGGCCTCCTGAAAACAATGTTCCCATTATTAGGAAGTGGTTCTCCCATACTGTTTGCCTATGCAGTGATTGCAAGGCCTGGCCAAAATTTAGACGCACAACAAAACTCCTTTGAAGAGATGTCCCAGAGGGCCTCCTGAAAACAACATTCCCATTATTAGGAAGTGGGTCTCCCATACTGTTTGGCTATGCAGTGAATGCAAGGCCTGGCCAAAATTTAGATGCATCCCAATACCCCTTTGAAGAGATGTACAGGAGGGCCTACTGAATACAATGTTCCCATTATTAGGAATTGGTTCTCCCATACTGTTTGCCTATACAGTGAATGCAAGGCCTGGCCAAAATTTAGATGCACCCCAATACCCCTTTGAAGACACGTATAGGAGGGCCTCCTGAAAACAATGTTCCCATTATTAGAAAGTGGTTCTCTCATACTGTTTGCCTGTGCAGTGAATTGCAGTGTTGAGGCTGAAGAACCTGCAGTGAAGAATTACAAGATTGAAGCTGAAGAACTTGCAGTGAATTTTAGTGTTGAGGCTGAAGAACCTGCAGTGGAGAATTGCAGTATTGAAGCTGAAGAGTCTGCAGTGAATTGCTATGTTGAGGCTGAAGAACCTACAGTGGAGAATTGCAGTGTTGAGGCTGAAGAACCTGCAGTGAAGAATTGCAACATTGAAGCTGAAGAACTTGCAGTGAATTGCAGTTTTGAGGCTGAGGAACCTGCAGTGGAGAATAGCAGTGTTGAAGCTGAACAACGTGCAGTGGAGAACTGCATTGTTGAGGCTGAAGAATCTACAGGGTGGGCCATTAATATGGATACACCTGGGTGGGCCATTTATAAAGTTGCATCCAAAATGTCTGACTTCAAAATGGCCACCATGGTGACTTCCCATCTTGAAAAGTTTTCCCCCTCCCATATACTAATGTGCCACAAATAGGAAGTTGATATCACCCACCATTCCCATTTTATTTAGGTGTATCCATATACATGGCCCACCCAGGTATATCCATATAAATGTCCCACCCTGTAAAATGGAGAAATGCAAGGCTTTCCTGAAAGGGTCGCTGAGAGGGAAAAACTTCCACCAGAGCAATGGGCAGAAGTACTGGCCCATACTTGATGCAGTAATCCCAGTTGGCATACTATGATTTAGCTTGGCAGGATGCTAAAGAGTATGGCAAGCTAAAAATGGAGATTATTGCACACTTAGGGGTAACAATGGCTCTCAGGGCACAGCGGGTTCACCGTTGGGTGTATCACTGGAACAAACTACTGCGCTCCCAAATGTTTGACCTGTTGCACCTGGTCCACACGTTGATGCAGCCAGAGTCCTCTACACCTGTGCAGATGGTAGAACAGGTGGTGATGGACCGGTTTGTGCACTCCATGCCGAGGCCCGTACAGACTTGGGTTGCCCAGGGTGATCCCCAGAATGCTGATGAACTGGTCGGACTGGTCAAGAGATACCAGGGGATGGAAGGTTCCATGGGAAAGCAGCCCACTCTATAATGGTGGTCCCAACAGGGGGTGGAGGCCTAAAAGGGGGTATTGCTCCCATACTGTTTGCCTAAGCAGTGAATGCAAGAGCTGCCACAAATTTGGATGCACACCAATACCCCTTGGAGGAGACGTACAGCAGGGCCTGCAGAAAAGAATGTTCCCTTTATTAGGAAGTGGGTCTCCCATACTGCTTGCCTATGCAGTGAGTGCAAGCGCTAGCAAAAGTTTGGAGGCACTCAAATGCCACTTGGAAGAGACGTGGAGGAGAGCCTCATAAAACTTGTAGGGTCTCCTATACTTGTAATGCCCCTGCACTAAGTGTATGGGCTGACAAACATTTACCCAGGGCGTATACATGAACATACTGTATAGCCAATTTTTTTGTATAGGCATCATAAACTCCCATTAAAAAAATCTGGTGGTGGAGGATAAGTATGAGGAGAAGGAGGAGCACAACAGCAAATAGCCAAAATAAGGAAGCGTATTCCCATGTGTGGGTGTGAAGAGATGCATGGGAATAGACCTCCCAAAAAATGACACTGGATTTGAATTTATTTTATGCTGCTATCATTCAGTGGTGTTGAGAAGTCTGGCCCAATCCAGCCCTTGTTCACTTTTATAAGAGTCAGCCTGTCATCATTTTCAGTTGACAGGCGGATGCGCTTATCAGTAGTGTTGAGCGATACCGTCCGATACTTGAAAGTATCGGTATCGGAAAGTATCGGCCGATACCGGCAAAGTATCGGATCCAATCCGATACCGATACCCGATACCAATACAGGTCAATGGGACTCAAGTATCGGACGGTATTCCTGATGGTTCCCAGGGTCTGAAGGAGAGGAAACTCTCCTTCAGACCCTGGGATCCATATAAATGTGTAAAATAAAGAATTAAAATAAAAAATATTGCTATACTCACCTCTCCGACGCAGCCTGGACCCCAGCGAGGGAACCGGCAGCGTTGTTTGTTTAAAATTCGCGCTTTTACTTGGTTACGTGAAGTCCCGGCTTGTGATTGGTCAGGGCGGCCATGTTGCCGGGACGCGGACCAATCACAGCAAGCCGTGACGAAATTACGTCACGGCTTGCTGTGATTGGTCCGCGTCCCGGCAACATGGCCGCCATTAACCAATCACAAGCCGTGACGTCACGGGAGGCTGGACACGCGCGCTTTTTAAAATACGCGCATGTCCAGCCTCCCGTGACGTCACGGCTTGTGATTGGTTAATGGCGGCCATGTTGCCGGGACGCGGACCAATCACAGCAAGCCGTGACGTAATTTCGTCACGGCTTGCTGTGATTGGTCCGCGTCCCGGCAACATGGCGCCGTGACCAATCATAAGCCGGGACGTCACTGGAGGCTGGACACGCGCGCTTTTTAAAATACGCGCATGTCCAGCCTCCCGTGACGTCACGGCTTGTGATTGGTTAATGGCGGCCATGTTGCCGGGACGCGGACCAATCACAGCAAGCCGTGACGTAATTTTGTCACGGCTTGCTGTGATTGGTCCGCGTCCCGGCAACATGGCCGCCCTGACCAATCACAAGCCGGGACTTCACGTAACCAAGTAAAAGCGCGAAATTTAAACAAACAACGCTGCCGGTTCCCTCACTGAGGTCCAGGCTGCGTCGGAGAGGTGAGTATAGCAATATTTTTTATTTTAATTCTCTCTTTTACACATTATTACATTAATGTTGTTGCAATACCCGATACCCGATACCACAAAAGTATCGGATCTCGGTATCGGAAATTCCGATACAGCAAATATCGGCCGATACCCGATACTTGCAGTATCGGAATGCTCAACACTACTTATCAGTTATAATTCCACCAGCAGCACTAAAAACCCGATATGACAAAACACTAGCGGCAGGGCAGGCCAGGACCTCCAAGGCGTAGAGAGACAGTTCATGCCACATGTCCAGCTTGGATACACAATAGTTATAAGGTACAGAGGAATCATAAAGGACGTTGGTACAGTCAGCAAGGTACTCCAGCAGCATCTTCCAAAACTTTGCACCCCTTGTGAGAGTACCCCATGCCTCAGGGCCTGTGCGATGGGAGGGTCTCACAAAACTCTCCCAGAATTTTGACAGTGTTCCCCTGCCTCTGCTGGATTGGAGTTGTGTCTCTCTCGCCTGTAATCTTTGGTTGTCCAGCGAACTGTGACCTCTGCCGCCAGCATTTTCAGATGGGAATTTTTTTATCAAATCTGCAACAAGGGCCCTTTGGTACTGCCCCATTTTAGTAGACCTGTCCACCTTGGAATGTTCTCCTTGTAGCGTGGGTCTAGAAGTGTCACCAAGCAGTAATGACTGTCACCCAAAATTTTGAGACACCTCACACTCTAGTGAGTACATATGCAAAATAGTGTGATTTTATTAACAGAACATCAAATAGGAGCAAATAACAAATATATAGTAAGCCACCGGAATAATATTAATATGACGTTTCGACTCTCCCGAGTCTTACTCATAAAGTCGTTAATATGTAAATGATATGTATATATAGCAAGTCCTTTTCTAAGGATATAATTGATGCTGGGTTGTAGCAATGGGGTGCCTAATGAGTAAAGTAATGTCGACCTGCATAAAGGGCCTGAGTACCTAGGGATGGCCATTGCCATCAGGTTGCGGAAAGCTTCCCTCTTTACGAGCCTAAAAGGTAACATTTAGAGAGCAAGCAGTTGCAAAATGTGTGAATTGAGTAGTGTTGCCTGTGTGGCGTTGGCTGCGTATTTGCGCTTGCATACCAAAGACTGGGGTATGGAAAACTGTATGCTGCGCTGGGACAAGGACATGGCCGTGCTTGATGATGGTGCTAGTTGAGTGTGTGCAATGACAGGTGCAGGGCAGGAGGAATCTTCACATGCACTATGGATAGGTGATTGGCTTGCACGTACAACAGTGGAAGAAGCAGTGGTGTCACCTGCAGGCACTGTTCCTGAACCATGGGGTTCGGCCCACAAAGTCGGGTGCTTTGCTGCCTTGTGCCTGATCATGCTGGTGTTGGTCAGGCTGGTAGTTTTGCTACCCCTGCTGATGCTGGCCTGTTAGTTGGTGCTAATGGTCTTTTTGGGGTTATCAGCAGAGTCTTTAAAAAAACAACCAAACTTGGGATCTAACAGTTGGACTGGCAACTTCCGTCATGTTGGTGTTACAGGGAATGGTTGCCCACCTTCTGTCTGCAGCCACAACACTGCTTCTTTCTGCCTGTTGGGGTACTATACCTCCCTCCACTTGTGTACTGCTGTCCTCGCTCTGCATGTCCTGCCAGCTTGGGTCAGTTACTATATTATCCACCACCTCATCCTCGACTTCTGCACCCTTGTCCTCCTTCTGACTTTCTAGCAATTGTGTCTCATCATCGTGACACATTCCTACCATGTGATGTAACACCTGGCGCGTACTTCCGGGTACATGCGCCGGTATGCCTGAAATAGCACAATTTTGACAGCACTGATATGTGATCCGTGGCACAGACAAACCGCAGTTTGAAATATCTGTTCTTTAGGTAACTATTTTTTTTCCAGCAAACTGGTGTCAATAACTTAGCTAAGACACATCAACAAAATTTAAATGGAGGCATGAAATAGCAGAATTTTGACAGCACTGATATGTGATCCGTGGCAGAGACAAATCACAGTTTGAAATATTTGGCGTGTAGGTAACTATTCTTTTTCAGCAAACTGGTGTCAATAACTTGGCTAAGACACATCAACAAAATTTAAATGCAGGCCTGAAATAGCACAATTTTGACAGCACTGATATGTGATTTGTGGCACAGACCAGCTGCAGTTTGAAATATCTGGCCTGAAGGTAACAATTTTTTTTTCAGCAAACTGGTGTCAATAACTTGGCTAAGACACTGCAACAAAATTGAAATGGAGGCCTGAAGTGGCACAATTTTTAGCGCACTGATAAGTGATCTGTGGGATGGACAAACCCTTAGCGCTGTAATATGGAAAGGATCTGGCTGTATTCTGCAGTGCCCACAAGCAAATGGAGCACACAAACAGTGTTCTCTGGATTGCTTTTAAAGCAACTAATCAGGATTAAGATCCAAAAAAAAAAATTCCTGGTCCCTGATACCTGGGGCTATGTCTATAAATATCTGTAATAGGCAGCAGCAGCAGACAGAACTGGAATGGACCCTCTTGCGATATGCACTGCAGTCTGCCACATACACTGCCTGCCTAGCACTGATATATCTGCAGCTGTATTAGTCCTCAGAATGACAATTAGCTGAGATGGATATCTGTATAATATATGGTATACCCACACTAAGTATGAAGCAAACAAATTTCTCCCTAGCTCAGGAGCAACTCTCCCTACACTGCCTGATTCCGTAGTAGACTGTGACGAGCACGGCAGCGCCAGGTCTGATATAGACCTGATGACGCTGTGTGGCCAGCCAATCACTGTAATGCCACAACCAACATGGCTGCGGGATTGCAGTGTGTGACAGAAAATCCCTGCATAATCATTGGTTCTTTAAAGAGCGCCAAACATGCAGGGCGGGGACCCAAGCTTCATCCGAGCAAAGCCGGAAATATTCGGCCAGCTCCGAGCATCACGAGCACTGCGATGCTCGCACGAGCACCGAGTAGTGGTGAATAGTGTTGAGCATTCCGATACTGCAAATATCGGGTATCGGCCGATATTCGCTGTATCGGAATTCCGATACCGAGTTCCGATATTTTTGTGATATCGGAAATCGGAATCGGAAGTTCCTATAAGTTCCCAGTCATCTTCGGCGTGTGCGGTGCATATGGTTCCCAGGGTCTGGAGGAGAGGAGACTCTCCTTCAGGCCCTGGGATCCATATTCATGTAAAAAATAAAGAATAAAAATAAAAAATATGGATATACTCACCCCTCCGACGGACCCTGGACCTCAGCGGTGCAACAGGCAGCTTCCTTTCCTAGAATGCAGTGAGTGTAGGACCTGCGATGACGTCGCGGTCTTGTGACTGGTCGCGTGACCGGTCGCATGACCGTGACATCATCGCAGGTCCTACACTCACTGCATTCTTAGGAACGGAGGCTGCCGGTTGCACCGCTGAGAGCTAGGGGCCGTTGGAGGGGTGAGTGAGTATATCCATATTTTTTATTTTTATTCTTTATTTTTTACATGAATATGGATCCCAGGGCCTGAAGGAGAGTTTCCTCTCCTTCAGACCCTGGGAACCATCCAGGATCGCTTCCGATATTTGTGTCCCATTGACTTGCATTGGTATCGGGTATCGGTATCGGCGATATCCGATATTTTTTGGATATCGGCCGATCCAATCCGATACCGATACTTTTGAATATTAGAAGGTATCACTCAACACTAGTGGCGAGCATGCGTGCTCATCACTAATAAAGACCTTAATTTAAAAACTGCATTTTGTGTTTACCTCTGTTATGTTTGTCTAATATTTAAATTTGTTTGGTGCTCTGAAACATTTAAGTGTGACAAACATGCAAAAGAATACTAAATCAGGAAGGGTGCAAACACTTTTTCCCACAACTGTAGCTAAAACAACCAATTTTTTCTTCAAGCTTACAAAGCCCTTTTCTTCAAGCTTAACAACTATCATAAATAGAAGATTTGAATGGCACTATAAAGCAGTTAAAATAAACAGAAAGTACATGATTTGCTAGGATGAAATTATAATTCATGCATTTTTTAGCCAAACTCAGCATACATTACCTTGATGGTTATCCTGTCTGATGGTTCCCTAAAGCCTACAGAGTGTTACTACTGTTCAGATGTTATGCATTAATAAGGACTAACATGATTTAATAGTTTTATACAAGTTGGAATTATAAAAGCAATTTTTATCCATTTAACCATAGAGGTAAATAAAAACAATTTTATAAGAGGAGTAATAAGACACTAATCATCAGTTTTAGCATTTGGCTATGAGTAGACATGCCTACCATATCAGCTTAAAGTGAATGAAACTGGGGCATAGACTTGTGACTATCGTGCATTTTATTATGTCTTGACAAGAGATGAGCGGATGTTTTGAAATTTGGGTTTCTAGTGGTTTGCCAAATTTTCAAAACAAATTTTATTTGTGGTTAATCGCATACCTAAAAAGTCTCTAATTTCCTAAGTTTATAGCATTCTGAATTTCCCTTGGAATCTATTAAATCCGCTTTGACGTCTGTAACTGTAAGATGCGCAGGGCGGTAATCATGGGAGAGGGGCTGTTGTTCTCTCACATCCTGGCACCCCACAAGTAAATAATGTCCCATCTGTCGTGTGGTTTGTGTTAGGTAGATATCACTTACTTTTGGTCTTTAAGAAACCTCTGCTTGTTCCACTTTCCCGCATCCGGATACAACTACACATTCAACAACAGACTCTTTATCCATTTTCAACAGTTCAAACTTTACTCAGCAGTTCAGTCTTAGTCACAGATACAGCACAGTATGTTAGAGTGGTAACAGTTCCTTCAGCCTGCGCAATCTCTGTCCCTGATGTCATTCCTTGCCCCTGGGATGTTCCGCCTAGCTCCCAAGTTTCCTAGAATCCCAACTCGATTTCTGTCTATATACGAGTCACCACAACAATAATACGAAAACATTGTATAGCATTATTCACATTTAAGCAATTGTGTATCTGTTTTATCAGGAAGTCTTGAAGAGAATGCATGCCCCTGACATACACTTACATAATGCAAACACATCCTTTTCAATGTCAACGCGATCTCAACCTATAAAGCTAAGAGAAAACAGATGGCAAGTGGTAATAACCAGCAGCCTATTTAACTATACACAGTAGTTTCAAACTTTATAGGCTACTTACATTGTGTAAACAGTCCAAAAATTATCCCTTTTTGGGGGTAGATGCATGCTTTTCTGTTGTTTACACATTAGAGGACAAGGTTATCTCATGTTTGGAAAGCTATTTCACAAAAAATTAATTAGGAAGATAAAACTGGTGCATTGTCCTGAATGTGAAGAAGTTATTGTCTCTTAACTAGGACTGAAAAACTGTCCCTTTTTGGGGTCTGTAGTGGTTACGGCAGGAGTAGCACTGTAGGAAGTTAGGACAGGGCAGGCAATAAGATATGTGGCAGTTTAGGCCAGCAGTGGCAGCCATTTCAGCAGCAGCACTACAAAATAAATTATATGAAACAGATATAGTTACATAGTTACATAGGTTGAATAAAAACCTAGGTCCATCAAAGTCCAATCTTTCTCCACCAATTGTACATTTCGTCACTAATTTAGCTATAACCTGCAATGTTATGTGTATTAAAGGGACTCTGTCACCCCCCTCCAGCCGTTATAAACTAAAAGAGCCACCTTGTGCAGCAGTAATGCTGCATTCTGACAAGGTGGCTCTTTTAGTTATTGGTGCAGTCAAAGCAGAAATAAAGCGTTTAATAATTTCGCAAACATACCTGTCTTTAGCCCTGGAGGCAGGTCTTAACCCCCCTGCTGCACATGCCACACTGCCGTCACTGAAGGCTTCTTCGGCGCTGGGCGCCGCTGCCTCCGCGCTGTTTTCAAATCAAATCCGGCGCCTGCGCTGTTTTGTTCTGCCTGGGGCAGGCGCAGTGAGCGCTGCCCGTCTGACCTCAGATGCAGTCTCGCAGACTGCGCCTGTGCGGCCACGCTGCTTGTGAATCCCAGCCCCGCACTGTGCATAATGCATCACTCACTGCGAGGCTGGGATTCACAAGCTGGGTGGCCGCACAGGCGCAGTCTGCGAGAGTGCATATGAGGACAGACGGGCAGTGCTCACTGCGCCTGCCCCAGGCAGAACAAAACAGCGCAGGCGCCGGATTTGATTTGAAAACAGCGCGGAGGGGGCGGCGCCCGGCACCGAAAAAGCCTTGGGTGACGGAAGTGTGGCATGTGCAGCAGGGGGGTTAAGACCTGCCTCCAGGGCTAAAGACAGGTATTTTTGTGAAATTATAAAACGCTTTATTTCTGCTTTGACTGCACCAATAACTAAAAGAGCCACCTTGTCAGAATGCAGCATTACTGCTGCACAAGGTGGCTCTTTTAGTTTATAATGGCTGGAGGGGGTGAGAGAATCCCTTTAAGGAAATTGTCCAGCCCTTTTTTAAAAGCTATGAGGAGATAATATTGCACGCCCCACTTTTCAGTTTTTGAATTTCCACAAAAATTTTAAATAACCAATAAATTTCGTTCAACTTCACAATTGTGTTCCACTTGTTGTTGATTCTTCACCCAAAATTTACATTTGGTATCTTTATGTTTGAAGCATGATATGTGGGAAAAGGTTGAAACGTTCCAGGGGGCCGAATACTTTCACAAGGCATTGTAAACTAGCCAATAAAAGCTAAGCAAATAGCTGTGAGCTGATATTAATACCCTGGGAACATTTGGCTACTGGCTATATTAACATGTGCCCTCAGCTGTCAGCTTTCCCTCTGCTGGTTATTAAAAGTATACTGAGCCCACTCAATTTTTTTAATTTTTTTTTGAAAAATAAACAGATATTGCATTTCATGCAGATTTCTCATAGTTACTTTTTGTAACAGCATATGTAGGTTAATTATGTTAATGCTCCTACATAGGCTGGTATGTGTGTGTGTCTTTATTTAATATTAATGAGATTATCTGGCTGAAGAGGTTGAACAAGAAAATGACATCACAATTCTTGTTTTTTATAATATATCTTTACTTAGCTCTATGGATTTACAAAAATGCTTGAAAAAATGTGTGCAAAAACGCATAAAAATGCATAAAAAATGCGCGTATTCCCAGCTGTGTTTTTCTGCCAAGAAATGCAGAAACCTTGCAGAAATTTCTGCAAGAAAAAGTGTAATGTGCCCACATAGCCTTATAGTGTCTGCCATTACTACCTCCTAATAGTCCTCAGTACGGTCTTTGGAAGGAATAAGTCAGTGTTTTGTACTGACCACACATATACAGTATTTATACATGTAAATTTGATCCTCTCTGAGGCGTCTTTTTTCTAAGTCCAACAAGCCCAACTTTTCCAACCTCTCATCATATGAGAGGCCTTCAATCCCTTTTAATAGTCTAGTTGCCTGTCATTGAACTGGCTCTAACTCCTGAATATTCTTTTTAAAATGTGGAGCCCAAAACTGGATCCCATATTCTAGATGTGGCCTCACCAGTGATTTATAAAAGGGTAATGATATGTCAGGATTGTGGGATTTTATCTGTTTTATACATCCCAAAATCTTGTTTGCTTTTGCGGCTGCAGTTTGACATTGAATACTGCTGCTCAGCTTACTTGTAACGAGAATGCCCAGGTCCTTCTCTTGATCTGTAGTCCCGAGTATACTCCCACTTAATGTATATGCAGCAATAGGATTACTCCATCCTAGATGCATTACTTTACATTTGTCTACATTAAATCTCATTTGCCAAGTGTTTGCCCATTCAGTCATCTAATTCTGATCGTTTTGCAATATTGTAATGTCATTGTCTGACTTTAATATCCTACATAGCTTGGTGTCATCAGCAAAGACTGACACTTTACTCTCAATCCCATCCACAAGGTCATTAATAAAGAGGTTAAAACGAATCGGCGCTAGCACAGATCCCTGTGGTACCCCACTGCTGACTATATCCTATTTAGAGAATGTACCATTTATGACAACTCTTTGTTTCCTTTCATTTAGCCAATTCTTTACCCATCTGCATAACAAGTTGCATTCCCGTGCAGTCTGCGGGGATACTCGTGGGTGTATGCCATCTGGACACTGAGATTTACCTATCTTATCTAGCCAGTTTCACACCTCTTCTTGTATTAGAGTGGTGACCCTTAATATAGGGTTTTCTTTGTCTCTCGGCATTTCACCTTGCATTTCATTCTCCACCGTGAATACTGTGGAGAAGAAAGTGTTTAATATGTTAGCTTTTTCCTTGTCATCTACAACTATTCTTTCCTCACTATTTTTTAAAGGGCCTACACTTTAACTTTTGATTCTTTTACTATTGATAGAGTTGAAGAACAGTTTGGGATTAATTTTACTCTTCTTAGCAATGTGCTTCTCTGTTTCCTTTTTGGCAGCTTTATTTAGTTTTTAGATAAAGCATTTTTCTCCCTATAGTTTTTTAGAGCTTCAATGGTACCATCCTGCTTTAGTAGCTCAAATGCTTTCTTTTTACTGTTAAATGCCCTTTTCTTCTTTGTTTAACCACATTGGGTTTTTCCTATTTCTTGTCCACACTGCAGGCCGCATAGGCGTAATAGGAGCAATGCCTGCCTAGGCTGCAGTCCATTGGTTCAGGGGACATATGACACTGGATGGCTACATGTCCAGAATTGTGACATCACCAACAGATGACGTCCTTAATAACAGCCTTATGGGACCCTTAAGCGGGATTGGGATGTCCCCCCATTTGTGGGTCTAGCCACCCTCCTTGGTGATCCAGCCCCCCTTTGGGTACCCCAGTAAGAGGACGTGGCAATGTCCGCTTTCCCAAGGGATTTCTCAGCAACCTGGTATCTCTCCCCCAGGCTCTCCCCCAAGCATGCGAAGATTTAAGTCTTTAATTTGGCGTATTCTTTGGCATCAGGTAGTGCCAAGTCATAATACTCCTTTTGAGGTTCTCCGGACAAATATAGTGCCAGCAGCTCTGCTCACGGCTCTGGCAGAAGTTTCTCCTGTTCAGTCACCCTCTCGAAAACAGTCAGAAAAGCTTCCACCTCATCCATCGAGGTCATTTTTTGCATCAAGCAAAATAGAAAAAATTGGATTCTGGCTAAACAGGACTGGAGTTTCCTTTTCTTTTTCAAAAGAAAATATAGTGCATACAAAAGAAAAATTTACATGGTCGACATGAAAAATAAAAAGAAAAGGAAAATCTAGTCCTGTTGAGCCAGACTCCAATTTTCTCTATTTTCCTTGATGTGAGGCCAGGGCGAGGCCGGTGTCTGAGCCCCCCGGTGGATGAGCATAGAGCTACTAGGTGAGCTGGAATCAAGTTTTTATCATTGTCTGCATGGCTTGTCTTATCACTTTCCGGACATATGAGTCATCACCTGGAGTTCAGGAGGAGACCACCTGCCTCCACGAACCGCCTCTTCAAGGAGTTCCCTTTGCTCGGCTAGTGCTTCCTGTTGCTGCTTCTGGTATTGGAGCTATTGAGCCAACAGTTTATTTGTCTCCAGTTGTGCCATTTGCTGCTGTTGACTGGCCAGCTGTTTCTGTTGTTAAACCTTGACCAGATGTTTCACAAGCTCCTCCATGCTGCTGGATGTCTTGTGCTGGATGGCGGAATTTTTACTCAGGACATGCGGTTGTCAATGGACTCTATGCATGTCTCTGGAATGCTGCCCGCATTTAAAACACCACGTGTGAGGCGTTGACTCACTCAGCAGCTTGCAGAGGTAAACACAGGAACGCTTTTTGTGGTAAATCACATTTTGGTTCATTATGTAAGAGCATAAACCATAGCAGGGTTCAGGAAAGTAAACATGGCCTTTCTGGCATAACAGCAAAACAAAAGATAAAGTAAAGCAAAGTCCTTATATCTGAGTGGTTTACCTGCTCAGACCACCATGTGTCTTCAGTTCCTCCTGGAGCCACGTCTGGAGTCTCTCCTCTCCAAACCATAACAAAGAGAAAGAAAAAAACTGTGGCTGTATGTTTAACATCCCAGCCATACCCCTGAGATGGAGATATGGTGAATAGGCGTCCCGCCCATCTCTGACCTAGTCACATACAGTGCCTGTGACCCTGTCACAATTCCCTTCTGTATATTAGAATCAGAGCTGGTATAAACAGGGAAATATGCAACTATTAAAAGTAGCTTACAACTGAATTAGGAAACTTAGTTGATTATGATGGCACAGCAGAGCTTTCATGCAGAGATAAAGTACAGATATTTTCAGAATACGGTGTGGGGAGTAAATAATGTGGACGGTGCAGAAACGGAGGGACACTGGATAAGGCTGGTTTCACACTTGCGTTTTGATCTGCAGCGTTTTTAAAAAAAACACATGTGGTGAAAAAACGCATGTAAACGCATGCAAACGCTGCGTTTTTTAGATGCATGCATTTTTGCACCAAAAAAATGCGGCAAAACGTGGCGTTTTCCCGCGTTTACATGCATTTTTCCCGCGTTTGCGTTTTTGAAACGCATGCTGAGAAGTGTGTGACAGCTGCCAATCATCAAAATCAACTAGAAAACACACTATTAATAGAATTAGCTAGGGTTAGGGTTAGGGTTAGGATCCCTAGGGTTAGGGTTAGGGGTAGCTTTTTATTAGAATGTCCTGGTCACCAGGTCACTGATAAGCCACCCCCCACCATCAAGGTGATAAAGGGATCCAAACCCTAACCCTAACCCTACCCCTAACCCTAACCCTAACCATAGGGATCCAAACCCTAACCCTACCCCTAACCCTAACCCTACCCCTAACCCTACCCCTACCCCTAACCCTACCCCTAACCCTAACCCTAACCCTACCCCTAACCCTAACCCTACCCCTAACCCTAACCCTACCCCTAACACTAACCATAACCCTAGGGATCCTAAACCTAACCCTAACTGTAACCCTAACCCTAACCCTAACCCTAGGGATCCTAACCCTAACCCTAACCCTAAGGGTTAGGATCCTAACCCTAACCCTAAGGGTTAGGGTTAGGATCCCTAGGGTTACTAGGGATCCTAACCTTAGAGTTAGGGTTAGGGTTAAGGTTAGGTTTAGGGTTAGGATCCCTATTAACCATAGGGTTAGGGTTAGGGTTTTCTTGTTTTTTCTTGTGTTTAGGGTTAGGGTTAGGGTTAGGGTTAGGGTTTTCTTGTTTTTTCTTGTGTTTAGGGTTAGGGTTAGGGTTAGGGTTTTCTTGTTTTTTCTTGTGTTTTCTTGTGTTTTTCGGTAAAAACGCATGCGTTTTTAACGCAAGCAAACGCATGTGCTTAAAAACGCATGCGTTTACATAGACAGCAATGCATTTTTTTGCCGCAAATAAACGCATGCGTTTTTTTGCGGCAAAAAAACGCCGCTAGAAATTACTACATGTTGCATTTCTGCAAATGAACGCACGCGTCAAAAAAAGCATGCGTTGCCGAAAACGCGTCAAAACGCACGCTAAAAAACGCATGCGTTTTTTAATGTTAAGTATAGGAAAAAAAACGCATGCGTTTTTTAGCGCTAAAACGCTGCAGATCAAAACGCAAGTGTGAAACCAGCCTAAACTGGATACAAAAAGGAGATCCCCAGCTTGGCGTGCGAAAGCTCATAGCGAACAGAAGGAAAATCCTGAGCTCACTTCCTGTGGTTCATCTCTATTTCTCTTCTACTAGAGATGAATCTCACCTAACAATGGAGATGGGACAACTTACAGATGATAGAGACACCTAAAGACAAAGCAAGTTAGGGTATTATTACTGGCAAAAGTCAATATTATCTATAAATAAACTGCCTTACTATTTTTTTATTTAGTACACTAGGAATCAAGTTTATTAAAACAACAGTAACCATTTAAGCAGTTTCCATAAACTTACTGTGAAAAGCCCAACTCAGTGATTAACAGCAGAAATTACTATCCTTCTTTCTGCCATAAACAGAAAAAAGAAGCAGGTGCCCTAAAATAAAAAAATCAACAAGTGAAAATATGTAAGGCATTAATGTTTTAATAAAAAAAAAAAAAAAGATTATTTATTTTTAATGAAGTAAATATGAAACAAGCAGCTACTGAAATTTGACATGAGAACCTAGTGTACAACTAGCTCACTTTACTGCAGTAAACATGGGCTGGATCTGCTCACATGTGTGTGATGTCAACTCTCTCCTCCCCTTTTGGGTGTTTGTAAAAAGATAAGGGAAGATGAAGTTTAGCATCACAGTAAGAAGCCATTTTCTTGGTGACTGCCAGTGATACTGACAATGAGGGTTAAAAATTACCTTTTAATAAAGCTGTTTAAAATATAGACCACACGAAACCCAAAGTGCAACGTGCAAGGACAAACATACAAATAAAGTGTATGGTATACACAATAGTGTCCAATCTCCAGATGCTTTTTACCTATTCAATATTCAAGCATTAATCACATCTAGAAGCTAAATATCAGGTTCTACTATATTGGAACTAGGCACCTTATTATGCCCAATAAATCAATCTACTACTCTCATGCATACGGTGGTTTCAACATTTACCTTATTTATTCTGGGCTGTGTACTCTACCATACATAGTGCTATACAGGTCCTTCTCAAATAATTAGCATATAGTGTTAAATTTCATTATTTACCATAATGTAATGATTACAATTAAACTTTCATATATTATAGATTCATTATCCACCAACTGAAATTTGTCAGGTCTTTTATTGTTTTAATACTGATGATTTTGGCCTACAACTCCTGATAACCCCAAAAACCTGTCTCAATAAATTAGCATATCAAGAAAAGGTTCTCTAAATGACCTATTACCCTAATCTTCTGAATCAACTAATTAACTCTAAACACATGCAAAAGATACCTGAGGCTTTTAAAAACTCCCTGCCTGGTTCATTACTCAAAACCCCCATCATGGGTAAGACTAGCGACCTGACAGATGTCAAGAAGGCCATCATTGACACCCTCAAGCAAGAGGGTAAGACCCAGAAAGAAATTTCTCAACAAATAGGCTGTTCCCAGAGTGCTGTATCAAGGCACCTCAATGGTAAGTCTGTTGGAAGGAAACAATGTGGCAGAAAACGCTGTACAACGAGAAGAGGTGACCGGACCCTGAGGAAGATTGTGGAGAAGGACCGATTCCAGACCTTGGGGAACCTGAGGAAGCAGTGGACTGAGTCTGGTGTGGAAAGGCGTGTGCAGGAAATGGGCTACAGGTGCCGCATTCCCCAGGTAAAGCCACTTTTGAACCATAAACAGCGGCAGAAGCGCCTGACCTGGGCTACAGAGAAGCAGCACTGGACTGTTGCTAAGTGGTCCCAAGTAGGGTTGAGCGACTTTCATTTTTTTAAGATCGAGTCTGGTTTTGTGAAACCCGATTTAGTCCAGAGTCGAGTCGAGTGAAGTCGGCCGATTATCGCTAAAAGTCGGGGATCGACCGAAACACGAAACCCAATGCAAGTCAATGGGGAAGCATAGCCGGCAGTGAGTGGAGGCCAGGAAAACACCTACAGTGCACATTTTACTGCCAAAAACATCCATTCTTGTTTTCTGAAGCTTGTCAATCTTAATTAACTTTATAATAATAGTTGGGCACTGGAAATTGGGGGTCATTTGGCAAAAGTTGTGGGGGTAGGGCTGGTTCAAGGTTTTAGTGGGCCCAGGAAACATGGACTACGTCATGGCGGTGGAGCAGGGAGAGGTAAGTATTTCAACGTTGCAAGTGCTGTGATCCTGAGCAAGCAGGGGGGGCCCACTCGTTCGCATTGGCACTGGCACAGGGCCCCTCAAAGTACGGAGGTGTGTTTGCATGGCGGGGGCGCCTCCCACCAGCAGCGACACTTTTGCGTACTCTGAGTGGCCCTGTGCCAGTGACGTCGCCAACGAGTATGCCCCCCCACCTGATGAAGGAACCTGCACTTTCATCTGCACCTTCCTCTTTGTCCCTGTGTAAGGTGGTATAATATGCGGGAAGGGGAACCTTACTTTCAGCAGGGTCAGATTCTGGCTGTGTAGAGTACAAGGGGAATGTAGTGGTCTAGGTCAATGTACCAGCAGACTCATCTAGCAGTGGCTGGGCAATGGGCAGGATGATGAGGAAACAGATATAGGGCCAAAGAATAAAGTAGGCTAAATGCAGATCAAAATTGGTAACAGGACTAAACAGGCGGCATTGCTTTGTTCAGTGGAGTAGCAAACCCAAGAGCAGCAGACACTGTTTCAAGGGCCTAACCACACTAGTAGGCCAAATGCAGTTTAATATCTGATAGTATAGGCCGAAAGCCAGAATGTGGAAGCTCAGCTTTGTTCAGTTGAGGGCAACACCAGGCAGGGGCAGACACCGTTAGTAGGCCGGAACCACCATTTTGTTTTTTAAAAAACACTTAATGAGAGCCAGAAGGTTGAAGCTCAGCTTTATTCAGTTGAGGGCAACACCAGGCAGGGGCAGACACCGTTAGTAGGCCGGAACCAGCAATGTGTTTAAAAACAGCAGTTAATCAGAGCCGGAAGGTAGAAGCTCAGCTTTATTCAGTTGAGGGCAACACCAGGGAGGGGCAGAAGCCGTTAGTAGGCCCTAACCACCATTTTGTTTTTTAAAAAACACTTAATGAGAGCCAGAAGGTTGAAGCTCAGCTTTATTCAGTTGAGGGCAACACCAGGCAGGGGCAGACACCGTTAGTAGGCCGGAACCAGCAATGTGTTTAAAAACAGCAGTTAATCAGAGCCGGAAGGTAGAAGCTCAGCTTTATTCAGTTGAGGGCAACACCAGGGAGGGACAGAAGCCGTTAGTAGGCCCTAACCACCATTTTGTTTTTTAAAAAACACTTAATGAGAGCCAGAAGGTTGAAGCTCAGCTTTATTCAGTTGAGGGCAACACCAGGGAGGGGCAGAAGCCGTTAGTAGGCCCTAACCACCATTTTGTTTTTTAAAAAACATTTAATGAGAGCCAGAAGGTTGAAGCTCAGCTTTATTCAGTTGAGGGCAACACCAGGCAGGGGCAGACACCGTTAGTAGGCCGGAACCAGCAATGTGTTTAAAAACAGCAGTTAATCAGAGCCGGAAGGTAGAAGCTCAGCTTTATTCAGTTGAGGGCAACACCAGGGAGGGGCAGAAGCCGTTAGTAGGCCCTAACCACCATTTTGTTTTTTAAAAAACACTTAATGAGAGCCAGAAGGTTGAAGCTCAGCTTTATTCAGTTGAGGGCAACACCAGGCAGGGGCAGACACCGTTAGTAGGCCGGAACCAGCAATGTGTTTAAAAACAGCAGTTAATCAGAGCCGGAAGGTAGAAGCTCAGCTTTATTCAGTTGAGGGCAACACCAGGGAGGGGCAGAAGCCGTTAGTAGGCCCTAACCACCATTTTGTTTTTTAAAAAACACTTAATGAGAGCCAGAAGGTTGAAGCTCAGCTTTATTCAGTTGAGGGCAACACCAGGCAGGGGCAGACACCGTTAGTAGGCCGGAACCAGCAATGTGTTTAAAAACAGCAGTTAATCAGAGCCGGAAGGTAGAAGCTCAGCTTTATTCAGTTGAGGGCAACACCAGGGAGGGACAGAAGCCGTTAGTAGGCCCTAACCACCATTTTGTTTTTTAAAAAACACTTAATGAGAGCCAGAAGGTTGAAGCTCAGCTTTATTCAGTTGAGGGCAACACCAGGCAGGGGCAGACACCGTTAGTAGGCCGGAACCAGCAATGTGTTTAAAAACAGCAGTTAATCAGAGCCGGAAGGTAGAAGCTCAGCTTTATTCAGTTGAGGGCAACACCAGGGAGGGGCAGAAGCCGTTAGTAGGCCCTAACCACCATTTTGTTTTTTAAAAAACACTTAATGAGAGCCAGAAGGTTGAAGCTCAGCTTTATTCAGTTGAGGGCAACACCAGGCAGGGGCAGACACCGTTAGTAGGCCGGAACCACCATTTTGTTTTTTAAAAAACACTTAATGAGAGCCAGAAGGTTGAAGCTCAGCTTTATTCAGTTGAGGGCAACACCAGGGAGGGGCAGAAGCCGTTAGTAGGCCCTAACCACCATTTTGTTTTTTAAAAAACACTTAATGAGAGCCAGAAGGTTGAAGCTCAGCTTTATTCAGTTGAGGGCAACACCAGGCAGGGGCAGACACCGTTAGTAGGCCGGAACCACCATTTTGTTTTTTAAAAAACACTTAATGAGAGCCAGAAGGTTGAAGCTCAGCTTTATTCAGTTGAGGGCAACACCAGGGAGGGGCAGAAGCCGTTAGTAGGCCCTAACCACCATTTTGTTTTTTAAAAAAACACTTAATGAGAGCCAGAAGGTTGAAGCTCAGCTTTATTCAGTTGAGGGCAACACCAGGCAGGGGCAGACACCGTTAGTAGGCCGGAACCACCATTTTGTTTTTTAAAAAACACTTAATGAGAGCCAGAAGGTTGAAGCTCAGCTTTATTCAGTTGAGGGCAACACCAGGGAGGGGCAGAAGCCGTTAGTAGGCCCTAACCACCATTTTGTTTTTTAAAAAACACTTAATGAGAGCCAGAAGGTTGAAGCTCAGCTTTATTCAGTTGAGGGCAACACCAGGCAGGGGCAGACACCGTTAGTAGGCCGGAACCAGCAATGTGTTTAAAAACAGCAGTTAATCAGAGCCGGAAGGTAGAAGCTCAGCTTTATTCAGTTGAGGGCAACACCAGGGAGGGGCAGAAGCCGTTAGTAGGCCCTAACCACCATTTTGTTTTTTAAAAAACACTTAATGAGAGCCAGAAGGTTGAAGCTCAGCTTTATTCAGTTGAGGGCAACACCAGGCAGGGGCAGACACCGTTAGTAGGCCGGAACCACCATTTTGTTTTTTAAAAAACACTTAATGAGAGCCAGAAGGTAGAAGCTCAGCTTTATTCAGTTGAGGACAACTTGAATTAGGGACTGCATACAGACTTAGCAGGCTGTCCCCTGTGTGGACCATGCATCCAATACATTAACCCATTGAGCCACAAAGGACACGTAACCTTCCGTGGCCATGCCTACAGGTCCATGTGTCTGTTGTCAGGTGTACCTTTGTCAGTGTAGGCCTATTGGAAGGAGGGACCGCAGACAGGCTTCAAAGGCCTAACACAATAAAATGGGCTGGCTGTAGGCACTTTAAAATTGGTTCCAGGGGTACACGGGCAGCAGTGGTCTGGTCAGTGGAGGCCTAGTGGAAGGAGGGACCGCAGACAGGCTTCGAAGGCCTAACACAATAAAATGGGCTGGCTGTAGGCACTTTAAAATTGGTTCCAGGGGTACACGGGCAGCAGTGGTCTGGTCAGTGGAGGCCTAGTGGAAGGAGGGACCGCAGACAGGCTATCAAAGGCCTAAAATAACAAACAATAGGCTCATGGCAGTTTTACAGCGGTTACATGGATACACGGGCAGGCAGCTGGTGATGAGTGGAGGAGTATTTAAAGTAGGGACCGCAGACAGGCTATCAAAGGCCTAAAATAACAAACAATAGGCTCATGGCAGTTTTACAGCGGTTACATGGATACACAGGCAGCTTGGTGGTGAGTGGAGGAGTATTTAAAGTAGGGACCGCAGACAGGCTATCAAAGGCCTAAAATAACAAACAATAGGCTCATGGCAGTTTTACAGCGGTTACATGGATACACGGGCAGGCAGCTGGTGATGAGTGGAGGAGTATTTAAAGTAGGGACCGCAGACAGGCTATCAAAGGCCTAAAATAACAAACAATAGGCTCATGGCAGTTTTACAGCGGTTACATGGATACACAGGCAGCTGGTGATGAGTGAAGGAGTATTTAAAGTAGGGACCGCAGACAGGCTATCAAAGGCCTAAAATAACAAACAATAGGCTCATGGCAGTTTTACAGCGGTTACATGGATACACAGGCAGCTTGGTGGTGAGTGGAGGAGTATTTAAAGTAGGGACCGCAGACAGGCTATCAAAGGCCTAAAATAACAAACAATAGGCTCATGGAAGTTTTACAGCGGTTACATGGATACACGGGCAGGCAGCTGGTGATGAGTGGAGGAGTATTTAAAGTAGGGACCGCAGACAGGCTATCAAAGGCCTAAAATAACAAACAATAGGCTCATGGCAGTTTTACAGCGGTTACATGGATACACAGGCAGCTGGTGATGAGTGAAGGAGTATTTAAAGTAGGGACCGCAGACAGGCTATCAAAGGCCTAAAATAACAAACAATAGGCTCATGGCAGTTTTACAGCGGTTACATGGATACACAGGCAGCTTGGTGGTGAGTGGAGGAGTATTTAAAGTAGGGACCGCAGACAGGCTATCAAAGGCCTAAAATAACAAACAATAGGCTCATGGCAGTTTTACAGCGGTTACATGGATACACAGGCAGCTGGTGATGAGTGAAGGAGTATTTAAAGTAGGGACCGCAGACAGGCTATCAAAGGCCTAAAATAACAAACAATAGGCTCATGGCAGTTTTACAGCGGTTACATGGATACACAGGCAGCTGGTGATGAGTGGAGGAGTATTTAAAGTAGGGACCGCAGACAGGCTATCAAAGGCCTAAAATAACAAACAATAGGCTCATGGCAGTTTTACAGCGGTTACATGGATACACAGGCAGCTTGGTGGTGAGTGGAGGAGTATTTAAAGTAGGGACCGCAGACAGGCTATCAAAGGCCTAAAATAACAAACAATAGGCTCATGGCAGTTTTACAGCGGTTACATGGATACACGGGCAGGCAGCTGGTGATGAGTGGAGGAGTATTTAAAGTAGGGACCGCAGACAGGCTATCAAAGGCCTAAAATAACAAACAATAGGCTCATGGCAGTTTTACAGCGGTTACATGGATACACAGGCAGCTTGGTGGTGAGTGGAGGAGTATTTAAAGTAGGGACCGCAGACAGGCTATCAAAGGCCTAAAATAACAAACAATAGGCTCATGGCAGTTTTACAGCGGTTACATGGATACACGGGCAGGCAGCTGGTGATGAGTGGAGGAGTATTTAAAGTAGGGACCGCAGACAGGCTATCAAAGGCCTAAAATAACAAACAATAGGCTCATGGCAGTTTTACAGCGGTTACATGGATACACAGGCAGCTTGGTGGTGAGTGGAGGAGTATTTAAAGTAGGGACCGCAGACAGGCTATCAAAGGCCTAAAATAACAAACAATAGGCTCATGGCAGTTTTACAGCGGTTACATGGATACACGGGCAGGCAGCTGGTGATGAGTGGAGGAGTATTTAAAGTAGGGACCGCAGACAGGCTATCAAAGGCCTAAAATAACAAACAATAGGCTCATGGCAGTTTTACAGCGGTTACATGGATACACAGGCAGCTGGTGATGAGTGGAGGAGTATTTAAAGTAGGGACCGCAGACAGGCTATCAAAGGCCTAAAATAACAAACAATAGGCTCATGGCAGTTTTACAGCGGTTACATGGATACACAGGCAGCTTGGTGGTGAGTGGAGGAGTATTTAAAGTAGGGACCGCAGACAGGCTATCAAAGGCCTAAAATAACAAACAATAGGCTCATGGCAGTTTTACAGCGGTTACATGGATACACGGGCAGGCAGCTGGTGATGAGTGGAGGAGTATTTAAAGTAGGGACCGCAGACAGGCTATCAAAGGCCTAAAATAACAAACAATAGGCTCATGGCAGTTTTACAGCGGATACATGGATACACAGGCAGCTGGTGATGAGTGGAGGAGTATTTAAAGTAGGGACCGCAGACAGGCTATCAAAGGCCTAAAATAACAAACAATAGGCTCATGGCAGTTTTACAGCGGCTACATCGATACACAGGCAGCTTGGTGGTGAGTGGAGGAGTATTTAAAGTAGGGACCGCAGACAGGCTATCAAAGGCCTAAAATAACAAACAATAGGCTCATGGCAGTTTTACAGCGGTCACATGGATACACGGGCAGGCAGCTGGTGATGAGTGGAGGAGTTTTTAAAGTAGGGACCGCAGACAGGCTATCAAAGGCCTAAAATAACAAACAATAGGCTCATGGCAGCTTTACAGCGGTTACATGGATACGCAGGCAGCTTGGTGGTGAGTGGAGGAGTAGTGCAAGGAGTGTCTGTCCCAGTACTCCCAAAATATAAATAGATGTTAATGTCTCGCAAAACAACCAAAACAAAAAAAAAGGTGGCATACTTAGGTACAGGGGTGGGCTCATCTACTGAGTTTCTGACATAGTAATTTGGCAGTAACTATTTAATGGTGCCAATATAGGACACAGACACAGACTACTTTAAGTTGCATCATAGATGTCTACAAATTTGTATTGTCAGTGCCAGACATTGAATGATGTCAGCGAATAGACTAAAGATTGGTGGAGCTGTGCGATATAATTTTGCACGTGGTAGAGCACATTTTGAGCTGGGGTAGTGGGGAACTCTCTTGAGGCCGGCGGGACCGCCCCAGGGCCCCTCATGTTACAACGGTGTGTCTGACGTTGGGTGCGCACCGCCACCGCCAGAGACACTACATTGTACTATGAGGGACCCAGTAGCAATGCCGTCAACCAAAAGCGAGCACACCCACCTCTTCAGACAAACAGCAGTCTCACGGGTGCTTGCGCCAAGTCGCGATACCACGGCCCCGTGTGGGGAGTTTTGCCATTTAGGGAGGTGTAAACATGTCGTATGCTGTACAATCAGCTGCAGCAAATTAGACATTAGAAAAGTAATTCACAGGCAAGAGCTTTTCATAGGAAAGCTAGGTGTCGGCCGGGCAAGGTGGGGCAAAAGATTTCGAAATCCAGTTGTGGTTCATTTTAATGAATGTTAGATCGTCAACATTTTGGGTAGCCAGACGAGTCCTTTTTTCGGTTAATATTGAACCTGCAGCACTGAATACTCTTTCTGATAGGACACTTGCTGCTGGGCAAGCAAGCTCCTGCAATGCATATTCTGCCAATTCTGGCCAGGTGTCTAATTTGGAGGCCCAGTAATCAAATGGGAATGACGGTTGAGGGAGAACATCGATAAGGGATGAAAAATAGTTAGTAACCATACTGGACAAATGTTGTCTCCTGTCACTTTCAATTGATGCAGCAGTACCTGTCCTGTCTGCGGTCATAGCAAAATCACTCCACAACCTGGTCAGAAAACCCCTCTGTCCAACGCCACTTCTGATGTGTGCACCCCTAACACTCCTAGTCTGCTGCCCCCTGGAGCTCGTGTGAGAACGATCACGTGCGCTGTGTGCTGGGAATGCCTGAAGCAAACGGTCAACAAGAGTTGATTGTTTGGTTGCTAATATTAGTTCCAAGTTCTCATGTGGCATAATATTTTGCAATTTGCCTTTATAGCGTGGATCAAGGAGGCAGGCCAACCAGTAATCGTCATCGTTCATCATTTTCGTAATGCGTGTGTCCCTTTTTAGGATACGTAAGGCATAATCCGCCATGTGGGCCAAAGTTCCAGTTGTCAAATCTCCGGTTGTGATTGGTTGAGGGGCAGTTGCAGGCAAATCTACGTCACTTGTGTCCCTCAAAAAACCAGAACCCGGCCGTGACACGCAACCAATTTCCTGTGCCCCCGGGAAAGGTTCGGCATTAAAAATATACTCATCCCCATCATCCTCCTCGTCCTCCACCTCCTCTTCGCCCGCTACCTCGTCCTGTACACTGCCCTGACCAGACAATGGCTGACTGTCATCAAGGCTTTCCTCTTCCTCTGGTGCAGACGCCTGCTCCTTTATGTGCGTCAAACTTTGCATCAGCAGACGCATTAGGGGGATGCTCATGCTTATTACGGCGTTGTCTGCACTAACCAGCCGTGTGCATTCCTCAAAACACTGAAGGACTTGACACATGTCTTGTATCTTAGACCACTGCACACCTGACAACTCCATGTCTGCCATCCTACTGCCTGCCCGTGTATCCTCCCACAAATAAATAACAGCACGCCTCTGTTCGCACAGTCTCTGAAGCATGTGCAGTGTTGAGTTCCACCTTGTTGCAATGTCTATGATTAGGCGATGCTGGGGAAGGTTCAAAGACCGCTGATAGGTCTGCATACGGCTGGCGTGTACAGGCGAACGTCGGATATGTGAGCAAAGTGCACGCACTTTGAGGAGCAGGTCGGAGAACCCAGGATAAGTTTTCAATAAGCACTGCACCACCAGGTTTAAGGTGTGAGCCAGGCAAGGAATGTGTTTCAGTTGGGAAAGGGAGATGGCAGCCATGAAATTCCTTCCGTTATCACTCACTACCTTGCCTGCCTCAAGATCTACTGTGCCCAGCCACGACTGCGTTTCTTGTTGCAAGAACTCGGATAGAACTTCCGCGGTGTGTCTGTTGTCGCCCAAACACTTCATAGCCAATACAGCCTGCTGACGCTTGGCAGTAGCTGGCCCATAATGGGACAACTGGTGTGCAACAGTGTCATCTGCCGATGGAGTGGTTGGCAGACTGCGTTCTGTGGAAGAGCTGTAGCTTCTGCAGGAGGACGAGGAGGAGGAGGAGGAGGGGGTGCGAACGCCTACAGCCAACTGTTTCCTAGACCGTGGGCTAGGCACAACTGTCCCTAAATTGATGTCGCCTGTGGACCCTGCATCCACCACATTCACCCAGTGTGCCGTGATGGACACATAACGTCCCTGGCCATGCCTACTGGTCCATGCATCTGTAGTCAGGTGCACCTTTGTACTCACAGATTGCCTGAGTGCATGGACGATGCGCTGTTTAACATGCTGGTGCAGGGCTGGGATGGCTTTTCTGGAAAAAAAGTGTCGACTGGGTAGCTCGTATCGTGGTTCAGCGTACTCCATCAGGGCTTTGAAAGCTTCGCTTTCAACTAACCGGTAGGGCATCATCTCTAACGAGATTAGTCTAGCTATGTGGGCGTTAAAACCCTGTGTACGCGGATGCGAGGATAAGTACTTCCTTTTTCTAACCAGAGTCTCATGTAGGGTGAGCTGGACTGGAGAGCTGGAGATCGTGGAACTTTCGGGTGTGCCGGTGTACATGGCAGACTGAGAGACGGTTGGAGACGGTATTGTTTCCGCCGGTGCCCTAGATGCAATATTTCCTCCTACAAAACTGGTGGTTCCCTGACCCTGACTGCTTTTGGCTGGCAAAGAAACCTGCACAGATACTGCCGGTGGTGCGGAAAATGGTGGCCTTACAGTGACGGAAGGGATGTTGCGTTGCTGACTAGCTTCATTGGCCGAGGGTGCTACAACCTTAAGGGACGTTTGGTAGTTAGTCCAGGCTTGAAAATGCATGGTGGTTAAGTGTCTATGCATGCAACTAGTATTTAGACTTTTCAGATTCTGACCTCTGCTTAAGCTAGTTGAACATTTTTGACAGATGACTTTGCACTGATCAGTTGGATGTTGTTTAAAAAAATGCCAGACTGCACTCTTCCTAGACTCGGATCCCTTTTCAGGGATTGCAGACTGAGCTTTAACCGGATGGCCATGCTGTCCTCCAACAGGTTTTGGCTTTGACACGCGTTTTGGGCCAGATACAGGCCCGGCAGATGGAACCTGTTGCGATGTTGATGCCTGCTGCGGCCCCTCCTCCACCTCCGCTTCTGAACTACTGCCGCCTGCACCCTGTTCCCCCAATGGCTGCCAATCGGGGTCAATAACTGGGTCATCTATTACCTCCTCTTCGAGCTCGTGTGCAACTTCGTCTGTGTCACTGTGTCGGTCGGTGGTATAGCGTTCGTGGCGGGGCAACATAGTCTCATCAGGGTCTGATTGTGGATCTGTACCCTGAGAGGGCAATGTGGTGGTCTGAGTCAAAGGAGCAGCATAGTACTCTGGCTGTGGCTGTGCATCAGTGCACTCCATGTCAGAATCTACTTGTAATGGGCATGGCCTGTTAAATGTTTCACTTTCTAAGCCAGGGACGGTATGTGTAAAGAGCTCCATGGAGTGACCCGTTGTGTCGCCTGCTGCATCCTTCTCTCTTGTTGTAGTTTTTGCTGAGGAGGACAAGGAAGCGACTTGTCCCTGACCGTGAACATCCACAAGCGACGCGCTGCTTTTACATTTACCAGTTTCGGAAGAGGAGGCAAAAGAGCTAGAGGCTGAGTCTGCAATGTAAGCCAAAACTTGCTGTTGCTGCTCCGCCTTTAAAAGCGGTTTTCCTACTCCCAGAAAAGAGAGCGTTCGAGGCCTTGTGTAGCCTGACGACGAAACTGGCTCCACAGCTCCAGACTTAGGTGGAATATTTTTATCCCCACGACCACCTGATGCTCCACTACCACTACCATCATTACCAGCTGACAATGAACGCCCACGACGACCTCTTGCACCAGACTTCCTCATTGTTTTAAAATCTTAACCAAAGTAACTTTATTTGTTGCTGTCAAACAACTTACACGGTGAGCTATAACTTCAGTATGATTTCAATATCCCTTAACAGGTTGGTGAGACCACAAGGAAAATCAGGCACAATGTTACACACTCTGTTTTCTGTGGCACAAAATCACAGAGATGACACACACGCAGGACTGTCACTCAAGCACTAATGTCAATATTAATCTCCCACCTAATTTATTTATTTTTTTTTCTCAGGGGGACTTTAGAAACCAAATAATATTAAAAAAAAAACAAAAAAAAAAACAACAAAAAAAAGGCTTTCTATGGCCCACAATTAGAGAGAGAGAGGTGGCACACCCAGGAGTCAAGACTGGCGCACAAGCTGAAAGGGCAATATTACTCTCCCACTGTTTTTTTAAGTTTTTTTTTTATTATTTTCAGGGAGACTTTAGAAACCAAATAATATTAAAAAAACCAAAAAAATAAATAGCCTTTCTATGGCCCACTGAATGAGAGAGAGAGGTGGCACACCCAGGAGTCAAGACTGGCACACAAGCTGAAAGGGCAATATTACTCTCCCACTGTTTTTTTAAGTTTTTTTTTTATTATTTTCAGGGAGACTTTAGAAACCAAATAATATTAAAAAAACCAAAAAAATAAATAGCCTTTCTATGGCCCACTGAATGAGAGAGAGAGGTGGCACACCCAGGAGTCAAGACTGGCACACAAGCTGAAAGGGCAATATTACTCTCCCACTGTTTTTTTAAGTTTTTTTTTTTTTATTTTCAGGGAGACTTTAGAAACCAAATAATATTAAAAAAACCAAAAAAATAAATAGCCTTTCTATGGCCCACTGAATGAGAGAGAGAGGTGGCACACCCAGGAGTCAAGACTGGCACACAAGCTGAAAGGGCAATATTACTCTCCCACTGTTTTTTATGTATTTTTTGTTTTTTAAGGGAGACTTTAGAAACCCAATAATATTAAAAAAAAAAAAAAAAGGCTTTCTATGGCCCACAATTAGAGAGAGAGGTGGCACACCCAGGAGTCAAGACTGGCACACAAGCTGAAAGGGCAATATTACTCTCCCACTGTTTTTTTATGTATTTTTTGTTTTTTAAGGGAGACTTTAGAAACCAAATAATATTTAAAAAAAAACAAAAAAAAAAGGCTTTCTATGGCCCACAATTAGAGAGAGAGAGGTGGCACACCCAGGAGTCAAGACTGGCGCACAAGCTGAAAGGGCAATATTACTCTCCCACTGTTTTTTTAAGTTTTTTTTTTTTATTTTCAGGGAGACTTTAGAAACCAAATAATATTAAAAAAACCAAAAAAATAAATAGCCTTTCTATGGCCCACTGAATGAGAGAGAGAGGTGGCACACCCAGGAGTCAAGACTGGCACACAAGCTGAAAGGGCAATATTACTCTCCCACTGTTTTTTTATGTTTTTTTTTTTTCAGGGAGACTTTAGAAACCAAATAATATTAAAAAAACCAAAAAAATAAATAGCCTTTCTATGGCCCACTGAATGAGAGAGAGAGGTGGCACACCCAGGAGTCAAGACTGGCACACAAGCTGAAAGGGCAATATTACTCTCCCACTGTTTTTTTATGTATTTTAAGGGAGACTTTAGAAACCCAATAATATTAAAAAAAAAAAAAAAAAAAAAAAGGCTTTCTATGGCCCACTGAATGAGAGAGAGAGGTGGCACACCCAGGAGTCAAGACTGGCACACAAGCTGAAAGGGCAATATTACTCTCCCACTGTTTTTTTATGTATTTTTTGTTTTTTAAGGGAGACTTTAGAAACCCAATAATATTTAAAAAAAAAAAAAAAAAAAAGGCTTTCTATGGCCCACAATTAGAGAGAGAGGTGGCACACCCAGGAGACAAGACTGGCACACAAGCTGAAAGGGCAATATTACTCTCCCACTGTTTTTTTATTTATTTTTTTTTTTTCAGGGAGACTTTAGAAACCAAATAATAAGAAAATAAATAAATAAATAAATAGGCTTTCTATAGCCCACTGAATAAGAGATAGCACACACAGCAGTGGCACACAAGCCCTGACTGAGGCCAATATTTTTCTACCACTGATTGATGTAGTGTTTTTGTGTTGAGGTAGAATTTAGAACACAAATCACGGAAAAAATAAATAGGCTTTCTATGGCCCACTCAGTGAGAGATGGCACACACAGGGATGGCACTGTAGCAGAAATGCCAATCTTAATCTCCCACAAAAAAAAAAAAAAAAACAGGGACTGTCCTACAATTACTATCTCCCTGCAGTAATCTAAGCCAGGTATGGCAGGCAGCAATAGGAGTGGACTGATGCACAAATTAAATAAAAAGTGTGGACAAACAAAAAAGATAGCTGTGCAGAAAGGAAGGAACAAGAGGATATGTGCTTTGAAAAAAGCAGTTGGTTTCCACAGTGGCGTACACACAGCAATACAGCTATCACGGAGCCTTCTAGGGCAGCCCAATGAGCTACAGCGCTGAGGAAAAAAAAAAAAATAGCTTCCACTGTTCCTGCACACCGAAGGTGGTGTTGGACAGTGGAAATCGCTACAGCACAAGCGGTTTGGTGGTTAGTGGACCCTGCCTAACGCTCTCCCTGCTTCTGACGAAGCGGCAGCAACCTCTCCCTAAGCTCAGATCAGCAGCAGTAAGATGGCGGTCGGCGGGAACGCCCCTTTATAGCCCCTGTGACGCCGCAGACAGCAAGCCAATCACTGCAATGCCCTTCTCTAAGATGGTGGGGACCAGGATCTATGTCATCACGCTGCCCACACTCTGCGTTCACCTTCATTGGCTGAGAAATGGCGCTTTTCGCGTCATTGAAACGCGACTTTGGCGCGAAAGTCGCGTACCGCATGGCCGACAAGCACAGGGGTCGGATCGGGTTTCATGAGACGCCGACTTAGCCAAAAGTCGGCGACTTTTGAAAATGATCGACCCGTTTCGCTCAACCCTAGTCCCAAGTACTTTTTTCTGATGAAAGCAAATTTTGCTTGTCATTCGGAAATCAAGGTGCCAGAGTCTGGAGGAAGACTGGGGAGAAGGAAATGCCAAAATGCCTGAAGTCCAGTGTCATGTACCCACAGTCAGTGATGGTGTGGGGTGCCATGTCAGCTGCTGGTGTTGGTCCACTGTGTTTCATCAAGGGCAGGGTCAATGCAGCTAGCTATCAGGAGATTTTGGAGCACTTCATGCTTCCATCGGCTGAAATGCTTTATGGAGATGAAGATTTCATTTTTCAGCACGACCTGGCACCTGCTCACAGTGCCAAAAGCACTGGTAAATGGTTTACTGACCATGGTATTACTGTGCTCAATTGGCCTGCCAACTCTCCTGACCTGAACCCCATAGAGAATCTGTGGGATATTGTGAAGAGAAAGTTGAGAGACGCAAGACCCAACACTCTGGATGAGCTTAAGGCCGCTATTGAAGCATCCTGGGCCTCCATAACATCTCAGCAGTGTCACAGGCTGATTGCCTCCATGCCACGCCGCATTGAAGCAGTCATTTCTGCCAAAGGATTCCCGACAAAGTATTGAGTGCATAACTGAACATTATTATTTGATGGTTTTTTTGTTTGTTATTAAAAAACACTTTTATTTGATTGGACGGGTGAAATATGCTAATTTATTGAGACAGGTTTTTTGGGTTATCAGGAGTTGTAGGCGAAAATCATCAGTATTAAAACAATAAAAGACCTGACAAATTTCAGTTGGTGGATAATGAATCTATAATATATGAAAGTTTAATTGTAATCATTACATTATGGTAAATAATGAAATTTAACACTATATGCTAATTTTTTGAGAAGGACCTGTATATCTGGTGTACCATTATATGAGCTTGCCAATACCATTGTTTTATCATGAGTCATAATTAGTGTTGAGTAGTGTTGAGCGATACCTTCCGATACTTGAAAGTATCGGTATCGGATAGTATCGGCCGATACCCGAAAAATATCGGATATCGCCGATACCGATACCCGATACCAATACAAGTCAATGGGACACAAGTATAGGAAGCTATCCTGGATGGTTCCCAGGGTCTCAAGGAGAGGAAACTCTCCTTCAGGCCCTGGGATCCATATTCATGTAAAAAATAAAGAATTAAAATAAAAAATATGGATATACTCACCCGTCTGGCGGCCCCTGGACCTTACCGATTGTAACCGGCAGCCTCCGTTCCTAAGAATGAGGAGTTTAGGACCCTCGATGACGTCGCGGCTTGTGATTGGTCGCGTGCCGCTCATGTGACCACTCACGCGACCAATCACAAGCCGCGACGTCATCGAGCGTCCTAAACTCCTCAATGAGCCATACACTTCCGATTCCGATTTCCGATACCACAAAAATATCGGAACTCGGTATCCCGATACTTGCGGTATCAGAATGCTCAACACTAGTGTTGAGCGATACCTTCCAATATCGGAAAGTATCGGTATCGGATTGTATCAGCCGATACCGGCAAAATATCGGATCTCGCCGATACCGATACCCGATACCAATGCAAGTCAATGGGACCAAAATATCGGAATTAACCCCTTCCTGACATCGGACGTACTATCCCGTCGAGGTGGGGTGGGCCCGTATGACCACCGACGGGATAGTACGTCATCACCGATCAGCGGCGCTCACGGGGGGAGCGCGGCCGATCGCGGCCGGGTGTCAGCTGCATATCGCAGCTGACATCCGGCACTATGTGCCAGGAGCGGTCACGGACCGCCCCCGGCACATTAACCCCCGGCACACCGCGATCAAACATGATCGCAGTGTACCGGCGGTATAGGGAAGCATCGCGCAGGGAGGGGGCTCCCTGCGGGCTTCCCTGAGACCCCCGGAGCAACGCGATGTGATCGCGTTGCTGCGAGGGTCTCCTACCTCCTTCCTGGCTGCAGGTCCCAGATCCAAGATGGCCGCGGCATCCGGGTCCTGCAGGGAGGGAGGTGGCTTACCGAGTGCCTGCTCAGAGCAGACACTGGTAAGCCTGCACCGATGTAAGTGAGATCGGTGATCTGATAGAGTGCTGTGCACACTATCAGATCATCGATCTGTGATGTCCCCCCCTGGGACAAAGTAAAAAAGTGAAAAAAAAATTTTTTCCACATGTGTAAAAAAAATAAAAAAAATTCCTAAATAAATAATAAAAAAAATATATATATTATTCCCATAAATACATTTCTTTATCTAAATAAAAAAAAAAAACAATAAAAGTACACATATTTAGTATCGCCGCGTCCGTAACGACCCAACCTATAAAACTGTCCCACTAGTTAACCTCTTCAGTAAACACCGTAAGGAAAAAAAAAAAAAAACGAGGCAAAAAACAACGCTTTATTACCATACCGCCAAACAAAAAGTGGAATAACACGCGATCAAAAAGACTGATATAAATATCCATGGTACCGCTGAAAACGTCATCTTGTCCCGCAAAAAACAAGATGCCAAACAGCATCATCAGCAAAAAAATAAAAAAGTTATAGTCCTGAGAATAAAGCGATACCAAAATAATTATTTTTTCTATAAAATAGTTTTTATCGTATAAAAGCGCCAAAACATAAAAAATGATATAAATGAGATATCGCTGTAATCGTACTGACCCGTCGAATAAAACTGCTTTATCAATTTTACCAAACGTGGAACAGTATAAACGCCTCCCCCAAAAGAAATTCATGAATAGCAGGTTTTTGGTCATTCTGCCTCACAAAAATCGGAATAAAAAGTGATCAAAAATGGTCACGTGTCCGAAAATGTTACCAATAAAAACGTCAACTCGTCCCGCAAAAAACAAGACCTCACATGACTCTGTGGAGCAAAATGTGGAAAAATTCTAGGTCTCAAAATGTGGAGACGCAAAAACTTTTTTGCTATAAAAAGCGTCGCTGGTTTCACACTTGCGTTTTTGTCTGCAGCGTTTTTTGCACAAAAAAACGCATGCGTTTTTTCCCTATATTTAACATTGAAAACGCATGCGTTTTTTTGTACGGGTTTGGTCGCGTTTTCAAACGCATGCGTTTTTTTTCTGCATGCGTTCATTTTCAGAAATACAACCTGCAGTATTTTCTTGCGTTTTTAAGCACATGCGTTTGCGTTAAAAACGCATGCGTTTTTATCGAAAAAAAACAGAAAACACACTGAAAAGCCACCCACCACCATCAAGGTGATAAAGAGATCCAAACCCTAACCCTAACTCTACCCCTAACCTCACCCCTAACCGTTTAATGAACATTTTCTGACAGTCATATTGCCACGTATTTCAGTGCCACGTATTTCAGTGCCACGTATTTCAGTGCCACGTATCTCAGTGCCACGTATCACGTATTTCAGTGCCACGTGTTTCAGTGCCACGTATTTAAGTGCCACGTATCACGTATTTCAGTGCCACATATTTTAGTGCCACTTATTTCAGTTGCACGTATTTCAGTTGCACGTATTTCAGTTGCACGTATTTCAGTTGCACGTATTTCAGTGCCACGTATTTCAGTGGCACATACAGTGGGGCAAAAAAGTATTTAGTCAGTCAGCAATAGTGCAAGTTCCACCACTTAAAAAGATGAGAGGCGTCTGTAATTTACATCATAGGTAGACCTCAACTATGGGAGACAAACTGAGAAAAAAAAATCCAGAAAATCACATTGTCTGTTTTTTTTATCATTTTATTTGCATTTTATGGTGGAAAATAAGTATTTGGTCAGAAACAAAATTTCATCTCAATACTTTGTAATATATCCTTTGTTGGCAATGACAGAGGTCAAACGTTTTCTGTAAGTCTTCACAAGGTTGCCACACACTGTTGTTGGTATGTTGGCCCATTCCTCCATGCAGATCTCTTCTAGAGCAGTGATGTTTTTGGCTTTTCGCTTGGCAACACGGACTTTCAACTCCCTCCAAAGGTTTTCTATAGGGTTGAGATCTGGAGACTGGCTAGGCCACTCCAGGACCTTGAAATGCTTCTTACGAAGCCACTCCTTCGTTGCCCTGGTGGTGTGCTTTGGATCATTGTCATGTTGAAAGACCCAGCCACGTTTCATCTTCAATGCCCTTGCTGATGGAAGGAGGTTTGCACTCAAAATCTCATGATACATGGCCCCATTCATTCTTTCATGTACCCGGATCAGTCGTCCTGGCCCCTTTGCAGAGAAACAGCCCCAAAGCATGATGTTTCCACCACCATGCTTTACAGTAGGTATGGTGTTTGATGGATGCAACTCCATATTCTTTTTCCTCCAAACACGACAAGTTGTGTTTCTACCAAACAGTTCCAGTTTGGTTTCATCAGACCATAGGACATTCTCCCAAAACTCCTCTGGATCATCCAAATGCTCTCTAGCAAACTTCAGACGGGCACGGACATGTACTGGCTTAAGCAGTGGGACACGTCTGGCACTGCAGGATCTGAGTCCATGGTGGCGTAGTGTGTTACTTATGGTAGGCCTTGTTACATTGGTCCCAGCTCTCTGCAGTTCATTCACTAGGTCCCCCCGCGTGGTTCTGGGATTTTTGCTCACCGTTCTTGTGATCATTCTGACCCCACGGGGTGGGATTTTGCGTGGAGCCCCAGATCGAGGGAGATTATCAGTGGTCTTGAATGTCTTCCATTTTCTAATTATTGCTCCCACTGTTGATTTCTTCACTCCAAGCTGGTTGGCTATTGCAGATTCAGTCTTCCCAGCCTGGTGCAGGGCTACAATTTTGTTTCTGGAGTCCTTTGACAGCTCTTTGGTCTTCACCATAGTGGAGTTTGGAGTCAGACTGTTTGAGGGTGTGCACAGGTGTCTTTTTATACTGATAACAAGTTTAAACAGGTGCCATTACTACAGGTAATAAGTGGAGGAAAGAGGAGACTCTTAAAGAAGAAGTTACAGGTCTGTGAGAGCCAGAAATCTTGATTGTTTGTTTCTGACCAAATACTTATTTTCCACCATAATATGCAAATAAAATGATAAAAAACAGACAATGTGATTTTCTGGATTTTTTTTTCTCAGTTTGTCTCCCATAGTTGAGGTCTACCTATGATGTAAATTACAGACGCCTCTCATCTTTTTAAGTGGTGGAACTTGCACTATTGCTGACTGACTAAATACTTTTTTGCCCCACTGTATTTCAGTGCCACGTATTTCAGTGCCACGTATCACGTATTTCAGTGCCACGTATTTCAGTGCCACGTATTTAAGTGCCACGTATCATGTATTTCAGTGCCACGTGTTTCAGTGCCACGTATTTAAGTGCCACGTATCACGTATTTCAGTGCCACGTATCACATATATCAGTGCCACGTATTTAAGTGCCACGTATTTCAGTTGCACGTATTTCAGTTGCACGTATTTCAGTGCCATGTATTTCAGTGCCACGTATCACGTATTTCAGTGCCACGTGTTTCAGTGCCACGTATTTAAGTGCCACGTATCACGTATTTCAGTGCCACGTATTTCAGTGCCACGTATTTCAGTGCCACGTATTTCAGTGCCACGTATTTCAGTGCCACGTATTTCAGTCACGTTTAGGGTTAGGGGTAGGGTTAGGGTTAGGGCTAGGGTTGGAGGTAAAGTTAAGGTTAGGGTTGGGGCTAAAGATATGGTTGGGGCTAAAGTTAGGGTTTGGATTACATTTACGGTTTGGATTAGGGTTGGGATTAGAATTATGGGTGTGTCAGGGCTAGGGGTGTGGTTAGGGTTACCGTTGGGATTAGGGTTAGGGGTGTGCTTGGATTAGGGTTTCAGGTAGAATTGGGGAGTTTCCACTGTCCAGGCACATCAGGGGCTCTCCAAGCGCGACATGGCGTCCAATCTCAATTCCAGCCAATTCTGCGTTGAAAAAGTAAATCAGTGCTCCTTCCCTTCCGAGCTCTCCCGTGCGCCCAAAAAGGGGTTTACCCCAACATATGTGTTATCAGCGTACTTGGGACAAATTGAACAACAACTTCTGGGGTCCAAGTTCTCTTGTTATCCTTAGGAAAATAAAAATTTGGGGGGCTAAAAATTATTTTTGTGGGAAAAAAAAGATGTTTTATTTTCACGGCTCTGCGTTATAAACTGTAGTGAAACACTTGGGGGTTCAAAGTTCTCACAACACATCTAGATAAGTACCTTGGGAGGTCTAGTTTCCAATATGGGGTCACTTGTGGGGGGTTTGTACTGTTTGGGTACATCAGGGGCTCTGCAAATGCAACGTGACGCCTGCAGACCAATCCATTTAAGGCTGCATTCCAAATGGCGCTCCTTCCCTTCCGAGCTCTGTCATGCACCCAAACAGTGGTTCCCCCCCACATATGGGGTATCAGCGTACTCAGGACAAATTGGACAACAACTTTTGAGGTCTAATTTATCCTGTTACTCTTGTGAAAATACAAAACTGGGGGCTAAAAAATCATTTTTGTGAAAAAAAAAAGAATTTTTATTTTCACGGCTTTGCGCTATAAACTTTAGTGAAACACTTGGGGGTTCAAAGTTCTCAAAACACATCTAGATAAGTTCCTTGGGAGGTCTAGTTTCCAATATGGGGTCACTTGTGGGGGGTTTGTACTGTTTGGGTACATCAGGGGCTCTGCAAATGCAACGTGACGGCTGCTGACCAATACATTTAAGTCTGCATTCCAAATGGCGCTCCTTCCCTTCCGAGCTCTGTCATGCGTCCAAACAGTGGTTCCCCCCCACATATGGGGTATCAGCGTACTCAGGACAAATTGGAAAACAAATTTTGGGGTCCAATTTATTCTGTTACCGTTGTAAAAATACAAAGCTGGGGGCTAAAAAATCATTTTTGAGAAAAAAAAAATATATATTTTCACGGCTCTGCGTTATAATCTGTAGTGAAACACTTGGGGGTTCAAAGCTCTCAAAACACATCTAGATAAGTTCCTTAGGGGGTCTACTTTCCAAAATGGTGTCACTTGTGGGGGGTTTCAATGTTTAGGCACATCAGGGGCTCTCCAAACGCAACATGGTGTCCCATCTCAATTCCAGTCAAATTTGCATTGAAAAGTCAAATGGCGCTCCTTCCCTTCCAAGCTCTGCCATGCGCCCAAACAATGGTTTACACCCACATATGGGGTATCAGCGTACTCAGGACAAATTGCACAACATTTTTTGGGGTCCAATTTCTTCTCTTACCCTTGGGAAAATTAAAAATTGGGGGTGAAAAGATCATTTTTGTGAAAAAATATGATTTTTTATTTTTACGGCTCTGCATTATAAACTTCTGTGAAGCACTTGGTGGGTCAAAGTGCTCACCACACATCTAGATAAGTTCCTTAGGGGGTCTACTTTCCAAAATGGTGTCACTTGTAGGGAGTTTCAATGTTTAGGCATATCAGGGGCTCTCCAAACGCAACATGGTGTCCCATCTCAATTCCAGTCAATTTTGCATTGAAAAGTCAAATGGCGCTCCTTCCCTTCCAAGCTCTGCCATGCGCCCAAACAATGGTTTACACTCACATATGGGGTATCAGAGTACTCAGGACAAATTGCACAACATTTTTTGGGGTCCAATTTCTTCTCTTACCCTTGGGAAAATTAAAAATTGGGGGTGAAAAGATCATTTTTGTGAAAAAATATGATTTTTTATTTTTACGGCTCTGCATTATAAACTTCTGTGAAGCACTTGGTGGGTCAAAGCGCTCACCACACATCTAGATAAGTTCCTTAGGGGGTCTACTTTCCAAAATGGTGTCACTTGTAGGGGGTTTCAATGTTTAGGCACATCAGGGGCTCTCCAAACGCAACATGGCGTCCCATCTCAATTCCAGTCAATTTTGCATTGAAAAGTCAAATGGCGCTCCTTCCCTTCCAAGCTCTGCCATGCGCCCAAACAATGGTTTACACCCACATATGGGGTATCAGCGTACTCAGGACAAATTGCACAACATTTTTTGGGGTCCAATTTCTTCTCTTACCCTTGGGAAAATAAAAAATTGGGGGCGAAAAGATCATTTTTGTGAAAAAATATGATTTTTTTTTTTACTGCTCTGCATTATAAACTTCTGTGAAGCACTTGGTGGGTCAAAGTGCTCACCACACATCAAGATAAGTTCCTTAGGGGGTCTACTTTCCAAAATGGTGTCACTTGTAGGGGGTTTCAGTGTTTAGGCACATCAGGGGCTCTCCAAACGCAACATGGCGTCCCATCTCAATTCCAGTCAATTTTGCATTGAAAAGTCAAATGGCGCTCCTTTCCTTCAGAGCTCTGCCATGCGCCCAAACAGTGGTTTACCCCCACATATGGGGTATCAGCGTACTCAGGACAAATTGTACAACAACTTTGGGGGTCCATTTTCTCCTGTTACCCTTGGTAAAATAAAACAAATTGGAGCTGAAATAAATTTTGTGTGAAAAAAAGTTAAATGTTCATTTTTATTTAAACATTCCAAAAATTCATGTGAAACACCTGAAGGGTTAATAAACTTCTTGAATGTGGTTTTGAGCACCTTGAGGGGTGCAGTTTTTAGAATGGTGTCATACTTGGGTATTTTCTATCATATAGACCCCTCAAAATGACTTCAAATGAGATGTGGTCCCTAAAAAAAAATGGTGTTGTAAAAATGAGAAATTGCTGGTCAACTTTTAACCCTTATAACTCCGTCACAAAGAAAAATTTTGGTTCCAAAGTTGTACTGATGTAAAGTAGACATGTGGGAAATGCTACTTATTAAGTATTTTGCGTGACATATGTCTGTGATTTAAGGGCATAAAAATTCAAAGTTGGAAAATTGCGAAATTTTCAAAATTTTCGCCAAATTTCCATTTTTTTCACAAATAAACGCAAGTTATATCGAATAAATTTTACCACTAACATGAAGTACAATATGTCACGAGAAAACAATGTCAGAATCGCCAAGACCCGTCAAAGTGTTCCAGAGTTATAGCCTCATAAAGGGACAGTGGTCAGAATTGTAAAAATTGGCCCGGTCATTAACGTGCAAACCACCCTTGGGGGTGAAGGGGTTAAAATAAACTCTTTCTTTCCTTGTAGGTTCATCCTACATGAAGGAAAACAACTAAGATTAATGTAGGATGTATTGGGGGAGGTGGCGGAGACATTTAAGGCATAGCGGTTTAGTCCAATCAAATAGAATAGCAGGAATTTTATTTAATTTTTTTAAGACATTCAGATTTACCAAGATATTGACTATGTGAATATTTTTTTTTAATTTTGTCAGATATTGATGTTTCACTACTTCCACGCCCTTCTCCTTTTTTTTTTACTTCTCCCACAGTTTCTTCTTCATCATCCTCAGCAGCAGCATCTTTGACATCAACTTCCTCTTCACCTTATTCATCTTCTTCATCTGCTACCTATTTTTTTTTGTTACATTCTTCATATTCCTTTTTTTCAACTATTATTCTTCTTCATATTCTACTTCATCATATTTCTATTTGTGACAGGCATTCCTGTAGTTATATATGAAAGTTTGAAGATTACACCTTCCGTTCTGCCTGTCACAAAAGAGTTACAACAGTATTTGTCCGCGTTCAGTTTGGCCTGCAGCAGCAGGCTTTATCCAGGGGCACCACGAGGAGGAACGGACTCACCCCCATACACTGCTTATAATTTAGATAATATCTTTTGCTCTGATGTTTAGTGTTATGCTTAATGTTCTTCTGCTCCTTGTTCTGCAGCCTCTTGTTCTTCTGCTTCTCGGTCTTCCATGTCGTCGTCTCCAGGGTCGTCGTCTCCGGGGTCATCGTCGTCGTCATCGTCATCGGGGTGGTCTTCAGGGTCATCGTCTTCAGGGTCGTCGTCATCTCAGTGGTTGTCGTCTCTGGTGTCGTCGTCATCTTAGGGGTGGTCTTCCGGGTCGTCGTCTTTAGGGTCTTGAACTTGGAAATGTAGCAGAAGGTACAAGAAGGCTGAGAAAATGCCGAGAACCAGCTGATGGAACTGGAACTCGGATGGCTACCCGAAGGTCCAAGAGCCAATGGAACTACCAAGGACCAGCTGACGTTACTGGAACCCGGTTACTAAGCAGGAGGTACCCGTGCCTGAAAGCACTACCAAGGACCACCTGATGTTGGTGGAACTCGGATACCCAGAAGGAGGCACCTAAGCCAAAGGCTCTGCCCGGAACCAGCTGACGGTACTGGAACCAGGATGGGGAGCAGAAGGTATAAGAGCAAAAGACACTGCCGAGAACCAGCTGACGGTACTGGAACCCAGATGGGTAGCCGAAGGTCCAAGAGCCAATGGAACTACCGAGGACCAGCTGACGTTACTGGAACCCGGTTACGAAGCAGGAGGTACCCATGCCTGAAAGCATTACCAAGGACCACCCGACGTTGGTGGAATTCGGATACCCAGAAGGAGGCACCTAAGCCAAAGGCTCTGCCCGGAACCAGCTGACGGTACTGGAACCAGGATGGGTAGCCGAAGGTCCAAGAGCCAATGGAACTACCGAGGACCAGCTGACGTTACTGGAACCCGGTTACGAAGCAGGAGGTACCCGTGCCTGAAAGCACTACCAAGGACCACCCGACGTTGGTGGAATTCAGATACCCAGAAGGAGGCACCTAAGCCAAAGGCTCTGTCCGGAACCAGCTGACGGTACTGGAACCAGGATGGGGACCTATTCAAGATTGTCTTCCTAGAGCCCCAACTAGCAGTGTTGGAGCAAAGGGTCAGCAGGGGGAGCAGAGTGTAGGCCGAAGCCTGCACTGGAGGCATTTGGAGGTCTGTTGTGTCTGAGTGGCATTTGCAGGACACGATGCCGGCTACACAGCAGGGGAACAGCTGGCGTTGCTGAACCCCACTGACACATTGGCTGGTGTTTTTCTCTGTGCAGCCAGCACTTCCGAGCACCAACTGGCAGTGTTAGAGCCCAGGGTCAGTAATGCTGCACATGTAAAAGGTTGCTCTTTTAATTTTGTTCCTTGCACACGCTGAATGAAACACGTATAAAATTTAGCCCCTTATACAGTCAAACTGTCTTGGAGGCGGGACTTTCCTTCTTAATGAGATGCAGCACAGCTGTCAAAAATACCACCTTGGTGCTGGGCGCAGCCTCCTGAGCGCGGTTTTTTGCTGTACAGGAGTCTGCACTGTTGTGTTATCCCATGGCCATGCACTGTTAGCGCTGCCCGTCTTCTGACATCATTTGATGTTGGCTGGTGCGGTTCGCGATGCCCATGAATCCCAGCCCCGCAGTATCTTTTCATTTATTCACACTGCGGGGCTGGGATTCATGGCCTTGCGCAGTAAATATGTTCACCTCTCACTCATGTCCTTACACCTGCTTCAGACTGTGTGGTGTCAGCTGATCCCTTATCGCATGCCACGGCCATGAAGCCGCACAGTCTGAAGAAGGCGGAAGGAGATGAGTGACAGGCGAAGATATGCACTGCTCATGCCCATCAATCACACCCTCGCAGTCAAAATAAATAAGACACCGAGGGGCGTTGTGTCGGGCAGGGCAGCCTCACAGGCGCAGCCAGCCCGCCAACCAATGATGTCAGAAGACGGGCAATGCTACCAAGGGGGTTGCTGCGTGTCATTACAAAGGAAAGTCACACCTCAGGGACGGTTTAATGGTATCAGGGGACACATTTTATACGTGTTGAGTTCGACGTGTGCAAGAAGAATAACTTAATGAGCCACCTTGTACAAATGCAGCATTACTGCTGTACAAGGTGGCTGTTATACATACAAACGCCTGGGGGGGGACAGGTTCCCTTCAATTTCAGTTGTTGTGTCTGCGTGGCGTTTGCAGGACACGATGCCGGCTACACAGCAGGGGAACAGCTGGCGTTATTGAACCCCACTGACACATTGGCTGGTGTTTTTCTCTGTGCAGCCAGCACTTCCGGGCACCAACTGGCGGTGTTAGAGCCCAGGGACAGCAGGAGGAGGAGAGGGAGCAGAGTGTAGGCCAAAGCCTGCACTGGAGGCAGTTTTAGGTCTGTTGTTTCTGTGTGGCGTTTGCAGGACACGATGCCGGCTACACAGCAGGGGAACAGCCGGCGTTGCTGCACCCCACTGACACATTGGCGGGTGTTTTTCTCTGTGCAGCCAGCACTTCCGGGCACCAACTGGCGGTGTTAGAGCCCAGGGTCAGCAGGAGGAGCAGAGGAGCAGAGTGTAGGCCGAAGCCTGCACTGGCGGCAGCTTTGTGTCTGCGTGGCGTTTGCAGGACACGTTGCCGGCTACACAGCACGGCCCCACAGGCGCAGCCAGCCTGACACCAAATGATGTCAGAAGACGGGCAGCGCTAAGTGTGCCTGGCCAAGGGATAACATAACAGCGCAGGCTCCGGGACAGAATCAAACAACGCTGGGGAGGCGGCGCACGGCACCAAGGGGGTAGGAATGACGGCTGTGCTGCGTCACATTACGAAGGAAAGTCCCACCTCCGGGACGGTTTTACGGTATCAGTGGATACATTTTATAAGTGTTAAGTTCTGCGTGTGCAAGGAGCTAAACTAAAAGAGCTACCTTTTCCTTGTGCAGCATTACTGCTGCTTAAGGTGGCTCTTTCAGTTACAAACGCCTGGGGGGGACAGGTTCCCTTAAATTTCAGTTGTTGTGTCAGCGTTGCGGTCGCAGGACACATTGCCGGCTACACTGCTGGGGATCAGCTGACGTTACTGAAACCCAATAACACTGGGTCGTATGTTTTGACTGTGCAGCCTGCACTTCTGAGCCTAAACTGGCAGTTTTGGAGCCCAGGAATTACAGTTCAGGTGGTAGAAAGATGAACACAACAGGAGACCTGGATACTGTAGACAGTCACCCAATTATTTAATCAGGAAGAGGAGTGACAAATTCCTGCGAGATCCAGGCCTGCTTCTGTAGCGCCCCCACTGCCGCAGGGCCGAGGGGTACCCGGTACCGGGCCTCTGAGTCTCTGCTCTGGGGTTGTCACGGTGGCTAGGCCCGGTCCGTGACCCTGCTGAGGGGCGTACAGTGATAGGTATGATGAATGGTGGTGGTGGCGCAAGGAAATAACGAGGACACCAGGTTGCAGTCTCTTTACCTCTTTACTGAAGATCTCTGCGTCCACAGTCCGGAGTCCAGATCCCCAGGCTGCGCAAGTCCGGCCGGTCCAATGGCACCTCCAGAGTTCCCTTAACAGGTGGAAATCTGTGCCTTCCTTCTAGCGCTAGGTGTTGCGGTCCTTCCCTGCTGTGCTTATGGAAAGTCCCCACAACTGTTGTGTCTGTTTCTTAAGTTCCCTCACAACTCGATTAGATGATGTTCTGCTAACATGATGGGGGATGGTAGGATGGAGCTGCAGGACAGTGTGGCAGTTAGCTGGGTGACAGACAGAAGGCGGGGTAGAGGGAAGAGTGCCAGGGAGGCTAGTCCTGATCTGGCACACCCCAATAAGTTTGCTAAGTTGGCAGATGAGGGGGGTGCCAGTACAGGGGTAGCACTGCTGCAGCCAGGCATGTCCTCTGAAAGCCGGAGGAGTGACTGCTCCAGTAAGGAGGGAAATAGGAGAGCAGGGCAGGCCAGACAGGTGCTGGTAGTGGGGGACTCAATTATTAGGGGAACAGATAGGGCAATCTGTCACAAAGACAGGGATCGTCGGACGGTGTGCTGCCTACCTGGCGCTCGAGTCCGACACATCGCTGATCGGGTTGACAGGTTATTGGGAGGGGCTGGTGAGGACCCAGCGGTCATGGTGCACATTGGCACAAATGACAAAGTTAGAGGTAGGTGGAAGGTCCTTAAAGATGATTTCAGGGAATTAGGCTGCAAGCTGAAAGCAAGGACCTCCAACGTGGTATTTTCCGAAATACTGCCTGTACCACGTGCCACACCAGAGAGGCAACGGGAGATTAGGGAGGTTAATAAGTGGCTCAAGAATTGGTGTAGGAAGGAGGGGTTTGGGTTCCTGCAGAACTGGGCCGACTTCTCAGTGGGCTACAGGCTCTATGCTAGGGACGGGCTGCACCTCAATGGGGAAGGTGCAGCTGTGCTGGGGGAGAAAATGGTTAGAAGGTTGGAGGAGTGTTTAAACTAGGGATTGGGGGGGGAGGGTATTCATTTTATAGGAGGGGAAGATAGTGCAGATAGAGAGCTGGGCACAAATAAGGAAGTTGGGGGTGGCGGTGGCATGGGGGGTGGGGTTAGAACAGTTAATAATTTAAGAAAGAATAGAGGTACAGAGAGTAACATCAAGTGCATGTATACTAATGCCAGAAGCCTCGCCAACAAAATGGATGAATTAGAACTAATGTTGTTGGAACATAATTATGATATGGTGGGGATATCTGAGACGTGGCTGGATGAGAGCCATGACTGGGCTGTTAACTTGCAGGGCTATAGCCTGTTCAGAAATGACCGTACAGATAAGCGAGGGGGAGGGGTGTGTCTGTATGTAAAATCTTCCTTAAAACCCATCCTGCGTGATAATATAGGTGAATTTAATGAAAATGTGGAGTCCCTGTGGGTGGAGATAAGGGGAGGGGGACAAAATAATAAATTACTGATAGGGGTTTGTTATAAATCTCCAAAAATAATGGAAGCAATGGAGAATATCCTCGTAAAGCAAATAGATGAAGCTGCGACTCAAGGAGAAGTCATTATTATGGGGGACTTCAACTACCCTGAAATAGATTGGGGAACAGAAACCTGCAGTTCCAGCAAAGGTAATCGGTTTTTGACAACTATGAGAGACAATTACCTTTCACAGCTGGTTCAGGACCCAACAAGGAGGGGGGCACTGCTAGACCTAATATTAACCAACAGGCCAGACCGCATATCAAATATAAGGGTTGGGGGTCACTTGGGGAATAGTGATCATAAAATAAAATAATAAGTTTTCATGTAACCTTTAATAAGATGGGTAGTAGGGGGGTGACAAGGACACTAAACTTCAGGAGGGCAAATTTCCCACGGATGAGAGAGGATCTTGGTGCAATTAACTGGGACGATATCCTGAGACACAAAAATACACAAAGAAAATGGGAGACGTTTATTAGCATCCTGGATAGGACCTGTGCACAGTATATACCGTATGGGAATAAACATACTAGAAATAGGAGGAAACCAATATGGCTAAATAGAGCTGTTAGGGGCGCAATAAGGGACAAAAAGAAAGCATTTAGAGAATTAAAGGAAGTAGGTAGTGATGAGGCATTAAATAAATACAGAAAATTAAATAAATTCTGTAAAAAGCAAATCAAGGCAGCAAAGATTGAGACAGAGAGACTCATTGCCAGAGAGAGTAAAAATAATCCCAAAATATTCTTTAACTATATAAATAGTAAGAAACTAAAAAATGACAGTGTTGGCCCCCTTAAAAATAGTCTGGGTGAAATGGTGGATGAGGATGAGGAAAAAGCCAATATGCTAAATGACTTTTTTTCATCAGTATTTACAAAAGAAAATCCCATGGCAGACAAAATGACTAGTGATAAAAATTCCCCATTAAATGTCACCTGATTAACCCAGCAGGAAGTACAGCGGCGTCTAAAAATCACTAAAATTTACAAATCTCCGGGCCCGGATGGGATACACCCCCGAGTACTGCAGGAACTAAGTACAGTCATTGATAGACCATTATTTTTAATCTTTAAAGACTCCATAATAACAGGGTCTGTACCACAGGACTGGCGTATAGCAAATGTGGTGCCAATATTCAAAAAAGGGGCAAAAACTGAACTCGGTAATTATAGGCCAGTAAGTTTAACCTCTACTGTGGGTAAAATCCTGGAGGGCATTCTAAGGGATACTATACTGGAGTATCTGAAGAGGAATAACCTCATGACCCAGTATCAGCACGGGTTTACTAGGGACCGCTCATGTCAGACTAATTTGATCAGCTTCTATGAAGAGGTAAGTTCCGGACTGGACCAAGGGAACCCAGTGGACGTAGTGTATATGGACTTTTCCAAAGCTTTTGATACGGTGCCACACAAAAGGTTGTTACATAAAATGAGAGTAATGGGGATAGGGGAAAATATGTGTAAGTGGGTTGAGAGCTGGCTCAGGGATAGGAAACAAAGGGTGGTTATTAATGGAGCACACTCGGACTGGGTCGCGGTTAGCAGTGGGGTACCACAGGGGTCAGTATTGGGCCCTCTTCTTTTTAACATATTTATTAATGACCTTGTAGGGGGCATTCAGAGTAGAATTTCAATATTTGCAGATGACACTAAACTCTGTAGGGTAATCAATACAGAGGAGGACAATTTTATACTACAGGATGATTTATGTAAACTAGAAGCTTGGGCTGATAAATGGCAAATGAGCTTTAATGGGGATAAATGTAAGGTCATGCACTTGGGTAGAAGTAATAAGATGTATAACTATGTGCTTAATTCTAAAACTCTGGGCAAAACCATCAATGAAAAAGACCTGGGTGTATGGGTGGATGACAGACTCATATTCAGTGGCCAGTGTCAGGCAGCTGCTACAAAGGCAAATAAAATAATGGGATGTATTAAAAGAGACATAGATGCTCATGAGGAGAACATAATTTTACCTCTATACAAATCACTAGTTCGACCACACTTAGAATACTGTGTACAGTTCTGGTCTCCAGTGTATAAGAAAGACATAGCTGAACTAGAGCGGGTGCAGAGAAGAGCGACCAAGGTTATTAGAGGACTGGGGGGTCTGCAATACCAAGATAGGTTATTACACTTGGGGCTATTTAGTTTGGAAAAACGAAGACTAAGGGGTGATCTTATTTTAATGTATAAATATATGAGGGGACAGTACAAAGACCTTTCTGATGATCTTTTTAATCATAGACCTGAGACAGGGACAAGGGGGCATCCTCTACGTCTGGAGGAAAGAAGGTTTAAGCATAATAACAGACGCGGATTCTTTACTGTAAGAGCAGTGAGACTATGGAACTCTCTGCCGTATGATGTTGTAATGAGTGATTCATTAATTAAATTTAAGAGGGGACTGGATACCTTTCTGGAAAAGTATAATATTACAGGGTACAGTGGGGCAAAAAAGTATTTAGTCAGTCAGCAATAGTGCAAGTTCCACCACTTAAAAAGATGAGAGGCGTCTGTAATTTACATCATAGGTAGACCTCAACTATGGGAGACAAACTGAGTAAAAAAAATCCAGAAAATCACATTGTCTGTTTTTTTAACATTTAATTTGCATATTATGGTGGAAAATAAGTATTTGGTCAGAAACAATCAAGATTTCTGGCTCTCACAGACCTGTAACTTCTTCTTTAAGAGTCTCCTCTTTCCTCCACTCATTACCTGTAGTAATGGCACCTGTTTAAACTTGTTATCAGTATAAAAAGACACCTGTGCACACCCTCAAACAGTCTGACTCCAAACTCCACTATAGTGAAGACCAAAGAGCTGTCAAAGGACACCAGAAACAAAATTGTAGCCCTGCACCAGGCTGGGAAGACTGAATCTGCAATAGCCAACCAGCTTGTAGTGAAGAAATCAACAGTGGGAGCAATAATTAGAAAATGGAAGACATACAAGACCACTGATAATCTCCCTCGATCTGGGGCTCCACGCAAAATCCCACCCCGTGGGGTCAGAATGATCACAAGAAAGGTGAGCAAAAATCCCAGAACCACGCGGGGGGACCTAGTGAATGAACTGCAGAGAGCTGGGACCAATGTAACAAGGCCTACCATAAGTAACACACTACGCCACCATGGACTCAGATCCTGCAGTGCCAGACGTGTCCCACTGCTTAAGCCAGTACATGTCCGGGCCCGTCTGATGTTTGCTAGAGAGCATTTGGATGATCCCGAGGAGTTTGGGGAGAATGTCCTATGGTCTGATGCTACCAAACTGGAACTGTTTGGTAGAAACACAACTTGTCGTGTTTGGAGGAAAAAGAATACTGAGTTGCATCCATCAAACACCATACCTACTGTAAAGCATGGTGGTGGAAACATCATGCTTTGGGGCTGTTTCTCTGCAAAGGGGCCAGGACGACTGATCCGGGTACATGAAAGAATGAATGGGGCCATGTATCGTGAGATTTTGAGTGCAAACCTCCTTCCATCAGCAAGGGCATTGAAGATGAAACGTGGCTGGGTCTTTCAACATGACAATGATCCAAAGCACACCGCCAGGGCAACGAAGGAGTAGCTTCGTAAGAAGCATTTCAAGGTCCTGGAGTGGCCTAGCCAGTCTCCAGATCTCAACCCTATAGAAAACCTTTGGAGGGAGTTGAAAGTCCGTGTTGCCAAGCAAAAAGCCAAAAACATCACTGCTCTAGAGGAGATCTACATGGAGGAATGGGCCAACATACCAACAACAGTGTGTGGCAACCTTGTGAAGACTTACAGAAAACGTTTGACCTCTGTCATTGCCAACAAAGGATATTTTACAAAGTATTGAGATGAAATTTTGTTTCTGACCAAATACTTATTTTCCACCATAATATGCAAATTAAATGTTAAAAAAACAGACAATGTGATTTTCTGGATTTTTTTTTCTCAGTTTGTCTCCCATAGTTGAGGTCTACCTATGATGTAAATTACAGACGCCTCTCATCTTTTTAAGTGGTGGAACTTGCACTATTGCTGACTGACTAAATACTTTTTTGCCCCACTGTATATACACTAGATTCCTTGATAAGGCGTTGATCCAGGGAACTAGTCTGATTGCAGTATGTGGAGTCGGGAAGGAATTTTTTTCCCCATGGTGGAGTTACTCTTTGCCACATGGGGTTTTTTTGCCTTCCTCTGGATCAACATGTTAGGGCATGTTAGGTTAGGCTATGGGTTGAACTAGATGGACTTAAAGTCTTCCTTCAACCTCAATAACTATGTAACTATGTAATCCTCCGTCCCTCCCTGATGTTACGGTTGGAACGGCACCCGTATGACGGGTAGGCTCGGAGCTCTTCCGGGACCCTAGAGTCGCCCCTCTCCACAAGTTGCCCCCAAGACTGCATAGGTGATTTAAGTGAGACAGCCCGCCTTAGACTGACTGTCCTGCCGCTGTTTAGAGTATTGCTTGAAGCTGAATATTGTAATACTCCCTCGGCGTTCCGGCCGCCGGTTATGCGCCTCAGTAGGATGTTGCCTCGGTCTTACAGCACGACCCCTACTGGTATTCTCCTTGTTGCTTTGATCTCGTTTCTCACTCAGCACAATCTATCTCGCTTTCAATCCTTCCTTGGGCACCGTCGCTATACTGAGCAGGCACGGTCCCGTTACGTTCGCTCAAGTTGCCAAGCCTCTGTCAGGATCCCACCCCTGACAGAGACCCTACCGAATCTTCTCCCACAACACCCTCTGCCACAAGGTGTTGCCTGGTTCCAACCCAGTCAGCTTTCTGTCTAACTTCCTGCCTGACCCCCAGTTTTACCAGTGTGTGGAGAGTGGCCTAATGAATAGAACTCTTAGCTCCCCCTGGAGGCCCGGCGGTGAAATGTATTGGTGTCTGTGATACCTAATCAGATGAACTCCTTCAGTGCCATCAGACGTACCATAGCTCCCCTTAGTGGCGGAGCCACAGTACTGCAATGACCAGGACTCTGGGGCGCTGCACTCCCCCCCGGTTAAATCCAGTACTCCGGGACTGGGAAGAAAACAACAATACAGGTTAGCAAAAAGACATACAATTTTGTTGAGTGCAGTAACAATAAGTATACTTGAATAGAGCTTCCCTTTATGGGAGGTGAGGACACTTGAACGTTACAAACATGGTTAAATATCATAGCAACATGCTATAAATAACTTTTCTTACCCAACCGGGTATTCTACTTAGTACAAATTCTTGAACAATAATTTAACATTGCCTTTAAGGACGTACACTCTGAATCCGCTAAAGACCTTCTTATAATCACATTATAAGGCAATCTAACTTTTACATTCTCCTTCTTTAAATCTGCAGGACCGCCTGTCCTAACGGCACCAGACCTACTGCCTCTCCTTTCTTACAGGACCGCTCCTTTCAGCCCGAGCCTTCTGTCTTTTCAACTACAATACACAGTATAGAACATAACATTTCTTTCAGTTTAAGAGCACTGAGCCATCTCTATACGGCTTCTAAGAGGACTCAGGGTTCACCTTCTGTCCTCGTTGTCTATCAACATTATCAAACATTTTCTGTATAACCTTAAACCTTCTCATTATTTTCTTACTGACATGTATGCAGCACACTACGTCTACCCCTACGGGCCCACTGCATCCTTCTTCTAGCTTTCACTTTCTTTCAGGGAACATTATCAGCATCTCTTTACAATTAACTAGTTGGATACATATAACTTTTCTATACAGACATTATCATCACTTTCTTTCTGTCAAAACATTATTGCTATCTGTCTTAAAGCAATATCACCATTTAAGTGCAACAAATGAACATCCCCTTTAAGAGAGGACCAAGTCCCTATGAGGTAGCGTATCTTCTCAAGCTACCAGTCCATACTCAGCAAGGTTCCAGTGTGGTATCTTCACAAAGAGTCCTTTTTGAAGTAAAACCAGTAGGAAGCACCTTTAAGAAGGTGCAAACTATTTACAAAAAGTTTGTATCATGCACTGTTCATGATTGCGGCAGTTCTGGAAACTTTGTGCAAAACTTGAAAGAAATAAAACAAAACAATAGGGATCCCGGGTCAACAAAGGGATCCCTTTAAGAGTTAACCCTGAACGGGTTTAGCAGCACAGAAGAACAGTAACTATATACATATACTAAAGCATTCTTGCTTACTTAGTCTTGTAGTGTGGGGGGGTGGTCTTCTTCCAGGCCTCACCTGGCCAACGGGTCGCCTTGGCGTAGCAAGGGCCGGTCCTGGCTCCAGCAGCGACAGGATCCCTCGCCAGGATGCCCTCCTTGCTTGTGGGTGAGCGCGACCCAGAGGCACGTGGTGAACCTGGACCTCCTGGGGTTCCGCGGGGACGGGCTCCGGCACCTTCCCTGCAGAAGGCTCGTCCTCTGGCGTTCCGGCAGCAGCCTGGAGAGCGACGCACCGCTGGACGCCCCGAGCTATCCAGCCTGTTCCACCCGCTTCTCTCCTCCACCGGGTGTAGGTCACGGCATCTCCAGGCTCCAGGTCGGCGTCATACCTTCCTCCACAGGGCTCGACTTCCTCACGGTCAACGCGGACCTGCAGTGGCTCCCCGATCTCTTGTATAACTCCGTTCCCATGTCGGGAGTTAAAGGAGACCACCACACCCCAGTGGGATAGCGGGGTTTCTTCCACACTCGTTAGGTCCACCTGGGCGACAGGCTGAGGTCTGTCCCGCCAAGCTGCCATGAGGCGCCGCAGATGTTCAGCCTCTGGCAGGAGCCTCATGCCCGATACACGCAGCTCACACTCTGCCGCGGCCTGGATGGAGGAGGCAGGGGACACTGGGGACAGGCGGACCTCCGTAGGCTGGCCCAGCCGAGCAATCACGCGGGCATCGGCTTCTAAGCGGGAAGCTATCCGCCGGGCCTCGGCTGCGGCCATACACTCCTCTGACGGCGGCCGGGGAGGTTGGCCCATCGTTGGCTCTGCAAGGGTTAGCTCCCGCAGCGACGGCGTATCTTGGGCTGCATCGGGCTGTTCAGCCTCTCTCCGAGTCCGATCATTCCCATGCGGTGTTTCCGGCGTCGCCATTTTCGTTTTTCCTCCAGTGTCCTCTTCCCGCAGTCTCTTTCGTGGGCGGCCCCGTCTCCATGGTCTCCACCCTCCAAACAGGATCAGGAGGCGGACCTCGGCTGTTGACGGACACATCCTCAGGACACAGAAATATTTCGACTGGGCGGCCATTGTCGTTCGCGCTCTGCAGCTTATCCACGCCTACTCCACACCCTTCTTCTTCTCCTGCGCTCTCCTCAGCGCTGCAATGGCGGCGGATTTTGGCGGTAACTTTTAGCGGCAAACAGCACGGCACAGTCTTTCCAATAAAATACAGTCCAAACACGATAAATCACAGTTCCAAGGCACACATGACCTGATTTTTCAGGCTTAAGTAGATCCTGTTCATGATGCCAAGTTGTAGCGCCCCCACTGCCGCAGGGCCGAGGGGTACCCGGTACCGGGCCTCTGAGTCTCTGCTCTGGGGTTGTCACGGTGGCTAGGCCCGGTCCGTGACCCTGCTGAGGGGCGTACAGTGATAGGTATGATGAATGGTGGTGGTGGTGCAAGGAAATAACGAGGACACCAGGTTTCAGTCTCTTTACCTCTTTACTGAAGATCTCTGGGTCCACAGTCCGGAGTCCAGATTCCCAGGCTGCGCAAGTCCGGCCGGTCCAATGGCACCTCCAGAGTTCCCTTAACAGGTGGAAATCTGTGCCTTCCTTCTAGCGCTAGGTGTTGCGGTCCTTCCCTGCTGTGCTTTACGGAAAGTCCCCACAACTGTTGTGTCTGTTTCTTAAGTTCCCTCACAACTCGATTAGATGATGTTCTGCTAATCCTCCGTCCCTCCCTGATGTTACGGTTGGAACGGCACCCGTATGACGGGTAGGCTCGGAGCTCTTCCGGGACCCTAGAGTCGCCCCTCTCCACAAGTTGCCCCCCAAGACTGCATAGGTGATTTAAGTGAGACAACCCGCCTTAGACTGACTGTCCTGCCGCTGTTTAGAGTATTGCTTGAAGCGGAATATTGTAATACTCCCTCTGCGTTCCGGCCGCCGGTTATGCGCCTCAGTAGGATGTTGCCTCGGTCTTACAGCACGACCCCTACTGGTATTCTCCTTGTTGCTTTGATCTCGTTTCTCACTCAGCACAATCTATCTCGCTTTCAATCCTTCCTTGGGCACTGTCGCTATACTGAGCAGGCACGGTCCCGTTACGTTCGCTCAAGTTGCCAAGCCTCTGTCAGGATCCCACCCCTGACAGAGACCCTACCGAATCTTCTCCCACAACACCCTCTGCCACAAGGTGTTGCCTGGTTCCAACCCAGTCAGCTTTCTGTCTAACTTCCTGCCTGACCCCCAGTTTTACCAGTGTGTGGAGAGTGGCCTAATGAATAGAACCCTTAGCTCCCCCTGGAGGCCCGGCGGTGAAACGTATTGGTGTCTGTGATACCTGATCAGATGAACTCCTTTAGTGCCATCAGACGTACCATAGCTCCCCTTAGTGGCGGAGCCACAGTACTGCAACGACCAGGACTCTGGGGCGCTGCACTTCATTTTCAGAAAAGTAAGCCGGTCAACGTTATAGGAGGATAGTCGCATGCGACGGTCTGTTAGTACACCACCTGCGGCACTAAAGACGAGTTCCGATAATACACTAGCCGCAGGGCAAGCCAGCACCTCCAATGCATACTGGCTTAGCTCTGGCCATGTATCCAGCTTAGAGACCCAAAACTTGAAAGGGGAAGAGCCGTCTGGGAGTACAGTAAGAGGGCAAGACATGTAGTCTGTCACCATCTGACGGAACTGTTGCCTCCTGCTGACTGGAGCCGCCTGTGATGGTGCAGACATTTGTGGCGGGCACACAACTGTGCCACAGTTGGGCCATACTGGTCTTGCCTTGGGCAGAGGCACTGTTTCTGCTCCCTCTTTGTGCAGAGCCTCCTCCACTGCCTGGACGCACTGAGCTGCTTTGTAAAGCACTAGCAGCACTTCTATCAGTTGGACTGGAGAAGATGATGGAATTCACCAGTGTGTCTTGGTACTCCCGCATTTTACGCTCCCGGTTCAACGGTGTGATGAGGCTTTGTACGTTGTCCCGGTAGCGAGGATCGAGGAGGGTGTACACCCAATAATCAGCCATGTTGAGAATGTGGGCGATGCAGTGGTCGTTTCTCAGGCACTGCATCATGTAATCAACCATGTGCTGCAGACTGCCAACTGGCCAAGAAACGCTGTCCCCTGCTTGAGGCGTGATCTCTGCCCGCTCTTCATCACCCCACCCTCGCTGTACACACTGACTAGTGGACAACTGTGTAACTCCCTCCTCTGGATGGATGTCTTCCTTCTCCATTGACTCCTCCTCATCCTCCTCACAAAGTGTCCCCTGCCTACGCCTTTGTGAGGAACCACGTGGCGCTGACTGTCCAGAAGCTGATGGAAATGGTGACTCCTCATCCTCCACCTCTTCCACAACATCATCCCTTAGCGCTTGCAGTGTTTGTTGAAGCAGGCAGATAAGGGGGAAGGTCATGCTGACTAGTGCATCATCTGCACTCGCCATCCGCGTGGAATAATCGAAGGGACGCAAAACATGGCAGATGTCCTTCATAGTGGCCCACTCTGTGGTTGTGAAGTCTGAACGGTGCTGAGTGCAACTTCTTTGCGCCTGATGCAGCTGGTACTCCATTACTGCTTGCTGCTGCTCACACAACCGCTCCAACATATGTAACGTGGAATTCCACCTGGTAGGTAGGTCACATATAATGCGATGTTCCGGAAGGCGGAATCGGGGCTGCAGAGCTGCAATGCGCGATCTTGCCGTGCTGGAACGCCGCAAGTGAGCACACTCTAGGCGGACCTTGTGCAGCAGTGCATCAAGATCCGGATAGTCCCTCAAAAAACTCTGCACAACCAAGTTGAGCACATGTGCCAGACATGGGATGTGAGTGAGGTTGCTGAGGCCCAGAGCTGCCACCAGATTTCGGCCATTGTCACACACTACCATGCCTGGCTGGGGATTCGCTGGCACAAACCACACATCGCTCTCCTGCTTGATGGCATTCCAGAGCTCCTGCGCTGTGTGGCTTCGATTCCCCAAAGAAATTAATCTCAAGACGGCCTGTTGACGTTTGGCCACAGCTGTGCTCATGTCGGTCGTAACAGGTAAACGTTCACGGGTCCATGTGGAGGTGGACTGTGATGGCTCCTGCAGCAATGATTCTGAGGAACTTGTGTATGAGGAGGAGTCAATGCATACAGACTGGATTCCTGCAATCCTTGGAGTGGGCAGGACACATCCTGTGCCACTCGCACGATCTGTACCCGGCTCAACAACATTAACCCAATGGGCAGTGAGGAAAAGGTATCGCCCCTGTCCATGGTGACTGGTCCACACATCGGTGGTGAGGTGGACCTTGCTACTGACGGCATTCAGTAGAGCGTGTTTTATGTGTCCCTCCACATGCTTGTGCAGGGCAGGGACAGCTTGCCTGCTGAAATAAATGCGGTTGGGCACATTGTACTGTGGGACTGCCAATGCCATCAAGTCACGGAAGCTGTCAGTCTCCACCAGCCTGAATGACAGCATTTCAAGGGACAGTAGTTTTGCAAATGCCAGCATTCAGAGCCTGTGCTCGGGGGTGGTTTGCCGAGAATGGCCGCCCTTTTCTCCCATGCCTGTACTACCGATGGCTGTAGACTGGGCTGGAAGTGTGAGGATGACTGGGAACGTGGTGCTGTGGTGGGTGGAATTACAGTGGGTCTCTGGACAACAGTGCCAGAGGTTCTTCCATGGCGATCCTGGGAGGAAGCCGAACCAGCTGTGTGTGAGCTGGAGGAAGAGGCAACACGAGCTGAAGTGGTGGTAGCTGCCGCTGTTGGTTGGCCTAGGTCTTCAGTGTGTTTTTGTAACTCCATCGCGCGCCTGGTCCGCACATGTTTCCACATATTTGAGTTATTGAGGTTGCTGACATTTCTCCCTCTTTTGATTTTATGATGACACACCTTGCATTTGACAAAGCAAATGTCATCTGCAACTGTGTCAAAAAAGGACCAGGCCCTGCAAATCTTGGGAGCGCCCTTTTTGGCTTTTGGAAGAGGCATGCTCCTAACGGGTGCCAAAGTGGAGGCTACAGGCTCTGCAGACATCCCCCTCCCTCTCCCTCTTTGGTCTGTTCGGGGAATCTCTTCCTCAGAGCTGCTCCCACCACCTTCCTGTACCTCACGCCACGATGGGTCAAGGACCTCATCATCTACACTTCCCTCTGCCACCAACTGCTCCTCCTGGGTAGTCTCAGCAGCACAGCACGCACCAGAAAGTGGCACCTGAGTGGCACCTGAGCGTCATCATCAGATGCGTACTGCGGTGTGGTGACCGGAGGCACTGGCCCACCCGCCTCTTCAGAGTCAGAGAGACAAAGCTGTTGCGCATCACTGCACACTGCCTCTTCTTCCATTTCTCCAATGCTGCTTGGCTGGCCCCCTGTTTCCAAGCCAAGAGATTCCGAGAACAGAAGTAGAGACGGCTCCTGTCCTGGGCTCTCTGACTGCCTGGGCAATTTGGCAGGTGGTGAAGAGACAGATGGGTGCTCTCCAGTGCTCTGTGCCTGAGAGGATGTGGCACTAATTGAAGTCGATGCATTAGCTGCCATCCATCCGACAACGGCTTCAATTTGGTCTTCACGCAGCAGCGGTGTATGGCCTCTGCTACAAAGCTGTGCATGAAGGACTGTTCCCTGCTGAAACTGGGTGATGATGAGTCACAGGTGCCCGCAGCAGGCACAGAATCCCCACGTCCTCTCCCTGCTCCGCGCCCACGCCCACGTGCCTTACTCCCTGCCCTCTTCATCTTGGTTGACTGATAAAGATAAGCAGAAAAGTACTAAGAGCTTAGTGTGCTTATTCCTGAACAGCTCCTAACAGGTATAAGAAACACTAATTTTCTAAAGTGTGGACTAGCCTTTAATATGAGCTAATGTGGCCTACACAACTGTAAAGTGGTGTGTTTGGTGAACTTTATTATTTTATTTTATTTTTTTTGCAGAACTGACTACAGGGCGAGCTGCACTCACACGGAGACCGTGCAGACAGCCGTAAACGGCGCTGCAAGGCCCAAAAAACCTCCTCTAGGTTATCCTATGTAGTGTTTTTCCACAATTTAGCTGGATATGGGTGGAAAGCCACTAATAGGAATTATTTGGAAAAATGTGCAGCAGGCTGCACTATTAGGAAAAAAGGACAATGGATTTTACGGTATGAGGCAGTGACGCACCCTGAGCTGAATACAACCGGCTGTGGCTGCACACAGACTACAGGGCGAGCTGCACTCACACAGAGACCGTGCAGACAGCCGTAAACGGCGCTGCAAGGCCCAAAAAACCTCCTCTAGGTTTTCCTATGTAGTGTTTTTCCACAATTTAGCTGGATACGGGTGGAAAGCCACTAATAGGAAATATTTGAAAAAAATGTGCAGCAGGCTGCACTAATAGCAAAAAAGGACAATGGATAGAACAGTATGAGGCAGTGACGCACCCTGAGCTGAATACAACCAGCTGTGGCTGCACACAGACTACAGAGTGAGCTGCACTCACACACACACACACACCACACACACCGAGACCTTGCAGACAGCTGTGAAAACAGCGCTGCAAGGCAAAAGCAAGGTGAACACACAGCGGTTGCTAAATTAGCCTGGGGAAAGCACAATGAAGCAAATTGCTATCTCAACTGGCCCTCAGTCAGAACACAGCGTCCTATGCCTAACTGAATTCACAGCAGAGTGAGCCCGAAATGGCGGCAGCATTTTTTATAGTGCATCATGACATCATTTCAGCAGCCAATCACAGCCTTGCCAGTAGTTACATGCCCACCATGCTGAACAGGATGTGCCCACACTTGTAATCATTGCTCATTGGCTGAATTCGTGCAGTTTGAATTCTGGGAACTTCCGATTCCGGTATCCGATATGTGGTAAATATCGGAACTCGGTATCGGAATTCCGATACTTTCTGGGTTACCACATATTGGCGATGTGTACAGTGATACTGACAAGTAGACAGCATCATCACGGACAGACTGCAGTACCGATTCTGTTAGGATACGTTCACATTTGCGTACCGGGGCTTTGCGGACAGCTGTGTACTTCCTCCCTGAAGCTCCACCCACTTCCGCACTGCTTCCGTTTAGGTCTGCCTACTTCTGCATGCGTCTTGCATACCTATCCTTAACATTGGGTACACAGGACATGTGAATGTATGTGGATGCATTGTTTTCATAATAAAAAGGTTAAAAAGAATCTGTCCTAGCACAGATCCCTGCGTTACCCCACTGCTAACTATGTAACATTTAGAGAACGCACCATTTATGACTACTCTTTGTTTCCTGTCATTTAGCCAATTCCTTACCCATCTGCATAATAAGTTGTGTTCCCGTGCGATCGGCGGATGCATCAAAATGATGCATCCGCATACATCCACATGTCCTGCATATCCAATGTTAAAGATAGGTATGCAAGGTGCATGCAGAAGTAGGCAGACCTAATTGGAAGAAGTGCGGAAGTGTGCAGGGCTTCAGGGAGGAAGTACGCAGCCATCCACAAAGCCCCGATACACAAGTGTGAACTTAGCCTTAGTGCTGCTCTCTTTATCATAAACTAGGTTTAGACATGTGAAGTGTATCATGTGTGCGATTAAATACACTTAGCGTAACACACGCTGGGATTAGATACAGGGCTAAGTGTAGTTTATCACATGATGGGATTAGAAATTGAGCTCAGTGGAGTATTTCACACAGGATAGGACTAGATACACAGTATCTAGTATCTAATATATATATAAGATGTGACCCTGCTCCATCTACTGCTATAGGAGCAGTTGTGTAATGCATGACCCCGCTCTGTCCACTGCGTTACTACTCCTATAGAAGTAGACAAAGCGGGGTCACCAATTACACCATTGTTCCCATAGAAGTGGATGGGGCGGGGTCATGTATTATACCACTGCTCCCATAGAAGTGGATGGAACAGGGTCACACATTACACTACTGATCACATAAAAGTGGACAGAGTGGTGTCACACATTACACCACTGCTCCCTTAGAAATGTGACCCTTCTCTGTCCACTTCTGTGGGAGCAGTAGTGTAATGTGTGAGCCCTCTCTGTCCACTTCTAAGGAACCAGTTGTATAATGAGGGACTCTGATCCGTCCATTTCTTTGGGAGTATATATAAGCAAGATCCCTAGAATGCAGAATACATAATGACAAAAAGTCAGACCCTATACCTAGTGGTGAGGAGTAGACATGAGCAAATATTTCAATATTCGGTTTGGCTAACAATCGCAGAGTTTGCAATCTTTTCCGATTTAATCTTCAATTTAATCGCCTAATATAGCCTAACATAGCACAAAATCCAGTGTTTCCCACTCTGTGTTACAGCGTGGGAAACACTGGCATAGTGCTTCTTATTGGCTGGTGTTCTCAGACTGGTAAGGGGTCATGGACAATGGCCCCCCAGCCTAAAAATAGCAGCCCGCAGCCGCCCAGGAAAGGCACATCAATCAGATGCACCAATTCTAGCGCTTTGCCCAGCTCTTCTCACTTGCCCTGTAGCGATGGCAAGTGGGGTTCATATTTGTGTGGTTGATGTCACCTTTGTATTGTCTGGTGACATCAAGCCCATGGCTTAGTAATGGAGAGGCATCTATAAGACACCAGTCCAATACTAACCCTATAGTTATATTATTAATAAAGACACAGCCAGAATAAAGTCTTTTATTAGAAATAAGACTAAACACAGTTTTCCATTTTATTTAAAAATAGCAAACACAGTTATACTCAATCTACTACTAACATTTAACAGATTCTGCAGCAATTTACAGTTGCTCACATTATCAACGCTGTCCCCAATAGGGAATCTAGATTGTGAGCCCAATCGGTATGTCTTTGGAGTGTGGAAGGAAACTGGAGCGCCCGGAGGAAACCTACCCAAACACAGGGTAACATACAAACTCCTTGCAGATGTTGTCCTTGGTGGTATTAGAGCCCAGGACCCCAGTGCTGCAAGGCTGCAGTGCTAACCATTGAGCCACCGTGCTGCCTGATGTCCAAAGACATACTGCATAACTGAGTAAAATCTATATATATAATTGTCTAAGGGGTACTTCCGTCTGTTTGTCTGTAATGGAAATCCCGGCATAACACGGTGTAATGCAGTCTGTTAACGCTGCTATTAACTCTGTGTGACCAACTTTTTACTATGGATGCTGCCTATGCAGCATCAATAGTAAAAAGATCTAATGTTAAAAAAATAAAAAATCATTATATTCTCACCTTCTGGCGCCTTTCCCGCTCCTCACGACGCTCCAGTCCCAAGAATGCATTGTGGCAATGACCTGTGGTCTCGCGAGATGATGACGTAGCGGTCTCGCGAAACCGCTACATCATCACGTGTTATTGCCGCAATGCATTCTTGGGACCGGATCATCGCGAGGAGCATTGCTAAACTCCTGGGCTGGATCTGGGGGCCGCCGGAAGGTGAGCATATAACTATTTTTTATTTTAATTCTTTTTTTAACAGGGATATGGTGCCCACATTGCTATGTACTACGTGGGCTGTGTTATATACTGCATGGACTGTGTTATATACTACATCTCTGTGCTATATACTACGTGGGCTGTGTTATATACTACGTGGCTGTGCTATATACTACATGGCTGTGCTATATACTACGCCGCTATGCTGTATACTACATGGCTGGGCAATATACTACGTGGCTGTGTTATGTACTGCATGGCCTGTGTTATACACTATGTGGGCTGTGTTATATACTGTGTGGGCTGTGCTATATAATGCGTGGGCTGTGCTATATAATGCGTGGGCTGTGCTATATACTACTATACATATTCTAGAATACCTGATGTGATAGAATCGGGCCACATCTAGTAAATAAATAAATACTCACCTAACACCTAATTCCACTGAAGCCCTTGATCTCCTGTAATAAAACTAAAAAAAAAATTAAATATACCATACCTGTCCATCGTTCTGTCACACGCCTTAATCCATGTTTAACCCCTTCATGACCGTGGGATTTTTCGTTTTTCCGTGTTCGTTTTTCACTCCCCTCCTTCCCAGAGCCATAACTTTTTTATTTTTCTGTCAATTTGGCCATGTGAGGGCTTTTTTTTTTCCGGGACGAGTTGTACTTTTGAAAGACATCATTGGTTTTACCATGTCGTGTACTAGAAAATGGGGAAAAAATTCCAGGTGCGGTGAAATTGCAAAAAAAGTGCAATCCCACACTTGTTTTTTGCTTGGTTTTTTTGCTAGGTTCACTAAATGCTAAAACTGACCTGCCATTATGATTCTCTAGGTCACTACGAGTTCATAGACACCTAACATGACTAGGTTATTTTTTACCTAAGTGGTGAAAAAAAATTCCAAACTTTGCTTAAAAAAAAAAAAAAAAAAAAAAAAAATTGCGCCATTTTCCAATACTCGTAGCGTCTCCATTTTTCATGATCTGGGGTCGGTTGTGGGCTTATTTTTTGCATGCCGAGCTGGTGTTTTTAATGATTCCAATTTGGTGCAGATACGTTCTTTTGATCGCCCGTTATTGCATTTAAATGCAATGTCGCAGCAACCAAAAAAACGTAATTCTGGCGTTTCGATTTTTTTTCTCATTACGCCGTTTAGCGATCAGGTTAATGCTTTTTTTCATTGATAGATTGGGTGATTCTGAACGTGGCGATACCAAATATGTGTAGATTTGATTTTTTTTTTATTGATTTATTTTGATTGGGGCGAAAGGGGGGTGATTTAAACTTTTATATTTTTTTTATTTTTTTCACATTTTTTTAACTCTTTTTTTTAACTTTTGCCATGCTTCAATAGCCTCCATGGGAGGCTAGAAGCAGGCAAAGCACGATCGCCTCTGCTACATAGCAGCGATCTGCTGTTTGCTGCTATGTAGTAGAAAATCAGGTGTGCTGTGAGCGCCGACCACAGGGTGGCGCTCAGAGCTACCGGCGATCAGTAACCATAGAGGTCTCAAGGACCTCTATGGTTACAATGGAGAAGCATCGCCGACCTCCGATCATGTGACGGGGGTCAGCGATGCCGTCATTTCCGGCCGGCCGCCCGGATGCGGTAGTTAAATGCCACTGTCTGCGTTTGACAGCGGCATTTAACTAGTTAATAGCGGCGGGTGAATCGCGATTTCACCCGTCGCTATTGTGGGCACATGTCAGCTGTTCAAAACAGCTGACAGGTCCCGGCTTTGATGCGGGCTCACCGCGGAGCCCTGCATCAAAGCAGGGGAGCTGATATTGGATGTACTATCCCGTCCGATGTCAGTAAGGGGTTAATAGATTTCAATCTAGATGGTGCCAAAACCCAAGCAGGTTTTTTATATTTTTATTTATAGCCAGGCGGCAACTGATGAATACCCCCATCAGCCACTCCCGCTGTCACTGTTATTGGCGGCAGTAGGTGTTGAATGATGGGAGTAAGGCTGGCGTCACACTACAGTAGAATACAGGCGAGTGCTATGCGAGAAAAGATTGCATAGCACTCGGACCAGTGTTAATCTATGGGACAGCTCACATCACTGTTTATTTTCTCGGGCTTATTCAGCGTGCATGTAAAATCGCAGCAGGCTGTCATTGGCTTAGACTCACCAATGCAAGAAAAAACAAAAATAGCACAGCAGTCGGACCATGCGTGTGTTGTCCAATTTTTATGCACTGGTGTCCTTTGAAAAGCCGGCAATTCATGTGCTGCATACAGTAAAATCACACTGATAGGGCTCATTCCCACTTGCGATGAAATCGGACAAATGCACTCCGATAAAAAATCGGATTGGATTCGGACCAATGTTATTCTATGATTGTGTGTTCATCTGCGTTTTTTTTTCCAGCTCGGATCAGATCACGATTGGACTGGAAAAAAGTTGCAGCATTATGCGATTATAATCAAAAATTGGATCGCATCCCGCAATAGAAGTCAATGGGTGCAAGAAAAAAAAAAGGTACACAGCACGGGGACCATGCGAGTGCTGTCCAATTTTTACACACCAATCGCATTTGAAAAGCCAGCAGTTCATGTGCCACATACAGTAAAATCAGAGCGACAGGTTAGAATAGAATAGAAATACAGGATACACATAGAATACATAGATATACTGTACAGATGTCAGTGACATATATATATATATATATATATTTTGTACAAAAAGAAAAAAAAGAGCATGAACCGCACCTCCAAAAATCATACGTTGATCTAAAGCTCCTAGGCAAAAATTTATATAACTGAACATGAGGCTTTCAGTTTAACATTCTGATCAGACTGTATGAAGCCCACTGCCAGGTCACGGCAAACCTCGTAGTGGGTCCTACCACCCTAACGGAGTGGAGCCGTGCGGCGGCCAGCGCCACAGCGGCAAAGCACCAGCAGGGCGGATGGCCTGTTGCCCCACAGCACCCATGCTGCGAGACTGCGCCGCCCCACCAACACAAAGCCACGGCAACAACGGCCGCCACACAGCACCAGCACCAAAATGAAAAGAGCACTGAAACTCACCTTCCTTCAGCTCTTCAGTGAGAGCCAAAATGGGCTAGACCCCTTACTTTGCAGTATCCTGCCAATTAAAATCACCTGTGCCAAATGGGAGGAGTGATGGTCCAAGAAAGACTAAAACATGCTTTGTACAAAAAGGAAAAAAAAAAGCATGAACCGCACTTCCAAAAATTATACGTTGCTCTAGAACCGCTAGGCAAAAATTTATATAACTGAACATGAGGTTTTCAGTTTAACATTCTGATCAGACTGTATGAAGCCCACTGCCACGTCATGGCAAACCTCGTAGTGGGTCCTACCGCCCTAACGGTTCATTGACCGTGAACTTGCAGGACCTGTCAGACGGCACCTCGAGCAGGAGAACTTTCTCATGCTCGGGGTTCCCTCAGACAGGAAATAGCACTTCACAGGCAGACACTGAGAACTGCAGACCGCAGACTCTTATGCCCAGGGGCTGCCGTATTTGAGGTGAGTAACTCTCGTGCTCAGACACTTATACACCCCCAAATAAAAATGGCAGCCCTCAGTGACTGAAATAAAAATAAATAAAAACAAAACTATTAAACTTGTACATTTAATTTTGTATTAAAAATAATTGATCACATAATCAATACTTATTAATACAAAATTAAAATTTGAGGCAATGGTATAATTCAGCACAAGCATGGTGAGATATTCAAATTCTGTCTCTACAGTATATATAGGGTGGAAAATGACATGTATATGCATACTGTGCTTCTTTTCGTTCTACCACACTTTAAGATTGCTAGCTATTTTGTTTAAAAAGTGTAGAAATAAAGCACAAGTTATACATTTCTTGTCTAGCTTTTTGTTTTGACCTGAGTAAATAAAAAATATGTATGATATAAATATATGCATTTAATATAAGGCTCTGAAACCTGCATGCATTTGGAAATACATTTTGCTACTTAGTATGTGTGAAAGGTACACAATCTCCTCAACCATGCATATAAAATAGCTAATTTGATAATTATTCATGGGGCATTAATCATTCTTTTTTTTTTATAAAAGATTATACAGAGGTTATAAGGCGATTTCTATGTGAAAATGTCTTGGGAACACAATATGTATCAAAACTTGCAAAATTAAAACAGCCTGAAGATACTTCATATGGGATTTCCTGTAATTAGTGTGGAAGCCATCTGTGACTGGAAGCTTGTTAAAGGGACTATGTCTATTACATAATTTTTAAAAATTCTAAATTTATGCTTTTTTAAAATATCACGTGTGTCAAAAAACTAGACCACTATGAAAATAAATCAGTCCGCAACGAATCAACTAATTTCTTGTCGCACCAAATTGAAATTATGCTTTTAGCAGGTGGGTCAAGAGGGGAGGCTCCAGATTTCCCTGTATTACATCCTTTAGCGTCTTCAAAATCTTCTTCCATAGAGGCTGTGTTAGAACTCATGCAAAATGTCCAAATAAACTGTCATCCACTGAAAGACCCTGTTGTTTAACTGAATGACCTTGTCTATAACATGGGAATGTGACTATTTTTGCATAAACTCTTCCAGACTCAAGACTAAACCAGAAAATTTTAGACATTAAATGTAGGAGAAGGGTTAACCTTCTATCCTCCACTAAAGACAAACTGGTTGTACCTATGGGTATCTCATTCAGGTCCTCTGCTTTCATATGACAAGCTTCCATTGATTCTGCAGCTGCTGAGAATTTTATTTATTTCTCTCTAACCAAATCTCTGAAAATTATTTTATTTTTTTTGCAGATGTCTCTCCGTCCTCATGGTTATGTCCAGTTATGGATTGAGATTGTGATCCTTCAGATTGGATCATTAAATGTTGAGGAGATTTCTGTTTGTTTTCTCACTTTCTGACACATGAGTGCTTTTGGGACTTCCGAGGCTAAGACTATATACTACAGTTATTGATTGGTTGTCCAACCAGATCGACCAGTAAGAATCATCATGCTCTCAAAATTACCTTAAAGCTCTACCTCAACCACTCTACTTTAGCTATATTGCATCCAATTTGCTTTCACCTTACAGGAATTTGTATATGTCTTTTGTAAGCGGAAGACTGAGACAGTACCTCCACATCGGCAGTTTGGCCTCACCATACACCTTATTCCAGGTACTGAACTACGCAGAAATATTATCATTTATCTCTCTCTGAAACTGGGGCAATGTCTGCTTACATTAATGAGAACCTACAGAGGACATTCTTTCGAAAGTCCATATCTCCAGCCTGGGTTGGCTTCTTTTAAAAAAGACAAATGATTCTCTGAGACCTTGCATAGACAAGATCTGAATAAAGTAGCGATGAAATACTATCACCCATTGCCCCTCAGCTAGGAACTATTTTCAGGAATAAAGGTGCTGCTATTTTCATCAAATTAGACCTGCATGAAGCTTATACCCTAATCAACATAAAAGATAGAATGGAAGACAGCATTCAACATTCATGAGGTCACTATGAATATCTTGTCATGTTTTTCTAATTATACAATGTGGCGGCTGTGTTCTAGCACTTTTTTAATTAAATCTTTTCGTCGTGTCTTGGTTATAGTGGTGCCGTTCAAAAACTTGATCCAGTTGGCCATGAAAGACATATTCTGTCCCTAACCATAATTACTGCTCCCCTTGTTGATGGTGCAGCTCACTTTCCAGCTCAATGCAAAGTCTAAGATGCAGTCTACATTATCCTGCATGTGAATGGTACCTTTTTCTTTGAAAAATAAGGGTAGCTGAGTATCTGCCAAACAAGCCTGAGCATACTTCATTATTTCACTAAAGGCAGTGGAATCCAAAAAGTGTTATAGCAGTGACTGTAAGTAGGGTTGAGCGACTTTCATTTTTTTAAGATCGAGTAGGGTTTTGGGAAACCCGATTTTGTCCAGAGTCGAGTCGAGTGCAGTCGGCCGATTATCGCTAAAAGTCGGGGATCGACCGAAACACGAAACCCAATGCAAGTCAATGGGGAAGCATAGTCGGCAGTGAGTGGAGGCCAGGAAAACACCTACAGTGCCCATTTTAATGCCAAAAACATCCATTCTTGTTTCTGAAGCTTGCCAATCTTAATTAACTGTATAATAATAGTTGGGCATAGGGAATTGGGGGAAAGTTGTGGGGGGAGTAGGGCTGGCTCAAGTTTTTCGTGGGCCCAGGAAATGCGGACTACGTCACGGCGGTGTTGCAGGGAAAGGTAAGTATTTAAAAGTTGCAAGTGCTGTGATCCTGAGCAAGCAGGGGGGGCCCACTCGTTCGCATTGCCACTGGCACAGGGCCCCTCAAAGTACGGCGGTGTGTTTGCATGGCGGGGGCGCCTCCCACCAGCAGCGACACTTTTGCGTACTCTGAGGGGCCCTGTGCCAGTGACGTCGCCAACGAGTATGCCCCCCCACCTGATGAAGGAACCTGCACTTTCATCTGCACCTTCCTCTTTGTCCCTGTGTAAGGTGGTATAACATGCGGGAAGGGGAACCTTACTTTCAGCAGGGACAGATTCTGGCTGTGTAGAGTACAAGGGGAATGTAGTGGTCTAGGTCAATGTACCAGCAGACTCATTTAGCAGTGGCTGGGCAATGGGCAGGATGAGGAGGAAACAGATATAGGGCCAAAGAATAAAGTAGGCTACATGCAGTTCAAAATTGGTAACAGGACTAAACAGGCGGCATTGCTTTGTTCAGTGGAGTAGCAAACCCAAGAGCAGCAGACACTGTTTCAAGGGCCTAACCACACTAGTAGGCCAAATGCAGTTTAATATCTGATAGTATAGGGCGAAAGCCAGAATGTGGAAGCTCAGCTTTGTTCAGTTGAGGACAACACCAGGGAGGGGCAGACACCTTTAGTAGGCCGGAAAAGCCTATTGCATTTTTTAAAATGGTAATTTGGAGCAGAAGGTTGAAGCTCAGCTTTATTTAGTTGAGGGCAACACCAGGGAGGGGCAGAAGCCGTTAGTAGGCCCTAACCACCATTTTTTTTTTTTTTAAAACCACTTAATGAGAGCCGGAAGGTTGAAGCTCAGCTTTATTTAGTTGAGGACAACACCAGGGAGGGGCAGAAGCCGTTAGTAGGCCCTAACCACCATTTTTTTTTTAAAACCACTTAATGAGAGCCGGAAGGTTGAAGCTCAGCTTTATTTAGTTGAGGACAACACCAGGGAGGGGCAGAAGCCGTTAGTAGGCCCTAACCACCATTTTTTTTTTAAAACCACTTAATGAGAGCCGGAAGGTTGAAGCTCAGCTTTATTTAGTTGAGGACAACACCAGGGAGGGGCAGAAGCCGTTAGTAGGCCCAAACCACCATTTTTTTTTTTTTTAAAACCACTTAATGAGAGCCGGAAGGTTGAAGCTCAGCTTTATTTAGTTGAGGACAACACCAGGGAGGGGCAGAAGCCGTTAGTAGGCCCTAACCACCATTTTTTTTTTTAAAACCACATAATGAGAGCCGGAAGGTTGAAGCTCAGCTTTATTTAGTTGAGGACAACACCAGGGAGGGGCAGAAGCCGTTAGTAGGCCCTAACCACCATTTTTTTTTTAAAACCACTTAATGAGAGCCGGAAGGTTGAAGCTCAGCTTTATTTAGTTGAGGACAACACCAGGGAGGGGCAGAAGCCGTTAGTAGGCCCTAACCACCATTTTTTTTTTTTTTAAAACCACTTAATGAGAGCCGGAAGGTTGAAGCTCAGCTTTATTTAGTTGAGGACAACACCAGGGAGGGGCAGAAGCCGTTAGTAGGCCCTAACCACCATTTTTTTTTTAAAACCACTTAATGAGAGCCGGAAGGTTGAAGCTCAGCTTTATTTAGTTGAGGACAACACCAGGGAGGGGCAGAAGCCGTTAGTAGGCCCTAACCACCATTTTTTTTTTTAAAACCACATAATGAGAGCCGGAAGGTTGAAGCTCAGCTTTATTTAGTTGAGGACAACACCAGGGAGGGGCAGAAGCCGTTAGTAGGCCCTAACCACCATTTTTTTTTTAAAACCACTTAATGAGAGCCGGAAGGTTGAAGCTCAGCTTTATTTAGTTGAGGACAACACCAGGGAGGGGCAGAAGCCGTTAGTAGGCCCTAACCACCATTTTTTTTTTTTTTAAAACCACTTAATGAGAGCCGGAAGGTTGAAGCTCAGCTTTATTTAGTTGAGGACAACACCAGGGAGGGGCAGAAGCCGTTAGTAGGCCCTAACCACCATTTTTTTTTTAAAACCACTTAATGAGAGCCGGAAGGTTGAAGCTCAGCTTTATTTAGTTGAGGACAACACCAGGGAGGGGCAGAAGCCGTTAGTAGGCCCTAACCACCATTTTTTTTTTTAAAACCACATAATGAGAGCCGGAAGGTTGAAGCTCAGCTTTATTTAGTTGAGGACAACACCAGGGAGGGGCAGAAGCCGTTAGTAGGCCCTAACCACCATTTTTTTTTTAAAACCACTTAATGAGAGCCGGAAGGTTGAAGCTCAGCTTTATTTAGTTGAGGACAACACCAGGGAGGGGCAGAAGCCGTTAGTAGGCCCTAACCACCATTTTTTTTTTTTTTAAAACCACTTAATGAGAGCCGGAAGGTTGAAGCTCAGCTTTATTTAGTTGAGGACAACACCAGGGAGGGGCAGAAGCCGTTAGTAGGCCCTAACCACCATTTTTTTTTTAAAACCACTTAATGAGAGCCGGAAGGTTGAAGCTCAGCTTTATTTAGTTGAGGACAACACCAGGGAGGGGCAGAAGCCGTTAGTAGGCCCTAACCACCATTTTTTTTTTTTAAACCATATAATGAGAGCCGGAAGGTTGAAGCTCAGCTTTATTTAGTTGAGGACAACACCAGGGAGGGGCAGAAGCCGTTAGTAGGCCCTAACCACCATTTTTTTTTTTAAAACCACATAATGAGAGCCGGAAGGTTGAAGCTCAGCTTTATTTAGTTGAGGGCAACACCAGGGAGGGGCAGAAGCCGTTAGTAGGCCCTAACCAAAGTTGAAGGCCAAATGCAGTTTAATTTCTGATACTATAGGCCGAAAGCCAGAAGGTGGAAGTTCCGATTTAGACAGTGGAGGACAATTTGAATTAGGGACTGCAGACAGACTTAGTAGGCTGTCCCCTGTGGACCATGCATCCACCACATTAACCCATTGCGCCGTAATGGACACGTAATCTTCCGTGGCCATGCCTACAGGTCCATGCGTCTGTTGTCAGGTGCACCTTTGTACTCACAGATTGCCAGAGTGCATGGACAATGCGGTCTTCTACATGCTGGTGGAGGGTTGGGATGGCTTTTCTCGCAAAAGAAGTGTCGACTGGTTAGCTTGTAGCGTGGTACAGCGTAGTCCATCATGGCCTTATTAATAGTAAATAAAATATATAACTAGGCTCTATGAACTTTTAAATAGGTTCCAGGGGTACACGGGCAGCATTGGTGTGGTCAGTGGAGGAGTATTGCAAGTAGGGGCTGCAGACAGGCTATCAAAGGCCTAAAATAACAAACAGTAGGCAGTCATGGCAGTTTTACATCGGTTACATGGATACACAGGCAGGCACTCCAGGCAGCATTGTGCTCAGTGGAGGAGTATTGCAAGTAGGGGCCGCAGACAGGCTATCAAAGGCCTAAAATAACAAACAGTAGGCAGTCATGGCAGTTTTACATCGGTTACATGGATACACAGGCAGGCACTCCAGGCAGCATTGTGGTCAGTGGAGGAGTATTGCAAGTAGGGGCCGCAGACAGGCTATCAAAGGCCTAAAATAACAAACAGTAGGCAGTCATGGCAGTTTTACATCGGTTACATGGATACACAGGCAGGCAGCATTGTGGTCAGTGGAGGAGTATTGCAAGTAGGGGCCGCAGACAGGCTATCAAAGGCCTAAAATAACAAACAGTAGGCAGTCATGGCAGTTTTACATCGGTTACATGGATACACAGGCAGCTAGGTGGTGAGTGGAGGAGTATTTAAAGTAAGGACCGCAGACAGGCTATCAAAGGCCTAACATAACAAACAATAGGCTCATGGCAGTTTTACAGCGGTTACATGGATACACGGGCAGGCAGCTTGGTGGTGAGTGGAGGAGTATTTAAAGTATGGACCGCAGACAGGCTTCGAAGGCCTAACACAATAAAATGGGCTGGCTGTAGGCACTTTAAAATTGGTTCCAGGGGTACACGGGCAGCAGTGGTCTGGTCAGTGGAGGCCTAGTGGAAGTATGGACCGCAGACAGGCTTCGAAGGCCTAACACAATAAAATGGGCTGGCTGTAGGCACTTTAAAATTGGTTCCAGGGGTACACGGGCAGCAGTGGTCTGGTCAGTGGAGGACTAGTGGAAGTATGGACCGCAGACAGGCTTCGAAGGCCTAACACAATAAAATGGGCTGGCTGTAGGCACTTTAAAATTGGTTCCAGGGGTACACGGGCAGCAGTGGTCTGGTCAGTGGAGGCCTAGTGGAAGTATGGACCGCAGACAGGCTTCGAAGGCCTAACACAATAAAATGGGCTGGCTGTAGGCACTTTAAAATTGGTTCCAGGGGTACACGGGCAGCAGTGGTCTGGTCAGTGGAGGCCTAGTGGAAGTATGGACCGCAGACAGGCTTCGAAGGCCTAACACAATAAAATGGGCTGGCTGTAGGCACTTTAAAATTGGTTCCAGGGGTACACGGGCAGCAGTGGTCTGGTCAGTGGAGGACTAGTGGAAGTATGGACCGCAGACAGGCTTCGAAGGCCTAACACAATAAAATGGGCTGGCTGTAGGCACTTTAAAATTGGTTCCAGGGGTACACGGGCAGCAGTGGTCTGGTCAGTGGAGGCCTAGTGGAAGTATGGACCGCAGACAGGCTTCGAAGGCCTAACACAATAAAATGGGCTGACTGTAGGCACTTTAAAATTGGTTCCAGGGGTACACGGGCAGCAGTGGTCTGGTCAGTGGAGGACTAGTGGAAGTATGGACCGCAGACAGGCTTCGAAGGCCTAACACAATAAAATGGGCTGGCTGTAGGCACTTTAAAATTGGTTCCAGGGGTACACGGGCAGCAGTGGTCTGGTCAGTGGAGGACTAGTGGAAGGAGGGAGCGCAGAAAGGCTTCAAAGGCCTAACATAACAAACAATAGGCTCATGGCAGTTTTACAGCGGTTACATGGATACACGGGCAGGCAGCTTGGTGGTGGTGAGTGGAGGAGTATTTAAAGTAGGGACCGCAGACAGGCTATCAAAGGCCTAACATAAAAAAACAATAGGCTCATGGCAGTTTCACAGCGGTTACATGGATACACGGGCAGGCAGCTTGGTGGTGGTGAGTGGAGGAGTATTTAAAGTAGGGACCGCAGACAGGCTATCAAAGGCCTAACATAACAAACAATAGGCTCATGGCAGTTTTACAGCGGTTACATGGATACACGGGCAGGCAGCTTGGTGCTGAGTGGAGGAGTATTTAAAGTATGGACCGCAGACAGGCTTCGAAGGCCTAACACAATAAAATGGGCTGGCTGTAGGCACTTTAAAATTGGTTCCAGGGGTACACGGGCAGCAGTGGTCTGGTCAGTGGAGGCCTAGTGGAAGGAGGGACCGCAGACAGGCTTCGAAGGCCTAACACAATAAAATGGGCTGGCTGTAGGCACTTTAAAATTGGTTCCAGGGGTACACGGGCAGCAGTGGTCTGGTCAGTGGAGGCCTAGTGGAAGTATGGACCGCAGACAGGCTTCGAAGGCCTAACACAATAAAATGGGCTGGCTGTAGGCACTTTAAAATTGGTTCCAGGGGTACACGGGCAGCAGTGGTCTGGTCAGTGGAGGACTAGTGGAAGTATGGACCGCAGACAGGCTTCGAAGGCCTAACACAATAAAATGGGCTGGCTGTAGGCACTTTAAAATTGGTTCCAGGGGTACACGGGCAGCAGTGGTCTGGTCAGTGGAGGCCTAGTGGAAGGAGGGACCGCAGACAGGCTTCGAAGGCCTAACACAATAAAATGGGCTGGCTGTAGGCACTTTAAAATTGGTTCCAGGGGTACACGGGCAGCAGTGGTCTGGTCAGTGGAGGACTAGTGGAAGGAGGGAGCGCAGAAAGGCTTCAAAGGCCTAAAATAACAAACAATAGGCTCATGGCAGTTTTACAGCGGTTACATGGATACACGGGCAGGCAGCTTGGTGGTCAGTGGAGGAGTAGGGACCGCAGACAGGCTATCAAAGGCCTAAAATAACAAACAATAGGCTCATGGCAGTTTTACAGCGGTTACATGGATACACGGGCAGGCAGCTTGGTGCTGAGTGGAGGAGTAGTGCAAGGAGTGTCTGTCCCAGTACTCCCAAAATATAAATAGATGTTAATGTCTCGCAAAACAACCAAAACAAAAAAAAAGATGGCATACTTAGGTACAGGGGTGGGCTCATCTGCTGTGTTTCTGACATAGTAATTTGGCAGTAACTATTTAATGGTGCCAATATAGGACACAGACACAGACTACTTTAAGTTGCATCATAGATGTCTACAAATTTGTATTGTCAGTGCCAGACATTGAATGATGTCAGCGAATAGACTAAAGATTGGTGGAGCTGTGCGACATAATTTTGCACGTAGTAGAGCCCAGTTTGAGCTGGGGTAGGGGGGAACTCTCTTGAGGCCGGCGGGACCGCCCCAGGGCCACTCATGTTACAACGGTGTGTCTGACGTTGGGTGCGCACCACCACCGCCAGAGACACTACATTGTACTATGAGGGACCCAGTAGCAATGCCGTCAACCAAAAGCGAGCACACCCACCTCTTCAGACAAACAGCAGTCTCACGGGTGCTTGCGCCAAGTCGCGATACCACGGCCCCGTGTGGGGAGTTTGGCCATTTAGGGAGGTGTAAACATGTCGTATGCTGTACAATCTGCAGCAGCAAATTAGACATTAGAAAAGTAATTCACAGGCAAGAGCTTTTCATAGGAAAGCTAGGTGTCGGCCGGGCAAGGTGGGGCAAAAGATTTTGAAATCCAGTTGTGGTTCATTTTAATGAATGTTAGATCGTCAACATTTTGGGTAGCCAGACGAGTCCTTTTTTCGGTTAATATTGACCCTGCAGCACTGAATACTCTTTCTGATAGGACACTTGCTGCCGGGCAAGCAAGCTCCTGCAATGCATATTCTGCCAATTCTGGCCAGGTGTCTAATTTGGAGGCCCAGTAATCAAATGGGAATGACGGTTGAGGGAGAACATCGATAAGGGATGAAAAATAGTTAGTAACCATACTGGACAAATGTTGTCTCCTGTCACTTTCAATTGATGCAGCAGTACCTGTCCTGTCTGCGGTCATAGCAAAATCACTCCACAACCTGGTCAGAAAACCCCTCTGTCCAACGCCACTTCTGATGTGTGCACCCCTAACACTCCTAGTCTGCTGCCCCCTGGAGCTCGTGTGAGAACGATCACGTGCGCTGTGTGCTGGGAATGCCTGAAGCAAACGGTCAACAAGAGTTGATTGTTTGGTTGCTAATATTAGTTCCAAGTTCTCATGTGGCATAATATTTTGCAATTTGCCTTTATAGCGTGGATCAAGGAGGCAGGCCAACCAGTAATCGTCATCGTTCATCATTTTCGTAATGCGTGTGTCCCTTTGTAGGATACGTAAGGCATAATCCGCCATGTGGGCCAAAGTTCCACTTGTCAAATCTCCGGTTGTGATTGGTTGAGGGGCAGTTGCAGGCAAATCTACGTCACTTGTGTCCCTCAAAAAACCAGAACCCGGCCGTGACACGCAACCAATTTCCTGTGCCCCCGTGAAAGTTTCCGCATTAAAAATATACTCATCCCCATCATCCTCCTCGTCCTCCACCTCCTCTTCGCCCGCTACCTCGTCCTGTACACTGCCCTGACCAGACAATGGCTGACTGTCATCAAGGCTTCCCTCTTCCTCTGGTGCAGACGCCTGCTCCTTTATGTGCGTCAAACTTTGCATCAGCAGACGCATTAGGGGGATGCTCATGCTTATTACGGCGTTGTCTGCACTAACCAGCCGTGTGCATTCCTCAAAACACTGAAGGACTTGACACATGTCTTGTATCTTCGACCACTGCACACCTGACAACTCCATGTCTGCCATCCTACTGCCTGCCCGTGTATCCTCCCACAAATAAATAACAGCACGCCTCTGTTCGCACAGTCTCTGAAGCATGTGCAGTGTTGAGTTCCACCTTGTTGCAACGTCTATGATTAGGCGATGCTGGGGAAGGTTCAAAGACCGCTGATAGGTCTGCATACGGCTGGCGTGTACAGGCGAACGTCGGATATGTGAGCAAAGTGCACGCACTTTGAGGAGCAGGTCGGAGAACCCAGGATAAGTTTTCAATAAGCACTGCACCACCAGGTTTAAGGTGTGAGCCAGGCAAGGAATGTGTTTCAGTTGGGAAAGGGAGATGGCAGCCATGAAATTCCTTCCGTTATCACTCACTACCTTGCCTGCCTCAAGATCTACTGTGCCCAGCCACGACTGCGTTTCTTGTTGCAAGAACTCGGACAGAACTTCCGCGGTGTGTCTGTTGTCGCCCAAACACTTCATAGCCAATACAGCCTGCTGACGCTTGGCAGTAGCTGGCCCATAATGGGACAACTGGTGTGCAACAGTGTCATCTGCCGATGGAGTGGTTGGCCGACTGCGTTCTGTGGAAGAGCTGTAGCTTCTGCAGGAGGACGAGGAGGAGGAGGAGGGGGTGCGAACGCCTACAGCCAACTGTTTCCTAGACCGTGGGCTAGGCACAACTGTCCCTAAATTGATGTCGCCTGTGGACCCTGCATCCACCACATTCACCCAGTGTGCCGTGATGGACACATAACGTCCCTGGCCATGCCTACTGGTCCATGCATCTGTAGTCAGGTGCACCTTTGTACTCACAGATTGCCTGAGTGCATGGACGATGCGCTGTTTAACATGCTGGTGCAGGGCTGGGATGGCTTTTCTGGAAAAAAAGTGTCGACTGGGTAGCTCGTATCGTGGTTCAGCGTACTCCATCAGGGCTTTGAAAGCTTCGCTTTCAACTAACCGGTAGGGCATCATCTCTAACGAGATTAGTCTAGCTATGTGGGCGTTAAAACCCTGTGTACGCGGATGCGAGGATAAGTACTTCCTTTTTCTAACCAGAGTCTCATGTAGGGTGAGCTGGACTGGAGAGCTGTAGATCGTGGAACTTTCGGGTGTGCCGGTGGACATGGCAGACTGAGAGACGGTTGGAGACGGTATTGTTTCCGCCGGTGCCCTACATGCAATATTTCCTCCTACAAAACTGGTGATTCCCTGACCCTGACTGCTTTTGGCTGGCAAAGAAACCTGCACAGATACTGCCGGTGGTGCGGAAAATGGTGGCCTTACAGTGACGGAAGGGATGTTGCGTTGCTGACTAGCTTCATTGGCCGAGGGTGCTACAACCTTGAGGGACGTTTGGTAGTTAGTCCAGGCTTGAGAATGCATGGTGGTTAAGTGTCTATGCATGCAACTAGTATTTAGACTTTTCAGATTCTGACCTCTGCTTAAGCTAGTTGAACATTTTTGACAGATGACTTTGCGCTGATCAGTTGGATGTTGTTTAAAAAAATGCCAGACTGCACTCTTCCTAGACTCTGATCCCTTTTCAGGGATTGCAGACTGAGCTTTAACCGGATGGCAACGCTGTGCTCCAACAGGTTTTGGCTTTGACACGCGTTTTGGTCCAGATACGGGCCCGGCAGATGGAACCTGTTGCGATGTTGATGCCTGCTGCGGCCCCTCCTCCACCTCCGCTTCTGAACTACTGCCGCCTGCACCCTGTTCCCCCAATGGCTGCCAATCGGGGTCAATAACTGGGTCATCTATTACCTCCTCTTCGAGCTCGTGTGCAACTTCGTCTGTGTCACTGTGTCGGTCGGTGGTATAGCGTTCGTGGCGGGGCAACATAGTCTCATCAGGGTCTGATTGTGGATCTGTACCCTGAGAGGGCAATGTGGTGGTCTGAGTCAAAGGAGCAGCATAGTACTCTGGCTGTGGCTGTGCATCAGTGCACTCCATGTCAGAATATACTTGTAATGGGCATGGCCTGTTAAATGTTTCACTTTCTAAGCCAGGGACGGTATGTGTAAAGAGCTCCATGGAGTGACCCGTTGTGTCGCCTGCTGCATCCTTCTCTCTTGTTGTAGTTTTTGCTGAGGAGGACAAGGAAGCGACTTGTCCCTGACCGTGAACATCCACAAGCGACGCGCTGCTTTTACATTTACCAGTTTCGGAAGAGGAGGCAAAAGAGCTAGAGGCTGAGTCTGCAATGTAAGCCAAAACTTGCTGTTGCTGCTCCGCCTTTAAAAGCGGTTTTCCTACTCCCAGAAAAGAGAGCGTTCGAGGCCTTGTGTAGCCTGACGACGAAACTGGCTCCACAGCTCCAGACTTAGGTGGAATATTTTTATCCCCACGACCACCTGATGCTCCACTACCACTACCATCATTACCAGCTGACAATGAACGCCCACGACGACCTCTTGCACCAGACTTCCTCATTGTTTTAAAATCTTAACCAAAGTAACTTTATTTGTTGCTATCAAACAACTTACACGGTGAGCTATAACTTCAGTATGATTTCAATATCCCTTAACAGGTTGGTGAGACCACAAGGAAAATCAGGCACAATGTTACACACTCTGTTTTCTGTGGCACAAAATCACAGAGATGACACACACGCAGGACTGTCACTCAAGCACTAATGTCAATATTAATCTCCCACCTAATTTATTTATTTTTTTTTCTCAGGGAGACTTTAGAAACCAAATAATATTAAAAAAAAAAAAAAAAAAGGCTTTCTATGGCCCACAATTAGAGAGAGAGAGGTGGCACAACCAGGAGTCAAGACTGGCGCACAAGCTGAAAGGGCAATATTACTCTCCCACTGTTTTTTATGTTTTTTTTGTTTTTTTCAGGGAGACTTTAGAAACCAAATAATATTAAAAAAACCAAAAAAAAAAAAGGCTTTCTATGGCCCACTGAATGAGAGGGAGAGAGGTGGCACACCCAGGAGTCAAGACTGGCACACAAGCTGAAAGGGCAATATTACTCTCCCACTGTTTTTTTAGGTTTTTTTTTTTTTTTCAGGGAGAATTAGAAACCAAATAATATTAAAAAAAAAAAAAATAGGCTTTCTATGGCCCACTGAATGAAAGGGAGAGAGGTGGCACACCCAGGAGTCAAGACTGGCACACAAGCTGAAAGGGCAATATTACTCTCCCACTGTTTTTTTATGTATTTTTTGTTTTTTCAGGGAGACTTTAGAAACCCAATAATATTTAAAAAAAAAAATAAATAGGCTTTCTATGGCCCACTGAATGAGAGGGAGAGAGGTGGCACACCCAGGAGTCAAGACTGGCACACAAGCTGAAAGGGCAATATTACTCTCCCACTGTTTTTTTAGGTTTTTTTTTTTTTTTCAGGGAGAATTAGAAACCAAATAATATTAAAAAAAAAAAAAAATAGGCTTTCTATGGCCCACTGAATGAAAGGGAGAGAGGTGGCACACCCAGGAGTCAAGACTGGCACACAAGCTGAAAGGGCAATATTACTCTCCCACTGTTTTTTTATGTATTTTTTGTTTTTTCAGGGAGACTTTAGAAACCAAATAATATTAAAAAAACCAAAAAAAAAAAAGGCTTTCTATGGCCCACTGAATGAGAGGGAGAGAGGTGGCACACCCAGGAGTCAAGACTGGCACACAAGCTGAAAGGGCAATATTACTCTCCCACTGTTTTTTTAGGTTTTTTTTTTTTTTTCAGGGAGAATTAGAAACCAAATAATATTAAAAAAAAAAAAAATAGGCTTTCTATGGCCCACTGAATGAAAGGGAGAGAGGTGGCACACCCAGGAGTCAAGACTGGCACACAAGCTGAAAGGGCAATATTACTCTCCCACTGTTTTTTTATGTATTTTTTGTTTTTTCAGGGAGACTTTAGAAACCCAATAATATTTAAAAAAAAAAATAAATAGGCTTTCTATGGCCCACTGAATGAGAGGGAGAGAGGTGGCACACCCAGGAGTCAAGACTGGCACACAAGCTGAAAGGGCAATATTACTCTCCCACTGTTTTTTTAGGTTTTTTTTTTTTTTTCAGGGAGAATTAGAAACCAAATAATATTAAAAAAAAAAAAAATAGGCTTTCTATGGCCCACTGAATGAAAGGGAGAGAGGTGGCACACCCAGGAGTCAAGACTGGCACACAAGCTGAAAGGGCAATATTACTCTCCCACTGTTTTTTTATGTATTTTTTGTTTTTTCAGGGAGACTTTAGAAACCCAATAATATTTAAAAAAAAAAATAAATAGGCTTTCTATGGCCCACTGAATGAGAGGGAGAGAGGTGGCACACCCAGGAGTCAAGACTGGCACACAAGCTGAAAGGGCAATATTACTCTCCCACTGTTTTTTTAGGTTTTTTTTTTTTTTTCAGGGAGAATTAGAAACCAAATAATATTAAAAAAAAAAAAAATAGGCTTTCTATGGCCCACTGAATGAAAGGGAGAGAGGTGGCACACCCAGGAGTCAAGACTGGCACACAAGCTGAAAGGGCAATATTACTCTCCCACTGTTTTTTTATGTATTTTTTGTTTTTTCAGGGAGACTTTAGAAACCCAATAATATTTAAAAAAAAAAATAAATAGGCTTTCTATGGCCCACTGAATGAGAGGGAGAGAGGTGGCACACCCAGGAGTCAAGACTGGCACACAAGCTGAAAGGGCAATATTACTCTCCCACTGTTTTTTTAGGTTTTTTTTTTTTTTTCAGGGAGAATTAGAAACCAAATAATATTAAAAAAAAAAAAAATAGGCTTTCTATGGCCCACTGAATGAAAGGGAGAGAGGTGGCACACCCAGGAGTCAAGACTGGCACACAAGCTGAAAGGGCAATATTACTCTCCCACTGTTTTTTTATGTATTTTTTGTTTTTTCAGGGAGACTTTAGAAACCCAATAATATTTAAAAAAAAAAATAAATAGGCTTTCTATGGCCCACTGAATGAGAGGGAGAGAGGTGGCACACCCAGGAGTCAAGACTGGCACACAAGCTGAAAGGGCAATATTACTCTCCCACTGTTTTTTTAGGTTTTTTTTTTTTTTCAGGGAGACTTTAGAAACCAAATAATATTAAAAAAAAAAAAAAAAAAAAAAAAATAGGCTTGCTATAGCCCACTGAATGAGAGATAGCACACACAGCAGTGGCACACAAGCCCTGACTGAGGCCAATATTTTTCTCCCACTGATTGATGTAGTGTTTTTGTGTTGAGGTAGAATTTAGAACACAAATCACGGAAAAAATAAATAGGCTTTCTATGGCCCACTGAATGAAAGGGAGAGAGGTGGCACACCCAGGAGTCAAGACTGGCACACAAGCTGAAAGGGCAATATTACTCTCCCACTGTTTTTTTATGTATTTTTTGTTTTTTTCAGGGAGACTTTAGAAACCCAATAATATTTAAAAAAAAAAATAAATAGGCTTTCTATGGCCCACTGAATGAGAGGGAGAGAGGTGGCACACCCAGGAGTCAAGACTGGCACACAAGCTGAAAGGGCAATATTACTCTCCCACTGTTTTTTTAGGTTTTTTTTTTTTTTCAGGGAGACTTTTGAAACCAAATAATATTAAAAAAAAAAAAAAAAAAAAAATATAGGCTTGCTATAGCCCACTGAATGAGAGATAGCGCACACACAGCAGTGGCACACAAGCCCTGACTGAGGCCAATATTTTTCTCCCACTGATTGATGTAGTGTTTCTGTGTTGAGGTAGATTTTAGAACACAAATCACGGAAAAAATAAATAGGCTTTCTATGGCCCACTCAGTGAGAGATGGCACACACAGGGATGGCACTGTAGCAGAAATGCCAATCTTAATCTCCCACAAAAAAAAAACAAAAAAAAAAAAAAAACTGTCCTACAATTACTATCTCCCTGCAGTAATGTAAGCCAGGTATGGCAGGCAGCAATAGGAGTGGACTGATGCACAAATTAAATAAAAAGTGTGGACAAACAAAAAAGATAGCTGTGCAGAAAGGAAGGAACAAGAGGATATGTGCTTTGAAAAAAGCAGTTGGTTTCCACAGTGGCGTACACACAGCAATACAGCTATCACGGAGCCTTCTAGGGCAGCCCAATGAGCTACAGCGCTGAGGGGAAAAAAAAAAAAAAATAGCTTCCACTGTTCCTGCACACCGAAGGTGGTGTTGGACAGTGGAAATCGCTGCAGCACAAGCGGTTTGGTGGTTAGTGGACCCTGCCTAACGCTCTCCCTGCTTCTGATGAAGCGGCAGCAACCTGTCCCTAAGCTCAGATCAGCAGCAGTAAGATGGCGGTCGGCGGGAACGCCCCTTTATAGCCCCTGTGACGCCGCAGACAGCAAGCCAATCACTGCAATGCCCTTCTCTAAGATGGTGGGGACCAGGATCTATGTCATCACGCTGCCCACACTCTGCGTTCACCTTCATTGGCTGAGAAATGGCGCTTTTCGCGTCATTGAAACGCGACTTTGGCGCGAAAGTCGCGTACCGCATGGCCGACAAGCACAGGGGTCGGATCGGGTTTCATGAGACGCCGACTTAGCCAAAAGTCGGCGACTTTTGAAAATGATCGACCCGTTTCGCTCAACCCTAACTGTAAAGAATTCCCACCCCCAAAATGCTCGCACATAGGTCTTGTCACCACCACAACCATTAACAGAGCTTTCAGGAACTATTGAGCTTCCTCCAGCAACAGCAGTTGCAGCATCACCTTCAAATCTGACTTCAGATAAAGCAATTCTGATCAGATCTTTGGCTTGACATTGGCTGTGCTCTTTATCGCTGATGCTAAACCCTTCCTCCATTAATAAATTGACTTATTTGTCACCCAATCTGTGTTCTATGCATTGCATTGCTCGTACCCCTCTCCTGATTTTCACCTCTAGATTTGCCATGACTCAGGGTGCCACTGTAAGGAGGTGGCACGAACCCCCATCTGCCCCCTTCTCTCCTTTGTGCACTTCATTTTATTATGTGGCTATTTTTTTATGTCTTGTTGTTTCTGTACTGTGCAATGTGTGTATCAGTAATGTAATGTACTGTATGTGCTGTGTTTGCAATGTCTGATAATGTTTCACCATGTTTGCTAAATGTATGTTAGCTTAGGGAAAGGAACTAGTTAATTTTGTGGGCTGGGTCAGCGGCTTCTAGAGAGGAGGAAGCTGCTGCTTCCAGTTAGTAGCCCGGGTATGTTTTCCCTGCGCAGATGTGTATTGACAGCCGAGAAATTGCCAGATAAGAACTAAAGACTTAAGGACCACAACATGGCCCCAGGACTTTGGAAGGGCCCCACTGAAGGGACTAAAAGCATCCTGATTCCAGCGAGTGGAATACTGCTTGATTTCGGTTACCATGGCTGTGGTGGGTACAGCCATGGACAGTGTCAGGGAGAGAGCTGGAAGTCAGTGTTGTCCCTTCTTTTCTCATCACTGTTTTATTAAAGTTAATTCCCTGTTGGACTGCAGCTGTGATCCTGGACATTAATTTTCTGGACTACCGTGGCTGGGGGAAGGAAAGGTAATCCATGGGGGAAGTTGTGTCCATCCTGTGTTTCATGTGCAAGGGGCCAGGGTTTCTGTGGACTGTGTTTTTGTGGGTGAACTCGGTCAGGACTACCACCCCTGCCACCTGGGTTACATTTAACGTAGCCGGCAGGATCCGACCTCAGCAACCCTGCAACTCTGAGAGTACTGGAAGAAGTGCCTGAGACTTGTGAATTTGAACTTGGGACTTGTGATAAAGAAGTACTTGAGACTTGTGATTTTGGATTTGGGACTTGTGTTTTAATGCCCGTCGTGACAGAATTGCAGATGACGGATGTTGTGGACTCAAAGATGGCGCTGACTGCTGCGAAAAAATGGCAGCCATTGGTGTGAAAATCAAGGATGGAGCTGCCTGTTGTGGGCATCAAAGAAGCAGTTTGGCGCTGGAAAGAGGAAAGCCACGTCCCGTTGTGAAGTGTGTCCGCCCTAAATGGGTACAGGCGAAGAAAGAGCTGCAGCCCTTACACCCTGATCAGGAGAAACGGGTGGAACAACAAGGAATGACCCCACCCATGGATGGGTGGAACCCAAAAAAGATGGACTATTTGACAATGAATGAGATGCCATTACCTGCTGACATGGAGAGGCGCAGTGTGTCATACTGCAGTGGCATCGGCATAATTGGAGGTGATGCAAGACTCAGGCGGAGGCATGCCTGCGGTTCGTGGTTGGAGGAGCAACCCCTGTTTCAGCAGCCGAGTCAACCATCGGTGGAGGCCAAGGACTATGAGGACAACGAGGACCTGGTGATGCCCCAGCGGGAACGTGCAGCAGTCCAGAAGACCCTGGAGGCATCTCTGAGGGTAATCGTGGTGGTCAGAATCTCTGACACTGGTGGCCACACTAGAGGACATTCATTGAGCATGGGGGTGAATAAAGGACCCCTGCTCAGCCACCCCGCTGCCTTGCCCTTTTCCCCCTTACCTCCCGTGGCCCCGCCGTAATCTCCAGAGGGGTCTTGGCTGTCAACCCTGTCATCCTCACCAGAGGCATCATGGATGCCTACTCCGCTGTCATCCCTGGCAGCGACGGCTCCCGTGCTTCTGCCAGTCGCATCCATTCCAGTTGACATTTGCAGCCTGCATGCAGAGAAGCCCCGGGTGCCTATAGCTATGGAAGCCCAGTGGATCCATGAGGTGATTTGGGAGAACAGGCAGAAGGAGTGCCTAGCTTTATTGGAAAGAATGGAATAGGCCCCATAAGCAAATTATCATATAAAAACCTACCAACCTACATACCTTACCATATAAAAAGTATATGTAGCAGCCAAAAAATCAATAAAGTACAAAGTGCTGGTGATTGCTAAGGCCCTTCAAGCGCGCATTCTTAGGTACAACGGCTCCCGGTTACGGCGGTAAAGTCCAGGCTGCGTCAGAGGGTGAGTATATCCCTATTTTTTATTTTAATTCTTTCTTTTACACATTGATATGGATCCCAGGGCCTGAAGGAGAGTTTCCTCTCCTTCAGACCCTGGGAACCTTACAGGATACCGTCCGATACTTGGTGTCCCATTGACTTGTATTGGTATCGGGTATCGGTATCGGATTAGATCCGATACTTTGCCGGTATCGGCTGATACTTTCCGATACCGATACTTTCAAGTATCGGACGGTATCGCTCAACACTACTAAATGTACATAAAGCTAATGCGAAACGCGTGTCGGGGTCCAACTGTGCCGCCTACAGTCTGCTCATAAGGTTAGTCCACCACCTCAGCACTTGCTGCTCTACACTTTTTGTACATTTAGGTATAATATTGGCTGCTGCATCTGTTAGCAATCACCAGCACTTTGCACTTTATTGATTTTTTGGCTGCTACATATACTTTTTATATGGTAAGGCATTCTGCCTACCACAAATCATATATGGCACTAATTTTTGCCTAGATTCTGTACATCCTTGAATTTTATACACTTTGGTGATTTTTTTCATTTTTTCTGCTGTTATATTGACCAGCAAATCATAACATTTATTTTTTGCACATTTTAGTTGCATTTGCCTTATACTTATATTGGCACTGTGAGTAAGGCATGTTGCCTACTCTAATCTACCTGTATGTAAATACTTTTTACAGTGTTACGATCTGAAAATCATTTATTTGAACAGGCATTGTGTTAGATATCTTTTTTAAATTGTAATGGACTATTTAGCACAAGCTATCAATTTCTGAGCATTCATTTGTAAGTGGTTAGCTTTGCAACTATGTCCCTACCTATTTTCATGTATTTTATCTATGCACTTTAATCAAAATTATTCTTTTATTTTGGTATATGCTTCCCAATTTTTGATAGGTTTTATGTAGCTTGGAAGTGCCATACACATAGGCCATTTTTTTTTTGGTTTATTCACTTATAGATTCAGTTGGGACTGCAAATAATAGAAATCTTGAGATATAATTATTCTAGGAATTTCACTTCCTGGTCCGTACACAATCTGTAGTTACCTCACACTTATCATTTTTCAAGTCCTTCACTTGTTAAATTCTTTTGTCTATATACTTTTGTAATTATTATTGTTTGTGATTACATGATAAATAAAATATTTTTGAAATTTTTAAACAGAATTTTGTACTCTTTGTCCTCACGGTTTTGTACTTATATATAGGAGTACAACTGTTGCATTTGACAACATTGTTCATGGTCTTGAGGCCTATAAGTCACCCCAGTGTGGTTGTGTTTGTTCTGATATATTTGTTTAAATATATCACAATGGAAGCCGGTCAAAAAGAGAAAGAATTAGCAAAAGTTTCAATATTGTCAATAGGTGAGGCATCCGAGCTGAATGTGGAAGCTCCATGAGAGATGAAAGTAATGTCCATTTCAATTAGAGCGATGTATCTTTGAAAATGAAACCATGTGCTATATGGTGTATAAGAAAGTCAGTACCAAGGCTATCAATATTAAGGCTCAAATGACAGAGACCTGTGAAATGTTGGGTAAGTAAAGGGAAAAGGAACTGGACAGCACTGTCAGAAGCGGTACTACGGTACAACTTTAGACAGATGTGCAGTGTATGTTTATTGGTTTATTGTTATTACTGTTGGAGTACAGGAACTACATTTTAAAAATATTTCAATGAGGCCCAACAGGCCTTTAATCCCTTATCCCCCAAGGGTGGTTTGCACGTTAATGAACTGGCCAATTTTTACAATTCTGACCACAGTCCCTTTATGAGGTTATAACTCTGGAACGCTTCAACAGATCCTGATGATTCTGACATTTTTTTCGTGCGACATATTGTACTTCATGATAGTGGTAAAATTTCTTTGATATTACCTGCGTTTATTTGGGAAAAAACGGAAATTTAGCAAAAATTTTGAAAATTTTGCAATTTTCAAAATTTGAATTTTTATGCCCTTAAATCACAGAGATATGACACACAAAATACTTAATAAGTAACGTTTCCCACAAGTCTACTTTACATAAGCACAATTTTGGAACAATTTTGGTTTTTGTTAAGGAGTTATAAGGGTTAAAAGTTGACCAGTAATTTCTAATTTTTACAACACCATTTCTTTAGGGACTATATCACATTTGAAGTAACTTTGATGGATATATGTGATAGAAAATACCCAAGTGTAACACCATTCTAAATACTGCATCCCTCAAGGTGCTCAAAAACACCTTCAAGAAGCTTATTAACCCTTCTGGTGTTTCACAGGAATTTTTGGAATGTTTAAAAAAAAAAAATAACATTTAACTTTTTTTCACAAAAAATTTAATTCAGCTTCAATTTGTTTTATTTTACCAAAGGCAACAGGAAAAATTGGACCCCAAAAGTTGTTGTACAATTTGTCCTGAGTACGCTGATACCTCATATGTGGGGGTAAACCACTGTTTATGCGCATGGCAGAGCTCAGAAGAAAAGGAGCGCCGTTTGACTTTTCAATGCAAAATTGACTGGAATTGAGATAGGACGCCATGTCGCGCTTGGAGAGTGTCACGTTGCATTTGCAGAGCCCCTGATGTGCCTAAGCATTAAAGCCCCCCACAAGTGACATAATTTTGGAAAGTAGACCCCCTAAGGAACTTATCTAGATGTGTCGTGAGCACTTTGACCCACCAAGTGCTTCACAGAAGTTTATAATGTAGAGCCGTAAAAATAAAAAAATCATATTTTTTCACAAAAATTATTTTTTGCCCCCAATTTTTTATTTTCCCAAGGGTAACAGAAGAAATTGGACCCTAAAAGTTGTTTTGCAATTCGTCCTGAGTACGTTGATACCCCATATGTGGTGGTAAACCACTGTTTGGGCGCAAGGCAGTGTTCGGAAGGGAAAGAGCGCCGTTTGACTTTTCAATGAAATATTAACTGGAATTGGCATGGCAGAGCTCGGAAGGGAAGGAGCGCTATTTGGAATGCAGGCTTAGATGGATTGGTCTGCAGGTGTCACTTTGCATTTGCAGAGACCCTGATGTACCTAAACAGTAGAAACCCACCACAAGTGACCCCATACTGGAAACTAACCCCCCCCAAGGAACTTATCTAGATGTGTTGTGAGAACTTTGAACCTCCAAGTGTTTCACTACATTTTAGTTGTCGAGTTCCCGCCTCCACACAGAGGGAATCTCAAACCATGTCTGCTGTGGTCTCCCATTCTTCTCCAGCCACAGTGGAGCCTGCTAAGCGGAGACGTCGGTCCCAGCATCTGGCTCAAGCTGATACTGTGCGACTGGTTACTGCTGCCTTTCCAGGCTCTGCCTTAGTAGCCAGCACTGATAAGCACAGAGCAGATCTTTCTGGGACTAAGTTCTGCTTTTCTCATACTGAGCATGCCCATGGGACGACATCCCATTGGAGGTTGGGGGTCACATGCTCAGGTCCTGTTGCACCTCCTATTGGACCATCTGGAAGGTCCCGTAGCACTACTGCTATAAAAGGTTCGCATGGCCGCTCGGCCATGAGCTAGTGTATACTTGAAAACGTGTGTGTGTAGATGTGTGAAAGTCTCTCTTTGTAATAATTATAGGGGATAACTCAGGAGACTCTTTGCGTGGAACAAGACAACTACAGGACACAGTTTTATAAGTGGTAAAGTCTGTATTATCACACGGTGATTCAAACAGGTGCAGAGAGAAACTCAAGTCCACAACACTTGGTGCAAATATCAAATGCGGCTCAGCAGTCTATAGGAAACTTCAGAGGAAAATGCAATCACGCAGAACGTCTATGAAGCACAGTTGTTCTTGAGGATACTTGACACGAATAAGTCCTTGCTTAGTCCACAACACAGATAGATATGCTTATAAGGCAGTTCAAATAATATCTTAGCTCAACCAGGGAGGTCTGGGTAATAGTCTCAGGTTCTTGCAGAGCAGAAACAGCTTACATGTCCTTCAAATGTAGATGGAAGCAAACACGAGCAGCAGATGAAGGAGGATTACTGGAACTGGTGTATGCAGCAGGAACTCAGAGCAGAGTAGCAGGATAACCCCACAGGTTCACAGGAGCAGGTATATAGCCAGGGAGTCACCAGCAGTCAGGAGCTGGATGCAAGGCAGAATACTCTAGCACAGACTGAAGACTGGGGTGGAGTTTTATAGCAGGAAGACACAGTGCACATGAAACCAAAGACGCCATCTTGGAAAAGGGCAGTAATGCACAAAAAGGTAATAAAAAATGTTCAGAGTCCTGACATTACTCCCTCCTTAGAAGTGGCCTGAGGATGATCCTGGATCTGGTTTCTCAGGGAATCTCTGATGAAAGTGAGACATTTTCTAATGGGCATTGATATTTTCCACAGGTTCCCAAGAGTCTTCCTCAGGGGGATATCCCTGCCATCTTATCAGATATTGGAGCCAATTCCTGCGAATCCTGGAATCAACAATTTCCTCCACCACAAATTGTTCTTGCCCATCAATCACCACAAGCTGTGGAAGTGGCACAACACGTCCCTGGAAGGTATTAGGAGATACAGGCTTTAGTAAAGATACATGAAAAACTGGGTGTACCTTCATAGTCCTAGGCAGCTTCAGCCGGCAGGCCACAGAGCTCACAATACCATTGATCTTGAAAGGGCCAATGAATTTCTGTCCAAGTTTTTGTGAAGGAACGTGTAACTTCAGATTCTTAGTTGCTAACCACACGGAATCTCCTACCTTGAACATGGGTGCAGGTTTACGGAATCTATCAGCCGATCTCTTATAACGTTCTTGAGCTGTGGTCAGGGATTCCTTCAGAACCTCCAGATTTTGCCTCATCGCAGTCAGCCTTTCCTCCACTGCCAGAACCGGAGAATTAATTGGAGACCTAGGTAAGATACATGGATGATAACCCAGATTGGCAAAGAAAGGTGTAAATTTAGTGGAGGCGCTCTGAGAATTGTTATATGAAAATTCAGCTAATGGCAGCAACTCCAACCAATCATCCTGGAGATGGCTGACATAGCATCTTAGATATTGTTCCAGCGTCTGGTTGGTACGCTCAGTCTGACCATTTGTCTGGGGATGGTAAGCGGAAGGGAGACAGACATTAATATTGAGTGCAGAGCAAAACCCCTTCCAGAATCTTGAAGTGAACTGCACTCCACGGTCAGAGATGATCTCATCTGGAACCCCATGCAACCGAAAGACATTCTGTATAACCAAGTTCACTGTATCTTTAGCTGAGGGGAGGCCGGTGCACAGAACAAAATGAGCAGCTTTAGTCAGGCGATCAACTACCACCATGATTGTATTCATACCCCCTATGTAGGCAGCTCCACAATAAAGTCCATTGATATAGACCCCCAAGGGCAGGACAGAACAGGTAATGGTTGTAGAAGAACCGTAGTTGCCACATGAGGAGTCTTGTAACGAGCACATACCTCGCAAGAGAGAACATAGTCCTTGGTATCCTTCAGGCAAGTTGGCCACCAGAAGAATCGGCTCAGGAACTCTTGTGTCTTCTGTACCCCCCTGTGACCAGCCAACTTGGAGTCATGTACCAACTTGAGGATCTGCAGACGAACGACCTCAGGGACGTAGATACGTCGATCTCTGAACCACATGCCACCCTTAAAGACAAGATTAATATCCACAGGTGGGTTGGCCAGAAATACATCACCGTCATAGGCCTCCCTGCACTCCTTCCACAAGTCCTGATCGTGGATAACTCCGATGAAATTGGCATCAGATAGAATGGTCTTGGGCGGGGCTCCAGGTATGAAATCTGCAGCATGGATTCGGGATAAAGCATCAGTCTTCCCATTACGAGAACCTGGATGGTACAAGATAACAAAGTTAAATTGATTTAAAAATAAGTTCCAACGAGCCTGACGAGGAGAAAGACATCTAGCAGATCTAAGGAACTCTAAATTGCGATGGTCAGTTAGCACTATGATCTGTTGTGCAGCTCCTTGCAGATGATGCCTCCATTCTTTGAAAGCCGCAATAATAGCCAGCAATTCCTTGTCTCCCACATCGTAATTCTTCTCTGCTGAGGTTAGTCTACGGGAAAAGAAAGCACAAGGATGCAGCAGACCCGTCTCTCCAGTTCTTTGGGAGAGAATAGCCCCAAAGCATTATCAGAAGCGTCCACCTCCACAATGAAAGAAAGTGTTGGATCTGGGTGTATCAACAGCGGTGCTGATGTGAAACAGATCTTAAGCTGATCAAAAGCTTCTTGAGCCTGTGATGACCACTTAAAGGGCTTTTCCTTCTTTGTCAAGGAAGTAATGGGACAGACAATATCAGAAAAATTTCGAATGAAGCGTCTGTAGAAATTTGCAAAACCAATAAAACGTTGCACCTCCTTAACGTTCTTGGGTACCGGCCAGTCAAGGATAGCCTGAATCTTACCAGATTCCATGTTCAGCCCCTGGGGAGAGATGATATAACCTAAGAACTGTATCTCAGAACGATGGAACTCGCATTTCTCCAGCTTAATATACAGATGGTTCTCTTTCAGATGTCTTAAAACAGTTTTGACATGTTCTTCATGTTCCTGTAGAGCGTCAGAAAAGATTAGTATATCGTCCAAATAGATCACTACAAACTGGTCCAACAAATCTCTGAAAATGTCATTAGCAAGTTGTTGAAACGTTGCAGGGGCATTACAAAGCCAGAAGGGTATCACAAGAGATTCAAAGTGTCCATACCGGCATCAGAATGCTGTCTTCCACTCATCCCCTGGACGAATACGCACCAAATTATAAGCCCCACGAAGATCCAGTTTAGAGAACACCTTAGCATGGCGGACTTTTTCCAGTAATTCGGGAATCAGAGGCAAAGGGTAACGGTTTCGTATGGTTACCTTATTGAGTTCCCGATAGTAAACACAAGGTCTCAGGGTCCCATCCTTCTTCTTTACAAAAAAGATAGGTGCCCCTGCTGGTGAGGAAGAAGGATGTATGAAGCCTTTGGCCATATTTTCATCAATATACTCCTTTAAGGCTTGAAGCTCAAGTGCTGCCAAAGGGTATACGTTACCAAAAGGAATAGCTGCCCCAGGAAGCAACTCAATGGGACAGTCATAATGCCTGTGTGGAGGAAGCTGATCTGCATTCTTCTTGTCACAGATGTCAGAGAACTCTTTATATGCTGGAGGTAAAGAAAATACCTGTACATGTGGTTCCGTAGCCGTGGACTCAGGGACAGCTTCTGTTAACGCTGAGTTGCTCCTTGTTGGAAAGATAATCTCCTTGGTCTCCCAGTTAATAATTGGGTTCTGAGAACACAACCAAGGAATGCCTAAAATCACAGGAAAATGAGAAGAAATTAGCAAGAAAGAAAGTTGCTCCTGTTGATTAGGCTCCAACAAAATTTCAAGGGGTACGGTCTCCTGATCCACAGGCCCAGAGATTAAAGGTGACCCATCTACTGTTTCCATGGTAATTGGAGAGGCTCTTTGCTGAATTTCAATATCATGTTCCTTGGCAAATGCGATATCCATGAAATTGCCACCTGAACCAGAGTCAATCATAGCTGCACTGGAAATCCACTGTCCTGAACACAGGATCTTAATAGGGAGAGAACAGTGAGAGTTCTTTTCCTTAAGCTCCTTGGGGGGTGAAGTCATAGAAAGTGAATGGAATACAGCGTTTAAAGGCAGGCTACATTCAGAGATGTCAGATTCATCATCACAGTTGTCATACTCCCCTACTGCTGCTAGCACCTTCTTAGGCCGTCTAGGAAACTTAGGACAATTGATCAAGAAGTGGTCAGACTGGCTGCAGTAGAAACATAGACTTTCACGAAGGCGATGCTCCCGGCGCTCATTGATCTCGCGCCTCTGAACGGAATCAATTTGCATGGGCACCTCCTCCACCTCCCGAGATGTTTTACCTGCAGGCTCTTTGGAAGGAAGGGAAAAGTTAGAAATACGGTTATATGCAGCAAACTTCTCCTGCCTACACTCAGTAAGGCGACTGTCAATGCGCACACAATGCTGTATAAATGTCTCTAGCTCTTGTGGTAACTCAGAGTGAGCTAGTTCATCTTTTACAATACTAGACAGACCCCTTTTAAAAATAGAGAATTGTGCATTACTATCCCAATTGGTATCTACTGCTAATCTCCTGAATTCAGTAGCATACTCAATAACATAACGTTTTGCCTGGTGTAAAGACAGTAAAGCAGATTCAGCAGTTGCACGGCGATTAGGATCATCAAACATTAATGCCATAGCGGCCAAGAAATCATCCAAGTTATTTAACCGTGGGTCACGAGACTCAATCATCGGATTCGCCCAGGCGAGCGCTCGTGCGGTCAGCCGCATTATTACACACAATACTTTGGATCTATCATTAGGAAAATGGTCAGCATGCACATCAAAATATAGCATACAAAATACATAGCCACAAAATTTGTTGCGATCACCATTAAATCTGAATGGGGGCAACTTAGGTGGGCTAGCTGGTGGCGATTGCCCAGAGGGAAAAGTCGCTTGTGCAGCTATGTGCATGCTTATGTCCTGAAAAGCCTGTCCATACTGGGACTCTATGCCAGCAAGTTTGTTTTCCTGGGCTGCCATGCGGGTGCTTAAGTCCTGCAAAGTCTGTCCAAACACTTGTTGATTGAGTTCAAAGCTTCCAAACTTCTTTTGCAGACCTTCCACATCTTTCTGCAGTGATCTAATTATGGAAAACACCTGCTCTAGTCTGCTTTCTGCTGTCATTGTTCCAGCAGTCTCCTTTTTTTTGGCTAGAGTATCCTGTAATAATTATAGGGGATAACTCAGGAGACTCTTTGCGTGGAACAAGAAAACTACAGGACACAGTTTTATAAGTGGTAAAGTCTATATTATCACACGGTGATTCAAACAGGTGCAGAGAAAAACTCAAGTCCACAACACTTGGTGCAAATATCAAATGCAGCTCAGCAGTCTATAGGAAACTTCAGAGGAAAATGCAATCACGCAGAACGTCTATGAAGCACAGTTATTCTTGAGGATACTTGACACGAATAAGTCCTTGCTTAGTCCACAACACAGATAGATATGCTTATAAGGCAGTTCAAATAATATCTTAGCTCAACCAGGGAGGTCTGGGTAATAGTCTCAGGTTCTTGCAGAGCAGAAACAGCTTACATGTCCAGCAAATGCAGATGGACGCAAACACGAGCAGCAGATGAAGGAGGATTACTGGAACTGGTGTATGCAGCAGGAACTCAGAGCAGAGTAGCAGGATAACCCCACAGGTTCATAGGAGCAGGTATATAGCCAGGGAATCACCAAAGGTCAGGAGCTGGATGCAAGGCAGAATACTCTAGCACAGACTGAAGGCTGGGGTGGAGTTTTATAGCAGGAAGACACAGTGCACATGAGACCAAAGATGCCATCTTGGAAAAGGGCAGTAATGCACAAAAAGGTAATAAAAAATGTTCAGAGTCTTGACACTCTTTAATCATTTACCCTTCCTAGTGTTGTTGTTTGCTTGCGTAGGGTGGATGTTTGCTATCTAGCACCCAACAGTGCCATCTGCACACTAAGCACACATTACAGTGCCTTTGCAGTGCCCGCTGATACGGCACCGTACACAATCAGTGCGCTTTCCTGACAGCCTGTCAGCGTAGGGTGGGAACTCCCGCTTGGACTCAGCATCTGACTCAGGGCATCCTCAGGCGCGGGCTCAAAAGCCACCGAGGGTCAGAGCGGGTCCAGTCACCAGCTTAGTGGGGGTGATTCATAGTGATCCCACTAGTGTCTTTCAGCTGCACCCTGTGACTGCTAACAGGGCGCAGCATATTTAAGGCTACTCAATGAAGCAACAGAGTTCGCTTCTATTCACACTGGGTGAGGTCTAACCCACGTGGGAGCATGCGTCCGTCCGCCATTACTCCGCAGCAGGTGTCATCTCTGCACGGTGGACTCCGGACTGCGAATGCACCTCATATTCCCAATTACTATTATTTGGTGCGTTCTGCCAGTCCTAACACTATAATGCTGAGCCGTGAAAATAAAAAATCTTTTTATTCCACAAAAATTATTTTTAGCCCCCAGTTTTGTATTTTCCCAAGGGTAACAGGAGAAATTTGACCCCAAACGTTGTTGTCCAATTTGTCCTGAGTATGCTGATAACCCATATGTGGGGGGGACCACCGTTTGGGCACATGGCCGAGCTCGTAAGGGAAGGAGCGCCGTTTGTAATGCAGACTTAGATGGATTGGTCTGCAGGCCTCACATTGCATTTGCAGAGCCCCTGATGTACCTAAACAGTAGAAACCCCCCACAATTGACCCCATATTGGAAACTAGACCCCCAAGGAACTTATCTAGATGTGTTGTGAGAACTTTGAACCCCCAAGTGTTTCACTACAGTTTACGCAGAGCCGTGAAAATATAAAATCATTTTTTTCTCACAAAATCGATTTTTTAGCCCCCTAAGGGTACCAAGGGAAATTGGACCCCAAAAGTTGTTATCCAATTTGTCCTGAGTACGCTGATACCCCATATGTTGGGGTAAACCCCTGCTTGGGCACACGGGAGAGCTTGGAAGGGAAGGAGCACTGTTTTACTTCTTCAACGCAGAATTGGCTGGAATTGAGATCAGACGCCATGTTGCATATGGAGAGACCCTGATGTGCCTAGCAGTGGAAACCCCTCAATTTACAACCCTAACCCTAATCCCAACCCTTAACCCTAACCATACCCCTAACCCTGACACACCCCTAAGCCTAACCCCAATCCTAATCCCAGCCGTAAATGTAATCCATACCCTAACCCTAACTTTTGCCGCAACGCTAACTGTAACCGTAAATTTAGCACCAAACCTACCCCTAACTTTAGCCCCAACCCTAACCCTAACTTTAGCCCCAACTTTAACCCTAACTTTAGCCCCAACGCTAACCCTAACTTTACCCCTAACCCTAATTTTACTTCCAACCATAGTCCTAACTTTAGCCCCAATCCTAACCCTAACTTTAGCCCCAACCCTAACTGTAGCCGCAACCCCAACTGTATCCCTAACCCTAACCCTAACTTTAGCCCCAACCCTAACTTTAGCCACAACCCTAACCCTAACTTTAGTCCCAACCCTAACTGTAGCCCTAACCCTAAATTTAGCCCCAACCCTAACCCTAAACCTAATGGGAAAATGAAACAAATAAAAAAAAAATAATTTTATTATTTTTCCCTAACTAAGGTGGTGATGAAGGGGGATTTGATTTACTATTTATAGTGGGTTTTTTAGCTGATTTTTATGATTGGCAGCTGTCACACAATAAAAGACACTTTTTATTGCAAAAAATAGTTTTTGTGTCTCCACATTTTGAGAGCTATAATTTTTCTATATTTTGGCCCACAGAGTCATGTGAGGTCTTGTTTTTTGCGGGACGAGTTGACGTTTGTATTGGTACCATTTTCAAGCACGTGACATTTTTTGATCGCTTTTTAGGCAGAATGAGGCAGAGTGACCAAAAACCTGCAATTCATGAATTTCTTGGCGCGTTTATACCGTTCACTGAAAGGGTTAACTAGTGGGACAGTTTTATAGCTCGGGTCGTTACGGACAAGGTGATAATAAATAAGTGTACTTTTATTGTTTTTTTATTTAGATAAAGAAATTTGTTTATTGGAACAATATTTTTTTTTCTTTATAATTTTTTTTTTACACATGTAAATTTTTTTTTTTTTTTTTTTTTTACTTTTTTACTTTGTCCCAGGGTGGGACATCACGCTATAGTGTCAGATCGCTGATCTGACTCTTTGCAAAGCACTGTGTCAGATCAGCAATCTGACAGGCAGTGCAATAGGCTTGCATGCACCTGCTCTCAGCAGACGCTTGCAAGCCACCTCCCTGCAGGACCTGGAAGGAGCCCTGTGACCATTTTGGATCCAGGGCCTGCAGGTAGGAGATGCTTGGAACAATACGATCACATCACAATGTTCCAAGGGTCTCAGGGAAGCACGCAGGAAGCCCCCTCCCTGTGCAATGCTTCCCTATGCCTCAGGAACACTGCAATCATGTTTTATCGCAGTGTTCCAGGGGTTAATGTGCCAAGAGCGGTCACTTCTGGCATATAGTGCCGGATGTCAGCTGTAATAATCAGCTGACACCCAGCAGCGATCGGCCGCTCTCCCCCCGTGAGTGCGGCCGATCACCTATGATGTACTATCCCATCCCTGGGAATTAAGTCCCAGGTCACCTCAACAGGATAGTACGTCATATGGGATTAAGGGGTTAAGTGGTGTATAACTACATATGGTACACTTTCAAAATATTTACATTCAAAAATTTTTTATGGATTCAGTGACTCATCCATACAGTTTAACATAGTTATTGTTGCGTTACGGTTGTATGTAAAACTTACAAAAAGCATTGAAAAATATTTCTCGATTAGATTACTCATCCATAGAGTGCTTTCCATATGTGCTTTCTGTTACATTTTGGTGGTATTTAACAATACAAAAAAGCATTTAAAAACTTTTCTTGTTTGTTTGCTTTTCTTATTCATACACTGTTCCTTGTTCTGTTGTACATGTGTTTTGTGTTATATAGCACTAAAAAAAATGTTCAAAAAATTTGTTGGGTTACATTTCTCACATACAGTATTAAAGTTTTCATGGGTACATTTCGGTGGTATATTACCCTCAAAAATATTGTGCAAAGTGTTATTGTTATTATATTATAGACTATACCATGGTCTGGAGTACATTTCGTTGATATATATTAGCCTTAAAAATTTGTTCAATATTTTATCGCTATTATATTGCTCATCCATAGGGTATTACATCTTCTTGGGCACAATTCATTGCTATATAATCCTCAAAAAACTTTTTAAAAAATGTATTGGTATTTTACTGCTCACCCATAGACTATTCTGTGGTCTGGAGTACATTCTGTTGGTATATAACCCACAAAAAACGTATTCAAAATTGTATCGGTATTACAGTGCTCATCCATAGACTTTTACATATTATTGGGTAGATTTCAGTGGTATATAAGCCTCAAAAAACTCGTTCCAAAATTTATCGGTATTATATTTCTCAAAATAGAATATTCCATGGTCTGGAGTACATTTCATTGCTATATAACCTTCAAAAGTGCATATAGACTATATGCCCTGAAGAAGAGAGCAAGATAGCTCTTGAAACGCGTAGGCTTCAATAAACCACCCTAAATCTACCTCGTGTGCGCGGTCTTCAGTTCGCCTAAGACTATTACCTCCAGCATCATTTTGGATTCTTGTGGAGACCTGCTGCTACGATTATGCCTTCTTGGGAGTTGTGACCTAGTTTCACAACTTCAATAGGTGAGCACATTCCCTACAAAGGATTGTATGTGTGTTTTTTAAACAGTGTGACACATTGGGGGCGCCTTGTCTTTTTCTTTTTTCTATGTAGCATAAACTGACCTGTTATGCGTGTTTCAAATCCCGCAGCATATACATTGATAAAATAAAATACTTAAAATTAGTTTTATGTGCAGATTTTCTTCATAGAATTGTATCAGATGAATAAAATCCACAGGTAAAAAAAGCATCTAATCCGCATATGATTGTTTCAAGAATGTTTTGCCAAATACCAGGAATTATTAAAAACAAAGCAGCTTTATTTGAAGCATGACACACCAAATGCAATAAACATGCATGTACAAATACGCACTCAAAAACGCAATGAAAATACATACTGTAAGTAACTTAATTAGTCTAGTAGATGAAGAAATACTACAGGATATTTATAACATCAAAAATTAATCCATAAACCCTACATTATCAGGGCCCCACACTGCCATGGACCCCACCTGGGATTCTGTTTGCCGCAACGGTTATTCAGAATTTAATTTTGTTTAAAATGCACTAGCTATTTTTTCAGTTACAGCACCCAGAAGAAGAAAGTACTCTATGACTATGGGTGAATATACCCAAAACGCGTGAGTTCTCCCTACAATCACTGTACATGGACATACTGTATGTGTTTTTAATCAACAATGAATAAAGGATTGAACTTTTTATACCAAGTGCTGGAATTGCATCTATCTATTGTATCCTGCAAAGAGAAAATAATAAGGATTTGTGAGAGCATGTTGTGACATTTGGTCAGATGAATTCAATACCACTAAAAGCAAAAAAATGAAAGGTCTTATAGAAGTGGATGTACTTTGAAATCAGTTCAAAGGATAGTAAGAGAAAGATTTTTTTGCACTTATTTCTTGGAAGAAACACAGCATATGAAAAACAGAGCTATAAAAGATAATGCCTGTGGTAAAGAATACAACCTTAAGGTACAGCATATTTTTAATGTATATCCATTAAACATTAACCCGCAACATTCCTACAATGCATCAAACTAGATACGGTATATATATATTTTTCATTTTCCATTCTAAATGTAATACAAAATGGTCTATAATTAAACGTGAAAAAAAATGATAAAAGCATGTAAAATTATTCATAGATTATTTTTAATTACAAGTTTCACAAAAGCATCATAAAATCATTGATTTGAGAGCATTGCAGAAAACATTAATGTTACTGTTAATAGATTACAAGTGAAGAACATAAAAATCCATATCTGGTTTGGGGCTTCAGTTGAAGAGAATTTCTAGGATTGCATAAATGTATCAGCATTATGTCATCGTTTTTGACATTTTGACATTATTTCAACACTTGATAATGCACATTAGCAAATGTCCATCTTTGTAACCTGTTGGAACAATGAGGCATATACACTTAAAATGCCTATATTAGAGACACTCATATATTAGTAGGTTCAATGCCTCTTAGCCTTCAGAGCAGGTGCAGTTTATAATGTCTCAGATTTCACTAGGTGTAGATACAGTATAGTTCTGCAAAAATATTAGCCCATGCAAACTAGATAAGGTCCTGCAGTTAGTGCCAATTAGATAAAGGTATTGACATGCTCTAAACAGCCGTTCCTCAACCCAGATATGCGGATCTTGCAACTGTGAAGGCGAGGTTAGATAGGAAAACTTGCTGTCATGTACATGGAACCAATCCATTACTATGCAACCCTAGTGAAATGGTATATTGTTCTGTTGAAAAATGCAATAAAGGAAGTAACTTGGTTAGGTAAGTGGGTAAGTTCTATTTTTTTTTATGCTTGCTTATATAGTATCATCATATTTTGCAGAAATTTACAGACATTATCATCACTGTTCCAAACGGGGCTCATAATCTAAATTCCCTATCAGTATGTCTTTAGAGTGTGGGAGGAAACCGGAGTACCCAGAAGAAACCCACGCAAACACGGGGAGAACATACAAACTCCTTGCAGATGTCATCTTTGGTCAGATTTGAACTCAGGACCCAATAGCTGCAAAGCAACAGTGGTAACAAGAGTCCCCATGCTGCCCTACTGTACAAACATCCTTCCATAAATATCAGAGGATGTAGGATGCTCCAAAAAAACATCCACCGTCCCAGGGCCGGATCCAGGTTTTCGTGGACCCTGGACAAAAGAGTCTCAGTGGGACCCTTTAACACATACCACTATTCATGATGTACAGACATAGCAGAGAAATATAGCTATAGTACAATGCCAAATATTTTGCTTACTTCTAACATTATTAGAGTGATATCTGTTGTAAATTCTACAATAGTTCAGAAACCGGCGAATCCACGCAGTGCACAGTGCATGCCCTGGGTTGATTCAAAAGTTTTAATTTGAGACCAGACTGTATAGTCTTCCATACAGTATTATGGGCACCACATAGTCCTCCATATAGTATAATTAGCCCCATATATTGCTTCATACAGAATAATGGTCCTCATATATTCTTCATACAGAAAATGCGCCCCATATAATGCTCCATACAGAATAATGGACCCCATATAATGCTCCATACACCATAATGGACCCCATATAATGCTCCATACAGAATAATGGGCCCCATAAAATGCTCCATAAAGAATAATGAACCCCATATAATGCACCATACAGAATGGGCGCCATATATTGCTCCGTAAATAAAAAAATTAAATCCTCATCTCTACTCACTGGCCGCAAGTCCAGACTCCTCAGCATCGCTGTCTTCCGACTCTGTGCACTGTGACTGCTTAGAGCAAAGGGCACACAGTAGTGACGTCATTTTGCCCTCTGCCCTGAGATGTCAGAAAGTCAGAAACCACGGAAGACACAGGAGCTGTGGAGAAACAGGGAGAGGTAAGTATTGCATGTTTCGAGGCCCTGAGCAAGTGGGGGGCTCACTCTCAAGCGCTGGCACTGGGCTCCACCTGATTCACGGGCTCCACAGCATTGCTCAGGGCCCTGGCACTTCCCCATGTGCACCAGGTGCTGACGCCGACCCTGGACCAGCCTGAACAGGAAGGTTCATTAATTTTGTGGCATTTTGTGCGAGCTTCAATCAGCATGGTGGTCTTTCTGTTTTTCTTATGAAGCAATGACACTGAAATTGGCTATCTGTAATTATAGCTCTTCTGTTTAAAGAATGACAAATTGTACATTTGGACACACAAATTTATCACAGTAGCTCATTCTGGATGACAAATTTAGTACTTTTTTGTCTAACAATTTACCACCTCTTACAAGGCTTCCTTTTGACCTTTTTGTGTGAAACGTTTTACTGCAGTGTGACACATCTTTAGTTACTAGGGATGAGTAAGCACTAAAATGCTCGGGTGCTCATTGCTAGAACAAAGCAATTCTAAAACTTGCATATTCATTTCAAATAACGACTATAATGGGAATCAATGGGAAAGCTGAGTTTTTTTTCCAGCTGACCCTACAAAGAGATCTGGGGGCAGTGAAAATGTTCAAATGGAGGTGAAAAGTGCTGAATGGAAGGAGAACGGCATGGGGAAGAATCTGGAAGTATCTCTGACTCCTAGATCGATGCAGAGAACAACGTCATCACACTTTTACTCCATTTTAAGGACTGACAAGAAAAAATTCCAAACTGATGAGAAATTGCATTTTACAGGAGAAAAAAAAAATTAAGAACCATTTTTTCCTGTATAATGACTTGTATATAAGGCAAAATTTAAAAAGGATGTAAAAAAATGTAATTTAAGTAAACCAAAATTATTTTTTTATTAAAAAAATAAGAAATGTCAGTTTAATTTATGAAGGAAGAACGAACTGCCAAAAATTAGAGACTCAGGTACACCCTGTATTAGACATACTGGTGGTCCTCCCACACATTCTGTTTACATTCTCATGTATTGGACTCCTAGACTATGTGCTTTTGAGGGTTATATACCAAGGAAATGTACTCCAGGCCATGAAATAGTGTATGGGTGAGCAATATAACACTGATAAAGGTATGTGCACATGTTGAGTAAAAGTTCTGGACCATTTCTGGATCTCTTGGCAGAAAAAGCGTGTGAAGGGACAAATTAAGAAAGATTCTCCATTTTGTGCTTTTCGACTCCATTTTGCTGTTTTAAGATAAATTTTGTTACTAGGCTAAAGTTTACAGCTGTTATGAGACCTTGATTGTTGCAATCTGGACAGGACATGAGACTGAGGGTGTATTGTTCTACGAGACTTTGACGTACAGACTGTTCCTGCATTCTTATAGGTTAAGAACTGTGAGCGTGTTCTTATGCTGATTGGTTGAAGTATAATTTCTATGACTATGAAAAGTCATACACAATAAACGGGGGCCCAGAGATCTGCTTGATCCCCCCAAACAGAGACATACGTCTCCGTCTGGTCTTTTTCAGTTGCCGGCAGCGCCCTGTAGATTAATTTGGAAATCACTGAGTTAACCGTGAAGGCTCACTTTAGATCCTCCCTCAACAGTTGGCGCCCGAAACGTGGGGCCCCAAGCAGGAACGCTTCTGCCCCCCGGAAGACAACAAGACAAAGGACTCTCAGACCGGACGCAGGCACTGGAAAATTGGGACTGATCATCCCCCACAACAACCACGGTAAGTTGGCAGTTATACTGCCCAGACTGACCATTTGGTGTGGTTTTCCTGTGTTTGTGCTGCAAAGAGGATCTGAGGTTTGTCCCTGATGGTGGGGTGATTCTTGGGTGGAATCATATAGAGGTGTAGTTCCGTTGGGAGCCCAGTGCTTGAACCGTACCTCATAAGGGACGGACACCCCGGATTGACCAGTGATGTAATTCTCTTTATAGTCAAAATATCCTGAATTCCTGATCACTGTTAGAATCAGGCGCGGTGAGGTGATCGAAGATGGGTAGGATGCGTAACTCAGGAATATATAGATATATATGTATATTACCAGAGGTATCCGAAGGGTTAGTTTGAGATGCCCTCCTCCTTTCACTGAGTACCGCGATTTTGGGTTGTCCCAGTTGGGGACAGGTAGAATAGACTATACAGCCGCTCTGGTAATGTACATGACTAAAGTAAGAATATTTAGCTCTAAAGTAGAATCATGCTTGGAAGAAAAAGAAGACTTTGAATTTGTGTGATGAATCTGATACTGTTAGCCCAAAGACAGGGAAAGAAATCTGTCAGGAATGCAGGGAAAATATTCTCAATCATAGGTTTTTCTAAGGTGGTCTGGCATGTGAATTGTGCGATGAAGGTTTTGTAGAAATTAATTAAGTCTGAGAACTGCTGTATTCCGTTTCTGTGTGAAATCTCTAAAATACCTGATGGGAGGGGTCAAACAGCTGCGCTATTGCTTTCTTCTTTCTGTGCTAAGGAATGCTGCGGTTTTCTTATCTCTGCTGTGTCTCTGGTATGGAGGGGGCACGTAGCTGCGTTCTCTCTGTATTTTCTGTCCTTGGTGTAGTACGCACTGGGAGAACTCTGTTTTGTTTAAAGCAACAATATTGTTTTGAAGTAGAAAGAAATATTGTAAGTTGAAGTTGGAAGTTGAAAGTGAAATATAGTGCCTAGTTTTAGATGTTTGGTTATCAGTGTGATTGAAAGATTGGTAAAAGATTCACCTGCTTCAAGTTGAGTGGTTGATATATAGCAAATTGAGGATCAACAGAGGACGTGAATTTTGATTGTTTTGTCACGTTGAAAAGGGAAAAGTTGTCTATTACTATGACAAGAAACTGGATGTTTTGTGGTACTACAAGGAACTGAGAAAATGACTGAGATTAATGTGTTGGGAAAGCAAACAATGAAAAATTTGGGACAGGGGGGTCTCCCTGCTAGATAATATGGTCCCTCCCCAGCAAATTAAGCCTCTACTCCCGACTGTAAGCCTTATGCCCCTTAACCCCAAGGCACCAATATATCCTGGACTGCCGAGAAGTTCTATGGGCGTCTTATGGTAGTATTTAAAGATCTGGGATTCTCATTGTAAAATAAAGCCCATACACACCTCTCTGTAGTAGCTTTAATGTCCGGCCTTAAATCTGAATTGAAAGAGGCAATAATGTCAGTTAGACCCGATATTGAGACTTCCACTCCGGATGATGCATTCAGGGTATGTGCACACGTTCAGTTTTTTTTGCGGTTTTTTTTTTTTGCATTTTTTTACGATACAAATGCTATAAAAACTCATTAAAAATGCATACATTATGCATCCTATCATTTAGAATGCATTCTGCATGTTTTGTGCATATGGCAAATGTCCGGTTTTCATCAGGAAAATTTCTGCTAGAAATCCTGACGTGAGCACATACACTAAAAGTAGTAAAAAAAGGTTTTCAGAACTTAGCCCATCCTGCATCAGCAGGGAAATCAAAAGGTTAAACCAGTAGCCGCTGCTCCAATCTCAGCCCCTCCCCCCCACAGCTACAAGGACACAGCTGGTTCCTTATCAGTGGCACACATAACAGACTTCAGCTCCAGCCCTCCCACCTTACACAAATTCAGTTCTCTACTCCAATATCCCTTTTAACCCTATGTCTGGGAATCTCACTCCCCAGCCCCGCCATGTCAATTCTCAGACCAAGAGCTTGTTTTAATTAGAGTAAATGGCAGACCCAATAAATATAGTCTCACAAAACCCATCCCTGTGGGACCTTTCCCTGAAGTTACTGCTCAGTTCGTAATCTCTCCTATATGTCCGGTAAATTTACTGGGGGCAGATTTATTATCATAGTTCCACTCCAGAATACAATTCCAAGATGATGGTCAGATGGTCCTTACATTATATAACCCCTATGCAGATGAACACAGTGAGGAGATCTGTATCCTACACGCCCTTCCCACAGTGATGATGGCCCTGATAGGCCCAGATCCACCCCCAATAATGCCTGTAGAACCAGTAAAAGTGTTTCTCAAACCTGGTGCCCCTTTTCCCAAAGTCCATCAATACCCTTTGCAACATGATCAGGAGCAGGGTCTCAAGGGTCAAATACAAACGTCACTCGATAATGGTACCGTGTTTCCCCATGTAACACGCCCTTGTTTCCCGTTAAGAAAAAGACCCCACCCGGCCAACCCCCTGTGTACCAGCTGGTACAAGATCTACGGGCAGTTAATGCAGCTACTGTTCTGGAAACTCAGGTGGTGCCTAATCCACATACTCTTTTGTCCCAGATATCTCAGGATGCTGCTTGGTTGACAGTTATCGACTTTGCCAATGCCTTTCTTCAGCATTACATTACACCCAGATTGCCAGTTCTGTTTGCATTCACTTATCAGGGACGACAATTGACGTGGACAGTTATGCCGCAAGGGGCCCAAAATAGCCCCAATCAGTTTGCAAAAAATATGGGCAAGTGTCTTTTACCCAGGCAGTTAAATCACCGCTATGTCACGCTGTTTCAGTATGTGGCTGATCTTTTGTTGTGTGCACGAACAGAGCAGGAAGCCATTGCTGCCACTGTTAGCCTCCTCAAGTATCTGGCAGATCTGAACTGTCGGGTTTTGGCCTCGAAACTTCAGTTCTGCCTTGGTCATGTGATATTTTTGGGTCACTGTCTCCTTCAGGGTGCCAGACACCTCACAAAAGAAAGAATAATAGCCGTCAGCTCCCTTCCTTTTCCAAAAGATGAGACTGAACTCCAGTGTTTTCTTGGACTATGTACTTATTGTCGTCAGTGGATACCGGACGCATCCCGCATAATGCAACCTCTCTACAATGCCCTGAAAGACGGTTCAAGATATGCTGATGATTTTGACAGATTCCACACCAGATATGCTGTTACTACGGAAGACACTGTAGTGCACGCAGCTGCACTACCTTCCTCACTGTCAGCACAAGAAGTAGAACTTCAGGCTCTATCTACTGCATGTGCTCTGGCCAAAGACAGGCGGGCTAATATATACACAGACTCACAGTATGCATTTGGTATTGCTCATGATTTTGGAGCCCTATGGGCCAATCGAGGGTTTTTTACCACCGCCGGGACTCCAGTGGAGAATGCTGAAGCTGTTAAAGCCCTCATGGACTCAATCAAATTACCTACCCAGGTGGCCATTATCAAAGTTAAGGCGCACGGTTCTAGGAACAGTCCACAGACTGTTGGTAACGCCTTTGCGGATAGGCAAGCAAAAGCTGCTGCTCCCCTACCCATTGAACAGATCATACCAACTATGGTGACCACACGCTCTCAGTGTAAACAGTTACAAGAAACACTGACTCTACAGGAGCCTGATGATAAACGACAGACGGAAGTTTTCTCCCCCCCCCCCCGCGAGACCGCTTAATGACGATGCAGAGAATGTCCCCAAAGTAAGAAGTGAAACAGTGGAAGGCTGATGGAGCATGTATGGACAATGGTCTCTGGAAAAAGGACCAATTTGTGTGTCTCCCTAAGCGGATGTACCCTGCTATTGCCACGTGGGCACATGGGCCCACACATCGAGGAAAAAACAGGCCCTAGCCCTGGTACAAAAATTCTACTGGGCTCCAGGTATTTCTACAGTCCTGACAGCACTCAACCGTGCATGTAATATCTGTCAGACCTGCAATACTGGTCAACTTCAACGTGTACCCCCGAAGCACCTTGCTAAGCCCGACTATCCTTTCCAAAGGCTCCAAGTGGACCACATCACGTTGCCTAAGTCTGAAAGGTATGAATATTGTCTGGTGGATGTCGACATGTTCTCTAGTTGGCCGGAAGCATTCCCCGTTACCAACATGACTGCAAAGACCATAACAAAGAAACTGGTGATGGAAGTCATATGCAGATATGGTGTTCCAGAAGTCATTGAAAGTGACCAAGGCCCGGCCTTTTCTTCTCATGTGTATCAGGAGGTTTTGACAATGCTTGGATCCACTGCAGCCCTCCACACTCTCCATGATCTAGTGGGAAAGTTGAGAGGCTGAACGGCACACTGAAAGGACAATTGACCAAAAATATGCAGGAGACTACGGCTCCATGGCCAGGGCTCCTACCCATTGTACTGTACCACATTCATACTACCCCTAAGGCAAAATATGGCCTGTCCCCATATGAGATATTGTTTGGTGCTAGGCCCCCAGTTGCAAATTTTCAGTCTCAGTAGTTGTCAGAAGAAACTGACCGTGCTGTTCGATATTTTATTCAGCTTAGTAAAAATCTTGCTAACACCCATGTTTTAGTTTCTTCTTCCCTTCCAGATTCAGCAGAAACCGACACTTGTCACAAATTAAAGTCTGGTGGTTTTGTTATCGTGAAAAGGCATGTCAGAAAACACGGACTAGAACCCTTGTATGACGGTCCCTACCAAGTCCTCCTCATTACTCCTATGTCAGTAAAGCTAGAAGGAAGGCCGACGTGGATCCACGTATCTCACTGCAAGCTGGTCAAACAGACTAGTAGCAAATAAGGGGACATAACGTTTTGGTTTTTCGTATTTCCATATAATAATATTGGTAGCCACATGGGACAGCCTAAATTCCCGAACATTCTTGAATAATAAGTTTGTACAATATCATGAAAGATTAGTAGTACAGATGGGTATAGCCAATAAAATTCTCAGTTCTATTTTCATTTACCCTATGATTACACAAATGTGGGATAAATAGCTTAGGGCCATAGACTTTCTAGATGATCAAATTTGGGATATATTGGATATACTTAATACTACTGTTGTTGTCCAAAACCAACTTATCATAGTCACTCAGAGATTACTATAATAAAGACAATGACCGTAATAAGGGCAGTTGGTGGGCAGACACCTTCTCCTTTTTTTAATCCAGCCAATTGGTTTGAGGAACTTGGGGGCTGGATAGCTGAAATCTTGCAAAGTTTGTTATATATTGTTGCCTTTATCCTTGTTATGTATGTAATACTAACACTTGTTCTTTGGTGTATTTCTGTATGTATTAGGAAATTCTGCACTAAGACAACTAATGATGAAACCAAAAGCATTGCTACCCCTGCTTTTCTCTACCCCGATTTCAGAAAGTTACCTGATGAAGATGTTGAAGCCAAGCGCATGGCTATCTTCAAAAGATCCCCACCACTGTCATCAATAATTGTTATTCGTAAATTCTAGTATATGGGGGACCGGTACGCCGCAACAGCCATGGCTGGTAACAAGGCACCAGCCATGTGAAGACCAGTACCCCTCTAGCTTATAGCTTGGGATAGTACCTCTGATGCTGGACATTAATTAACAAAATTTATCTAGGGGGGAATGTGAAGGGACAAATTAAGAAAGATTCTCCATTTTGTGCTTTTCAACTCCATTTTGCTGTTTTAAGGTAAATTTTGTTACTAGGCTAAAGTTTACAGCTGTTATGAGACCTTGATTGTTGCAATCTGGACAGGACATGAGACTGAGGGTGTATTGTTCTACGAGACTTTGACGTACAGACTGTTCCTGCATTCTTATAGGTTAAGAACTGTGAGCGTGATCTTATGCTGATTGGTTGAAGTGTTGTGAATACTGCTCTTGGGTTCCCTCCAGTGGTTGTTGGTGGTAATACAGTTGTCCCTGGTTTGCAATCCTGAGCAGGTGTCCCTGCTGATTGCAGCTCTTTCTGGGTATTTAGGTTTGCAGGATCCATTAGCCCTTGCCAGTTGTCCATTGTTCTTTGAGGTTTTACATCTCTGTCTGGTTCCTCCTGCCCTGCTGCCAAATCAGCCAAGATAAGTGTCTGGGTTTTGTTTCTGCAGCACACATGCTGTGTGCTTTACTATTCAGTGCTATTCATTGTTTTTTCTTGTCCAGCTTAGACTGTGTTTGGATATTTTCAGTCAAGTTGGATTCTCAGGAGATGCAGATATACATTCCATGTCTTTAGTTAGATGGTGGAATTTTTGTATTATCTGCTGTGGATATTTTTAGGGTTTTAATACTGACCGCTTAGTATTCTATCCTATCCTTTTCTATTTAGCTAGAGTGGCCTCTTTTGCTAAATCCTGTTTTCTGCCTGTGTGTGTCTTTCCTCTAATACTCACAGTCAATATTTGTGGGGGGCTACCTATCCTTTGGGGTTCTGCTCTGAGGCAAGATAGAATTCCCATTTCCATCTATAGGGGTATTTAGTTCTCCGGCTGTGTCGAGGTGTCTAGGATGTGTTAGGTACACCCCACGGCTACTTCTAGTTGCGGTGTCAGTTTAGGGTTTGCGGTCAGTACAGGTTCCACCTACTCCAGAGAAAGTTTCATGCTGCTCCAAGGTCACCGGATCATAACATTGAAGTATAATTTCTATGACTATGAAAAGTCATACACAATAAACGGGGGCCCAGAGATCTGCTTGATCCCCCCAAACAGAGACATACGTCTCCATCTGGTCATTTTCAGTTGCCGGCAACGCCCTGTAGATTAATTTTGAAATCACTGAGTTAACCGTGATGGATCACTTTAGATCCTCCCTCAACAAGCGCAGATGCAAAAACATGCATTTTTTATTGATTTGAGTGAAGTGAATGTTGAGAAAAAGCGCCGGAAAAAATGCGCAGAGCATTCAGCTGCTGCCAATTATTTTTTGCATCAAATCTGCAAGTCAAAAATACAGAACTTATGCATGACACGTTAGGTTTCCCATTCACTTTTCTGGCATCAGGTTTTGTCACAAATCCATGCAGAAAAGCGAGACAAAAAAGCACCAAATCTGCAATGTATGCACAAAGCCTAAATTTTTGAACAAGTATCAATATAATATAATACCGATACAGTTTTAACAAGTTTTTTGAGGTTTTTATAGCAACAAAATGTACTCCAGGAAAAAAGGAGAGAAAGTATTGCAAATGATAGTGCACATACAGAGCAATTATAGATAATACGGCTTTATTAGACAAAAAATGCCAGAAGATGATCACAAATTAAAAACAATTAAAAACATGAAAAAGACATACAAAAAAAGTGATGGGCAGGCACATGAAGGAAAAATAATTCCCAGCACAGTATGTGTTGATACAAACGTATTCTCAATAATACAATAGCGCCAATATAGCAAGCAGATGAGAAATTATAAATTTAACAAACTTTCAGGAGGAGTTCATATAAATATGATCCAGCATGGATAGATAGGACAATTCACAAAAAAGGTAAAATTGCAAGTGGTACTCTGCAGATCACATTATGAATCACAGGGGCAGCAATTCAATTGAAATGCAATTTGTAGACGATCAATAAATATAAGAACAAAATGTCCCCATGTTGTCTATCAAAACATCCCCCATGCAAGTGAAACCCAGCAAAAAAAAATATATATCTACAACATGTAAAACATATTGCATAAAAATCTGCAATGATGAAATCTGCTGGGATATCACATGCACTGATCTTAGAAAGGTTTGACACAAAGCAACACAACCATTCAATTCAATACAATGCAGTACTCATCCTGAAAGTCGTCCAAAAGAATAAATTAAGTGAAAAGGTGTTTACCAATAAGGAGCATCACATGTGCCCGCCGAACCCAATGCGTGTCGCTGCTTAAAGCAGCTTCGCCAGGGGAAGTCACTCAAGTCTGTGTCATGTCCATTTAAAAACCTGGTAAGTGCACTTAAGAATCACCCAGCAAACGCCGACACCTGTGGGCAGCGATCACTGAGTGTATAAGTCCGAGACAGTCAAGAGATGCAAAAAAATGGTGCTAAGCATGCGCATAGTGTATCTATGCGTTCCATGGAACCGGAATTTGAATAGCTGCGTTGCAGTTACTGGAAGTCACCGGTAAGTGCAGCACGTCAAGATAGAGATGACAGAAAAAACAGTTCTATGCCCGGGTGGCGAGCATTTATATTGGTATATGGCCTCCATCCTGGTATGTGCTGCTCTCATCTTGCTCTCCCATCCTGTCATGTGCTGCTCCATCCTGCGCCCACATCCTGTCATGTGCTGCTCCATCCTGCATCCCCATCCTGTCATGTGCTGCTCCATCCTGCATCCCCATCCTGTCATGTGCTCCCATCCTGCGCCCCCATCCTGTCATATGCTCCTCCATCCTACACCCCCATCCTGTCATGTGTGTGCCCCCATCCTGTCATGTGCTGCTCCCATCCTGCGCCCCATCCTGTCATGTGCTCCCATCCTGCACCCCCATCCTGTCATGTGCCGCTCCCATCGTGCGCAATCATTCTGTCATGTGCTGCTCGCATCCTGTGCCTTCATTCTGTCATGTGCTGCTCCCATCCTGTGCCCCCATTCTGTTGTAATGTGCTGCACCCATTCTGCCTGTTCCTGTTTCCATTCTGCCATATGTTGCTCCCATCTTTCTCTCTCCGGCTCTACTGCCCAAGTGCGCCTGTGCTGAGTGTGGGCGGCTGTGCTGAGTGCGGGCGGCTGTGCTGAGTGCGGGCGGCTGTGCTGAGTGCGGGCGGCTGTGCGTGGCTGTGGTGAGTGCGGGCGGCTGTGCATGGCTGTGGTGAGTGCGGGCGGCTGTGCGTGGCGTTGGTGAGTGCGGGCGGCTGTGCGTGGCGGTGGTGAGTGCGGGCGGCTGTGCTGAGTGCGGGCGGCTGTGCTGAGTGCGGGCGGCTGTGCTGAGTGCGGGTGGCTGTGCGTGGCTGTGCTGAGTGCGGGCGGCTGTGCGTGGCTGTGGTGAGTGCGGACGGCTGTGCGTGGCAGTGGTGAGTACGGGCGGCTGTGCGTGGCGGTGGTGAGTGCGGGCGGCTGTGCGTGGCGGTGGTGAGTGCAGGCGGCTGTGCGTGGCAGTGGTGAGTGCGGGCGGCTGTGCTCAGTGCGGGCGGCTGTGCTCAGTGCGGGCGGCTGTGCTCAGTGCGGGCGGCTGTGCTCAGTGCGAGCGGCTGTGCTCAGTGCAGGCGGCTGTGCTCTGTGCGGGCGGCTGTGCTTGGCAGCTGTGCATGGCGGTGGTGAGTGCGGGCGGCTGTGCGTGGCAGTGGTGAGTGCTGAGCTGAGTGCGGGCGGCTGTGCTGAGTGCGGGCGGCTGTGCGGAGTGCGGGCGGCTGTGCTGAGTGCGGGCGGCTGTGCTGAGTGCGGGCGGCTGTGCTCAGTGCGGGCGGCTGTGCTCAGTGCAGGCGGCTGTGCTCAGTGCAGGCGGCTGTGCTCAGTGCGGGCGGCTGTGCTCAGTGTGGGCGGCTGTGCGTGGCGGTGGTGAGTGTGGGCGGCTGTGCGTGGCGGTGGTGAGTGCGGGCAGCTGTGCGTGACTGTGCTGAGTGAGGGCGGCTGTGCTGAGTGCGGTGGTGAGTGCGGGCGGCTGTGCGTGGCTGTGGTGAGTGCGGGCGGCTGTGCGTGGTGGTGGTGGTGCTGAGAGTGCGGGCGGCTTTGCTGGGGGCCTGAGCAGGCAGGGACACCGGCGCGCTCTGGGGGTCAGGTGCCAGAGTCGCCGCTAGCTCAGGCCCCCGGCACTTGCTATATTTACCTGTCCCCCGTTCCACCGCTCCATCTTCCGGGTCCTCTGGCTGTGACTGTTCAGTCAGGGGGCGGCGCGCATTAAGAGCGTCATTGCGCCCTCTGAACTGAACGTCACAGGCGTCCGCGCTTTCCGGCGCCATTTTCTTGAATACACACAGTGTGTCTTCAAGAAAATGGCGCCGGAAAGCGCGGACTGCGCAGGCACCGATTCCGGGAGCAGGGGGACGTTCACGGCCCGGAATCGCGTCGGTGGAACGGGACAGGTAAGTATTGCATACTCACCCTCCTGGCTCGTCCCTGCTTCTCCGTTGGAGATCGCGGTGTGCATTCAGCGCTTACGCATACCACGATCTCCTGGGAGCGTCACTCTGTGGGGTCCAGACTGCGCCGGCGCTTGCGCTTGCGCAGTCTATAAAGGCTTCGGACAGAGTGACGCTCCCAGCGTTATATTATAGATAACCGGTGTAGGGAAACGGTTTATGGTATAAAGAAAGGTTCAGGATGAAACATCAGAATAAAGGCGCATACAGATGTAGACTGATGTATGAGTAAAAATAAGAAGTGTAAAAATTAAATAATGAATAAATAAAGAGTATGTGTATATGAAAAAAAGGAAAGGTAGGAATAAATAAACAATATAAGAAAAATAATTTTTAAAAAAAGGAAAAACTATCACCCATCAACTCTAAGGCAAAGATGCTGTAACAACTAACCCCTCAACACACAACAGCTTCAAAACAGCAACCCCCCTCCAGCTCCACATAACCCCCTCGCTCCCCCACCCCCCAGGGGGGATAGGGAGGAGAAGAGGGAGAAGCAAGCGAGGAGGAAGGAGAGTCATCTGGTACAAAGTAAATTAATTCATCAGGAAGTCTGTGAATAGTAAATCCTCATTTATCCCCACTGGGGTGACAGAACCTAGCTTATATATCCATCTGGACTCTAGCCTCAAAAATTCACCCTGACGGTCTGTTCTTCGAATATTACATTTTATTTTTTGAAGGCCCACCACACAGAGCCCACAGGTATTGCAAGTATGATGTTCTAAAAAATGGGAGACAACAGAGGATAGGATTTTTCCTTTAGCAAGATCAGTTCTCGCCAGATTGATAAACTTGTGGACATGGACAAATAAGAGCATACACAGCTTTGTGTGTTTTACAATTAATATAATCCTTTAACATATTGTAAGATTGCACTCACTAACGGGTAGGGGATTACTCGCTTGGCACGGGATTCAAGCACACGGGCACGAATTTTGAACACAAATCAGTCCATACGGTTTATTTTCAAGTCATAAACCGCGCCGTAAGCCAGGTTACAAATCACCGGCTTACATATAGTCCATTATACACTGTATCATCAGCTTGCATTATCCCTTTGTAGTAACTAAACACGCTGGTCCTCTTCTGACCAGTTGCCGTGGGTTACCACACAGTTCATAGAAACAATTAGCACCAACAGACTATGGTACCTTATGGGAGCTCCTGCTCCACCTGCTGAATCCTTGTCAGTCTTCTCTCTTAGGAAAGTTGTCTCACGGGAATCACCAACTTGCCTGGCCGGCACACATTAGTCAGTCCAGACCCACCGAAGGACTGTAGCTTCCCCACACAGTAGCTGTCACTGGCTCTGCAGATCCCTGTCCTCACCTTGTGCTGTTCAGGGATCTGGTCTTACTCCCAGGACCTCCCAACACCCAGGTTACTCAGGATCACACAGGAGGCCAGTCCAGGTACTATTCAGGATGTCCATCCCTGGCTGGGACCGTCCAATACCCAGGCCACCAGTAGCAAAGTCCCACCACATGCTCTTCAGGGCTAGCACGCCCAACACAGAGGTTTCTATCAAGACCTTGCACCTGTACCATACAGCTCTACACACTCAGACCATGTGACCCACACCCTGGTCACATTACATACCCGTAACCACTCCCCTGGGTGGGAGTGTGGGTGTGTGGCTAGTTTGTCCCGCCCATCTCACATAACTAGCCCTGCCAGTCTCCCATGACTATTATATAACACTATACTTGTAGGACTACAGGTCCCAGAACACCACATCGCTTCAGGCTGGCAGCGCAGAGTCTCCTCCTCTGCGACACACATATCGGCCATTCACCACAATGCAGGACTTTGTCACATCATCACATCCATGCATGCAACTGCCATGCACTCTCACAGCCTCAATACGCCTCCGTGCGTATACTGGGGTGACCATGTAGCGCCCCCTACCTGTTCCAGGAGTCACTGCATCACAATATCTACACTTCGATCAGCAGGGTTAGTAAAAGAATAATTACATTCAACAAAGCCACAGATGTTGCAATCACCACAAGGATTCGAGCTCCGAAGTTGTTGAAAACAAGAGTGAGTCCTGATGGTGGGTTTAACAAAATGACTCCCCATTAGAGAATCAAAAAGGTTGGAAGCCCTTCTAACAGCGAGTACTAGTTGCTCGGGTATCAAATTTGAGATCCAAGTATCGATATTAAGGATTTTCCAGTATGTATCGAAAAAGTCTCTTAACATGGTCCCATTGATTATGGAATATGGTGAAAAACCTAAGCCTATCATCAATGACTCGAGAAGGAGGATTGAGAAGAGCATCAAGGGTAGTGGTACGAGATTTCCAATAGGCATGATAAAATCACTGATCTAGGGTAACTCCTGGCACGAAGCCGGGCTGAAAGATCTATGGCCTGTGTTCGAAAATCCTGTGTCTGTTAGCAATTGCGATTTAATCTTGCAAACTGTCCAAACGGTATACTTTGCTTCAAATGTTTAGGATGGACGCTGTGGAAGTCTAGTAAACTATTGGTTGCCGTTGTCTTTCGGAAGATGTCATTACGCAGTTGATTACCCAACTTTCATGGTCTTCGAGTTCAAATATTCCCAGCTTGGGAAGTAACGCCATCATTTACAACCTCCTGGGAAGCTGGTTTAGCCCAGTGTTCCAATATTATCAATTTGCTGTTACTACATTATAAGGAGGTATTTTTTACTTTAAAAATGAAGATAAAGAGTCTTGAGGCTCAGTTGCAGAACTTTGATTCTGCAACTCAGTTCCAGCCTTTTCAAATTAAATTGAAAGAAATCATCATTACCAAATTTGAAAAAGAAGTAATTAAAGGTAAGAAGAGCAAATTGTTGCGTTACAAACAGGACTGTGAAAAAGACATGTCATACAAATGGAAACACTCATGAAATAAAAGAAGTACCATCCCTAAGGCGCAAACAACTATGATGTCTCATGCATATTACAATTAGTGATGGGCGAGCACTAAAATGCTCAGGTGCTCGTTGCTCGGGTCCAGCAAATTGAAATACTCGGGTACTCGGCCAGAACAACGAGCCCAATGTAAGTCTATGGGAGACCCGAGTATTTTTACCGCTATCCCCCTGGGGGCCCTTTTAAGGTCTATAAACATCTGAAAATGATGGAAACACTGCTCAAATGACACAGAGACATCATGGGGATCACCCCTGGAAGCATTCCTGACTCCTAGTTCACAGCTTTAATCAATTTTGTCCGAGATTCATGCCAGTTTTCCTGGTGCCACAAAAAACACATGAAAACGAAACCAAAACGGGTTTTGCTTGGAAATATGTCAAGGTACATCCTTTGCAGGCTAATGTCTTGCCTGTAAGGCCAAATATTTTACCCCAGACCGAAAATGTCCTCCCCCACTTATGCTTAGTTCAGAGGCTGTGTTTTTGAAGCGTTTTTCAACTTTAACATTGCTTTCAACCACTACAAAGGCATTCACTGGGAAATGTCATTGTAACAATTAACAACCCTAGCTGGCCATGTGGAGTGTGACACATAAGCAGACCCATCTTGTTTCATTTATGAAGGAGGGATTCTTAAAGTCACAGAGCCTATTTTTACTGGTGCATCAGGAAGTATTAATCTTCTTAAAGGGCCATTATGAATCAGTGGGTCTCCTAAGCTGTTGTAGCCTATGCTGTGAGTGGCTGGGCTGCCAAGAATTATGACGCACCACAATACCCCTGTGATAAGATGTCCAGGGGGGACTCCTGAAAAAGTGTTGCATTGAATTCAAGGCTTGCCCTGCTACCAATTCATATGCACCCCAATAAGCCTTTGAATCCACATACTGTATGGGCCCATGAAAATCCACTGCACAATATGCATTTTGTACTCCGTACTCCTTTGTTTTACACATTGGCGGCAAGGCCAGCCCTGCTGCATAGTCATATGCACCCCAATAAGCCTTGGAACCCACATACTGGATGAGCCCATGAAAATCCACTTCACAATATGCACTTTGTGCTCCATACGCCTTTGTTTTATACATTGGCAGGAAGACAAGCTCTGCTGCATAGTCTGTCATATGCACCCCATTAGGCCTTGGAACCAACATACTGTATGGGCCCAGGAAAATTCACTCATATTTTTTAATGGTATGATGGTTCCCTCTTTGCACAATTATTTACAGGAGAATTTGGCAATTTTGACATGTTTTTAACACTAAGGTTCAGATACGGCTTTAAAAAAGGCTAATACTTGCAAAACAAGGCAATTTTATTGCAAACTACAAAATTCAAGGAATAGTATGATCGAATAGTGTGAATGCGTACACTTTCGTTTGTGCTAACATACACAGGTTAATAAGTACATATAAGGATTAAATAAATATAGTGATTACGTACAGTACAGACCGAAAGTTTGGACACATCTCATTTAAAGATTTTTCTGTATTTTCATGACTATGAAAATTGTTAATTTACACTGAAGGCATCAAAACTATGAATTAACTCATGTGGAATTATATACTTAACAAAAAAGTGTGAAACAACTGAAAATATGTCTAATATTCTAGGTTCTTCAAAGTAGCCACCTTTTGCTTTGATGACTGCTTTGCACACTCTTGGCATTCTATTGATGAGCTTCAAGAGGTAGTCACCGGAAATGGTCTTCCAACAATCTTGAAGGAGTTCCCAGAGATGCTTAGCACTTGTTGGCCCTTTTGCCTTCACTCTGCGGTCCAGCTTACCCCAAACCATCTCGATTGGGTTCAGGTCTGGTGATTGTGGAGGAAAGCTCATCTGGTGTAGCACCCCATCACTCTCCTTCTTGGTCAAATAGCCCTTACACAGCCTGGAGGTGTGTTTGGGGTTATTGTCCTGTTGAAAAATAAATGATGGTCCAACTAAACGCAAACCGGATGGAATAGCATGCCACTGCAAGATGCTGTGGTAGCCATGCTGATTCAGTATGCCTTCAATTTAGAATAAATCCCCAAAAGAGTCACCAACAAAGCACCCACACACCATCACACCTCCTCCTCCGTGCTTCATGGTGGGAACCAGGCATGCAGAGTCCATCCGTTCACCTTTTCTGCATCGCACAAAGACACGGTGGTTGGAACCAAAGATCTCAAATTTGGACTCATCAGACCAAAGCACAGATTTCCACTGGTCTAATGTCCATTCCTTGTTTTCTTTAGCCCAAACAAGTCTCTTTTGCTTGTTGCCTGTCCTTAGCAGTGGTTTCCCAGCAGCTATTTTACCATGAAGTCCTGCTGCACAAAGTCTCCTCTTAACAGTTGTTGTAGAGATGTGTCTGCTGTTAGAACTCTGTGTGACATTGACCTGGTCTCTAATCTGAGCTGCTGTTAACCTGCGATTTCTGAGGCTGGTTACTCGGATAAACTTATCCTCAGAAGCAGAAGTGACTTTTGGTCTTCCTTTCTTGGGGCGGTCCTCATGTGAGCCAGTTTCTTTGTAGCGCTTGATGTTTTTTGCAACTGCACTTGGGGACACTTTCAAAGTTTTCCCAATTTTTCGGACTGACTGACCTTCATTTCTTAAAGTAATGATGGCCACTTGTTTTTCTTTACTTAGCTGCTTTTTTCTTGCCATAATACAAATTCTAACAGTCTATTCAGTAGGACTATCAGCTGTGTATCCACCAGACTTCTGCTCAACACAACTGATGGTCCCAACCCCATTTATAAGACAAGAAATCCCACTTATTAAACCTGACAGGGCACACCTGTGAAGTGAAAACCATTCCCGGTGACTACCTTTTGAAGCTCATCAAGAGAATGCCAAGAGTGTGCAAAGCAGTCATCAAAGCAAAAGGTGGCTACTTTGAAGAACCTAGAATATAAGACATATTTTCAGTTGTTTCACACTTTTTTGTTAAGTATATAATTCCACATGTGTTAATTCATAGTTTTGGTGCCTTCAGTGTGAACTTACAATTTTCATACCCATGAAAATACAGAAAAATCTTGAAATGAGAAGGTGTGTCCAAACTTTTGGTCTGTACTGTATATATGAAGACTAACTACATACAGTATACGTAGATCATCACCAAGAGGCTTTTAAACATCATCCGTCTGGAATTTCAGAGAAGCAACACCAAGACAGAGAACCCCACAAGGATTTAGATCAAACCACCACCGGCATAGTTTCAGTAAAACTTAATGTTTTACAATGACAAACAGCAAACATATAGAGGCTTACAACTGTTTGTGAAGTGAATAAACAAAAATTTATCAAGATTGTGTCACTATGAGCATTGTCTGTCACATCTCTAAATGTTTTACAAGAAATGCAGCTATGTGATTGTGTGAATGCATTCGGTATACAGTATTTCAATCTTGTTTGCAAATCGCCATGTGTATATTCTCCATTTGTACATCTGAGGCAGACAAAGTTAAGGCTCGCAAGGAGAGAAACTAATATAGTGGACAAAGCTATATTTTTACTGAACTACTGAGGCAAAGTAACGGCATTGCTTTATCAAATTTATATGACGTGTATTGTGTCCAAAGTTAGCAACCAGGCAACACAGAAAGGAGCTTTTCAAGTGAGCTCTTTAAGGTACACACATGTTATGAAGTATTTGCCAACAAAGATGTGGTTTCACCAATGTGGGGTACCTTTTTGCAAAAATAGATGAATGCCATCACAGCCCCCTTGACCAAGCTTTACATGCCTACAACAGTACAAAGCACGTTCACCCTGGTGATCTAGTGGCAGTTAAACAAGAGACATTGCAGGAGACAGAGTTAAGAAGTAGGCCAAATGGAATGCCATGCCCAATTCCCCAATGTGGGGTCCTTTTTGGACTTAAAATTATAGTGCCATCACAGCCCACTTTCCCAAAATTCACTGGCCTATAACAGTACAGACCACGTTCACCCTGGAGATCTAGTGGTAGTTACAGGACGGATTGTAGGAGACCGAGTTAAGAAATAGGCCCAATGGAATGTCATGCCCAATTCCCCAATGTGGTGTCCTTTTTGGACTGATTAATACAGTGCCATTACAGCCCCCTAGCCCTAAATGAACCGTACAGTCCACGTTCACCCTGGTGATCTACTGGCAGGAACAGGACAGATTGCAGGAGACCAAGTTAAGAAGTACGCCCATACTAATGTCATGCTCAATTCCCCAATATGTTGTACTTTTTGGACTTAAAAATATAGTGCCATCACAGTCCACTTGTCCAAAATTCACTGGCCTGTAACAGTACAGACCAGGTTCATCCTGGTGATCTAGTGGCAGGTACAGGACAGATTGCAGGAGACAGAGTTAATAAGTAGGCCCAAAGTAATGTCATGCCCAATTCCCCAATGTGTTGTCTTTTTTGGACTTATAAATATAGTGCCATCACAGCCCACATGCCCAAATTTCACTGGCCTATAACAGTACAGACCTCGTTCACCCAGGAGATCTAGTGGCAGTTACAGGACAGATTGCAGGAGACCGAGTTAAGAAATAGGCCCAATGGAATGCCATGCCCAATTCCCCAATGTGTTGTCCTTTTTGCACTTAAAAATATAGTGCCATCACAGCCCACTTTCCCAAAATTCACTGGCCTATAACAGTACAGACCACGTTCACCCTGGAGATCTAGTGGTAGTTACAGGATGGATTGCAGGAGACTGAGTTAAGAAATAGGCCCAATGGAATGCCATGCCCAATTCCACAATGTGGTGTCCTTTTTGGACTGATTAAAATAGTGCCATTACAGCCCCCTAGCCCTAAATGCACCGTACAGACCACGTTTACCCTGGTGATCTATTGGCAGGAACAGAACAGATTGCAGGAGACCGAGTTAGGAAGTAGGCCCAAAGTAATGTCATGACCAATTCCCCAATGTGTTGTCCTTTTTGGACTTAAAAATATAGTGCCATCACAGCCCACTTGCCCAAAATTCACTGGCCTATAACAGTACAGACCATGTTCACCCTGGAGATCTAGTGGCAGGTACAGGACAGACTGTAGGAGACCGAGTTAAGAAATAGGCCCAATGGAATCCCATGCCCAAATCCCCAATGTGGTGTCCTTTTTGGACTTAAAAATATAGTGCCATCACAGCCCACTTTCCCAAAATTCACTGGCCTATAACAGTACAGACCACGTTCACCCCGGAGATCTAGTGTGTTACAGGATAGATTGTAGGAGACTGAGTTAAGAAATAGGCCCAATGGAATGCCATGCCTAATTCCCCAATGTGGTGTCCTTTTTGGACTGATTAAAACAGTGCCATTACAGCCCCCTAGCCCTAAATGCACCGTACAGACCACGTTCACCCTGGTAATCTAGTGGCAGGTACAGGACAGGTTGCATGAGACCGAGTTAAGAAGTAGGCCCAAAGTAATGTCATGCCCAATTCCCCAATGTGTTGTCATTTTTGGACTTATAAATATAGTGCCATCACAGCCCACTTGCCCAAATTTCACTGGCCTATAACAGTACAGACCACGTTCACCCTGGAGATCTAGTGGAAGTTACAGGACAGATTGCAGGAGACCGAGTTAAGAAATAGGCTCAATGGAATGCCATGTGTTATGATCTGGTGACCTTGGAGCCGCATTAAACTTTTTCTGGAGTCGGTGGAACCTGTACTGACCGCAAATCCTGAACTAACACCGCAACTAGAAGTAGCCGTGGGGTGTGCCTAACATACCCTAGAAACCTCGACACAGCTGGAGGACTAAATACCCCTATAGATGGAAATAGGAATGCTACCTTGCCTCAGAGCAGACCCCCAAAGGATAGGCAGCCCCCCACGAATAATGACTGTGAGTAGGAGAAGAATAGACACACGCAGGTAGAAAACAGGATTTAGCAAAAGAGGCCACTCTAGCTAAATAGGAAAGGATAGGACAGATTAGTAGGCGGTCAGTATTAAAACCCTTCCAAAAATATCCACAGCAGATAATACAAAAAGTTCCACAATCTAACTAAAGACATGGAATGTATATCTGCCACTCCAGAGAATCCAACAAGACTGAGAAAATACTGACACAATCTAAGCTGGACAAGAAAACACAAAGAATAGCACTGAATTGTGAAGCACACAACATGTGTGCCACAGGAAAAAAAAACCAGACACTTATCTTTGCAGATTTGGCAGAAAGGCAGGAGGAACCAGGCAGAGGTCCTACACCTCCCAACAACAATTGACAACTGGCAAGGACTAATGAATCCTGCACGCCTAAATACCCCAGTCAGAACTGCAATCAGCACATACACCTGACCAGGACTGCAACTCAGGGGCAACTGCATTACCACCTACAACCACCAGAGGGAGCCCAAAAGCAGAATTCACAACAGTACCCCCCCTTGAGGAGGGGTCACCGAACCCTCACCAGAGCCCCCAGGCCGATCAGGACGAGCCAGATGAAAAGCATGAACCAAATCAGCAGCATGGACATCAGAAGCAAAAACCCAAGAATTATCCTCCTGGCCATAACCCTTCCATTTGACAAGGTACTGAAGCCTCCGCCTCGAAAAACAAGAATCCAAAATCTTCTCAACCACATACTCCAACTCCCCATCAACCAAAACAGGGGCTGGAGGATCAACAGAGGGAACAACGGGCACCACATATTTCCGCAATAAAGATCTATGGAAGACATTATGGATAGCAAAAGAGGCCGGAAGCGCCAATCGAAAAGACACCGGATTAATAATCTCAGAAATCCTATAAGGACCAATAAACCGAGACTTAAACTTAGGGGAAGAGACCTTCATAGGAACATGACGGGAAGACAACCAAACCAAATCCCCAACCCGAAGCCGGGAACCAACACACCGACGACGGTTAGCAAAACGTTAAGCCTCCTCCTGAGACAACACCAAATTGTCCACAACATGAGCCCAAATCTGCTGCAACCTGTCAACCACAGAATCCACACCAGTACAGTCAGAAGGCTCAACCTGCCCAGAAGAAAAACGAGGATGAAAACCAAAATTACAAAAAAAAGGCGAAACCAAAGTAGCCGAACTAGCCCGATTATTAAGGGCAAACTCGGCCAATGGCAAAAAGGCCACCCAATCATCCTGATCGGCAGACACAAAGCATCTCAAAAAAGTCTCCAAAGTCTGATTAGTTCGCTCGGTCTGGCCATTTGTCTGAGGATGAAATGCAGAAGAAAAAGACAAATCAATGCCCAGCCTAGCACAAAAGGCCCGCCAAAACCTAGAAACAAACTGGGAATCTCTGTCGGACACAATATTCTCCGGAATACCATGCAAACGAACCACATGCTGAAAAAACAACGGAACCAACTCAGAAGAGGAAGGCAATTTAGGCAAAGGCACCAAATGAACCATCTTAGAAAACCGGTCACAAACAACCCAGATAACCGACATCCTCTGGGAAACCGGAAGATCAGAAATAAAATCCATAGAAATATACGGCCAGGGCCTCTCAGGGATCGGCAATGGCAAAAGTAACCCACTAGCACGGGAACAACAAGGCTTGGCCCGCGCACAAGTCCCACAGGACTGCACAAAAGAACGCACATCACGTGACAACGAAGGCCACCAAAAGGACCTACCAACCAAATCTCTGGTACCAAAAATACCAGGATGACCAGCCAACACAGAACAGTGAACCTCAGAAATCACTCTACTAGTCCATCTGTCAGGAACAAACAATTTCCCCACAGGACAGCGGTCAGGTCTATCAGCCTGAAATTCCTGAAGAACCCGCCGTAAATCAGGGGAAATAGCAGAAAGGACCACCCCTTCTTTCAGAATGCCGACCGGTTCAAGGACCTCAGGAGAATCAGGCAAAAAACTCCTAGAAAGAGCATCAGCCTTAATATTCTTAGAATCCGGAAGATACGAAACCACGAAATCAAAACGGGAAAAAATTCTTATGATCGGTCAGGACCACAATACGGTGCTTAGCTCCCTCAAGCCAATGTCGCCACTCCTCAAACGCCCACTTCATAGCCAACAACTCCCAATTGCCGACATCATAATTGCGTTCAGCAGGCGAAAACTTGCGGGAGAAGAAGGCACACGGTTTCATCAAAGAACCAACAGAATCCCTCTGAGACAAAACGGCCCCTGCCCCAATCTCAGAAGCATCAATCTCAACCTGAAACGGAAGAGAAACATCTGGTTGGCACAACACAGGAGCAGAAGTAAATCGGCGTTTAAGCTCCTGAAGGGCAGAGACAGCCGCAGAGGACCAATTCGCCACATCAGCGCCTTTTTTCGTCAAATCAGTCAAGGGTTTAACCACGTTGGAGAAGTTAGCAATGAAACGGCAATAAAAATTTGCAAAACCCAAAAATTTCTGAAGGCTCTTCACGGATGTGGGTTGAATCCAATCATGAATGGCCTGAACCTATCTCCATAGATGAGAGAGAAAAAATAAAGCCCAAAAAAGAAACCTTCTGCACCCCAAAGAGACACTTAGACCCCTTCACAAACAAAGCATTGTCACGAAGGATCTGAAATACCATCCTGACCTGTTCCACATGAGACTTCCAATCATTGGAAAAAATCAAAATATCATCCAAATATACAATCAAGAATTTATCAATATAAGTCCGGAAGATATCATGCATGAAGGATTGAAAAACAGATGGAGCGTTAGTGAGCCCGAATGGCATCACAAGGTATTCAAAATGGCCTTCGGGTGTATTAAACGCAGTTTTCCATTCATCACCCTGTTTAATATGAACAAGATTATATGCCCCCCGAAGGTCAATCTTCGTAAACCAACGAGCCCCCTTAATCCTAGCAAACAAATCGGAAAGCAAAGGTAAAGGGTATTGAAACTTGACCGTGATCTTATTCAAGAGGCGATAATCAATACAAGGTCTCAAGGAGCCATCCTTCTTAGCAACAAAAAAAAAACCTGCTCCCAACGGTGAAGAAGATGGCCAAATATGCCCTTTCTCCAAAGACTCCTTAACATAGCTCCGCATGGCGGTATGTTCAGGCACAGACAGGTTGAAAAGTCGGCCCTTAGGAAACTTACTGCCTGGAATCAAGTCAATCGCACAATCATAGTCCCTATGCGGTGGAAGGGAACTGGACTTGGGCTCATCGAATACATCCTGAAAATCAGACAAAAACTCTGGAATTTCAGAAGAGGAAGAAGAGGAGATTGATATCAAAGGAACATCATTATGAACCCTCTGACAACACCAACTAGTCACAGACATAGATTTCCAATCCAACGCAGGATTATGTACCTGCAACCACGGGAAACCCAGCACGATAACATCATGCAAATTATGCAACACCAGAAATCGACAATCTTCCTGATGGGCTGGCGCCATGTGCATGGTCACCTGTGTCCAAAACTGGGGCTTATTTTTAGCCAAAGGTGTAGCATCAATCCCCCTTAAAGGAATAGGGTTCTGCAAAGGCTGCAAGGGAAAACCACAACACCTGGCAAACTCAAAATCCATTAAGTTCAAGGCGGCGCCTGAATCCACAAACGCCATGACAGAAAATGATGACAATGAGCAGATCAAGGACACCGATAACAGAAATTTAGGTTGTACAGTACTGATAGTAAATGAACTAGCGATCCTTTTTGTCCGCTTAGGGCAGACTGAAATGACATGAGAAGCGTCGCCACAATGACTTTGCTCTAAGGACGACGCCACAGCGTGCACAGTTTGACGCTCCCGCAAGCGCCGATCAATCTGAATGGCCAGAGACATAGAATCACTCAGACCGGAAGGCGTGGGAAACCCCACCATAACATCTTTAATGGATTCAGAAAGACCCTTTCTGAAAATTGCCGCCAAAGCATCATCATTCCATTTAGTCAACACAGACCATTTTCTAAATTTCTGGCAAAACAATTCTGCCGCCTCTTGACCCTGAGACAGGGCCAACAAGGTTTTCTCTGCTTGATCCACAGAATTCGGTTCATCATATAATAATCCTTAAAGCCTGAAAAAAGGAATCTACATTAAGCAAGGCCGGATTCCCAGATTCCAGGGAAAATGCCCAATCCTGTGGATCGCCACGCAGCAGGGAGATGACAATTTTAACCTGCTGAATGGAATCACCGGAGGATCGCGGTCTCAGAGCAAAAAACAGTTTACAATTGTTTTTAAAACCCAAAAATTTGGACCTATCACCAAAAAACAAATCAGGAGTAGGAATCTTTGGCTCTAAAGCAGGAGTCTGAACAATATAATCAGAAATACCCTGTACCCTAGCAGCAAACTGGTCTACACGAGAAGCTAATTCCTGAACATCCATGCTGGCACAAGACTCCTCAGCCACCCATAAATAAAGAGGGAAAAAAAGACAAAACAGACTGCAGAAAAAAAATGGCTCAACACCTTTCTTCCCTTCTTCTGAGATGCATTTAACTCATTATGGGCCAGTTGTACTGTTATGATCTGGTAACCTTGGAGCCGCATGAAACTTTCTCTGGAGTCGATGGAACCTGTACTGACCGCAAATCCTGAACTAACACCGCAACTAAAAGTAGCCGTGGGGTGTGCCTAACATACCCTAGACACCTCGACACAGCCGGAGGACTAAATACCCCTATAGATGGAAATAGGAATGCTACCTTGCCTCAGAGCAGACCCCCAAAGGATAGGCAGCCCCCCATGAATAATGACTGTGAGTAGGAGAAGAATAGACACACGCAGGTAGAAAACAGGATTTAGCAAAAGAGGCCACTCTAGCTAAATAGGAAAGGATAGGACAGATTAGTAGGCGGTCAGTATTAAAACCCTTCCAAAAATATCCACAGCAGATAATACAAAAAGTTCCACAATCTAACTAAAGACATGGAATGTATATCTGCCACTCCAGAGAATCCAACAAGACTGAGAAAATACTGACACAATCTAAGCTGGACAAGAAAACACAAAGAATAGCACTGAATTGTGAAGCACACAACATGTGTGCCACAGGAAAAAAAAAAACAGACACTTATCTTTGCAGATTTGGCAGAAAGGCAGGAGGAACCAGGCAGAGGTCCTACACCTCCTAACAACAATTGACAACTGGCAAGGACTAATGAATCCTGCATGCCTAAATACCCCAGTCAGAACTGCAATCAGCAGATACACCTGACCAGGACTGCAACTCAGGGGCAACTGCATTACCACTACAACCACCGGAGGGAGCCCAAAAGCAGAATTTACAACAGCCATGCCCAATTCCCCAATGTGGGAATTTTTTTTTTGGACAGATTAAAATAGTGCCATTACAGCCCCCTTGGCCAAAATGCACCGTACAGAGCACGTTGACCCTGGTGATCTAGTGGCAGGTACAGGACAGATTGCAGGAGATAGAGTTAAGAAGTAGGCCCAAAGAAATGTCATGCCCAATTCCCCAATGTGTTGTCCTTTTTGCACTTAAAAATATAGTGCCATCACAGACACTTGCCCAAAATTCACCGGCCTATAACAGTACTGAGCATGTGCACCCTGGTCATCTAGTGGCAGTTAAAGGACACATTGCAGGAGACAGACTTAATAAGTAGGCCCAATGTAATATAATGCCCAATTCCCCAATGTGGGGTCCTGTTTTTACAAAATAAAATAGTGCCTTCACAGCCCCCATGTATAATTTCAGTAACATACAGCTAAGAAAGTGGTCCTCCGGCCTACAATGACCAAACTTGGAGCACTCAGATATATGAGGGCTCTCACGGAAATACCACACTGGCAAATATGTGGCCTGGTTATATTATTGTATGCTAAATAGTGGTGTATATAATTTCAGTAACACATAGATAAAAAGTGGTCCTCTGGCCTACAATGACCAAACTTGGAGCACACAGATATATGAGGGCTCTCACAGAAATACCACACTGGCAAATATGTGGCTTGTTTATATTATTGTATGCTAAATAGTGCTGTATATAATTTCAGTAACACACAGCAAAAAAAGTGGTCCTGCGCCCTACAATGACCAAACTTGGAGCCCACAGATATATGAAGCATATCTGTTGGATCTGATGGGAGGACCTGGTAATGAAAGTGATTAGAGAGTTGACGCTTAGCTTCCCGTACATAAAGTTCCTTCGGCCATATCATCACGTTCCCCCCTTTGTCAGCTTCTTTAATGACAAAGGAGTCCTGCTTCCTAAGATGTTGAAGGCAGCGTCTTTCTTCCCTAGAGAGCATCAACCTTGTCACCACCTATCACAATCAATGGAATGATGTGTATGCCATTTTAAAGAAAAACTGGGACATCTTGTTGACAGAACCTAAACTCTCACTGTAGCTCTCTGATACCCCCAGGATGGTGGCCAGGAGGTCTCGTAACCTAAGGGATGAGCTTGTGTCAAGCCATTTCAGACGCACAACTACCAGGACGGGGACTGGCAGTAATATCTATGGATCCTATCCTTGTGGTAGGTGTAACATTTGCAGCTATATAATAGCTGACAGTGGGATATCTGTTCCCTGCAGTCCACGGAGGATCCAAGTGCCTTGTTGCTTTAATTGCCATTCTAGGAACCTTGTCTATGCTTTGATTTGTAGCTGTTCGAAGCTGTATGTTGGTTATACCACACAGGAATTGAGACGCCGGACCCAACAGCACCTCTCCAGCATTAACACGGCTCGGAAGGAGTCTGAGAAAGGTAAGAAGCTGTCCTCAGTGGCCGCACATTTTTTACACCACCATGGGGGGTCTTCAAGGGGGCTAAGGGTCATGGGTTTGGAGGAGGTCAAAATGGACATCAGGGGTGGCAGTACCCAAACTTTTAAGGAAGGAGTCTAAGTGGATTTACAATCTTAACACCCTAGCTCCAGCGGGCATGAATGAGGAACTTCTATATACGGGCTTTTATAAGCAAGCATGAGGAACTGGGTCCCCCTTTTCGCCTCTCTGTCCGCTCTCTCTCACCCCCCCTTCCCCCTTAACCCCCCCCCTCCCTCGTTTATTAATGCTTACCTTTGTCTTTTTATATTCCATCTTAGATCTTTTGAACGCCTTTTTCCTTAAGCAGGAGATGGAGAAACATTATGGACCCTCAGAGCTGCTGGTCTGTCATCCTTTGGAACGTCGGCTTCGGTCTTCTAGTTATTGATTGTACATTTTGCTTATTGTAGATCTATGTCTGCTGCCAGCTTTGCCCTGTTTTTTGGTATTCCTGGTTAGTTTGTACTTTGTTGGTGGCTTATAGTATGTCTGTGATATGCACTCTTTTCAGGAAAATAAATAACACACATGTATTATGAGGATCATATCACGTACCTTTTACGTTTTTTCTTAATATTAACCCTTAATCGGTATACCAATGTAGTTCAATACTGTGTGTGCCCTTGCATTGTTACATATATTATGTCCCCTCTTGATACCACCCCTTAATAGGTATGCCATCTCAGTTCAGCACTGTGTGCGCTCATGCATTATTTTTACATATGCACTCATTGAGTGGATTTGTTGTACCGTGCAGACGTTATAATGGGAATGATTTTCACATATTTTAAATACACCGGTTCGCGTGTGCATTCATCGTGTGAGCTTGTTGTATCGCGCGGGCATCTATCTACTTTTCCTTGAGGCCCCCTACTTGATGGGAGTTTGACTTTTATTGCCTGGTACAATCGCGTGGGCGCAGCCTCTGTATTTATTCTGAGCTGTCACATGTATTATAACTGATAGGTCTGGATTGTGTTTTTTACTCTCACAATCAACAGGGATAGGATGAATACTCCATTATATCCCCTTGCCCGTATCCTAGGTATACCGTTTTGCATGTGCTCTTCTGGCTGGCTAATATTGTTGCTTTTGATTTATATTCCTCAAATCTTATCTCTTCAGTGATGTATGCGTCTTAAATATGTATGGACTCACACAGCAAGATAATTGCACTGCGCAGGCACTTTCTGTTTACTCCCTCAGCGTGCTGGAGTTCCTGCCTTGCCTGCTTTATTTGCGCAGGTGCCCCTTTTGAACCATCTTTGCATCGCCGTTCCCTTGGTAACTCCTAAAGCCGGGACTGTGTGTATCATTTTTCAGCCTTGATAATATAGCAGTAATCTAGCAGTAATTACTTACTAAGTAAGTACTTGGGACCAACTTGCGGTATATGCGCCATTTCTATGTTTATTTGCTTACTGCCCAGTGCATTGTCTCTTTGACTCTTGGTGAGTTTTCTTTCTTGCCTGCTCTATCTGCGCAGGCGCTCCCTTTAAACTAATTCAGCGTCATCATTCCTATGGTTACTTCTGGACCGGGACTGCGTGCACGATTTTGCAGCCCCGGGAACACAACAGTGGTTATCCACTGCGCAGCTGCGGTGGAGTTCACTCGGCGAACCGGAAGTGTAATGCCGGTCTGCATATGCCTCCAGATTCCTGCACGCCATCGCATGCTCACAGGTGAGACTTGTTACATCTCATTACCTGGCTGTATTAAAACAAGCTCCGGTCGCTCACTCCATATCTTCCCTGAGGAAGATGCTCCTGCAGCGTCGATACGCGTGGGGCTCTAGTCCCCCCAGCACGAGCACCTTATATTGCATTTTCGCATCCCTACCTGGTATTTTTTGAGCTTTAGGTCTCTTGGACTTGTCCTTATTTTTGGGTCCTGGGTTATATGTCTTTTTGTAATTGGACGGTTTTCTTTGTGGGACATGCCTTGACCTAAAATGGAGTTATCCTAGTCCCAGGTTCTTGGGCAATACTCTATTCACTTTGTTACTGCTCACAACAAGGGCTTGAAAAAGGCTCAGTGTGAGCCGAAACGTTGCACAGAATATGTGGGCTGAATAAACCCTTTTTTCACCTTGAGAAGTGACTGGAGTGCTGCCTTCCTTTTGCTCTTTTGTACAAAATTTTGGGTGGAGAGGTGGACGACTCGACCCAGGAGGCTTGGCACCCACTGGTGAGCAATTGTGCTGTTCCAATTTTACCTTATATATATATATATATATATATATATATATATATATATATATATATCACGGCTGTCACTGAAATATCACACTGGCAGATCTGTGGCCTTAGAAATATTTTTAATGCTAAACAGCGCTGTATAGAATTTGAGTATCAGACAGCCCAAAAGTAAGTTCAACGGCCTACAATGCCCAAACTTGGAGCACAGAGATATATGAGGCCTTTATCGGTGAATTTAAAACACCAACAACAAAAAAAGTGGCACTAGGGTAGCACACACAACTATGCTACGTATGCTTGACAAACTATGCTTTTTCAACAACCCCTTCAGTCTGACAGAACAGACTATATTTTTTTGGGGGGGTGAATTTTTTGAAAAAAAAATAGGTATATAGTAAATAAGCTGCAGCAGCAGCATGCAGTTATGGAGCTTTGGGAACGATGCAGTGGAAGCAATGGACACACATACAGTGCCTGCAGGCCTTGCACTGATGTGGATATGCTGTGCCCTGCCTGCCTAGCGCTGCAATATCAGGACCCACGAATTAGCCCTAAAAAGGACTTTTGGTTTCTGAGGAGTTGTGGATGTAAGAGTTGCAGAACTACACTAACTCTAAAAACCACGATTCTGACCTTATCTCGGCAGTAGCTCTCCCTACTCTCCCTGAAACAGGAACAGAATGCGGCGAACAGGGCGGCACCTGGTCTCTTATACTCAGGATGATGCTGTGCGGCCAAGCCAATCACTGCACGACCACAACAAAGATGGCTGCAGCATTTCATGGCCTGGCAGACAATCTCTGTACCGTGATTGGGTCTCTAAAGTCCGCCAAAAACGCTGGGTGGAGACAACAGTTACCGCCAAATAATCCTGGAAATGCTCGCTAACCGGCGAGTACCCCGAGTACCCCGATACTCGAGTGAGTAACAAGCAGTGGCGAGCACGTTCGCTCCTCACTAATTACAATCTGAGTGATTTTTTAGCCTCAGCTACGAGTGACACAGATGGATGATCCGGCGTGGTAGAAGAAAAACGAAACACCAGACTACCATGCCGATTGAAGCTAGCACAAAATGCCATGAATTAATGAACCCTTCCTGTTCAGGCTGGTCCAGGGTCGGTGTCACCACCTGACGCACCTGGGTAAGTGCCGGGGCCCTGAGCAAGTGGGGGGGCCCACTTGCTGTCGGGGACACCGGTATGCTATGGAGCACGTGAGTCAGGTGGAGCCTGAGAGCGCTCCAGAGTGGGCATCCCACATGCTCATGGCCCAGGAACTTGCAATAATTACCTCTACCTGTTCCTCCACAGCTTCGGTGTCTTCCGTGGTTTCTGACTTTGTATCAGGACTCTGGATTCCCTGTTTCATCTGTGGTACTTTAGTGCCCATTTCCAAAATGGCATCTGCTGTCTTGCTTCTGCTCATGTAATCTGCCTTCCCTGTCTTTATAACCCTGGTTTGCTTCCAGTCCTCGCTTGTGTATTCTGCTTGAATTCCTGGCTCTGTGTTACAAGAGACTGATCCTCTCCAGAGTATCCAGCTCCGCCTTTCCAGCAAACCTTCTCAGCTCACCGGGGTGCTAGTGCTACAAGCTTTGTGTCTGTAACTCTCTGCATTTGCTTTTAGCCTGCCTTCTAGGACACGTAAGCTCGGCCCGCTTCAGCTAATCTTGTTGGTGTTCAGTGCCAGTATATTTGACTGTTCTGGACTCTCAGCTCTGCACTGTTTCTGGACTCTTATACTGAGACTGCCAGCCCTGTTGTGAACTGTCTTCCGATCAGCATTCCCCAGTGAGTGCCTTGCCCATGAGACTTTGCTTGCAGCAAGTGCTGCTTATGAACTTCTTCTAATATCATTCCATTTGCTGTGTTTACTTGAACTGTTGCTCACGTGCTGCGTATATGTTTACTCACATAAATACAGACTGTGCTTGCAGCAGTGCTGCGTATGAACTACTCCTAATATCACCCTATTTGATGTGGTTACTTGAACTATTACTCACGCTCTGCACCTGCGTTTGTTTATATGATACAGGCTTGACACCGTACTCTGGTTCTGCTGCCTTATTTGTCTCAAGCCAAGAGGTTCCTGAGTGTACCACTATAATTGTTACATTTTGTGACATCTCAGGGCAGAGGGCATGATGACGTGACTACTGTGTGCCCTCTGCTCTAAGCAGTCAGTGCACAGAGTCGGAAGATGGTGACACTGAGGAGTCCGAACTCACGGCCAGTGGGTAAAGATGAGCTGCGAGGCCCAATTTCCCAATCAAAATCATTTTGGGCTAATATTGTTGTGCAGGCATACTATCTCAGAAAATAAATACTGATTGTTAATTTAGTGACTGGTGACTGACAAGTCTGGGAATAGGGTTGTGAAACAGCTAGTTCAAAGAAGGGAGGGGTACATCCAACATAACTGTGAAAAAGCGAGTTCGTGGTGGAAGGGGGAATAGGCTTGGTGTTCAACTTGTTCATGGTTAGCTCTACTGAAAAAACAGGGTCTTGACCTAACCATAGACAACTGACAATATCTGTTACTAGATGGGCTACTCGACTCCCTTTCTTTGGCATCCACACAGTGGTACGTTTTGTAGATGAGGGCCAGAAAGAGCATGTGCTCCAGTGAATAGTAAGCACAACATCAAGTGCCCTCTCCTCCTCTTCCTCCACCTTAACTTCACAAACAATACAATCCTCAGAGGTGGCACCCCAATTACCCTTGTTTCCCCACATGTTAAAACTCTCCAACTGCCCAAGTGACTGTAGGGAACAACAGATTTGCGAGTCTGAAGAGCTCCTTCTATTCCATGAGTATCAGAGATCTGCTCCAAACTGTCAAGCTGCTGCAGTGCAGTACAACACAACCTCCACCAGGAGGAGCTTGAGAGGAAAGTGAGACTGTACACACAGGGCAACAGAACAGACGTCACCAAGTGGCGAGAGAGTGGTCAGACAAACGGAGTAAAAAGCACAAATAGCATGACAGCATAAAAGGATTAGACAGACGGATAGTCAGGGCATAGCAAGAGATCAGTAAACCAGAACGGGCACTATATGGTACAATGGGAACAAACAGTAACAGAGTCAGTAGCCAAGCTAGGAGGTCAAAACCGGAGAATCAAGCAAATAAACAGACAAACAGAGAAAGGCGGGAATAGGGCAGACAGAGGGAGTTAACAGACACAGGACAAGTCATGGTTCACAGCAGGACAAATCAAGAGCTACCAGGAAGGTCAGGTTCACACGCCGAAGGCAGAACTATAGCTGACACTGCCAGCAAGATTCATGGGAGCTAAATAGCAAACCTGAACCCAGAATGAGGAAAAGCAAAGTTAACCCTTGACATGATCCGTCCAAAAAAGGGCAGACAGTAATAAACCCTGGAACAGATCATGACAGTACCCTCCTCTCAAGGGGGGCCACCGGACCCCCAGGTTTCCCAGGATAACGTGCATGAAATGCCCGGACCAATCGATTAGCATGGATAGATCGCGCCGGGACCCAAAATTGATCCTCAGGACCATAACCCCTCCAATGGACCAAATACTGAATTGAACTAAGGACTATGCAAGAATCCATGATCCGTTCTACTTCAAACTCGGTCTGACAATACACAGAGACAGGAGGCGGAGGGGATGGAGGCCCAGCGGAAGATGGTACAAATGACTTAAGAAGGGATTTAAGGAACACATTGGTGATCCGAAGTGACTGAGGAAGGCGTAAACGAAAGGCAACTGGATTGACCACCTCAATGATCTCATAAGGACCAATAAACCTGGGACCTAGCTTAGCAGAAGGAATCTTTAGACGAATGTTCTTGGTAGACAACCACACTTTATCTCCTACCAGGAATATAGGTCCTACAGACCATCGCTTATCAGCAAAAAGTTTGTTTGCCCTGAGCCTTCCCAATGTTCTTCTGGACCTCTCTCCACACCTCCCCTAACCGTTGCACTGCCATATCACCCCCTGGACATCCTGAATCCAGCCTAGAAAATTCGCCAAAATGGGGGTGAAAACCATAGTTACAGAAGAATGGAAAGGTGCCCGTGGACTGGTTAATCCGATTATTAAATGCAAATTCAGCCACGGGCAATGAAGAACACCAATCATCCTGCTGAGATGTAGCAAGACACATCAAAATCTGTTTAAGTGACTGATCGGTCCTCTCCATCTGCCCATTGGTCTCAGGATGGTAAGCAGAGAAGGTCAAACAAATACCCAATCTTTTACAAAATGCCCTCCAAAATTTGGACACAAATTGTACCTTTCTATCAGAAACCACACTCAAAGGCACTCCATGCAGCCATACAACGTGCTCAGCAAACAGTCTCCCACTCCAATTCAGAGAATACCCCTGCAACAACCACTCTGTGCTGAAGAATGGAGGAAGGAGGTTTGGGGGGTGATATCGGATCAAAATTACGAGATAAGACATCAGCCTTGACATTCTTGGAACCAGGCCAAAAAGTGATTGAAAAAACAAGAGAAAAAAAGCGACCACCTAGCCTGTCTAGGAGTTAACCGTTAGGCGGTTTCAATATAAGAAATATGTGGTCAGTAATCACCGTGATCCGATGAACCGCCCCTCCAAAAAATGCCTCCATTCTGCAGAAGCCAATTTTATGGACAATAACTCCTGGCTCCCAACATCATAGTTCCTCTCAGCAGAAGAAAACTTCTGGGAGAAAAAGGCACATGGTCTTAAGTTGGTCAAAGTAACGGGTCCCTGAGACAACACCGCCCCTACTCCCACCTCTGATGCGTCCACCTCTACAATGAATGGTTCAGATGAATTGGGCTGAACTAATACAGGGGCAGACATAAAACACTCTTTTAATGTAATACATGCTTTAACCCCTTCACCCCCAAGGGTGGTTTGCACGTTAATGACCGGGCCAATTTTTACAATTCTGACCACTGTCCCTTTATGAGGTTATAACTCTGGAACGCTTCAACGGATCTTGGCGATTCTGACATTGTTTTCTCGTGACATATTGTACTTCATGCTAGTGGTAAAATTTATTCGATATAACTTGCGTTTATTTGTGAAAAAAATGAATATTTGGCGAAAATTTTGAAAATTTCGCAATTTTCCAACTTTGAATTTTTATGCCCTTAAATCACAGACATATGTCACACAAAATACTTAATAAATAACATTTCCCACATGTCTACTTTACATCAGCACAATTTTGGAACCAAAATTTTTTTTTGTGACGGAGTTATAAGGGTTAAAAGTTGACCAGCAATTTCTCATTTTTACAACACCATTTTTTTTTAGGGACCACATCTCATTTGAAGTCATTTTGACGGGTCTATATGATAGAAAATACCCAAGTGTGACACCATTCTAAAAACTGCACCCCTCAAGGTACTCAAAACCACTTTCAAGAAGTTTATTAACCCTTCAGGTGTTTCACAGGAATTTTTGGAATGTTTAAATAAAAATGAACATTTAACTTTTTTTCACACAAAATTTATTTCAGCTCCAATTTGTTTTATATTACCAAGGGTAACAGGAGAAAATAGACCCCAAAAGTTGTTGTACAATTTGTCCTGAGTACGATGATACCCCATATGTGGGGGTAAACCACAGTTTGGGCGCATGGCAGAGCTTGGAAGCAAAGGAGCGCCATTTGACTTTTCAATGCAAAATTGACTGGAATTGAGATGGGACGCCATGTTGCATTTGGAGAGCCCCTGATGTGCCTAAACATTAAAACCCCTAACAAGTGACACCATTTTGGAAAGTAGACCCCCTAAGGAACTTATCTAGATGTGTGGTGAGCACTTTGACCCAACAAGTGCTTTACAGAAGTTTATAATGCAGAGCCGTAAAAATAAAAAATCATATTTTTTCACAAAAATGATCTTTTCACCCCCAATTTTTTATTTTCCCAAGGGTGAGAGAAGAAATTGGACCCCAAAAATTGTTGTGCAATTTGTCCTGAGTACGCTGATACCCCATATGTGGGTGTAAACCATTGTTTGGGCACAGGGCAGAGCTCGGAAGGGAAGGAGCGCCATTTGACTTTTCAATGCAAAATTGACTGGAATTGAGATGGGACGCCATGTTGCATTTAGAGAGCCCTTGATGTGCCTAAACATTGAAACCCCTAACAAGTGACACCATTTTGGAAAGTAGACCCCCTAAGGAACTTATCTAGATGTGTGGTGAGCACTTTGACCCAACAAGTGCTTTACAGAAGTTTATAATGCAGAGCCGTAAAAATAAAAAATCATATTTTTTCACAAAAATGATTTTTCACCCCCAATTTTTTATTTTCCCAAGGGTAAGAGAAGAAATTGGACCCCAAAAATTGTTGTGCAATTTGTCCTGAGTACACTGATACCCCATATGTGGGTGTAAACCATTGTTTGGGCGCAGGGCAGAGCTCAGAAGGGAAGGAGCGCCATTTGACTTTTCAATGCAAAATTGACTGGAATTGAGATGGGACGCCATGTTGCGTTTGGAGAGCCCCTAATGTGCCTAAACATTGAAACCCCCCACGAGTGACACCATTTTGGAAAGTAGACCCCTTAAGGAACTTATCTAGATGTGTGTTGAGCACTTTGACCCAACAAGTGCTTCACAGAAGTTTATAATGCAGAGCCGTAAAAATAAAAAATCATATTTTTTCACAAAAATGATCTTTTCACCCCCATTTTTTTATTTCCCCAAGGGTAAGAGAAGAAATTAGACCACAAAAGTTGTTGTGCAATTTGTCCTGAGTACGACGATACCCCATATGTGGGTGTAAACCATTGTTTGGGCGCATAGCAGAGCTCAGAAGGGAAGAAGCGCTATTTTACTTTTCAATGCAAAATTGACTGGAATTAAGATGGGATGCCATGTTGCGTTTGGAGAGCCCCTGATGTGCCTAAACATTAAACCCCCCCACAAGTGACACCATTTTGGAAAGTAGACCCCCTAAGGAACTTATCTAGATGTGTTTTGAGAGCTTTGAACCCCCAAGTGTTTCACTACAGTTTATAACGCAGAGCCGTGAAAATAAAAATTATTTTTTTTTTTCACAAAAATGATTTTTTAGCCCCCAGTTTTGTATTTTCACAAGGGTATCAGGATAAATTGGACCCTAAAAGTTGTTGTCCAATTTGTCCTGAGTACGCTGATACCCCCTATGTGGGGGGGAACCACTGTTTGGGCGCATGACAGAGCTCGGAAGGGAAGGAGCGCCATTTGGAATGCAGACTTAAATGGATTGGTCTGCAGGCGTCACGTTGCATTTGCAGAGCCCCTGATGTACCCAAACAGTACAAACCCCCCACAAGTGACCCCATATTGGAAACTAGACCCCCCAAGGAACTTATCTAGATGTGTTGTGAGAACTTTGAACCCCCAAGTGTTTCACTACAGTTTATAACGCAGAGCCGTGAAAATAAAAATTATTATTTTTTTTCACAAAAATGATTTTTTAGCCCCCAGTTTTGTATTTTCACAAGGGTATCAGGATAAATTGGACCCTAAAAGTTGTTGTCCAATTTGTCCTGAGTACGCTGATACCCCCTATGTGGGGGGGAACCACTGTTTGGGCGCATGACAGAGCTCGGAAGGGAAGGAGCGCCATTTGGAATGCAGACTTAAATGGATTGGTCTGCAGGCGTCACGTTGCATTTGCAGAGCCCCTGATGTACCCAAACAGTACAAACCCCCCACAAGTGACCCCATATTGGAAACTAGACCCCCCAAGGAACTTATCTAGATGTGTTGTGAGAACTTTGAACCCCCAAGTGTTTCACTACAGTTTATAACGCAGAGCCGTGAAAATAAAAATTATTTTTTTTTTCACAAAAATGATTTTTAGCCCCCAGTTTTGTATTTTCACAAGGGTATCAGGATAAATTGGACCCTAAAAGTTGTTGTCCAATTTGTCCTGAGTACGCTGATACCCCCTATGTGGGGGGGAACCACTGTTTGGGCGCATGACAGAGCTCGGAAGGGAAGGAGCGCCATTTGGAATGCAGACTTAAATGGATTGGTCTGCAGGCGTCACGTTGCATTTGCAGAGCCCCTGATGTACCCAAACAGTACAAACCCCCCACAAGTGACCCCATATTGGAAACTAGACCCCCCAAGGAACTTATCTAGATGTGTTGTGAGAACTTTGAACCCCCAAGTGTTTCACTACAGTTTACAACGCAGAGCCGTGAAAATAAAACATATTTTTTTCCCACAAAAATGATTTTTAGCCCCCCAAATTTTTATTTTCCCAAGGATAACAAGAGAACTTGGACCCCAGAAGTTGTTGTTCAATTTGTCCCTAGTACGCTGATACCCCATATGTTGGGGTAAACCCCTTTTTGGACGCACGGGAGAGCTCGGAAGGGAAGGAGCACTGTTTTACTTTTTCAACGCAGAATTGGCTGGAATTGAGATTGGACGCCATGTCGCGTTTGGAGAGCCCCTGATGTGCCTGAACAGTGGAAACTCCCCAATTCTACCTGAAACCCTACCCCTAACCTCACCCCTAACCGTTTACTGAACATTTTCTGACAGTCATAAGTGCCACGTATATAAGTGCCACGTATATAAGTGCCACGTATTTAAGAGCCACGTATTTAAGTGCCACGTATTTAAGTGCCACGTATTTAAGTGCCACGTATTTCAGTGCCACGATATTTCAGTGCCACGTATTTCAGTGCCACGTATTTCAGTGCCACGTATTTCAGGCACTGAAAAATACGTGGCACGTAAATACTTCAGTGCCACGATATTTCAGTGCCACGATATTTCAGTGCCACGATATTTCAGTGCCATGTATTTCAGTGCCACGTATTTCAGGCACTGAAAAATACGTGGCACGTAAATACGTGGCACGTAAATACGTGGCACTTAAATACGTGGCACTTAAATACGTGGCACTTAAATACGTGGCACTTAAATACGTGGCACTTATATACGTGGCCACTGAAATATTGTGGCACTTATATACGTATATACGTATATAAACGTATATTTCAGTGCCACGTATTTCAGTGCCACGTATTTCAGTGCCACGTATTTCAGGCACTGAAAAATACGTGGCACGTAAATACGTGGCACTTAAATACGTGGCACTTAAATACGTGGCACTTAAATACGTGGCACTTAAATACGTGGCACTTATATACGTGGCCACTGAAATATCGTGGCACTTATATACGTATATACGTATATAAACGTATATTTCAGTGCCACGTATTTCAGTGCCACGTATTTCAGTGCCACGTATTTCAGGCACTGAAAAATACGTGGCACGTAAATACGTGGCACTTAAATACGTGGCACTTAAATACGTGGCACTTAAATACGTGGCACTTAAATACGTGGCACTTAAATACGTGGCACTTAAATATGTGGCACTTATATACGTGGCCACTGAAATATCGTGGCACTTATATACGTATATACGTATATAAACGTATATTTCAGTGCCACGTATTTCAGTGCCACGTATTTCAGTGCCACGTATTTCAGGCACTGAAAAATACGTGGCACGTAAATACGTGGCACGTAAATACGTGGCACTTAAATACGTGGCACTTAAATACGTGGCACTTAAATACGTGGCACTTAAATACGTGGCACTTATATACGTGGCCACTGAAATATCGTGGCACTTATATACGTATATACGTATATAAACGTATATTTCAGTGCCACGTATTTCAGTGCCACGTATTTCAGGTTAGGGGTAGGGTTAGGGGTAGGGTTAGGGTTTTTTGTTTTTTTCTTGTTTTCTTGTGTTTTTCTATAAAAACGCATGCGTTTTACCGCGTTTACATGCATTTTTTCACACATGTGGTTTTTTTAAAAAACGCATGCAGATAAAAACGCAAGTGTGAAACCAGACTAAAAGACGCTTTTTATAGCAAAAAAGTTTTTGCGTCTCCACATTTTGAGACCTATAATTTTTCCACATTTTGGTCCACAGAGTCATGTGAGGTCTTGTTTTTTGCGGGACGAGTTGACGTTTTTATTGGTAACATTTTCGGACACGTGACCATTTTTTATCACTTTTTATTCCGATTTTTGTGAGGCAGAATAACCAAAAACCAGCTATTCATGAATTTCTTTTGGGAGAGGCGTTTATACCGTTCTGCGCTTGGTAAAATTGATAAAGCAGTTTTATTCGTCGGGTCAGTACGATTACAGCGATACCTCATTTATATCATTTTTTTATGTTTTGACGCTTTTATACGATAAAAACTATTTTATAGAAAAAATAATTATTTTGGTATCGCTTTATTCTGAGGACTATAACTTTTTTATTTTTTTGCTGATGATGCTGTATGGCGGCTCGTTTTTTGCGGGACAAGATGACGTTTTCAGCGGTAACATGGTTATTTATATCCGTCTTTTTGATCGCGTGTTATTCCACTTTTTGTTCGGCGGTATGGTAATAAAGCGTTGTTTTTTGCCTCGTTTTTTTTTTTTTTCTTACGGTGTTTACTGAAGGGGTTAACTAGTGGGCCAGTTTTATAGGTTGGGTCATTACGGACGCGGCGATACTAAATATGTGTACTTTTATTGTTTTTGTTTGTTTTTTTAGATAAAGAAATGTATTTATGGGAATAATATTTTTTTTATTATTATTATTTATTTAGGAATTTTTTTTTTTTTTTTTTTTTTACACATGTGGAAATTTTTTTTTTTACTTTTTTACTTTGTCCCAGGGGGGGACATCACAGATCGCAGATCTGATAGTGTGCACAGCACTCTATCAGATCGGCGATCATACTTTCATCGGAGCAGGCTGCAGCTTTCATCTGCAGCCTGCTCCGACCCGGAAGTGCTCCCTGCAGGACCCGGATACAGCCCTTCGGCAATTTTGGATCCGGGGCCTGCAGGGAGAAGACATTCGGTACGAGGTGAGTACATCACCTTGTACCGATCGTCTCAGGGAAGCACGCAGGGAGCCCCCTCCCTGCGCGATGCTTCCCTGTACCGCCGGTACACCGCGATCATGTTTGATCGCGGTGTGCCGGGGGTTAATGTGCCGGGGGCGGTCCGTGACCGCTCCTGGCACATAGTGCCGGATGTCAGCTGCGATATGCAGCCGACACCCGGCCGCGATCGGCCGCGCTCCCCCCGTGAGCGCGGCCGATCGCGTATGACGTACTATCCCGTCGGCGGTCATGGGGGCCCACCCCACCTCGACGGGATAGTACATCTGATGTCAGGAAGGGGTTAACTGCCAAGGATGACCAAACTTTGAGATCAGCCCCCTTGAGAGTGAGATCAGTGAGTGGCTTGACTACCTGAGAAAACCCCTTGATGAATTTCTGGTAATAATTGGCAAAACTCAGAAAACGCTGCAACCCCTTGACGTCTCTGGGTTGCACCCAATCAACAATGGCCTGTACCTTTCCGGGATCCATCCGAAACCCATTCGCAGAAAAGATGTTCCCCAGAAAAGAAAGCTCCTGGACACAAAACAAACATTTTTCGGGTTTAGCGAATAGAGAATTTCTCCGTAACCTGTGAAGAACAGCATGTAAATGACCAATGTGGGATTCCTGATCAGGCAAGAAAACAAGGATATCATCCAGGTATACAACCATAAAGCGCCAGATAAAATCAGAAAAAACATCATTCATGAAGTTCTGAAACACTGCGCGTTCGTGAAACCAAAGGGCATGATCAAATTTTCAAACAGACCCTTGGAGGTGATAAATGCCGTTTTCCACTCATCCCCTTCGTGAATGCGGATAAGGTTATATGCTCCCCTAAGATCGAGTTTGGAAAATCACTTAGCCCCAGACAATTGGCCATAGAAATCAGGAATGAGTGGGAGAGGGTAGGTATTTCTCACCGTAATTTTATTTAGTTCCCAGAAATCGAGGCATGGGCGTAAACCACCATCTTTTTTCTAGAAAAAAAAAATCCCACGGCCACAGGTGAGACAGAGGGACGGATGTGACCTTTGCGTAGACTATCAGATATATATTTTTTCATAGCAGTACGTTCCGGGCCAGACAGATTGTACAAACAGGCTATGGGCAATTTAGAACCTGGAATAAGATTGATGGTACAATCATAAGGATGATGGGGTGGTAAGACCTTAGCCTCTTTTTCAGAGAACACGTCCCCAAAGTCCTTTAGGTACTCTGAAATACCCTCCGGACTAATGGCGGACACAAACAAAGCAGAAAGACAACCACTGGAACAATTAGGACCCCATTCAACAATAGCATGAGATCCCCAGTCTATAACAGGATTATGCCTCTGCAACCAGGGGAACCCCAACACCAGTCCCGCAGGAAGATTATTCATAACATAACAGGAAATTTGTTCCTGGTGCAAGGAACCCACCTTGAGGAGGAACTCCTCAGAGACAAATTTAAGGACATTTTGAGCCAACGGTGTCTTATCAATGGCAACGATATGGATGGGAGTCTCTAGCCTAACTGTCCCTAACTTTAACTTGGGCACCAGACTATAGTCATTGAAGTTCATGTAAGATCCACAGTCCACAAAAACTGAAGTGGCTGCAAAACCACCTCCATAACACATTTCCACCTCTAACAAAACTTTTTGAAATGACGAAAATGGTACCTGAGAGTCTGGATGACCTCCTAGACCATCACCCAAACTCGGCAGCTTGTTACTCGATGGACAAGAGGGGCAGTCCTTTTTCCAATGTCCCGGATCTCCACAATAAAAACATAATTTCCCATCACGTCGCCGATTCCGTTCCTTCTCCTTGAAATTGATGGCACCAACTTCCATTGTCTCCTTGAATGACACCACCTCAGACTTGGCAGGCAAAACAGGAATCTCACGCTGGATAATTCTTCTCTCCCGTAACCTCCAGTCCATACGAATGGCCTGGGTCATGGCCTCCACCAGGGAACTGGGTGGCATATGAAGGGCCAGCGCATCCTTGAGATGATCAGAAAGTCCTCTCTCAAACAGAGCAGAGTCACCCCAAGACACCTCAATGGACCACCGACTAAACTCAGAACAATACTGTTCAGCAGTGAGTTCATTCTGGGAGAGACTCATGATCATGCCCTCTGCAACCCTGACCCGGTCTGGTTCATAATAAATCAGTCCCAAAGCCTCAAAGATTCTATCTACAGACATATGTTCAGGGGCAGAAGCAGGTAAAGAGAAAGCCCATGGGCTGAGGTCCCTCCTGCAGTAAGGAAATGATTATCCACACCCACTGACTCTCATCTCCAGAAGATCGGGGTCTAAGAGAAAAAAAAAGCTTGCAACTCCCCTTAACAGTAAGAAATCTCTCCCTCTCCCCAGAGAAGGTATCTGGGAGCTTGACTGTAGGTTCAGGAGAGTGCAAAGAGACATCAACAGTGTCAGAGTGCTTACAGTCAGAGTGCTTACAGTCAGTCTGCAACAATTTTACTGTGTCAAAAAGCTCCCTTTGCAGGTGGTTATGAGACGAGGACAAGGCCCTCTGTTCTACAAACAGGTCTTGTATCATAACTGTCAAACTGTCCATTTGATCCTCCAAGGTATGGAGCGGATCCATAGCAAACAGAGCAGAGAAAAAAATCCCTTTAAATGTAGGGTCAGCTATAATGTCAAGCTGCTGCAGTGCAGTACAGCACAACCTCCACCAAGGGGAGCTTGAGATGAAAGTGAGACTGCACACACAGGGCAGCAGAACAGAGGCCACCAAGTGGCGAGAGAGTGGTCAGACAAACCGAGTCAAAAGCACGAATTAGCACGACAGCATCAAAGGATTAGAAAGACGGATAGTCAGGACATAGAAAGAGATCAGTAAACCAGAACGGGCAATATACGGTACAATAGGGACAAACAGTAACGGAGTCAATAGCCAAGCCAGGAGGTCAAAACCGGAGAATCAAGCAGATAAACAGACAGAGAAACGCTGGGAATAGGGCAGACAGAGGGAGTTAACAGACACAGGACAAGTCAGGGTTCACAGCAGGACAAATCAAGAGCTACCAGGACGGTCAGGTTCACACACCGAAGGAAGAACTATAGCTGACACTGCCAGCAAGATTCATGGAAGCTAAATAGCAAACCTGAACCCAGAATGAGGCAGAGCAAAGGTAACCCTTGACATGATCCATCCAAAAAAGGGCAGACAGTAATAAACCCTGGAAAGGATCATGACACAAACATTCACAGAATACAGAGGAGGAAAGTATTTGCACCGATGCCCAAAATTTTTCCTGTTGGATACAGGGCTTGACAAAGTAGGGTCTAAGCAAAATCCAGATTCTGATCACCAGATGTTGACCTCTGGGGGTGGACGTGATCCTGATGAGAATTAGATATATGAGGTGCACACAGACTGTATTGTGCTTTCATGGCAGAAAAAGAGGAGGGTGACTCTCAGGACAAAAAGTGGGAGAACAGAAAGGATGATGATGAGGTTGTAGATCTCACTTGGTGTGAACTCAGAGGCACGCAGCTGTGTAGGTCAGCAGAGGTGGTGGAAGAGGAGGAAGATGAGGATGTTATGTTCTATTTTGTCGCAAAGACATTGAGTGATGCAACCTCGAAAAGCACTGTATCCTCAGCCACAACTCTGGATGTGGCCAGCAATGGTCATGGGTCTGCAGTTCACAGGGGCTTAAAGGGCTTTCTAGCTAGTGCGTTTTCTAAACCGCAAATGATGACCCAGCTCAAGTTATCTGCCAACTTTGCAAAAAACTATTCAGTTTAGGCAAAAATTGCAATAATTTTAAGCTCACTGTGCAAAAATGCGGACTAGCGGGCCTTGTCAACCACTGGTCATCCCATCAATTACATCTGCTGCTTCTTTCTCCTCTGTTACCATAGCAACTGTTCTCACACAGGTTTCTGGCTGCAAAACCTCCACTTCTTTACCACCTACAGTTGGGTTGAGAGCCCTTCAGCTGTTATGGAAGTGGAGATGCCTTCTGGTGTTGTTTTACCGGGCACACCAAACCTTTCTTAATCCATCATAACATCTCCGCCTGCACCTCACTTACAATCCAGCAGTTTGTCATGTTGTGACAAAGACCGCTGTGTCGGTCGAAACGCATCGCTTGCCTCATACAGTGCTATGGTGTTGTCCCAGGAGTTACTCTGATTTTACCATGTTGGATTAAAGTTTTACATTTTACAAGAAGCTGGAACCAATTTTTTTTTTTCTTTGTGGAGTTTGTCATGTTCACCCTACACCACCCTCTCTCAGCACAGCAGCCATCCTTCTGTCCCACAGTTGAGGTAACGTAAAAGAATGTTTCCTCCTACACATGCCAAAGCTAAAAGTTTGAATTCAAGATCATGAGTAAGCCTCCTTAGTTGAAACACGCTGATCATCCTCACTGGTGTGCCAGGTGTTTGCTATGCAGATTTTTTGAAGAACTCTATATTTTTTTAGTTGTGAAATAAAGCTTTATAATGTTTGAGCCGCCTCTGCCTTAGGCCGGCGTCACACTGGCGAGTTATCCGGACGTATGAGCGCAGAAAATATGTCCTATGTCCCAGCTCCTATCAGCCGTATTTTACTGATCCGTATTATACGGTCCTCTACGGCCGTACAAAATCGCAGCATGCTGCGTTTGTCACCGTATTGCGCAAATAAATCGCCAATGAAAGTCTATGGAGGCGAGAAAAATACGGATTACACATGGACCAGCAGTGTGACTTGCGAGAAATACGCCAGACATCTCCAGACATCGCCAGGTGCAAGGAATTGGGACAAACACTCAATCTTCAATCTCAGACATGCTAATTAGCTGAAAACGCCCCACACACATCCAGGAAGTCTGGTTCTCGCCTCCACGGAGTTCCAAGCAGCATGGCCACCATTATCAACGTGGATATGCTCCTCATCCTGGTCCAAGAAAGGCCAGAAATCTGGGACCAGCGGGATGCAAATTATTCTAACAGGGCCAGGAAAGAGGCAGCATGGCGTGCAATATGTGGGATCTTATTCCCTGACTATGGCCAAAGGCCACCTGCGGAGCTGACCCAACTCTGTAAGTACAATAATGTCTTCCCATTATGTCTCCTTCCCAAATGCTTCCCCATCCTTGTTTAGTCATAATTTAGGTATTACTTTAGGATCAGATTTTCATAATGCTTTTGACGTTTCGTCTTTAAAAACTCCAGAAATGTAACTCTGCAAGGACAGGGTCCTCTCCCCTCAGTACCAGTCTGTCACTGTAAACCTGTTTACTGTAAAGGAGATGTAGAACCCTGTATGTAACCCCTTTCACATGTACAGCACCATGTATTTTATGGTGCTATCTAAACAAATAATACTAAGATTGTTTGGAGATCAATGACAACTGTTTTAAGCAATGTGCAGAATGAGGGCTTGGTAATAACAAAATGTTGGACCATGTCATTGCAGTGGATGATGTTATGAGAAGATGGCGCAGCATCCGGGACCAGTACCGGCGGGAACGTCAGATGCGTGCAAGAAGTGGGTCAGCAGCACCACCCAAAAAAAGAAAATACATCTACTATGACCGTCTGTCGTTTTTGGATGGCAGTATGGATTTAAGGCCGTAAGTCAAAACCACACCACACTTTAGGCCTTTTTTTTTTTTTATATTTTTTGGTTTTACGGTTATTCCATGGCACTTTGTTTGTAAGGAGTGGTAAAGATATGCTAAAGCAAAATGGCTAACAATAATTGCCAAAATATGGGCCAGGATGAGAGAGGACCCTGTCCGCCAAGCCTCACAAGCTCCAACAAGGGATGGGTGACAATACAGTAGGCGTGGGGCCAGCTGGTCATCCTTTTTTTCTTTTACCTATGTGGTTACTGCATTTTATGTGATTGTTGTAAGAGGTGGGTCTTCACTCTGTTTGTGTATCTTTTAAATGGTATGCGACAGTATGATGTGTTGTGGTTTAATTTTCATCAGGTTGTGTTTCTCACTGAATAAATCTTGTATCACACTGTGTGAATTGCATATAGCATGGGTTTTTGGCATGATAGCTCTTGCTGCTCTGTCTTTTTTATGAAATATCTTAACTGACATGAGGTCACAGATGTTTTTGAAAATAATGTGTGTGAAATATTTACCGCTTTCCTGTTTTCTTTTTGTCTTTATTGTTTATTGACAGAACACACTCCAACCTCACAGAGAGGGAGACCGGGTCTGAATCGGAAGCATTAATTGATCCGGTTGGTGTGGATGAAGAGGTGGCAGGCCCATCTTCTTCATATGATCCCCCTATCAATCCAAGACAAAATTCTCCTGCATCCCAAGACCCAGCACCAAGTGGCCAAGATCAAGAACCACCACCCTCAGCAGCACATGACCATGCAAGCCAGGAGGAGCAAGGCCTGAGCAGCAGTCCTACTGGCCCACCGGTCGCATCCCCACAGGCAGCTGTGCCTTTACCCAGAGGGCGCCGAAGGAGAGAGGTGCAAGCAACAAGGAGGGATGTGGACGCAGGTGTCCTCAATTATTTGTCCATGGCAGCTACAGATGATGGTGAGGAGGCCTTTGCTCGCAGCCTTGCCCGCTACCTTCGTCCCCTTCCCCGTGAGGTGAGGCTACGTGTGAGAGGGTGCATGCAAATCCTGATTGATTTAAGCACCCCTCCAAATAACCCCTATGAGGTATTTGAATTCACTGAGATCAGGCAGCTTTCTGCCTCAAACCTTTTGCGCCTTCCATTTCCTCATCAGGGGCAGGATCAATCAGGATTTGCACCACCTACTCCACGTAGGCCTCCACCTCAGCCCATCCCACCTCAAATTATGCAAAGGCCTGCACTGCAAGAAATGGCCGCCTACAACCCCCATTCCCAATATGGCCACTTTTCCAGACCCAGTGATGTAGGCTGGTCCCAACCTGGGTTTGGACAACATGGCCATTTTGGGATGGGGTATGACTACAACCAATATCTGCGTCAGCAGGAGTTGCAGCGCGAATTTATTTATGGCCAACAACCTAATGCCCAATATGGACAAGGGCAGAGTTCCGCTCCGCAACCAACTGCCTCCTCACAGGCTCAAGGACAATTGGCGCAGCCAAGACCCCCTGAACAGGACCCCGAGCTGCCGCTCTCTCCCCCGCCTACTTACAGGGATCTGTAATTTGGTGTGGCTTTTGTATGAGGACCATATATGTTAAGCCAACCCATGGCTGTTGTAGTTTTTTCTTTTTGTGTTTGTTGTTTCACCACAAAAACCATGTCCCAAAAAAAAATGGTGGCAAGTTGGCCTAAAAAGGTTTACTCATTTTTTTGAAAAAAAGAAAACAAAAAGCAAAAAATGTTTGTGGACTAATCATTTCAACACCCCACACATATGGTCTGCTACAAAAATGGTACTTAAGGACATCAGACACACACGTTACCTTTGAAAATGGCATAATACATTGTATTAAAGAAAGATAAGGGCAAAAAAATGTCATCACAACTGAGACACAGCATAATCTTGCCAGGGAGTGGCACCAGGAGGAGAGACAAAATAATTTGTGAAAACATCCCTTATGTTAATGCCAGAAAGGGGACGGCGCGTAGGAGGGCCATGTGGTGTAGGCCTAATCACATTGCTCAACATGTGTTCACCACTAGCATCTGATGAGCAATCATGTATGCGGGTGTAATTATGCAAAATTACACACGCTTTGATCACTTCGTTCACTGAAGTTTCACTGAGCTGAATGGAAGACTGGAGGACACGCCATTTGGCCACCAGAATCCCAAAGGCACACTCCACCAGTCTCCGCGCCCGAGAAAGCCGTAAATTAAAGATTTTCCTCCGGTGGTCAAGGTTGCGCCGTGGATAAGGCCTCATAACATGTCGGGTAAGTTGGAAGGCCTCATCTCCAACAAAAACAAAAGGCACGGCTTCTGCACTGGAGCCTGGGAGTTGTTGTGGCGGTGGGAGATCTAACAGGTTGTCACGTAGCCGCCGACCCATAATGGACGAATTGAAGACCCTAGAGTCTCCAGTTCGCCCATAGGCCCCAATGTCTACAATTATAAACCTGTAGTTACTGTCAACTACAGCTAACAGAACTACAGAGAAAAACTGCTTATAATTATAGAATTGGGAGCCTGAGTTCGGCGGCTTACGTACCCTGATATGTTTCCCATCCACGGCTCCAATGCAGTTAGGGAAGTCATAATTTTGCTGGTAACCACGGGCTATTTGTATCCAATCAGCCTGCTTTGGCTCAGGCATAACAATGTCTTTCATTTTCTCCCAGATTTGGCGACAGGTTAAACGGACAATGCCCGAAATTGTTGAGCGGCCTATTAAAAACTCCAGATGAAGTCCCGCATATGACAAGCCTGTTGTCAGGAACCTGAAAAAAGAAAGAAACACCAAAAATAAGTTAGGTTAAACCAGTACACACAAAACCTTACTAGGCCCAATTTTGTGTTATTTCATGTAGAGCAGGATAAGGGCTTCAAAACCCAAACAAATAAAAAGCAACTTGACTCTTAACTTAGTTTAAAGCTTAGATATATGTTTGTGACCTACTGTCCACATCTACCTGTAACTAAATGTTAAAAAAAAAAGATTATAAAGAAAAACTAAACAGTATGTGAGTATGGTAAATATGTAATACATACCGTAAGGTTAGTAGAAGACGCTGCTCTGCGGATATGGCTTTGCGCAGCCTTGTGTCCTGATATGTTATACCAGGACGTAAAATCTCCAACAATCTATCAAATGTGGTGATAGTCATACGACAGTATAGATAGAATTTATCGGGATGTTGCCGCAGAGCTGTATAGAGCCTCTTGAAATGGCCTTTAGTGATGCGTTTCATTAGAAGAGGATGCACCCACATTCTTGTTCTCCTCCTTCGCGGATCAGCAATAACTGGATAGGGATGGCCAAAGCGACGTGACAAGAGCCAGTTATACAAAACCTGCTGCGTTGGGGTGAAGTGGAGGAGGTCAGACATGCTGCAAAGATTGAGAGAATGCACCAACAAATGCACAAACACAAAATGGACATGTGGGAGGGTGCCACCTGTTGTCGAGGCCTTAAATAGGGGTTCTGAGGCTGATTTAAATCAATTACAGCCTCCAAAACCGTTAACTGTCCATTTTGGAAGGTTGCGTGAAAAATACGCATTACGGTAGGAATACGGATTGCATACGCAACATTACATGTGCAAAATACGCTGACACACCCTGCCTACGGATCACTATTTTGGGAACATTTCACCGTATTACGGCCGTATTACGGCCGTAAAAAACGGACCGTATTGTCTTACGCCGAGTGTGACGCCGGCCTTAAGCTGGATAATTTCTCCTCTTGCTCTCATTTGGCGTGGGTGCTCACCCCGATACATCCTGGGCGTGGGCAGGTTTGGGGATTTCATCGCAGACCGGTAAGCTGACTATTTTTCTTTTAAGGGTACAAAATGGGCCTGTTTAGAAAACCTGTCCACCACCACCCACACAACAGTATTACCAATGGAAGAAGGGAGATTAGTGATAAAGTGCATGGACAGGTGAGTCCACGGTCTATCAGGAACCGGCAAAGGCACCAGTTCCCTGGCCGGCTATGAGAGCTCTTAGAACAGGCACAAACCCCACATGCAGATACAAATTTTTTGACCTCCATACCCAATGAAGGCTACCAAAAAAAGCCACCCTTTGAAGGCCACCAAAAGGCCACCCTTACCACGGCCTCTCACGTGGCCAAAATTCCAGGAGCACTCAGCCTAGACTCATGAAACTCTTTAAAAAGTCTATAGGCAGGAGCAAGAGACTGAGCTTCATCAATCTCTCACTCCAGCTCTGACGAGACCTCAGCCATCACTACCCCGGGATGAAGAATAGAGGACGGCGGTTAAGGGAGAGACACAGAATCAAAACTTTGAGATAAAGCATCAGCCTTGACATTTTTGGACCCTGGAGAAAAGTAATGGAAAACTTGAACCGATAAAAAAAAGCGACCGGCCTGTCTGGGAGTTAATGTTTTAGCAGACACAATATAGTCTAAATTTTTATGATCTATAATCACAGTGATCGGATGAGCCACCCCTTCCAAAAAGTGCCTCCATTTGTCAAACGCCAATTTGACCGCAAGAAGTTCTCTATTGCCCACATCATAATTTCTCTCAGATGAAGAGAAATTTTTAGAAAAGAAGGCACATGACTGGAGATTGATCAAAGTGGCAGGTCCCTGAGACAACACCGCTCCCACCCCCACCTCAGAAGTGTCCACCTCTATAATAAAAGATTTTTATGGATCTTGCTGCACCAATATCAGGGTGGACATAAAACACTTTTTCAGCATCAAAAAGGATTCTTTAGCAGATACAGAACAATTTTTTACATCCGCACCCTTGTGTATGTTGCGTAAGATCAGTAAGTGGCTTAACCACCTGTGAAAAACCTCCAATAAATTTTTGATAATAGTTGGCTAATCCCAAGAAGCGTTGGAGGCCCTTCAGGTCCCAGGGTTGAACCCAGTCAACAATTGCCTGCACCTTCTTGGGATCCATGCAAAACCCCTCACAGGACACAATCAGGTCTAAAAAAGACAATTCCTGTACAAAAAATGAACATTTCTCTAATTTGGCAAATAGTTGATTTTCCCTGAGTCTTTGGAGAACAGTAAGTAAATGTTGGGGATGTGTATGACAAAATGTCATCAAGGTAGATAACTACACAACGACCAATAAGATCAGCAAACACCAAATTAATTAAATTTTGAAATATGGCGAGAGAATTTGAAAGACCAAACGGGATAACAAGGTTTTCAAAAAGCCCCTCAAATGTAAGAAACGCAGTCTTCCACTCGTCCACCTCCCGAACCCTTATCAGATTATAGGCTCCACGAAGATCTAATTTGGAAAACCATTTCACTCCTGACAACTGGTTACATAAATATGAAATGAAAGGAAGAGGGTACAAGTTTCTCAAAGTAATTTTGTTAAGTTCCCAAAATTCGAGGCAGGGACGTAAACCGCCATCTTTTTTCTTAACAAAAAAAAACCCTGGGGCCACAGAAGAGACTGAGGGACATATATGCCCCTTATGGAGACTCTCCGCAATATACTCCTTCATGGCTAAGTGTTCAGGACCAGACAAATCAAACAGACAGCTTTAGGCAATTTAGATCCAGGAATAAACTCAATAGCACAATCAAAGGGTCTATGTGGCGGTAAGACCTCAGCCTCGCTTTCGGAGAACATGTCTTCGAAGTCTTTTAGGTACTCCGGAATACCCTCAAGATCGACAGACGACACAGAGACAGATTTAGTAGGTTTAGACAACAATGCGGATTTACAACATTGAGTGGCACAGTTAGTACCCTATTGAACAATTTCTCCAGTCACCCAATTGAAGACTGGATTGTGGCATTGTAACCAGGGCATCGCCAACACCAACCCCACAGGCAGATTTTCCAAAACAAAACAACTTACTTTTTCAGTGTGAGTTGAGCCTACCTTGAATAAAAAGACCTCTGAGACTTAAAGAATCCCTTCTTTGGTGAGAGAAGAGGAGTCAATGGCCACCACTTTACATGGAGTATCAAGCCTAACTGTCCCTAACTTGCATTGAGATATCAAAAGGGAGTCAACCAAATTGATGGATAAACCACAATCAACAAAAGCCGTAGAAAAAGAAGTTCAAGTGTCCACCAACAGTTCCACTTGCAGTAAAACTTTCGAAAATGAGGAAAAATGAACCTGAGGGTCTGGGTAGACTCCTTGATAACTACCCAGACCTAGTCATTTCCTGATACCTTGGCAGATGAAAGACAGGAGGGACAGTTCTTCCTCCAGTGCCCCGATTCACCGCAATAAAAGCACAGCTGCTTCTCTCGACGGTGTCTCCTCTCTTTCTCTTTATTGGCGATGGTGCTCACATCCATGGACTCAGCTGTGGATAGGGTTTCACTCTTACTGGGGTATAACGGGATTTCCAGGTGCATTACCCCTCTCGCACGCAGTCTATGGTCAATACAGACAGCCTGGGTCATGGCGTCCTCCAAAGAATCTGGTGGGGGATGTAATGCCAGGGCATCCTTCAAACACTCAGACAAACCTCCGCAGAACAGGCCCTGAGGGAGCGGCATCCCAAGAAACCTCAGCAGCCCAGCCTCTGAACTCAGGACAAAACCATTCCGCTGAGTGCTTCCCCTGACAAACACTCATACCCATGTCCTCAGTCAGACGCACACGACCAGGTTCATCATAGATATGCCCGAGGGCCTCAAAAAATGCATCCACCGACAATCTCTCAGGGGCTGTGGGAGGAAGAGAAAAAGCCCAAGCCTGGGGGGGCTCCTCTTAACAGAGAAATAATAACCCCCACCCTCTGACTTTCATCCCCAGAAGAGCAGGGTCTTAATTAGAAAAAAGTTTACATCCTTGCCTGAAAACTCTGAATTTCTTTTATCCCCCAAGATGGTGTCTGGCAACTTAATTGGAGATCAGGAGAAATAAAAGTAACATCAGCCCTCCGAATCGCCGAGGACAAAGCCCCTTACACAGCATCAGTCACCTGCTGCTGAGACTGAGCAAGGACTTGCTGTTCAACATTCAATTTTTGCATCACCTGAGTCAGATTTTTCACCTGCTCAGAGAAAATGTGCATAGGAACAATTATACCCCTGGAGAAAAAAAACCCATGCACAGGAGAAATTTTAGGGTCAATGATAATGTAAAGGACACCGCACTGCACTTGCTTACCGAGTCAGTGCAGGTGTCCTGCGTTGAGCGAAAGATGCCTAGAGAGTCCAGAGAAATGGGATGGCCAAGGTGGAGAAGCATTATTCAGGTAAGAGGACCTGAAGCACATGACTGCAAGGGGAGTGTCAGGGGCAGAGACAAGCTCCGGACTCCGGAGAGCAGAGCTCAGGCTAGAGAAGTTCAGGGGGAGACCAAGAGACAACAGAATACAGACAGAGACAGACAGAGAAGTAGTCAATAACAATCCAGGATCAGAAACCCGGAGATAGCAGAGTGGTATCAGATGGGAAGCACAAAGCGGAAGGTCAAGGACAAGCAGAGGTCAAAACCGAGACACTAAGCAAGTACAGAATAGTGTAGCAAACTCCGAAACAGGAATGGACCGGACAAGCAATCACACACAGGCAGACAGTATCCACCGATACACAGGGATCAGGAACTCAGCCGAGGTCAAAACTATCACTGACAATGGACAGAGCCCAAAAGAGGCTATTTAAAGCCCTCCCACCGCCAGAGAGAGGCCAACAGCATTAACACCTGAAGCACTAGACAAGACCTTCCACACAGACCATTACACCTGCAGGGTCGTCATGACCCCACAGAGATGCGATGACCCATGGTAAAAAGCTTACCGCAGGTCAGCAGGCATTGGCTGATGAGATACTACTCCCATCAGCCTGCGTCTGCTGTCACTGATAACAGTGACAGCAGGTGCCGCTGATGGGAGAAGAAATCTCTCATAAACCGTCACTTGTGGTAAAAGTTAAAAAAAAACATTACTACCATCAGATCGATGCGGGGTAACACTGTCAGATGTCAGCGTGACCCCGCAGAGATGCTGTGACCCTCATCGGTGACCTGTAGTAGCTGAAGAAACACTACTCCTCCCATCAGGCTATGTCTGATGTCACTGATAACAGTGATAGCAGGAGCCGCTGATGGGAGAAGTAGTCTCTTGTCAGCCGGCGCCTGTGCTTAAAGTTAAAAAAAGTAAAAGATTTAAATACAATGCATATTCAAATAGAGATAAAAAAACACATTTTACTCACCTAACACAAAATCCCCAGCGCCCTTGTCTCCTATAAGAAATGTAGAATAAAAAAACAGCATATACTCACCCATTCCTGATACACTTGTTTCGTTGAAAAAAAATAAAAAATTGTAAACCACCATATACTCCCCTGTCCAACGTAGTCCACATAATCCCGAGTGTCCCATGGCAGTCTCACAGGTAGAACAGTCATATCGGGAAATGTGTCTGCTCTACCCGGCCACCGGTGATACACTGGTGCGAGGTAATCACTACTTCAGTGTAAAGCGCTGAGCTGCTGTGAGAAAGGTAACACAAGTTCATGATGATGAGTTGCTGAGTCTTTTTCCGACCTGCGTGGCTAGCCATATTGAAAGAATGACCCCACTGCAGGACATGATCACATTCTGAGGCTGTCACGAGAGTTTTCCCTGGGCGAAGCCAGGCAAGATCAATAGAGGCAACTGAAACTAACCTTGAAGGTTCAATAATGTGCTGAGGTTCCTCTTCCAGCTTAGGAGGCAAAAAGGCTATGGAGAGTGCATCTGCCTTGACGTTTTTGTAAGCTGGACAGAAATGAAGGACAAAATGATAACGGGCAAAAAACAAGACCCACTGGGCCTGATGGGGATTCAGCCTCTGTGAGGACTGGAGATAAGCAAGGTTTTTATGATCGGTGAATATGACTACCTGATGAAGAGATCCCTCAAAAAGATGTCTCCATTCTTGCAGAGCTAATTTGATAGCCAACAATTCCCAATCTCCAACGGAATAATTCCTTTCTTCAGGGGAAAATACCTTAGAAAAAAAAAAAAACCCACAGGAGATCATCCGACCGGTAGACAATTTCTGGGTGAGAACCCCTTCTGCACCTTTGGAGGAAGCGTCTACCTCAAGAAAAATTTACTCATTAGAAGTCAGATGATGGAGAACGGGTGCAGAAGCGAAGGCTTTTTTAAGAGAAACAAAGGCCTCCGCTGCCTCGGAGAACCACTCCTTGGAGTTTACCCCTTTCTGTGTTAAAGCTGAGATGGGCGCCACTCGGGTGGAAAAGTGTGGGACGAATTGCCGGTAGTAGTTGGCGTACCCCAGAAATCGTTGTACAGCTTTTAGCCCAGATGGACGAGGCCACTTGAGGACGGCAGACAATCCTCTGGGTCCATCTCTAATCCTGTGGAGGATACAATGTAACCGAGTAAAGGCAAAGAGGATTGTTCAAATAGGCATTCCTCAAATTTGGCATAAAGCCTGTTCTCTCTGAGTCTTATTAGGACCAGATGCACTTGCCTCTGGGGCAAGGCCAAGTCTGCAGAGAAGATCAGAATGTCGTCCAGGTAGAAAACAACACAAGTAATAATCTTTATTTTTATATAGCGCTAACATATTCCACAGTGCTTTACAGGTTGCACACATTATCATCGCTGTCCTTGTTGGGGCTCACAATCTAAATTCCCTATCAGTATGTCTTTGGAATGTGGGAGGAAACCAGAGTACCCGGAGGAAACCCACGCAAACACGGAGAGAACATACAAACTCTTTGCAGATGTTGTCCTTGGTGGGGTTTGAACCCAGGACTCCAGCGCTGCAAGGCTGCTGTGCTAACCACTGCGCCACCGTGCTGCCGTATAGAGCAGTTCCCTGAAAATGTCATCAAAAAATTCTTGAAAGACCGGGGGTGCATTGCTTAGGCCAAACGGCATTACCAGGTTTTCGTAGTGGCCATCACGGGTGTTGAAGGCTGTTTTCCATTCATCTCCTTCTCGGATTTGGATCAAGTTGTAGGCCCCTCTGAGATCCAATTTGGAGAAGATCTTGACCCCTTGGAGATGAACAAACAGCTCTGAAATAAGAGGCAATGGATATCTGTTTTTTTACCGTTATCTGGTTTATTCCTCTGTAATCGATACAGGGCTGCAGGGATCCATCCTTTTTCTTCACAAAGAAGAATCCTGCTCCTGCCGGCTAAGATGACTTTCGGATAAATCCGCTTGCCAGGTTCTCTTGTTTGTATTCCAACATGGCCTGAGTCTCTGCTTGAGAAACAGGATAAACTCTCCCGCGAGGAGATGTTTCAGGGAGAAGATCAATCGGACAGTCATACGACCTGTGTGGCGGTAGTCTCTCAGCCTCTTTTTTCCCAAAGACATCAGAGAAGGGCCAGTAAAAGGAAGGTAACCCTGGCAGGGAAACTGGTTGGACTGGAGGCGAAATGAGATGAATCCAGGTTAGGCATAGTTCCATGCAGCAATCTCTCCAAGGCAGAACCTCTCCTGTTCTCCAGTTTAGGACAGGTTCATGCATCTGAAGCCATGATAGACCTAAAAGTAAGGGATGAGACAAACCGGGATACACATAAAAATGGATTCTTTCAGAATGGGTTAGACCTACCCAAAATTCCACTGGCTCGGTCTGGAACTTTACAGGCTCGGTCAGTGGTTTGCCATCTAAGGCGGTCACCCACAACTGATCAGGAAGACACTGGACTGGTATGCTGTAATGATCCACAACCGCCTGCTGGATGAAGTTCCCTGCAGCTCCAGAATCCACCAAACAGAGTTAAGAGAATTCTATTGCTCCAAAGTACACGGAGACCCAGATTTGTAATGATGGAGAGGAATGTTCTCTTCCTAGGGTGGCCTCTCCAACCGAACCTAAGCACTGGAGTTTTCCAACCTCTTTGGACAGGTACGAGTCAGGTGTTCAAAACTACCACAGTAGAGACAACTTCCCTCTTTACGACGCTCCTCCTGGTGTCGTCTGGACAGACTTACACGATCAACCTCCATAGCCTCAGGGGAGGAAGACAAAGTAGCAGACTTAGGTGAAGTAGAACCAAAGTGGTAGGGCCTTTTGTGTCCTTTGATCTCCTTGGCACGTTCTTGAAAACGCAGATCTATTCGGGTTGCAAGGGACATCAGGTCATCCAAGGTGGTAGGCCTGTCTCATCCCGCCAGCTTATCCTTGATTCTTCCAGACAAACCCTCCCAGAAGGTAGCCAGCAAGGACTCATTGTTCAAGGATAATTTGGATGAGAAAGTGCGAAACCAAACAGCATACTGAGCCACCGTGAGCAGAGCTAAAGCTGTTGATGTGACACGACCAGGTCCATCGAAGGTCCTGCAAAATGCTTCTAGGAAAGACTTGAGATAAATAACCAGAGGATCCCCTCTCTCCCATAGAGGGTTCAGCCAAGCAAGGGCCTCTCCAGCAAGGAGTGACCTTATAAAGCCCACCTTGGCTCAGTTGGAAGCAAACATATGCCCCAGGATTTCGAAGTGCAGCGTGCACTGATTGATGAAACCCCGACACTGAGTGGGATTGCCATGGAAGGGAGTAGGAGCTGCCAGGCGAGGACCTTTACTTGCCATACAGGCAGGTACCTGGATGCTGGTAGACAAGTCAGTTGCAGTCGGGAACAGCAGGGGGTCCATGCGGGTACACAAAGTGTGAAGATAAGTCGTCATCTCAACCTGTTATTCCTTTAGACGGATCACCTCTTGGCAAAGTTCCACAGTTGGAGGTCTCTCTGATCCAGTGGGTTCCATGGCCAGAGCAATCTGTAATGAATGAAAGCAGATGCACAGGTGATGAAGTTCACATTCGTCTTTTATGTTTTGAGTGGAACCTCTGGACCTCGGTCCGGGGGGCTCCAAATGGGGCATAACTAGTGAGCCCCAGGTATCCATAGTGAGATCCCTCCAACAGGACCAGAATGGAATACCTGGGGGACACATGTACTACTTCCAGTTAGACCCCGGACACATGGCAGCTGTCCCAGCGGGAAAAACTAATAAACAGATATAACAGATATGCTGGTGCCGACCGGCAGACAGCGGGTATGAGATATGAAGCTCGCTCTGGCGAGGGAAGTCAGATTCCAGGTAGATGGGAGGAAGCTGGCTACAGCACCTCTAGCGTTGTCCAGGGTTTCAGATGGTGAGTGGCGGAACAGGATGGCACTTGAGAATAAAGGTACAGGTATTATCTTAGGATAGCCAAACCACTGGTCACTGATATTCTGCGGAAACAAATAGTATAAGCAGAGTGCAAAACAGAATGCAATAACAGCGCAGACAGAACCGGAATTAGCATACAGTAGATACTTGTTGCTCTGCCACCTTCCCTATGACGGAGGGGCCAGAAGTAGTAATCAGTGCGCTGCCATTGGTTAATTGGAATTTTAAAAAAAATTTGCGCTGTCCCTTTAGGAGACTGGAGGTAAGCGCACGCGTGTCCTAAGCACTCTCCCTGGAGACCTGCTGGCAGCGTGCCAGGAAGTGGGGGAGCAAGAAGCAGCAGGACGCCGAGGGGCAGACAGAGAGCGAGGATCCAGACAGTGACCTCGCAGAGGTACAGGAGCAGCCTCGGGATCGGGAGCGGGTGGGGGACCAGAACTGGGGGTAGCACCAGAACTGGGTGCAGGGCCAGAACCGGGTGTAACAGCATCTTTGGAAAGAGCTGAAACATGAAGTCTGGAAAAGACACCCTTCAAACAAGAGACAACTGGAGCATTTTGCTCTTGAGTGGGCCAAAATACCTGTCGACAGGTGCAGAAATCTCACTGACAGTTACAGGAATTGTTTGATTGCAGTAATTTCCTCAAAAGTTTGTGCAACAAAATATTAAGTTAAGGGTGCCATCATTTCTGTCCAGGCCTATTTCATGAGTTTTATTTTTTTTAAATTCTGTGGAAGCATGATTGAAAAGCAATGTCTGACTTTCATTTGTTCATTTTCATAGATTTTTTATTAAATACTTTTGTCAGTTTCGTGTTATTTCTGTGACCATTGTGGGTTTTTCTGTCATTAAATGAGGGGTACCAACAATTTTGACCATGTGTGTAGGCTGGTAACAGTGTGTGTGTGTGCCTGTGTGCATGTGTGTTTACTTACCGATTTAGTAATGAGGGTATCTGACTGATACCTTTTCATTAATAAACCTAACACTTGGTGTCAATGACAGCTGCTGAAACCAAGCCCTAATTCCATTACCCTGATGCTACTGCATCAGAATGAAAAATAAGATGTTGAACCAAAAAATTACATCAGAAAACTTTTTTGTTTAAATATCTTTATTCAGCTCAACAAAGCCTTCATTGCTGTACAAAAACGCATGTAAAACCGCGCCAAAAAATGCACCTTTTGGTGTGGCATGGCAAAATGCTCATTTTTGCTGCAATGTTGTTTTTACTTTCAAGGCATGCAGAAACCTTGCAGAAGTTTCTGCAAACAAATACTCAACATGCACACATACCCTAAGGCTGGAGTCACACTAGCGATTTTAAAATAGGTCTGAATTTGTTCCTGCAAAGTCGGATAAGTGGAATGCAAGTGTCATGCATTTTTCATGCAAGTACAATCCAATTTTTAACATATAACATCAGATTTACATCCTAAGGCCGGGTTTCACACATCCTGATATTTCTGGTACCGGAAAAAAATGGTACTGGAGATGTCAGTGACATATACAATTAGTACAGTGTCTGTGCAGCTTATAGTACATGTATTTAATTATTAAAAGATTATTTAAAAAAAAATGGAGTGGGCTCCCATGTAATTTTCTTAACCAGCAGAGGGAAAGCCGAGGGCTGGGAGCTGATGTTTATAGCCTGGGAAGGGGGTAATACCCCTGGAGCTTCCCAGGCTATTAATATCAGCTCACAGCTGTATACTTAACCTTTACTGGCTATTAAAATGGGGTACCCCAAAAAAATGACGTAGGGTCCCCCTCTAATTAATAACCAGCAAAGGCTAGGCATACAGGGGGGCCACGGATACTGCCTCCCATGCTAAAAACATCAGCTCTCAGCCACCCCAGAAAAGGCACACTTATAATATGCACCAATTCTGGCACTTAGCCTCGCTCCTTCCACTTGTAGTGGTGGCAAGTGGGTTAATAGTTGGGGGGAGTTGACGTCACCTTTGTATTGTCAGGCGATATCAAGCAACGAGGTTAGTAATGGAATGGCATTGATAAGACGCCCCCCTTACTAATCCCATAGTCATATCGTATAAAAACACAGACACCCAGAAAAAAGTCCTTTAGCTGAAAAAATTACACAGACTCCTTTAATAAATCGTAATTAAACCTTACTTACGACATCACCTATTTCACAGATGCCATTGTCTCCTGCAAGAGAATTAAAATAAATAACAACAATATTCCTCACCTGTCCGCAGAGAAGATGATAATCCATTTGTGCCACGACAGGTTTAGTTCTGCTACATCTAGATGGCAGGCTGCATGTTTGAATGATGTGACCATTCAGCCTGTCATCCAGCAGAGACATTGAGCAGTGTGAATGGGTAGGATTTGACTGAGGTCACTGCGAATGTGAGAAAGTTCTCACATTCCCGGTGCCTTCAGAATAGTCCTGGGAGTTTACAGCCAATGAACTTACTTCACTTATCTGACGTTAGCCCGAGCACCATTAGAAATTTTCCCATGACACTCGTGCTAACGTTAAAATGATACCGCAGATATCAGAGTCTGTGTGTGTAATACATGTGGCACACATGTTATCAACCGTGTGCCGCATCACTACCACACGGCAGCCACCAGGGAGGCAGTGGCACAGTAAGCGCTGAAGACAACTCTCATTATTCTCCCCTGCTCTGCCAGCAATAAGCACGAGCAAGGAAGAATGATGAGAGGTGTATTCATGTGAGAGCAATAACAGCATGCGACGGTTTTGAGACCATTACTCCCAACAACCTACACCTTCTGCCGCTATTAACAGTTACAACAGAGCGGCTGATGGGAGTATTTATTAGCTGACACCTGCGCTATAAATAAATAAATAAATGAAAAAAATGATGTGGGTTCCCATACACATGTGGTCAAAATTGTTGGTACCCCTCATTTAATGACAGAAAAACCCACCATGGTCACAGAAATAACTTGAACCTGACAAAAGTAATAATAATTTTAAAAAATCTATGAAAATGAACAAATGAAAGTCAGACATTGCTTTTCAACCATGCTTCCACAGAATAAAAAAAAAAATAAAACTCATGAAATAGGCCTGATCATAAATAATGGTACCCTTAACTTAATATTTTGTTGCACAACCTTTTGAGGCAATCACTGCAATCAAATGATTCCTGTAACTGTCAATGAAACTTCTGCATTTCTCGACAGGTATTTTAGCCAACTCTTCAAGAGCAAACTGCTCCAGTTATCTCGTGTTTGAAGCTCGCCTTTTCCAGGCAGCATGTTTCAGCTCTTTCTAATGATTCTCAATAGGATTTAGGTCAGGGATCATAGAAGGCCACTTCAGAATAGTCCAATGTTTTCCTCTTAGCCATTTTGGGGTATTTTTAGCTCTGTGTTTTGGGTCATTATCCTGTTGCAAGACCCATGACATGCGACTGAGACCAAGCTTCTGACACTGGAAAGCACTTTTCTCTCAAGAATCTCTTGACAGTCTTGAGATTTCATTGTACCCTGCACAGATTATAGATACCCTGTGCCAGATGCAGCAAAGCAACCCCAGAGCATAACAGAGACTCCTCCATGTTTCACAGTAGGGACAGTGTTATTTTCTTGATATGCTTCATTTTGCTGTCTGTGAGCATAGAGCTGATGTGCCTTGTCAAAAGTTCCATTTTTGTCTCATCTTTCCATAGAGCATTCTCCCAGAAGCTTTGAGGCTTTTCAACATGTAGTTTGGCAAATTCCAGTCTGGTTTTTTTATGATTTTTATTCAACAATGGTGTCCTCCTTGGTCGTCTCCCATGAAGTTCACTTTGGCTCAGACAACAACAGATGGTGCATTCTGACAGTGATGTTCCTTGAGCTTGAAGTTAACCTTTAATCTGTTTAGAAATTTTTCTGGGCTCTTTTGTTACCATTAGTATTATCCGTCTCTTTGATTTGTCATGAATTTTCCTCCTGCGGCCACATCCAGGGAGGTTGGCTACAGTCCCATGGATCTTAAATTTCTGAATAATATGTGCAACTGTAGTCACAGGAACATCAAGCTGCTTGGAGATAGTCATAACTTTTACCTTTAACATGTTTGTCTATAATTTCCTTTCTAATTTCCTGAGACAACTCTTTCATTTGCTTTCTCTGGTCCATGTTGAGTGTGATACACACCATGGCACCTAACAGCACAGTGAGTATCTGTAGCCCTATATACAGGCCCACTCACTGATTCCAAGATTGTAGACACCTGTGATGCTAGTGGACACACATTGATTTAACATGTCCCTTTTGTCACATTATTTTCAGGGTTACCATCATTTCTGTCCAGGCCTATTTCATGAGTTTCATTTTTTTTAAATTCTATGGAAGCATGGCTGAAAAACAATGTCTGACTTTCATTTGTTCATTTTCATAGATCTTTTATTCATTATTACTTTTGTCAGATTCAAGTTATTTCTGTGACCATTGTGGGTTTTTCTGTCATTAAACGAGGGGTACCAACAATTTTGACCATGTGTGTATATTTTTTATAACCATCCAGGCAAAGTGCAGCTTCAGCAAGGATGGATATCAAGAATAGAGGGGTCCCCACGCCGTATTTTTAATTATTTAAATAAATAAAAAAAAATGGCATGGGGTCTTCCCCATTTTGACAACAAGCCTTGCTAATACAGACAGCTGGGGGCTGGTATTCTGAGGCTGGTAAGGACCCATTGATATACAACCCCCAGCCTAAAAATAGCAGCACACAGCTGCCCAGAAAAGACGCATCTATTAGATGCACAAATTCTGGCGCTTTACTTGGCTATTCTCCCTCATCGTGTAGCGCTGGCAAGTGGGGTTCCTATTTGTGTTGTTGATGTCACCTTTGGTGATTAATAATAAAGGGGAGCGCACGCTGTTTTTTTCATTTATTTTTTATTTATAGGGCAGGACCCGGCTAATGAATACTCCCATCAGCAGCTCCTGGTGTCATTGTTATTAGTGACAGCTGGTGTAGGCTGATGGGAGTAATAGTCCCAAAAGCTGCCCCCTGCTGCCATTGTTCTCACTTGAATGCTACATATGTTACTGACCTCAGGGCTTGCTGTCTCCTGACATTACAAAGGTGACATAAACCCCCCCAACTATCACTCCACTTGCCACCACTACACGACAAGTGGGAAGAGTGAAACTAAGTGCCAGAATTGGCGCCTCTTACAGATGTACCTTTTGTGGGGTGGCTGAGAGCTGATGTTTTTAGCCTCGGGGGCCAGTATCCTTGGCCCCCTCCTAGGTTATTAACATCAGCCTACAGCTGTCTGTCTAGCCTTTGCTGGCTATTTATTATAGGGGGACCCTAAGTCATTTTTTGGGGGCCCCTCATTTTAGTAGCTAGTAAAGGCTAAGTATATAGCTGTGAGCTGATACTAACAGTCTGTGAAGCTACAGGGGTATTACCCCCTTCCCAGGCTATAAACATCTATCTCCAGCCATTGGCTTTCCCTCTGCTGGTTAAAAAAATTATGCGGAAGCCCACGCCATTTTTTCTGAAACATAATCTTTTAATAATTAAATACATGTACAGAAAGCTGCACACACTGTAGTAATTGTATTTGTCTCTAGCCCCTGTATATTTAACTATTCTAAGTGTATATACTGTGTGCAATCCATCTCTTCTATCCTGTCGGGTCCCAATGTGATTTTACAGTACGTGGCTGCTTTTCTTCTATCTATCTACAGTATGTAATATATGTGCATATATATGTGTGTGTCACTGACATCTATATATCTATCCATTCTATGTGTATATAACAATTGTATCTATTCTATTCAAACCTGTCACACTGTGATTTTACTGTATGCGGCAAATCTATCTATCTGTCTAACGATCTATGTATCATCTACTTTAAAATACTTTAGTGACAATGCAATTAATTTCCCGCACTTTTACCAAATTTTGCTTTTTTCGATTTTAAGAAAAATGCTCGTGTTACCGATCACCAATCCGAATGTGCCATTTTTGTGCTGAATTTATGTTTGGCAATCTTTTTCCGAACATATTCACTCATCTCTATTGGTATCCCCTTCCATGAAGAGCTAATTTCAGTTGAGATGGAAACAGGGAATAACAAGGTGGTAAATTATTGATTCTGCAGACATCCTTGAAAATGGCACTGTTCAGTTTACTATGCCTTCTTTAACATAGAAAACTTAACACAAAGACACCTCTTTAGCAGAGACAACTCCCTATGCTATCGCTTTTATGAATAAAACTTATAAAGCTAATTTAAAAATACAAAATTATCAACGATATAAGAATTTTTGAATTATAATCAAAGCAATGTATAAATATTTACCATAACAATATATAGAAATATACAGTAGGTGCTAAATACAGTAGTAATCTCTCATTTGCATGACAAGGTTGCCGCCTTTGTCTGCTCTCCTGAAAATATCATTGTTCCACCTTTTCATTTCCTGCAATGCATGAAATTCAGCTTTATTTAAATTTTTGTATGGTGATTTACAATATAAAGCTTCTACATCTTTTATGACCAGGTCAAGAAAAAGATCTATAGCATTACCAAGTAAAATTGCTAGCATGCATGTTGAGAGGACACCTCCTGTAAAAGTTGGAAATTCAGCTAAAGTATTAGTATTTGCAGTTACATGAAGTGGGGGAGAATGTGATAGACTTCGTAGTATAGATGCATCGTTATATAATGTTGATTTGCTAGACATATCTATACTGAAACTTAAGGGACCTAAGTAACTTGGAATTTCACGCTGTGGACACGATGGAGTATTATTAGTTTTATGATTACGTAAATAATAATCCAAGAAGTATCTTTTCTCCTTGCGGAGAGTGACATGTTAAGCTTGTCGAGATGAGGAGACTTAAAGCTCCTTAATGTTCCTCTGGGAAATATGCAAATTGTCTCTTCAGAGAGGAAGAGGACTAGAACTTTAGTGCCACCTATTGGAAGTAGCAATCTTAACTGTCAATGTCGACCCTTTAACGAGCCTTGTCACATGACTTAGGATAAAAGCCAAACCAGAATCTCAATTTGCAGACACTGTGTTTCGGGTTACTGCCCCTCGTCAGTACTAAGTGGAGATCTGGTTTGGCTGAGTGAGAGGCATCTGACCGGGATCAAAGAAGTATCTTTTCTCCTTGCGGAGAGTGACACTAGTATAATAAATCCATCTATACAAAAAATGCAGCGTTTTATTTTTAATTTCAAACATAACCCTATGGAAAATATAATACACTCAGCTATTTGAAAAACTAGCATGTTATTAACACAGATAAAGATTTACAAAGAATGGGTTCTCTTAAACCCTTCTTTTCTTATGGTAGAAATCACAATATAGGGGACATCCTAGTTCACAATAGGCTACTATCTATAAATACCAACTGGCTAGAAAAACATACAGCACCTCCAAAGGCAACTATAAATGTGGGAATTGTCCCAAGCTGCCATCTCCACATTACCACTAATCCCCTGCATATTGTCCCCGATCTACACCAAATCACTGATTTTATATCATGTAATACTAAACTAGCAGTATACATTATATTCTGCCCATGTATTTTCTACTATGTAGGAAAAACGATTAGACCTTGTTGAGACATGGAAGGTCGAAGGGCGCCCTGATCCGCTAGCTGAAACCGCATGGGCCAGGAATCGTCCCGCCGAATGCCCGCTCACTCTCCCTTTAACGTGGGCATGATGCTACTCAAACAACACAGGATAAAGGTAAAACAGTGTGGCAATGCTTTATTGAGCCACAAAACAGGCAGATAACACGTAGAACAGTCCCAGCAAAATACCCCAAGATGGTGCACATTACAGGGTCTTAGCCCTCTGCTGACTCGCCGGGATAAGAGAAGCTGTGACTTCAGATCTTCCAGGGTCACTACCCCATCTGTGGTATGCATACCGAGTATAGGTAACAACAAGAGTAGAAAGATGACCATCCATTGAGTCCATACAAGGTACAATTGATCTGAGGATCACAACCTGGCTGCTCAAACGTATCCATATTTCAGCATTGGTCAATGGAGCAGAAAGAAAGAAGCCGAGGGTGAGTATATTCCTATTAGGTATATACTCACCCTCGTACGTGCTCTGCTTCTTTCCGGCAGCCTTCCTTCTTAAGAATGAACGCGTGAAGGACCTTCCGATGACGTCACGGCTTTGTGATTGGTCGCGGCGGCCCACGTGACCGCTCAGCGACCAATCACAAGCCGTGACCTAATTCTCATGTACCTGAGAACCAGAACAGGACCTGAGAATAACGTCACCGGCTTGTGATTGGTCGCTCAGCGGTCACGTGGGCCGCCGCGACCAATCACAAGCCGTGAAGCATTCGAAAGGTCTTTCAAGCGCCATTTTTAGGAACGGAAGATGCCGGTTACTACCAGGGCGCGTCAGAGTGTGAGTATATCAATTTTTTTTATTTGAATTCTTTATTTTACACGTAAATATGGATCCCAGGGCCTGAAGGAGAGTTTCCTCTCCTTCAGACCCTGGGAACCATAGTATCCCATTGCACTGCATTGGGTTTCGCGTTTCGGCCGACCCCGACCCCGACTTTTTTATAGGATCGGACGATTTCACTCGACCCGACTTTTGAGAAAGTCGGGTTTCGTGAAACCTGACCTGATCCTATAAAAATAAAAGTCGCTCAACCCTACAGATGAGCAAAAGTAAGCAAACAAAACTTAGCTTCTCTTGGAGAGACTGATAACGGATGTAGACAGGAGCAATCAGAATAGCACTGAATACAACGACAACAGGCAAGGAATGAAGGACCAGCTGGATTAAATAGGAAACCTAACTAGCAGATGAGAAGACAGCTGATCCCAGCCAGAAACCTGCAAAATAACAAAAAGAGCCACCAGGGGGAGCCCAAAGAGAGAACTCACACAGTACCACTCACGACCACAGGAGGGAGCCCGGAAACAGAGTTCACAACAAAAATGGCTGCTGTACTGTCTCTGGTCCTTTTGGACGAATGGATGTCTTGGCAGAATCTCTCGCTGTCCTTCTCTCTCAGTCTCTTTATACAGATGCATGTAACCTATTTCTAGACTTAACAAGTATCCCTCATTCAGTATTTGCATAAAAGGGTAAAAATGCAGTTGAGATCAAGTAGCATTACTTGATTCTATAAACTATTTGTATAGATTTTCTTCCTCTGTTTAGAATGCAAACAAACTGGCAGGTAAGGAAAATGAGTTAACATATCAGCTAATATTATTGTTCAGCATTGTTACATGAAACGGCCATTGTCCTCTCTGTCTCTCCCCGCATGCCTCTGTAACCTGTACGCGGCACGCCTCATCTTTTTCCATATCCTGAAGTATGGAATAATAATAATAATAATAATAATGATGGACTATTACACTTTTTTGAACTGATGAGTGCTGCAAATATTCTTCCACTGTTTTCAAGTTATGTAAATTTCTATTCAGATCACGTAACACCGTTTGATGAACCACTTCAGCTCTCTGCTTATGGGTCTACCATCCTTCCATAGGCCTTTAACTTTGCTAGTGCTTTAACTTTTTCTATAGACAACTAGAATTACATATTCATCTGTATGGTTTATGACAAATGACTGATCCCTCAGTGACCTGCCCTTTAGTTTACATACTGTATATCTAATTGTTTTTTAAAAAAATTACATTCATCATGCAGGTGCCGGCTGCGGCTCCTGCACTGTAGCATGATCATATAAATTTCTTTCAAAAATAAAAAAATTCTTCCTCAAAATGGTATCGGCTTCACCATTATTATAATTTGGAATGCGATAGATGCTGCTGTAGTATTTTGCTAGAGGAAAAAAAAATGTCTGTCTTAAGATGGCAACGGCGGCGCCTGCGCTGTGGCATTTATCGGTCAACCGATAGATGCTACTACTCAGGCGCAGCTAACGCCATCTTGAGGCAGACATTTTTTATTTTCTAAAGAAATTTATGACTAAATAAAATAAAAATATGGATATTATAGATTTGATCATGCTGTAGCACAGGTGCAGCTGCCCCCTACATGATGAATGTAAATGTTTTTTTCCCAAATAATAAGACATACAATATGTAAAATAAGGGGAAGGTCAATGAGGGATCAGTGACCAGTCATAAGCCATACAGACGAATACCTAAACAGAGCACCTCATATAGACCCCCCTACAGCACCCACACGCACACCCGGAGCACTAGAATCTCATTAACTGAAAACTGAAAATAAAGATTAAACAACAACCACAAGACGGATTTCACTGACACTGTCTGTAGGCTACTGTGTACAATCCTCCTGACAGGTTCCCTTTAATGTTGGCAAAATGAAAAACTATAAAATCCATGAGAAAACTAAAATATGTAAAGAAGTAATTCGGCAAACTTTATATTGAAAAAAGTCAATAAAAGTACTGTAAGAGAAAAACAACCAGAAATAACTTTCTAGATTTCACATCTACTAAAAGCAGGCACAGAACAAATGTATAGAAGAACAAACAAATGTCTTAGCAATAAAATAATAGAAATCCTGACATTTGCACTCCCTTGAGAGCTTTATCAAAAGCTTTGCAAAAGCTGCTAGCAAGTGAAATAAATGTTGGGCTCTTTCTCTAGTTTTACAAGCTGTTCTTTATCCATGTACTTTATGAAATGTAAATGCTTTCAATAGCTAAGTTTCCTAACTTTCTTTTGCATTGTTATGATAGTAGATTCACAGAAATTAAAATATTGTATGTATATGAAGCATAAAAATTATACTTTTGTAGTTCATTGTTTTGTGGTTATTGAGAGAGGTATGGGACCATTCAGAGTTAAATTCTGCTGAAATTTGCTATTTCCCTTTCTTTAATCCACTATAATTAGTAGAAATAAATTTAATTCATTATTATAGTTAGCTAGCCCTCTATTAAGGTGTTTTTGTAAAAATAAGACAAACATACCGTATATACTCGTGTATAAGCTGACCCAAGTATAAGCCGACTCCCATAATTTTGCAACAAAAAACTGGGAAAACTTATTGAGTCGAGTATAAGCCTAGGGTGGAAAATGCAGCAGCTACTGGTAAATGTCAAAAATAAAAATAGATACCAATAAAAGTAAAATTAATTGAGACATCAGTAGGTTAAGTGTTTTTGAATATCCATATTGAATCAGGAGTCCCATATAATGCTCCATACTGTTCATGATGGGGTCCATAAGATGCTTGTTGTAGCTGTTTGCATTCTGACCCAATGTCAGACATGCCAGATCACCAGTGAGGCCAAATCAGAAGGTTACACCTGTCATTTACAAGCGCGCTTGGAGAAAAAGGACACAGCACACGGATTGTGAGCAAAGTCACTTTATCTGATGTAATGCAGCAAGAGGCAGTATTTTATACCATTTACAACAAATATAACTCTCAATGTAATTCATGTAGCCCTTACCCTGAGTCATACTGACCATTATTTCTCACGTACCCAGAGCATGCTGTTTGCTGACTGTTGAAAACATAAGATAAGTATAAAATCCTTGAAGAGGAGACTAACAGACTACAGTGTCATAAGAATTCATTCTAGCAATTAAAGGCAAAAGACAATTAAAGGCAAAACATTAACCCTTCTATATCAATTTCCCCCTTTTGTAAATGGTATAACCTCTGCCACAGGGTCAGCTGATGTCCACAAAGGAGCTACTGTCTCATGGGTCTAGTACCCATAAGGGGGCTTTCTACCTGCTTTGCCCATCCAAACTCAGTGTGGACACTCACTTCCTCAGTCAGCAGTGGTTATCCGGGGTCTATGATACACTATGGGTGACACAGCCTTAGATTCCTTCCTTAAACATACACTTTTCAATAACTTATGTAATGCATACATTAGCACTTTTTCAGCTACATAAATCAATAACCAAAACAAAACAATAAAAATTGCATGCAAGTCTGTAAAATACCAAAAATAATCCATCCCGCTAGGCCGTTAAGCCAATTGGCTGGATTTAAAAAGGAGTCTCTATATTGTATTAGTCTCATTAACCCATTATCTACCAATGTCCTTTTTTTGGGACGCCTAATCTTTTGCTTCTAGCAACTAAGATTTTATAATTTTTATAATTAGGTCCAATTTTTTGTGTTGTGTTTGTAAAATGAATGTTTTCAAAATAGGAAATCATGTCATTGTCATTTTTAATTGAATATTGGGACACCCTTTTCTGAAAAATCCGTAACATGAAAATTTCTAATTTGGCAAGTAATGGGTTAAGAGCCTTAAGGAACCTAGAAAATCTGAGTCCAAGTCACAGTGTTTGTGCAGTGTGGTGTTAACACCTTCCTTGGCTCCAGGGTTAAGGCTAAGTACAGCATAGTCCTAGTAGATACTGGGCTGTGTATACAGATCCAACAGTCCAAAAGTTTTTGTCCTTCCGCGTCTTTTATAAGAAAAGCAAGATGCTGAATACGTTTGTTGTCCTTGTCAACATTTAAAAGTTTATCCAGTGTCTCTGTAAGGTGGAAAAATCCTACCACTGCCAGCAAGGTGATTAGGAGAACAGTCATTCTGCTGGTGAAAAGATCTTTTTGCAGTGACTGGCATGGATCCAGGTGGGCTTTCTCTCAAGTTTCACTGAGGTGAATGTGGTCAGCTGGACTTTAAAATGGGCCGTCAAACCGTGGATCTAGGCTCCTTCTCACGTGTCTGCGTATGACCACCCAATCACCTGGATTCAGCTGATGTACGTCTGCACTGGCATTAGGATCTGGAATGGATGAAAACCCATGTTTATGCACCACATTAAGTCTTTTCTGCAAGGCCTGGACATGGGCTGTCAGCACCGTGTTGCATCTGTAGCACCTGTGGGAAGTACAGACCAGTCTTTGGCAAACTACCAAGCCTGTCTTTCTATTTGGAGTGTGTCTGACTGAAAAGAGTGCAAGAGGCAGGCACTCTACCCCGCTCTTTCCTGTGTCTGCCATGGCCTTTAAATTTTCAGTTTAAGTGTCCCGTTTCGTCTCTCCACTTTCCCACTACTTTGTGGTCTATATGGTGCATGATATGCTTGCTGTACTCCCGGGCCTGCATGACATCTCATTATTTCTCCCATAAAATGTGTACCCCTATCGCTTTCTATGGTTTCTGGGACACCATACCTGCAGATCAGTTCTTTCATCAGTTTGTCTGCAGTCGCTTTAGCATTTGCACATTTTACCGGATAGGCTTCCAGCCAACCAGAGAAGAGATCTACACATGCTAGGACATTTTTCACACACTCCTATCATGGGTAGCTGTATGCAGTCAGTCTGCAGTCTCTGAAACGGGTAGAGAGGCCTGGGTGTCGCTTTCTTAGGGATTCTTACTGTTTTACCTGGGTTGTGCTGTGCACAGATGAGGCATGACTGTACGAGTTTTGCGGCTGTGTAGCTGAAACCAGGAGCGATCCAGAAGGCATATACCATGGACACATGTGACATTTTGAGGTGTGAGTGGGCCATGTGTTGCTTGTGCCATAATTAGGAACAGGGACCTTGGTTTATACAATTTATCCTTATTCTCCCATACGCCTTCTGAGTTCAGCTCAGCTCCCATTCTTCCACAGTGTTCCTTCTCTGTTTGGGCTGCTGGAGGGATTTCAGGACATCTAGGCTCAGTGTGGCTGGAATGCGCTGACTCCCTGCCACCGTCCACTGCTACCTAGGCCGCCTTGCTGCTACTTTAGCAGCCTTGTCCGCCCTTCTGTTGCCCTCTACCTCCACAGAGTCACCGTTCGTGTGTGCTTTTACCTTGACGATGCCAACCTGGACTGGTAACATCAATGCCTCCACTAATTGTTTCACCAGCTCTGCATTTTTAATGGGTTTACCTGCTGATGTAAGAAATGTTCTGCTTCTCCAGATAGGGCAATAATCATGGGATTTTCTCCATGCACAATTTGAATCTGTGTAAATATTAGCGACTTTACCTGCAGCAGCTCTACACGCCTCAGTGAGTGCCTTCAACTGACATGTGAGGAGGGAGTGGTTCAGCTTGGATTACCTCATGTGAGGATACTACTGCATATCCAGTGTAGAATAGCCCATCCTGGTGGTATCTGGAGCCATCTACAAAAATAAAAACCTCAGAATACGCATTAGGAACAGGTTTTTTCCATGAACATATGTAAAACCCACTGTCTCCTGACTCATCAGTTCCTATGCAGTCATATTCGTGAGTCATGTCAAATACCAGAGTAATTTTTTTTCTTTTTCCTCCTGCCAACGCTGTCACCAATTCCCCCTTTTCTGAATCAACAGGCAGATGAGTGGATGGATTCAGAACATTATATCTTTTGAGGGTGACGTATTCAGGAATTAGTATTAGAGCACATTCAAGTCTGATCTGTCTGGCCATAGACAGGTGTTTTGGTTGAACTTGTACGAGTATGGCATTGATGTCATGTGGGGAACAAATTGTCAAAAGAAAAAGTCAGTGTGAGCTCACATGCCTAGCAGTAATACAGCAGCGCTTACAGCACGGACACACGTAGGAGACCCTCTAAACACTGGGTCTAACTGTGCTGAGTAGTAAGCTATCGGTCTCTGTTTCCCTTTATGCTGTTGTGTCAGCATTGCCTGTTTTCTTCTTTAATCAGGAGTCGTATACCTTTAGCAATATTGTGGCCTAAAAATGTCACCTTTTGCTTGCAATACTGTAGTTTGTCACGTGAGACTTTGCAACCCTTTCCTGCCAAAAACCACAGCAAGGACATCTGGTCTGGGCAGCAGAGCAGGAGGTCATCCACGTACTGTCATAGTACAATCTGTGGATGAGGTGAAGAATGCATTTGCCAAATCAGTGATTGTGAAACATTTTGTTGTAGCTGGGATCTGTGACCGTACAGTGTGTGTATTTGGGACAGTTAAGGTAACACTCACTGTACCATCATTAACAGCCTGTAAGTCATAAACTATTCTGTAAGTGTCAGGGGAACCCTTGAGTCCTTTTTCTTCTTAATGGAATACAAAGGGGTGTTGCAGGGGGGAAGATCTCTGCACTAGAACCCCTGCCTTAACATACTCTTTAATATCCCTGCTCAGGGCCATTGATTTGACTAGGCTCAAAGGGGTATTGCTTTAACCAAAGAGGAATGGTTCCTTCTTTTAATTTAATTATAACGGGGGAATGGGCAGCTTACCCATATCAGATTTTCCTCTTGCTCAAACGGTGTATGGTACCTGACTCATTTCCCTGTCCTCAGACATTCTGGTGTCAGGCGTTACTTTCACTACTCTTGCCATATACACCATTTCTGCAATATTGCACAAGTGTTTATATAAATCACACATTAATGTCCAAATATTATTTATACCCGTATTAGATTGGGTAGAGTACCCCTTAAAGAACTAAATTTGATTCACAAAATATGTTACCAAAAGAAAATTATATATATTAAAATATATAATTACGAAAGGTGCTGAGTCATAAAATGGGGGAGCACAATGCCATAGGCACAGCAAAGCACAAGCTTATTCTAAGAATGTAGCAGCCCTATATAAATCCATAACCAACAGTTTCAAATACAAGAAGAAGGGATTTGAAAATTACCAAATATCAATGCCAGTTGCTTGCGATAAGGTATAAGAAGTGGAAATAACAAATAAACAGTGACTATTAGTGTTGAGCGATACCTTCCGATATTCAAAAGTATCGGTATCGGATTGGATTGGCCGATATCCAAAAAATATCGGATATCGCCGATACCGATACCCGATACCAATACAAGTCAATGGGACACAAATATCGGAAGCTATCCTGGATGTTTTCCAGGGTCTGGAGGAGAGGAAACTCTCCTTCAGGCCCTGGGATCCATATTCATGTAAAAAATAAAGAATAAAAATAAAAAATATGGATATACTCACCCTCCGACGGACCCTGGCTCTCACCGGTGCAAGCGTCTGCCTCCGTTCCTAAGAATGCAGTGAGTGAAGGACCTTCGATGACGTCGCAGTCACATGAGCGGTCACGTGACCAATCACAAGACCGCGACATCATCACAGGTCCTACACTCACTGCATTCTTAGGAACGGAGGCTGCCGGTTGCACCGCTGAGTTCCAGGGTCCGTCGGAGGGGTGAGTATATCCATATTTTTTATTTTTATTCTTTATTTTTTACATGAATATGGATCCCAGGGCCTGAAGGAGAGTCTCCTCTCCTCCAGGCCCTGGGAACCATACGCACCGCACACGCCTGGGAACTTATAGGAACTTCCGATTCCGATTTCCGATATCACAAAAATATCGGAACTCGGTATCGGAATTCCGATACAGCGAATATCGGCCGATACCCGATATTTGCAGTATCGGAATGCTCAACACTAGTGACTATGGTTTGAGTGAATATAATGAATGGCTAAAAAAAACTATATATCATATGAAGACAACCTAGAAATACTCGGTAACTATACCATCTTGTGTAAGGAAAACTACTAAACTGGCAAATGAATGGAATTAAGTGTAACTATAATAGGGTATGACTTACCTGTGGTATAATGTGTACGTGGAAGACCCTGGCGTCCCTCTGCCGCAAGTTTTTATATGAAAGGGGTCTAAGTTGTGACTGTAATACCCTCAGGAGAGTACTGTATGGTGGCCTAGACATCACTCAACTCTGCTCCCAGCAAAATCATAGGGGTATTGTCACTAACAATATGTTTGTAAGCACCTCTTGGCTGTCTCGTGATTCTAGTCTTATTTGTTTAGTCATAGGGGCTTCAGTCACTTGTCCCTCTACCCCCACACATTCCACAGTCATGTCAGTAATCATGTCTGGCATTATCAAGTCTTTGTGTACCACAGTCCTGGCTGCCCCAGTGTCAATCAAGAATTCTGTCTCTTTCCCTCCCGGCATTGTTATGGTGGTCATCAAGGCAGGACTAGGCTAGGAGCAGACAGGAACAGGGCATACACTTGTCTCTGGGTTGTCATTTTCCTAGTCTGAAGGTGAAGGAGGTGGAAGATTCGTCTGTGTGTCCATTTTCTCCACAATTCCAGCACTTCAATGTTTGTAAGTCCTTAGGTCCCTTACTATGTCTCCACTGTTTTCCTTGTGCTCCAGCATACATGACACGTCGTCTTATTGTCCTAGTTTTTTTAACTCCTTTAGCAACGTTCAGGAGGTCTTTTGAATCTACATTTCTCCATTCAGGTCTGGCTGTCTGTACTGCGTCTCATAAGCCTTTGATCATACCGTCAGTAAATGCATTTACCAATATTTTAACATCAAGTGGGTTTATTGGACTGTACCCCATGTGTGCCCATTTTAGCTGTAACCGTCCAAAGTACATCTCTACACTCTCTCCTTTTGTCACGTCTGTAAAAGTCTTAATTTGCTGTTGTGAATTTGCTTTTTGCTCCCTCTAGTGGTTACTAGTTTTTTGACTCTGGTTTTTCTGTCATTCCTTTTATCCGCACCTGGGTCGTTAGTTAGGGGTGTTGCTATATTAGCTCCCTGGACCTTCAGTTCAATGCCTGGCAACGTAGTTATCAGAGCTAGTCTGCTGTGCTCTTGTCTACTGATCCTGGTTCCAGTTATATCAGCTAAGTCTGCCTTTTGCTTTTTGCTATTTGTTTTGGTTTTGTATTTTTGTCCAGCTTGTTCCAAATTTACATCCTGACCTTTGCTGGAAGCTCTAGGGGGCTGGTGTTCTCCCCCCGGACCGTTAGACGGTTCGGGGGTTCTTGAATTTCCAGTGTGGATTTTGATAGGGTTTTTGTTGACCATATAAGTTACCTTTCTTTATTCTGCTATCAGTAAGCGGGCCGCTCTGTGCTAAACCTGGTTCATTTCTGTGTTTGTCATTTCCTCTTACCTCACCGTCATTATTTGTGGGGGGCTTCTATCCAGCTTTGGGGTCTCCTCCTCTGGAGGCAAGAAAGGTCTTTGTTTTCCTCTACTAGGGGTAGCTAGATTCTCCGGCTGGCGCGTGTCATCTAGAATCAACGTAGGAATGATTCCCGGCTACTTCTAGTGTTGGCGTTAGGAGTAGATATATGGTCAACCCAGTTACCACTGCCCTATGAGCTGGATTTTTGTATTCTGCAGACTTCCACGTTCCTCTGAGACCCTCGCCATTGGGGTCATAACAGTTTGCCAGGCCAGTATTGAATGTTTAATGCATTGCAGAAGAGGGATTATAAGAAAGAAGATTCTGAGTTTTTTTTTTTTTCTTCTTCCCCTTTACCTCAGAGTGGCTATGCTTGCTGCAGACATGAATGTCCAGACCTTGATTACAAGTGTGGACCAGCTGGCTACTCGTGTGCAGGGCATACAAGACTATGTTATCAGAAATCCTATGTCAGAACCTAAAATACCGATTCCTGAACTGTTTTCCGGAGACAGGTTTAAGTTTAGGAATTTCGTGAATAATTGTAAATTGTTTTTGTCCCTGAGACCCTGTTCATCTGGAGATTCTGCTCAGCAAGTAAAAATTGTTATTTCGTTCTTACGGGGCGACCCTCAGGATTGGGCTTTTTCGCTGGCACCAGGAGATCCGGCATTGGCTGATCTTGATGCGTTTTTTCTGGCGCTCGGTTTACTTTATGAGGAACCCAATCTTGAGATTCAGGCAGAAAAGGCCTTGCTGGCTATGTCTCAGGGGCAGGACGAGGCTGAAGTGTATTGCCAAAAATTTCGGAAATGGTCCGTGCTGACACATTGGAACGAGTGTGCACTGGCCGCTAATTTTAGAAATGGCCTTTCTGAAGCCATTAAGAATGTTATGGTGGGTTTTCCCATTCCCACAGGTCTGAATGATACTATGGCACTGGCTATTCAAATTGACCGGCGGTTGCGGGAGCGCAAAACCGCAAATTCCCTCATGGTGTTGTCTGAACAGACACCTAATTCGGTGCAATGTGATAGAAAAACCGCAAATTCCCTCATGGTGTTGTCTGAACAGACACCTGATTTAATGCAATGTGATAGAATCCTGACTAGAAATGAGCGGAAAATTCATAGACGCCGGAATGGCTTGTGCTACTACTGTGGTGATTCTACACATGTTATCTCAGCATGCTCTAAACGTATAGCTAAGGTTGTTAGTCCTGTCACCGTTGGTAATTTGCAACCTAAATTTATTCTGTCTGTAACTTTGATTTGCTCACTGTCATCTTATCCTGTCATGGCGTTTGTAGATTCAGGTGCTGCCCTGAGTCTCATGGATCTCTCATTTGCTAAGCGCTGTGGTTTTACTCTTGAACCATTAGAAAATCCTATTCCTCTTAGGGGTATTGATGCTACACCATTGGCAGCAAATAAACCGCAGTATTGGACACAGGTTACCATGTGCATGACTCCTGAACACCGCGAGGTGATACGTTTCCTGGTTTTACATAAAATGCATGATTTGGTTGTTTTAGGGCTGCCATGGTTACAGACCCATAATCCAGTCCTGGACTGGAAGGCTATGTCAGTCTCAAGTTGGGGCTGTCGTGGTATTCATGGGGATTCCCTGCCTGTGTCTATTGCTTCTTCTACGCCTTCGGAAGTTCCGGAGTATTTGTCTGATTATCAGGATGTCTTCAGTGAGTCTGAGTCCAGTGCACTGCCTCCTCATAGGGACTGTGACTGTGCTATAGATTTGATCCCAGGCAGTAAATTTCCTAAGGGAAGACTGTTTAATCTGTCGGTACCTGAACATACCGCTATGCGTTCATATATCAAGGAGTCTCTGGAGAAAGGACATATTCGTCCGTCTTCTTCCCCTCTTGGTGCGGGATTCTTTTTTGTGGCAAAAAAGGACGGATCTTTGAGACCTTGTATTGATTATCGGCTTTTAAATAAGATCACTGTCAAATTTCAGTATCCTTTACCGCTGTTGTCTGACTTGTTTGCCCGGATTAAGGGTGCCAAGTGGTTCACCAAGATAGACCTTCGTGGTGCGTACAACCTTGTGCGCATTAAGCAAGGTGATGAATGGAAAACCGCATTCAATACGCCCGAAGGTCATTTTGAGTACTTGGTGATGCCTTTTGGGCTCTCCAATGCGCCTTCAGTTTTTCAGTCCTTTATGCATGACATTTTCCGGAAGTATCTGGATAAATTTTTGATTGTTTATCTGGATGATATTTTGGTTTTTTCTGATAATTGGGATTCGCATGTGGAGCAGGTCAGGTTGGTCTTTAAAATTTTGCGTGAAAATTCTTTGTTTGTCAAGGGCTCAAAGTGTCTCTTTGGTGTACAGAAGGTTCCCTTTTTGGGGTTCATTTTTTCCCCTTCTGCTGTGGAGATGGACCCAGTCAAGGTCCGAGCTATTCTTGATTGGACTCAGCCCTCGTCAGTTAAGAGTCTTCAGAAGTTCTTGGGCTTCGCTAACTTCTACCGTCGTTTTATCGCTAATTTTTCTAGCATTGTGAAACCTTTGACGGATATGACCAAGAAGGGCTCCGATGTAGCTAACTGGGCTCCTGCTGCCGTGGAGGCTTTCCAGGAGTTGAAACGCCGGTTTACTTCGGTGCCTGTTTTGTGCCAGCCTGACGTCTCACTTCCCTTTCAGGTTGAGGTGGATGCTTCGGAGATTGGGGCAGGGGCCGTTTTGTCGCAGAGAGGCCCTGGTTGCTCTGTTATGAAACCTTGTGCCTTTTTCTCTAGGAAGTTTTCGCCTGCCGAGCGAAATTATGATGTGGGCAATCGGGAGTTGTTGGCCATGAAATGGGCATTTGAGGAGTGGCGTCATTGGCTCGAGGGTGCTAAGCATCGTGTGGTGGTCTTGACTGATCACAAAAATCTGATGTATCTCGAGTCTGCTAACCGCCTTAATCCGAGACAGGCCCGCTGGTCATTGTTTTTCTCCCGCTTTGATTTTGTTGTCTCGTATTTACCAGGTTCAAAGAATGTGAAGGCCGATGCTCTTTCTAGGAGCTTTGTGCCTGATGCTCCTGGAGTCGCTGATCCTGTTGGTATTCTTAAAGATGGAGTTATCTTGTCAGCTATTTCTCCGGATCTGCGACGTGTGTTGCAGAGATTTCAGGCTGATAGGCCTGAGTCTTGTCCACCTGACAGACTGTTTGTCCCGGATAAGTGGACCAGCAGAGTCATTTCCGAGGTTCATTCCTCGGTGTTGGCAGGTCACCCGGGAATTTTTGGCACCAGAGATCTGGTGGCCAGGTCCTTTTGGTGGCCTTCCTTGTCAAGGGATGTGCATTCATTTGTGCAGTCCTGTGGGACTTGTGCTCGAGCTAAGCCTTGCTGTTCTCGTGCCAGCGGTTTGCTCTTGCCCTTGCCTGTCCCGAAGAGACCTTGGACACATATCTCCATGGATTTCATTTCTGATCTTCCGCTATCTCAGGGCATGTCCGTTATCTGGGTGATATGTGATTGCTTCTCCAAGATGGTCCATTTGGTTCCTTTGCCTAAGCTGCCTTCCTCTTCCGATCTGGTTCCTGTGTTTTTCCAGAACGTGGTTCGTTTGCACGGCATCCCTGAGAATATTGTGTCAGACAGAGGATCCCAGTTCGTTTCCAGGTTCTGGCGATCCTTTTGTAGTAGGATGGGCATTGATTTGTCGTTTTCGTCTGCTTTCCATCCTCAGACTAATGGACAGACGGAGCGAACCAATCAGACTTTGGAGGCTTATTTGAGGTGTTTTGTCTCTGCTGATCAGGACGATTGGGTGACATTCTTGCCGTTGGCTGAGTTTGCCCTTAATAATCGGGCTAGTTCTGCCACCTTGGTTTCGCCTTTTTTCTGCAACTCTGGTTTCCATCCTCGCTTTTCTTCGGGTCATGTGGAGCCTTCTGACTGTCCTGGGGTGGATTCTGTGGTGGATAGGTTGCAGCAGATCTGGAATCATGTGGTGGACAACTTGAAGTTGTCACAGGAGAAGGCTCAGCGCTTTGCCAACCGCCGCCGCGGTGTGGGTCCCCGACTACGCGTTGGGGATTTGGTATGGCTTTCTTCCCGCTTTGTTCCTATGAAGGTCTCCTCTCCCAAATTTAAACCTCGTTTTATTGGGCCTTACAAGATATTGGAAATCCTTAATCCTGTATCTTTTCGTCTGGATCTTCCTGTGTCGTTTGCTATTCACAATGTATTTCATAGGTCCTTGTTGCGGCGGTACATTGTGCCTGTAGTTCCTTCTGCTGAGCCTCCTGCTCCGGTGTTGGTTGAGGGCGAGTTGGAGTACGTGGTGGAGAAGATCTTGGATTCTCGCCTCTCCAGGCGGAGGCTTCAGTACCTGGTCAAGTGGAAGGGCTATGGTCAGGAGGATAATTCCTGGGTGGTCGCCTCTGATGTTCATGCGGCCGATTTAGTTTGTGCCTTTCATGCCGCTCATCCTGATCGCCCTGGTGGTCGTGGTGAGGGTTCGGTGACCCCTCACTAAGGGGGGGGTACTGTTGTGAATTTGCTTTTTGCTCCCTCTAGTGGTTACTAGTTTTTTGACTCTGGTTTTTCTGTCATTCCTTTTATCCGCACCTGGGTCGTTAGTTAGGGGTGTTGCTATATTAGCTCCCTGGACCTTCAGTTCAATGCCTGGCAACATAGTTATCAGAGCTAGTCTGCTGTGCTCTTGTCTACTGATCCTGGTTCCAGTTATATCAGCTAAGTCTGCCTTTTGCTTTTTGCTATTTGTTTTGGTTTTGTATTTTTGTCCAGCTTGTTCCAAATTTACATCCTGACCTTTGCTGGAAGCTCTAGGGGGCTGGTGTTCTCCCCCCGGACCGTTAGACGGTTCGGGGGTTCTTGAATTTCCAGTGTGGATTTTGATAGGGTTTTTGTTGACCATATAAGTTACCTTTCTTTATTCTGCTATCAGTAAGCGGGCCGCTCTGTGCTAAACCTGGTTCATTTCTGTGTTTGTCATTTCCTCTTACCTCACCGTCATTATTTGTGGGGGGCTTCTATCCAGCTTTGGGGTCCCCTCCTCTGGAGGCAAGAAAGGTCTTTGTTTTCCTCTACTAGGGGTAGCTAGATTCTCCGGCTGGCGCGTGTCATCTAGAATCAACGTAGGAATGATCCCCGGCTACTTCTAGTGTTGGCGTTAGGAGTAGATATATGGTCAACCCAGTTACCACTGCCCTATGAGCTGGATTTTTGTATTCTGCAGACTTCCACGTTCCTCTGAGACCCTCGCCATTGGGGTCATAACAATTTGCGTCCTAGTACGTCACCTGCTTTTGTGCTCACCAAACTCTCTAGGTCTTCCCAGGTGCACTTAGATGTCTGTCATTTTGTCTTTATTTGTCTGTAAAATGGGAGATGTTGGTTCTCAGGGTCAGACAATTGTTTTAGCGTAGCTAGCTAGTCAGAGGGCCTCTAGGGATAATACTCCTGTATCTGGTAGTGGGTCTGGTGGTGGAGATGACTGGATGATGACTAGATGGATGGACTGGAGATGACTAGATGATCAGATCATGCTGTTCTACAGCTTCCTTCCCAAAAGGATTACTGTCAGGTTACTCCCAAAAAGTCAATGCCCCCTCTACCCACTGACCACAATCCTGTGTCAGCTTCTTATGTCACTACATGTGATCTTGTCTGGACAGTATTCAGTGCAATTCACTTAGGTCGGGTTGCAGCACCGATCATAGAAGTATTTCTCCAGTCTGGGTTTGTCTGACCACAGTGTTTACAAGTCCATCTATCTTGTCTGGGTCTCTGGTTATACAAAGATATGACGGTAGCAGTAATGTGTCGGTCATAGTGGGACTTTTGAGCATCAAAACATTCATAATACACCTTACTTCCGTACTGCTGCACTCTCTCAGACACCATTTATTCACTTGCTATTTTCCTCCCTTGTCTGTGCCATTTTTGTACATCCAAACATCCACACACTGGCATTTTTGCCTTTTTTTTCAATATTGGTCCCACAGCTTTCACTGCTTCCTTTCCTTCTCTATCTTTTACAATCTACAGAGCGGTTCTGGATCCCATTGGGGCCCTGACTGCACACAGAACAAGTTGCCCATGGCTTCAACTTATTCTTCAGACAGCTCACCTTTATTCTACAAATGCCCTTTTTAGTGTGCCTTACCTTCTACGGGCGGCCACACGTGACAAGTCAGAGTGAGTGTCAAGATTTAGCGGGAAGGCTAAACCACCTCTCACCCGGTAGACCTAAAGGATGTAACGGGAAGGTTAAACCATCTCTGACCCGTTAGATCAGCTGGCTAGAAAAGGAAAGCCCTGATGTGTTAGGCCTCTAACCCACTAGCTCAGTTCCATGGACGGGAAGGCTAAACCACCTCTGACCCGTAGCAAAAAAACAGCTGACTGCAGCAAGAAGGCCCAGATGTGTTAGGCCTCTAACCTACTACAACAGCAGTGCAGTTGGCTACCTCCTCCATTGATCCTAAATTTGCTATATATCAATCACTGAACTTGAAGCAGGTGAATCTTTTTACCAATCTTTCAATCACACTGATAACCAAACAATCTTTTACAAATTTGCTCTAATATAGGCACCAAATTTTACTTTTAACTTCCATACAGTACTATTGTTTTAAACATAAATCTTCCAGCGCGTACTAAACCAAGGACAGAATATTCAGAGAATCTTGAACGCAGCTCCATGCACCCCTTCCTCTTGCACCCAGCGGAGATAAGGACAGAGAGGAGAAAATCACAAACAAATCGCCCAGCAGTTTGATTCACCCCTCCCATCAGGTATTCAGCAGAGATAAGAGCTTAGTGTCTTTCACACACAAACAGAATGCAGCAGTTTTCAGACTTAATCTCTACAAAACATTCATCCTCTCGGAATTTACAGTTTCTCTATACAGGCAGATCACTGCACAACTTGAATAAGTTGATTCTGACCGCGTCCGGCCAAAACACATATAGAAACCTATCCAATGTCAAACCATATATAACACGGGTTTCACTGTATCTCAGATGTAAATTAAATGTAGATTAAAAATATCCACAACTCATCCATCCTGGACCCTCAACAACAGTTAGATAAGTAATGATACTTATGTGATCATTCATTCATACATGCTCATTCAGGGATTGTTTTTTTCTTTTTCCTTTCACTTTTCAGTTGATTTTTACAAGAAGAAAATCCCTTATCTCAATCACTCCACCTAATTCAGCTCAAATTGAGTTGAATAATGTCTTCTGTCACATACAGAGGACCACACCTAACGGAACCCCTCATCAATCAGGGATTTATTTATTTATCTCTTATACTCATTTACTCACCTCTCATCTCATTCAGAGGTTCTCATAAACATACATACAAGGTTCACACAGCCTGCCTATTTTGCACTTTGGAATTAACACAACTCTATATAAAAAAAACTGCAGCAGTGTCTACTGACACTCTGAAAGCACTTAAGGCCAAACAACAAAAACCACGGCCCTATACAAAATACACCTTCATATAATGTACTGCCAATCGAAAATGACCAAAATAACAACACTGCACAGAGTCTATCCCAGCTCTGTACTATACACTACACAAATACACGACCAATTAGTATATTGATGGAAAATACAGATAACAATTATCAAGTTATTACTCTATTATTCAACTCTCATACGGACATAAACAGAAAAAACATGCTGCACAAATGCTGATTATGGCCCCATAAGATGCTCCATATAACAATGTGCCACATATAATGCTCCATACAGTTCATTATGGCCCCATAAGATGTCCCATATAACAATGTGCCACATATAATGCTCCATACAGTTCATTATGGCCCCATAAGATGCTCCATATAACAATGTGCCACATATAATGCTCCATGCAGTTCATTATGGCCCCATAAGATGCTCCATAACAATGTGCCACACATAATGCTCCATGCAGTTCATTATGGCCCCATAGATGCTCCATATAACAATGTGCCACATATATTGCTCCATACAGTTCATTATGGCCCCATAAGATGTTCCATAAAACAATGTGCCACATATAATGCTCCATGCAGTTCATTATGGCCCCATAAGATGCTCCATAACAATGTGCCACACATAATGCTCCATGCAGTTCATTATGGCCCCATAGATGCTCCATATAACAATGTGCCACATATAATGCTCCATACAGTGCATTATGGCCCCATAAGATGTTCCATATAACAATGTGCCACATATAATGCTACATGCAGTTCATTATGGCCCCATAAGATGCTCCATATAACAATGTGCCCCATATAATGCTCCATACAGTTCATTATGGCCCCATAAGATGCTCCATATAACAATGTGCCACACATAATGCTCCATGCAGTTCATTATGGCCCCATAGATGCTCCATATAACAATGTGCCACATATAATGCTCCATATAGTTCATTATGGCCCCATAAGATGCTCCATATACAAATGTGCCACATATAATGCTCATACAGTTCATTATGGCCCCATAGATGCTCCGTATAACAATGTGCCACATATAATGCTGCTGCTGCAATAAAAGACATACTCACCTCTCGTCGCTGCCCGCTGCTCCTCAGCGTCCTGTCTCTGCACAGTGACTGTTCAGGCAGAGGGTGGCGCGCATACTAATATGTCATCGCGCCCTCTGACCTGAACAGTCACTGCAGAGGATGCGGAAGATGGGGCGGTGGTGGAACGGGAAAGGTGAATATGAAATACTCACCTGCTTCCGGCGCGGTCCCTGGCAGCTTCTCCCGGACAGATGGTCTTCGCACCGGCAGCTTCTTCCTCTGTTCAGCGGTCACTGGTACCGCTCATTACAGTAATGAATATGCAGCTCCACCCCTATGGGAGTGGAGTTCATATTCATTACTTTAATGAGCTGTACCACGTGACCACTGAACAGGGGAAGAAGATGCCGGCGCCCGAGACCGTGGGACATGCAGCAACCGCGTCAAGAGCTCCAGGAGCAGGTGAGTATGTGACAGTTGTTGCTCCCCCTCACCCGTTGACCCCCCCCCGCCAACCATGACTCGAGTATAAGCTGAGAGGGGCACTTTCAGCCCATTTTTTGGGGCTGAAAATCTCGGCTTATACTCGAGTATATACGGTAAGTTGTTTTTTTTACAGTTTACATTTTTTGTTCATGTAAAGACCATGCCCACAATTGTAAACATTAGCTTTTCTTTTTATTGTAAAGCAAAAAACAAACAGGACAAAATAACTGAAAACCTCAGTGTGCATAACTATTTACCCCCATAAATGCAGTACTTTGTTGAGCCTACTTTTACTTCAATTACAGTTTCAAGTCACTTTGGATAAGTCTCTATGAGCTTTCCACATATTGCTACTGGGATTTGTGTACTTTCCTCAAGACAAAACTGCTGCAGTTCCTTCAGTGGATTCCTCTGCTCCATCCTTGGTGGTTTCTTCTGGTAAATAGCAATCTTCAACTCTGACCATAGATTCGCATTTGATTTAAGGTCTGGGCTTTGGCTAGGAGACTTCAAAACATTTACATGTTATTCCCTTAAACTAATTGAGTGTTGCTTTAGCAGCATACGTCAGGGCATTGTCTTGTTGGAAGCTGAATCTTCTTCCCAGTTTTAAATCACTGACAGACTGAAACAGGTTTAGCTCAAGAACATCCCTGTATTCTGCATCATCCATTTTGTCCTCAACTTGGACCATTTTCCTGTCCCTGCCACCAAAAAACATCCCCACAGCTTTATGCTGCCACCACCATGATACACTGTGGGATGGTGTTCTTGTGATGATGAGCTGTGTTGGTTTGGCACCAGACATAGTGTTTTCCTTGGTGGCCACAAAGTTCAAATCTGGTGTTGCAGCCCCTGTAGCCTTTCAGAAAAGGTGTGTGTATACTAATAGACCATGTGTCTTTTAAATTGCACTTAGGTGGACTTTCTTTCACTAAGCATGTGACTTATAAAGGTAATTGCTTGCACCAGAAATTTTTAGGGGCTTTACACATGCCAAATTTTAGCCATTTGATCCCATAAATTTAATTAATGCTTATATTTTTCCTACTTTACCAACTAGACTATTTAGTAGGGTTGAGCGACTTTCATTTTTTTAAGATCGAGTCTGGTTTTGTGAAACCCGATTTAGTCCAGAGTCGAGTCGAGTGAAGTCGGCCGATTATCGCTAAAAGTCGGGGATCGACCGAAACACGAAACCCAATGCAAGTCAATGGGGAAGCATAGCCGGCAGTGAGTGGAGGCCAGGAAAACACCTACAGTGCCCATTTTACTGCCAAAAACATCCATTCTTGTTTTCTGAAGCTTGTCAATCTTAATTAACTTTATAATAATAGTTGGGCACTGGAAATTGGGGGTCATTTGGCAAAAGTTGTGGGGGTAGGGCTGGTTCAAGGTTTTAGTGGGCCCAGGAAACATGGACTACGTCATGGCGGTGGAGCAGGGAGAGGTAAGTATTTCAACGTTGCAAGTGCTGTGATCCTGAGCAAGCAGGGGGGGCCCACTCGTTCGCATTGGCACTGGCACAGGGCCCCTCAAAGTACGGCGGTGTGTTTGCATGGCGGGGGCGCCTCCCACCAGCAGCGACACTTTTGCGTACTCTGAGTGGCCCTGTGCCAGTGACGTCGCCAACGAGTATGCCCCCCCACCTGATGAAGGAACCTGCACTTTCATCTGCACCTTCCTCTTTGTCCCTGTGTAAGGTGGTATAATATGCGGGAAGGGGAACCTTACTTTCAGCAGGGTCAGATTCTGGCTGTGTAGAGTACAAGGGGAATGTAGTGGTCTAGGTCAATGTACCAGCAGACTCATCTAGCAGTGGCTGGGCAATGGGCAGGATGATGAGGAAACAGATATAGGGCCAAAGAATAAAGTAGGCTAAATGCAGATCAAAATTGGTAACAGGACTAAACAGGCGGCATTGCTTTGTTCAGTGGAGTAGCAAACCCAAGAGCAGCAGACACAGTTTCAAGGGCCTAACCACACTAGTAGGCCAAATGCAGTTTAATATCTGATAGTATAGGCCGAAAGCCAGAATGTGGAAGCTCAGCTTTGTTCAGTTGAGGACAACACCAGGGAGGGGCAGACACCGTTAGTAGGCCCTAACCACCATTTTGTTTTTTAAAAAACACTTAATGAGAGCCAGAAGGTTGAAGCTCAGCTTTATTCAGTTGAGGGCAACACCAGGCAGGGGCAGACACCGTTAGTAGGCCGGAACCACCATTTTGTTTTTTAAAAAACACTTAATGAGAGCCAGAAGGTTGAAGCTCAGCTTTATTCAGTTGAGGGCAACACCAGGCAGGGGCAGAAGCCGTTAGTAGGCCGGAACCAGCAATGTGTTTAAAAACAGCAGTTAATCAGAGCCGGAAGGTAGAAGCTCAGCTTTATTCAGTTGAGGGCAACACCAGGGAGGGGCAAAAGCCGTTAGTAGGCCCTAACCACCATTTTGTTTTTTAAAAAACACTTAATGAGAGCCAGAAGGTTGAAGCTCAGCTTTATTCAGTTGAGGGCAACACCAGGCAGGGGCAGACACCGTTAGTAGGCCGGAACCAGCAATGTGTTTAAAAACAGCAGTTAATCAGAGCCGGAAGGTAGAAGCTCAGCTTTATTCAGTTGAGGGCAACACCAGGGAGGGGCAGAAGCCGTTAGTAGGCCCTAACCACCATTTTGTTTTTTAAAAAACACTTAATGAGAGCCAGAAGGTTGAAGCTCAGCTTTATTCAGTTGAGGGCAACACCAGGCAGGGGCAGACACCGTTAGTAGGCCGGAACCAGCAATGTGTTTAAAAACAGCAGTTAATCAGAGCCAGAAGGTTGAAGCTCAGCTTTATTCAGTTGAGGGCAACACCAGGCAGGGGCAGACACCGTTAGTAGGCCGGAACCACCATTTTGTTTTTTAAAAAACACTTAATGAGAGCCAGAAGGTTGAAGCTCAGCTTTATTCAGTTGAGGGCAACACCAGGCAGGGGCAGACACCGTTAGTAGGCCGGAACCAGCAATGTGTTTAAAAACAGCAGTTAATCAGAGCCGGAAGGTAGAAGCTCAGCTTTATTCAGTTGAGGGCAACACCAGGGAGGGGCAGAAGCCGTTAGTAGGCCCTAACCACCATTTTGTTTTTTAAAAAACACTTAATGAGAGCCAGAAGGTTGAAGCTCAGCTTTATTCAGTTGAGGGCAACACCAGGCAGGGGCAGACACCGTTAGTAGGCCGGAACCAGCAATGTGTTTAAAAACAGCAGTTAATCAGAGCCGGAAGGTAGAAGCTCAGCTTTATTCAGTTGAGGGCAACACCAGGGAGGGGCAGACACCGTTAGTAGGCCGGAACCAGCAATGTATTTAAAAACAGCAGTTAATCAGAGCCGGAAGGTAGAAGCTCAGCTTTATTCAGTTGAGGGCAACACCAGGCAGGGGCAGACACCGTTAGTAGGCCGGAACCAGCAATGTGTTTAAAAACAGCAGTTAATCAGAGCCGGAAGGTAGAAGCTCAGCTTTATTCAGTTGAGGGCAACACCAGGGAGGGGCAGAAGCCGTTAGTAGGCCCTAACCACCATTTTGTTTTTTAAAAAACACTTAATGAGAGCCAGAAGGTTGAAGCTCAGCTTTATTCAGTTGAGGGCAACACCAGGCAGGGGCAGACACCGTTAGTAGGCCGGAACCAGCAATGTGTTTAAAAACAGCAGTTAATCAGAGCCGGAAGGTAGAAGCTCAGCTTTATTCAGTTGAGGGCAACACCAGGGAGGGGCAGACACCGTTAGTAGGCCGGAACCAGCAATGTATTTAAAAACAGCAGTTAATCAGAGCCAGAAGGTTGAAGCTCAGCTTTATTCAGTTGAGGGCAACACCAGGCAGGGGCAGACACCGTTAGTAGGCCGGAACCAGCAATGTGTTTAAAAACAGCAGTTAATCAGAGCCGGAAGGTAGAAGCTCAGCTTTATTCAGTTGAGGGCAACACCAGGGAGGGGCAGAAGCCGTTAGTAGGCCCTAACCACCATTTTGTTTTTTAAAAAACACTTAATGAGAGCCAGAAGGTTGAAGTTCAGCTTTATTCAGTTGAGGGCAACACCAGGCAGGGGCAGACACCGTTAGTAGGCCGGAACCAGCAATGTGTTTAAAAACAGCAGTTAATCAGAGCCAGAAGGTTGAAGCTCAGCTTTATTCAGTTGAGGGCAACACCAGGCAGGGGCAGACACCGTTAGTAGGCCGGAATCACCATTTTGTTTTTTAAAAAACACTTAATGAGAGCCAGAAGGTTGAAGCTCAGCTTTATTCAGTTGAGGGCAACACCAGGCAGGGGCAGACACCGTTAGTAGGCCGGAACCAGCAATGTGTTTAAAAACAGCAGTTAATCAGAGCCGGAAGGTAGAAGCTCAGCTTTATTCAGTTGAGGGCAACACCAGGGAGGGGCAGAAGCCGTTAGTAGGCCCTAACCACCATTTTGTTTTTTAAAAAACACTTAATGAGAGCCAGAAGGTTGAAGCTCAGCTTTATTCAGTTGAGGGCAACACCAGGGAGGGGCAGACACCGTTAGTAGGCCGGAACCAGCAATGTGTTTAAAAACAGCAGTTAATCAGAGCCAGAAGGTAGAAGCTCAGCTTTATTCAGTTGAGGGCAACACCAGGGAGGGGCAGACACCGTTAGTAGGCCGGAACCAGCAATGTGTTTAAAAACAGCAGTTAATCAGAGCCGGAAGGTAGTAGCTCAGCTTTATTCAGTTGAGGGCAACACCAGGGAGGGGCAGAAGCCGTTAGTAGGCCCTAACCACCATTTTGTTTTTTAAAAAACACTTAATGAGAGCCAGAAGGTTGAAGCTCAGCTTTATTCAGTTGAGGGCAACACCAGGCAGGGGCAGACACCGTTAGTAGGCCGGAACCAGCAATGTGTTTAAAAACAGCAGTTAATCAGAGCCGGAAGGTAGAAGCTCAGCTTTATTCAGTTGAGGGCAACACCAGGGAGGGGCAGACACCATTAGTAGGCCGGAACCAGCAATGTGTTTAAAAACAGCAGTTAATCAGAGCCGGAAGGTAGAAGCTCAGCTTTATTCAGTTGAGGGCAACACCAGGGAGGGGCAGAAGCTGTTAGTAGGCCCTAACCATCATTTTGTTTTTTAAAAAACACTTAATGAGAGCCAGAAGGTTGAAGCTCAGCTTTATTCAGTTGAGGGCAACACCAGGCAGGGGCAGACACCGTTAGTAGGCCGGAACCACCATTTTGTTTTTTAAAAAACACTTAATGAGAGCCAGAAGGTTGAAGCTCAGCTTTATTCAGTTGAGGGCAACACCAGGCAGGGGCAGACACCGTTAGTAGGCCGGAACCAGCAATGTGTTTAAAAACAGCAGTTAATCAGAGTCGGAAGGTAGAAGCTCAGCTTTATTCAGTTGAGGGCAACACCAGGGAGGGGCAGAAGCCGTTAGTAGGCCCTAACCACCATTTTGTTTTTTAAAAAACACTTAATGAGAGCCAGAAGGTAGAAGCTCAGCTTTATTCAGTTGAGGACAACTTGAATTAGGGACTGCATACAGACTTAGCAGGCTGTCCCCTGTGTGGACCATGCATCCAATACATTAACCCATTGAGCCACAAAGGACACGTAACCTTCCGTGGCCATGCCTACAGGTCCATGTGTCTGTTGTCAGGTGTACCTTTGTCAGTGTAGGCCTATTGGAAGGAGGGACCGCAGACAGGCTTCGAAGGCCTAACACAATAAAATGGGCTGGCTGTAGGCACTTTAAAATTGGTTCCAGGGGTACATGGGCAGCAGTGGTCTGGTCAGTGGAGGCCTAGTGGAAGGAGGGACCGCAGACAGGCTATCAAAGGCCTAAAATAACAAACAATAGGCTCATGGCAGTTTTACAGCGGTTACATGGATACACGGGCAGGCAGCTTGGTGGTGAGTGGAGGAGTATTTAAAGTAGGGACCGCAGACAGGCTATCAAAGGCCTAAAATAACAAACAATAGGCTCATGGCAGTTTTACAGCGGTTACATGGATACACGGGCAGGCAGCTGGTGATGAGTGGAGGAGTATTTAAAGTAGGGACCGCAGACAGGCTATCAAAGGCCTAAAATAACAAACAATAGGCTCATGGCAGTTTTACAGCGGTTACATGGATACACAGGCAGCTTGGTGGTGAGTGGAGGAGTATTTAAAGTAGGGACCGCAGACAGGCTATCAAAGGCCTAAAATAACAAACAATAGGCTCATGGCAGTTTTACAGCGGTTACATGGATACACGGGCAGGCAGCTTGGTGGTGAGTGGAGGAGTATTTAAAGTAGGGACCGCAGACAGGCTATCAAAGGCCTAAAATAACAAACAATAGGCTCATGGCAGTTTTACAGCGGTTACATGGATACACGGGCAGGCAGCTGGTGATGAGTGGAGGAGTATTTAAAGTAGGGACCGCAGACAGGCTATCAAAGGCCTAAAATAACAAACAATAGGCTCATGGCAGTTTTACAGCGGTTACATGGATACACGGGCAGGCAGCTTGGTGGTGAGTGGAGGAGTATTTAAAGTAGGGACCGCAGACAGGCTATCAAAGGCCTAAAATAACAAACAATAGGCTCATGGCAGTTTTACAGCGGTTACATGGATACACGGGCAGGCAGCTGGTGATGAGTGAAGGAGTATTTAAAGTAGGGACCGCAGACAGGCTATCAAAGGCCTAAAATAACAAACAATAGGCTCATGGCAGTTTTACAGCGGTTACATGGATACACGGGCAGGCAGCTGGTGATGAGTGGAGGAGTATTTAAAGTCGGGACCGCAGACAGGCTATCAAAGGCCTAAAATAACAAACAATAGGCTCATGGCAGTTTTACAGCGGTTACATGGATACACAGGCAGCTTGGTGGTGAGTGGAGGAGTATTTAAAGTAGGGACCGCAGACAGGCTATCAAAGGCCTAAAATAACAAACAATAGGCTCATGGCAGTTTTACAGCGGTTACATGGATACACGGGCAGGCAGCTTGGTGGTGAGTGGAGGAGTATTTAAAGTAGGGACCGCAGACAGGCTATCAAAGGCCTAAAATAACAAACAATAGGCTCATGGCAGTTTTACAGCGGTTACATGGATACACGGGCAGGCAGCTGGTGATGAGTGGAGGAGTATTTAAAGTAGGGACCGCAGACAGGCTATCAAAGGCCTAAAATAACAAACAATAGGCTCATGGCAGTTTTACAGCGGTTACATGGATACACGGGCAGGCAGCTGGTGATGAGTGGAGGAGTATTTAAAGTAGGGACCGCAGACAGGCTATCAAAGGCCTAAAATAACAAACAATAGGCTCATGGCAGTTTTACAGCGGTTACATGGATACACGGGCAGGCAGCTTGGTGGTGAGTGGAGGAGTATTTAAAGTAGGGACCGCAGACAGGCTATCAAAGGCCTAAAATAACAAACAATAGGCTCATGGCAGTTTTACAGCGGTTACATGGATACACGGGCAGGCAGCTGGTGATGAGTGGAGGAGTATTTAAAGTAGGGACCGCAGACAGGCTATCAAAGGCCTAAAATAACAAACAATAGGCTCATGGCAGTTTTACAGCGGTTACATGGATACACAGGCAGCTTGGTGGTGAGTGGAGGAGTATTTAAAGTAGGGACCGCAGACAGGCTATCAAAGGCCTAAAATAACAAACAATAGGCTCATGGCAGTTTTACAGCGGTTACATGGATACACGGGCAGGCAGCTTGGTGGTGAGTGGAGGAGTATTTAAAGTAGGGACCGCAGACAGGCTATCAAAGGCCTAAAATAACAAACAATAGGCTCATGGCAGTTTTACAGCGGTTACATGGATACACGGGCAGGCAGCTGGTGATGAGTGGAGGAGTATTTAAAGTAGGGACCGCAGACAGGCTATCAAAGGCCTAAAATAACAAACAATAGGCTCATGGCAGTTTTACAGCGGTTACATGGATACACGGGCAGGTAGCTTGGTGGTGAGTGGAGGAGTATTTAAAGTAGGGACCGCAGACAGGCTATCAAAGGCCTAAAATAACAAACAATAGGCTCATGGCAGTTTTACAGCGGTTACATGGATACACGGGCAGGCAGCTGGCGATGAGTGGAGGAGTATTTAAAGTAGGGACCGCAGACAGGCTATCAAAGGCCTAAAATAACAAACAACAGGCTCATGGCAGTTTTACAGCGGTTACATGGATACACGGGCAGGCAGCTGGTGATGAGTGGAGGAGTATTTAAAGTAGGGACCGCAGACAGGCTATCAAAGGCCTAAAATAACAAACAATAGGCTCATGGCAGTTTTACAGCGGTTACATGGATACACGGGCAGGCAGCTTGGTGGTGAGTGGAGTATTTAAAGTAGGGACCGCAGACAGGCTATCAAAGGCCTAAAATAACAAACAATAGGCTCAAGGCAGTTTTACAGCGGTTACATGGATACACGGACAGGCAGCTGGTGATGAGTGGAGGAGTATTTAAAGTAGGGACCGCAGACAGGCTATCAAAGGCCTAAAATAACAAACAATAGGCTCATGGCAGTTTTACAGCGGTTACATGGATACACGGGCAGGCAGCTGATGATGAGTGGAGGAGTATTTAAAGTAGGGACCGCAGACAGGCTATCAAAGGCCTAAAATAACAAACAATAGGCTCATGGCAGTTTTACAGCGGTTACATGGATACACAGGCAGCTTGGTGGTGAGTGGAGGAGTATTTAAAGTAGGGACCGCAGACAGGCTATCAAAGGCCTAAAATAACAAACAATAGGCTCATGGCAGTTTTACAGCGGTTACATGGATACACGGGCAGGCAGCTTGGTGGTGAGTGGAGGAGTATTTAAAGTAGGGACCGCAGACAGGCTATCAAAGGCCTAAAATAACAAACAATAGGCTCATGGCAGTTTTACAGCGGTTACATGGATACACAGGCAGCTTGGTGGTGAATGGAGGAGTATTTAAAGTAGGGACCGCAGACAGGCTATCAAAGGCCTAAAATAACAAACAATAGGCTCATGGCAGTTTTACAGCGGTTACATGGATACACAGGCAGCTTGGTGGTGAGTGGAGGAGTATTTAAAGTAGGGACCGCAGACAGGCTATCAAAGGCCTAAAATAACAAACAATAGGCTCATGGCAGTTTTACAGCGGTTACATGGATACACGGGCAGGCAGCTTGGTGGTGAGTGGAGGAGTATTTAAAGTAGGGACCGCAGACAGGCTATCAAAGGCCTAAAATAACAAACAATAGGCTCATGGCAGTTTTACAGCGGTTACATGGATACACAGGCAGCTTGGTGGTGAGTGGAGGAGTATTTAAAGTAGGGACCGCAGACAGGCTATCAAAGGCCTAAAATAACAAACAATAGGCTCATGGCAGTTTTACAGCGGTTACATGGATACACGGGCAGGCAGCTGGTGATGAGTGGAGGAGTATTTAAAGTAGGGACCGCAGACAGGCTATCAAAGGCCTAAAATAACAAACAATAGGCTCATGGCAGTTTTACAGCGGTTACATGGATACACGGGCAGGCAGCTGGTGATGAGTGGAGGAGTATTTAAAGTAGGGACCGCAGACAGGCTATCAAAGGCCTAAAATAACAAACAATAGGCTCATGGCAGTTTTACAGCGGTTACATGGATACACAGGCAGCTTGGTGGTGAGTGGAGGAGTAGTGCAAGGAGTGTCTGTCCCAGTACTCCCAAAATATAAATAGATGTTAATGTCTCGCAAAACAACCAAAACAAAAAAAAAGGTGGCATACTTAGGTACAGGGGTGGGCTCATCTACTGAGTTTCTGACATAGTAATTTGGCAGTAACTATTTAATGGTGCCAATATAGGACACAGACACAGACTACTTTAAGTTGCATCATAGATGTCTACAAATTTGTATTGTCAGTGCCAGACATTGAATGATGTCAGCGAATAGACTAAAGATTGGTGGAGCTGTGCGACATAATTTTGCACGTGGTAGAGCACATTTTGAGCTGGGGGAGGGGGGAACTCTCTTGAGGCCGGCGGGACCGCCCCAGGGCCCCTCATGTTACAACGGTGTGTCTGACGTTGGGTGCGCACCACCACCGCCAGAGACACTACATTGTACTATGAGGGACCCAGTAGCAATGCCGTCAACCAAAAGCGAGCACACCCACCTCTTCAGACAAACAGCAGTCTCACGGGTGCTTGCGCCAAGTCGCGATACCACGGCCCCGTGTGGGGAGTTTTGCCATTTAGGGAGGTGTAAACATGTCGTATGCTGTACAATCAGCTGCAGCAAATTAGACATTAGAAAAGTAATTCACAGGCAAGAGCTTTTCATAGGAAAGCTAGGTGTCGGCCGGGCAAGGTGGGGCAAAAGATTTCGAAATCCAGTTGTGGTTCATTTTAATGAATGTTAGATCGTCAACATTTTGGGTAGCCAGACGAGTCCTTTTTTCGGTTAATATTGAACCTGTAGCACTGAATACTCTTTCTGATAGGACACTTGCTGCCGGGCAAGCAAGCTCCTGCAATGCATATTCTGCCAATTCTGGCCAGGTGTCTAATTTGGAGGCCCAGTAATCAAATGGGAATGACGGTTGAGGGAGAACATCGATAAGGGATGAAAAATAGTTAGTAACCATACTGGACAAATGTTGTCTCCTGTCACTTTCAATTGATGCAGCAGTACCTGTCCTGTCTGCGGTCATAGCAAAATCACTCCACAACCTGGTCAGAAAACCCCTCTGTCCAACGCCACTTCTGATGTGTGCACCCCTAACACTCCTAGTCTGCTGCCCCCTGGAGATCATGTGAGAACGATCACGTGCGCTGTGTGCTGGGAATGCCTGAAGCAAACGGTCAACAAGAGTTGATTGTTTGGTTGCTAATATTAGTTCCAAGTTCTCATGTGGCATAATATTTTGCAATTTGCCTTTATAGCGTGGATCAAGGAGGCAGGCCAACCAGTAATCGTCATCGTTCATCATTTTCGTAATGCGTGTGTCCCTTTTTAGGATACGTAAGGCATAATCCGCCATGTGGGCCAAAGTTCCAGTTGTCAAATCTCCGGTTGTGATTGGTTGAGGGGCAGTTGCAGGCAAATCTACGTCACTTGTGTCCCTCAAAAAACCAGAACCCGGCCGTGACACGCAACCAATTTCCTGTGCCCCCGGGAAAGGTTCGGCATTAAAAATATACTCATCCCCATCATCCTCCTCGTCCTCCACCTCCTCTTCGCCCGCTACCTCGTCCTGTACACTGCCCTGACCAGACAATGGCTGACTGTCATCAAGGCTTTCCTCTTCCTCTGGTGCAGACACCTGCTCCTTTATGTGCGTCAAACTTTGCATCAGCAGACGCATTAGGGGGATGCTCATGCTTATTACGGCGTTGTCTGCACTAACCAGCCGTGTGCATTCCTCAAAACACTGAAGGACTTGACACATGTCTTGTATCTTAGACCACTGCACACCTGACAACTCCATGTCTGCCATCCTACTGCCTGCCCGTGTATCCTCCCACAAATAAATAACAGCACGCCTCTGTTCGCACAGTCTCTGAAGCATGTGCAGTGTTGAGTTCCACCTTGTTGCAACGTCTATGATTAGGCGATGCTGGGGAAGGTTCAAAGACCGCTGATAGGTCTGCATACGGCTGGCGTGTACAGGCGAACGTCGGATATGTGAGCAAAGTGCACGCACTTTGAGGAGCAGGTCGGAGAACCCAGGATAAGTTTTCAATAAGCACTGCACCACCAGGTTTAAGGTGTGAGCCAGGCAAGGAATGTGTTTCAGTTGGGAAAGGGAGATGGCAGCCATGAAATTCCTTCCGTTATCACTCACTACCTTGCCTGCCTCAAGATCTACTGTGCCCAGCCACGACTGCGTTTCTTGTTGCAAGAACTCGGACAGAACTTCCGCGGTGTGTCTGTTGTCGCCCAAACACTTCATAGCCAATACAGCCTGCTGACGCTTGGCAGTAGCTGGCCCATAATGGGACAACTGGTGTGCAACAGTGTCATCTGCCGATGGAGTGGTTGGCAGACTGCGTTCTGTGGAAGAGCTGTAGCTTCTGCAGGAGGACGAGGAGGAGGAGGAGGAGGGGGTGCGAACGCCTACAGCCAACTGTTTCCTAGACCGTGGGCTAGGCACAACTGTCCCTAAATTGATGTCGCCTGTGGACCCTGCATCCACCACATTCACCCAGTGTGCCGTGATGGACACATAACGTCCCTGGCCATGCCTACTGGTCCATGCATCTGTAGTCAGGTGCACCTTTGTACTCACAGATTGCCTGAGTGCATGGACGATGCGCTGTTTAACATGCTGGTGCAGGGCTGGGATGGCTTTTCTGGAAAAAAAGTGTCGACTGGGTAGCTCGTATCGTGGTTCAGCGTACTCCATCAGGGCTTTGAAAGCTTCGCTTTCAACTAACCGGTAGGGCATCATCTCTAACGAGATTAGTCTAGCTATGTGGGCGTTAAAACCCTGTGTACGCGGATGCGAGGATAAGTACTTCCTTTTTCTAACCAGAGTCTCATGTAGGGTGAGCTGGACTGGAGAGCTGGAGATCGTGGAACTTTCGGGTGTGCCGGTGTACATGGCAGACTGAGAGACGGTTGGAGACGGTATTGTTTCCGCCGGTGCCCTAGATGCAATATTTCCTCCTACAAAACTGGTGGTTCCCTGACCCTGACTGCTTTTGGCTGGCAAAGAAACCTGCACAGATACTGCCGGTGGTGCGGAAAATGGTGGCCTTACAGTGACGGAAGGGATGTTGCGTTGCTGACTAGCTTCATTGGCCGAGGGTGCTACAACCTTAAGGGACGTTTGGTAGTTAGTCCAGGCTTGAAAATGCATGGTGGTTAAGTGTCTATGCATGCAACTAGTATTTAGACTTTTCAGATTCTGACCTCTGCTTAAGCTAGTTGAACATTTTTGACAGATGACTTTGCGCTGATCAGTTGGATGTTGTTTAAAAAAATGCCAGACTGCACTCTTCCTAGACTCGGATCCCTTTTCAGGGATTGCAGACTGAGCTTTAACCGGATGGCCACGCTGTCCTCCAACAGGTTTTGGCTTTGACACGCGTTTTGGGCCAGATACGGGCCCGGCAGATGGAACCTGTTGCGATGTTGATGCCTGCTGCGGCCCCTCCTCCACCTCCGCTTCTGAACTACTGCCGCCTGCACCCTGTTCCCCCAATGGCTGCCAATCGGGGTCAATAACTGGGTCATCTATTACCTCCTCTTCGAGCTCGTGTGCAACTTCGTCTGTGTCACTGTGTCGGTCGGTGGTATAGCGTTCGTGGCGGGGCAACATAGTCTCATCAGGGTCTGATTGTGGATCTGTACCCTGAGAGGGCAATGTGGTGGTCTGAGTCAAAGGAGCAGCATAGTACTCTGGCTGTGGCTGTGCGTCAGTGCACTCCATGTCAGAATCTACTTGTAATGGGCATGTTTCACTTTCTAAGCCAGGGACGGTATGTGTAAAGAGCTCCATGGAGTGACCCGTTGTGTCGCCTGCTGCATCCTTCTCTCTTGTTGTAGTTTTTGCTGAGGAGGACAAGGAAGCGACTTGTCCCTGACCGTGAACATCCACAAGCGACGCGCTGCTTTTACATTTACCAGTTTCGGAAGAGGAGGCAAAAGAGCTAGAGGCTGAGTCTGCAATGTAAGCCAAAACTTGCTGTTGCTGCTCCGCCTTTAAAAGCGGTTTTCCTACTCCCAGAAAAGAGAGCGTTCGAGGCCTTGTGTAGCTTGACGACAAAACTGGCTCCACAGCTCCAGACTTAGGTGGAATATTTTTATCCCCACGACCACCTGATGCTCCACTACCACTACCATCATTACCAGCTGACAATGAACGCCCACGACGACCTCTTGCACCAGACTTCCTCATTGTTTTAAAATCTTAACCAAAGTAACTTTATTTGTTGCTGTCAAACAACTTACACGGTGAGCTATAACTTCAGTATGATTTCAATATCCCTTAACAGGTTGGTGAGACCACAAGGAAAATCAGGCACAATGTTACACACTCTGTTTTCTGTGGCACAAAATCACAGAGATGACACACACGCAGGACTGTCACTCAAGCACTAATGTCAATATTAATCTCCCACCTAATTTATTTTTTTTTTTCCTCAGGGAGACTTTAGAAACCAAATAATATTAAAAAAAAACAACAAAAAAAAGGCTTTCTATGGCCCACAATTAGAGAGAGAGAGGTGGCACACCCAGGAGTCAAGACTGGCGCACAAGCTGAAAGGGCAATATTACTCTCCCACTGTTTTTTTAAGTTTTTTTTCTTTTATTTTCAGGGAGACTTTAGAAACCAAATAATATTAAAAAAACCAAAAAAATAAATAGCCTTTCTATGGCCCACTGAATGAGAGAGAGGTGGCACACCCAGGAGTCAAGACTGGCACACAAGCTGAAAGGGCAATATTACTCTCCCACTGTTTTTTTAGGTTTTTTTTTTTTTCAGGGAGACTTTAGAAACCAAATAATAAGAAAAAAAATAAATAAATAAATAGGCTTTCTATAGCCCACTGAATGAGAGATAGCACACACAGCAGTGGCACACAAGCCCTGACTGAGGCCAATATTTTTCTCCCACTGATTGATGTAGTGTTTTTGTGTTGAGGTAGATTTTAGAACACAAATCAAGGAAAAATAAATAAATGCTTTCTATGGCCCACTGAATGAGAGAGAGGTGGCACACCCAGGAGTCAAGACTGGCACACAAGCTGAAAGGGCAATATTACTCTCCCACTGTTTTTTTATGTTTTTTTTTTTTTTTTCAGGGAGACTTTAGAAACCAAATAATATTAAAAAAACCAAAAAAATAAATAGCCTTTCTATGGCCCACTGAATGAGAGAGAGAGGTGGCACACCCAGGAGTCAAGACTGGCACACAAGCTGAAAGGGCAATATTACTCTCCCACTGTTTTTTTATGTATTTTTTGTTTTTTAAGGGAGACTTTAGAAACCCAATAATATTAAAAAAAAAAAAAAATAGGCTTTCTATGGCCCACTGAATGAGAGGGAGAGAGGTGGCACACCCAGGAGTCAAGACTGGCACACAAGCTGAAAGGGCAATATTACTCTCCCACTGTTTTTTTATGTTTTTTTTTTTTTTCAGGGAGACTTTAGAAACCAAATAATATTAAAAAAACCAAAAAAATAAATAGCCTTTCTATGGCCCACTGAATGAGAGAGAGAGGTGGCACACCCAGGAGTCAAGACTGGCACACAAGCTGAAAGGGCAATATTACTCTCCCACTGTTTTTTTATGTTTTTCTTTTTTTTCAGGGAGACTTTAGAAACCAAATAATATTAAAAAAACCAAAAAAATAAATAGCCTTTCTATGGCCCACTGAATGAGAGAGAGAGGTGGCACACCCAGGAGTCAAGACTGGCACACAAGCTGAAAGGGCAATATTACTCTCCCACTGTTTTTTTATGTATTTTTTGTTTTTTAAGGGAGACTTTAGAAACCAAATAATATTAAAAAAACCAAAAAAATAAATAGCCTTTCTATGGCCCACTGAATGAGAGAGAGAGGTGGCACACCCAGGAGTCAAGACTGGCACACAAGCTGAAAGGGCAATATTACTCTCCCACTGTTTTTTTATGTATTTTTTGTTTTTTAAGGGAGACTTTAGAAACCAAATAATATTAAAAAAAAACAAAAAAAAAAGGCTTTCTATGGCCCACAATTAGAGAGAGAGAGGTGGCACACCCAGGAGTCAAGACTGGCGCACAAGCTGAAAGGGCAATATTACTCTCCCACTGTTTTTTTAAGTTTTTTTTTTTTTATTTTCAGGGAGACTTTAGAAACCAAATAATATTAAAAAAACCAAAAAAATAAATAGCCTTTCTATGGCCCACTGAATGAGAGAGAGAGGTGGCACACCCAGGAGTCAAGACTGGCACACAAGCTGAAAGGGCAATATTACTCTCCCACTGTTTTTTTATGTATTTTTTGTTTTTTAAGGGAGACTTTAGAAACCAAATAATATTAAAAAAACCAAAAAAATAAATGCCTTTCTATGGCCCACTGAATGAGAGAGAGAGGTGGCACACCCAGGAGTCAAGACTGGCACACAAGCTGAAAGGGCAATATTACTCTCCCACTGTTTTTTTATGTATTTTTTGTTTTTTAAGGGAGACTTTAGAAACCAAATAATATTAAAAAAAAACAAAAAAAAAAAGGCTTTCTATGGCCCACAATTAGAGAGAGAGAGGTGGCACACCCAGGAGTCAAGACTGGCGCACAAGCTGAAAGGGCAATATTACTCTCCCACTGTTTTTTTAAGTTTTTTTTTTTTATTTTCAGGGAGACTTTAGAAACCAAATAATATTAAAAAAACCAAAAAAATAAATAGCCTTTCTATGGCCCACTGAATGAGAGAGAGAGGTGGCACACCCAGGAGTCAAGACTGGCACACAAGCTGAAAGGGCAATATTACTCTCCCACTGTTTTTTTATGTATTTTTTGTTTTTTAAGGGAGACTTTAGAAACCCAATAATATTTAAAAAAAAAAAAAAAAAGGCTTTCTATGGCCCACAATTAGAGAGAGAGGTGGCACACCCAGGAGTCAAGACTGGCACACAAGCTGAAAGGGCAATATTACTCTCCCACTGTTTTTTTTATGTATTTTTTGTTTTTTAAGGGAGACTTTAGAAACCCAATAATATTTAAAAAAAAAAAAAAAAAAAGGCTTTCTATGGCCCACAATTAGAGAGAGAGGTGGCACACCCAGGAGTCAAGACTGGCACACAAGCTGAAAGGGCAATATTACTCTCCCACTGTTTTTTTATTTATTTATTTTTTTTCAGGGAGACTTTAGAAACCAAATAATAAGAAAAAAAATAAATAAATAAATAGGCTTTCTATAGCCCACTGAATAAGAGATAGCACACACAGCAGTGGCACACAAGCCCTGACTGAGGCCAATATTTTTCTACCACTGATTGATGCAGTGTTTTTGTGTTGAGGTAGAATTTAGAACACAAATCACGGAAAAAATAAATAGGCTTTCTATGGCCCACTCAGTGAGAGATGGCACACACAGGGATGGCACTGTAGCAGAAATGCCAATCTTAATCTCCCACAAAAAAAAAAAAAAAACAGGGACTGTCCTACAATTACTATCTCCCTGCAGTAATCTAAGCCAGGTATGGCAGGCAGCAATAGGAGTGGACTGATGCACAAATTAAATAAAAAGTGTGGACAAACAAAAAAGATAGCTGTGCAGAAAGGAACAAGAGGATATGTGCTTTGAAAAAAGCAGTTGGTTTCCACAGTGGCGTACACACAGCAATACAGCTATCACGGAGCCTTCTAGGGCAGCCCAATGAGCTACAGCGCTGAGGAAAAAAAAAAAATATAGCTTCCACTGTTCCTGCACACCGAAGGTGGTGTTGGACAGTGGAAATCGCTACAGCACAAGCGGTTTGGTGGTTAGTGGACCCTGCCTAAGGCCGGCGTCACACTCGGCGTAAGACAATACGGTCCGTATTTTACGGCCGTAATACGGCCGAAATACGGTGAAATGTTCCCAAAATAGTGATCCGTAGGCAGGGTGTGTCAGTGTATTTTGCGCATGGCATCCTCCGTATGGCATCCGTACTGCGAGATTTTCGCGCAGGCTTGCAAAACCGACATCTAATGGATTTATGTGCTCAAATGTTCGGGAAAACATATATACAGTATATATATATATATATATGTCATTGAGACACATATATATATATTCTGTATTTAGATTTCATTCAGCGCGATATCTGTGAACAGCCGGTAATTCAATTGCCGGCTTTTCATTTCTCCTGCACAAACCCGACAGGATATGAGACATGGTTTACATATAGTAAACCATCTCATATCCCCTTTTTTTTTGCATATTCCACACTACTAATGTTAGTAGTGTGTATGTGCAAAATTTCAGCGCTGTAGCTGCTGAAATAAAGGGTTAAATGGAAAAAATTGGCGTGGGCTCCCGCGCAATTTTCTCCGCCAGAATGGTAAAGCCAGTGACTGAGGGCAGATATTAATAGCCAGGAGAGGGTCCATGGTTATTGGCCCCCCCGTGGCTAAAAACATCTGCCCCCAGCCACCCCAGAAAAGGCACATCTGGAAGATGCGCCTGTTCTGGCACTTGGCCACTCTCTTCCCACTCCCTGTAGCGGTGGGATATGGGGTAATGAAGGGTTAATATCACCTTGCTATTGGAAGGTGACATTAAGCCAGATTAATAATGGAGAGGCGTCAATTATGACACCTATCCATTATTAATCCAATTGTTGGAAAGGGTTAAAAAACACACACACACATGATTAAAAAGGATTTTAATGAAATAAACACAGCGGTTGTTGTAATAATTTATTGTTCTCGCAATCCATTTCCAGGCCCTCGCTTGGCAAAATAATAAACGCACAAGATACATACCTTCTGATGTCAGATCACGTCCCACGAAGTAATCCATCTGAAGGGGTTAACTAATATTACAGGCACAGCTGCGATAAACCACTCGCTCGTGCCTGTAATCCCCGGGTGCTGAAAGGAAAGCAGTGATCTGTACTTACATTGAGTCGCGGTGAGGCGCCCTCTGGTGGATGAACTCATGAACTGCAGCCTGGGAACTTTTTCCCACGCTCCAGGTCATATGAGGACATCCACCAGGGGGCGCATCACCGCGACTGAAGGAAATGTAGGTCATTGACCTACATTTCATTCATTCGCCGGGGGATTACAGGCACGGAGCACAGCTGCATTTAGCAGGGCTCCTGCCTGTAATATTAGTTAACCCCTTCAGATGGATTACATCGTGGGACGTGATCTGACATCAGAAGGTATGTATATTGTGCGTTTATTATTTTGCCAAGCGAGGGTTTGCAAATGGATTGCGAGAACAATAAATTATTACAACAACCGCTGTGTTTATTTCATTAAAATCCTTTTTAATCATGTGTGTGTGTGTTTTTTTAACCCTTTCCTACAATTGGATTAATAATGGATAGGTGTCATAATTGACGCCTCTCCATTATTAACCCTTATCCGGCTGAATAGGTACAATTGTAACTATTCCGTTTTAAAATTGCAATAACTTTTTTTTGAAAAGACGTAGAGGGCTGAAATTTCGTGACATCTCTACATTTTTGGTCCAGAATATATTGGCCAAATTTCAATAAAATATCTCCACCCGCTTCCGAGATAAGGGGTCGAGATCTTTTTGCATCCATAACAAGCTGCATAGGTACAAATGTACCTCATATATTTTGAATGAAGATAATGCAAGGGAAAAAGCATAAATTTTTTTTTAATGATAATGCTATTTAACTATTATAAACAAGTAAAAAACTGTTCATTTACATTATAAAAGAAAATGTAAGAAACTTTTTTTTATTGATTTTCTTTGCAAGTAATGCATGTTGGCTTTGCTACAGAGTGTTCATCGCAAATGGGTTTCACACAAACCACACAAGACTTTCTAGTCTTGCGTTGTTTTCGCCTCAGGTCTCTGCAGACATAGCAACTACCAACAACAGGGGAGGGTCCACGACTACCATGAGGTATGTTGGGGCCAGCTGCTGGCTGCGATGCTACCACAATGCATCGTCCAAGCACCATTTCTACTGCACCTCGAAGAAAATGGTTTCTCATTATCATTTTGTTTGTACTACGATCTTCAATTGCAATCATACACAGCTGATTTGCGAGATCTTTCAGGAACTTTCTTCGTTGATCCTTTGCCCTGAAGCTTGGATTGTGTTCTCTGTAGATGATGTAGGATGCTAACCCACTGACATCAATCATATTGTAGAAAAATGCCAAAGTCCAACGTGATGTTCGTCGTTTCACAGTGTACTCTCCCAACATTTTATCCATAACATCAACGCCACCTTTTGTTATGTTGTAGTATTTTATTATCTCTGGCTTGGCTGCTAGTGTCTCTTCAACTTCTCCCGTCATGTGCATAGATGATAGAAGCACGACTGATTTGTTCTTCTTTGGTACATATGAACAGACTGTTGCATCATGATTGTAGGCAAAATTTGTCGAGTTTACAGGCCTTTCTTTGGCAGGCTGCATGTTGCTAGGTAGGAACCTTTTGTTTTTTCTCACTGTACCAACTAGTGTCATGTTCCAGGAGTTCTATAAAAAACCAAGAAAAGAAACCACTGAAACATGCTGCACACCACAATGTGGTGGCACGTTTGTTCACCATACCTTACTTGCCATATTGACTCATTTGCTACCAGCATTATTTATGGTCATAATCTCCTTCTAACATGTGTGTTCCCTGTCTTGTCATATTCCTCTTGTGTCCGTATGTGTCTGTTTGTCTATTTGTATAACATCAGGCTTTCCTGCAGGTGGTTACAATGGGGATATTGCGCCCTTTGATATATTTATATATATTATTTATTATTATTTTTTATACTGGTGCATATCCCTAATGATTTCTTCTCTTCTTTTCTTGCGCAATGCGCTGCGCTGTTAATCCTCGGCGCATGCGCATTGCTGACTATGGGCAAAGACGTTTACCGTTCTCATACTTCCGCCCTCCTTGTGCGCCACTTCCGGTTCCGGTCTCCGGCGTCCTCACTCACATTTGCCTGTGATTACAAGGTATTTAAACGGAGTTTGACCACAGTGTGACACCCTTCCCCTGACGAAGCCGTCCTTGTAACGGCGATACGCGTGGGGTCCGCACCCACTCTGATCCCGGGCACCTGCTTTCTGGTACGCTCATACCCTTGATGTTACCATTTTATTTTTTGCCCATTTGGCTGGATTCAGGATTTTCCTCTTCATTGTGGTATGTGGCTATGTCAGCATAGCCGTTATTCATTGTGTCCAGCTTTCTGGCTTTATATTCTCATCCAGAGGCAGCAGGGCCACTTGTGGTAGTCATCATATGTGCATTTCATCTGGGCTATACTTTATCTCATGAGTAGCACATCCATGGGTTGTTTTCCTATGTTGTTTCATGTGGTTATTGTTGAGATATATGACTCTTCATCTCATAGACACTCACATGGTTCATAGGATACTTGCCCGTAGTTGATCATTACCATTATTATTATCATTATTATTATCATGGATCATTGTGGGTTCTTGTGGTGTATTATGTGTTTTTAATGTTTTTATTTGTGTCAATAAAGTTTACCTTTTATATTATTGATATATATTGTGGTGTGCAGCATGTTTCAGTGGTTTCTTTTCCTGGTTTTTTATAGTTCAATTGTGTCCACTTTGCTGCACCCCTCTGTCTTTATTTTTCTAGTATAGGTAGTGCGCTAGTGTTTCATTATTCACATGTTCCAGGAGTTCAATACCTTAGCTAGTTCCATGGTTGTAAAGAAGTTATCGGTGGTGACATTTCTTCCAGAGCCTTTATACGAGCTCACTAGGTCCAATACTGTTCGTTCTCCAATGTTTACTTGTCGAGGACCATCAGTTGGTTTCCCAGTGTAGAGCTGACCTTGTAAAGGGTAGGCATTTGATGAGTCACAAGCCCAGAAAATCTTTATGCCATATTTAGCTGGTTTTGAAGGTATATACTGGGTAAATTTAGTATGACCTCTAAATGGAAATAATTGCTCGTCGACGGTGATACAATGATATGGCTTGTAGGCTCTCTCCAGATTACTGTTCAGCATTGTCCAGATGTCCCGTATTGGTGCAGCTTTATCTGTTTGCACACGTTCTGCACGTGTATTTTCGTTGTCAAACCTGATAAATCTGAGTATCATCTTGAAGCGGTCACGAGACATGGCTGCACGTATAAGAGGCAGAGCAGCAACATTCCACATTTCCTCCAGATTCTCTTTGTTGGCTCTGTGCACACCAGCAGCAATCAGTATGCCCAAAAATGCATGAAGTTCAGTTTCAGTAAATTGCTTGAATGTTTTTTGTGGTGGCCGTTTGGAAGAATCAGGAAAACGTTGTACCAGTTCGTTGTTGTAAGCATCACAAACTCTCTTGGCCTTTCGATTCGTTTCCCGTAATATGATGTCACACATCTCGGGAGTCATGATGGACTTGAATAGCTCTTTTGCTGTATATAGGTTGCTGATTGCTGCAGGGCCACCTCTTTGTCGTAGGACATTACGAGATTTTGTTTGTGCATTTGGCAGTGGATTACTGCACCATTGAGTTTCATCCTTAGCAGTCCAAATGTCGCCTGCACTTTGAGGCACAGAATCATCCTCAACACTTTCGTCTGGTTCGTATTCATTTTCATGCTCTATGACCATTTCTTGTTCAATGTCTGAATCTTCTTCAGTAACATCCACTTGTGGTACATAGTTTTCATCATCAGATGCAACATATGGTTCATCCTCATGCTCAGAATCAGATTCTTCTAGCATTCGCATTATTTCGTCAGACGTAAATCTGTAAATATGAAAAAATGTAAAATAAATAATTTTCCGAAATACTACATTATTGGCTTTTCACAAAATTATACTAACCTGCAAACACGTTTTCTTGGATTATGGCGGAAACTAGATCCAGCATTACTATCACTCATGATGACTTGCTAGATGAATTTTGGCTTCGTATTTTGTGCTGAATATAAATAAAACATCGTAAAACAATATGTAGATACTAATTATTATCCATTTTTCGTATAAAAATTATACCTATAGTGATAAGTTTCATACAAAATATATGTAAGCCAAGTCCAGGCTGAAAGACAATTTGACTGTTCTGTCCCCACATAATGAGAATAAAGGTATAACTGGCTGTTAGATGCTGTGAGACTTTCCTACCTTCGTTTCCAAGAAATTGAAGACTTCACAAGCCTAGAAATGTGTGCTCACAGCAATGAGATGAACAGCAAAATGGCTAATGAGAGGAGGGAGGCAGGAAGACAAGTAGAAGCCACTCCCAGTTTGAATTAACTTAATTGACAGCAACATAAGTGACCAGTAACAACACTGAACAATAGATATCAGCATAACATTTGTAGCTGAATGAACTTTAGTTTCTGAAACCAAGTAAAGTCTTCCCACAGTGGAGGTATATGTGAAGGTACAATTGTACCTATGCAGCCTGTTAAGGTTGTAAAATTATGCAGCCTGACAAGGGTTAATCTGGCTTAATGTCACCTTCCAATAGCAAGGTGACATTAACCCTTCATTACCCCATATCCCACCGCTACAGGGAGTGGGAAGAGAGTGGCCAAGTGCCAGAACAGGCGCATCTTCCAGATGTGCCTTTTCTGGGGTGGCTGGGGGCAGATGTTTTTAGCCACGGGGGGCCAATAACCATGGACCCTCTCCTGGCTATTAATATCTGCCCTCAGTCACTGGCTTTACCACTCTGGCGAAGAAAATTGCGCGGGAGCCCACGCCAATTTTTTTCGCCATTTAACCCTTTATTTTAGCAGCTACAGTGCACAAATTTTGCACATACACACTATTAACATTAGTAGTGTGGAATATGCAAAAAAAATGGGGATATGAGATGGTTTACTGTATGTAAACCATGTCTCATATCATGTCGGGTTTGTGAAGGAGAGAGCAAAAGCCGGCAATTGAATTACCGACTTTTCACTAACACCGCTGCGTATTTCTCGCAAGTCACACTGCAGGTCCGTGTGGAATCCGTATTTTTCTCGCCCCCATAGACTTTCATTGGCGTATTATTAGCGCAATACGCTGACAAACGCAGCATGCTGCGATTTTGTACGGCCGTAGAAAGCCGTATAATACTGAACCGTAATATACGGCTAATAGGAGCAGCCCCATTGAGAATAATTGTGCCGTATGTAATGCGAGTTTTATGGACGTAGTTTCTGCGCTCTTACGTCCGTAAAACTCGCCAGTGTGACGCCGGCCTAACGCTCTCCCTGCTTCTGACGAAGCGGCAGCAACCTCTCCCTAAGCTCAGATCAGCAGCAGTAAGATGGCGGTCGGCGGGAACGCCCCTTTATAGCCCCTGTGACGCCGCAGACAGCAAGCCAATCACTGCAATGCCCTTCTCTAAGATGGTGGGGACCAGGATCTATGTCATCACGCTGCCCACACTCTGCGTTCACCTTCATTGGCTGAGAAATGGCGCTTTTCGCGTCATTGAAACGCGACTTTGGCGCGAAAGTCGCGTACCGCATGGCCGACAAGCACAGGGGTCGGATCGGGTTTCATGAGACGCCGACTTAGCCAAAAGTCGGCGACTTTTGAAAATGATCGACCCGTTTCGCTCAACCCTACTATTTAGTACTGATGCATCACACAAAAATTTGATTACAAAAATATGTAAACACAGGTTGTAATGTAACAAAATACATGGCATGTGAAATTTTGTGCGACCCTAGACACAATGACTATTATTGTGAACAGGTAAGCAAGTTGAAGATGACATGATTTCTAAAAAGCTTAAAAGTAATGATGACACACTTTCTTTGCATTTTAGGTAAAAATATGTTGTCATACGTAATATTTTAAAAATTTCAATTGGGCACTCTTCATGGTTACTATTTGCTATCTTAACCACAATGTGAATACCCCCATTAAATAGTGACCCTTCTAGTGACTAACACTTGGTACTTCACTTTCCCTAACAATAATATAACAAGCATGTGCAAACAGTGGTATAAACATATACATTTAACAAAAAATGGTAATACACTTAGACATGTAGCAGTACCATTAATACATAGTGATAATACACTGAATAGTGTAGCAGTATCATATTATATGCAAGACATATTAAAGACATAATGTCACATTCCCTACATTCCCCGTTTCTTTCAATATGATTGTCCCCAACCATCGTAAAACTTTAATGTATACATCATGTAAAGAACAGTCCTAAAACTGCAAACACAAAGAAAAAGGACTCAGTATGAGTCAGGTCCATTATTATTTTTTTTTTCAATGGGACATACTTCCTTTTTCTTTAAATGTGGTAGTTTTGTACCCTGGAACACCATTTTTAGGGTGGTTCTGCTTTTCCAGCAGAATGAGCACAACAGGTACAACAAAAACAAAAGAGACCATAGGCTCTATATGAAAACACCCAGCTCACAGTCCTCTGGATCAAACACACAAAAAAACCCCTGTCCTTATGACAGCTTCTGGCCACAAAACTCCCCTGTCCTCTGGGGAAAAACTACAGGTCATTTTCCTTTGCCAGGAATGACTCCAAACAGTCCTTTTTTTGGTGCAATGGCACAACAAGAGTCACTGTCCTGTCTATACTCCTCCTTTAGTCCATCCCCAACTTTGAGATGGAGGTGGCTCTGCAGCCGTGGAGACCACAGATTGCCCCAATTAAGCAATTTGCATAGGGGGCTTGAAGAACAAAAAACTTTGTGGGAGTCTGATTAGATCAAGCTCGATCCTGCGTGTTGTTGCACTTCCTCCGGGGTACACAGGGTCATGGCCACTCCATAGTAGCCCCAAGGGCAGTTCTCTTTATAAAAGGAGACCCAGTCACCTTCTTCCAGGGGTCTCCCAAATTTCACGTATTTTCTGGCTGGTCTTGACCTCACGGATGAAGCCAAAACCCTGGCCCACTTCCACATAAACTAGTTGACCAAAAGTGCGACGCCCGGCCACAGCGCCACCTCCTGGCTGGCGCAACCCGGCCCACACCTCTATCTCTCTCCTCTTTTTCTGCTCCACCACATCAGTTATCCAGGCCAGCTGGTCTGGAGTAGGAAATGGGCCCTCGTTGACATGGGCGGGGCATGCAGCTCCCTGAGACGCCTGGGTGCTAGCGACATTCCTCCCCTCTAACACCTGGCGAGCTGTCGAACGCCGCAAGATCTCTGACTCTTTTGGCGCAGGTCAGTCACCCACAGCAGGGACAAATGACTTGGGTTGGGCTCCAAGAGCAGGGGATGGGGACGGGGTCTCGCTCTCTTGGGACACGGGTCGAAGCACACTCACCGCCTTGGGTTGTCGTCTCTGGATCACATCCTCTCCACAACAGCTGCATCTTTCCATGGAGCTGGTGTGGACTGATCTCTCGGGATGAAGTTTCGGCTTCGGCCTTGCTTCCGGTTCAAGCTCCCATTGGCGTGAGAGCTTCGGCCTTTCAGAAGATGACCCTGGTCTTGACAATCTTTTGGGCTCTGACTGCTCAGGCTGCCAATGTTAGTCGCATCTTCCCACCAGGCTTCGTTGCTTGTCATCATCTGGGTGATGCACGACCTCAAGTAGCCGCCGAGGTCCTCCGGCTTTAGGTAGGGGTAACGTTCCCCACTCCTTGCTGCTTCACGGTACTGACCGGCCTGCCATCTTTTTTGGTGCCATTGCTACTCTAGGTAGCTCACTCCTCCAGAGCCACAGGACCAATGCATTCCTGCTGGTGCTGGGTCATGTAATGCTAAAACACAGCTGTACCCGTGACTCTCTTCTGAGCTCCACCTGTTCCAGGGTTGGGTCGATTCCAGTCGCTCCTCCCATTCTTTTTCAAGTAGTCTCAGTAGGCGTGGGGCTAGGTGTCTTCAGCGCATTCTCTGGAGGTGCTGCTCGAAAGATCTTCATGCTATTTCTGTGCAGTTACACCCACAAAGGGTGCAGGCATAGCAGTGACCTCAGTTTGGTGCCATTCTCCGCCACCTCAGCTGCCATCTTAGTCATATCCGTCCTTTTCAAATTTCTTGTCACATCCAGGTTTCTTGTCATCTCTAGGGCATCTGTTCCTCCTTAAGTCTCGGCTTTAGTCACATTCAGTATAGTTACAGTCTTTTCCTCTGCATTGACCTCACCACCATATGGGGCAGCAAGATCCTGCTGACTACACCAAGTGTAGGAAGCCAGGGCCAGGGTTGCTGTCATGGCTGACAATAACCCCTGTATCACCCCCTAGCCCACTCCCAGCACAAGATCATGTTTTCTTCTCTGAGTACCTTGGTGCTGCTTCTCTGTGTCATCTGGGATCTTCCGGCATGAGAGTGTATTCCCTACAGGTGGCACCGCAATTAAAGAGTCACAGTCCGGCTTCACTTTAACTTCAACTTATTTACTTAACACAGCATTATCCAGGGCACAGTTAATCATAACAATTGGCAACACATGATTGATCTATATGCATGCTCAATATTTGGCGACTCTCAGCGAGATGTTCTTTTCTTAAAATTCTATGCCTTTTTCTTTCCACGCATACCTTTGATCATTGTGGCCAAAGAGTTCTAGTTTAACCTCATTGGCCCATAGGACTTGTTTCCAAAATGCATCACGATTGTTTAGATGTTATTTTGAATTCTTCTGACACTGAATATTATGGCGAGGACACAGGAGAGGTTTTCTTCTGATGACTCTTCTATGAAGTCTCTCTGAACAGTAGAAGAATGTACCACAATTCCAGAGTGGGCTAAATCTTTCTAACGGTCTTTTGCAGTCAAACAGCGGTTTCGATTTGCTTCTCTAACAATCCTATGAGCAGCTCTCACTGAAATTTTGCTTGGTCTTTCAGACTTTATATTGACCTCCACTGTTCCTGTTAACTGCCATTTCGTAAGTACATTTCAAACCGAGGAAAGGGCAACTTTTGTATATGATGAGAATATATATATGTTTTGCCTAAGATACAAAGGTGATGTGTCATCTTTAACTTTAGGCCTTTTACAGATCATTTCATCTTCAACTTGCTTAACTGTTCACAATGACAGTAATTTTGAACAGGGGTTCCCAAACCTTTATATGCCACTGTAGGTAAAATGCCAAGAGGGTAAATATTTTCACAAGCCACTGTATGATCTCCACCAAAAAGGTAAATAATGTAAGCATAGTTGGCTTTAAATAATGAATGCTTGCATTCAGGGATGATTTTAGCATTTCCAGCGCTTAAAGGGAACCTGTCAGCAGGATTGTGCTGAGTAACCTATAGACAGTGTCAGATTGGCACCGTTATACTGATTAAAATGATACCCTAGTTGATTAAATCCATTTTGTGGTTGATCTTTAATCTTTATTTTCAGTTTTGAGTTAATGATATACTCGTGCTCGTCGCGGGCCTGTGGGAGAGTCTTTATGTGATCCTATGCTTAGCTATTCATCTGCATGGCTTCTGACAGGTCACTCATTCCTCAGTGACCTGCCCTCTACTTTACATAATGAATATTATATATATTGAGAAAAAAAATTACCTACAGCAGGCAAGCCTCGGCACCTGCGCTACAGCATGATGGCATGTGTAATATGCAGTAAATTCTGTTATCTCATGCTATAAATAATTTCATAATAAATTAAAAATTAAAAACATCTTTGCGGAGGCATTTTTTTTCTCTAGCAAGCTGGCCCGCCAGAGCATGTGAAGTAGCAGCTATCGGATCGCCGACAGCTGATACTGCATAGGCGCGTCCGGTGCCATTTTGAAACTTTTTTTAACAACGCTCTTGAAGTATTTTGGCCCACTAATCATTGCAGTATTGTTGTAATTCAGCCACATTAAAGGCATTCTGAGGATGAACCACCTTTTTAATATTACGCCACAGCATCTCAATTGGATTAAGGTCAGGAATAAGCCACTCCAAAGTCTTAATTATGTTTTTCTTAAGCCATTCAGATGTGGACTTGCTGGTGTGTTTTAAATCATTGTCCTGCTACATAACTCAAGTGCGATTCAGTTTGAGGTCACGAACAGATGGCTGGTTCCATTCACCACAGCAGGTCTTCCAGGTCCTGAAGCAAGAAACAGCCTCAGATCATCACATTACTACTATCATATTTTACTGATGGTATGTTGCTTCTTTTCTGAAATGAGGTGTGACTTCCACGCCACATGTAATGGGACATACAGTATACCTTTCAAAAAGTTCAACTTCAATCCACAGACTATTCTCCCAAAAGTATTGGGAATCATCAAGATGTTTCATGGCAAAACTGAGAGGAGTCTTTATGTTCTTATTGCTCAGCAGTGGTTTTCATCTTGGAACTCTGCCACTTAGGCAATTGTTGCCCAGTTTCTTTCTTATGGTGGAGTCATGAACACTGACTTTAACTGGTGCAAGTGAGGCCTGCAGTTCTTTGGATATTGTTGTGCGGTCTTTTGTAAGCTCTTGGATAAGTCGATAATTTTGGTGGGCAGGCCACTCCTGGGAAGGTTCATCATTGTTCCGTGTTTTCGTCATTTGTGGATAATTGCTTTCACTGTGCTTCGCTACAGTCCCAAAGCTTTAGAAATGGCTTTTTAACCCTTTCCAGACTGACAGATCTCAATTATTTTATTTCTCATTTGTTCCAGAATTCCCTTTGGATTGCTGCATGATTTTTAGGTTCATTTTGTCTACTTCACTTTGTCAGGCAGGTCCTATATAAGTGATTTTTAATTGAGAACAGCTGTGGCAATAATCAGGCCTGGGTGTGGCTAGGGATATTGATCTCCCAAAGATTTGATAAACCACAGCTAATTTATGTTTTAAGGGAGAGTGCAATCACTTTTTCACACAGGGCCTTGTAGGTTTGCATTTATTTTTCTCTTAATAATAAAGACTTTTATTTAAAAGCAGCATTTTGTGTTTATGTATTTAAGTGTTTTTGTGTTATTTTGGTCTAATATTTAAATTTGTTTGATGATCTGAAACATTTAAGTGTGACAAACATGCAAAATAAAAATATCTGGCCATAATGCTGAATAGAGATGGGCGGACACTTACAGTGGGTATGGAAAGTATATAGACCCATTTTTCATTGCATTCAATTAGTAAATTCAAAAAAGTTAATTTTTTCTCATTAAGAAAGTTTTGCAAATTTATTAAAAAAGAAAAACTGAAATATCACATGGTCATAAGTATTCAGATCCTTTGCTCAGTAATGAGTAGAAGCACCCTTTTGAGCTAGTACAGCCATGAGTCTTCTTGAGAATGATAAAGTTATTTGCACCTGGATTTGGGGATCCATTGCCATTCTTCCTTGCAGATCCTCTCCAGTTCCATCAGGTTGGATGGTGAACGTTGGTGGACAGCTATGTTCAGGTGTCTCCAGAGATGCTCAATTTGGTTTAGATGAGGGCTTTGGCTGGGCCAGTCAAGAATGGTCACAGAGTTGTTCTGAATAGGGTTGAGCGACTTTCATTTTTTTAAGATCGAGTCGGGTTTTGTGAAACCCGACTTAGTCCAGAGTCGAGTCGAGTGAAGTCGGCCGATTATCGCTAAAAGTCGGGGATCGACCGAAACACGAAACCCAATGCAAGTCAATGGGGAAGCATAGCCGGCAGTGAGTGGAGGCCAGGTAAACACCTACAGTGCCCATTTTAATGCCAAAAACATCCATTCTTGTTTTCTGAAGCTTGTCAATCTAAATTAACTTTATAATAATAGTTGGGCACTGGAAATTGGGGGTCATTTGGCAAAAGTTGTGGGGGGGTAGGGCTGGTTCAAGGTTTTAGTGGGCACAGGAAACATGGACTACGTCACGGCGGTGGAGCAGTGAGAGGTAAGTATGTCAAGTTTGCAAGTGCTGTGATCCTAAGCAAGCAGGGGGGCCCACTCGTTGGCATTGGCACTGGCACAGGGCCCCTCAAAGTACAGCGGTGTGTTTGCACGGCGGGGGCGCCTCCCACCAGCAGCGACACTTTTGCGTACTCTGAGGGGCCCTGTGCCAGTGACGTCGCCAACGAGTATGCCCCCCCCACCTGATGAAGGAACCTGTACTTTCATCTGCACCTTCCTCTTTGTCCCTGTGTAAGGTGGTATAACATGCGGGAAGGGGAACCTGACTTTCAGCAGGGTCAGATTCTGGCTGGGTAGAGTGCAAGGGGAATGTAGTGGTCTAGGTCAATGTACCAGCAGACTCATGTAGCAGTGGCTGGGCAGTGGGCAGGATGAGGAGGAAACAGATATAGGGCCAAAGAATAAAGTAGGCTAAATGCAGTTCAAAATTGGTAACAGGACTAAACAGGCGGCATTGCTTTGTTGAGTGGAGTAGCAAACCCAGGAGCAGCAAACACTGTTTTAAGGGCCCAAACACACTAATAGGCCAAATGCAGTTTAATATCTGATACTATAGGCCGAAAGCCATAAGGTTGAAGCTCAGCTTTTTTTAGTTGAGGACAAACACCAGGGAGGAGCAAACAGAGCTATTAGGCCCCATCCAGCAATTTAAAAAAAAAAAAAAGAGCCAGAAGGTGGAAACTCAGCTTTGTTCAGTGGAGGACAACACCAGGCAGGGGCAGACACCGTTAGTAGGCCCTAACCACCAATTTTTAAAAACACATCACTTAATGAGAGCCAGAAGGTTGAAGCTCAGCTGTATTCAGTTGAGGGCAACACCAGGGAGGGGCAGACACCGTTAGTAGGCCCTAACCACCATTTTGTTTTTTAAAAAACACTTAATGAGAGCCAGAAGGTTGAAGCTCAGCTGTATTCAGTGGAGGACAACACCAGACAGGGGCAGACACCGTTAGTAGGCCCTAACCACCAATTTTTAAAAACACAGCACTTAATGAGAGCCAGAAGGTTGAAGCTCAGCTTTATTCAGTTGAGGGCAACACCAGGGAGGGGCAGACACCGTTAGTAGGCCCTAACCACCATTTTGTCTTTTAAAAAACACTTAATGAGAGCCAGAAGGTTGAAGCTCAGCTGTATTCAGTGGAGGACAACACCAGGGAGGGGCAGACACCGTTAGTAGGCCCTAACCACCATTTTTTAAAAACACAGCACTTAATGAGAGCCAGAAGGTTGAAGCTCAGCTGTATTCAGTTGAGGACAACACCAGGGAGGGGCAGACACCGTTAGTAGGCCGTAACCAAAGTTGAAGGCCAAATGCAGTTTAATATCTGATACTATAGGCCGAAAGCCTCAAGGTTGAAGCACAGCTTTATTCAGTTGAGGGCAACACCAGGGAGGGGCAGACACCGTTAGTAGGCCGTAACCAAAGTTGAAGGCCAAATGCAGTTTAATATCTGATACTATAGGCCGAAAGCCAGAAGGTTGAAGCACAGCTTTATTCAGTTGCAGCTTCTTTGCAATAATATAAAGAAGACGCGACAGGACAACACTCGGTGGATGCCATATCTGTGTTTTCAATGGAAAAAAACCTTTCAGTTAACTACTTGCAGGAGAAAGTTTTTGTAGCTGGTGGCCAATTTTGGTACTGTACCAGTTTTTGGTTGTATGTGTTTTTGTTTTTAATGTTAAAATGTATGCATTTGATATCTCTCCAGTATTTTCCTTATTATAAGCAAAATACTTATTTTTATATTTTCTGATGTTTTATACCGGAGTGTTCCTCGGGACATGCTTATAAACTTGATAATTGGTTCCAGGGGTACACGGGCAGCAGTGATCTGGTCAGTGGAGGCCTAGTGGAAGGAGGGACCGCAGACAGGCTTCGGAGGCCTAACACAATAAAATGGGCTGGCTGTAGGCACTTTATAATTGGATCCAAGGGTACACGGGCAGCAGTGGTCTGGTCAATGGAGGCCTAGTGGAAGGAGGGACCGCAGACAGGCTTCGAAGGCCTAACATAATAAAATGGGCTGGCTGTAGGCACTGTAAAATAGGTTCCAGGGGTACACGGGCAGCAGTGGTCTGGTCAGTGGAGGCCTAGTGGAAGGAGGGACCGCAGACAGGCTTCGAAGGCCTAAAATGATAAAATGGGCTGGCTGTAGGCACTTTATAATTGGTTCCAGGGGTACACGGGCAGCAGTGGTCTGGTCAATGGAGGCCTAGTGGAAGGAGGGACCGCAGACAGGCTTCGAAGGCCTAACATAATAAAATGGGCTGGCTGTAGGCACTGTAAAATAGGTTCCAGGGGTACACGGGCAGCAGTGGTCTGGTCATTGGAGGCCTAGTGGAAGGAAGGACCGCAGACAGGCTTCGAAGGCCTAACATGATAAAATGGGCTGGCTGTAGGCACTTTATAATTGGTTCCAGGGGTACACGGGCAGCAGTGGTCTGGTCAGTGGAGGCCTACTGGAAGGAAGGACCGCAGACAGGCTTCGAAGGCCTAACATGATAAAATGGGCTGGCTGTAGGCACTTTATAATTGGTTCCAGGGGTACACGGGCAGCAGTGGTCTGGTCAGTGGAGGCCTAGTGGAAGGAGGGACCGCAGACAGGCTTCGAAGGCCTAACATAATAAAATGGGCTGGCTGTAGGCACTTTATAATTGGTTCCAGGGGTACACGGGCAGCAGTGGTCTGGTCAGTGGAGGCCTAGTGGAAGGAGGGACCGCAGACAGGCTTCGAAGGCCTAACATAATAAAATGGGCTGGCTGTAGGCCCTTTAAAATAGGTTCCAGGGGTACACGGGCAGCAGTGGTCTGGTCAGTGGAGGCCTAGTGGAAGGAAGGACCGCAGACAGGCTTCGAAGGCCTAACATGATAAAATGGGCTGGCTGTAGGCACTTTATAATTGGTTCCAGGGGTACACGGGCAGCAGTGGTCTGGTCAGTGGAGGCCTAGTGGAAGGAAGGACCGCAGACAGGCTTCGAAGGCCTAACATGATAAAATGGGCTGGCTGTAGGCACTTTATAATTGGTTCCAGGGGTACACGGGCAGCAGTGGTCTGGTCAGTGGAGGCCTAGTGGAAGGAGGGACCGCAGACAGGCTTCGAAGGCCTAACATAATAAAATGGGCTGGCTGTAGGCACTTTATAATTGGTTCCAGGGGTACACGGGCAGCAGTGGTCTGGCCAGTGGAGGCCTAGTGGGAGGAGGGACCGCAGACAGGCTTCGAAGGCCTAACATAATAAAATGGGCTGGCTGTAGGCACTGTAAAATAGGTTCCAGGGGTACACGGGCAGCAGTGGTGTGGTCAACGGAGGCCGATTGTAATGAGTGTCTGCCAGTTAGTAGTCAAAAAACAACAAATAAATGTGAATGTCTCGCATTAAAACAAAGACACTAAAGGGTGCAATCATTAGGTTCAGGGGTGGGATCCTCTGCGTTGTTTCAGACCTGCTAATTTAGCGCAAAGTATTTACTGTGGTAAATAGAGGACACTGCCCCTGACTATGTTATGTACCATCATACATGTCAACACAATGGTATTGTCAGTGGCAGGTATGGAAGGATGTCAGCGCATAGACTAAACATTGGTGGAAGTGTGAGAGATAACTGTGGAAGTGGTAGAGCAATGTTTGACCTGGGGGTGGGTGAACTCTCTTGTGGCCGGCGGTACAGGCCCAGGGCCCCTCATGTTACAACAGTGTGTCTGACGTTGGGTGCGCACCACCACCGCCAGAGACACTTTATTGTACTATGAGGGACCCAGTACCAATGCCATCAACCAAAAGCGAGCACACCCACCTCTTCAGGCAAACAGCTGTCTCACGGGTGCTTGCGCCAAGTCGCGATACCACGGCCCCGTGTGGGGAGTTTGGCCATTTAGGGAGGTGTAAACATGTCATATGCCGGACAATCAGCTGCAGAAAATTAGACATTAGAAAAGTAATTCACAGTAGTCCACAGGCAAGAGCTTTTCATAGGAAAGCTAGGTGTCGGCCGGGCAAGGTGGGGCAAAAGATTTTGAAATCCAGTTGTGGTTCATTTTAATGAATGTTAGATCGTCAACATTTTGGGTAGCCAGACGAGTCCTTTTTTCGGTTAATATTGAACCTGCAGCACTGAATACTCTTTCTTATAGGACACTTGCTGCCGGGCAAGCAAGCTCCTGCAATGCATATTCTGCCAATTCTGGCCAGGTGTCTAATTTTGAGGCCCAGTAATCAAATGGGAATGACGGTTGAGGGAGAACATCGATAAGGGATGAAAAATAGTTAGTAACCATACTGGACAAATGTTGTCTCCTGTCACTTTCAATTGATGCAGCAGTACCTGTCCTGTCTGCGGTCATAGCAAAATCACTCCACAACCTGGTCAGAAAACCCCTTTGTCCAACGCCACTTCTGATGTGTGCACCCCTAACACTACTAATCTGCTGCCCCCTGGAGCTCGTGTGATAATGATCACGTGCGCTGTGTGCTGGGAATGCCTGAAGCAAACGGTCAACAAGAGTTGATTGTTTGGTTGCTAATATTAGTTCCAAGTTCTCATGTGGCATAATATTTTGCAATTTGCCTTTATAGCGTGGATCAAGGAGGCAGGCCAACCAGTAATCGTCATCGTTCATCATTTTCGTTATGCGTGTGTCCCTTTTTAGGATACGTAAGGCATAATCCGCCATGTGGGCCAAAGTTCCAGTTGTCAAATCTCCGGTTGTGATTGGTTGAGGGGCAGTTTCAGGCAAATCTACGTCACTTGTGTCCCTCAAAAAACCAGAACCCGGCCTTGCCACGCAACCAATTTCCAGTGCCCCCGGGAAAGCTTCCGCATTAAAAATATACTCATCCCCATCATCCTCCTCGTCCTCCACCTCCTCTTCACCCGCTACCTCGTCCTGTACACTGCCCTGACCAGACAATGGCTGACTGTCATCAAGGCTTTCCTCTTCCTCTGGTGCAGACGCCTGCTCCTTTATGTGCGTCAAACTTTGCATCAGCAGACGCATTAGGGGGATGCTCATGCTTATTACGGCGTTGTCTGCACTAACCATTCCTCAAAACACTGAAGGACTTGACACATGTCTTGTATCTTGGACCACTGCACACCAGACAACTCCATGTCTGCCATCCTACTGCCTGCCCGTGTATGTGTATCCTCCCACAAAAACATAACAGCCCGCCTCTGTTGGCACAGTCTCTGAAGCATGTGCAGTGTTGAGTTCCACCTTGTTGCAACGTCTATGATTAGGCGATGCTGGGGAAGGTTCAAAGACCGCTGATAGGTCTGCATACGGCTGGAGTGTACAGGCGAACGTCGGATATGTGAGCAAAGTCCACGCACTTTGAGGAGCAGGTCGGAGAACCCAGGATAAGTTTTCAATAAGCACTGCACCACCAGGTTTAAGGTGTGAGCCAGGCAAGGAATGTGTTTCAGTTGGGAAAGGGAGATGGCAGCCATGAAATTCCTTCCGTTATCACTCACTACCTTGCCTGCCTCAAGATCTACTGTGCCCAGCCACGACTGCGTTTCTTGTTGCAAGAACTCGGACAGAACTTCCGCGGTGTGTCTGTTGTCGCCCAAACACTTCATAGCCAATACAGCCTGCTGACGCTTGGCAGTAGCTGGCCCATAATGGGACAACTGGTGTGCAACAGTGTCATCTGCCGATGGAGTGGTTGGCCGACTGTGGTCTGTGGAAGAGCTGTAGCTTCTGCAGGAGGACGAGGAGGAGGAGGAGGAGGTGGTGCGAACGCCTACAGCCAACTGTTTCCTAGACCGTGGGCTAGGCACAACTGTCCCGAAATTGATGTCCCCTGAGGACCCTGCATCCACCACATTCACCCAGTGTGCCGTGATGGACACATAACGTCCCTGGCCATGCCTACTGGTCCATGCATCTGTAGTCAGGTGCACCTTTGTACTCACAGATTGCCTGAGTGCATGGACGATGCGCTGTTTAACATGCTGGTGCAGGGCCGGGATGGCTTTTCTGGAAAAAAAGTGTCGACTGGGTAGCTCGTATCGTGGTTCAGCGTACTCCATCAGGGCTTTGAAAGCTTCGCTTTCAACTAACCGGTAGGGCATCATCTCTAACGATATTAGTCTAGCTATGTGGGCGTTAAAACCCTGTGTACGCGGATGCGAGGATAAGTACTTCCTTTTTCTAACCAGAGTCTCATGTAGTGTGAGCTGAACTGGAGAGATGGAGATCGTGGAACTTGCGGGTGTGCCGGTGGACATGGCAGACTGCGAGACGGTTGGAGATGGTATTGTTTCCGCCGGTGACCTAGATGCAATATTTCCTCCTACAAAACTGGTGATTCCCTGACCCTGAGTGCTTTTGGCTGGCAAAGAAACCTGCACAGATACTGCCGGTGGTGCGGAAAATGGTGGCCTTACAGTGACGGAAGGGATGTTGCGTTGCTGACTAGCTTCATTGGCCGAGGGTGCTACAACCTTAAGGGACGTTTGGTAGTTAGTCCAGGCTTGAAAATGCATGGTGGTTAAGTGTCTATGCATGCAACTAGTATTGAGACATTTCAGATTCTGACCTCTGCTTAAGCTAGTTGAACATTTTTGACAGATGACTTTGCGCTGATCAATTGGATGTTGTTTAAAAAAATGCCAGACTGCACTCTTCCTAGCATCGGATCCCTTTTCAGGTATTGCAGACTCAGCTTTAACCGGATGGCCACGCTGTCCTCCAACAGGTTTTGGCTTTGACACGCGTTTTGGGCCAGATACGGGCCCGGCAGATGGAACCTGTTGCGATGTTGATGCCTGCTGCGGCCCCTCCTCCACCTCCGCTTCTGAACTACTGCCGCCTGCACCCTGTTCCCCCAATGGCTGCCAATCGGGGTCAATAACTGGGTCATCTATTAACTCCTCTTTGAGCTCGTGTGCAACTTCATCTGTGTCACTGTGTCGGTCGGTGGTATAGCGTTCGTGGCGGGGCAACATAGTCTCATCAGGGTCTGATTGTGGATCAGTACCCTGAGAGGGCAATGTGGTGGTCTGAGTCAAAGGAGCAGCATAGTACTCTGGCTGTGGCTGTGCATCAGTGCACTCCATGTCAGAATCAACTTGTAATGGGCATGGCCTGTTAAGTGTTTCACTTTGTAAGCCAGGGACGGTATGTGTAAAGAGCTCCATGGAGTAACCCGTTGTGTCGCCTGCTGCATCCTTCTCTCTTGTTGTAGTTTTTGCTGAAGAGGACAAGGAAGCGACTTGTCCCTGACCGTGGACATCCACAAGCGACGCGCTGCTTTTACATTTACCAGTTTCAGAAGAGGAGGCAAAAGAGCTAGAGGCTGAGTCTGCAATGTAAGCCAAAACTTGCTGTTGCTGCTCCGCCTTTAAAAGCGGTTTTCCTACTCCCAGAAAAGAGAGCGTTCGAGGCCTTGTGTAGCCAGACAACGAAACTGGCTCCACAGCTCCAGACTTACGTGGAATATTTTTATCTCCACGACCACCTGATGCTCCACTACCACTACCATCATTACCAGCTGACAATGAACGCCCACGGCCACGACCTCTTGCACCAGACTTCCTCATTGTTTTAAAAACTTAACCAAAGTAACTTTATTTGTTGCTGTCAAACAACTTACACGGTAAGCTATAACTTCAGTATGATTTCAATATCCCTTAACAGGTTGGTGAGACCACAAGGAAAATCAGGCACAATGTTACACACTCTGTTTTCTGTGGCACAAAATCACAGAGATGCCACACACGCAGGACTGTCACTCAAGCACAAATGTCAATATTAATCTCCCACCTTTTTTTTTTTTTCCCTCAGGGAGACTTTAGAAACCAAATAAGATAAATTGTTTTTTTCAGGGACATTTTAGAAACCAAATAATAATAATAAAAAAAAAAACTTTCTATGGCCCAGTGCCCACTGAGTGAGAGATGGCACACACAGGAGTCAGGATCAGGAGTGGCACACAAGCCCTGAGGACAGTATTAATCTCCCACTGATGGATGTAGTGATTTTTTTTTCAGGTAGATTTTAGAACCCAAATCAAGCAAAAAAATAAATAGGCTTTCTATGGCCCACTGAGTGAGAGATGGCGCTCACAGGAGTCAGGATCAGGAGTGGCACACAAGCCCTGAGGACAGTATTAATCTCCCACTGATGGATGTAGTGTTTTTTTTTTCAGTTAGATTTTAGAACCCAAATCAAGCAAAAAAATAAATAGGCTTTCTATGGCCCACTGAGTGAGAGATGGTGCACACAGGGATGGCACACACAGGGATGGCACTCTAGCAGAAATGCAAATCTTAATCTCCCACAAAAAAAAAAAAAAACAGGGACTGTCCTACAATTACTATCTCCCTGCAGTAATCTCAGCCAGGTATGGCAGGCAGCAATAGGAGTGGACTGATGCACAAATTAAATAAAAAGTGTGGACAAACAAAAAAGATAGCTGTGCAGAAAGGAAGGAACAAGAGGATATGTGCTTTGAAAAAAGCAGTTGGTTTGCACAGTGGCACACAAGCCCTGAGGACAGTATTAATCTCCCACTGATGGATGTAGTGTTTTTTTTTTTCAGGTAGATTTTAGAACCCAAATCAAGCAAAAAAATAAATAGGCTTTCTATGGCCCACTGAGTGAGAGATGGCGCGCACAGGAGTCAGGATCAGGAGTGGCACACAAGCCCTGAGGACAGTATTACTCTCCCACTGATGGATGTAGTGATTTTTTTTTCAGTTATATTTTAGAACCCAAATCAAGCAAAAAAAAAAAAAGGTTTTCTATGGCCCACTGAGTGAGAGATGGCGCTCACAGGAGTCAGGATCAGGAGTGGCAAACAAGCCCTGAGGACAGTATTAATCTCCCACTGATGGATGTAGTGTTTTTTTTGTTCAGGTAGATTTTAGAACCCAAATCAAGCAAAAAAATAAATAGGCTTTCTATGGCCCACTGAGTGAGAGATGGCGCTCACAGGAGTCAGGATCAGGAGTGGCACACAAGCCCTGAGGACAGTATTAATCTCCCACTGATGGATGTAGTGTTTTTTTTTTTTCAGGTAGATTTTAGAACCCAAATCAAGCAAAAAAATAAATAGGCTTTCTATGGCCCACTGAGTGAGAGATGGCGCGCACAGGAGTCAGGATCAGGAGTGGCACACAAGCCCTGAGGACAGTATTACTCTCCCACTGATGGATGTAGTGATTTTTTTTTCAGTTAGATTTTAGAACCCAAATCAAGCAAAAAAATAAATAGGCTTTCTATGGCCCACTGAATGAGAGATGGCGCTCACAGGAGTCAGGATCAGGAGTGGCACACAAGCCCTGAGGACAATATTAATCTCCCACTGTTTTATTTTTTTTTTCTTTTTCAGGGAGACTTTAGAAACCAAATAATAAAATATAAATAGGCTTTCTATGGCCCACTGAGTGAGAGATGGCACACACAGGAGTCAGGAGTGGCACACAAGCAGAAAGGGCAATATTAATCTCCCACTGATTGATGTAGTGTTTTTTTTTCAGGTAGATTTTAGAACCCAAATCAAGCAAAAAAATAAATAGGCTTTCTATGGCCCACTGAGTGAGAGATGGTGCACACAGGGATGGCACACACAGGGATGGCACTCTAGCAGAAATGCAAATCTTAATCTCCCACAAAAAAAAAAAAAAAAAAAAAAAAACAGGGACTGTCCTACAATTACTATCTCCCTGCAGTAATCTCAGCCAGGTATGGCAGGCAGCAATAGGAGTGGACTGATGCACAAATTAAATAAAAAGTGTGGACAAACAAAAAAGATAGCTGTGCAGAAAGGAAGGAACAAGAGGATATGTGCTTTGAAAAAAGCAGTTGGTTTGCACAGTGGCGTACACACAGCAATACAGCTATCACGGAGCCTTCTAGGGCAGCCCAATGAGCTACAGCGCTGAGAGAAAAAAAAAAAATGTAGCTTCCACTGTCCCTGCACACCGAAGGTGGTGTTGGACAGTGGAAATCGCTACAGCACAAGCGGTTTGGTGGTTAGTGGACCCTGCCTAACGCTATCCCTGCTTCTGATGAAGCGGCAGCAACCTCTCCCTAAGCTCAGATCAGCAGCAGTGAGATGGCGGTCGGCGGGAACGCCCCTTTATAGCCCCTGTGATGCCGCAGACAGCAAGCCAATCTCTGCAATGCCCTTCTCTAAGATGGTGGGGACCAGGACCTATGTCATCACGCTGCCCACACTCTGCGTTCACCTTCATTGGCTGAGAAATGGCGCTTTTCGCGTCATTGAAATGTGACTTTGGCGCGAAAGTCGCGTACCGCATGGCCGACAAGCACAGGGGTCGGATCGGGTTTCATGAGACGCCGACTTAGCCAAAAGTCATCGACTTTTGAAAATGAACGACCCGTTTCGCTCAACCCTAGTTCTGAAGCCACTCCTTTGTTATTTTAGCTGTGTGCTTAGGGTCATTGCCTTGTTGGAAGGTGACCCTTCGGCCAAGTCTGAGGTCCAGAGCACTCTGGAAGAGGTTTTCATCCAGAATATTTCTGTACTTGGCCGCATTCATGTTTCCTTCAATGACAACCAGTCGTTTTGTCCCTGCAGTTAAAATACATCCCCATTAGCATGATGCTGCCACCACCATGTTTCATTGTTGGGATTCTATTGGGCAGGTGATGAGCAGTGTATCACGAAGAGAGTTATAAGTGACACTCACCGATGCTATCTCCTGGGAAGACAGGATCCGGAGAGAGCTACAGACTACCAGGAATTCACCCCTCGAGAAAGCTGCACGCGAAACGCGCGTCGGGGAACCGGTCCATGCCCACGGAGGTAATGTAACCACGCTATTGAGCGCGTATCTGTTTTTCTGGGGGATCCTTTATACCTAGGGCAATTAACCCTTCATATTCAATCACACTTTAGGCTGCACTTGCACCTTAAACCTTTGTATATTGCAAGCTTTGTCGCTGCATCTGACTTTTATAAAGGCCTCCTCAGCACTTTACCCTCCACAGGCTGGTCCGCTTATATTGTACACTGTGTCCCTGCTGAGAGATTGTTCTCTCCCCCTTTTTTTATTCTCAGCATCTTCATGCATGTTTTTATATATTGAATTAAATAAAATGTTTACCTTTTTAAGCCATAGCTCCCTCTGCTTTTTCTGATGTATAGACTACCAGGAATGCCTAGTATAAAGGGAGGGATTTTGCAAACTTTAAGCCATGCCCCCTGAAGAAGGTGATCTCGCACCGAAACGTGTGTTGGGGAGTGGGTCCCGGAACATTTGAACCAGCACTAACATGGGTAACTAACTACTTTTTGACTATGTATTACTGCATTGTACATTGTAAGGTAACCATTTGATTATTGTATATTAGCGTCTACAAGCTTTTAGCTGAATGGGGTTGGTGCTCGTGTGTTTGACATCCACATTGGATTTGTATTTGCTTCATTAGATGCACCACACCGCCTGCATTTGGCAGCTGCTATTTTGTATATGGCTTTAGGATATGTATGTGGTATTTCCTTGTATAGCGCGTTTGTGTATGTAATATTAGCCCATTTGTGCGGGTTCTGTTTTCCGGCACTCACTTTGCTTTTGGCAACTTTGTCATTTACCTCACAAATACTATACCACATATTGGTTACTCAATGAATTTTGTGCGTTATATATTTGATGGTCTTTTACCTTTGATGTGTGTGAAGTTGGTTTAATACTTTTCAAATACTAGCGTTTTTTGACTCTTTTCCTCCTGTGTAAATAGACTACCAGGAATGCGGGGCAAGCGAGACTGGAGAGAGATTGCTTCAGGCCTGACAGGACCTGAATCACCTGACTGCTGGAGGGCGTGGCCTTAGCTAGGGAGCTAGAAACTGAAGGAAAACTCCTAAAAAGGTAACTAAAGAACAGCGCTACCAAGGGGCACAGACAGAGACATAAACAGATCAGGCCGGGGTCAGAGCACGGGATAGTGTAACGGTACCAAGGGACTAGACAGAAAGGATAGTAGGGGCCAAGCAGAGGTCAATACCAAATGGACAGATAAAGTACAGAGATGGAATCCAACAAGCAGTATCCAGAGAACAGACCTAGTCAAAAAGCCAAGGGATCAAGCAAACCAGCACACAGCACAAAACTCACTCAGGGGTCAATACATTTAGCCAAGGGCGGAAGTATGATTGAAAAAGGAAACTCCCAGATGGAGGCTATAAAAAGTCCACCCAGGATCAATGTGAGGCTACAGGAATTAACCCTAGAAGAACCGACCCAGACAAATCATGACACAGTGCCTGGTTTTCTCCACATATACAGCTTAGAATTATCACCAAAAAGGTCTATCTTCATCTCATCAGACCAGAGAATCTTATTTCTCATAGTCTGGGAGTCCTTCATGTGTTTTTTAGCAAACTCTATGTGGGCTTTCATATGATTTGCACTGAGTAGAGGCCCTAAAGTCCCAACTGGTGGAGGGCTGCAGTGATAGTTGACTTTGTGGATTTTTCTCCTATCTCTCTACTGCATCTCTGGAGCTCAGCCACAGTGATCTTGGGGTTCATCTTTACCTCTCTCACCAAGGCTCTTCTCCCATGATTGCTCACTTTGGCTGGACAGCCAGGTCTAAGAAGACTTCTGGTGGTACCAAACTTCTTCATTTAATGATTATGGAGGTCACTGTGCTCTTAGGAACCTTGAGTACTGCAGACAATCTGTTGTAACCTTGGCCAGATCTGTGCCTTGCCACAATTTTGTCTCTGAGCTCCTTGGCCAGTTCCATTAACCTCATGATTCTCATTTGGTCAGACATGCACTGTGAGCTATGAGGTCTTATAAAGACAGGTGTGTGCCTTTCCAAATCCTGTCCCATCAGTTTAAATAAACACAGATGGACTCCAATGAAGTAGCAGAACCATCTCAAGGAGGATCACAAGGAAATGGGCAGCATGTGACTTAAATATGAATGTCTGAGCAAAGGGTCTGAATACTTATGACTGTGATATTTCAGTTTTGCTTTTTTATTACATTTTCAAAAAATTCTCCATTTCTGTTTTTTATCCAGTCAAGATGGGGTGCAAAGTGTACCACTGTATAGATTTATAACTCTATATATGTTAGGAGTTGAGTTCCCCCCACTGCACAGGGGGAATTTCGAGCCATGTCTGCTGCGGTCTCCCATTCTGCATCAGCTGCAGTGGAGCCTGCTCAGCGGAGACGTCGGTCCCAGTGTCTCACTGAATCTGGTACTGTGCAAAGGGTTACTGCTGCCTCTCCAGGCTCTGCTATTGTACCTTGCACTGGTCTGCGGCGAGCAGGCTTTTCTGGGACTAAGTCCTGCTTTGCACACACTGAGCATGCCCAGGGTAAGATCTCTCAATGGAGATCAAGGGTCACATGCTCAGGTACTGGAGCAACTTCCATTGGTCCTCCATTAAGGTCATGTACCTGATCAAGTTCTGTGGAAGTCTTCCATTGGTCCTTCTTGGAAGGTCCTGAAGTTGCTGCAGCTATAAAAGGTTCTCATGACCACATGGCCATGCGCTAGTGTCAATTTATGTATGAGGTGTGCGTGCGTGCGTGCGTGCGTGCGTGCGTGCGTGCGTGCGTGCGTGCGTGCGTGCCACACCTCCAGCAAGGAGTTTCATGTGAGTGGATTCAGGGCTAGTGTATAGCCATCAGAATTCTGGCTCCACCGGAGAGGAGCTGCGTGTTTGCATTTGACTGCATGACCACCATCTGCTCTACTAAGTAGCTGTGTTCCCCTGTGAAGCTAACAGGGTACAGCATTCTCTTTACTAACGGACTCTGTGAAGTAACAGAGTTCGTTTATACTACTATATTGTACCGCCATATCTAGCAGCAGGTTCTTTACTGCACGGTGGATCCCGGGTTGTGACTGCACCAACTACATCTAATAAATATATATTCAGTGCGTTCCGCCAACCCTAAAAGTACACTAGCACCAGGATCTGGCTAAGTATGGTGGATGAACAGCGATTGCAGGGGTACATCCAGCTGCTGGAGGGCCGGTTGGCATCTCTCGAGCGTGCAACCTCGGCGGTGGATGTTACCGCAATAGCTGTTCAGGCTGCTAGCGTGGCTGCAGCAGCTTTACCCACTGCCACCTCGGTTCCGACCTTATCTCACCTCCCGTTGCCTTAAAAATTCTCTGGGGACAGTAAGTCCTGTAGGGGTTTCGTGAGCCAGTGTGGTTTACATCTCGAGCTCCTGGCTGCACGTTTTCCTACAGAGCGGGCAAAGGTGGGATTCATAATTTCTCTCCTGTCAGACAGAGCTTTGGAGTGGGCTACGCCTCTGGAACGCAACGATCATGTGGTGTGGAGTGTTCCTCAGTTTCTGGGCACTCTGAAACAGGTCTTTGTAGGACCTCAAGTCACCCATGATACGGTGCTCCAACTGCTGGCATTGACTCAGGGTTCGATCATGGTCAGTCATTTTGCCATCCACTTCCGGACGTTAGCATCTGAGTTGGAGTTGCCAGATAAAGCCCTCATCCCTGTATTTTGGAGGGGGCTTGCTGACCATGTGAAGGACGCTTTGGCCACTAGGGAGATTCCCGCCACACTGGAGGAGCTCATAGCTGTATCAACTCGCATAGACCTTCGTTTTCACGAGCGAAGGTTGGAGCGAGCCCAGTGTAGGCAGAGGTTTCGGCTGGCTCCCACCTTTGCCAGACCTATGGAATCTCCGGTCCAGGCGCCCTAGTCACATGAGGCCATAGAGGTGTCACGAGCGGGGTCCAAGCTCCGGTCCGCTCGTGCACTTAAGGTCTGTCATGTTTGCCGGCAGTCAGGACATCTTGCCTCCAAGTGTCCTCAGCGGTCGGGGAAACGTCAGCGTCTAGTGGTAGTTGGAGGAGGTTCACTAGATATGGCGACGTTTGCCTCTAAGTTGTCCTTCAAGGGGACAATTACCATAGGCCCATCCACTCTTATGGTAAAGCTATGCATGGACTCTGGGGCGGAGGGTAATTTTATGTTATCCGCTTTTGCCCAGTGACATGCAATACCCCTGGTGATGCTCGCCAAACCAGTAACCGTTCGAGTGATAAATGGGTCGACACTACCCTTACAGATTACACACCAAACCATTCCTTTCACTCTTTTTGTGTCTCCATCACATCAGGAGATTATCTCTCTATTAGTCCTTCCTGAGGGAATTGATGAGGTCCTTTTGGGGATACCATGGCTACGCTATCATTCTCCTCATATAGAGTGGTCCTCAGTGAGAATTCTGGGAAGGAGTAAATCCTGTGAGGGTAGATGTCTGAGGGAGTGCATTCAGGTTGCTACAACAGAGGTACCCGCAGGTCTTTCCTCTCTCCCCAAGCACTATTGGTCCTATGCAGATGTGTTCTCCAAAAGGGCTGTGGAGACCCTTCTGCCTCACCGCCCCTATGACTGTCCTATTGACCTCTTGCCTGGTGCAGAGCCTCCCTGGGGTCGAGTCTATCCGTTATCTCTCCCGGAGATGGAGGCAATGTCTCAGTACATTCAAGAGAATCTGGCAAGAGGATTCATTAGGAAGTCAGTGTCACCTGCAGGGGCTGGGTTCTTCTTCGTACAGAAGAAGAGTGGAGAATTACATCCATGCATAGACTACAGGGGTCTTAACACCATCACCGTTAAGAACAAGTACCCATTACCCCTGATATCTGAGCTCATTGATAGGCTATGGGGAGCAAGGGTATTTACTAAACTAGATCTGCTGGGTGCTTACAACCTGATTCGTATCCTTGAGGGGGACGAATGGAAGACGGCTTTTAACACCAGGGATGGGCACTGTGAATATCTGGTGATGCCCTTCGGGCTCTGTAATGCTCCAGCCGTTTTCCAAGACTTTGTGAACGACATCTTCCAGGATATGCTCACCACCTCGGTCGTAGTCTATCTGGATGATATTCTCATCTACTCTCCAGATATTGACTCCCATCGGAGAGATGTTCGCACAGTCTTCGACCTCTTGTGGGCAAACTCCCTCTACGCCAAGTTGGAGAAGTGTGTGTTTGAGCCGGAGTCCTTGCCTTTCCTTGGATATATCATCTCTGCCCAGGGTTTGGCTATGGATCCTGCCAAGCTACAGGCTGTGGTGGACTGGCAGGAACCCCATTCACTTAAAGCGGTGCAGCGCTTTATGGGGTTCATTAATTACTATCGCCAGTTCATTCCACACTTCTCAACTTTGGTAGCTCCCTTGGTTGCCCTCACCAAGAAGGGAGCAAATCCCAAGTTGTGGTCGGAGGATGTCTCCAAGGCCTTTCTCTCGATTAAGTCACACTTCGCTAGCGCGAAGCTGCGTGTTTGCATTTGACTGCATGACCACCATCTGCTCTACTAAGTAGCTGTGAAGCTAACAGGGTACAGCATTCTCTTTACTAACAGACTCTGTGAAGTAACTACTATATTGTACCACCATATCTAGCAGCAGGTTCTTTCCTGCACGGTGGATCCTGGGATGCGAACGCACCAACTACTTCTAATAAATACAGTATATATTCGATGCGTTCCGCCAACCCTAACAATATAAAATTATAGAATGCTCTATATCAGTCCTAAAAAGTGATGGCCGCATCTCTTATCGGCCAAACCTGGTGACAGGTTCCGTTAAAACGGGAAAGGTTTATTCTGATTGCATGTAGTAGTGATAAATTTATACTTTTAAGTAAAAAAAGATAAACTAAAAAAGTACGTTTGGTATAGCCACATTCTTCAGTGAACACTGTAAGAAAATGAAGGAAAAAACACGCTTTTTTGTCATATTATCAAACAAAAAGTGGAATAAAATGGGATTAAAAATACTAATGTAAATACAAATGGTATCTCTGAAAACATCATCTTATCCCACAAAAAATCAAGCTGCCATACAGCTCGATCAGTGGAAAGATAAAAAAGTAATAGCTCTCAGAATAGAGCAATGCAAAGTAATTATTTTTTCTGTAAAATAGTTTTTATTGTGTAAAAGCGCCAAAAAAAAAAACTATATAAATGTGGAATTGCTGTAATCATACTGACCCGAAGAATAAAGCTGCCTTAGGCCGGTTTCACACGTCAGTGGCTCTGGTACGTGAGGTGACAGTTTCCTCACGTACCGGAGCCACTGACACACGTAGACACATTGAAATCAATGCATCTGTGCAGATGTCATTGATTTTTTGCGGACCGTGTCTCCATGTGCCAAACACGGAGACATGTCAGTGTTCGTGGGAGCGCACATATTACACGGACCCATTAAAGTCAATGGGTCCGTGTAAAACACGTAACGCACACGGATGTTTTCTGTGTGCAGTCCGTGTGCCGTGCTGGAGACAGCGCTTACAGTAAGCGCTGTCCCCCCCAGCATGGTGCTGAAGCCGCCATTCATCCGTTCTCTCCAGCGCTCGCTGGGGAGAAGGGATGAAAAATCTTTTTTTTGTTTGTTTTTATGTGTTTAAAATAAACTTTAGGGCATCCTCCCCCCTCCCACCCCCTGTGCGCCCGGCCGCCGGCATTAAAATACTCACCTGCCTCCCTTGACGCTTGCTCTCCGCCCCGCTGCTTCTCCTGTATGTATGTAATGGTCATGTGGTGCCGCCCATTACAGTGATGAATATGCGGCTCCACCCATATGGGAGGTGGAGCCGCATATTCATCAACTGTAATGGGCGGCACCATGTGGCCGCTCAGTGCAGGAGAAGCTGCGGGTGAGGCGGGTGAGTATTTTAATGCCGGCGGCCGGGCGCACAGGGGGTGGGAGGGGGTAGGATGCCCTAAAGTTTATTTTAAACACATAAAAAAAAAAAAAAAAAAATATTTTTCATCCCTTCTCCCCAGCGAGCGCTGGAGAGAATGGATGAATGGCGGCTTCAGCACCATGCTGGGGGGACAGCGCTTACTGTAGCTCTGTCTCTCCTGCACGGTCCGTGTGGTACCCAGGCGGCACACGGCTGCCGCACTTGTGCCACACGGATGGCCTACGTGAGCACACGGACACGGATAACTCCGGTACCGATTTTTTTCCGGTACCGGAATTATCTGGACGTGTGGGACAGGCCTTATCAACGGAGCGGCATTAAAAAAGAAAATACTGAATTGCTGGCTTTTGTGGCATTCTGTCTCTCAAAAATCAGAATAGAAAGCGATCAAAAAATGTTGCGCAATCGAAAAAAGTATGAAATAAAAAAGTCAACTCATCCCGCAAAAAAACAAGCCATCACATGACTCTGTCGGATGAAATATGGAAAAATTATAACCCTTAAAATGTGGTGCAAAAACAATTTTTTTTTTAAATAAAAAAGCTTCTTTTAGTGTGTGACAGCAGCCAAACATAAAAAACGATGTACATCTGGTATCATTGTAATCGCACCGACCCTAAGAATAAAGTTGTCTAATCACTTATACCGCATGAAGAGCGGCATAAAAAAAATAAAACCAATTCTTAACCTGTTTGTTTGATTTTTTCACTCTGCCTCCCAAAGATCGCAGTAAGGCTCAGCTCACATTTATCCGGCGCTCTGTGCTACATACTTACACCATGGTTTCCATGTAATTCTCTGGAATACGCAATTCAAACAGAACCCCTGGCAGAAGATTCCCAATAATGAGGCTAATAGAGGTACTGTGGACACTGTCTGGCCTATAATCCGGCAGTGTACGTCTTTTACACACTCATAAAAATGCAGTCCGCCACAGTTTTGTGCACTTCTTAAAAGAAAGAAACTGCTGAACAGAGACCAGAAGGATTCCAGAGTAACTCTGTTACCTCATTATAGTGAGTTGCTCCCTCAGGGCTTTCATCTGAATCACGTCACTTGGAGATGTAGATGGAAACACCAGTGTAAGTCGTCAGCGTAGAGAGCCGGATAAATATGATCGTAAACGTTATGTAAAATGTTCCCAATAAAAGCTGCAACTCAATCCACAAAAAAAAGCAAGTCCCCACTCAGGTCCGTCACCTGTCAATTAAAATATAGGGGGCTTCCACAATAACTGATAACACAAAGACTATGGAAAAGCACAATGGCTCCTCGCACTCCCAAAATAATCCAGCAAATTCTGCTCTCCCAAATCCAAATGCCCCCTCCGGTCTGAGCCCCACAGTACATCTAAACGACATTGAGCGTCCACATGTTTGGCATGTCTGTAGCGATGACAGCTTGCCTAATTTACAGGTGTGTCTCTCCAGAAGCTTGAGCTGGGCACTACAAAGTATTGGTCACTACAACGTACTGGTCACTACAGCATACTGTTCACTACAGCGGCAGTTTGCAATTTTTACTCAGCATCATCCTCTGTTGAGTCTCTCTGTATGGCAAACCAGTACTGTACAGCCACATATTGGGTATTTCTACATTTAGCAGAAATTGTAGGACAAATTTTGGTGCCATTTTTACCCCTTTCTCATTGTGAAAATGTAAAACCTGGAGCAAAAACAAATTTTTGGAGGTAAAAATGTAATAATTTTTTCTTCACAGCCCAATCGTATAAAAATCTCTGACACATCTGTGGTGTGAATATAATCACTGCAAACCTAGAAAAAAATCATCAAGAGGTGTATTTTGTAAAATGGGGTCACTTATGAGGAGTTCTGTTGTTCTGACACCTCAGGGGCTTTCCCAGATGGTCATGGCTAGGAATGAGTGAATATTTCAATATCCTATTTGTATTACCATAGCCAAATTTACAATATTTGCAGAAATATTGGTTGATTATTAGCAGAACATAGCTGAATGCCATTGGAGTCAATTGGAGTCAAAAACAAACACATACGCAACACCTTCAAACGTTCCCAATAGCTGGCAAAACACATCAGATTAGGGGCAGACACCAGAAGAGTTGCCTCAATTCACCCACAGTACAAATTTTAGAATGGCACAGCAGTGAGCAGCCATGTATAAGGTATCAGGGTCTAGACCAGCATTTACAGCTTTGAATTGAACTTCAAATTAAGATGACGTGGGTGAGGTATCGGTGTAGGCCTGCTATGCTGGGAACCCTGATACCACATGCACCAGCTTAACCTGCTTTGATGCTCAGCCACACTCACGTGGAACAAATATCAGTTTCGTAGACTACTATTTTCAGAAAAATGTAAGAATAGTAACACGGTAGTTGTCTCAAAGGAACTGCCGGTCTCGGAGGCCTATTTCTACAGGCAACACACATAAAAAAGATCCAACCAGGAGTCTACAGATTTCCAAAAATTAGTGGCAGACAATACCAAAGTGGCATCAACATGGCTGGATGAGAGCCATGACTGGGCTCTTAACTTGCAGGGCTATAGTCTGTTCAGAAAAAAACGAACGGATAAGCGAGGGGCAGGGGTGTGTCTATATGTAAAATCATCCTTACAACCCATCCTGCATGATAATATAGGTGAATCTCATAAAAATGTAGAGTCCCTGTGGGTGGAGATAAGGGGAGGGCGAAAAATAATAAATTACTGATAGGGGTTAGTTATAAGTCTCCAAAAATAATGGAAGCAACGGAGAAAATCCTCGTAAAGTAAATAGATGAAGCTGCGACTCAAGGAGAAGTCATTATTATGGGAAACTTCAACTACCCTGAAATAGATTGGAGAACAGAAACCTGCAGTTCCAGCAAAGGTAATCGGTTTCTGAGAACTATGAGAGACAATTACCTTTCACAACTGGTTCAGGACCCAACAAGATGGGGGGCACTGCTAGACCTAATATTAACCAACAGGCCAAACTGCATAGCAAATATAAGGGTTGGGGGTTACTTGGGGAATAGTGATCACAAAATAATAAGTTTTCATGTATCCTCTAATAAGATGTGTAGTAGAGGGGTTACAAGGACACTAAACTTCAGGAGGGCAAATTTCCAACGGATGAGAGATGAACTTAGTGCAATTAACTGGGACGATATCCTGAGACAAAAATACACAAAGAAAATGGGAGACGTTCATTAGCATCCTGGATAGGACTTGTGCACAGTATATACCGTATGGGAATAAGCATACTAGAAATAGGAGGAAACCAATATGGCTAAATAGAGCTGTAAGGGGTACAATAAGTGACAAAAATAAAGCATTTAGAGAATTAAAGGAAGTAGGTAGTGATGAGGCATTAAATAAATACAGAAAATTAAATAAATTCTGTAAAAAGCAAATCAAGGCAGCAAAAATTGAGACAGAGAGACTCATTGCCAGAGAGAGTAGAAATAATCCCCAAATATTCTTTAACTACGTAAATAGTAAGAAACTAAAAAATTATAGTGTTGGCCCCCTTAAAAATAGTCTGGGTGAAATGGTGGATGAGGATGAGTGTTACATTGTTGGGCACTGGCAGGTACAGGCTGGACTGGCTGAGGAACAGGCGAGAATGGTCAGGTGCGGGCTGGACTGGGTATTACACAGATGGGCACTGGCAGGTGTGGACTGGACCAGGTGTTACACAGATGTTCCTGGAAGGTGTGGGCTGGACTGAATGTTACACAGATGGCACTACCAGGTGTGGACTGGACCGGGTGTTAGACAGATGGGCTCTGGCAGGTGCGGGCTTAACAATTTAAGGAGCAGGAGAGCAATGGCAGGTGTGGACTGGACCGGGTTTTTGACAGATGGGTTCTGGCATGTGTGGGCTGGACCGAGTGTTACACAGATGGGCTTAGGCAGGTGCAGGCTGCTACTGGGTGTTACACAGATGGGCTCTGGCAGGTTCAGACTGGATCAAGTGTTACACAGATGTGCATTGGCAGGTGTGGGCTGAACTGGTTGTTACACAGATGGGCACTTGCAGGTGCCAGCTTAACCGGGTGTTAGACAGATGAGCCCTGGCAGGTGCAGACTGTGCCGGCTCAGGAAAAGGAGAGCACTGGCAGGTGCGAACTGGACCTGGTGTTAGACAGATTGACCATGGTAGGTACAATCTGGACCAGTAGGTAAACAGATGAGCCCTTCTAGGTGTAGGCTGGGCTGGCTGAGAAACAGGAGAGAATTATTAGGTGTGGACTCGACCGGGTGTTAGATTGATGGGAACTGTCAGGTGCGATGTGGACCGGCAGTTAAACAGATAAGCACTGGCAGGTTAGGACTGAACTAACATGTACTAATACCTAAAACTTAAATTTTTATTGAACATATAAAAAAGACAACAATGCACAAAGACCCAAGGCCTGAAAACACATTGAAATATCCCAAAAGACAGGAAAATTGTGCTGTGGTGATTAGAAAGAAACACGGGGTATGTAAAGTGAACCCGATGAGGTGATGTCCTTACATGTTAAATTTCAACCTACTCCTCATCAGGAGCCCCCCCCCAAAAAAAAACAATCAAATCCGAAACCAAGACTCAAAAAACACATGATACAAAAAAAATTAGATTAAGCCGGATACTCAGACATATTCAAAGGGTAGATAACGACACGATAAAAGCCTGGTCTTGCTCACCCTCCACTCACCCTGATAAGATTGTGCCTACCTTGCTGCAGAGGTTGGCAACCTAGATCAATACGCAAAGTGGCGCCCTCGTACCCGTTTAACATGTAAGGACATCACCTCATCGGGTTCACTTTACATACCCTGTGTTTCTTTCTAATCACCAAGGCACAATTTTCCTGTCTTTTGGGATATTTTTTAATGACTGGCTGCACTCTATACATATATAGGGAATACTAGGGTGCATCTAGGGTTAGCCGTCATTGAGCGGGGGTGCCATTTTGCGTACCAGGTAGGGTACCAACCTCCGCTGGTAGGAAGGGTGTAACAGGGTCCAGTAGGGCCATAGAGGGGTATACGGTATATTGAAGAGTATCAAATCAATGGGTTTGCAGGCCTTGGGCCTTTGTGCATTTTTGTCTTTTTTATATGTTCAATAAAAATTAAAGTTTTCGGTATTAGCACGTTAGTCAGGTGACTGTTTATAGCTTACTGGTTAGGACTATACCGGATGTTACACAGATGGGCATGGGCAGGTGCAGACTGGATAGGGTGTTACACACATGGTCTCTGGCAGGTGCAGACTGGATTGGGTGTTACACAGATGTGCCTGGAAGGTGCAGGCTGGACCGGGTATTACACAGATGGGCTCTGCCAGGTGCAGGCTGGACCGGTGTTACACAGATGAGCACTGGCAGGTGCAATCTGGATTGGCAGTTAAACAGATGAGGATTGGCAGGTGCGGGCTGGACCGGCTGAGGAACAGGAGAGCAAAGGCAGGTGTGGACTGTATTTGGTGTAACACAGATGGGCACTGACACGTGTGGGCTGGACCGGCTGAGGAACAGGAGAGAATTGTCAGGCATGGGCTCGACTGTGTGCTACACAGATGAGCACTGGCAGGTGCAGGCTGGACCGGTTGATGAACAGAAGAGCACAAGTATGAGCAGATGGGTACAGGGTAGACAAGCAGATGGGCAGACCTGGGAAACCTGACAACAAGAAAGCATGCATGGCAAACTAACAACATTGCTCAGGCACCTCCATATTGGAGTAGAAGGTGTTGCCCAGCTATTGGCTGAGAACACCTTAGGGCGATGCGCATGTTCCCTTTAAGAGCACTCAGGCGCCTTAAGCATAGTGCCTGGGCCTACAACTGCCAACTGTACCTTAAGGGACACCAACACATAGGAGGCGAGATGAGGAGATGGTGTTTAAGTGGGAGATACTGAATGTCCTGTCGGTTAGGTACGAGGAGATCCAACAAAGGGCCAAGTCTGTAATGCCAAGAGATCACAAAGTCTGTAGTAAGAGGGCATGGTCACTTTGATTTGATGGTTAGTAGGTCATTGGTGAATTTAGTCAGGGCAGTTTCAGTGGAACTATGCGATCGAAAGCCTTATTGTGAGTGGTCAAAGAGGGAGCAAGAGGAGAAGTGGGAGGACAGTTCAAAAAGGAAGTGTTGTTCCAGTAGTTTGGAGGTAAAGGGGAGAAATGAGATGGGGCGATAGCTAGACACAGAGGATTGGTCAGAGGAGAGCTTTTTAAGGATAGATGCAATTGAGGACATACCTCAATTAAGAGGTAAGAGGTGGTAAGAGGTGGGTTAGGCTGCTTTCACACATCAGTTCTTTGCCATCAGTCACAATCCGTCAAACGTTGAAAAAAAGGATCCATCGCAGACTGTGAAAAACTGATGCGACGGATCCAATTTTTTGATGGATCCGACTAGCTGATCCAACTAATTGGATCCTAAAAAAATCGGAGCATGCTCAGTTAAAAAAAAAGAATCCATCATCCTTCATTTGACAGATCCGGCGCCATAGTGTTCCATTCCAGCAAATGACGGACGGCGACAGATCCGTCGCTGTCCATTTTTTTGAAGGACACAAAAAAACTTTACTATGTCCGCTTTCTCAGGCTGCCGGAAAACCAATTTTTGACAGATACGGCGAAAAAAGGATGAAACGTGAGGCCATCCGTCGTAATCCGTCGCTAATAGGGTTGAGCGACTTTCATTTTTTTTAAGATCGAGTCGGGTTTTGTGAAACCCGACTTTGTCCAGAGTCGAGTCGAGTGCAGTCGGCCGATTATCGCTAAAAGTCGGGGATCGACCGAAACGCGAAACCCAATGCAAGTCAATGGGGAAGCATAGTCGGCAGTGAGTGGAGGCCAGGAAAACACCTACAGTGCCCATTTTAATGCCAAAAACATCCATTCTTGTTTCTGAAGCTTGTCAATCTTAATTAACTTTATAATAATAGTTGGGCATAGGAAATTGGGGGTCATTTGGCAAAAGTTGTGGGGGGGAGTAGGGCTGGCTCAAGTTTTTCGTGGGCCCAGGAAATGCGGACTATGTCACGGCGGTGTTGCAGTGAGAGGTAAGTATTTCAACGTTGCAAGTGCTGTGATCCTGAGCAAGCAGGGAGGGCCCACTCGTTCGCATTGGCACTGGCACAGGGCCCCTCAAAGTACGGCGGTGTGTTTGCATGGCGGGGGCGCCTCCCACCAGCAGCGACACTTTTGCGTACTCTGAGGGGCCCTGTGCCAGTGATGTCGCCAATGAGTATGCCCCCCCACCTGATGAAGGAACCTGCACTTTCATCTGCACCTTCCTCTTTGTCCTTGTGTAAGGTGGTATAACATGCGGGAAGGGGAACCTTACTTTCAGCAGGGTCAGATTCTGGCTGTGTAGAGTACAAGGGGAATGTAGTGGTCTAGGTCAATGTACCAGCAGACTCATCTAGCAGTGGCTGGGCAGTGGGCAGGATGAGGAGGAAACACATATAGGGCCAAAGAATAAAGTAGGCTAAATGCAGTTCAAAATTGGTAACAGGACTAAACAGGCGGCATTGCTTTGTTCAGTGGAGTAGCAAACCCAAGAGCAGCAGACACTGTTTCAAGGGCCTAACCACACTAGTAGGCCAAATGCAGTTTAATATCTGATAGTATAAGCCGAAAGCCAGAATGTGGAAGCTCAGCTTTGTTCAGTTGAGGACAACACCAGGCAGGGGCAGACACCTTTAGTAGGCCGGAACAGCCATTTTTAAAAAAAAACAGCAGTTAATAAGAGGCAGAAGGTAGAAGCTCAGCTTTATTCAGTTGAGGACAACACCAGGCAGGGGCAGACACCTTTAGTAGGCCGGAACAGCCAATTTCATTTTTAAAAATCGTAATTTGGAACAGAAGGTTGAAGCACAGCTTTATTCAGTTGAGGACAACACCAGGCAGGGGCAGACACCTTTAGTAGTCCGGAACAGCCAATTTCATTTTTAACAATCGTAATTTGGAACAGAAGGTTGAAGCACAGCTTTATTCAGTTGAGGACAACACCAGGCAGGGGCAGACACCTTTAGTAGTCCGGAACAGCCAATTTCATTTTTAACAATCGTAATTTGGAACAGAAGGTTGAAGCACAGCTTTATTCAGTTGAGGACAACACCAGGCAGGGGCAGACACCTTTAGTAGTCCGGAACAGCCAATTTCATTTTTAAAAATCGTAATTTGGAACAGAAGGTTGAAGCACAGCTTTATTCAGTTGAGGACAACACCAGGCAGGGGCAGACACCTTTAGTAGGCCGGAACAGCCAATTTCATTTTTAACAATCGTAATTTGGAACAGAAGGTTGAAGCACAGCTTTATTCAGTTGAGGACAACACCAGGCAGGGGCAGACACCTTTAGTAGGCCGGAACAGCCAATTTTTTTAAAAAACAGCAGTTAATAAGAGGCAGAAGGTAGAAGCTCAGCTTTATTCAGTTGAGGACAACACCAGGCATTGGCAGACACCTTTAGTAGGCCGGAACAGCCAATTTTTTAAAAAAACAGCAGTTAATAAGAGGCAGAAGGTAGAAGCTCAGCTTTATTCAGTTGCAGCTTCTTGGCAATAATATAAAGAAGACGCGACAGGACAACACTCGGTGGATGCCATATCTGTGTTTTCAATGGAAAAAAACCTTTCAGTTAACTACTTGCAGGAGAAAGTTTTTGTAGCTGGTGGCCAATTTTTTTTAAAAAAAGCAGTTAATAAGAGGCCGAAGGTAGAAGCTCAGCTTTATTCAGTTGCAGCTTCTTGGCAATAATATAAAGAAGACGCGACAGGACAACACTCGGTGGATGCCATATCTGTGTTTTCAATGGAAAAAAACCTTTCAGTTAACTACTTGCAGGAGAAAGTTTTTGTAGCTGGTGGCCAATTTTTGTACTGTACCATTTTTTTGTTGTATGTGTTTTTGTTTTTAATGTTAAAATGTCTGCATTTGATATCTCTCCAGTATTTTCTTTTTTATAAGCAAAATACTGCAGTTTTACATCGGTTACATGGATACACAGGCAGCTTGGTGGTCAGTGGAGGAGTATTTAAAGTAGGGACCACAGACAGGCTATCAAAGGCCTAAAATAACAAACAATAGGCTCATGGCAGTTTTACATCGGTTACATGGATACACGGGCAGGCAGCTTGGTGGTCAGTGGAGGAGTATTTAAAGTAGGGACCGCAGACAGGCTATCAAAGGCCTAAAATAACAAACAATAGGCTCATGGCAGTTTTACATCGGTTACATGGATACACGGGCAGGCAGCTTGGTGGTCAGTGGAGGAGTATTTAAAGTAGGGACCGCAGACAGGCTATCAAAGGCCTCAAATAACAAACAATAGGCTCATGGCAGTTTTACATCGGTTACATGGATACACAGGCAGCTTGGTGGTCAGTGGAGGAGTATTTAAAGTAGGGACCGCAGACAGGCTATCAAAGGCCTAAAATAACAAACAATAGGCTCATGGCAGTTTTACATCGGTTACATGGATACACAGGCAGCTTGGTGGTCAGTGGAGGAGTATTTAAAGTAGGGACCGCAGACAGGCTATCAAAGGCCTAAAATAACAAACAATAGGCTCATGGCAGTTTTACATCGGTTACATGGATACACGGGCAGGCAGCTTGGTGGTCAGTGGAGGAGTATTTAAAGTAGGGACCGCAGACAGGCTATCAAAGGCCTAAAATAACAAACAATAGGCTCATGGCAGTTTTACATCGGTTACATGGATACACGGGCAGGCAGCTTGGTGGTCAGTGGAGGAGTATTTAAAGTAGGGACCGCAGACAGGCTATCAAAGGCCTAAAATAACAAACAATAGGCTCATGGCAGTTTTACATCGGTTACATGGATACACGGGCAGGCAGCTTGGTGGTCAGTGGAGGAGTATTTAAAGTAGGGACCGCAGACAGGCTATCAAAGGCCTAAAATAACAAACAATAGGCTCATGGCAGTTTTACATCGGTTACATGGATACACGGGCAGGCAGCTTGGTGGTCAGTGGAGGAGTATTTAAAGTAGGGACCGCAGACAGGCTATCAAAGGCCGAAAATAACAAACAATAGGCTCATGGCAGTTTTACATCGGTTACATGGATACACGGGCAGCTTGGTGGTCAGTGGAGGAGTATTTAAAGTAGGGACCGCAGACAGGCTATCAAAGGCCTAAAATAACAAACAATAGGCTCATGGCAGTTTTACATCGGTTACATGGATACACAGGCAGCTTGGTGGTCAGTGGAGGAGTATTTAAAGTAGGGACCGCAGACAGGCTATCAAAGGCCTAAAATAACAAACAATAGGCTCATGGCAGTTTTACATCGGTTACATGGATACACAGGCAGCTTGGTGGTCAGTGGAGGAGTATTTAAAGTAGGGACCGCAGACAGGCTATCAAAGGCCTAAAATAACAAACAATAGGCTCATGGCAGTTTTACATCGGTTACATGGATACACGGGCAGCTTGGTGGTCAGTGGAGGAGTATTTAAAGTAGGGACCGCAGACAGGCTATCAAAGGCCTAAAATTACAAACAATAGGCTCATGGCAGTTTTACATCGGTTACATGGATACACGGGCAGGCAGCTTGGTGGTCAGTGGAGGAGTATTTAAAGTAGGGACCGCAGACAGGCTATCAAAGGCCTAAAATAACAAACAATAGGCTCATGGCAGTTTTACATCGGTTACATGGATACACAGGCAGCATTGTGGTCAGTGGAGGAGTATTGCAAGGAGTGTCTGTCCCAGTACTCCCAAAATATAAATAGATGTTAATGTCTCGCAAAACAACCAAAAAAAAAAAAAGTGGCATACGTAGGTACAGGGGTGGGCTCATCTGCTGAGTTTCTGACATAGTAATTTGGCAGTAACTATTTAATGGTGCCAATATAGGACACAGACACAGACTACTTTAAGTTGCATCATAGATGTCTACAAATTTGTATTGTCAGTGCCAGACATTGAATGATGTCAGCGAATAGACTAAAGATTGGTGGAGCTGTGCGACATAATTTTGCATGTGGTAGAGCACAGTTTGAGCTGGGGGAGGGGGGAACTCTCTTGAGGCCGGCGGGACCGCCCCAGGGCCCCTCATGTTACAACGGTGTGTCTGACGTTGGGTGCGCACCACCACCGCCAGAGACACTACATTGTACTATGAGGGACCCAGTAGCAATGCCGTCAACCAAAAGCGAGCACACCCACCTCTTCAGACAAACAGCAGTCTCACGGGTGCTTGCGCCAAGTCACGATACCACGGCCCCGTGTGGGGAGTTTGGCCATTTAGGGAGGTGTAAACATGTCGTATGCTGTACAATCAGCTGCAGCAAATTAGACATTAGAAAAGTAATTCACAGGCAAGAGCTTTTCATAGGAAAGCTAGGTGTCGGCCGGGCAAGGTGGGGCAAAAGATTTCGAAATCCAGTTGTGGTTCATTTTAATGAATGTTAGATCGTCAACATTTTGGGTAGCCAGACGAGTCCTTTTTTCGGTTAATATTGAACCTGCAGCACTGAATACTCTTTCTGATAGGACACTTGCTGCCGGGCAAGCAAGCTCCTGCAATGCATATTCTGCCAATTCTGGCCAGGTGTCTAATTTTGATGCCCAGTAATCAAATGGGAATGACGGTTGAGGGAGAACATCGATAAGGGATGAAAAATAGTTAGTAACCATACTGGACAAATGTTGTCTCCTGTCACTTTCAATTGATGCAGCAGTACCTGTCCTGTCTGCGGTCATAGCAAAATCACTCCACAACCTGGTCAGAAAACCCCTCTGTCCAACGCCACTTCTGATGTGTGCACCCCTAACACTCCTAGTCTGCTGCCCCCTGGAGCTCGTGTGAGAACGATCACGTGCGCTGTGTGCTGGGAATGCCTGAAGCAAACGGTCAACAAGAGTTGATTGTTTGGTTGCTAATATTAGTTCCAAGTTCTCATGTGGCATAATATTTTGCAATTTGCCTTTATAGCGTGGATCAAGGAGGCAGGCCAACCAGTAATCGTCATCGTTCATCATTTTCGTAATGCGTGTGTCCCTTTTTAGGATACATAAGGCATAATCCACCATGTGGGCCAAAGTTCCAGTTGTCAAATCTCCGGTTGTGATTGGTTGAGGGGCAGTTTCAGGCAAATCTACGTCACTTGTGTCCCTCAAAAAACCAGAACCCGGCCTTGCCACGCAACCAATTTCCAGTGCCCCCGGGAAAGCTTCCGCATTAAAAATATACTCATCCCCATCATCCTCCTCGTCCTCCACCTCCTCTTCGCCTGCTACCTCGTCCTGTACACTGCCCTGACCAGACAATGGCTGACTGTCATCAAGGCTTTCCTCTTCCTCTGGTGCAGACGCCTGCTCCTTTATGTGCGTCAAACTTTGCATCAGCAGACGCATTAGGGGGATGCTCATGCTTATTACGGCGTTGTCTGCACTAACCAGCCGTGTGCATTCCTCAAAACACTGAAGGACTTGACACATGTCTTGTATCTTGGACCACTGCACACCTGACAACTCCATGTCTGCCATCCTACTGCCTGCCCGTGTATGTGTATCCTCCCACAAAAACATAACAGCCCGCCTCTGTTGGCACAGTCTCTGAAGCATGTGCAGTGTTGAGTTCCACCTTGTTGCAACGTCTATGATTAGGCGATGCTGGGGAAGGTTCAAAGACCGCTGATAGGTCTGCATACGGCTGGCGTGTACAGGCGAACGTCGGATATGTGAGCAAAGTCCACTCACTTTGAGGAGCAGGTCGGAGAACCCAGGATAAGTTTTCAATAAGCACTGCACCACCAGGTTTAAGGTGTGAGCCAGGCAAGGAATGTGTTTCAGTTGGGAAAGGGAGATGGCAGCCATGAAATTCCTTCCGTTATCACTCACTACCTTGCCTGCCTCAAGATCTACTGTGCCCAGCCACGACTGCGTTTCTTGTTGCAAGAACTCGGACAGAACTTCCGCGGTGTGTCTGTTGTCGCCCAAACACTTCATAGCCAATACAGCCTGCTGACGCTTGCCAGTAGCTGGCCCATAATGGGACAACTGGTGTGCAACAGTGTCATCTGCCGATGGAGTGGTTGGCCGACTGCGGTCTGTGGAAGAGCTGTAGCTTCTGCAGGAGGACGAGGAGGAGGAGGAGGAGGGGGTGCGAACGCCTACAGCCAACTGTTTCCTAGACCGTGGGCTAGGCACAACTGTCCCGAAATTGATGTCCCCTGTGGACCCTGCATCCACCACATTCACCCAGTGTGCCGTGATGGACACATAACGTCCCTGGCCATGCCTACTGGTCCATGCATCTGTAGTCAGGTGCACCTTTGTACTCACAAATTGCCTGAGTGCATGGACGATGCGCTGTTTAACGTGCTGGTGCAGGGCTGGGATGGCTTTTCTTGAAAAAAAGTGTCGACTGGGTAGCTCGTATCGTGGTTCAGCGTACTCCATCAGGGCTTTGAAAGCTTCGCTTTCAACTAACCGGTAGGGCATCATCTCTAACGAGATTAGTCTAGCTATGTGGGCGTTAAAACCCTGTGTACGCGGATGCGAGGATAAGTACTTCCTTTTTCTAACCAGAGTCTCATGTAGTGTGAGCTGAACTGGAGAGATGGAGATCGTGGAACTTGCGGGTGTGCCGGTGGACCTGGCAGACTGAGAGACGGTTGGAGACGGTATTGTTTCCGCCGGTGCCCTAGATGCAATATTTCCTCCTACAAAACTGGAGATTCCCTGACCCTGACTGCTTTTGGCTGTCAAAGAAACCTGCACAGATACTGCCGGTGGTGCGGAAAATGGTGGCCTTACAGTGCCGGAAGGGATGTTGCGTTGCTGACTAGCTTCATTGGCCGAGGGTGCTACAACCTTAAGGGACGTTTGGTAGTTAGTCCAGGCTTGAAAATGCATGGTGGTTAAGTGTCTATGCATGCAACTAGTATTGAGACTTTTCAGATTCTGACCTCTGCTTAAGCTAGTTGAACATTTTTGACAGATGACTTTGCGCTGATCAATTGGATGTTGTTTAAAAAAATGCCAGACTGCACTCTTCCTAGCATCGGATCCCTTTTCAGGGATTGCAGACTGAGCTTTAACCGGATGGCCACGCTGTCCTCCAACAGGTTTTGGCTTTGACACGCGTTTTGGGCCAGATACGGGCCCGGCAGATGGAACCTGTTGCGATGTTGATGCCTGCTGCGGCCCCTCCTCCACCTCCGCTTCTGAACTACTGCCGCCTGCACCCTGTTCCCCCAATGGCTGCCAATCGGGGTCAACAACTGGGTCATCTATTACCTCCTCTTCGAGCTCGTGTGCAACTTCGTCTGTGTCACTGTGTCGGTCGGTGGTATAGCGTTCGTGGCGGGGCAACATAGTCTCATCAGGGTCTGATTGCGGATCAGTACCCTGAGAGGGCAATGTTGTGGTCTCAGTCAAAGGAGCAGCATAGTACTCTGGCTGTGGCTGTGCATCAGTGCACTCCATGTCAGAATCTACTTGTAATGGGCATGGCCTGTTAAGTGTTTCACTTTCTAAGCCAGGGACGGTATGTGTAAAGAGCTCCATGGAGTAACCCGTTGTGTCGCCTGCTGCATCCTTCTCTCTTGTTGTTGTTTTTGCTGAGGAGGACAAGGAAGCGACTTGTCCCTGACCGTGAACATCCACAAGCGACGCGCTGCTTTTACATTTACCAGTTTCAGAAGAGGAGGCAAAAGAGCTAGAGGCTGAGTCTGCAATGTAAGCCAAAACTTGCTGTTGCTGCTCCGGCTTTAAAAGCGGTTTTCCTACTCCCAGAAAAGAAAGCTTTCGAGGCCTTGTGTAGCCAGACGACGAAATAGCCTCCACAGCTCCAGACTTAGGTGGAATATTTTTATCCCCACGACCACCTGATGCTCCACTACCACTACCATCATTACCAGCTGACAATGAACGCCCACGGCCACGACCTCTTGCACCAGACTTCCTCATTGTTTGAAAAACTTAACCAAATTAACTTTATTTGTTGCTGTCAAACAACTTACACGTTGAGCTATAACTTCAGTATGATTTCAATATCCCTTAACAGGTTGGTGAGACCACAAGGAAAATCAGGCACAATGTTACACACTCTGTTTTCTGTGGCACCAAATCACAGAGATGACACACACGCAGGACTGTCACTCAAGCACAAATGTCAATATTAATCTCCCACCTATTTTTTTTTTTTTTCCTCAGGGAGGCTTTAGAAACAAAATAAGATAAAATGTTTTTTCAGGGAGACTTTAGAAACCAAATAATAAAATTAAAAAAAAAAAAGGCTTTCTATGGCCCACTGAATGAGAGATGGCACACACAGGAGTGGCACACAAGCCCTGACTGAGGCCAATATTTTTCTCCCACTGATTGATGTAGTGTTTTTTTTAAAGGTAGATTTTAGAACCCAAATCAAGCAAAAAATAAATAGGCTTTCTATGGCCCACTGAGTGAGAGATGGCACACACAGGAGTCAGGAGTGGCACACAAGCCCTGACTGAGGCCAATATTTTTCTCCCACTGATTGATGTAGTGATTTTTTTAAAGGTAGATTTTAGAACCCAAATCAAGCAAAAAATAAATAGGCTTTCTATGGCCCACTGAGTGAGAGATGGCACACACAGGAGTGGCACACAAGCCCTGACTGAGGCCAATATTTTTCTACTTTTGCGTACATGTAATCCCTTAAAAACAATTTTTTATTATTATTGATATATATAAAACCCCAACCCATTAACGAAAATTTACAACAAGATGAATAAGTCACCAAATATCCTAATGACCTATTGAGATCCTAGGTACAACTACCACTGACATCTGCCTTGCTGCGGGGGTTGGCACCCTAAGAGGCGATTTTTTGGCGCCCCCGCTCAACGTAGGCTATCCCTTGCTCCCCTACACTTTCCCTTTAGATAAAACGTGGGAAAACAATATAGGTGGGGAGTAGTGGTGAAACATAAATAGAAAAAAAACACACAGAAAGACCTAGATCTCCAAAAACACCTCCATAAATACATATAAATGTTCCCAGCACAACGCATATATTACATATGTCAGTATCCTCCTGGTCTCAAAACAATAAGCCTTAGTGACCAGTGTTAGAATGGTCCCATATTTAATATATATAAAGTATCCCCCATCCAAAAGTAGGAGGGGGTATATAATGTGCAAATGGGTAATTTCTTCCCAGAGGATAACTTAGCGTGTGCCGGTTTTACTTATCTTTCCCGCGCACCGCATATATTGCATGTAGAATGTATTTCATATAAACTCATAATCAAAGGCAATATAACCTTAAAACCGATGTTACAATGATCTCATATCTAACAATATATCCCCCCTGTCAATAAGGGGTATAAGATATGCTAATAGATGATTTCATATCAAAAGGATGACTTAGCGTGTGCCGGTTTAACTTCTCCTCGACGCGTTTCCCCGCTTTAGCAGTTCATCAGGAGGATTATCCAGTTATGATGCCAGATGCTTCATCGATATAGGGCATAAGCCGCCGGTGACATTATGCAGGTTTAAATAAACCACATGAGGTACGTGCGTCCAAACAGGACACGCCCCCTTCCAGTAATTCGACCGGGTCCCAGCTGGGTCAAAAAGATCCCATGTTCCCACCATCTGATATTCAAATGAATTCACAGCTATTATCAAAAACATGGCGCTAGTGTAATAATGTCATTTACATATATCGGATATTGACTTTCAAAGTTAGAAAACTCACTAATGATATTAATTCTAATGGGCATCGCTTCTGCGCATGTCCCGAGATCCTGTGCTAAGTGAGACGCATCGCCATCTTCCTGCGTACTCCTTTAATTAAAACATCTCCTCTGCGCATGTCAAAAGATACTACATCGGGTGAGACGCACCGCCATCTTTCTGGCGCCTAGCGTGTCACTCAGTGCATGCGCACTTAGCAAAGACAGACCGCAGGAAACCAGAGTATTTAAGAATTAATAGATTAAACTAAACAGGCAGAGCGCAGCACGAGGGAAATCCCCCGTCTTCATACTCAACGTTCTCAGTACATGATTTAGTTTATTATAATGTACCAAAGAATACATAATTTAGTGGAGAAGAAAAATACCCTTATACGATAAAACATATGCAAAACATTGCCAGGGTACGGTAAAGCACCTAACATTAAGCCATAATATTAAGCTGCAGTATTCTAAACATTGTAGTGAAAACATAAGATAACCTACAATACACATAATACATAAATAAATGTCAAATGTAAGATAAAATCCCACCAATAGGTGACATATATACAAATATGTCCCGATACGGAGCGTTTCCGGCAAATTCCTCCCAATATTATACAATAAAGGCTACATTAACCATACCAGGTGCAATCAAATCCAACATATTAACACCAAAAAATAAATACATACATATTCTATTTTTTAGACTCATTCAGAGGAAGCATGCATACGAGAGCTCCTCATTTAGGCCTTCCGGGGAAAGCGAATGCATCCTAAAGATCCATTCCGTTTCTCGTTTCTGTACGATTTTATCAAAATCTCCCCCTCTGATCTTGGGGCGAATTAACTCAATCATACTAAAACTGATGTCTTTTAGGTTACCCCCATGATAACAATTCATATGACGGGCCACCGGTGTGTCACGTTTATTTCTTATATCTCCCAGGTGCTCACCCACTCTCACCCTGAGCTCCCTCAGGGTCTTACCTATGTAGTCCTTGGGACAAACATAGGTTGCCTTATATACCACGCCAGTCGATTTACAGTTACCAAAATCCCTGATTGTGAAAACCTTGCCATTGGCCGCACTTTTAAAGGTTTTGCCCTGAGTCATAAAGTTGCATTTTGTACACCCCCCACATCTAAAGAAGCCCAGAGGTTTCCTTTCCAGCCATGTTCCCTGTTTGGCCGGTCTTTGATATAGGCTATGCACCAGACGACCTCCTATAGACCTCCCTCTTCTATATGTGATACTCGGTTTAGGGAGTATAAATTTTTCCAAATTGGGGTCAGCCCGGAGGATCCCCCAATGCTTTCTCAAGACTTGGTGGACTCTCTCTGATTGTCCATCAAACGTGCCAATCAGTCTGACTATGTCACTTTTGGCTAACCTCTGGGCATTCTTAGACCTTAGAAGGGGTTGTCTCTCCATTTTTAGAGTATCATAGGAGGGTCCATCCAATACCTCACAGGGATAATCCCTCGCCCTAAAGCGATGGTACAACTCCCTTGCCTGTCTCCTGAAAGTCCCTTCATCAGTACAGTTCCTTTTTATGCGCATGAACTGACCCTTGGGTATTCCCTTCTTCAAAGGGATTGGGTGATGACTCGTCCATCTCAATAGACTGTTTGTCGACGTAGGTTTTCTATACGTACAGGTACTAATATTACCATCAAGTTCTTTAGAGATGGTTAAATCAAGGAAATTAATGCTTCTGACGTGGTATTCATATGTGAAAAGCAGACCAATTCTATTCACATTGATCATCCCCACAAAACGGTGAAGCTCCGCCTCTGGGCCAACAAAAATATGGGTTTCCTCCCACCTTGCCTCTCTCAGAGGCGATCTTCCATTACCTCCAGACACGAGCGGTTGAATGTAGGGAGCACAATTTATTTTTGGAAGAACTCCTACAGTTCTGTCTCACTCGCAATTACTTCCTCTTCGATGGGAGGTTCTTCCACCAGCTCAGGGGTACTGCGATGGGGAGCCCTTGTGCCCCCACGTATGCTAACATCTTCCTGGGCTGGTGGGAGGAAACCCATATTTTTGTTGAGGAGGAAGCATGGTGGAGCCCGTACATCAGCCTCTGGGCCAGATATATTGATGACATTTTGGTGTTTTGGTCTGGCCCAGAGGCGGAGCTTCACCGTTTTGTGGGGATGATCAATGTGAATAGAATTGGTCTGCTTTTCACATATGAATACCACGTCAGAAGCATTAATTTCCTTGATTTAACCATCTCTAAAGAACTTGATGGTAATATTAGTACCTGTACGTATAGAAAACCTACGTCGACAAACAGTCTATTGAGATGGACGAGTCATCACCCAATCCCTTTGAAGAAGGGAATACCCAAGGGTCAGTTCATGCGCATAAAAAGGAACTGTACGGATGAAGGGACTTTCAGGAGACAGGCAAGGGAGTTGTACCATCGCTTTAGGGCGAGGGATTATCCCTGTGAGGTATTGGATGGACCCTTCTATGATACTCTAAAAATGGAGAGACAACCCCTTCTAAGGTCTAAGAATGCCCAGAGGTTAGCCAAAAGTGACATAGTCAGACTGATTGGCACGTTTGATGGACAATCAGAGAGAGTCCACCAAGTCTTGAGAAAGCATTGGGGGATCCTCCGGGCTGACCCCAATTTGGAAAAATTTATACTCCCTAAACCGAGTATCACATATAGAAGAGGGAGGTCTATAGGAGACCGTCTGGTGCATAGCCTATATCAAAGACCGGCCAAACAGGGAACATGGCTGGAAAGGAAACCTCTGGGCTTCTTTAGATGTGGGGGGTGTACAAAATGCAACTTTATGACTCAGGGCAAAACCTTTAAAAGTGCGGCCAATGGCAAGGTTTTCACAATCAGGGATTTTGGTAACTGTAAATCGACTGGCGTGGTATATAAGGCAACCTGTGTTTGTCCCAAGGACTACATAGGTAAGACCCTGAGGGAGCTCAGGGTGAGAGTGGGTGAGCACCTGGGAGATATAAGAAATAAACGTGACACACCGGTGGCCCGTCATATGAATTGTTATCATGGGGGTAACCTAAAAGACATCAGTTTTAGTATGATTGAGTTAATTCGCCCCAAGATCAGAGGGGGAGATTTTGATAAAATCGTACAGAAACGAGAAACGGAATGGATCTTTAGGATGCATTCGCTTTCCCCGGAAGGCCTCAATGAGGAGCTCTCGTATGCATGCTTCCTCTGAATGAGTCTAAAAAATAGAATATGTATGTATTTATTTTTTGGTGTTAATATGTTGGATTTGATTGCACCTGGTATGGTTAATGTAGCCTTTATTGTATAATATTGGGAGGAATTTGCCGGAAACGCTCCGTATCGGGACATATTTGTATATATGTCACCTATTGGTGGGATTTTATCTTACATTTGACATTTATTTATGTATTATGTGTTTCGTAGGTTATCTTATGTTTTCACTACAATGTTTAGAATACTGCAGCTTAATATTATGGCTTAATGTTAGGTGCTTTACCGTACCCTGGCAATGTTTTGCATATGTTTTATCATATAAGGGTATTTTTCTTCTCCACTAAATTATGTATTCTTTGGTACATTATAATAAACTAAATCATGTACTGAGAACGTTGAGTATGAAGACGGGGGATTTCCCTCGTGCTGCGCTCTGCCTGTTTAGTTTAATCTATTAATTCTTAAATACTCTGGTTTCCTGCGGTCTGTCTTTGCTAAGTGCGCATGCACTGAGTGACACGCTAGGCGCCAGAAAGATGGCGGTGCGTCTCACCCGATGTAGTATCTTTTGACATGCGCAGAGGAGATGTTTTAATTAAAGGAGTACGCAGGCGCTGTATGAGACGCTGAACGCCAGGAAGATGGCGATGCGTCTCACTTAGCACAGGATCTCGGGACATGCGCAGAAGCGATGTCCATTAGAATTAATATCGTTAGTGAGTTTTCTAACTTTGAAAGTCAATATCCGATATATGTAAATGACATTATTACACTAGCGCCATGTTTTTGATAATAGCTGTGAATTCATTTGAATATCAGATGGTGGGAACATGGGATCTTTTTGACCCAGCTGGGACCCGGTCGAATTACTGGAAGGGGGCGTGTCCTGTTTGGACGCACGTACCTCATGTGGTTTATTTAAACCTGCATAATGTCACCGGCGGCTTATGCCCTATATCGATGAAGCATCTGGCATCATAACTGGATAATCCTCCTGATGAACTGCTAAAGCGGGGAAACGCGTCGAGGAGAAGTTAAACCGGCACACGCTAAGTCATCCTTTTGATATGAAATCATCTATTAGCATATCTTATACCCCTTATTGACAGGGGGGATATATTGTTAGATATGAGATCATTGTAACATCGGTTTTAAGGTTATATTGCCTTTGATTATGAGTTTATATGAAATACATTCTACATGCAATATATGCGGTGCGCGGGAAAGATAAGTAAAACCGGCACACGCTAAGTTATCCTCTGGGAAGAAATTACCCATTTGCACATTATATACCCCCTCCTACTTTTGGATGGGGGATACTTTATATATATTAAATATGGGACCATTCTAACACTGGTCACTAAGGCTTATTGTTTTGAGACCAGGAGGATACTGACATATGTAATATATGCGTTGTGCTGGGAACATTTATATGTATTTATGGAGGTGTTTTTGGAGATCTAGGTCTTTCTGTGTGTTTTTTTTTCTATTTATGTTTCACCACTACTCCCCACCTATATTGTTTTCCCACGTTTTATCTAAAGGGAAAGTGTAGGTGAGCAAGGGATAGCCTACGTTGAGCGGGGGCGCCAAAAAATCGCCTCTTAGGGTGCCAACCCCAGCAGCAAGGCAGATGTCAGTGGTAGTTGTACCTAGGATCTCAATAGGTCATTAGGATATTTGGTGACTTATTCATCTTGTTGTAAATTTTCGTTAATGGGTTGGGGTTTTATATATATCAATAATAATAAAAAAATTGTTTTTAAGGGATTACATGTACGCAAATTTAATTTTTGGTTCCTTTATATAATTAGTTTTTGAGTTTACAATATTTTTCTACCACTGATTGATGTAGTGTTTTTTTTTCAGGTAGATTTTCGAACCCAAATCAAGGAAAAAAATAAATAGGCTTTCTATGGCCCACTGAGTGAGAGATGGCACACACAGGAGTGGCACACAAGCCCTGACTGAGGCCAATATTGTTCTCCCACTGATTGATGTAGTGTTTTTTTTTAAGGTAGATTTTAGAACCCAAATCAAGGAAAAAAATAAATAGGCTTTCTATGGCCCACAATTTGAGAGAGAGAGGTGGCACACCCAGGAGTCAAGACTGGCACACAAGCTGAAAGGGCAATATTAATCTCCCACTGTTTTTTTTTCAGGGAGACTTTAGAAACCAAATAATAATAAAAAAAAAAAAAAGGCTTTCTATGGCCCACTGAGTGAGAGATGGCACACACAGGAGTCAGGAGTGGCACACAAGCCCTGACTGAGGCCAATATTTTTCTACCACTGATTGATGTAGTGATTTTTTTAAAGGTAGATTTTAGAACCCAAATCAAGCAAAAAATAAATAGGCTTTCTATGGCCCACTGAGTGAGAGATGACACACACAGGAGTGGCACACAAGCCCTGACTGAGGCCAATATGTTTCTCCCACTGATTGATGTAGTGTTTTTTTTAAGGTAGATTTTAGAACCCAAATCAAGCAAAAAAATTAATAGGCTTTCTATGGCCCACTGAGTGAGAGATGGCACACACAGGAGTGACACACAAGCCCTGACTGAGGCCAATATTTTTCTCCCACTGATTGATGGAGTGGTTTTTTTTTAAGGTAGATTTTCGAACCCAAATCAAGGAAAAAAATAAATAGGCTTTCTATGGCCCACAATTTGAGAGAGAGTGGTGGCACACCCAGGAGTCAAGACTGGCACACAAGCTGAAAGGGCAATATTAATCTCCCACTGTTTTTTTTTTTTTTTTTTTTTTTTCAGGGAGACTTTAGAAACCAAATAATAAAATAAAAAAAAAGGCTTTCTATGGCCCACTGAATGAGAGATGGCACACACAGGAGTGGCACACAAGCCCTGACTGAGGCCAATATTTTTCTACCACTGATTGATGTAGTGTTTTTTTTTTCAGGTAGATTTTCGAACCCAAATCAAGGAAAAAAATAAATAGGCTTTCTATGGCCCACTGAGTGAGAGATGGCACACACAGGAGTGGCACAGAAGCCCTGACTGAGGCCAATATTTTTCTCCCACTGATTGATGTAGTGTTTTTTTGTTAAGGTAGATTTTCGAACCCAAATCAAGGAAAAAAATAAATAGGCTTTCTATGGCCCACTGAGTGAGAGATGGCACACACAGGAGTGGCACACAAGCCCTGACTGAGGCCAATATTTTTCTCCCACTGATTGATGTAGTGTTTTTTTGTTAAGGTAGATTTTCGAACCCAAATCAAGGAAAAAAATAAATAGGCTTTCTATGGCCCACTGAGTGAGAGATGGCACACACAGGAGTGACACACAAGCCCTGACTGAGGCCAATATTTTTCTCCCACTGATTGATGGAGTGTTATTTTTTTTAAGGTAGATTTTCGAACCCAAATCAAGGAAAAAAATAAATAGGCTTTCTATGGCCCACAATTTGAGAGAGAGAGGTGGCACACCCAGGAGTCAAGACTGGCACACAAGCTGAAAGGGCAATATTAATCTCCCACTGTTTTTTTTTTTTTTTTTTATTTTTTTTCAGGGAGACTTTAGAAACCAAATAATAAAATAAAATAAAAAAAAGGCTTTCTATGGCCCACTGAATGAGAAATGGCACACACAGGAGTGGCACACAAGCCCTGACTGAGGCCAATATTTTTCTACCACTGATTGATGTAGTGTTTTTTTTTCAGGTAGATTTTCGAACTCAAATCAAGGAAAAAAATAAATAGGCTTTCTATGGCCCACTGAGTGAGAGATGGCACACACAGGGATGGCACTCTAGCAGAAATGCCAATCTTAATCTCCCACAAAAAAAAACAGGGACTGTCCTACAATTACTATCTCCCTGCAGTAATCTCAGCCAGGTATGGCAGGCAGCAATAGGAGTGGACTGATGCACAAATTAAATAAAAAGTGTGGACAAACAAAAAAGATAGCTGTGCAGAAAGGAAGGAACAAGAGGATATGTGCTTTGAAAAAAGCAGTTGGTTTCCACAGTGGCGTACACACAGCAATACAGCTATCACGGAGCCTTCTAGGGCAGCCCAATGAGCTACAGCGCTGAGAGAAAAAAAAAAAAATGTAGCTTCCACTGTCCCTGCACACCGAAGGTGGTGTTGGACAGTGGAAATCGCTACAGCACAAGCGGTTTGGTGGTTTATGGACCCTGCCTAACGCTCTCCCTGCTTGTGACGAAGCGGCAGCAACCTCTCCCTAAGCTCAGATCAGCAGCAGTGAGATGGCGGTCGGCGGGAACGCCCCTTTATAGCCCCTGTGACGCTGCAGACAGCAAGCCAATCACTGCAATGCCCTTCTCTAAGATGGTGGGGACCAGGACCTATGTCATCACGCTGCCCACACTCTGCGTTCACCTTCATTGGCTGAGAAATGGCGCTTTTCGCGTCATTGAAATGCGACTTTGGCGCGAAAGTCGCGTACCGCATGGCCGACAAGCACAGGGGTCGGATCGGGTTTCATGAGACGCCGACTTAGCCAAAAGTCAGCGACTTTTGAAAATGAACGACCCGTTTCGCTCAACCCTACTCGCTAATACACGTCTATGAGAAAAAAAAAATGGATCTGGCGGCAACTTTTGCCGGATCTGTTTTTTTCAAAATTCACCGGATTGTGACTGACGGCAAAAAACTGATGTGTAAAAGCAGCCTTAGGCTTTGGTGAAGACTGTAGTAATGTTTGGAATGAGGTGGAATGTTATTGGGTCAAGTTCATAGGTGGTGAGGCAAAGTCTTCAGCTGAGATGAGCAGAGAGGGAGGGGGATCTGGTGGACGGAGGAGAGAATTAAAAGTACTGAATAGCTATTTAGGGTTGTGAGACAGGTATGATATGAGAGATGATAAGTAAGTTTGTTTTGCTGCAGTGAGCAATTGCGCAGAATTTTTACAACTTCTGATACTGGATGGGTTACTCCACGCTCTTTTTTTGGCAGTCATACAGTGGTATGTTTTGTAGATGAAAGCCAGAAAGAACATGTGATCCAGTAGATGGCAAGCGCTTCATCAAGTGGCATCTGCTTCTGTTCATCCACCTTAACATTACACACAGTACAGTCCTCTAAAGTGGCACCCTAATTACCCTTGTTTTCTCCCATGTCACAACTTTCCAATCGCCCAACTGACTGTACAGAATCACAAATGGCATATGTATGCAGATCTGTTCACACATTCTATTCCATGGGCTCTGGAAGTGTAATCCAAAGATTCAAAGAGTCAAGAGAAGAAAATCTTCTGCACCGATGCCTAAATTTTTTTCAGTTTGATCCAGGGCTGGACAAAGTAGGGTCCGAGCAGAATCCAAACCCTCGTCAACAGATGTTAAACCCGGGAGTTGGAGGTGATTCTGATGAGAATCAGATACTTGAGGCTCACATGGAATGTACTGTGCTGTTAGATCAGGAAGAGGAGGAGGGTGACTCTAAGAGTGAAGAGTGGGAGAACAGAGAGGATGATCATGAGCTAGTAGATCCCACTTGGTGTACACCCAGAGGCATCCAGCTTTGTAGGTCAGCAGAGGAGGAGGAAAACTAGGTTACATTGCATCCTCGACCCCAATTCTGTCAGTGGCCAGCAGCGTTCATGGGTTTGTGGTTACCTAGCCTAGGTCTTTTGCATACAGCCAAAAATGACACAATTCACATTGTCTGCTAACTTTGTTAAAAACGACACAGTACAGTTAAACAAAATGTAATAATTTGACTACTACATGCATGAACTGGCACATGTGTGATCAACATGCATTAATCTGGGAATCTCCATGTGCTAAAATGCAGACTAGTGTGCCTCACCAACCACCACCCCATCAACCACCTCTTCTGATTTATCCTCCTCACTCACCATGGCAAATGTTGTCACACAGGTCTCCGACCGCAGAACCTCCCCTTCTTTACTCGCTGCAATCGGGCTGAGAGCCCTTCAGCTGATACGGAAGTGGACATGCCTGCTGTTTTTGACTGATATTCCATACCAAGCATGCCCCATCTTTCTCAATCCACTGTAACACCTTGTTAGGGTTGGCGGAACACACCGAGTAAATATATATTGAATAGTAGGTGTGTTCGCAACCCGGGGTCCACCGTACAGGAGAGAAATCTGCTGCTAGTAGATGGCGGTACTATATGGCGGTATAAGCAAACTCTGTTACTTCACAGAGACGCTTGAGAAAAGAGAATGCTGTGCCCTGTTAACCTCACAGGGGAACAGCTAGCAAATAGTCAACAGTGGTCATGCAGTCAGCAAAGCTTACACACAACTCCTCACCGGAGGTGCCGGTATTCAAGGGGCTTATTTCAGCCGGGCCCTGAATCCACTCACACAAAACTCCTCACAGGAGGTGCCAGTATTCTAAGGGCTTATTACAGACGAACCCTGAATCCACATGCATAAGACCACACTGGCGCAGAGCACATAACTTTAGTTGATACTAGCGCATGGCCGTGCGGCCATGCGAACCTTTTATAGCTGCAGAAACTTCAGGACCTTCCTAGAGGACCAATGGGAGTTGCTACAGTACTAGAGCAACTTCAGGACCTTCCTGGAGGACCAATGGTAGCTGCTGCAGTACCTGAGCATGTGACCCCTGACCTCCAATGAGAGGTCTTACCTCGGGCATGCTCAGAAGGGGGAAAGCAGGACTTAGTCCCAGAGACGTCTGCTCACTGCTGACCAGTACTGGCTACAATAGCTGAGCCTGGAAAGGCAGCAGTAACCATCCGCACAGATTATGACGACCCTGCCAGTAAGAGCTTACAATCTGCAATGAGATGGGAGGGACAAAGTAGAGGTGTTTATTTACAATGATGGTCCAGTCATCTTGAGGAAATGGGGGATAGATAAAGGCTGCATGAGCTGGTCACCAGCCAATATTTGCAGTGATTTTGAGAGCAAAGGAAGATTATGATCAGATAAATAAAGAATGGACTATATAAAAGGACTTTGATTAGGGAATGTGATAGGCTGCCCTAAACAGATGTGCTTTTAGGGAGTGTCTAAAACTGTGTAAGTTGTGGGTAGTCCTATTTTCTTGGGGTAGAGCATTCCAGAGGATTGGCGCCACTAGGGTTGAGCGAAATGGGTCGGCCATTTTCAGAAGTCGCCGACTTTTGGCAAAGTCGGGTTTCATGAAACCCGACCCGACCCCTGTGTGGGGTCGGCCATGAGGTCGGCGATCTTCTGAATCTGGTATTGGAATTCCGATACCGAGTTCCGATATGTTTGCGATATCGGAAATCGGTATCGGAATCCACATTTAAGTGTAAAATAAAGAATTAAAATAAAAAATATTGATATACTCACCTCTCCGGAGGCCCCTGGACATCGCCGCTGGTAACCGGCAGCCTTCTTTGCTTAAAATGAGCACGTTTGCGGCCTTCCATGACGTCACGGCTTCTGATTGGTCGCGTGCCGCTCATGTGACCGCCACGCGACCAATCACAAGCCGTGACGTAATTCTCAGGTCCTAAATTCTTAGGAATTTAGGACCTGAGAATTACGTCACGGCTTGTGATTGGTCGCGTGGCGGTCACATGAGCGGCACGCGACCAATCAGAAGCCATGACGTCATGGAAGGTCCTGAACGCGCTCATTTTAAGCAAAGAAGGCTGCCGGTTACCAGCGGTAAGGTCCAGGCTGCGTCGGAGAGGTGAGTATATCAATATTTTTTATTTTAATTCTTTATTTTACACATTAATATGGATCCCAGGGCCTGAAGGAGAGTTTCCTCTGCTGCAGACCCTGGGAACCATAGTATCCCATTGCACTGCATTGGGTTTCGTGTTTCGGCCGACCCCGACCCTGACTTTTTTATAGGATCGGCCGATTTCACTCGACCCGACTTTTGAGAAAGTTGGGTTTCGTGAAACCCGACCCGATCCTATAAAAATAAAAGTCGCTCAACCCTAGGCGCCACTCGTGAGAAGTGTTGGATCCTGGAGTGGAAGGTATGGATTAGTGTGGATGTTAGTGGAAAGTCGCTTGCAGAGCATAATGAGCCGGTAGGCTGATAAACAGAAATAAGGGAGGAGATGTAGGGGAGTGCTGCATTGTGGAGAGCTTTGTAGGTGAGAACAAGCAGTTTAAGTTGGATCCAATAATGCATGTGGTGGGTCCTTTTAACTACATTTACATGAATGCTTAGATTATTCAGGTAGATATTTGCCTGTTTGCTACCTGGCCTTGGCCCTTGGGTGTCCGTTTTATATAGCCGTACGAGTTTTCGGTGGCTGCACTATGTCTTTTCCATCCTTGTTGTTTATCTGTATTGAATTTGATGTTATAATAAAGTATCATTTTTTATATTAACCCCTTAAGCCCCGAGGGTGGTTTGCACGTTAATGACCGGGACAATTTTTACAATTCTGACCACTGTCCCTTTATGAGGTTATAACTCTGGAATGCTTCAATGGATCCCGGTGATTCTGACATTGTTTTCTCAAGACATATTGTACTTCATGATAGTGGTAAAATTTATTTGATATTACCTGCGTTTGGGGGCGTGGCCTAGGCAGCAATGGTGTAAGGTGTAAGGTGCCTAAGCTCCTGAGTGACATCGTCTGAAATCAACTCAAACCGTGGAAAAACAGCATCCTTTGGTAAAAATAATTGAGGATATGTTCCCAGTATCTCTCTAGGATAACAGAGAGCCTAAATTTGTGACTTAATTGTCTCTTCTGAGAGAAATTCCTGTCAGCATTTTGAGGCCTGTCAATCTTTGTGACAGGAATCCTCAGCCATTTTTCCTGCCGGTTTTCTCCCTGTTAAATTGACTGTGATTCCTCAGCTTGTCCACCCAGTACTGTGACAACCCACCTGACAACAGAGGAACCCCTGGAATTAACGGGTCACAGTGTTTATTACCTTCACCCCGACACCGGCCCGGCTAATTAGAGAAGTACCAGCTCTCCGGGCGCCATCTTAGAAAATCGTCATCTGACACAATAGGAGTATTTACCGCCCTGCCCATCTCTATACAGCACCAAGCCTCCCCGGACTGAAAGGCAGAGACAGAAAAGAACAATTAAGGATTCAGGGAGGATCCGGTGAAGTGACGGACAGCGCTTCATGCCACCTCCGACACTCCCCTGGACTTCGCATCATAGGAGAAAACAGAAGACGCCGCCATTTTATTGGTGGTCAGCGGCGGACCAGGCGACACGCACGACCGGCTCCTGTTAAAGCTGCGCCGGACAACACAAGCTGGACCCGATCAGCTGCAAATCTACTCAGCGGTAAGTTCCAGCTCCTGGCTGGGAAAGTCCCTGCACCGGAAGACGACAACGCGGCAACACAAGCTGAGGACTCAGACAGCCGGCCGGACTGCTTCAGCGCCATTTCAGGAGGTGGTGAGTTCCAGCTTATGCTGGATGCTGCATCACAGGGGGTAGAGAGATTAACGGAGACCGACGGTCCAGAACGCCGTTGGCTCTGAAGATCCTGCCAGATCCACTAGCAAGAAGAAGAGACTACAACACAACTAATCCTGCTGACGACTAGTTAGGAGCCTGAAGGGCTTTTAATGCAAAAGAGCTATAACCTAATTTCTCTGACAGGATCAACCCCAGATGAATAGTATTAGTTTACACACCCCTCTGTATCTCTGCATAGTCATAACTACTGCCTGCCTATATAGTACCTTCTCTCTCCTAATTATATTCTTAGGGTTATTCTAATAAGCAACCCTTTGTCTCTTACTTCAGAGTCACCAGTAGAGAATTCTGACTAATCCTCCCTAAAATTCTTCCATGACAACATATAAATCAGTCTATATAACTCCAACTTTGCTGGGAGATTTAGAGTGTGGGCAACCCTCCTACCCTATTCTGTGACTGTCTTAGTTACTACTATCTGAACTCTAGAGCACGGATCGGGGATAATTATGAGTAAATCCTCGCCCAAACCCCAATTCTCAAACATGGCCTCATCAAATTCTCAAAAAGCCCAAAAATTTAAAGGGGTAGGGCGAAATACATCAAAAGACTTGATAACTAAAACAAGTCCCAATAGGTCCAGGTCCCCACTAAAAGATGAGGAAGAATCAGACCACGAAAAACTCTCTAACCGCAATGAAGTAAAACAATCCTCCCCCACTACTATTATAGAGATGGATTCATCTACCTCTTTAAAGAGGAAAATTCCAGAGGTTATAGCCGAAAAATACACTACTCCACATGACTCATCTGAAGAGGTCTCAGAAACCTCTCCTAACTTGAGCCCAGCTAAATCCAAGCAAAAAATAAGTAACCCAAACATAGACGATACCCAGGGATTTGACCTGAATTCTGTGGGGATTCTTATATCTAAATTGACAGGGAAAATGGACAAATTCGAAAATAGTATGAATGAAAAATTTGATAAACAAAATAAATTACTAGAAGACTCATTGTCCCTCCTCAGCAAAAGGATGGACAGGTTTGAGGACAGAATTAAAAAAATAGAAGAGAGGCCAGATCTACCTCTAAAATAAACAAAGACATAACAAAAGAGTTGCACAAGCTGAAGCTCAAGGTAGCGGATTTAGAAGATCGAAATCGCAGAAACAATATTAAAATTAGGGGCATCCCCGAGACCATAGGCCCAAACAAACTGGAGGAATTTACCAAAAAATTATTCAGGAAAATTATTCCCTCCCTAACGGAGCAAGAGCTAGAAATTGACAGAATACATAGGCTGCGAAAACCGCCCACCATCCCTAAAGACCTACCCAGAGACACACTCATGAGAGTGCACTTCTTCAAAACAAAAGAAAGAATCCAAAATTACTTTAGAGAAAATAAGCATTTCCCTGAGCCATTTGAAAAACTAAAAATATATGCTGACCTCTCTAAAGAAACGATTGAAGGGAGGAAAACTTTTCAAAGCATTACCATACCTCTCAGGGACAATGAAATCTCCTATAAGTGGGGATTCCCACTCAAGTTAATAGTCAACTACAAAGGCAACTTTATCGTTCTTAATTCTCCAGAAGAAGGCAGAGACTTCTTGCACTCCATCAGTATTCCTCTTCAACCACGACATAAGGATCGCCTTGACTCTGATGGTAAAACATGAAGAGTTTTTGATCAAGTTTATTGTTTACTTAAATGGGAAACTATCCCGATAAGAAGCTAATACCTATCTTTGGTCGTTCTTGTTAATGTTACATGGGTATAAGTTCAACAACCAAGAAGGTGTTGCTTGGGAGCTAGTAACACGAACTTTTCCCCCCAACAGGTGAAGTCAGGTTCACCGCAGTGGACCACTTCAAGTGGACATTTCAGTTTACTGTTTATTGTTCTTACTCTTATTTAAAGTATATAGGTTTGTTAATCCTCACAGGTTTGCTTATACACAATGAGTTTAAAATTATTATCTTACAACGTAAGAGGTTTAAATAGTCCACACAAAAGACACACCCTTTGGAGAGAACTAATTAAAAGCCATGCCGATATAATTTGTATACAGGAATCCAAATTTAAACACACAGACAACCCAAAATTTTTGCATAAAAACTTCCCACATATCTACAAGTCTGACAACACAAAAAAGAAAGCTGGCGTGGTCACCATCATCAAAGGAACTATCTCATTTGAATTTCTAGAGGAGATCAAAGATGCTAAAGGGAGATTTCATATTCTTGTTTGTTCTCTGAATAACCAGATTTGCACAATTGTTAATATCTACGCCCCCAACACGGGTCAAATAGCTTTCCTAAACAAAGTAAATAAAAAAGTCATATCAGTCAAGAGAGGTGCCATGATTTGGTTGGGAGACTTTAATATGGTTCCGAATGCAAATATGGATTCCTCCAACCCAAATAGATACAGACCACACACTTTAGACAATTGGATACATCAAAATGAATTATTTGACATCTTTCGGTGCCTAAACACCACTTCAATTGAATTCTCCCATTTCTCTGACCCTCATCAATCAGCGTCACGAATTGACTTAATCCTATCAGATATCTTTACACTCCCCAAGATCCATAGAATTACTATAGAAAGGAAAACCTTCTCGGACCACTCCCCAGTTTCAGCGGAAATTCAAATTGGCCACACGATTAATAAAAATCCACTATGGAAATGTGACGCTACACCTATTACACCACCCTGATCATAGATCAATAATAGAAAAATCACTAACAAATTATTTCACAGAAAACTACCAAAACAACCCCATTCACCCATTGGTGCGCCCATAAAGCGGTCATAAGGGGCATCATGATCCAAATCTCTGCAAAAAGGAAAAGAATGTTTAGGATCCAGATTGAGGATATTCACAATAAAATAAAAGATAAGGAAAGCGAACAACTAAATTCAAACCCCCCATCTACTCAAATTAAAACAGAGCTACTAAAACTCAGGCAGGAGCTCAAGAAAATCATTTTTTCATCATACCACACCATGGTCAAAATTTCCAAAATGAAGCAGTATTCCTCAATTAATAAGCCAACGCGATACATGACTAATAGAATAAAAAAGATAAGACAAGTAAACAGGATCACCAAAATACAAACAAAAAATGGTACAACGGTATCTTATCCCCAAGATATAGCCAACTCCTTCGCAGATTATTACAGCAAATTGTATAATTTACATTCCCAACCCTCCACCCCACTTCCCAATATTTCTGACATTGAAAAATTCTTGACTTCAATTAGCCTTCCAAAATTGACCCTTGGTGATTTAGAAAACCTAACCTCCCCTTTTTCCCTAGAAGAAATAGAAAGAACCATTCTTCAACTCAAGGACTTTAAATCGCCAGGCCCAGATGGTTTCGGAAACGAATATTATAAAACCTTCACCAAATTACTCTCCCCACATCTACAAAACCTTTTTAATATAGCTAGTTCCTCAGGTAAATTCCCAGCAGAAACGTTAGAATCGACAATTATTTTAATTCCCAAACACAATTCGGACTTAACCCTTGTTAATAATTACAGGCCAATTTCCTTAATCAATACAGATCTGAAAATTTACTCCAAGCTAATTGCAAATAGGCTCAAATCCTATTTGCCGTTATTGGTTCATGGGGACCAAATGGGTTTTATAACAGGTCGTCAAGCGCCAGATGGTACTAGAAGACTTATCAACTCAATTAAATTGATTCATTCCTCTAAAGTGCCATCTGTAATTATTACTCTAGACGCCGAAAAGGCTTTTGACCGATTAAATTGGCTTTATTTAACATCAGTACTTCAAAAATTTGGGTTTAATGAAAAATATATCAACAGCGTAATGGCACTCTATTCAAAACCAACAGCCAAAATTTATGCAAACAATTAGTCCTCTACACCATTTAACATTTCAAATGGTACACGACAAGGGTGCCCTTTATCTCCTCTGCTTTTTATTTTATCAATGGAACCACTGGCGCAATCAATTAGGCAAAATAATTCCATAAAAGGTCTACAAACGCGAACACGCCATTATAAGATAGGGCTCTTTGCCGACAACATGATGTTTACCCTGACGGACCCCTATGAATCAGTTTCAGAGCTACAAAAAACCCTTCAATTTTTTTCAACTATTACCTTTTTTAAGATAAACGAAAATAAATCCAAAATATTGTCATTTTACTTGATGGAATTAGAAACAAAGAAAATAAAAGATATTGTTTCATTCAGTTGGTCGGAAGAAGACCTAGACTATCTAGGTACAATCATTTAAAAAAACTTAGACACATTAATGAAGAAAAACTTGAACAAACTCTTGGAAAATATAAACAAAGACCTGGGTTTCCTCGGTACTAAAGACCTCTCATGGTGGGGCAGAGTATTGGCAACTAAAATTTTTATCGTCCCAAAAATCTCTTATATACTGAGAACACTTCCCCTAAAAATCAACACTTCCTACCTGACTAGCTTCCAATCAACAATAAATACGTTTATTTGGAATAAAAAAAGGGCCCGCATTTCCACAAACATTCTATATAAATGCAAGGAATTTGGGGGCATAGGCTTACCAAACATTACAGCTTTATATCTATCGAATTTAATAAAACAAAGCCAGTATTGGTTCATGAAAGAAGATCCTCCGAATTGGCTTGACCTTGAAATTGAACTTAACCATAGGAAATCTCCCAAAGAATTGGTTTTTGACCATATTCTCAACAGACCTTATAAGGCCTACGCCCATCACCCTATCTTTTCTCCCATTATATATGCCTGGAATAAATTGTCCAAACGAAAGAGAGGCTCCAACAGGAAAGTCCTCCTCCAAAATACCCCTATAGAGATTATCATGCATACCCAAAATATTAACCCCTCCCCCATATGGAGAGACAATGGGATTCAAAAATTAAATGATATCCATGATGGGGTTAAATTTCTCACCTTCAGCTCTATTAAACAAAAATTTTAAATACCCTCCTCAGCCTTTTTCCCTTACATGGTACTAAAGGACCAAGCTCAAAAATTCATTATAAACAAACCAAAAATATCTGAAGCAACTATTAATTTACTAAAAAAAAACCACACACAATTTATTTTGGAGTAACAAGCAAATATATCGGTGGTTTAACAATGACACACAATTTAATAAGTTAGTTCATATGATAAAATGGGAAGGGGATCTGAATGTAACGTTCACTCTAGAACAGTGGGAAAATGCAATCCACTTTACTTACGCCTCAAACATCTGCATGACACTGAAAGAGGCCTACTATAAAATAATAACAAGATGGTACTATACTCCGGCTCGCCTCTCTCATCTGCCGTCAGGAGGATCTCCATTATGCTGGAGAGAATGTGGAGAACGTGGAAGTTTGCTACATGTGTTTTGGTCATGCCCCCGGGTAAAACCCTTATGGAGGCAAGCCATAAAATTAATTAACAAATTATTAACAGGTAATATTATAGTTACCCCTGCAATGGCCTTGTTGTCCCTGAACTGGGAAAAAATAGACACAAATGTGAGATCTCTTATCATCCATATCTGCCTTGTGGTCAAACAAATCATAGCTTTCCATTGGAAGAATCCGATCTTACCGGCTTTTACTGAAATTATAGACCAAATTAACTTACACAAGACATACGAAGAAAACTTCGCAATAGCAAATAATTACTATACGAAACATGATAGGAAATGGAAGAAATGGGTTGAGGTAAACTCCAACCTATCGCATTAAAGGAAAGATGATGGCGTCTACATACCTGTGAGGATATTACGATTTATTATATGCTATATGCTATTATTATATGCTATTATATGTTACTATATGTTAATCTGTTAAACAATTGTTAATCATTATCAAATTTTGTTTAAAATGGACAGCGTGTCCACAATGTTGTTCTTACCTTTCCCCAAACCCACCCTCCTACCTCCCTCCCTCTCCTTCCCCTATTCCCTTGTGAGCTGACTCCACATGCTAATATTAAATTTCAAAGATATAATAATATTATTTGAATAAGTATGATCACAGGTTACCTTTCCCCAAACACATCCCCCCTACCTCCCTCCCTCTCCTTACCCCTATTCCCTTGCGAGCTGACTATATGATTATTTCCACATGCTAATATTAAATTTCAAAGTTATAATAAAAATTATTTGAACAGATATTACCTGCGTTTATTTGTGAAAAAAATGGAAATTTGACGAAAATTTTGAAAATTTCGCAATTTTCCAAATTTGAATTTATATGCCCTTAAATCACAGAGATATGTCACACAAAATACTTAATAAGTAACATTTCCCACATTTCTACTTTACATAAGCCCAATTTTGGAACCAACATTTTTTTTTGTTAGGGAGTTATAAGGGTTAAAAATTGACCAGCGATTTCTCAATTTTCCAACACCATTTTTTTTAGCGACCACATTTGAAATCACTTTGAGGGGTCTATATGATAGAAAATACACCATTATGTGACACCATGCACCCCTCAAGGTGCTCAAAACCACATTCAAGAAGTTTATTAACCCTTCTGGTGCTTCACAGGAATTTTTGGAATGTTTAAAATAAAATGAACATTTAATTTTTTTTCACAAAAAATGTACTTCAGCTCCAATTTGTTTTATTTTACAAAGGGTAACAGGAGAAAATGGACCCCAAAAGTGGTTGAACAATTTGTCCTGAGTACCCCAACACTCCATATGTGGGGGTAATCTACTGTTTGGGCACATGGCAGACTCAGAAGGGAATGCAAAATTGTCTGGAATTGAGATGGGACGCCATGTTGCTTTTGGAGACCAACTAATGTGCCTTAACATTGAAACCCCCAACAAATGACACCATTTTGGAAAGTAGGCCCAGTAAGGAACTTATGTAGATGTGTGGTGAGCACTTTGACCCAAAAAGTGCTTCAGAGAAGTTTATAATGTAGAGCCGTAAAAATAAAAAATAATATTTTTTTCACAAAAATGAAATTTTCGCCCCCAATTTTTTATTTTCCCAAGGTTACCAGAGGAAATTGTACCGCAAAAATTGTTGTGCAATTTGTCCTGAGTACGCTGAAACCACATATGTGGGGGTAAACCACTCTTTGGGTGCATGGCAGAGCTCGGAAGGGAAGGAGCGCCGTTTGACTTTTCAATGCAAAATGGGCTGGAATTGAGATGGGACGTCATATTGCGTTGGGGAGCCCCTGATGTGCCTAAACATTGAAACCCCCCACAAATGACACCATTTTGGAAAGTAGACCCCCTATGGATCTTATCTAGATGTGTTGTGAGAGCTTTGAACCCCCAAGTGTTTCACTACAGTTTATGACGCAGAGCCGTGAAAATAAAAAATATTTTTTTTCCACAAAAATTATATTTAGCCCCCAGTTTTGTATTTTCCCAAGGATAACAGGAGAAATTGGACCACGAAAGTTGTTGTGCAATTTGTCGTAAGTACGCTTATACCCCATATGTGGGGGGTAATCAACATTTGGGCGCATGGCAGAGCTCAGAAAGGAATGAGCGCCATTTGGAATGCAGACTTAGATGGAATGGTCTGCAGGCGTCACATTGCGTTTGCAGAGCCCCTAATGTACCTAAAAAGTAGAAACCCCCCACAAATGACCCCATATTGGAAACTAGACCCCCAAAGGAACTTATCTAGATGTGTTGTGAGAACTTAGAACCCCCAAGTGTCTCACTACAGTTAATAACGCAGAGCCGTGAAAATAAAAAAATATTTTTTTCCAAAAAAATTATCTTTAACAACCAGTTTTGTATTTTCCCAAGGGTAACAGGAGAAATTGGTCCCCAAAAGTTGTCCAATTTGTCCTGAGTATGCTGATACCCCATATGTGGGGGGGAACCACCGTTTGGGCGCAAGGCAGAGCTCGGAAGAGAAGGAGCGCCATTTGGAATGCAGACTTAGATGGATTGGTTTGCAGGCGTCATGTTGCATTTGCAGAGCCACTGATGTACCTAAACAGTAGAAACCCCCCACAAGTGACCCCATATTGGAACCTAGACCCCATAAGGAACTTATCTAGATGTGTTGTGAGAACTTTGAACCCCCAAGTATTTCACTACAGTTTATAACGCAGAGCCGTGAAAATAAAAACTCATTTTTTCCTACAAAAATGGTTTTTTAGCCCACCAAATTTTTATTTTCCCAACGGTAACAAGAGAAATTGGAACCCAGAAGTTGTTGTACAATTTGTCCTGAATACGCTGATACCCCATGTTTTACTTTTTTAATGCAGAATTGTCTGGAATTGAGATCGGACGCCATGTCGCGTTTGGAGAGCTCCTGATGTGCCTAAACAATGGAAACCCCCAAATCTAATTGAAACCCTAACCCAAACACACCCCTAATCCCAACCACACCCCTAACCCCAACCCTAACCACACCCCGAACTCCAACACACCCCTATCCCTAATCACAACCGTAAATGTAATCCATACCCTAACCCTAGCCTCAACCCTAACCCTAGCCCCAACCCTAACCCTAACCCTAGCCCAACCCTAGCCCTAACCCCAACCCTAGCCTTAACCCCAACCCTAGCCCCAACCCTAGCCCCAACCATAGCCCTAACCCTAGCCCTAACCCTAGCACTAACCCAAGCCGTAACCCTAACCCTAACCCTAGCCCTAACCCTAGCCGTTATCCTAACCCTAGCCCTAATGGGAAAATCGAAATAAATAAATGTTTAATTTTTTTTTTATTTTTCCCTAACTAAGGGGGTGATGAAGGGTAGATTGATTTACATTTATAATAAACACATCCCACTATGGACAAAAATACCTTTGATCTCTCATTCATGCTTCTAGTCATGTGTTTGTAACATTACACTTCAAGAGATCACATATCGCAGTCAAGGACACTCCACCAACGCATTACATAAACTAAAGAAAAACACGGAGTATAAGTCCCATTTAGAAAAATATAAATACACATTTTTTATTTATAGAAAAAACAACAAATACATTGCTTAGTAACAATTAATCATTAGAGACATAATCTGAACAGCAAGGGAAACTAAGGAAAACACTGATACAATCTATACAATGGCAGCCCCTATGAAACTCTGCTTATTTTCCATCATAAAGTGCTAAAAGTGCATATCAAGGCAAGAGAAGCTACCCAGGCCGGGTTACTATCGGTCAGTCCATATAAATCCCACAGTGGGGTACCAAACACATTTCGGCATATACAGTACCCGACCCGGTTCAATATCTCTTACCCATTACGCAGACAAACAAGGATCACCACCGGAGCCCCAACGCGCGTTTCGCATCGGCTTCGTCAGGGGGCAGTGCAGTGCATTGTATTGGGCCAGAATATATAATGCCCCGAGTCTGGAAACAGGTGTCCCTAATTGCGGTGCTTGTCTCATGTTGGTCACGCCGGGAATTGCATCTTGCGCGGCATCCAACATGGCACTGCGGTTCACAGTCGCATACATGTGATGCCACTGGACCGCAGATGTCATTACAGGGCGCCACCCACAATGCCCCAAAATGCGGACCATGAAAGACATGCGCACTAGGGAAAACCAGCAGGTAATATTAGGTCATAAGAGGATGGTCCAGAGATAGGAAAAATGGAAAATATAACAATAAATTGAATGAATATACATACATCTCTTTTTTTGACATTCCCCCTGGGGGAGTAACATTTGTTTTGGTTTCAAATTAGTAACGGGCATCATAAAAACACCCTTGCCAAAAATTGGACTGGCTGTAGCAGCACAGAACACGTTAACTCTGGTGATCAAGTAGTGGAGAATGAGGAGACATTGATGAAGGCCTCCTGAAAAACTAGGCCCAATGTAAAGGAGCGGGTCTCCTAGACTTGTAATGCTGATACACGAAGTGGATGGGCTTACAAACATTTCCCCATGGGGGGTACATTTTTTTAAAATATTTTATGGGCATCATAGACACCCATGCCAAAAATTCGACTGGCTGTAGCAGCACAGAACACGTTAACCCTGGTGATCTAGTGGTGGAGAATGAGGAGACATTAGAATGATAAATCATACTGAAATCAAGCAAATGAACAAAGGATGTGAATCCACCTATGAAAGAAAATAACAAAAGAGAGGGGCGAACACAGGTTCATAGATATGAAGCCAGAATGTGTCCAACAAGATATGTTGGTCCATAGCAACAGCTCAGAGACAGGGATATAAATAAAAATATAATATAATGGTATTTCAATTTTTTATATTGGAGAGGTATTCACTAGGTCATAAGAGGATGGTCCAGAGATAGGAAAAATGGAAAATATAACAATAAATTGGATGAATATACATACATCTCTTTTTTTGACATTCCCCCTGGGGGAGTAACATTTGTTTTGGTTTCAAATTAGTAACAGGCATCATAAATAAACCTTGCACAAAAATTGAGTGACTTTTGCATCATGGATGCATTCACCCTGGTGTTGTACTGGTTTTGGATGATGAGGATGAGGATAAAGAGGAGGATATCACCAATCAGAACAAATCAGGAAGCGGATACCCATGTGTGGTTGTGAAGAGGTGCATGAGAATACATCTCCAGAAAAAAGACAATGTATTTGAGGTTATGTTTCGCTGTTTTCATTCGGTGGTGAACAGAAGTCTTGCCCAATCCAGCCCTTGTTCATTTTTATAAGAGTCAGCCTGTCAGCATTGTCAGTTGACAGGCGGATGCACTTATCTGTTATAATTTCACCAGCGGCACTAAAAAGCCACTAACAGCAGGGCAGGCAAGGACCTCCAAGGCGTAGAGAGCCAGTTCATGCCACATGTCCAGCTTGGATACAAAATAATTAAAAGGCACAGAGGAATCCCGGAGGATGTTTGTACGATCTACAATGTAGTTCCTCAGCATCTTCCCAAACATTGCACTGCTTGTGACAGCACCCATTGCCTCTGTGCCGGCATGATGGGAGGGTCTGAGAAAACTGTCCCAGAACTTTGCCATTGTTCACCTGCCTGAGCTGGATTGTACTTCTGTCTCTCTCACTTGGACTGTACAACAAACTCTGAAGTCTGCTGCCAACGTTCTCACATGGGAATTTTTTTAAGTAATTCCACTACAAGGGCCTTCTGGTACAGCAACATTTTAGTACACCTGTCTGTCGCTGGAAGAAGAGATTGAAAGTTCTCCTTGTAGCGTGGGTCTATAAGTGTCACCAATAGTGTTGAGCGATACCTTCCGATATCGGAAAGTATCGGTATCGGAAAGTATCGGCCGATACCGTCAAAGTATCGGATCTAATCCGATACCGATACCCGATCCCAATGCAAGTCAATGGGACGAAAATATCGGAATTAAAATAAACCCTTTATAAACTTGTAGGTTCATTCTACATGAAGGAAAACAACTAAGAATAATGTAGGATGTATTGGGGGACGTGGCGGAGACATTAAAGGCACAGAGGTTTAGCCCAAACAAATAGAATAGCATTTTTTTTTATTTTTTTTTATGACGTTCGGCGTTAGAAAGATTTTGACTATGTATTTTTTTTTTTTCAGATATTGATGTTTCACTACTTCCACGTCCTTCACCTTCTTTTTTACTTCTCCCACTTTCTTCTTCATTATCCTCATCATCAGCTTCTTTGACATCAACTATCTTCACCTTATTCATCTTCTTCTTCTTCTACCTATATTTTTTTTTTTTTACATTGTTCATATTCTTTTTATTTAACTATCATCTTTTTCATATTCAACTTCTTCATCATATTCTTATTTGTGACAGGCATTCCCGTAGTTGTTATCTATAAAAGTTTGAAGATTACACCTTCCGTTCTGCCTGTCACAAAAGAGTTACATTTGTCCGCGTTCAGTTTGGCCTGCAGCATCAGGCTTTATCCAGGGGCACCACGAGGAGGAACGGACTCACCCCCATACACTGCTTAGTCTTCTTCTGCTTATAATTTAGATAATATCTTTTGCTCTGATATTTAGTCTTATGCTTAATGTTCTTCTGCTCTTTGTTCTGCAGCCTCATGTTCTTCTGCTTCTCGGTCTCCCATGTCGTCGTCGTCTCCAGGGTCGTCGTATCCAGGGTCGTCGTCTCCGTGGTCGTCGTCATCGGGGTGGTCTTCAGGGTCATCGTCTCCAGGGTCGTCGTCATCTCAGTGGTTGTCGTCTCTGGTGTCGTCGTCATCTTAGGGGTGGTCTTCCGGGTCGTCGTCTTTAGGGTCTTGAACTTGGAAATGTAGCAGAAGGTACAAGAAGGCTGAGAAAATGCCGAGAAACAGCTGATGGAACTGGAACTTGGATGGCTACCCGAAGGTCCAAGAGCCAATGGAACTACCGAGGACCAGCTGACGTTACTGGAACCCGGTTACTAAGCAGGAGGTACCCGTGCCTGAAAGCACTACCAAGGACCACCTGACGTTGGTGGAACTCGGATACCCAGAGGGAGGCACCTAAGCCAAAGGCTCTGCCCGGAACCAGCTGACGGTACTGGAACCAGGATGGGGAGCAGAAGGTACAAGAGCAAAAGACACTGCCGAGAACCAGCTGACGGTACTGGAACCTGCATGGGTAGCAGAAGGTACAAGAGCCAATGGAACTACCGAGGACCAGCTGACGATACTGGAACCCGGTTACTAAGCAGGAGGTACTCGTGCCTGAAAGCACTACCAAGGACCACCTGACGTTGGTGGAACTCAGATACCCAGAAGGAGGCACCTAAGCCAAAGGCTCTACCCGGAACCAGCTGACGGTACTGGAACCAGGATGGGGACCTATTAAAGATTGTCTTCCTAGAGCCCCAACTGGCGGTGTTAGAGCCCAGAGTCAGCAGGAGGAGGAGAGGGAGCAGAGTGTAGGCCGAAGCCTGCACTGGTGGCAGCTTTGGGTCTGTTGTGCCTGCGTGGCAGTTGCAGGACACGTTGCCGGCTGCACAGCAGGGGAACAGCTGGCGGTGCTGAACCCCACTGACACATTGGCTGGTGTTTTTCTCTGTGCAGCTAGCAGTACCAGGCCCCAACTGGCGGTGTTGGAGCCCGGGCTCTGCAGGGGGAGCAGAGTGTAGGCCGAAGCCTAATTGAACCAATTTCAAAGGTAACCTTTAACCCCCCCTCAGGTGTTACAAAGTAGAAGAGCCACAGCTTATGCAGCAGTAGTGCTGCACAAGTCAAAGGTTGCTCTTTTAATTTTTCTCCTTGCACACGCTGAATGAAACACGTATAACATTTAGCCCTTTACACAGTCAAACTGTGTTGGAGGCGCGAGTTCCCTTCGTAATGAGACGCAGCACAGATGTCAAGAATCCCAACTTGGTGCTGGGTGCAGCCTCCTGAGCGTTGTTATTTGCTGTACAGGAGTCTGCGCTGTCGTGTTATCCCCTGGCCTAGCGCTGTTAGAGCTGCCCATCTTCTGACATCATTTAATGTCGGCCGGTGCGGTTCGCGATGACCATGAATCCCAGCCCCGCAGTGTCTTAACATTGTTAAAACACTGCGGGGCTGGGATTCATGGCCTGGCGCAGCACATATGTTCGCCTCTCACACTCGGGTCCTTACACCCGCTTCAGACTGTGCGGCGTCAGCTGATCCCTTATCGCATGCCACGGCCATGAAGCCGCACAGTCTGAAGAAGGCGGAAGGAGATGAGGGACAGGCGAACTGATGCACTGCTCATGCCCATCAATCACACCCTCGCAGTCCCAATAAATAAGACACCGAGGGGCGTTGTGTGGGTCAGGGCGGCCGCAGAGGCACAGGCAGCCAAACAATGATGCCAGAAGATGGGCAGCACTACCAAGGGGGTTGCAGCGTGTCATTACAAAGGAAAGTCACACCTCTGGGACGGTTAAATGGTCACACAGAGGACACATTTTAGACGTGTTTTCAGTTCCACATGTGCGAGGAGAATACGTTTATGAGCCACCTTGCACACATGCAGCATTACCGCTGTACAAGGTGGCTGTAAAACGTACAAATGCCTGGGGGAGGGGGGACAGGTTCCCTTCAATTTCAGTTCTTGTGTCTGCGTGGCTTTTGCAGGACACGATGCCGGCTACACAGCAGGGGAACAGCTGGCGGTGCTGAACCCCACTGACACATTGGCTGGTGTTTGGCTCTGTGCAGCTAGCAGGACCGGGCACCAACTGGCGGTGTTAGAGCCCAGAGTCAGCAGGAGGAGGAGAGGGAGCAGAGTGTAGGCCGAAGCCTGCACTGGCGGCAGCTTTGGGTCTGTTGTGCCTGCGTGGCAGTTGCAGGACACGTTGCCGGCTGCACAGCAGGGGAACAGCTGGCGGTGCTGAACCCCACTGACACATTGGCTGGTGTTTTTCTCTGTGCAGCTAGCAGTACCGGGCCCCAACTGGCGGTGTTGGAGCCCGGGCTCTGCAGGGGGAGCAGAGTGTAGGCCGAAGCCTAATTGAACCAATTTCAAAGGTAACCTTTAACTCCCCCTCAGGTGTTACAAAGTAGAAGAGCCACAGCTTATGCAGCAGTAGTGCTGCACAAGTCAAAGGTTGCTCTTTTAATTTTTCTCCTTGCACACGCTGAATGAAACACGTATAACATTTAGCCCTTTATACAGTCAAACTGTGTTGGAGGCGCGAGTTCCCTTCGTAATGAGACACAGCACAGATGTCAAGAATCCCACCTTGGTGCTGGGTGCAGCCTCCTGAGCGTTGTTATTTGCTGTTGCGATCTTGCGCAATTCGTTTCCGATTTAAACAACAATGACCTAAATGTACGTCTCACCCCGGTGTGTGATGAGAATAGGATTGATTTCCTGGATGTTACCATCTGCAAGGATGCGGAGGGAATGCTTCAAACTGATATTTTTAGGAAGCCTACAGCCACTAATTCCCTCCTGCATGCCTCATCATGCCATCCCTCCCATATGATTAGGTCTATCCCTGTTGGTCAATTTTTAAGACTTAGACGTATCTGTTCTAATGAACAGGATTTTGAGGCGCGTGCAAAAGAATTAAGAACGCGTTTCCTCTCTCGAGGATACAGCGCACGCAGCCTAAAAAAGGCATATCACAGAGCCAAATTTTCCGACAGGGATGACCTTCTCTATGGGAGGACTAAGGCGAAGCCCACGAGAGACAGTCAGATCAGATTTATCACATCCTTTCATCCCCAACATAATTATATGCGGGCAGCATTAAGGAGAGCGTGGCCAATTCTGCAGGCGGATCTAACTCTGAAGAAATTTCTTCCAGCCTGTCCGTCACTTACATTTCGGAGGGCTAAAAAATTTAAAAGATCAACTCACTCGCAGTCACTATGTTGGGCAACCGGCGACTACATTCCTCAGCAGTGCTGTCCCGCGGAGTGGATGTTCACCCTGTGGCAGATGCGTCGCCTGCCCCAATATCGAGCGGTGCTCCACTTTCTCTAGCTCGGATGGTACTAAGATCTATTCCATCAAAAAATATATATCATGTACCTCTAGGTACGTGATATATTATGCCATGTGCCCATGTGGCCTGATATACATTGGCTTAACTACGAGACAGCTTAAAGTTAGAGTAAGGGAGCACGTTCTAGGTATATTGGCGGCGGCTGAATGTGATGATGTTACTACTCTTAAAACACTGCCTAGGCATTTCAGGGACTTCCACTCCTGCGATGCAACACTGCTGAGGGTTAGAGGCATTGATCTCCTTAACATTAATATTAGGGGGGGTGCCCTTTCTAAACGCCTGGCCCAACTGGAAACCAGGTGGATGTGGACTCTACGGACCATCCATCCGGATGGTCTGAACGAGAACATCTCCTTTGCCCCATTTTTGTGATCCATTTCTTTGCTGTACATCATGTGGCCTCTTGTGCCATATCCCGGCCATTTGATTTTATTATAATTTTATAACATTTTTCGTTTTTTATTGTGTCTGTGTCTTCTTTTTATGTGCTCATTGTCATATTTGTTCCTGTCTAGTATTGAAATAATCTTGAACTTTGGAATATTCATGAATATGTATGGATCCATCTATCAAGTTCGTTCTTGCGGCTACGTGTCAACATTCGGTTTTGGCTGCTGTTATTATTTTCATACTGGACATTATGTATTATTTTATTATTTTTTGTCGTATTGTTTTTTTTGTGGGGCATATTAATTTTTGGATTAATTTTTGGATTCTTTATTCAGCAGTAATATGCACATATATATGTTGTGTTGTACATCTATGTTTATTTTGACTATTGCAAATTGTATTTATGTCGGTGTATATATATATTTTTTTTACGTGGGTTTATCATTTTGTATTGATATGTTATGTCTGGTGTCACTTGTCATTATATATTGGTTTGTTATTGTATTGTTTATTTCTTATTTTTTATGTTTGTGTCATATTCTTTGTTTAGTCTTTTGCCCTCATTTGTATATCTTGCGTTACTCCAGTCCTTGCTTCATATTTCCTGTGCCCTTATTGTTTTTCCCTTTTTCAATATGGCATCTTTGCATGTTTTTGTTTTGTGCGCATGCGCCTGTTGCTCTGCGGCATGAACGCTTCCACTTGCCGTCCGACGCTTGGTCACGTGGGGCCCCGCGTGTTCCTTGTTGCCGGCGGCCATGATGGGGGCGGTCTGTGCCGCTGATGTTCAGGTGCGGCTAGTTCACCTGCACATATTATTATATAAGACACATTTCGTCATGATTTTTTTTCACCCCCTGAGGAAGGAGCGTTGCGGCAGCTCCGAAACGCGCGTTGGGGTCCGGCCAGGTGGTCCAGTGTGTGTACCGGTCGTGCAGCTTAGGTATGTATGTTTGGATATGGCAATCGATTTGAGCATTGCACTACCCATAATATAAATATACATATTTATGTGTAGGCATAGTTTGGTACGCTTGATAGGCAATTACCTTGCACAATTTGTTCTGTGCGTGCACCGGGTGTGCAGCTAAAATATGTACATCCCTAATATGTCTATTGTTTGCAATAGTGCACTGCCCAGGATACTAATATTCACTGACAAGCATGGTCTTGTAATTTTTATGGGCTTGTGCAATATATAATCTCTTACAATGCTGCACCTTTGCTGCTGACCTGGTCCGTGCGTGGACACCTGGTCATGTTCTTTGGCCCGGCCGTGGCCTGAGTGTCATTTCCCCATGCTTTTATACCTGTTCATTGTTATTCTTGTAATGATGTTTCAATAAAATTATTCATTTAGGATCTTTATGGCTGTTGTTCTTGTGTTGTTTTATGTTGCATTTTTTGCAGCTGATCCTTATTAGTCCATTTTTGCATATTAGATTCTATTTCATATAGGAGACACGTCATCTTAAATATATTTATAATATGCTTGCCTCAATACTTCTATGCTGCGTGGCAGTTGCAGGACACGTTGCCGGCTGCACAGCAGGGGAACAGCTGGCGGTGCTGAACCCCACTGACACATTGGCTGGTGTTTTTCTCTGTGCAGCTAGCAGTACCGGGCCCCAACTGGCGGTGTTGGAGCCCGGGCTCTGCAGGGGGAGCAGAGTGTAGGCCGAAGCCTAATTGAACCAATTTCAAAGGTAACCTTTAACCCCCCCTCAGGTGTTACAAAGTAGAAGAGCCACAGCTTATGCAGCAGTAGTGCTGCACAAGTCAAAGGTTGCTCTTTTAATTTTTCTCCTTGCACACGCTGAATGAAACACGTATAACATTTAGCCCTTTATACAGTCAAACTGTGTTGGAGGCGCGAGTTCCCTTCGTAATGAGACGCAGCACAGATGTCAAGAATCCCACCTTGGTGCTGGGTGCAGCCTCCTGAGCGTTGTTATTTGCTGTACAGGAGTCTGCGCTGTCGTGTTATCCCCTGGCCTAGCGCTGTTAGCGCTGCCCATCTTCTGACATCATTTAATGTCGGCCGGTGCGGTTCGCGATGACCATGAATCCCAGCCCCGCAGTGTCTTAACATTGTTAAAACACTGCGGGGCTGGGATTCATGGCCTGGCGCAGCACATATGTTCGCCTCTCACACTCGGGTCCTTACACCCACTTCAGACTGTGCGGCGTCAGCTGATCCCTTATCGCATGCCACGGCCATGAAGCCGCACAGTCTGAAGAAGGCGGAAGGAGATGAGGGACAGGCGAACTGATGCACTGCTCATGCCCATCAATCACACCCTCGCAGTCCCAATAAATAAGACACCGAGGGGCGTTGTGTGGGTCAGGGCGGCCGCAGAGGCGCAGGCAGCCAAACAATAATGCCAGAAGACAGGCAGCGCTACCAAGGGGGTTGCAGCGTGTCATTACAAAGGAAAGTCACACCTCCGGGACGGTTAAATGGTCACACAGAGGACACATTTTAGACGTGTTTTCAGTTCCACATGTGCGAGGAGAATACGTTTATGAGCCACCTTGCACACATGCAGCATTACCGCTGTACAAGGTGGCTGTAAAACGTACAAACGCCTGGGGGAGGGGGGACAGGTTCCCTTCAATTTCAGTTCTTGTGTCTGCGTGGCTTTTGCAGGACACGATGCCGGCTACACAGCAGGGGAACAGCTGGCGGTGCTGAACCCCACTGACACATTGGCTGGTGTTTGGCTCTGTGCAGCTAGCAGGACCGGGCACCAACTGGCGGTGTTAGAGCCCAGAGTCAGCAGGAGGAGGAGAGGGAGCAGAGCGTAGGCCGAAGCCTGCACTGGCGGCAGCTTTGGGTCTGTTGTGCCTGCGTGGCAGTTGCAGGACACGTTGCCGGCTGCACAGCAGGGGAACAGCTGGCGGTGCTGAACCCCACTGACACATTGGCTGGTGTTTTTCTCTGTGCAGCTAGCAGTACCGGGCCCCAACTGGCGGTGTTGGAGCCCGGGCTCTGCAGGGGGAGCAGAGTGTAGGCCGAAGCCTAATTGAACCAATTTCAAAGGTAACCTTTAACCCCCCCCTCAGGTGTTACAAAGTAGAAGAGCCACAGCTTATGCAGCAGTAGTGCTGCACAAGTCAAAGGTTGCTCTTTTAATTTTTCTCCTTGCACACGCTGAATGAAACACGTATAACATTTAGCCCTTTATACAGTCAAACTGTGTTGGAGGCGCGAGTTCCCTTCGTAATGAGACGCAGCACAGATGTCAAGAATCCCACCTTGGTGCTGGGTGCAGCCTCCTGAGCGTTGTTATTTGCTGTACAGGACTCTGCGCTGTCGTGTTATCCCCTGGCCTAGCGCTGTTAGCGCTGCCCATCTTCTGACATCATTTAATGTCGGCCGGTGCGGTTCGCGATGACCATGAATCCCAGCCCCGCAGTGTCTTAACATTGTTAAAACACTGCGGGGCTGGGATTCATGGCCTGGCGCAGCACATATGTTCGCCTCTCACACTCGGGTCCTTACACCCGCTTCAGACTGTGCGGCGTCAGCTGATCCCTTATCGCATGCCACGGCCATGAAGCCGCACAGTCTGAAGAAGGCGGAAGGAGATAAGGGACAGGCGAACTGATGCACTGCTCATGCCCATCAATCACACCCTCGCAGTCCCAATAAATAAGACACCGAGGGGCGTTGTGTGGGTCAGGGCGGCCGCAGAGGCGCAGGCAGCCAAACAATGATGCCAGAAGACAGACAGCGCTACCAAGGGGGTTGCAGCGTGTCATTACAAAGGAAAGTCACACCTCCGGGACGGTTAAATGGTCACACAGAGGACACATTTTAGACGTGTTTTCAGTTCCACATGTGCGAGGAGAATACGTTTATGAGCCACCTTGCACACATGCAGCATTACCGCTGTACAAGGTGGCTGTAAAACGTACAAACGCCTGGGGGAGGGGGGACAGGTTCCCTTCAATTTCAGTTCTTGTGTCTGCGTGGCTTTTGCAGGACACGATGCCGGCTACACAGCAGGGGAACAGCTGGCGGTGCTGAACCCCACTGACACATTGGCTGGTGTTTGGCTCTGTGCAGCTAGCAGGACCGGGCACCAACTGGCGGTGTTAGAGCCCAGAGTCAGCAGGAGGAGGAGAGGGAGCAGAGTGTAGGCCGAAGCCTGCACTGGCGGCAGCTTTGGGTCTGTTGTGCCTGCGTGGCAGTTGCAGGACACATTGCCGGCTGCACAGCAGGGGAACAGCTGGCGGTGCTGAACCCCACTGACACATTGGCTGGTGTTTTTCTCTGTGCAGCTAGCAGTACCGGGCCCCAACTGGCGGTGTTGGAGCCCGGGCTCTGCAGGGGGAGCAGAGTGTAGGCCGAAGCCTAATTGAACCAATTTCAAAGGTAACCTTTAACCCCCCCTCAGGTGTTACAAAGTAGAAGAGCCACAGCTTATGCAGCAGTAGTGCTGCACAAGTCAAAGGTTGCTCTTTTAATTTTTCTCCTTGCACACGCTGAATGAAACACGTATAACATTTAGCCCTTTATACAGTCAAACTGTGTTGGAGGCGCGAGTTCCCTTCGTAAAGAGACGCAGTACAGCTGGCAAAAATGCCACCTTGGTGCTTTGCGCGGCCTCCTGAGCATCGTTATTTGTTGCACAGGAGTCTGCGCTTTTGTGTTATCCCTTGGCCTTCCGCTGTTACCGCTGGCCATCCTCTGACATCATGTAATGTCGGCCGTTGCGGTTTGTGATGACCATGAATCTAAGCCCCGCAGTGTCTTAACATTGTTAAAACACTGCGGGGCTGGGATTCATGGCCTGGCGCAGTACATATGTTCGCCTCTCGCTTGGGTTCTTACACCCGCTTCAGACTATGCGGCGTCAGCTGATCCCTTATCGCATGCCACGGCCATGAAGCCGCACACTCTGAAGAAGGCGGAAGGAGACGAGTGACAGGCGAACATATGCACTGCTCAAGTCCATCAATCACACCCTCGCAGTCAAAATAAATAAGACACCGAGGGGCGTTGTGTGGGGCAAGGCGGCCGCAGAGGCGCAGGCAGCCAAACAATGATGCCAGAAGACGGACAGCGCTACCAAGGAGCTTGTTGCGTGTCAATACAAAGGAAAATCACACCTGAGGGACGTTTTAATGGTCGCAGAGGACTCATTTTAGACGTGTTCAGTTCAACCTGGGCAAGGTGAATAAGTTTCTGAGCCACCTTGCACACATGCAGCATTACTGTCGTACAAGGTGGCTGTAAAACGTAGAAACGCCTGGGGGAGGGGGGACAGGTTTCCTTCAATTTCAGTTCTTGTGCCTGCGAGGCTTTTGCAGGACACGTTGCCGGCTACACAGCAGGGGAACAGCTGGCGGTGCTGAACCCCACTGACACATTGGCTGGTGTTTGGCTCTGTGCAGCCAGCACATCTGGGCCCCAACTGGTGGTGTTAGAGCCCAGGGTCAGCAGGAGGAGGAGAGGGATTACAGTGTAGGCCGAAGCCTGCACTGGAGCAAGTTGAAAGGGAAACTTTAACCCCCCCCCCCCCCCAAGCGTTTGTAGCTGAAAGAGCCATCGTGTACAGCACTAATGCTGGAAAAGGTAAACTTAGCTCTTTTAATTATGGTCCTTGCACATGCTGAACCTAACACTTATGAAAAGTGTCCCCTCCTACCGTGATACCGTCCAGTTGGTGGAACTGTCCTTTGTGATGTGACGCAGCACAGCCGTCATTCTTACCCCCTTGGCGCCGTGCGCCGCCTCCTCAGCGTTGTTTGAATCAGTCCCGGAGCCTGCGCTGTTAGGTTAGCCCTTGGCCATGCACACATTTTGCGCTCCCCGTCTTCTGACATCATTTGGTGTCAGGCTGGCTGCGCCTGTGTGGCCGCGCTGGCCGAGAGCCCGCCTCGCAGTGTCGTCTAATGTAATCCCACCGCGGGACTGGGATCCGTGGCCATGCGCAGTGCATATCCTCACCTCTCACTCCCCTCCCTACGGCTTCTTCAGACTGTGCGGTGTCACGGCCGTGGCATGCTATTAGGGACCAGCTGACACCGCACAGTCTGAAAAAGCCGTAGGGAGATGAGTGAGAGGTGGAGGTTCAGATATGCACTGCGCATGTCCATGGATCTCAGGCCCCCAGTGGGATTAAATCAGAAGACAGTACGAGGCGGGCTCTCGGCCAGCGCGGCCGCACAGGCGCAGCCAGCCTGACACCAAATGATGTCAGAAGACGGGCAGCGCAAAATGTGTGCATGGCCAAGGGCTAACCTAACAGCGCAGGCTCCGGGACTGATTCAAACAACGCTGAGGAGGCGGCGCACGGCGCCAAGGGGGTAAAAATGACGGCTGTGCTGCGTCACATCACAAAGGACAGTTCCACCAACCGGACGGTATCACGGTAGGAGGGGACACTTTTCATAAGTGTTAGGTTCAGCATGTGCAAGGAGCACCACGAAAAGAGGCACTTTTTCCCTTTGCATCATTACTGCTGCACAAGGTGGCTCCTTCAGTAACAAACGCCTGGGGGGGGGGGACAGGTTCCCTTAAATTTAACTTGTTGTGCCTGCGTGGCGGTCGCAGTACACGTTGCCGTATACACAGCAGTGGAACAGCTGGCGGTGCTGAACCCCACTAACACATTGGCGAGGTGTTTGGCTCTGCGCGGACAGCACTTCTGGACAGCAACTAGCGGTGTTGGAGCCCAGGGACAGGTGGAGGAGGAGGAGGTGGAGGAGGTAGGAGGAGGTAGGAGGGATTGCCACACACACAGCAGGGGAACAGCTGACGTTACTGAACCCCAATAACAGAGGAGGGACTGTTGGGACTGTGCGGACAGCACTTCTGGACGGCAACTAGCGGTGTTGGAGCCCAGGGACAGGTGGAGGAGGAGGAGGTGGAGGAGGTAGGAGGAGGTAGGAGGGATTGCCACACACACAGCAGGGGAACAGCTGACGTTACTGAACCCCAATAACAGAGGAGGGACTGTTGGGACTGTGCGGACAGCACTTCTGGACGGCAACTAGCGGTGTTGGAGCCCAGGGACAGGTGGAGGAGGAGGAGGTGGAGGAGTGTCATGATTCTCAATGGCGAGAGAACATAGCCCAGCATATATGAGAACTAGCTCTTGGAAGATGGAAACTATACTGACCATGAACTAAACCTGCCGCACAACTAGAAGTGGCCGGGTAGCATGCCTACGTTTTTTAACCCTAGATGCCCAGCGCCAGCCGGAGAACTACCTAATCCTAGCAGAGGAAAAGACAGTCCTGGCTCACCTCTAGAGAAATTTTCCCAAAAGGCAGACAGAGGCCCCCACATATATTGGCGGTGATTTTAGATGAAATGACAAAACGTAGTATGAAAATAGGTTTAGCAAAATCGAGGTCCGCTTTCTAGATAGCAGGAAGACAGAAAGGACACTTTCATGGTCAGCAGAAAACCCTATCAAAACACCATCCAGAAATTCGTTTAAGACTCTAGCATTAACTCATAACACCAGAGTGGCAATTTCCGATCACAAGAGCTTTCCAGACACAGTAACGAAACAGCAGCTGTGAACAGGAACAAAATGCAAAAACACACAAGGACAAAAGTCCAACTTAGCTGGGAGTTGTCTAGTAGCAGGAACAAGCACAGAAGGCTTCTGATTACATTGTTGACCGGCAAGAAACTGACAGAGGAACAAGGTTATATAGCGACTCCCACATCCTGATAGGAGCAGGTGAACAGAGGGGATGATGCACACAAGTTCAATTCCACAAGTGGCCACCGGGGGAGCCCAGAATCCAATTTCACAACAGTACCCCCCCCTCAAGGAGGGGGCACCGAACCCTCACCAGAACCACCAGGGCGATCAGGATGAGCCCTATGAAAGGCACGGACAAGATCGGAGGCATGAACATCAGAGGCAGTGACCCAAGAATTATCCTCCTGACCGTATCCCTTCCATTTGACCAGATACTGGAGTCTCCGTCTGGAAACATGAGAGTCCAAGATCTTTTCCACAATGTACTCCAACTCACCCTCAACCAACACCGGAGCAGGAGGCTCAACGGAAGGCACAACCGGTACCTCATACCTGCGCAACAATGACCGATGAAAAACATTATGAATCGAAAAGGATGCAGGGAGGTCCAAACGGAAGGACACAGGGTTAAGAATCTCCAATATCTTGTACGGGCCGATGAACCGAGGCTTAAACTTAGGAGAAGAAACCCTCATAGGGACAAAACGAGAAGACAACCACACCAAGTCCCCAACACAAAGCCGAGGACCCACACGACGACGGCGGTTGGCAAAAAGCTGAGTCTTCTCCTGGGACAACCTCAAATTGTCCACCACCTGCCCCCAAATCTGATGCAACCTCTCCACCACAGCATCCACTCCAGGACAATCCGAAGATTCCACTTGACCGGAGGAAAATCGAGGATGAAACCCCAAATTACAGAAAAACGGGGACACCAAGGTGGCAGAGCTGGCCCGATTATTGAGGGCGAACTCCGCCAAAGGCAAAAAAGCAACCCAATCATCCTGATCCGCAGACACAAAACACCTCAAATATGTCTCCAAGGTCTGATTAGTCCGCTCGGTCTGGCCATTAGTCTGAGGATGGAAAGCAGACGAAAAAGACAAATCTATGCCCATCCTAGCACAGAATGCCCGCCAAAATCTAGACACGAATTGGGTCCCTCTGTCAGAAACGATATTCTCAGGAATACCATGCAAACGAACAACATTTTGAAAAAACAGAGGAACCAACTCGGAAGAAGAAGGCAACTTAGGCAAGGGAACCAGATGGACCATCTTAGAGAAACGGTCACACACCACCCAGATGACAGACATCTTCTGAGAAACAGGCAGATCCGAAATAAAATCCATCGAGATGTGCGTCCAAGGCCTCTTCGGGATAGGCAAGGGCAACAACAATCCACTAGCCCGAGAACAACAAGGCTTGGCCCGAGCACAAACGTCACAAGACTGCACAAAGCCTCGCACATCTCGTGACAGGGAAGGCCACCAGAAGGACCTTGCCACCAAATCCCTGGTACCAAAGATTCCAGGATGACCTGCCAACGCAGAAGAATGAACCTCAGAGATGACTCTACTGGTCCAATCATCAGGAACAAACAGTCTACCAGGTGGGCAACGATCAGGTCTATCCGCCTGAAACTCCTGCAAGGCCCGCCGCAGGTCTGGAGAAACGGCAGACAATATCACTCCATCTTTAAGGATACCTGTGGGCTCAGAATTACCAGGGGAGTCAGGCTCAAAACTCCTAGAAAGGGCATCCGCCTTAACATTCTTAGAACCTGGTAGGTACGACACCACAAAATTAAACCGAGAGAAAAACAACGACCAGCGCGCCTGTCTAGGATTCAGGCGCCTGGCAGACTCAAGGTAAATTAAATTTTTGTGGTCAGTCAATACAACCACCTGATGTCTGGCCCCCTCAAGCCAGTGACGCCACTCCTCAAAAGCCCACTTCATGGCCAAAAGCTCCCGATTCCCAATATCATAATTCCGCTCGGCGGGCGAAAATTTACGGGAAAAAAAAGCACAAGGTCTCATCACGGAGCAGTCGGAACTTCTCTGCGACAACACCGCCCCAGCTCCGATTTCAGAAGCGTCGACCTCAACCTGAAAAGGAAGAGCAACATCAGGCTGACGCAACACTGGGGCGGAAGAAAAGCGGCGCTTGAGCTCCCGAAAGGCCTCCACAGCATCAGGGGACCAATCAGCAACATCAGCACCCTTCTTAGTCAAATCAGTCAATGGTTTTACAACATCAGAAAAACCAGCAATAAATCGACGATAAAAGTTAGCAAAGCCCAAAAATTTCTGAAGACTCTTAAGAGAAGAGGGTTGCGTCCAATCACCAATAGCCTGAACCTTGACAGGATCCATCTCGATGGAAGAGGGGGAAAAAATGTATCCCAAGAAAGAAATCTTTTGAACCCCAAAAACACACTTAGAACCCTTCACACACAAGGAATTAGACCGCAAAACCTGAAAAACCCTCCTGACCTGCTGGACATGAGAGTCCCAGTCATCCGAAAAAATCAGAATATCATCCAGATACACAATCATAAATTTATCCAAATAATCGCGGAAAATGTCATGCATAAAGGACTGGAAGACTGAAGGGGCATTTGAAAGACCAAAAGGCATCACCAAATACTCAAAATGGCCCTCGGGCGTATTAAATGCGGTTTTCCACTCATCCCCCTGCTTGATTCGCACCAAATTATACGCCCCACGGAGATCAATCTTAGAGAACCACTTGGCCCCCTTTATACGAGCAAACAAATCAGTAAGCAGTGGTAACGGATATTGATATTTAACCGTGATTTTATTCAAAAGTCGATAATCAATACACGGCCTCAAAGAGCCGTCTTTCTTAGACACAAAGAAAAAACCGGCTCCTAAGGGAGATGATGAAGGACGAATATGTCCCTTTTCCAAGGACTCCTTTATATATTCTCGCATAGCAGCGTGTTCAGGCACAGACAGATTAAATAAACGACCCTTAGGGTATTTACTACCCGGAATCAAGTCTATGGCACAATCGCACTCCCGGTGCGGAGGTAGTGAACCAACCTTGGGTTCTTCAAAAACGTCACGAAAGTCAGACAAGAATTCAGGAATCTCAGAGGGAATAGATGATGAAATGGAAACCAAAGGTACGTCCCCATGAGTTCCTTTACATCCCCAGCTTAACACAGACATAGCTCTCCAGTCGAGGACTGGGTTATGAGATTGCAGCCATGGCAATCCCAGCACCAAAACATCATGTAGATTATACAGCACCAGAAAGCGAATAACCTCCTGGTGATCCGGATTAACACGCATAGTCACTTGTGTCCAGTATTGTGGTTTATTACTAGCCAATGGGGTGGAGTCAATCCCTTTCAGAGGTATCGGAGCCTCCAGTGGCTCCAAATCATACCCACAGCGTTTGGCAAAGGACCAATCCATAAGACTCAAAGCAGCGCCAGAGTCGACATAGGCGTCCGCGGTAATAGATGACAAAGAACAAATCAGGGTCACAGATAGAATAAACTTAGACTGTTAAGTGTTAATTGAAACAGACTTGTCAGGCTTCTTAGTACGCTTAAAGCATGCTGATATAACATGAGTTGAATCACCACAATAGAAGCACAACCCATTTTTTCGTCTAAAATTCTGCCGCTCGCTTCTGGACAGAATTCTATCACATTGCATATTTTCTGGCGTTTTCTCAGTAGACACCGCCAAATGGTGCACAGGTTTGCGCTCCCGCAGACGCCTATCGATCTGAATAGCCATCGTCATGGACTCATTCAGACTCGCAGGCACAGGGAACCCCACCATAACATCCTTAATGGCATCAGAGAGACCTTCTCTGAAAATCGCCGCCAGGGCGCACTCATTCCACTGAGTAAGCACAGACCATTTGCGGAATTTTTGGCAGTATATTTCAGCTTCATCTTGCCCCTGAGACAAGGACATCAAGGCCTTTTCCGCCTGAAGCTCTAAATGAGGTTCCTCATAAAGCAACCCCAAGGCCAGAAAAAACGCATCCACATTGAGCAACGCAGGATCCCCTGGTGCCAATGCAAAAGCCCAGTCTTGAGGGTCGCCCCGGAGCAAGGAAATTACAATCCTGACCTGCTGTGCAGGGTCTCCGGCAGAGCGAGACTTCAGGGACAAAAACAATTTGCAATTATTTTTAAAATTTTGAAAGTGAGATCTATTCCCCGAGAAGAATTCAGGCAAAGGAATTCTAGGCTCAGACATAGGTGCATGAACAACAAAATCTTGCAAATTTTGTACCTTTGTGGCGAGATTATTCAAACCTGTAGCTACACTCTGAAGATCCATTTGAAACAGGTGAACACAGAGCCATTCAAGGATTAGAAGGAGAGAAAGAGAGGAAGGCTGCAGTATAGGCAGACTAGCAAGTGATTCAATTAAGAGCACACTCAGAACTAGAGGAAAAAAAAAAAATAAATTGTAGCAGACTTCTTTTTTCTCTCCTTTCTCAGCCAGAAATTTAACCCTTTTTTGGGCCGGTCAAACTGTCATGATTCTCAATGGCGAGAGAACATAGCCCAGCATATATGAGAACTAGCTCTTGGAAGATGGAAACTATACTGACCATGAACTAAACCTGCCGCACAACTAGAAGTGGCCGGGTAGCATGCCTACGTTTTTTAACCCTAGATGCCCAGCGCCAGCCGGAGAACTACCTAATCCTAGCAGAGGAAAAGACAGTCCTGGCTCACCTCTAGAGAAATTTTCCCAAAAGGCAGACAGAGGCCCCCACATATATTGGCGGTGATTTTAGATGAAATGACAAAACGTAGTATGAAAATAGGTTTAGCAAAATCGAGGTCCGCTTTCTAGATAGCAGGAAGACAGAAAGGACACTTTCATGGTCAGCAGAAAACCCTATCAAAACACCATCCAGAAATTCCTTTAAGACTCTAGCATTAACTCATAACACCAGAGTGGCAATTTCCGATCACAAGAGCTTTCCAGACACAGTAACGAAACAGCAGCTGTGAACAGGAACAAAATGCAAAAACACACAAGGACAAAAGTCCAACTTAGCTGGGAGTTGTCTAGTAGCAGGAACAAGCACAGAAGGCTTCTGATTACATTGTTGACCGGCAAGAAACTGACAGAGGAGCAAGGTTATATAGCGACTCCCACATCCTGATAGGAGCAGGTGAACAGAGGGGATGATGCACACAAGTTCAATTCCACAAGTGGCCACCGGGGGAGCCCAGAATCCAATTTCACAACAGAGGAGGTAGGAGGAGGTAGGAGGGATTGCCACACACACAGCAGGGGAACAGCTGACGTTACTGAACCCCAATAACAGAGGAGGGACTGTTGGGACTGTGCGGACAGCACTTCTGGACGGCAACTAGCGGTGTTGGAGCCCAGGGACAGGTGGAGGAGGAGGAGGTGGAGGAGGTAGGAGGAGGTAGGAGGGATTGCCACACACACAGCAGGGGAACAGCTGACGTTACTGAACCCCAATAACAGAGGAGGGACTGTTGGGACTGTGCGGACAGCACTTCTGGACGGCAACTAGCGGTGTTGGAGCCCAGGGACAGGTGGAGGAGGAGGAGGTGGAGGAGGTAGGAGGAGGTAGGAGGGATTGCCACACACACAGCAGGGGAACAGCTGACGTTACTGAACCCCAATAACAGAGGAGGGACTGTTGGGACTGTGCAGACAGCACTTCTGGACGGCAACTAGCGGTGTTGGAGCCCAGGGACAGGTGGAGGAGGAGGAGGTGGAGGAGGTAGGAGGAGGTAGGAGGGATTGCCACACACACAGCAGGGGAACAGCTGACGTTACTGAACCCCAATAACAGAGGAGGGACTGTTGGGACTGTGCGGACAGCACTTCTGGACGGCAACTAGCGGTGTTGGAGCCCAGGGACAGGTGGAGGAGGAGGAGGTGGAGGAGGTAGGAGGGATTTCCACACACACAGCAGGGGAACAGCTGACGTTACTGAACCCCAATAACAGAGGAGGGACTGTTGGGACTGTGCGGACAGCACTTCTGGACGGCAACTAGCGCTGTTGGAGCCCAGGGACAGGTGGAGGAGGAGGAGGTGGAGGAGGTAGGAGGAGGTAGGAGGGATTGTCACACACACAGCAGGGGAACAGCTGACGTTACTGAACCCCAATAACAGAGGAGGGACTGTTGGGACTGTGCGGACAGCACTTCTGGACGGCAACTAGCGGTGTTGGAGCCCAGGGACAGGTGGAGGAGGAGGAGGTGGAGGAGGTAGGAGGAGGTAGGAGGGATTGCCACACACACAGCAGGGGAACAGCTGACGTTACTGAACCCCAATAACAGAGGAGGGACTGTTGGGACTGTGCGGACAGCACTTCTGGACGGCAACTAGCGGTGTTGGAGCCCAGGGACAGGTGGAGGAGGAGGAGGTGGAGGAGGTAGGAGGGATTGCCACACACACAGCAGGGGAACAGCTGACGTTACTGAACCCCAATAACAGAGGAGCGACTGTTGGGACTGTGCGGACAGCACTTCTGGACGGCAACTAGCGGTGTTGGAGCCCAGGGACAGGTGGAGGAGGAGGAGGTGGAGGAGGTAGGAGGGATTGCCACACACACAGCAGGGGAACAGCTGACGTTACTGAACCCCAATAACAGAGGAGCGACTGTTGGGACTGTGCGGACAGCACTTCTGGACGGCAACTAGCGGTGTTGGAGCCCAGGGACAGGTGGAAAAGCAGAGGAACACAATGTAGGCCGAAGCCTGATTGGAGAAAGTCGAAAGGGAACCTTTAACCCCCCCCCAAGGCGTTTGTAGCTGAAAGAGCCAGCTTGTGCAGCACAAAAGATGCAAAAGGAAAAGGTGGCTATTTTCATGATGCTGCTTGCAAACACAGAACTAAACACTTATAAAATGTGTCCTCTGAAACCGTGAGACCGTCCCGGAGGTGGGACCTTCCTTCGTAATATGACGCAGCACAGCCGTCATTCTTACCCCCCCGGCACCGTGCCCCGGCTCCTCAGCGTTGTTTGATTCCGTCCCGGAGCCTGCACTGTTATGTTATCCCTTGGCCAGGCACACTTAGCGCTGCCCATCTTCTGACATCATTTGGTGTCAGGCTGGCTGCGCCTGTGCGGACGCGCTGGCCGAGAGCCCGCCTCGCAGTGTAGTCTAATGTAATCCCACCGCGGGCCTGGGATCCATGGCCATGCGCAGTGCATATCCTCGCCTCTCACTCCCCTCCCTATGGCTTCTTAAGACTGTGCGGTGTCACGGCCGTGGCATGCTATTAGGGACCAGCTGACACCGCACAGTCTGAAGAAGCCGTAGGGAGATGAGTGAGAGGTGGAGGTTCAGATATGCACTGCGCATGTCCATGGATCTCAGGCCCCCAGTGGGATTAAATCAGAAGACACTGCGAGGCGGGCTCTCGGCCAGCGCGGCCGCACAGGCGCAGCCATCCTGACACCAAATGATGTCAGAAGACGGGCAGCGCTAAGTGTGCCTGGCCACGGGATAACATAACAGCGCAGGCTCCGGGACGGAATCAAACAACGCTGAGGAGCCGGGGCACGGCGCCAAGGGGGTAGGAATGACGGCTGTGCTGCGTCATATTACGAAGGAAAGTCCCACCTCCGGGACGGTTTTACGGTATCAGTGGACACATTTTATAAGTGTTAAGTTCTGCGTGTGCAAGGAGCTAAACCAAAATAGCTACCTTTTCCTTGTGCAGCATTACTGCTGCACAAGGTGGCTCTTTCAGTAACAAACGCCTTGGGGGGGGGGGACAGATTCCCTTACATTTCAGTTGTTGTGTCAGCGTGGCGGTCGCAGGACACATTGCCGGCTACACAGCTGGGGATCAGCTGACGTTACTGAAACCCAATAACACTGGGTCGTATGTTTTGACTGTGCAGACGGCACTTCTGATCCTCAACTGGCGGTGTTGGAGCCCAGGAATTTAAGTTCAGGTGGTAGAAAGATGAACACAACAGGAGACCTGGATAACGTAGACAGTGACCTAATTATTTAATCAGGAAGAGGAGTGGCAAATTCCTGCGAGATCCAGGCCTTGTTCATTTTCAGGAAAGTAAGCCGGTCAACGTTATCGGAGGATAGTCGCATGCGACGGTCAGTTAGTACACCACCTGCAGCACTAAAGACACGTTCCGATAATACACTGGCCGCAGGGCAAGACAGCACCTCCAATGCATACTGGCTTAGCTCTGGCCATGTATCCAGCTATGAGACCCAAAACTTGAAAGGGGAAGAGCCGTCTGGGAGTACAGCAAGAGGGCAAGACATGTAGTCTGTCACCATCTGACGGAACCGTTGCCTCCTGCTGACTGGAGCCGTCTGTGATGGTGTAGACTTTTGTGGCGGGCACAGAAAACTGTGCCACAGTTGGGCCATACTGGTCTTGCCTTGGGCAGAGGCAATGCTTCTGCTCCCTCTTTGTGCAGAGCCTCCACCACTGCCTGGATGCACTGAGCTGCTTTGGAATGCACTAGCAGCACTTCTCTCAGTTGGAATGGAGAAGATGATGGAATTCACCAGTGTGTCTTGGTACTCCCGCATTTTTCGCTCCCGGTTCAACGGTGTGATGAGGCTTTCTACGTTGTCCCGGTAGCGAGGATCGAGGAGGGTGAACACCCAATAATCAGACATGTTGAGAATGTGGGCGATGCGGCGGTCGTTTCTCAGGCACTGCAGCATGTAATCCACCATGTGCTGCAGACTGCCAACTGCCCAAGAAACGCTGTCCCCTGCTGGAGGCGTGATCTCTGCCCGCTCGTCATCACCCCACCCTCGCTGTACACACTGAGTACTGGACAATTGTGTAACTCCCTCCTCTGGACGGATGTCTTCCTCCTCCATTGACTCCTCCTCATCCTCCTCACAAACTGTCCCCTGCCTACGCGTTTGTGAGGAACCACGTGGCGCTGACTGTCCAGAAGATGATGGAAATGCTGAATCCTCATCCTCCACCTCTTCCACAACATCATCCCTTAGCGCTTGCAGTGATTTTTCAAGCAGGCAGATAAGGGGGACAGTCATGCTGACTAGTGCATCATCTGCACTCGCCATCCGCGTGGAATAATCAAAGGGACGCAAAACCTGGCAGACGTCATTCATAGTGGCCCACTCTGTGGTTGTGAAGTCTGTACGGCGCTGAGTGCGACTTCTTTGCGCCTGAATCAGCTGGTACTCCATTACAGCTTGCTGCTGCTCACACAACCGCTCCAACATATGTAACGTGGAATTCCACCTGGTAGGTAGGTCACATATGATGCGATGTTCCGGCAGGCGGTGTCGGCGCTGCAGAGCCGCAATGCGCGCTTTTGCCGTGCTGGAACGCCGCAAGTGAGCACACTCTAGGCGGACCTTGTGCAGCAGTGCATCAAGATCCGGATAGTCCCTCAAGAAACTCTGCACGACCAAATTGAGCACATGTGCCAGACATGGGATGTGAGTGAGGTTGCCGAGGCCCAGAGCTGCCACCAGATTTCGGCCATTATCACACACTACCATGCCTGGCTGGAGATTCGCTGGCACAAACCACACATCGCTCTCCTGCTTGATGGCATTCCAGAGCTCCTGCGCTGTGTGGCTTTGATTCCCCAAATAAATTAATTTCAAGACGGCCTGTTGACGTTTGGCCACGGCTGTGCTCATGTCGGTCGTAACAGGTACACGTTCATCACGGGTCCATGTGGAGGTGGACTGTGACGGCTCCTGCAGCGATGATTCTGAGGAACTGGTGTAAGAGGAGGAGTCAATGCGTACAGAATGGATTCCTGCAATCCTTGGAGTGGGCAGGACACGTCCTGCGCCACTCGCACGGTCTGTACCCGGCTCAACGACATTAACCCAATGGGCAGTGAGGGAAAGGTATCGCCCCTGTCCATGTTGACTGGTCCACGCATCGGTGGTGAGGTGGACCTTGCTACTGACGGCGTTCAGTAGCGCGTGTTTTATGTGTCCCTCCACATGCTTGTGCAGGGCAGGGACGGCTTGCCTGCTGAAGTAAAAGCGGCTGGGCACATTGTACTGTGGGACTGCCAATGACATCAAGTCACGGAAGCTGTCAGTCTCCACCAGCCTGAATGACAGCATTTCCAGTGACAGAACGTTGGCAATGCCTGCAGTCAGAGCCTGTGCTCGGGGGGGTTTGACGAGAAAGGCCGCCTTTTCTCCCATGCCTGTACTACCGATGGCTGTAGACTGGGCTGGGAGTGTGTGGATGACTGGGAAAGTGGTGCTGCGGGTGGAATTACAGCGGGTCTCTGGACAACAGGGCCAGAGGTTCTTCCACGGCGATCCTGGGAGGAAGCCGAACCAGCTGCGTGTGAGCTGGAGGAAGAGGCAACACGAGCTGAAGAGGTGGTAGCTGCCGCTGTTGGTTGGCCTAGCTCTTCAGTGTGTTTTTCTAACTCCGCCGGGTGCCTGGTGCGCACGTGTTTCCACATGTTGGAGGTATTGAGGTTGCTGACATTTTTCCCTCTTTTGACTTTGTGATGACACACCTTGCATTTGACATAGCAAATGTCATCTGCAACTGTGTCAAAAAAGGACCAGGCACTGCAAGTCTTTGGAGCGCCCTTTTTGGCTTTCGGAAGAGACATGCTCCTAACGGCTGCCAAAGCGGAGGCTGCAGGATCCGCAGTCTTCCCCCTCCCTCTCCCTCTTTGGGCCGTACGGGGAATCTGTTGTGAATTTGCTTTTTGCTCCCTCTAGTGGTTACTAGTTTTTTGACTCTGGTTTTTCTGTCATTCCTTTTATCCGCACCTGGGTGGTTAGTTAGGGGTGTTGCTATATAAGCTCCCTGGACCTTCAGTTCTATGCCTGGCAACGTAGTTATCAGAGCTAGTCTGCTGTGCTCTTGTCTACTGATCCTGGTTCCAGTTATATCAGCTAAGTCTGCCTTTTGCTTTTTGCTATTTGTTTTGGTTTTGTATTTTTGTCCAGCTTGTTCCAAATCTATATCCTGACCTTTGCTGGAAGCTCTAAGGGGGCTGGTGTTCTCCCCCCGGACCGTTAGACGGTTCAGGGGTTCTTGAATTTCCAGTGTGGATTTTGATAGGGTTTTTGTTGACCATATAAGTTACCTTTCTTTATTCTGCTATCAGTAAGCGGGCCTCTCTGTGCTAAACCTGGTTCATTTCTGTGTTTGTCATTTCCTCTTACCTCACCGTCATTATTTGTGGGGGGCTTCTATCCAGCTTTGGGGTCCCCTTCTCTGGAGGCAAGAAAGGTCTATGTTTTCCTCTACTAGGGGTAGCTAGATTCTCCGGCTGGCGCGTGTCATCTAGAATCAACGTAGGAATGATCCCCGGCTACTTCTAGTGTTGGCGTTAGGAGTAGATATATGGTCAACCCAGTTACCACTGCCCTATGAGCTGGATTTTTGTATTCTGCAGACTTCCACGTTCCTCTGAGACCCTCGCCATTGGGGTCATAACAGTTTGCCAGGCCAGTATTAAATGTTTAATGCATTGCAGAAGAGGGATTATAAGAAAGAAGATTCTGAGTTTTTTTTTTTTTTCTTTCTTTTTCCCCTTTACCTCAGAGTGGCTATGCTTGCTGCAGACATGAATGTCCAGACCTTGATTACAAGTGTGGACCAGCTGGCTACTCGTGTGCAGGGCATACAAGACTATGTTATCAGAAATCCTAGGTCAGAACCTAAAATACCGATTCCTGAACTGTTTTCCGGAGACAGGTTTAAGTTTAGGAATTTCGTGAATAATTGTAAATTGTTTTTGTCCCTGAGACCCTGTTCATCTGGAGATTCTGCTCAGCAAGTAAAAATTATTATTTCGTTCTTACGGGGCGACCCTCAGGATTGGGCTTTTTCGCTGGCGCCAGGAGATCCGGCATTGGCTGATCTTGATGCGTTTTTTCTGGCGCTCGGTTTACTTTATGAGGAACCCAATCTTGAGATTCAGGCAGAAAAGGCCTTGCTGGCTATGTCTCAGGGGCAGGACGAGGCTGAAGTGTATTGCCAAAAATTTCGGAAATGGTCCGTGCTGACACATTGGAACGAGTGTGCACTGGCCGCTAATTTTAGAAATGGCCTTTCTGAAGCCATTAAGAATGTTATGGTGGGTTTTCCCATTCCCACAGGTCTGAATGATACTATGGCACTGGCTATTCAAATTGACCGGCGGTTGCGGGAGCGCAAAACCGCAAATTCCCTCATGGTGTTGTCTGAACAGACACCTAATTCGGTGCAATGTGATAGAAAAACCGCAAATTCCCTCATGGTGTTGTCTGAACAGACACCTGATTTAATGCAATGTGATAGAATCCTGACTAGAAATGAGCGGAAAATTCATAGACGCCGGAATGGCTTGTGCTACTACTGTGGTGATTCTACACATGTTATCTCAGCATGCTCTAAACGTATAGCTAAGGTTGTTAGTCCTGTCACCGTTGGTAATTTGCAACCTAAATTTATTCTGTCTGTAACTTTGATTTGCTCACTGTCATCTTATCCTGTCATGGCGTTTGTAGATTCAGGTGCTGCCCTGAGTCTCATGGATCTCTCATTTGCTAAGCGCTGTGGTTTTACTCTTGAACCATTAGAAAATCCTATTCCTCTTAGGGGTATTGATGCTACACCATTGGCAGCAAATAAACCGCAGTATTGGACACAGGTTACCATGTGCATGACTCCTGAACACCGCGAGGTGATACGTTTCCTGGTTTTACATAAAATGCATGATTTGGTTGTTTTAGGGCTGCCATGGTTACAGACCCATAATCCAGTCCTGGACTGGAAGGCTATGTCAGTCTCAAGTTGGGGCTGTCGTGGTATTCATGGGGATTCCCTGCCTGTGTCTATTGCTTCTTCTACGCCTTCGGAAGTTCCGGAGTATTTGTCTGATTATCAGGATGTCTTCAGTGAGTCTGAGTCCAGTGCACTGCCTCCTCATAGGGACTGTGACTGTGCTATAGATTTGATCCCAGGCAGTAAATTTCCTAAGGGAAGACTGTTTAATCTGTCGGTACCTGAACATACCGCTATGCGTTCATATATCAAGGAGTCTCTGGAGAAAGGACATATTCGTCCGTCTTCTTCCCCTCTTGGTGCGGGATTCTTTTTTGTGGCAAAAAAGGACGGATCTTTGAGACCTTGTATTGATTATCGGCTTTTAAATAAGATCACTGTCAAATTTCAGTATCCTTTACCGCTGTTGTCTGACTTGTTTGCCCGGATTAAGGGTGCCAAGTGGTTCACCAAGATAGACCTTCGTGGTGCGTACAACCTTGTGCGCATTAAGCAAGGTGATGAATGGAAAACCGCATTCAATACGCCCGAAGGTCATTTTGAGTACTTGGTGATGCCTTTTGGGCTCTCCAATGCGCCTTCAGTTTTTCAGTCCTTTATGCATGACATTTTCCGGAAGTATCTGGATAAATTTTTGATTGTTTATCTGGATGATATTTTGGTTTTTTCTGATAATTGGGATTCGCATGTGGAGCAGGTCAGGTTGGTCTTTAAAATTTTGCGTGAAAATTCTTTGTTTGTCAAGGGCTCAAAGTGTCTCTTTGGTGTACAGAAGGTTCCCTTTTTGGGGTTCATTTTTTCCCCTTCTGCTGTGGAGATGGACCCAGTCAAGGTCCGAGCTATTCTTGATTGGACTCAGCCTTCGTCAGTTAAGAGTCTTCAGAAGTTCTTGGGCTTCGCTAACTTCTACCGTCGTTTTATCGCTAATTTTTCTAGCATTGTGAAACCTTTGACGGATATGACCAAGAAGGGCTCCGATGTAGCTAACTGGGCTCCTGCTGCCGTGGAGGCTTTCCAGGAGTTGAAACGCCGGTTTACTTCGGCGCCTGTTTTGTGCCAGCCTGACGTCTCACTTCCCTTTCAGGTTGAGGTGGATGCTTCGGAGATTGGGGCAGGGGCCGTTTTGTCGCAGAGAGGCCCTGGTTGCTCTGTTATGAAACCTTGTGCCTTTTTCTCTAGGAAGTTTTCGCCTGCCGAGCGAAATTATGATGTGGGCAATCGGGAGTTGTTGGCCATGAAATGGGCATTTGAGGAGTGGCGTCATTGGCTCGAGGGTGCTAAGCATCGTGTGGTGGTCTTGACTGATCACAAAAATCTGATGTATCTCGAGTCTGCTAAACGCCTTAATCCGAGACAGGCCCGCTGGTCATTGTTTTTCTCCCGCTTTGATTTTGTTGTCTCGTATTTACCAGGTTCAAAGAATGTGAAGGCCGATGCTCTTTCTAGGAGCTTTGTGCCTGATGCTCCTGGAGTCGCGGATCCTGTTGGTATTCTTAAAGATGGAGTTATCTTGTCAGCTATTTCTCCGGATCTGCGACGTGTGTTGCAGAGATTTCAGGCTGATAGGCCTGAGTCTTGTCCACCTGACAGACTGTTTGTCCCGGATAAGTGGACCAGCAGAGTCATTTCCGAGGTTCATTCCTCGGTGTTGGCAGGTCACCCGGGAATCTTTGGCACCAGAGATCTGGTGGCCAGGTCCTTTTGGTGGCCTTCCTTGTCAAGGGATGTGCGGTCATTTGTGCAGTCCTGTGGGACTTGTGCTCGAGCTAAGCCTTGCTGTTCTCGTGCCAGCGGTTTGCTCTTGCCCTTGCCTGTCCCGAAGAGACCTTGGACACATATCTCCATGGATTTCATTTCTGATCTTCCGCTATCTCAGGGCATGTCCGTTATCTGGGTGATATGTGATCGCTTCTCCAAGATGGTCCATTTGGTTCCTTTGCCTAAGCTGCCTTCCTCTTCCGATCTGGTTCCTGTGTTTTTCCAGAACGTGGTTCGTTTGCACGGCATCCCTGAGAATATTGTGTCAGACAGAGGATCCCAGTTCGTTTCCAGGTTCTGGCGATCCTTTTGTAGTAGGATGGGCATTGATTTGTCGTTTTCGTCTGCTTTCCATCCTCAGACTAATGGACAGACGGAGCGAACCAATCAGACTTTGGAGGCTTATTTGAGGTGTTTTGTCTCTGCTGATCAGGACGATTGGGTGACATTCTTGCCGTTGGCTGAGTTTGCCCTTAATAATCGGGCTAGTTCCGCCACCTTGGTTTCGCCTTTTTTCTGCAACTCTGGTTTCCATCCTCGCTTTTCTTCGGGGCATGTGGAGCCTTCTGACTGTCCTGGGGTGGATTCTGTGGTGGATAGGTTGCAGCAGATCTGGAATCATGTGGTGGACAATTTGAAGTTGTCACAGGAGAAGGCTCAGCGCTTTGCCAACCGCCGCCGCGGTGTGGGTCCCCGACTACGCGTTGGGGATTTGGTATGGCTTTCTTCCCGCTTTGTTCCTATGAAGGTCTCCTCTCCCAAATTTAAACCTCGTTTTATTGGGCCTTACAAGATATTGGAAATCCTTAATCCTGTATCTTTTCGTCTGGATCTTCCTGTGTCGTTTGCTATTCACAATGTATTTCATAGGTCCTTGTTGCGGCGGTACATTGTGCCTGTAGTTCCTTCTGCTGAGCCTCCTGCTCCGGTGTTGGTTGAGGGCGAGTTGGAGTACGTGGTGGAGAAGATCTTGGATTCTCGCCTCTCCAGGCGGAGGCTTCAGTACCTGGTCAAGTGGAAGGGCTATGGTCAGGAGGATAATTCCTGGGTGGTCGCCTCTGATGTTCATGCGGCCGATTTAGTTCGTGCCTTTCATGCCGCTCGTCCTGATCGCCCTGGTGGTCGTGGTGAGGGTTCGGTGACCCCTCACTAAGGGGGGGGTACTGTTGTGAATTTGCTTTTTGCTCCCTCTAGTGGTTACTAGTTTTTTGACTCTGGTTTTTCTGTCATTCCTTTTATCCGCACCTGGGTCGTTAGTTAGGGGTGTTGCTATATAAGCTCCCTGGACCTTCAGTTCTATGCCTGGCAACGTAGTTATCAGAGCTAGTCTGCTGTGCTCTTGTCTACTGATCCTGGTTCCAGTTATATCAGCTAAGTCTGCCTTTTGCTTTTTGCTATTTGTTTTGGTTTTGTATTTTTGTCCAGCTTGTTCCAAATCTATATCCTGACCTTTGCTGGAAGCTCTAAGGGGGCTGGTGTTCTCCCCCCGGACCGTTAGACGGTTCGGGGGTTCTTGAATTTCCAGTGTGGATTTTGATAGGGTTTTTGTTGACCATATAAGTTACCTTTCTTTATTCTGCTATCAGTAAGCGGGCCTCTCTGTGCTAAACCTGGTTCATTTCTGTGTTTGTCATTTCCTCTTACCTCACCGTCATTATTTGTGGGGGGCTTCTATCCAGCTTTGGGGTCCCCTTCTCTGGAGGCAAGAAAGGTCTATGTTTTCCTCTACTAGGGGTAGCTAGATTCTCCGGCTGGCGCGTGTCATCTAGAATCAACGTAGGAATGATCCCCGGCTACTTCTAGTGTTGGCGTTAGGAGTAGATATATGGTCAACCCAGTTACCACTGCCCTATGAGCTGGATTTTTGTATTCTGCAGACTTCCACGTTCCTCTGAGACCCTCGCCATTGGGGTCATAACAGGAATCTCTTCCTCAGAGCTGCTCCCACCACCTTCCTGTCCCTCACGCCAAGATGGGTCAAGGACCTCATCATCTACACTACCCTCTGCCCCCAACTGCTCCTCCTGGGTAGTCTCAGCAGCAGAGCACGCACCAGTAAGTGGCACCTGAGTGTCATCATCAGCTGATGCGGCCTGCGATGTGGTGAACGGAGCCACTGGCCCACCCGCCTCTTCAGAGGAAGAGAGAAAAAGCTGTTGGGCATCACTGCACCCTGCCTCTTCTTCCATTTCTCCAATGCTGCTTGGCTGGCCCCCTGTTTCCAAGCCAAGAGATTCAGAGAACAGAAGTAGAGACGGCTCCTGTCCTGGGCTCTCTGTCTGCCTGGGCAATTTGGCAGGTGGTGAAGAGACAGATGGCTGCTCTCCAGTGCTCTGTGACTGAGAGGATGTGGCACTAATTGAAGTTGATGCATTAGCTGCCATCCATCCGACAACGGCTTCAATTTGTTCTTCACGCAGCAGCGGTGTACGGCACTCTGCGACAAAGCTGCGCATGAATGACTGTTCCCTTGTGAAAGTGGGTGCTGATGAGTCACCGGTGCCCGCAGCAGGCACAGAATCCCCACGTCCCCTCCCTGTTCCGCGCCCACGCCCACGCCCACGTGCCTTATTCACTGCCTTCTTCATCTTGGTTGACTGATAAAGATAAGCAGAAAAGTACTAACGGGTTTGTGTGCTTATTCCTGAACAACTCCTCCTAACAGGTATAAGAAACACTAATTTTCTAAAGTGTGGACTAGACTTTAATATGAGCTAATGTGGCCTACACAAATGTAAAGTGGTGTCACTGGTGTGTTTGGTGAACTTTATTATTTATTTATTTTTTGGGGGCTGAACTGACAACAGATAGAGCTGCAGTCACACGGAGACTGTGCAGACAGCCGTAAACGGCGCTGCAAGGCCCAAAAACCCTCCTCTACGTTATCCTATGTAGTGTTTTTCCACAAATTAGCTGGAGACGGGTGGAAAGACACTAAAAGGAATTTTTTGAAAAAATGTGCAGCAGCCTGCACTACTTAAAACAAAATGAAAATTGATTTTGCGGTATGACGCAGTGAAGAACCCTGAGCTGGAGACAACCAGGCTATGGCTGCTCACAGACTACAGGGCGAGCTGCAGTCACACGGAGACCGTGCAGACAGCCGTAAACGGCGCTGCAAGGCCCAAAAACCCTCCTCTACGTTATCCTATGTAGTGTTTTTCCACAAATTAGCTGGAGACGGGTGGAAAGACACTAATAGGATTTTTTTGAAAAAATTAGCAGCAGACTACACTACTTGGAAAAAAAAAAAAGAACAGTATGAGGCAATGAACCACCCTCCCTGAACTGAATACAACCAGCTATGGATGGCCTATGTGGCTGCACTCAGACTAGAGAGTGGGCTGCACTCACACACACACACACAGACCTTGCAGATCGCTGTGAAAACAGCGCTACAAGGCAAAAGCAAGGTGAATAGTAGGTGAACACAGCGGTTGCTAAATTAGCCTTTGGAAAGCACAAAGAAGCAAATCGCTATCTCTAAACTGGCCCTCAGTCAGCAAACAGCATCCTGTCACTAACTGAATTCACAGCAGAGTGAGCGCAAAATGGCGCCAGCGACTTTTAAACTGCATCATGACATCATTTCAGCAGCCAATCACAGCCATGCCAGTAGTTTCATGCCCTCCATGCTGAACAGGATGTGCCCACACTTGGAATCATTCTCATTGGATGAATTTGTGCAGTTTGAATCTGTGAACTTCCGATTCCGGTATCCGATACGCGGCAAGTATCGGAATCCCGGTATCGGAATTCCGATACCGCAAGTATCGGCCGATACCCGATACTTGCGGTATCGGAATGCTCAACACTATTGGTGACTAGTGTTGAGCATTCCGATACCGCAAGTATCGGGTATCGGCCGATACTTGCGGTATCGGAATTCCGATACTGGGATTCCGATACTTGCCGCGTATCGGATACCGGAATCGGAAGTTCACAGATTCAAACTGCACAAATTCATCCAATGAGAATGATTCCAAGTGTGGGCACATCCTGTTCAGCATGGAGGGCATGAAACTACTGGCATGGCTGTGATTGGCTGCTGAAATGATGTCATGATGCAGTTTAAAAGTCGCTGGCGCCATTTTGCGCTCACTCTGCTGTGAATTCAGTTAGTGACAGGACGCTGTTTGCTGACTGAGGGCCAGTTTAGAGATAGCGATTTGCTTCTTTGTGCTTTCCAAAGGCTAATTTAGCAACCGCTGTGTTCACCTACTATTCACCTTGCTTTTGCCTTGTAGCGCTGTTTTCACAGCGATCTGCAAGGTCTGTGTGTGTGTGTGTGTGATTGCAGCCCACTCTCTAGTCTGAGTGCAGCCACATAGGCCATCCATAGCTGGTTGTATTCAGTTCAGTGAGGGTGGTTCATTGCCTCATACTGTTCTTTTTTTTTTTTTTCCAAGTAGTGTAGTCTGCTGCACATTTTTTCAAAAAAATCCTATTAGTGTCTTTCCACCCGTCTCCAGCTAATTTGTGGAAAAACACTACATAGGATAACGTAGAGGAGGGTTTTTGGGCCTTGCAGCGCCGTTTACGGCTGTCTGCACGGTCTCCGTGTGACTGCAGCTCGCCCTGTAGTCTGTGAGCAGCCATAGCCTGGTTGTCTCCAGCTCAGGGTTCTTCACTGTGTCATACCGCAAAATCAATTTTCATTTTGTTTTAACCCTGCTGTTCTGTTCGCATTTACTATACACTAGTTCTGTTCGGGTCACTATGACCCGGCTTATTAAACCTTGATTTTAGACACTCTAACTCATTTTTTTTTATAACTTTTTGCTTACTAGACTGTTTGTGAACATGTTTGGTAGTAAAAAAAAGAAAAATGAAACAGAAATCTTTTTTTTTTGTTTTTATTCTGAAAAAACAGATCAATGAGCAAAACGAAAATAGAAAAATACACATTTTTGTAAAAAAAAAAAAAAATCAAAACAATCAAATCAAACATTTTGAAAACTTCTGAAAACAAGCAGATAAGCCAGGAAGACAGACTTACTTAGCCAAAAAAATTATTTGCAAGACTTTACAGCTCAGATTTACAAACAAAAACCGTCTTAGACAGCGCGTTCTGAGCAGTCCGTTCTGCGCAAAATATACACGTGTAGTGCACACCTAGTGATCTCTCCGGATGCACTCTACATTTTAGAATAGACTGCGCACCAAAAATAATCAATATAAAGCCATTTTTATGGTGCGCAGATCTCAATGCATACCCCCGGTAGAGCGCGCGTACGACCCCATTGAAATAATTTAGGAAAAAAATCAATTGATATACAATAGAAGATGCAATAAATAGACCCAACTGAGGTTATAAGTCCTTTATTTCACTGAAAATATGGCCTCACAGCTGTAAAAAACGATGCCGGGTCACTATGACCCGAACAGAACTAGTGTAACTTTTTTCGTGTAGCAAAAAGTAAACGAAAAAAAATATATATATATATACTCATATGTAGGTCCCCCCAAATGAGGAAAAGTCAAGGAGTCTCAAGTTTTAGAGACTTACAGAAAAAAATCTACAGGGCCGCAAAAAGTCTGTTCGGGTCACTATGACCCGAACAGAACAGCAGGGTTAAGTAGTGCAGGCTGCTGCATATTTTTTCAAAAAATTCCTATTAGTGTCTTTCCTCCCGTCTCCAGCTAACTTGTGGAAAAACACAACATAGCATAACGTAGAGGAGGGTTTTTGGGCCTTGCAGCGCCGTTTACGGCTGTCTGCACGGTCTCCGTGTGACTGCAGCTCTATCTGTTGTCAGTCCAGCCCCCAAAAAATAAATAAATAATAAAGTTCACCAAACACACCAGTGACACCACTTTACATTTGTGTAGGCCACATTAGCTCATATTAAAGTCTAGTCCACACTTTAGAAAATTAGTGTTTCTTATACCTGTTAGGAGGAGTTGTTCACACAAACCCGTTAGTACTTTTCTGCTTATCTTTATCAGTCAACCAAGATGAAGAAGGCAGTGAGTAAGGCACGTGGGCGTGGGCGTGGGCGCGGAGCAGGGAGGGGACGTGGGGATTCTGTGCCTGCTGCGGGCACCGGTGACTCATCAGCACCCACTTTCACAAGGGAACAGTCATTCATGCGCAGCTTTGTCGCAGAGCGCCGTACACCGCTGCTGCGTGAAGAACAAATTGAAGCCGTTGTCGGATGGATGGCAGCTAATGCATCAACTTCAATTAGTGCCACATCCTCTCAGACACAGAGCACTGGAGAGCAGCCATCTGTCTCTTCACCACCTGCCAAATTGCCCAGGCAGACAGAGAGCCCAGGACAGGAGCCGTCTCTACTTCTGTTCTCTGAATCTCTTGGCTTGGAAACAGGGGGCCAGCCAAGCAGCATTGGAGAAATGGAAGAAGAGGCAGGGTGCAGTGATGCCCAACAGCTTTTTCTCTCTTCCTCTGAAGAGGCGGGTGGGCCAGTGGCTCCGTTCACCACATCGCAGGCCGCATCAGCTGATGATGACACTCAGGTGCCACTTACTGGTGCGTGCTCTGCTGCTGAGACTACCCAGGAGGAGCAGTTGGGGGCAGAGGGTAGTGTAGATGATGAGGTCCTTGACCCATCTTGGCGTGAGGGACAGGAAGGTGGTGGGAGCAGCTCTGAGGAAGAGATTCCCCGTACGGCCCAAAGAGGGAGAGGGAGGGGGAAGACTGCGGATCCTGCAGCCTCCGCTTTGGCAGCCGTTAGGAGCATGTCTCTTCCGAAAGCCAAAAAGGGCGCTCCAAAGACTTGCAGTGCCTGGTCCTTTTTTGACACAGTTGCAGATGACATTTGCTATGTCAAATGCAAGGTGTGTCATCACAAAGTCAAAAGAGGGAAAAATGTCAGCAACCTCAATACCTCCAACATGTGGAAACATGTGCGCACCAGGCACCCGGCGGAGTTAGAAAAACACACTGAAGAGCTAGGTCAACCAACAGCGGCAGCTACCACCTCTTCAGCTCGTGTGTGTTGCCTCTTCCTCCAGCTCACACGCAGCTGGTTCGGCTTCCTCCCAGGATCGCCGTGGAACAACCTCTGGCCCTGTTGTCCAGAGACCCGCTGTAATTCCACCCGCAGCACCACTTTCCCAGTCATCCACACACTCCCAGCCCAGTCTACAGCCATTGGTAGTACAGGCATGGGAGAAAAGGCGGCCTTTCTCGTCAAACCACCCACAAGCACAGGCTCTGACTGCAGGCATTGCCAAACTTCTGTCACTGGAAATGCTGTCATTCAGGCTGGTGGAGACTGACAGCTTCCGTGACTTGATGTCATTGGCAGTCCCACAGTACAATGTGCCCAGCCACTTTTACTTCAGCAGGCAAGCCGTCCCTGCCCTGCACAAGCATGTGGAGGGACACATAAAACACGCGCTACTGAACGCCGTCAGTAGCAAGGTCCACCTCACCACCGATGCGTGGACCAGTCAACATGGACAGGGGCGATACCTTTCCCTCACTGCCCATTGGGTTAATGTCGTTGAGCCGGGTACAGACCGTGCGAGTGGCGCAGGACGTGTCCTGCCCACTCCAAGGATTGCAGGAATCCATTCTGTACGCATTGACTCCTCCTCTTACACCAGTTCCTCAGAATCATCGCTGCAGGAGCCGTCACAGTCCCACCTCCACATGGACCCGTGATGAACGTGTACCTGTTACGACCGACATGAGCACAGCCGTGGCCAAACGTCAACAGGCCGTCTTGAAATTAATTTATTTGGGGAATCAAAGCCACACAGCGCAGGAGCTCTGGAATGCCATCAAGCAGGAGAGCGATGTGTGGCTTGTGCCAGCGAATCTCCAGCCAGGCATGGTAGTGTGTGACAATGGCCGAAATCTGGTGGCAGCTCTGGGCCTCGGCAACCTCACTCATATCCCATGTCTGGCACATGTGCTCAATTTGGTCGTGCAGAGTTTCTTGAGGGACTATCCGGATCTTGATGCACTGCTGCACAAGGTCCGCCTAGAGTGTGCTCACTTGCGGCGTTCCAGCACGGCAAAAGCGCGCATTGCGGCTCTGCAGCGCCGACACCGCCTGCCGGAACATCGCATCATATGTGACCTACCTACCAGGTGGAATTCCACGTTACATATGTTGGAGCGGTTGTGTGAGCAGCAGCAAGCTGTAATGGAGTACCAGCTGCTTCAGGCGCAAAGAAGTCGCACTCAGCGCCGTACAGACTTCACAACCACAGAGTGGGCCACTATGAATGACGTCTGCCAGGTTTTGCGTCCCTTTGATTATTCCACGCGGATGGCGAGTGCAGATGATGCACTAGTCAGCATGACTGTCCCCCTTATCTGCCTGCTTGAAAAATCACTGCAAGCGCTAAGGGATGATGTTGTGGAGGAGGTGGAGGATGAGGATTCAGCATTTCCATCATCTTCTGGACAGTCAGCGCCACGTGGTTCCTCACAAACGCGTAGGCAGGGGACAGTTTGTGAGGAGGATGAGGAGGAGTCAATGGAGGAGGAAGACATCCGTCCAGAGGAGGGAGTTACACAATTGTCCAGTACTCAGTGTGTACAGCGAGGGTGGGGTGATGACGAGCGGGCAGAGATCACGCCTCCAGCAGGGGACAGCGTTTCTTGGGCAGTTGGCAGTCTGCAGCACATGGTGGATTACATGCTGCAGTGCCTGAGAAACGACCGCCGCATCGCCCACATTCTCAACATGTCTGATTATTGGGTGTTCACCCTCCTCGATCCTCGCTACCGCGACAACGTAGAAAGCCTCATCACACCGTTGAACCGGGAGCGAAAAATGCGGGAGTACCAAGACACACTGGTGAATTCCATCATCTTCTCCATTCCAACTGAGAGAAGTGCTGCTAGTGCATTCCAAAGCAGCTCAGTGCATCCAGGCAGTGGTGGAGGCTCTGCACAAAGAGGGAGCAGAAGCAGTGCCTCTGCCCAAGGCAAGACCAGTATGGCCCAACTGTGGCACAGTTTTCTGTGCCCGCCACAAAAGTCTACACCATCACAGACGGCTCCAGTCAGCAGGAGGCAACGGTTCCGTCAGATGGTGACAGACTACATGTTTTGCCCTCTTGCTGTACTCCCAGACGGCTCTTCCCCTTTCAAGTTTTGGGTCTCAAAGCTGGATACATGGCCAGAGCTAAGCCAGTATGCATTGGAGGTGCTGTCTTGCCCTGCGGCCAGTGTATTATCGGAACGTGTCTTTAGTGCTGCAGGTGGTGTACTAACTGACCGTTGCATGCGACTATCCTCCGATAACGTTGACCGGCTTACTTTCCTGAAAATGAACAAGGCCTGGATCTCGCAGGAATTTGCCACTCCTCTTCCTGATTAAATAATTAGGTCACTGTCTACGTTATCCAGGTCTCCTGTTGTGTTCATCTTTCTACCACCTGAACTTAAATTCCTGGGCTCCAACACCGCCAGTTGAGGATCAGAAGTGCCGTCTGCACAGTCAAAACATACGACCCAGTGTTATTGGGTTTCAGTAACGTCAGCTGATCCCCAGCTGTGTAGCCGGCAATGTGTCCTGCGACCGCCACGCTGACACAACAACTAAAATGTAAGGGAATCTGTCCCCCCCCCCAAGGCGTTTGTTACTGAAAGAGCCACCTTGTGCAGCAGTAATGCTGCACAAGGAAAAGGTAGCTATTTTTGTTTAGCTCCTTGCACACGCAGAACTTAACACTTATAAAATGTGTCCACTGATACCGTAAAACCGTCCCGGAGGTGGGACTTTCCTTCGTAAAATGACGCAGCACAGCCGTCATTCCTACCCCCTTGGCGCCGTGCCCCGGCTCCTCAGCGTTGTTTGATTCCGTCCCGGAGCCTGCGCTGTTATGTTATCCCGTGGCCAGGCACACTTAGCGCTGCCCGTTTTCTGACATCATTTGGTGTCAGGATGGCTGCGCCTGTGTGGCCGCGCTGGCCGAGAGCCCGCCTCGCAGTGTCTTCTGATTTAATCCCACTGGGGGCCTGAGATCCATGGACATGCGCAGTGCATATCTGAACCTCCACCTCTCACTCATCTCCCTACGGCTTCTTCAGACTGTGCGGTGTCAGCTGGTCCCTAATAGCATGCCAAGGCCGTGACACCGCACAGTCTTAAGAAACCGTAGGGAGGGGAGTGAGAGGCGAGGATATGCACTGCGCATGGCCATGGATCCCAGGCCCGCGGTGGGATTACATTAGACGACACTGCGAGGCGGGCTCTCGGCCAGCGCGTCCGCACAGGCGCAGCCAGCCTGACACCAAATGATGTCAGAAGATGGGCAGCGCTAAGTGTGCCTGGCCAAGGGATAACATAACAGCGCAGGCTCCGGGACGGAATCAAACAACGCTGAGGAGCCGGGGCACGGCGCCGGGGGGGGTAAGAATGATGGCTGTGCTGCGTCATATTACGAAGGAAAGTCCCACCTCCGGGACGGTCTCACGGTTTCAGGGGACACATTTTATAAGTGTTTAGTTCTGTGTTTGCAAGGAGCATCATGAAAAGAGCCACCTTTTCCTTTTGCATCTTTTGTGCTGCACAAGCTGGCTCTTTCAGCTACAAACGCCTTGGAGGGGGGATAAAGGTTCCCTTTCGACTTTCTCCAATCAGGCTTCGGCCTACATTGTGTTCCTCTGCTTTTCCACCTATCCCTGGGCTCCAACACCGCTAGTTGCCGTCCAGAAGTGCTGTCCGCACAGTCCCAACAGTCGCTCCTCTGTTATTGGGGTTCAGTAACGTCAGCTGTTCCCCTGCTGTGTGTGTGGCAATCCCTCCTACCTCCTCCACCTCCTCCTCCTCCACCTGTCCCTGGGCTCCAACACCGCTAGTTGCCGTCCAGAAGTGCTGTCCGCACAGTCCCAACAGTCGCTCCTCTGTTATTGGGGTTCAGTAACGTCAGCTGTTCCCCTGCTGTGTGTGTGGCAATCCCTCCTACCTCCTCCACCTCCTCCTCCTCCACCTGTCCCTGGGCTCCAACACCGCTAGTTGCCGTCCAGAAGTGCTGTCCGCACAGTCCCAACAGTCCCTCCTCTGTTATTGGGGTTCAGTAACGTCAGCTGTTCCCCTGCTGTGTGTGTGGCAATCCCTCCTACCTCCTCCTACCTCCTCCACCTCCTCCTCCTCCACCTGTCCCTGGGCTCCAACACCGCTAGTTGCCGTCCAGAAGTGCTGTCCGCACAGTCCCAACAGTCCCTCCTCTGTTATTGGGGTTCAGTAACGTCAGCTGTTCCCCTGCTGTGTGTGTGGCAATCCCTCCTACCTCCTCCTACCTCCTCCAACTCCTCCTCCTCCACCTGTCCCTGGGCTCCAACACCGCTAGTTGCCGTCCAGAAGTGCTGTCCGCACAGTCCCAACAGTCCCTCCTCTGTTATTGGGGTTCAGTAACGTCAGCTGTTCCCCTGCTGTGTGTGTGGCAATCCCTCCTACCTCCTCCTACCTCCTCCACCTCCTCCTCCTCCACCTGTCCCTGGGCTCCAACACCGCTAGTTGCCGTCCAGAAGTGCTGTCCGCACAGTCCCAACAGTCCCTCCTCTGTTATTGGGGTTCAGTAACGTCAGCTGTTCCCCTGCTGTGTGTGTGGCAATCCCTCCTACCTCCTCCTACCTCCTCCACCTCCTCCTCCTCCACCTGTCCCTGGGCTCCAACACCGCTAGTTGCCGTCCAGAAGTGCTGTCCGCACAGTCCCAACAGTCCCTCCTCTGTTATTGGGGTTCAGTAATGTCAGCTGTTCCCCTGCTGTGTGTGTGGCAATCCCTCCTACCTCCTCCACCTCCTCCTTCTCCACCTGTCCCTGGGCTCCAACACCGCTAGTTGCCATCCAGAAGTGCTGTCCGCACAGTCCCAACAGTCCCTCCTCTGTTATTGGGGTTCAGTAACGTCAGCTGTTCCCCTGCTGTGTGTGTGGCAATCCCTCCTACCTCCTCCACCTCCTCCTCCTCCACCTGTCCCTGGGCTCCAACACCGCTAGTTGCCGTCCAGAAGTGCTGTCTGCACAGTCCCAACAGTCCCTCCTCTGTTATTGGGGTTCAGTAACGTCAGCTGTTCCCCTGCTGTGCAGCCGGCAACGTGTCCTGCAACTGCCACGCAGGCACAACAGACCCAAAGCTGCCGCCAGTGCAGGCTTCGGCCTACACTCTGCTCCCTCTCCTCCTCCTGCTGACTCTGGGCTCTAACACCGCCAGTTGGTGCCCGGTCCTGCTAGCTGCACAGAGCCAAACACCAGCCAATGTGTCAGTGGGGTTCAGCACCGCCAGCTGTTCCCCTGCTGTGTAGCCGGCATCGTGTCCTGCAAAAGCCACGCAGACACAAGAACTGAAATTGAAGGGAACCTGTCCCCCCTCCCCCAGGCGTTTGTACGTTTTACAGCCACCTTGTACAGCGGTAATGCTGCATGTGTGCAAGGTGGCTCATAAACGTATTCTCCTCGCACATGTGGAACTGAAAACACGTCTAAAATGTGTCCTCTGTGTGACCATTTAACCGTCCCGGAGGTGTGACTTTCCTTTGTAATGACACGCTGCAACCCCCTTGGTAGCGCTGCCCGTCTTCTGGCATCATTGTTTGGCTGCCTGCGCCTCTGCGGCCGCCCTGACCCACACAACGCCCCTCGGTGTCTTATATATTGGGACTGCGAGGGTGTGATTGATGGGCATGAGCAGTGCATCAGTTCGCCTGTCCCTCATCTCCTTCCACCTTCTTCAGACTGTGCGGCTTCATGGCCGTGGCATGCGATAAGGGATCAGCTGACGCCGCACAGTCTGAAGCGGGTGTAAGGACCCGAGTGTGAGAGGCGAACATATGTGCTGCGCCAGGCCATGAATCCCAGCCCCGCAGTGTTTTAACAATGGTAAGACACTGCGGGGCTGGGATTCATGGTCATCGCGAACCGCACCGGCCGACATTAAATGATGTCAGAAGATGGGCAGCGCTAACAGCGCTAGGCCAGGGGATAACACGACAGCGCAGACTCCTGTACAGCAAATAACAACGCTCAGGAGGCTGCACCCAGCACCAAGGTGGGATTCTTGACATCTGTGCTGCATCTCATTACGAAGGGAACTCGCGCCTCCAACACAGTTTGACTGTATAAAGGGCTAAATGTTATACGTGTTTCATTCAGCGTGTGCAAGGAGAAAAATTAAAAGAGCAACCTTTGACTTGTGCAGCACTACTGCTGCATAAGCTGTGGCTCTTCTACTTTGTAACACCTGAGGGGGGGTTAAAGGTTACCTTTGAAGTTGGTTCAATTAGGCTTCGGCCTACACTCTGCTCCCCCTGCAGAGCCCGGGCTCCAACACCGCCAGTTGTGGCCCGGTACTGCTAGCTGCACAGAGAAAAACACCAGCCAATGTGTCAGTGGGGTTCAGCACCGCCAGCTGTTCCCCTGCTGTGCAGCTGGCAACGTGTCCTGCAACTGCCACGCAGGCACAACAGACCCAAAGCTGACGCCAGTGCAGGCTTCGGCCTACACTCTGCTCCCTCTCCTCCTCCTGCTGACTCTGGGCTCTAACACCGCCAGTTTGGGCTCTAGGAAGACAATCTTGAATAGGTCCCCATCCTGGTTCCAGTACCGTCAGCTGGTTCCGGGTAGAGCCTTTGGCTTAGGTGCCTCCTTCTGGGTATCTGAGTTCCACCAACGTCAGGTGGTCCTTGGTAGTGCTTTCAGGCACGAGTACCTCCTGCTTAGTAACCGGGTTCCAGTATCGTCAGCTGGTCCTCGGTAGTTCCATTGGCTCTTGTACCTTCTGCTACCCATGCAGGTTCCAGTACCGTCAGCTGGTTCTCGGCAGTGTCTTTTGCTCTTGTACCTTCTGCTCCCCATCCTGGTTCCAGTACCGTCAGCTGGTTCCGGGCAGAGCCTTTGGCTTAGGTGCCTCCCTCTGGGTATCCGAGTTCCACCAACGTCAGGTGGTCCTTGGTAGTGCTTTCAGGCACGGGTACCTCCTGCTTAGTAACCGGGTTCCAGTAACGTCAGCTGGTCCTCGGTAGTTCCATTGGCTCTTGGACCTTCGGCTACCCATCCGGGTTCCAGTACCGTCAGCTGGTTCTCGGCAGTGTCTTTTGCTCTTGTACCTTCTGCTCCCCATCCTGGTTCCAGTACCGTCAGCTGGTTCCGGGCAGAGCCTTTGGCTTAGGTGCCTCCCTCTGGGTATCCGAGTTCCACCAACGTCAGGTGGTCCTTGGTAGTGCTTTCAGGCACGGGTACCTCCTGCTTAGTAACCGGGTTCCAGTAACGTCAGCTGGTCCTCGGTAGTTCCATTGGCTCTTGGACCTTCGGCTACCCATCCGGGTTCCAGTACCGTCAGCTGGTTGTCGGCACTGTCTTTTGCTCTTGTACCTTCTGCTCCCCATCCTGGTTCCAGTACCGTCAGCTGGTTCCGGGCAGAGCCTTTGGCTTAGGTGCCTCCCTCTGGGTATCCGAGTTCCACCAATGTCAGGTGGTCCTTGGTAGTGCTTTCAGGCACGGGTACCTCCTGCTTAGTAACCGGGTTCCAGTAACGTCAGCTGGTCCTCGGTAGTTCCATTGGCTCGTGGACCTTCGGGTAGCCATCCGAGTTCCAGTTCCATCAGCTGTTTCTCGGCATTTTCTCAGCCTTCTTGTACCTTCTGCTACATTTCCAAGTTTAAGACCCTAAAGACGACGACCCGGAAGACCACCCCTAAGATGACGACGACACCAGAGACGACGACCACTGAGATGACGACGACCCTGGAGACGATGACCCTGAAGACCACCCCGATGACGACGACCCCGGAGACGACAACCCTGGAGACGACGACGACATGGGAGACCGAGAAGCAGAAGAACAAGAGGCTGCAGAACAAAGAGCAGAAGAACATTAAGCATAAGACTAAATATCAGAGCAAAAGATATTATCTAAATTATAAGCAGAAGAAGACTAAGCAGTGTATGGGGGTGAGTCCGTTCCTCCTCGTGGTGCCCCTGGATAAAGCCTGATGCTGCAGGCCAAACTGAACGCGGACAAATGTAACTCTTTTGTGACAGGCAGAACGGAAGGTGTAATCTTCAAACTTTTATAGATAACAACTACGGGAATGCCTGTCACAAATAAGAATATGATGAAGAAGTTGAATATGAAAAAGATGATAGTTAAATAAAAAGAAAATGAACAATGTAAAAAAAAAAATATATAGGTAGAAGAAGAAGAAGATGAATAAGGTGAAGATAGTTGATGTCAAAGAAGCTGATGATGAGGATAATGAAGAAGAAAGTGGGAGAAGTAAAAAAGAAGGTGAAGGACGTGGAAGTAGTGAAACATCAATATCTGAAAAAAAAAAATACATAGTCAAAATCTTTCTAACGCCGAACGTCATAAAAAAAAATAAAAAAAAATGCTATTCTATTTGTTTGGGCTAAACCTCTGTGCCTTTAATGTCTCCGCCACATCCCCCAATACATCCTACATTATTCTTAGTTGTTTTCCTTCATGTAGAATGAACCTACAAGTTTATAAAGGGTTTATTTTAATTCCGATATTTTCGTCCCATTGACTTGCATTGGGATCGGGTATCGGTATCGGATTAGATCCGATACTTTGACGGTATCGGCCGATACTTTCTGATACCGATACTTTCCGATATCGGAAGGTATCGCTCAACACTAGTCATAAACCAGTAATGAGTGTCACCAAAAATTTTAATAATGCGAGGGTCACGGGAAACGCAGCATAACATAAATTCAGCCATGCGTGCCAGACTGCTAACAGGCAAGACTTCCATGTCTTCACCAACAGGATGACTGACCATGCCGTGCTCCTCATCCTCCTCCTCTTCCTCCGTCAGGTCATCTCTGCTGAACAGCCGGCATGACAGCTGTGCTTGAAGTACCATCTATAGTGCATGAATATAGCTCCTGTTCTTCCTCCTCCTCCTCATTGTCTATCAATCCATGTTGGGATGACATGAGGCTGGTCTGAGTGTAATCATCTGGTTCCTTGCTTGATGTCCTCATGCTCTGCCAGCAATGCATCCTCTTTAATTGTGAGCAGAGAGATTTTCATAATGCAGAGAAGCGGGATGGTCATGCTAATTATGGCGTCATCGCCGCTCACCATCTTGGTGCAGTCCTCAAAGATTTGGAGGATGGTACATATGTCTGACATCCATGTCCACTCCTGAGGACTTATGTGTGGAGTCTGAACTGAATATCGATGGCCTTGTTGATGTTGGTAGTCAACAACTGCCCTCTTCTGCTCACAAATCCTTTCCAACATATGCATTGTACAGTTCCAACGCGTGTGGACATCACACACTAGTCAGTGAACCAGAAACTGCAAACCCTGCTGAAACACGGAAAGTGCGGCTTAAGCTCTAGCTGTCTTTCTAAAATAGGCAGACAGACGGCGTACTTTCACTAGCAGATGCAGCAGCTCCAGGTAGCTTTTAAGAAAACATTGAACCATGAGGTTAAGCACCTGGGCCAGGCAAGGTACATGTGTGAGCTCACCTTGCCTCAGAGCCACCACCAGGTTCCGGCCGTTGTCACACACGACCATGCCTGGCTGTAGGTTCAGCGGTGTCATCCAAATATCTGACTGTTCTTTCAAGGCTGTCCACAACTCTTCAGCATTGTGCGGTTTGTCACCTAAGCAGATTAGCTTCACCACAGCCTGTTGCTGCTTGGCTGAGGCAGTGCTGCAGTGCTTCCAGCTTCTGACTGATGTGTTCCTTTCAGAGATGGAGGCTGAAGAGGAGGCGGAGGAGGTGCAGGAGCTGTAGACTGTGGGGGCAACCCTGATTGACTTAGGGCCCACAATCCTCGGCATGAGGAGAATGTGTTCCATCCCAAGGTCCGACTGTTCCCCTGCTTCCACTATGTTAGCCCAGTGTGCCGTCAGTGAGATTACCATCCCTGCCCACAAGCACTTGTCCACATGTCGTGGTTAGGTGAACTTTCCCAGTAACAGCATTGTTGAGGGCACGGGTAATGTTGTGGGACACATGCTGATGTAATGCTAGTATGGCACATCAGGAGAAATAGTGGCGACTGGTGACCGAGTACCTTGGGACAGCCGCCGCCATCAGGTTGTGGAAAGCTTCAGTCAACATTTCAAGTGCAAACAGACGAGAAATGTTAGAATTTAGTACTGTGACCTTTGGGGCATTGGCTGGGTATTTCCGCTTGCATTCCAATGACTGGAGTATAGACAACTGAAGGCTGGGCTGGGAAAAGGATGTAGACGGTCTTGATGATGGTGCTGGTTGACTGTGGGCAACAACAGGTGCAGGGCCCGAGGCATCTTCACAGGCACGGTGAACTGGGGATTGGCTTGTACGCAAAACAGTGAAAGAAGCAGTGTTGTCACCTGCAGACAGTGTTCCTGGAGCCTGGAGTTTAGCCCACAAAGTCAGGTGCTTTGCTGCCATGTGCCTAATCATGCTGGTGGTGGGCAGGCTGGTAGTTTTGCTACCCCTGCTGATGCGGGCATGGCAGGTGCAGCAAATGTTCTGTTTGGGGTTATCGTCAGAGTCTTTAAAAAATAACCAGACTCAGGAAGTTCTAACAGTTTCATTGCAACTTCCATCATGTTGGTGTTATGGGGAATGGATGCACGCCATCTGTCTGCGGCCACCACACTGCTTCTTCCTGCCTGTTGGGGTGATATGCCTCCTTCCCTATGTGTGATGCTGTAATCGCTCTGCATGTCCTCCTGCCAGGTTGTGTCAGTCATTATGTCATCCACCACCTCGTCTTCCACATCCGCACCCTGCTCCTCCTCCTGACTTTCTGGCAATTGTGTCTCATCATCATCCACCTCTTGTGACACTTTCCCACCATCGCCTTTATGTGACCATGGCTGTTTAAAACTTTGGCCATCGCTACATGCAATCTCATCGGGCCCCACTTCAAGTCGACAGGCCTAGAGTCTGGAATCTTTAAAAGGAAAACTGAACCTCTCTTTGGAGTGTCCAAGTGTGGAATCAGTTGTCTCAGGGCACTTGCCATAATGGTAGGAAGGAAGATCAGGGTGAGTAATATCTGGTCCACACTCATGGCTACGCAGACTTGACCGCGTGCAAGACATGGTGGTGGTGATGATGATGATGGTGGACATGGTGATGGTGGTGGTGGCTAAGTGACTAGAAGCATTATCCACTATCGAACCAACAACTGTTTCACATTGCTCTGGCTTCAATAGTGGTCTGCTGCAGTCCCCTAGAAACTGGGACAGGAAGGTGGAGCGCGAAGATGTGGGTCTTTGTTGTGGCCCACTTTCAGCTTGGAAAGAGAAAAAATTTGGAGAAAAAAATATTTAAAATTAAAACAAGTATTTGGAGACCACAAATACACTGGGCGTCTGATGAAGATAACAGACAGTTAAAATATGTTTCTTTAAAAAAATACAGTACAGACCAAAAGTTTGGACACACCTCCTCATTTAAAGATTTTTCTGTATTTTCATGACTATGAAAATTGTACATTCACACGGAAGGCATCAAAACTATGAACTAACACGTGTAATTATATGCTTAACAAAAAAGTGTGAAACAACTGAAATTATGTCTTATATTCTAGGTTCTTCAAAGTAGCCAACTTTTGCTTTGATGACTGCTTTGCACACTCTTAGCATTCTTTTGATGAGCTTCAAGAGGTAGTAACCGGGAATGGTTTTCACTTCACAGGTATGCCCTGTCAGGCTTAATAAGTGGGATTTCTTGCCTTATAAATGGTGTTGGGACCGTCAGTTGTGTTGTGCAGAAGTCTGGTGGAAACACAGCTCATAGTCCTACTGAATGGACTGTTAGAATTTTTATTATGGCAAGAAAAATCAGCTAAGTAAAGAAAAATGAGTGGCCATTATTACTTTAAGAAATGAAGGTCAGTCATTCTGAAAAATTGGGCATACTTTGAAAGTGTCCCCAAGTGCAGTGGAAAAACCATCAAGCGCTAAAAAGAAACTGGCTCACATGAGGACCGCCCCAGGAAAGGAAGACCAAGAGTCACCTCGGCTTCTGAGGATAAGTTTATCTGAGTCACCAGCCTCAGAAATCACAGGTTAACAGCAGCTCAGGTAAGAGACCAGGTCAATGCCACACAGTTCTTGCAGCAGACACATCTCTACAACAACTGTTAAGAGGAGACTTTGTGCAGCAGGCCTTCATGGTAAAATAGCTGCTAGGAAATCATTGCTAAGGACAGTCAACAAGCCAAAGAGACTTGTTTGGGCTAAAGAACACAATTAGACCAGTGGACATCTGGGCTTTGGTCTGATGAGTCCAAATTTGAGATCTTTGGTTCCAACCACCGTGTCTTTGTGCGATGCAGAAAAGGTGAAGGGATGGACTCTACATGCCTGGTTCACACCGTGAAGCATGGATGAGAAGATGTGATGGTGTGGGGGTGCTTTGCTAGTGACACTTTTGGGGATTTATTCAAAATTAAAGGCATACTGAACCAGCGTAGCTACCACAGCATCTTGCAGAGGCATGCTATTCCATCTGGTTTGCGTTTAGTTGGACCATCATTTATTTTTCAACAGGACAATGACCCCAAACACACCTCCAGGCTGAGTAAGGGCTATTTGACCAAGAAGGAGAGTGATGGGGTGCTACGCCAGATGACCTGGCCTCCACAGTCACCAGACCTGAACCCAATCGAGATGGTTTGGGGTGAGCTGGACTGCAGAGTGAAGGCAAAAGGGCCAACAAGTGCTCCTTCAAGAATGTTGGAAGACCATTCCCGGTGACTACCTCTTGAAGCTTATCAAGAGAATGCCAAGAGTATGCAAAGCAGTCATGAAAGCAAAAGGTGTCTACTTTGAAGAACCTTGAATATAAGACATAATTTCAGTTTTTCACACTGTTTTGCTAAGTATATAATTCCGAATGTGTTAATTCATAGTTTTGATGCCTTCATTGTGAATGTACAATTTTCATAGTCATGAAAATACAGAAAAATCTTTAAATGAGAAGGTGTGTCCAAACTTTTGGTCTGTACTGTATATATATATTTTTTAAACAAAAAATAATGAGCAGACCAAGGCTAGCAGACAGAACAATGCAATATATGTCTGTGAAGCGAAGATTTTTACACCACAGATACACCAGGCGTCTGACGGAGATAATGGACTGTATACATTTTTTAAAATGTTTTTTGTAATTTTTGAAAACACGAAATACTGAGTAGAACAAGGCTAGCAGACAGAACTATGCAACGTATGCCTGCAAAGCAAATATTTTGACACCACAGATACACCAGGCGTCTGACGAAGATAACAGACTGTATAATTTTTATTTTATTTTTTTAAAACACTAAATACTGAGTAGACCAAGGCTAGCAGACAGAACAATGCAATGTATGCCTGCAAAGTGAAGATTTTTACACCACAGATACACAAGGCATGTGACGGAGATAACAGACTGTATAATTTTTTATTTTTTTTTTCAAAACACTAAATACTGAGTAGGCCAAGCTTAGCAGACAGAACAATGCAACATATGCCTGCAAAGCAAGGATTTTGACACCACAGAGATACCAGGCATCAGCCAGAGATAACAGACTGATCAAAATGGGACCTTTATTTTTTTGGTCACACCAAAATTGTGTCAATAAGTTGGCTATGACATGAAAAAAAAATTGGAGTATTAAAATGTTAAGATATTTTTTGCACAATGATATGCGACACGTGTGGCATCCAACTCACAGTGATAAGTATAAGAACTGTAGCTAAATATTTTTGGGCCAGCTACAGATTTTTCAGGCAGCAAAATGGTGTCCAAAAATGTTGTAAGACACTACAAAATAGTACCAAAAAAAAGGACAGATTTTTTGGCGCACTCACATCTGATGCCTAAGACCAAAAACACATTTTTAAATTCTTAGATTTGCATTCTCTTGTATTGCAATGACCTGGCTGTAGTCTGCAGCGTGAGCAAACAAATAAATTTAGAAAAAAGGGGCTATGGATTGTTGGATAATAATATGAGCAGGTATAAGCTGCAAAAAAAAAAAAAAATTGCCACGGATATCTGCAGCTAGGTAGATATAAAATAAGCAGCAGCAGACAGTAATGGAGCTTTTTGACGTATGCAGTGAGATCTATGTACTCACATACAGTGCCTGAAGGCCTTGCACTGATGTGGATATGTGCACATAGACTTCCTTAGCTACCTAGCGCTGCAATCTATGTACCGCCGAATTAGGCCTAAAAAGGACTGTTGGTTTATCAGAATTTGTGGACTGAACACTAGCAGACCCACACTGACTATTAAAAGAACGATTCTGACCCTATGTTAGCAGCAGCTCTCCCTACACTAGCTGCCTCCGAAGCAGAATGCAGCTAGCAGGGCGGCACCACGTCTCTTATACCCCTAATGATGCTGTCCGGCCAGCCAATCACTACAAAACCACAGCAAAGTTGGCTGTGGTGTTGCAGTGCCTGGCAAACAATCCCTGCATGTTGATTGGGTCTCTAAAGACCACCAAAAATGCAGGGTGAAGACCCTAGTTCCCGCCAAGTAATCCCGGAAATGCTCAGTGCTTGCCGAATACACTGAGCACACTGATACTCGGGCGAGTACCGAGTAGTGGTGAGCACGTTCGCTCATCATTAATGTCAATGTGAAATATATAAAATATGAATAGCAATACGGCTTTTGAATATTAAGAAAGAATATTCAAAAGCGTGCACTTCCTAAGCATAGTGCCCGGGCCAATAACTGAACCTTGGGGGACACCAACACATATGGAGCGAGATGAGGAGGTGGTGTGTGAGTGGGAGACACTGAATGTCCTGTCTGTTAGGTACAAGGAGGTCTGTTAGGACTTGGACCTCATGAAAGAGACTGACCCATGAGCGCCTTCTTGCAGAACTATCTGCAACATTATTGTTGATTGTTGACCGTATTGTTAGAATACAAAATAGTGCTGACTAGGGTTGAAAAACTTTAACTTTTTGGGGGTCGAGTCGGGTTTTGCGAAACCCGACTATCTCAAAAGTCGAGTCGAGTGCAATCGGCCAATTATCGCGAAAAGTTGGGGATCGACCGAAACACGAAACCCAATGCAAGTCAATGGGGAAGCATAGTCGGCAGTGAGTGGGGGCCAGGAAAACACCTACAGTGCCCATTTTAATGGCATAAACATCCATTCTTGTTTCTGAAGCTTGTCAATCTTAATTAACTTTATAATAATAGTTGGGCATTGGAAATTGGGGGTCATTTGGCTAAAGTTGTGGGGGGTAGGGCTGGTTCAAGTTTTTAGTGGGCCCAGGAAATGTGGACTACGTCACGGCGGTGGAGCAGTGAGAGGTAAGTATTTCAACTTTGCAAGTGCTGTGATCCTGAGCAAGCAGGGGGGGCCCACTCGTTCGCATTGGCTCTGGCACAGGGCCCCTCAAAGTACGGCGGTGTGTTTGCACGGCGGGGGCGCCTCCCACCGGCAGCGACACTTCTGCATACTCTGAGGGGCCCTGTGCCTGTGACGTCACCAACGAGTATGCCCCCCACCTGATGAAGGAACCTGCACTTTCATCTGCACCTTCCTCTTTATCCCTGTGTAAGGTGGTATAGTATGCGGGAAGGGGAACCTGACTTTCAGCAGGGTCAGATTGTGGCTGTGTAGCGTGCAAGGGGAATGTAGTGGTCTGGGTCAATGTACCACAAGACTCATCTAGCACTGGCTGGGCAATGGGCAGGATGAGGAGGAAACACAGATATAGGCCCAAATAATAAAGTGGGCTAAATGCAGTTCAAAATTGGTAACAGGACTAACCAGGCGGCATTTGTTTGTTCAGTGGAGTAGAGAACCCAGGACCGGCAGACACCGTTTTAAGGGCCCAACCACAGTAGTAGGCCCAATGCAGTTTAATATTACAAATAAAGGCCGAAAGCCTGAAGATTGAAGCTCGGGAAAACAAAACAGGAGAAAACCCAGGAGCGGCAGACACCGTTTTAAGGGCCCAACCACACTAGTAGGCCCAATGCAGTTTAATATTACAAATCTAGCCCGAAAGCCTGAAGATTGAAGCTCTGGAAAATAACACAGGACAACACCAAGGTGCGGCAGACACCGTTACTAGGCCCAACCAAAATAGTAGGCCAACTGCAGTGTTACATAAACAACAACTTAATGAGAGCCTGAAAATTGAACCTCAGCTCTGTTCAGTGGAGAACAGAAAGCGGCGGCAGACACCGTTAGTAGGCCCCAACCACACTAGTAGGCCAACTGCAGTGTTATATTAACAACAACTACTTAATGAGAGCCTGAAGATTGAAGCTCAAGAAAACCAAACAGGAGAAAACCCAGGAGCGGCAGACACCGTTAGTAGGGCCCAACCAGACAAGTAGGCCAAATGCAGTTAAATATCTGATACTATAGGCTGAAAGCCTGAAGACTGAAGCTCAGCTTTGTACAGTGGAGGACAACACCAGGGTGCGGCAGACACCGTTAGTAGGCCCCAACCACACTAGTAGGCCAACAGCAGTGTTATATTAACAACAACTACTTAATGAGAGCCTGAAGATTGAAGCTCAGGCAAGTGAACCTGGAGAACACCTTGGAGTGGCAGACACCGTTAGTAGGCCCCAAACAAAATAGTAGGCCAACTGCACTGTTATCTTAACAACAACTACTTAATGAGAGCCTGAAGATTGAAGCTCAGCTGTGTACAGTGGAGGACAACACCAGGGAGCGGCAGACAGCATTAGTAGGCCCCAACCGAAATAGTAGGCCAACTGCACTGTTATATTAACAACAACTACTTAATGAGAGCCTGAAGATTGAAGCTCAGCTTTGTGCAGTGGAGGACAACTGTAATGGGAGACAGACACAATAAGAAGGCCTAAATAAGTAATTAGGCAAAATGCAGTTCAAAATTGGTAAGTGAAGTACACTTGCAGCATAGCGTGGTTCAGCGGAGGAGGGCATGTGTAATTAGTGGCTCTGACACAGGAAGTAGGCCTAAAATAAAAATGAAGGCTATATTAAGTTCAAAATTGGTAAAACGAGTACACAAGTGGCATAGCTGGGTTCTGTGGTGGAGGACAACTGTTATGACAGGCTTACACAGTTACTAGGCACAAATAAGTAAGTAGGATAAATGCAGTTCACAATTGGTCACAGGGGTACACAGGCGGCATAGGTTTGTTCAGTGGAGGACAACTGCAAGAAGTGGACTGGCCGAGACAGACACAGGTAGTAGGCCTACAATAGAAACTAGGCTCTATGCAGTTTAAAGTAGGCTACAGGGGTAACAGGCAGCATTGTTGTGGTCAGCGGAGGACGATTTCAAGGAGGGACCGCAGACAGACGTCCTAGGCATAAAATAATAAAGCAGGCTCGATGCGGTTTAAATTAGGCTACAGGGGTACACAGGCAGCATTGGTGTGCTCAGCGGAGGACAATTGGAAGGAGGGACCGCAGACAGACTTAGTAGGCCTAAAATAACAAAATAGCCTCTATGCAGCTTTCATTATGTGGCAGGGGTACACAGGCAGCATTGGTGTGCTCAGTGGAGGACAATTGGACGGAGGGACCGCAGACAGACTTAGTAGGCCTAAAATAAAAAAAATAGGCTCTATGCAGCTTCCATTATGTGGCAGGGGTACACAGGCAGCATTGGTGTGCTCAGTGGAGGACAATTGGAAGGAGGGACCGCACACAGACTTAGTAGGCCTAAAATAACAAAATAGGCTCTATGCAGCTTCCATTTTGTGGCAGGGGTACACAGGCAGCATTGGTGTGCTCAGTGAAGGACAATTGGAAGGAGGGACCGCAGACAGACTTAGTAGGCCTAAAATAACAAAATAGGCTCTATGCAGCTTCCATTATGTGGCAGGGGTACACAGGCAGCATTGGTGTGCTCAGTGGAGGACAATTGGAAGGAGGGACCGCAGACAGACTTAGTAGGCCTAAAATAACAAAATAGGCTCTATGCAGCTTCCATTATGTGGCAGGGGTACACAGGCAGCATTGGTGTGCTCAGTGGAGGACAATTGGAAGGAGGGACCGCAGACAGACTTAGTAGGCCTAAAATAACAAAATAGGCTCTATGCAGCTTCCATTATGTGGCAGGGGTACACAGGCAGCATTGGTGTGCTCAGTGGAGGACAATTGGAAGGAGGGACCGCAGACAGACTTAGTAGGCCTAAAATAACAAAATAGGCTCTATGCAGCTTCCATTATGTGGCAGGGGTACACAGGCAGCATTGGTGTGCTCAGTGGAGGACAATTGGAAGGAGGGACCGTAGACAGACTTAGTAGGCCTAAAATAACAAAATAGGCTCTATGCAGCTTCCATTATGTGGCAGGGGTACACAGGCAGCATTGGTGTGCTCAGCGTAGGACAATTGGAAGGAGGGACCGCAGACAGACTTAGTAGGCCTAAAATAACAAAATAGGCTCTATGCAGCTTCCATTATGTGGCAGGGGTACACAGGCAGCATTGGTGTGCTCGGCGGAGGACAATTGGAAGGAGGGACCTCAGACAGTCAGTACTCTAAAAAACTAAATAGATGTTAATGTCTCGCAAAAAAAAAAGGTGCCATACTTAGGTACAGGGGTGGGCTCCTATGCTGACTTTCAGACATTGTAACTTGGCGCAAAGTATTTACTGGTGTAAATGTAGGACAGGGCCCTTGCCTATTTTAAATAGCATCATACATGTCAACAAATTGTTATTGTCAGTGCCAGGCATTGAAAGATTTCAGTGCATAGACTAAACAGTGGTGGATCAGCGAGAGATAATTTTGCAAGTGGTAGAGCACTGTTTGAGCTGGGGGGGGACACTCTCTCGTGGCTGGCGGTACAGGCCCAGGGCCCCTCATGTTACAACGGTGTGTCTGACGATGGGTGCGCGCCACTACCCCCAGAGACACTTCATTGTACTATGAGGGACCCAGTGGCAGTGCCGTCGACCAAAAGTGGGCACACCCACCTCTTCAGACAAACGGCACTCTGACGGGTGCTTGCGCCAAGTGGCGAGACCACGACCCCGTGGGGGGAGTTAGGCCATTTAGGGAGGTGTAAACATGTTGTATGCTGTACAAACAGCAGCTGCAAATTAAGAGATTGGAACAGTCAGTAACACCAGTCCCAAAGCAAGACCTTTTTTCAGGAAAGCTAGGTGTCAGCCGGGAAAGGTGGAGCAAAATAATTAGAAATCCATGAGTGGTTCATTTTAATGAAGGTTAGATCATCAACATTTTGGGTCGCCAGACAAGTCCTTTTTTTGGTCAGTATTGAACCAGCAGCACTGAATACTCTTTCAGATAGCACACTAGCTGCTGGGCAAGCAAGCTCCTGCAATGCATATTCGGCCAATTCAGGCCAGGTGTCTATTTTGGATGCCCAGTAATCAAAGGGGAATGACGGTTGAGGGAGAACATCGATAATGGAGGAAAAATAGTTAGTAACCATACTGGACAAATGTTGTCTCCTGTCACTTTGAATTTATGCTGCAGTACCTGTCGTGTCTGCGGTCATTGCGAAATCACTCCACAACCTGATCAGAAAACCCCTCTGTCCAACGCCACTTCTGATTTGTGCACCTCTAACACCTCTGCCCTGTTGCCCCCTGCAGCTCGTGTGAGAACCATCACCGGCGCTGTGTGCTGGGAATGCCTGAATCAAACGGTCTACAAGAGTAGCTTGTTTGGTTGCCAATATTTGTTCGAGGTTCTCATGTGGCATGATATTTTGCAATTTGCCTTTATAGCGGGGATCAAGGAGGCAGGCTAACCATTAATCGTCATCGATCATCATTTTTATAATGCGTGGGTCCCTTTTGAGGATACGCAAGGCGTAATCCGCCATGTGGGCCAATGTTCCAGTTGTCAAATCAGTGCATGTGCTGGGTTGAGGAGCACTTTCGGGCAAATCAACGTCACTTGTCTCCCTCAAAAAACCTGAACCCGGCCTTGCAACGCCAGCAGTTTCTATTGCCCCCTGAGAAGCTTCCTCATCCAAAAAATACTCATCCCCATCATCCTCCTCGTCCTCCTCCTCTTCGCCCGCCACCTCGTCCTGTAGAATTCCCTGAGCAGACAATGACTGACTGTCATCAAGGCTTCCCTCGTCCTCGGCTGCAGACGCCTGCTCCTTTATGTGAGTCAAATTTTGCATCAGCAGATGCATTAGGGGGATGCTCATGCTTATTATGGCGTTTTCTGCACTAACCAGCCGTGTGCATTCCTCAAAACACTGAAGGACTTGACACAGGTCTTGTAGCTTCGACCACTGCACAGCAGACAACTCCATGTCTGCCATCCAACTGCCTACTCGTGTATGTGTATCCTCCCACAAATACATAACAGCATGCCTCTGTTCGCACAGTCTCTGAAGCATGTGCAGTGTGGAGTTCCACCTTGTTGCAACGTCGATGATTAGGCAATGCTGGGGAAGTTTCAAAGACCGCTGATGGTTCTACATACGGCTGGAGTGTACGGGCGAACGGCGGATGTGCGAGCAAAGTCTGCGCACTTTCAGGAGTTTAGGTTTAAGGTGTGAGCCAGGCAAGGAATGTGTTTCAGTTGTGAAAGGGCTATGGCAGCCATAAAATTCCTTCCGTTATCACTCACTACCTTGCCTGCCTCAAGATGTACAGTGCCCAGCCATGACTGAGTTTCTTGCTGCAAGAACTCGGACAGAACTTCCGCTGTGTGTCTGTTGTCGCCCAAACACTTCATTGCCAATACAGCCTGCTGACGCTTGCCACTAGCTGTTCCATAATGGGACACCTCGTGTGCAACAGTGGCAGCTGCGGATGGAGTGGTCATGCGACTGCGGTCTGTGGACTAGCACTCGCTTCTGCTGGAGGAGGAGGAGGAGGAGGGGGGACGAACGCCTACAGCCAACTGTTTCCTAGACCGTGGGCTAGGCGGAACTGTCCCAATATTGCAGTCCCCTGTGGACCCTGCATCCACCACATTAACCCAGTGTGCTGTGATGGAGACGTAACGCCCCTGGCCATTCCTACTGGTCCATGCATCTGTTGTCAGTTTAACCTTTCTACTCACAGATTGCCTGAGTGCATGGACAATGCGGTCTTTTACATGCTGGTGGAGGGCTTGGATGGCTTTTCTCGAAAAGAAGTGTCGAATGGGTAGCTCGTAGCGTGGTACAGCGTAGTCCATCAGGGCTTTGAAAGCTTCGGTTTCAACTAACTGGTAGGGCATCATCTCTAATGAGATTAGTCTAGCAATGTGGGCATTCAAACCCTGTGTACGCGGATGCAAGGATGAGTACTTCCTTTTCCTAACGAGAGTCTCATGTAGGGTGAGCTGGACTGGAGAGCTGCATAGGGTGGAACTAGCGGGGGTGCCGGTGGACATGGCAGACTGAGAGAGGGTTGGCGATGGTATTCTTGCTTTTGCCCTACATACAGTGTTTCCTACCACGAACCTGGTGATTCCCTGACTGCTTTGGCCTTGCGACAAAACCCCCACATTTACTGCAGGTGGTGTGGTAAACAGTGGGCTTACAGTGAGGGAAGGGATGTAGCGTTGCTGACTAGCTTCATTGTGAGAGGGTGCTACAACGTTAAGGGACGTTTGGTAGTTAGTCCAGGCTTCCAAGTGCATGGTGGTTAAATGTCTACACATGCAACTTGTATTTAGATATTTAACATTCTGACCTCTGCTGAAGGTCCTTGAGCATTTCTTACAGATGACTTTGCACTGATCATTTGGATCTTGGTTAAAAAAATGCCAGACTGCACTCTTCCTACTATCGGATACCTTTTCAGGCATTGCACACTGAGCTACTTTAACAGGATGGCCACGCTGTCCTACAACTGCTTTTGGTTTTGCCACACGTTTTTGGCCAGATACGGGCCTGCCAGATGAAACCTGTTGCGATGTTGATGCCTGCTGAGGCTCCTCCTCCTCCGCTTCAGATCTACTGCCGCCTGTGTTGTGAATTCCGTTCTGGAGCTCCCTCCTGTGGTTGCTAATAGTATTTTTGTGAGTTCTGCCCTTGGGCTCCCTCTGGTGGTTTCGAGTGGAACTGCTGCTCCTTTAGGTGGCTGTAGCAGCTGCCTTCACTAATCGCCTTGCCTGGGTTTGTTATTTAAACCTGCTCTGGGCTTTAGTTCATGCCAACTGTCAATGTTCTTGGTTGGATTTGGTTCTCTCCTTGGATTTCTCATATGGCCTGTCTTTGTCAGCAAAAGATAAGTTTTTGCTAGTCCTTGTTTGTCCATTTGTTTTGGACTTTATTGCTCTGCAAATATGTCTTTTTTTGTCCAGCTTGTCACTATGTCATATTCAGGCTAGCTGGAAGCTCTGGGAAAGCAGATTTGCCCCTCCACACCGTGAGTTCATTCTTGTAAACTCTGCGTGGATTTTGTAGTTTTTAATACTGACCGCACAGTATCCTTTTCTCTCTGTCTATCAAGTTTAGTATTGGCCTCCTTTGCTGAAACCTGATTTCATTTCTGTGTACGTCATTTCCCTCTCCACTCACAGTCAATATTTGTGGGGTGCTATCTTTCCTTTTGGGGTTTTCTCTGAGGCAAGATAGCTTTCTATTTCCTTCTTTAGGGGTAGTTAGTTCTTAGGCTGTGAAGAGGTGTCTAGGGAGAGTCAGGAACATCCCACGGCTATTACTAGTGTTGTTGTTAGGATTAGGGACTGCGGTCAGTAGAGATACCACCTTCTCAGAGCTCGTCCCATGTTGCGTTTTAGCCACCAGGTCATATCAGTGCGGCCTCTTAACCACCAGGTCATAACACGCACAGGTCATGCACCCTGTTCCCCCAATGGCTGCCAATCGGGGTCAACAGCTGTGTCATCTATGACCTCCTCTTCTATGTCCTGTGCACCTTCTTCTGGGTCACCGTGAAAGCCGGTGCTATAGCGTTCGTGACGGGGCTCCATAGTCTCATTAGGGTCATATTCTGGATCAGTACACTGCGAGGGCAATGTTCTGATCTGAGTCAAAGGAACAGCATAATAATTGGGCTGTGGCTGTGCATCTGTGCACTCCATGTCCTATTCATATTTTAATGGGCATGGCCTGTTAACAATTTCCCTTTCTAACCCAGGAACGGTATGTGTAAAGAGCTCCATGGAGTAACCTGTTGTGTCTCCTGACGCATCCTTCTCTGTTGTTCTGGGTGAAGAACACAAGGAAGCGACTTGTCCCTGACTGGGAATATCCACTGACAACGTGCTGCTTTTACATTTTGCACTTTCTGAGGAGGAGGTGAAAGAATTAGAGGCAGAGTCAGCAATGAAAGCCAAAACTTGTTCCTGCTGCTCCGGCTTTAAAAGCGGTTTTCCTACTCCCAGAAAAGGGAGCGTTCGAGGCCTTGTGTAGCCAGACGATGACGCTGGCTCAACAACTCGAGACTTAGGGTCTATATTGCTTTTCCCACGACCACCTGATGCTCCACGACCACCACCACTACCATCATTACCAGCTGGCAATGACCGCCCACGGCCACGACCTCTTCCACCAGACTTCCTCATTCTTGGAAAAATGTAACAAAAATAACAACCGTTATGTGGTCCTGTAGAAGCAGGTAGGTGTACGTAAACTTGTTGTGAATTTAAATCTCCCTTTTTTATGTGTGGGAGAATGCAGGAAAAACTAAGGCCCACTGTACTACACTACACAGTTTGATTGGCAGAAAGAGGCTGGCAGATATGCCATGAACAGGACTGACGCACGCAGATGCACACACTGGCAATAGAAATCTCCTTCTTTATGTGTGGGAGAATGCAGGGAAAAACCAGGCCCACTGTATTACACTACACAGTTTGATTGGCAGAAAGAGGCTGGCAGATATGCCACAAACAGGACTGACGCAGATGCACACACTGGCAATAGAAATCTCCCTCTTTATGTGTGGGAGAATGCAGGGGAAAATCAGGCCCACTGTATTACACTACACAGTTTGATTGGCAGAAAGAGGCTGGCAGATATGCCACGAACAGGACTGACGCAGATGCACACACTGGCAATAGAAATCTCCCTCTTTATGTGTGGGAGAATGCAGGGAAAAATCAGCCCCACTGTATTACACTACACAGTTTGATTGGTAGAAAGAGGCTGGCAGATATGCCACGAACAGGACTGACGCAGATGCACACACTGGCAATTTAAATCTCCCTCTTTATGTGTGGGAGAATGCAGGAAAAAAATCAGGCCCACTGTATCACAGTATAGTTTCTGTGGCACAAAATGAATGACAGATACCACAGACAGCACTGGCACAGATGCACAGATTTGGCAAGATTATTCTCCCTTTATTTTAATTTTGGAGACAAGTGATTTAATCAGGCCCACTATATCACAGTATAGTTTCTGTGGCACAAAATGAATGACAGATACCACAGACAGCACTGGCACATATGCACAGATTTGGCAAGATTATTCTCCCTTTATTTTATTTATTTTTTTTATATGGGAGACAAGTGATTTAATCAGGCCCACCATATCACAGTACAGTTTCTGTGGCACAAAATGAATGACAGATACCACAGACAGCACTGGCACAGATGCACAGATTTGGCAAGATTATTCTCCCTTCATTTTAATTTTTTTTTATATGGGAGACAAGTGATTTAATCAGGCCCACTATATCACAGTATAGTTTCTGTGGCACAAGATGAATGACAGATATCACAGACAGCACTGGCACAGATGCACAGATTTGGCAAGATTATTCTCCCTTTATTTTAATTTTTTTTTTATATGGGAGACAAGTGATTTAATCAGGCCCACTATATCACAGTACAGTTTCTGTGGCACAAAATGAATGACAGATACCACAGACAGCACTGGCACAGATGCACAGATTTGGCAAGATTATTCTCCCTTTATTTTATTTTATTTTTTATATGGGAGACAAGTGATTTAATCAGGCCCACTATATCACAGTATAGTTTCTGTGGCACAAAATGAATGACAGATACCACAGACAGCACTGGCACAGATGCACTGATTGGCAATATAAATCTCCCTTCTTAGGTGTGGGACAGTGCAGAAAAATACAGGCCCACTGTTTTACACTACACAGTTTCAGGGGCTGAAAGTGGCTGGAAGATATTAAAGCAAAAAAAAAGAAGGGACTGTACTACAATTACTATATCCCTACAATAATCTCTGAAAAGTATGGCAGGCAGCAATAAAAAGGACTGCTGCACACAAAAAATGAGGACAATCAAACAAGATAGCTGTGCAGAAAGGAAGGAACAACAGGATTTGTGCTTTTAAAAAAGCAGTTGGTTTGCATAGTGGCGTACACACAGCAGCGCAGCTATCAGGGAGCCTTATAAGCTGCAGAGCTGTTGCACAAAAATCTAGCCTCCACTGTCCCTGCAAAGAAAAGGTGGTGTTGGACAGTGGAAATCGCTACAGCACAAGCGGTTTGGGGGTTAATTTACCCTGCCTAACGCTATCCCTGCTTCTGACGAAGCGGTAGCAACCTCTCCCTATGCTCAGATCAGCAGCAGTAAGATGGCGGTCGGTGGGAACGCCCCTTTATAGCCCCTGTGATGCTGCAGAAAGCAAGCCAATCACTGCCATGCCCTTCTCTAAGATGGTGGGGACCAGGATCTATGTCATCACGCTGCCCACACTCTGCGTCCACCTTCATTGGCTGAGAAAAGGTGCTGAAAGCGTCATATGAAACGCGACTTTGGCGCGAAGATCGTGTACCGCATGGCCGATCCCACGCTGGGATCGGGTCGGGTTTCATGAAACCCGACTTTGCCGAAAGTCGGCAACTTATGAAAATGACCGATCCGTTTCGCTCAACCCTAGTGCTGACTAATGGATCACCAGTCTATTCAATCCACGATACAAAAGTTAATTTTGCCAGTTGCCTCAACCCCTGGAAAAGGACACTCCCATGCTGCAATATCAAAACATACTTGATGACAATCTTGACAGTGATTTTTCCCAAGACAGCATTGAGGCACACAGTTTGCATCTCAGTGATAGGTTTCCAACCCAGGAATGTTGAGCCATCAGTGCAAAAACATTAGCAACCTTGCCTGGAGTCCTGTGTTCCACTCCCACCAAGGACAGCATCTGCAAAGACTTTGTATGTTCTCCCCGTGTTTGCGTGGGTTTCCTCCGAGTATTCATTTTTCTTCCTACACTCCAAAGACATACTGATATGAAATTTAGATTGTGAGTCCCAATGGGGACAGTGCCACTAATGTCTGTAAATGAACATGCATATTAGTCTATAAGACAACCTTAGCTACAAGAGGTTACACGCCCAAAAAGAAAACCTGGAACAAAGAGTGTATAGAACAATAAACAAGATTTTATTAGTACATTTATAAAAACTTGGTTAAAAATTGGTGCCTCGTGTCAGACAGAGATGCAGCAAAAACTAGCAACACACTGGAGGTTAAATATTCAACTGCATGCCCAATAGCTGAATGCACATAATGAAAGGTACCGTATATACTCGAGTATAAGCCGAGATTTTCAGCCCATTTTTTGGGCTGAAAGTCCCCCTCTCGCTTATACTCGAGTCATACCCGGGGGTCGGCAGGTGAGGGGGGGCGGGGGCTGTGTAATTATACTTACCTGCTCCAGGCGCGGTCCCTGGACGTCCCTGCTTCTTCCAGCGCTGCAGCTTCTTCCTGTACTGAGCGGTCACATGGTCCCGCTCATTACAGAAATGAATATGCGGCTCCACCTCCCATAGAGGTGGAGCCGCATATTCATTAATGTATGAGCGGTAACGGTGACTGCTCAATACAGGAAGAAGATGCAGCGCCGGGGAAGAAGCAGGGACACAGCGCCAGGAGCAGGTAAGTATACGGGGAGGGGGAGCGCAGCGCTGCGCGATATTTACCCATCCTCGTTCCAGTGCAGCTCTGTCTTCATCGTCCTCTGGCAGTGACGCTCAGGTCAGAGGGTGCGGTGACGTAGTTAGTGCGCGCCCTCTGCTGAACGTCAGTGCCGAAGACAGAGCCGCACGAGGAGCAGGTAAAAGTGCCGGGGTCCTGAGCGACGGAGAGGTGAGTATGTGATTTTTTTTTTTTTATGGCAGCAAAAGCAAATGGGGCAAGTGGCTGTGTGGAGCATCTTATGGGACCATATCACTTGTGCAGCACTATAAGGGGCAAGTAGCTGTGCAGAGCATCTTATGGGGCCATAACTCTTGTGCAGCATTATAAGGGGCAAGTAGCTGTGCAGAGTATCTGTATGGGGCCATAACACTTGTGCAGCACTATATGGGGCAAGTGGCTGTAAGGAGCATCTGTATGGGGCCATAACACTTGTGCAGCACTATATGGGGCAAGTGGCTGTACGGAGCATCTGTATGGGGCCATAACACTTGTGCAGCACTATATGGGGCAAGTGGCTGTATGGAGCATCTTATGGGGCCATAACACTTGTGCAGCACTATATGGGGCACGTGGCTGTACGGAGCATCTTATGGGGCCATAACACTTGTGCAGCACTGTAAGGGGCAAGTGGCTGTATGGAGCATCTGTATGGGGCCATAACGCTTGTGCAGCACTATATAGGGCAAATATCTCTATGGGGCATCTTATGGGGCCCTTATTACCCTTTATGCAGGATTATATGGGGCATATTTTAATATGGAGCATCTAATGGGGCCCATCAAACTTTATGGAGCATTATATGGGGCTCCTGATTCAATATGGATATTCAAAAACACTTAAACCACTGATGTCTCAATTAATTTTACTTTTATTGGTATCTATTTTTACTTTTGAAATTTACCGGTAGCTGTTGCATTTTTCACCCTAGGCTTATACTCGAGTCATTAAGTTTTCCCAGTTTTTTGTGGCAAAATTAGGGGGGTCGGCTTATACTCGGGTCGGCTTATACTCGAGTATATACGGTATGTTCCAAAGGTGGTTAATTACATGCCCTTCTATCAACACCTGTAATAATAATATTAGGAGAAGTGCCTTTTGTTGTACTCAGAAGTGCATGTAATCATAAGCTATAATAGGGAAGAGGCTAAACATTATGTTTGGGTGCAGATATAATTATATCTCTGTGCATATAAATGAGAAATAAGATGACCAAAGTTGTAAGAAAGTGCCTCTGTGCATATGAATCAAGATATTCCCTAAATTTCCAGACAGTAAACATATAGAATGTAATGGATTATAGCAAGCTCAACAAATCTTGCCATCCAATATAGAATTCTGCAAATAATCCTATGGGATAGATTGAAAACCAAGTTGTATAAAGTGCATAATGTATTTATTTTAAATGATTTACAAGCAAAGTGAACGCAAAGGACAGCTGCATTTCCCACCCCAATGCGCATATTTCCTGAATGCAATTGAATAATATAGAGTGTGTTGCTAGTTACTGCTGCGTCTTTGTCTGACAAGAAGCATCCATTTTTAACCAAGTTTTTATAAATGCACTAATAAAATCTTGTGTATTGTTCTACACACTCCTTGTTCCCAGATTTCTTTTCTGGGTTTTTATAGTATGTAATGTGTGTAAATGCCTGTGGAGTTATTGGCGCTATATAAGTGAGTATAAAAACAAATAGAAATTGATGCATGTTTTTAGTGGTACCTGCCCATAATTTTTGGAACTCTTTGGTCTACAAGTTGGGTTTCACTCATTTGTGCTGCTTGAATTTAGCACAGCTCTCAGAGCACCTGGCCTACACCTGGTACACAAACACCAATTGCTAATCAAACATTAAGCAAGAAATACTGCTCCAAGCCCTGTCAATGCTTAAATGTGGCATTGTTTAACCCCTTTCTGACATCTGACGTACTATCCCGTCGAGGTGGGGTGGGCCCGTATGAACACCGACGGGATAGTACGTCATACGCGATCGGCCGTGCTCACGGGGGGAGCGCGGCCGATCGCGGCCGGGTGTCAGCTGCATATCGCAGCTGACATCCGGCACTATGTGCCAGGAGCGGTCACGGACCGCCCCCGGCACATTAACCCCCGGCACACCGCGATCAAACATGATCGCGGTGTACCGGCGGTATAGGGAAGCATCGCGCAGGGAGGGGGCTCCCTGCGGGCTTCCCTGAGACCCCCGCAGCACCGCGATGTGATCGCGTTGCTCTGAGGGTCTCCTACCTCCCTCCTCGCCGCAGGTCCCGGATCCAAGATGGCCGCGGCATCCGGGTCCTGCAGGGAGGAAGGTGGCTTACCGAGTGCCTGCTCAGAGCAGGCGCTGGTAAGCCTGCAGACCTGCACAGCAGATCGCCGATCTGACAGAGTGCTGTGCACACTGTCAGATCACCGATCTGTAATGTCCCCCCCTGGGACAAAGTAAAAAAGTAAAAAAAAAAATTTTCCACATGTTAAAAAAATAAATAAAAAATAAATTCGTAAATAAAGAAAAAAATATATATATTATTCCCATAAATACATTTCTTTATCTAAATAAAGAAAAAAACAATAAAAGTACACATATTTAGTATCGCCACGTCCGTAACGACCCAACCTATAAAACTGTCCCACTAGTTAACCCCTTCAGTAAACACCGTGAGAAAAAAAAAAAACGAGGCAAAAAACACCGCTTTATTACCATACCGCCGAACAAAAAGTGGAATAACACGCGATCAAAAAGACAGATATAAATAACCATGGTACCGCTGAAAACGTCATCTTTTCCCGCAAAAAAGGAGCTGCCATAAAGCATCATCAGCAAAAAAATAAAAAAGTTATAGTCCTGAGAATAAAGCTATACCAAAATAATTATTTTTTCTATAAAATAGCTTTTATCGTATAAAAGCGCCAAAACATAAAAAAATGATATAAATGAGGTATCGCTGTAATCATACTGACCCCCAAAAGAAATTCATGAATAGCTGGTTTTTGATCATTCTGCCTCACAAAAATCGGAATAAAAAGCGATCAAAAAATGTCATGTGCCCGAAAATGGTACCAATAAAAACGACAACTCGTCCCGCAAAAAACAAGACCTCACATGACTCTGTGGACTCAAATATGGAAAAATTATAGCTTTCAAAATGTGGTAACGCAAAAAATATTTTTTGCAATAAAAAGCGTCTTTCAGTGTGTGACAGCTGCCAATCATAAAAATCCGCTAAATAACCCGCTATAAAAGTAAATCAAACCCCCCTTCATCACCCCCTTAGTTAGGGAAAAATAAAAAAATAAAAAAATGTATTTATTTCCATTTTCCCATTAGGGTTAGGGTTAGGGCTAGGGTTAGGGCTAGGGTTAGGGCTAGGGTTATTGCTAGGGTTAGGGTTAGGGCTAGGGTTATTGCTAGGGTTAGGGCTAGGGTTAGGGCTAGGGTTAGGGCTAGGGTTAAGGCTACAGTTAGGGTTGGGGCTAAAGTTAGGGTTAGGGTTTGGATTACATTTACGGTTGGGAATAGGGTTAGTGGTGTGTCAGGGTTAGGGGTGTGGTTAGGGTTACCGTTTGGATTAGGGTAAGGGGTGTGTTTGGATTAGGGTTTCAGTTATAATTGGGGGGTTTCCACTGTTTAGGCACATCAGGGGCTCTCCAAACGGGACATGGCATCCGATCTCAATTCCAGACAATTCTGCGTTGAAAAAGTAAAACAGTGCTCCTTCTCTTCAGAGCTGTCCCGTGTACCCAAACAGGGGTTTACCCCAACATATGGGGTATCGGCGTACTCAGGACAAATTGGACAACATCTTTTGGGGTCCAATTTCTCCTGTTACCCTTGGGAAAATACAAAATTGGGGGCTAAAAAATAAGTTTTGTGGGAAAAAAAGGATTTTTTATTTTCACGGCTCTGCGTTGTAAACTGTAGTGAAACACTTGGGGGTTCAAAGTTCTCACAACACATCTAAATAAGTTCCTTGGGAGGTCTAGTTTCCAATTTGTGGTCACTTGTGGGGGGTTTCTACTGTTTGGGTACATCAGGGGCTCTGCAAATGCAACGTGACGCCTGCAGACCAATCCATTTAAGTCTGCATTCCAAATGGCGCTCCTTCCCTTCCGAGCTCTGTCATGCGCCCAAACAGTGCTTCCCCCCCACATATGGGGTATCAGCGTACTCAGGACAAATTGGACAACAACTTTTGGGGTCCAATTTATTATGTTACCCTTGTAAAAATACAAAGCTGGGGGCTAAAAAATCATTTCTGTGAAAAGAGGAATTTTTATTTTCACGGCTCTGCGTTATAAACTGTAGTGAAACACTTGGGGGTTCAAAGCTCTCAAAACACATCTAGATAAGTTCCTTAGGGGGTCTACTTTCCAAAATGGTGTCACTTGTGGGGGGTTTTAATGTTTAGGCACATCAGGGGCTCTCCAAACACAACATGGCGTCCCATCTTAATTCCAGTCAATTTTGCATTGAAAAGTAAAATAGCGCTCCTTCCCTTCCAAGCTCTGCTATGCGCCCAAACAGTGGTTTACCCCCACATATGGGGTATCGTCGTACTCAGGACAAATTGCACAACAACTTTTGTGGTCTAATTTCTTTTCTTACCCTTGGGAAAATAAAAAAATGGGGGCGAAAAGATCATTTTTGTGAACAAATATGATTTTTTATTTTTACGGCTCTGCATTATAAACTTCTGTGAAGCACTTGTTGGGTCAAAGTGCTCAAAACACATCTAGATAAGTTCCTTAAGGGGTCTACTTTCCAAAATGGTGTCACTTGTGGGGGGTTTTAATGTATAGGCACATCAGGGGCTCTCCAAACGCAACATGGCGTCCCATCTTAATTCCAGTCAATTTTGCATTGAAAAGTCAAATGGCGCTCCTTCCCTTCCGAGCTCTGCCCTGCGCCCAAACAATGGTTTACACCCACATATGGGGTATTGTTGTACTCAGGACAAATTGCACAACAACTTTTGTGGTCTAATTTCTTCTCTTACCCTTGGGAAAATAAAAAAATGGGGGCGAAAATATCATTTTTGTGAAAAAATATGATTTTTTATTTTTATGGCTCTGCATTATAAACTTCTGTGAAGCACTTGTTGGGTCAAAGTGCTCACCACACATCTAGATAAGTTCCTTAGGGGGTCTACTTTCCAAAATGGTGTCAGTTGTGGGGGGTTTCAATGTTTAGGCACATCAGGGGCTCTCCAAACGCAACATGGCGTCCCATGTCAATTCCAGTCAATTTTGCATTGAAAAGTCAAATGGCGCTCCTTTCCTTCCGAGCTCTGCCATGCGCCCAAACAGTGGTTTACCCCCACATATGGGGTATTATCGTACTCAGGACAAATTGTACAACAACTTTTTGGGTCCATTTTCTCCTGTTACCCTTGGTAAAATAAAACAAATTGGAGCTGAAATAATTTTTGTGTAAATAAAAATGAACATTTAACTTTTTTTCAAACATTCCAAAAATTCCTGTGAAACACCTGAAGGGTTAATAAATTTCTTGAATGTGGTTTTGAGCACCTTGAGGGGTGCAGTTTTTAGAATAGTGTCACACTTGGGTATTTTCTGTCATATAGACCCCTCAAAATGACTTCAAATGAGATGTGGTCCCTGAAAAAAAATGGTGTTGTAAAAATGAGAAATTGCTGGTCAATTTTAACCCTTATAACTCAAAAAAAAAATTTGGTTCCAAAATTGTGCTGATGTAAAGTACACATGTGGGAAATGTTACTTATTAAGTATTTTGCGTGACATATGTCTGTGATTTAAGGGCATAAAAATTCAAAGTTGGAAAATTGCAAAATTTTAAAAATTTTCGCCAAATATCCGTTTTTTTAACAAATAAACGCAAGTTATATCGAAGAAATTTTACCACTATCATGAAGTACAATATGTCACGAGAAAATAATGTCAGAATCGCCAATATCCGTTGAAGTGTTCCAGAGTTATAACCTCATAAAGGGACAGTGGTCAGAATTGTAAAAATTGGCCTGGTCATTAACGTGCAAACCACCCTTGGGGGTGAAGGGGTTAACCCCTTAGTGACTGAGACAATTGTGAGGTTAATGACCAGGCCAATTTTTACAATTCTGACAACTGTCAATTTGTAAGGTTATAGCTCTGGAAAGAATCAACAGATTCCACTGATTTGGAGATTTTTTCATGACATATTGTACTTCATAATAGTGGTAACTTTTATTCGATATGACTTGCTTTTATTTCTGAAAAAATGGAAATTTGGCAAAAATTTTAAAAATTTTGCAATTTTCAACGTTTTCAGTTTTGTGCCCTAAAATCATCAAAGAAATATGTCACACAAAATAGGTAATAAATAGCACTTCCCACATGTCCACTTTACATCAGCATAATTTTGGAAAAATAATTTTCTTTGTTCTGACGTTATAAGGGTTAAAAGTTGACCAGCGATTTCTTATTTTTTCAACAAGATTTACAAAACCATTTTTTTAGGGACCACCTCACATTTGATGAGACTTTGACTGAAAGTATCCAAATTTGATGCCATTCTAAAAACTGTACCCCTCAAGGTGCTCAAAACCCCATTCAAGAAATGTATTAACTCTTCAGGTGCTTCACGGGAACTAAACCAATGTGGAAGGAAAAAAACGAACATTTTACGTTTTTCACAAAAAAATTCTTTAGACCCAAACTTTTTTATTTTGACAAGGATATCAGGAAAAAATTTACCATAACATTTGTTCTACAATTTCTCCTGAGTAAGCAGATACCCCGTATGTGGGGGAAAGCCACTGATTGGGAGCATGGCAGGCCTCGGAAGGGAGCGAGCATCATTTGACTTTTTGAACACAAAATTGGCTTGATTCAATGGTGAGCACCATGTCACGTTTAGAGAGCACCTGATGTACCTAAACAGTGAAATAATTCCAATTCTAACTCCAACCCTAACACAGCCCTAAACCTACCATACCCCTAACCCTAATCCAAGCCCTAACCCTAACCACAACACCACAATCGTGAAAAATAAATTTCACTGTGCAACTGTTCGAAACACAGAACAATTTCACCACTACTAAATGACAAGGTGAGATATGACGCACTGAATCACGTTAGCAACTGCCCCAATTTTTTTTTTACTGGCCAACATGGTAACTCACAGAACAATGCCTTGCTGTATCACATTTAGCAACTGAAAAAATAAGATTTAGAAAGGTCTACTCATGCATGGAGCACAGCAGAATCAGTGCACACCACACTTCTATGAAAAGTGCCCTGCTGTCTTTGTCTGTGGACCTCAGTAATTGCACAAAAAAACTGCTGGTAGGTCGATTTCACAGCCACACAGAACACTAGCTGTGTAAACTATTTGAATTAGAAACAACCATGTAGCTAACTAGCTCAAATCTATCAGTACCCAGGACCAGAATCAGGAGTAGCCTCTCTGCACTGTGGTTTCAGCAGCCAATGACACAACCCATTGTGTCTGAACATTGTGGATGTTTTCTGTGCCCGGATTGGTTAGCCACAATGTGCACACATAAAAGTTAGAAAAAAAAAGAATTTACAAGCACACCGCACCTCTGGGCTCTCCCCACCCTTTCTCCTCATGAAACAAGTGTGCCATACTCATCATATACCACCACTATCCTAGCCAAACTGCTCAAAATACTTTAGTGTCAGTGCAAATATTTTTGCACACTTTTTAATGAATGTTACCGATTTTTTCTGATTTTATAAAAATTTGCTCATGTTTCTGATCACGAATTCAAATGTGCCATATTCATGATGAAATTATGTTGGTCAGTTGTTTTTTCAAACATCATGAGCTCTCCAAGCGCATATTTTATATTCAAGAGGTCAAACGGCGCTCCTTCCTTTCCAAGCCCTTCCGTGTGCCCAAACAATGGTTTTCCCCCACATATGGGGTGTCAATATGCTCAGGAGAAATTGAAAAACACATATTAGGGTCCACTTTTTGTGTTACCCTTGTGAAAATAAAAAAATTTGGTCTAAAGTGAAATTTTTGTAAAATAACATTAAATGTTCTGTTACACTCGGACACTGGTAAGTCTGGTGGAAGATACAGCATACAACAACGACGGGATAGAAAAAGGGAGAGGAAGGCACTAACAGTAGGGAGCGAGGGATGGGTCACCGCCTAACTCCAACCTGTGTCTGTGCCTACGCTCCTCTAATGCCCTATATGGGTCCTTCCACCCGCCACCATCACGTGCCTAGTCCACGAATGCCAACTCAAAATACGCTGGCTAGTGCACTGGCCAGCAAGGACTCTAGCCTCATTACTGCAGATGGTAAAAACAAAGGGGAAAGAAAATGGAACAAAATACTCAGCTTCCGGCACCACATCAGCAAAGAACACAGCACCATGATTCTGAACTCCAAAAGCAGCAGAAACACTATTGATACAAGCGAGCTCCTCACACCGCTGGTCTTCATAGAATAAATAACTCTATTACCAACATTCAGCTGATGAGTGATGTGACTATTTAAAGGATCATGGGAGTGGTCACCACCCCACATCAGCAGACCAGCCAAAAAAGCAGCTGCCAGGAAGGAAACTGACATTAACCATTGCTGGACCAAAATTAAAAAGCAACATTTAAATTATAACAGACCCAAGCTGTCACAAATCCAATAATGAATTGTGACGTTCATTTTTTTCTTCCACATTCCAAAAATTTCTGTGAAGCACCTGAGTGGTTAATCAACTTCCATAATGTGGTTTTGAGCACCTTGAGGGGTGCAGTTCTTAGAATGGTGTCACTTTTGAGTATTTTCTGTCATATAGACCGCTCAAAGTAACTTCAACTGTAATGTCGTCCCCAAAAAAATGGTTTTGTAAATTTTGTTGTAAAAATTAGAAATTGCGGGTCAACTTTTAACCCTTATAACTGTCTAACAAAAAAATGATGCGTCAAAAATTGTGCTGATGTAAAGTAGGCATATGGAAAATGTTATTTATTAACTATTTAATGTGACATAACTCTCTGATTTAAGGGCATACAAATTAAAAACCAATTAGACAAATAAACGCAAGTCATGTGAAAGAAATTTTACCACTACCATAAAATACAATATGTCATGAAAAAACTGTGTAAGAATCAGGAGGATCCATTGAAGTGTTCCAGAGTTATTAGCACACAAATTGACACTGGTCAGAATTGTAAAATTTGGCCTGGTCATGAAGGTGAAAACAGGCTTGGACGTGAAGGAGTTAACCATCACACAGTCCACCATTATGAATTATAACTACCACACTGTCTACTCTATCTTCTTACATATTCACACAGTGTGCAATCTGATATACAGCATAAACCTCTTCTGTCTTCCAAAATTAGCAGACCGTTCTCTGTAGTCTACCTAAATTATTATAGATGGATGCATAGAATCAAAATGTATTAATTAGTGATGGGCGAGCACTAAAATGCTTGGGTGCACGTTGCTCGGGTCGAGCATATTGGAATGATTGAGTGCTCGATCCGAGCAACAAGCCGAATGTATGTCTATGGGAAAGTCGAGCATTTTTGCAGCAGACCCCCCGGAGGTCTTTAGAGGGTCTAAAAACAGCGGAAATCGTTGGGAAGACCCCTGGAAGCATTTCTAACTCCCAGGTCACTGCTGTGAGCAATGTTGTTCGAGTGTTACACCACTTTTACAGACTCACCAAAAAAATACCAAAATGCAACCAAAATGGGTTTTCCTGGGAAATATTTCAACCCCTTAGTGACAGAGTCAATTTGGTACTTAATGACCGAGCCAATTTTTACAATTCTGACCACGGTCACTTTATGAGGTTATAACTCTGGAACGCTTTAACAGATCCTGCTGATTCTGAGACTGTTTTTTCGTGACATATTGTACTTCATGATAGTGGTAACATTTCTTCGATATTACTTGCGATTATTTATGAAAAAGACGGAAATATGGCGAAAATTTTTAAAATTTTGCAATTTTCAAACTTTGTATTTTTATGCCCTTAAATCAGAGAGATATGTCACAAAAAATAGTTAATAAATAACATTTACCACATGTCTACTTTACATCAGCACAATCTTGGAAACAAATTTTTTTTTGTTAGGGAGTTATAAGGGCTAAAATTTGACCAGCAATTTCTCATTTTTACAACACCATTTTTTTAGGGACCACATCATATTTTAAGTCATTTTGAGGGGTCTATATGATAGAAAATAACCAAGTGTAACACCATTCTAAAAACTACACCCCTCAAGGTGCTCAAAACCACATTCAATAAGTTTATTAACCCTTTACGTGCTTCACAGGAACTGAAACAATGTGGAAGGAAAAAATGAACATTTAACTTTTTTTTGCAAACATTTTACTTCAGAACCATTTTTTTATTTTCACAAGTGTAAAAACAGAAATGTAACCATAAGTTTTTTTGTGTAATTTCTCCTGAATACGCCGATACCCCATATGTGGGGGTAAACCCCTGTTTGGGCGCACTGCAGAGCTTGGAAGAGAAGGAGCGCCAATTGACTTTTTCAATGCAGAATTGGCTGGAATTGAGATCGGATGCCATGTCACGTTTAGAGAGCCCCTGATGTGCCTAAGCAGTGGAACACCATTTTGGAAACTAGACCCCTTAAGGAACTTATCTAGATGTGTGGTGAGCACTTTGAGCCCCCAAGTGCTTCACAGAAGTTTATAACGTAGAGCCGTGAAAATAAAAAATTGCATTTGTTTACATAAAAATGATTTTTTTCGCCCACAAATTCTTATTTTCACAAGGGTAACAGGAGAAATTAGACCACAGAAGTTGTTATGCAATTTCTGCTGAGTACGTCGATTCCCCACATGTGGGGGTAAACCACTGTTTGGGCGCGCTGCAGAGCTTGGAAGAGATGGAGTGCCGTTTTACTTTTTCAATGTAGAATTGGCTGGAATTGAGATCGGACGCCATGTCGCGTTTGGAGAGCCCCTGATGTGCCTAAACAGTGGAAACCCCCCACAAGTGACACCATTATGGAAACTAGACCCCTTAAGGAACTTATCTAGATGTGTGGTGAGCACTTTAAACCCCCAGGTGCTTCACGGAAGTTTATAATGTAGAGCCTTGAAAATGAAAAATCACATTTTTTCTACAAAAATGATCTTTTTGCCCCAAAATTTTTATTTTGACAGGGGTAACAGGAGAAATTAGATGATGAAAGTTGTTGTGCAATTTCTCTTGAGTACGTCAATACCCCATATGTGGGAGTAAACCACTGTTTGGGCGCACCGCAGAGCTTGGAAGAGAAAGAGTGCCGTTTTACTTTTTCAATGTAGAATTGGCTGGAATTGAGATCGGACACCATGTCGCGTTTGGAGAGCCCCTGATGTGCCTAAACAGTAGAAACACCCCACAAGTGACCCCATTTTGGAAACTAGATGCCTTAAGGAACTTATCTAGATGTGTGGTGAGCACTTTAAACCCTCAAGTGCTTCACAGAAATTTATAAAGTAGAGCCATGAAAATACAAAATCCTTTTTTTTTTCCTCAAAAATTATTTTTAGCCTGCAATTATTTATTTTCTCAAGGGTAACAGAAGACATTGGACCCCAAAATCTGTTGACCAGTTTGTCCTGAGTACACTGATACCCATATGTGGGGGGGGCACTGTTGCACCCATCGGGGGTCGGAAGGGAAGGAGCACCGCTTGGAATGCAGACTTTGATGGCATGGTCTGCGGGCATCATGTTGCATTTGCAGAGCTCCTGATGTACCTAAACAGTAGCAACCCCCCACAAGTGACCCTATTTTGGAAACTAGACCCCCAAAGAGCTTATATAGATGTGTGGTGAGCACTATGAACCCCCAACTGCTTCACAGAAGTTTATAATGTAGAGCCATGAAAATAAAAAAAATCATATTTTTTCCACAAAAATAATTTTTCACCCCAAAATTTTTACTTTCACAAGGGTAGCAGGAGAAATTGGACCCCAAAATGTATTGTGTAATTTATGCTGAGTAGGCTGATACCCCATATGTGGGGGTAAACCACTGTTTGGGTGCAGAGCTCGGAAGGGAAGGAGCGCCGTTTTGGAATGTAGACTTTGATAGAATGGTCTGCGGGCGTTATGTTGTGTTTGCAGAGCCCCCGATGTACCTAAACAGTAGAAACCCCCCACAAGTGACCCCATTTTCGAAATTGGACCCCAAAAGTTGTTGTCCAATTTATCCTGAGTATGCTGATGCCCCATATGTGGGGGTGAACCGCTGTTTGGGCGCACGGCAGAGCTCAGAAGGGAAAAAGCACCATTTGACTTTTTGAGCGCAAAATTGGCTGTGGCGTTTAGAGACCCCCTGATGTACCTAAACAGTGGAAACCCCCCAATTCTAACTCCAACCCTAACCCCAACACACCCCTAACCCCAATCCCAACCCAATCCATAATCCTAATCACAACCCTAATGATAATCACAACCCTAACCCAAAAACAACCATAACCCTAATCAGAACCCTAAATCCAACACACCCCTAATCCTAATCTCAACCCTAACCTCAAACCTAACCCTAATCCCAATACACCCCTAACCCTTATCCCAACTCTAACCTTAACCCTAATCCCAAACCTAACCCTAATCCCAAATGTAACCTTAATGCCAACTCTAATCCAAACCCAAACTCTAATCCAAACTCTAACCCTAACTTTAGCCGCAACCCTAGTCCTAACTTTAGCCCCAACCCTAGCCCTAACTTTAGCCCCAACCCTAACACTAGCCCTAATTATAGCCCCAACCCTAACCCTAGCCCTAAATTTAGCCCCAACCCTAACCCTAACCCTAAATTTAGCCCCAATTCTAACCCTAACCCTAAATTTAGCCCCAACCCTAACCCTAACCCTAAATTTAGCCCCAACCCTAACCCTAACTTTAGCCTCAACCCTAACCCTAACCCTAAATTTAGCCCCAGCTCTAACTTTAGCCCCAACCCTAACCCAAACCCTAAATTTAGCCCCAATTCCTCTAGCTGTCGGCCGGCAGATCATGGAGGGCGCACTGCGCATGCGCCCGCCATTTTCTTACCAGAGGAAGAAGCCGGCGGCCAGGAGGGGACACAGGAGGACCCAGGGACACCGGTAAGAATAACAGGGTCCCCGAATCCCCCTATTTCTCTGTCCTCTGATGTGCGATCACATCAGAGGACAGAGAATTACACATCGTTTTTTTTTTGCGGTCGCCGGTAAACAGTTAATTACCGGCGATCACAAAACAGGGGTTGATAATAATCGACCCCGATCATGTTCTTTGGGGTCTCGGCAGCCGAGACCCCAAAGATCCTCTGGGTGCCGGCCATTTTTTGGCCGGAACAAGATGGCGGCGCCCATCGGGAGCCACGAGGAGCACCGGGGGAGACAGGTGAGTATTGGGGGGCTATCGGGGACCTCATTTCTCTGTCCTCTGATGTGTGATCACATCGGAGGAAATTAAATGGGAAATCGCGTTTTGGTTTTTTTTGCGACCGCCGGTAAACGGTTAATTACCTGCGATCACAACCCGGGGTCGGTAAAAAACCCCCAAATCATGTTCTCTGGGGTCTCGGCTACCACCAGTAACCGAGACCCCAGAGAAAATCAGACTCTGGGGGGCGCTATTCACTTTTTCCACAGCGCCGTTAATCAACATTTGACAACATTATCTGCCCATGTGGTGTGTGCCACATCATCAGACACATCCTGTTTCATTTATGAAGGAAGGACTCTAAAAGTCACAAAGCCTATTTTTATATGGTCCTCAAGCAGCCTTTACTTTTCTTAAAGGGTCAGCAGTTGGCCCACACAATTCTTATACAGCCACGAGGCGGCTATGCTTTGTTGTTCCCATTATTAAACAGTGTGTCTCCTATTATCTTATTTCCTATGCAGTGAGTGCAGGACTGCCCAAAATTTGGATGCACTCCAATACCCCTTTGACGAGACTTACAGAAGGGCCACCTGAAAGCAATGTTCCCATTATTAGGCCGGCCTCACACTCAGCGTATGTAAATACGGTCCATTTTTTACGGCCGTAATACACAGAAAAGTCCCCAAAATAGTGGTCCGTATGTCATCCGTAGGCAGGGTGTGTCAGCGTATTTTGCGCATGGCATTCTCCGTATGTAATCCGTATGGCATCTGTACTGCGATATTTTCTCGCAGGCTTGCAAAACCGACATCTAATGGATTTATGTGCTCAAATGTTCGTTAAAACATATATACAGTATATATATATATATATATATATATATCTATAATATAACGCTGGGAGCGTCACTCTGTCCGAAGCCTTTATAGACTGCGCAGGCGCGACGCTCCTAGCATTACATTATAGTGTCAGGAAAAAAAAATTGCGCCGGAAGGCGCGGACTGCCGGGAGCAGGGGGTCGGGAGCAGGGGGACATCGTCCACATATTTCCGCCCTGATTATGCTGTGGCACTTCATGCCACAGCAATTTATTACATACGCCATTCCTTTCCGCCGCCATAGCAAGTTGTTCCTTACGCCATTCCTTTCCGGCGCCATTGTCTTGCTCCTCCTGGTGCCGGAATCGGCGCCTGCGCAGTCCGCGCTTTCCGGCGCCATTTTATTGAAGACACATTGCAGTGTGTCTTCAAGAAAATGGCGCTGGAAAGCGCGGACTGCGCAGGCGCCGATTCCGGCACCAGGAGGACGCAGAAAATGGCGGCGGAAATGAATCAGGTAGCGCAAGTAACAAATTGCTGTGCCATGAGGCTGTGGCATGACACAGCCGCCCGCACTCTCAGCACCACCACGCACAGCCGCCCGCACTCACCACAGCCACGCACAGCCGCCCGCACTCCCAGCACTGCCACGCACAGCCGCCCGCACTCCCAGCACTGCCACGCACAGCCGCCCGCACTCTCAGCACTGCCACGCACAGCCGCCGCACTCTCAGCACTGCCACGCACAACCGCCCGCACTCACCACAGCCACGCACAGCCCCCCACATTCACCACAGCCACGCACAGCCGCCCGCACTCACCACAGCCACGCACAGCCGCCCAAGTGCACCACAGCCACGCACAGCCGCCCGCACTCTCAGCACTGCCACGCACAGCCGCCCGCACTCACCAGAGCCACGCACAGCCGCCCGCACTCACCAGAGCCACGCACAGCCGCCCGCACTCAACAGAGCCATGCACAGCCGCCCGCACTCACCAGAGCCACGCACAGCCGCCCGCACTCACCAGAGCCACGCACAGCCGCCCGCACTCACCAGAGCCACGCACAGCCGCCCGCACTCACCAGAGCCACGCACAGCCGCCCGCACTCACCAGAGCCACGCACAGCCGCCCGCACTCAGCACAGCCACGCACAGCCGCCCGCACTCAGCACAGCTGCCTGCACTCAGCACAACCATGCACAGCCGCCTGCACTCAGCACAGCCGCCCGCACTCAGCACAGCCACGCACAGCTGCCCGCACTCAGCACAGCCGCCCGCACTCAGCACAGCCGCCCGCACTCAGCACAGCTGCCCGCACTCAGCACAGCCCCCGCACTCAGCACAGCCACGCACAGCCGCCCGCACTTAGCACAGCCACGCACAGCCGCCCGCACTCAGCACCGCCACACACAGCCACCTGCACTCAGCACCGCCACGCACAGCCGCCCGCACTCAGCACAGCCGCCTGCACTCAGCACAGCTGCCCGCACTCAGCACAGCCGCCCGCACTCAGCACAGCCGCACTTGGGCAGTAGAGCATGAAAGAAAGATGGGAGCAACATATGGCAGAATGGAAACAGGAACAGGCAGAATGGGGGCGCGGGATGGGAGCAGCACATGACAGAATGATTGCGTACGATGGGAGCAGCACATGACAGAATGGGGGCGCACACATGACAGGATGGGGGTGCAGGATGGGAGCACATGACAGGATGGGGCGCAGGATGGGAGTACATGACAGGATGGGAGCAGCACATGACAGAATGGGGGCACACACATGACAGGATGGGGGTGTAGAATGGAGCAGCATATGACAGGATGGGGGCGCAGGATGGGAGCACATGACAGGATGGGGATGCAGGATGGAGCAGCACATGACAGGATGGGGCCACAGGATGGAGCAGCACATGACAGGATGGGAGAGCAAGATGGGAGCAGCACATACCAGGATGGTGACCATATACCAATATAAATGCTCGCCACCCGGGCGTAGAATGGGTTCAATAGCTAGTATATGTATATATATATATATATATGTCATTGAGACACATATATATATATATATATTCTGTATTTATCTTTAATTCAGCACGATATATGTGAAAAGCCGGTAATTCAATTGCCGGCTTCTCATTTCTCCTTCCCAAACCCGACAGGATATGAGACATGGTTTACATACAGTAAACCATCTCATATCCCCTTTTTTTTGCATATTCCACACTACTAATGTTAGTAGTGTGTATGTGCAAAATTTGGGTGCTTAAGCTGCTAAAATAAAGGGTTAAATGGTGGAAAAAATTGGCGTGGGCTCCCGCGCAATTTTCTCCGCCAGAGTGGTAAAGCCAGTGACTGAGGGCAGATATTAATAGCCTAGAGAGGGTCCATGGTTATTGGCCCCCCCTGGCTACAAACATCTGCCCCCAGCCACCCCAGAAAAGGCACATCTGGAAGATGCGCCTATTCTGGCACTTGGCCTCTCTCTTCCCACTCCCGTGTAGCGGTGGGATATGGGGTAATGAAGGGTTAATGTCACCTTGCTATTGTAAGGTGACATTAAGCCAGATTAATAATGGAAAGGGGTCAATTATGTCACCTATCCATTATTAATCCAATTGTATGAAAGGGTTAAAAAAACACACACACATTATTAAAAAGTATTTTAATGAAATAAACACACAGGTTGTTTTAATATTTTATTGCTCTCTCAATCCACCTGAAGACCCTCGCTCGGCAAAATAATAAACCAACAATATACATACCTTCTGTTGATCTGTCACGTCCCACGAAGTAAATCCATCTGAAGGGGTGTAATCATTTTACAGGCAGGAGCTGTGCTAAAGCACTCGCTCGTGCCTGTAAACCCCGGGTGCTGAAAGGAAAGCTGGGTGATCTGTACTTACATTGAGTCGCAGTGATGCGCTCTCTGCTGGATGTCCTCATGAACTGGAGCCTTGGAAAAGTTCACACGCTCGAGTTCATATGAGTTCATCCAGCAGATGGCGCCTCACCGTGACTCAATGTAAGTACAAATCACCCAGCTTTCCTTTCAGCACCCGGGGTTTACAGGCACGAGCGAGTGCTTTAGCACAGCTCCTGCCTGTAAAATGATTAAACCCCTTCAGATGGATTTACTTCGTGGGACGTGACAGATCAACAGAAGGTATGTATATTGTTGGTTTATTATTTTGCCGAGCGAGGGTCTTCAGGTGGATTGAGAGAGCAATAAAATATTAAAACAACTTGTGTGTTTATTTCATTAAAATACTTTTTAATAATGTGTGTGTGTTTTTTTAACCCTTTCATACAATTGGATTAATAATGGATAGGTGAGATAATTGATGCCTCTCCATTATTAATCTGGCTTAATGTCACCTTACAATAGCAAGGTGACATTAACCCTTCATTACCCCATATCCCACCGCTACACGGGAGCGGGAAGAGAGAGGCCAAGTGCCAGAATAGGCGCATCTTCCAGATGTGCCTTTTCTGGGGTGGCTGGGGGCAGATGTTTGTAGCCAGGGGGTCCAATAACCATGGACCCTCTCTAGGCTATTAATATCTGCCCTCAGTCACTGGCTTTACCACTCTGGCGGAGAAAATTGCGCGGGAGCCCACGACAATTTTTTCCGCCATTTAACCCTTTATTTTTGCAGCTACAGCACCCAAATTTTGCACATACACACTACTCACACTAGTAGTGTGGAATATGCAAAAAAAAAGGGATAGGAGATGGTTTACTGTATGTAAACCATGTCTCATATCCTGTCGGGTCTGTGAAGGAGAAATGAAAAGCCGGCAATTGAATTACCGGCTTTTCACTAACACCGCTGCATATTTCTCGCAAGTCACACTGATGGTCCGTGTGTAATCTGTATTTTTCTCGCCCCCATAGATTTTCATTGGCGATTTTTTTGTGCAATACGGTGACAAACGCAGCATGCTGCGATTTTCTACGGCCGTACAAGACCGTATATTACGGATGCGTAATATACGGCAGATATGAGCTGGGCCATAGAGATTCATTGGGCCGTGTGTAATGCGAATTTTATGGACGTAGTTTATGCACTCATACGTCCGTAAAACTCGCTAGTGTGAGGCAGGCCTTAGGAAGTTGGTACTTCCATACTGTTTTCTTATGCATTGCATGCAAGGCCTTTAGAAGCACCCCATTATCCATTTGAAGAGACGTCCTGGATGGCCACATTGAGCCAAAGTTCCCATTATTCTTTTTGTTACCCCCATACAGTTTTCCCATGAAGTGAATGCAAGGCCCGCTCCAATTTTGGACGCATCCCAGTTACCCCAAAAACAGACATCCTGGATGGCCTTATGAAACCAAAGTTCCCATTATTCTTATTTTTTTTACTCCCATACAATTTGCCCATGAAGTGAATGTAAGGCATGACCCAAATTTGTACGCACCCCAATAACCCAAAAAACAGATATCTTGGATGGCCATATGAAACCAAAGTTCTCATTATTCCTATTTTTTTGACTCCCATACAGTTTGCCCATGAAGTGATTGCAAGGCTTGCTCCAAATTTGGATAGACCACCAAAAACCCTTTCAACAGACATCCTGGATGGCTACATGAAACCAAAGTTCCCATTATTATAATTTTTGTACTCCCATACAGATTCCCCATGAAGTAAATTCAAGGCCTGCTCCATATTTAAACGCACCCCAATAACCCTTTGAACCAACATACTGGATGGCCAATTGAAAGCATTGTTCCCATTATTTGTAATTTGGCACTCACATACTGTTTGGCTCTGCAGTGAATTGTTGAGCCAGAAGAGCCTGCATTGGAGAATGTCAGTGTTCACTTTGGAGCGCGGTTAGGCCTCTTGCACACTTCAGTCTTTTGGCGTCAGTTTGAAACCGCCATTTTCGTCAAGTAGCGGATCCGACATTTTTTTTTTGCGGATCCACTATTTCCCCATAGACATGCATTAGTGACGGATTGTGGCGGATGGTCGTCCGTTCCATCCGCCATGTGACGGATCTATCAAAATTTGGCGGACGTCATCTAGACATTGACGGACATTATAAAGTTTTTTGTCTGCGCCGAAATGGCGGTTTGCGATGGATCCGTCACGTCTGCCATTCCATAGGATGGCCGCTTATGGGAGACGGATCCGTCGCGACCGTCATTTGGCGGATCCGTCGCCCCAATCCGCTTTTTCAATTGCGCATGCTCCAAAAAGTAGATACTTTTCCCAGACAACCCCCAAGTAACGGATCCGTCAAAAAAACGGATCCGTTAGAACCGTTTTCTCAACAATTGTGACGGATCCGTCGATCGGTCACTATGTCGGAGCAGACTGACGCCAAACAACTGAAGTGTGAAAGAAGCCTTAGGCTCCACATCCCAGACTTCACTAAGCTTTCCCTGCCCTGCTGGCTATGTGATCTTCACATCTTGTTACAGTGAGATGTCACGCCTCACATCCATATAGGAACTTGTATACTAAAAACAGACATAACTTGAAAAAGGCATGATTAGCCGAAACGTTGTGTGAATTGTCTGTAAACAATTTTTGTTCATATTATTATCACCTGTGGCATCATATAAGAGAATTGATTGAGAATAAATTGATTATAATAAAAATAACCACATTAACTATTTTTTGTGTGCCGGAGTTCATCGAAATTTATTAGTGTTGAGGATGAAGACATGCCATTGGAGCATTGCTGTGTTGAGGCTAAACACATGGCAGTGTAGCATTCCAGTGTTGAGCATGAAGAACATGCATTGGAGAATTGCAGTGTTGAGGATGAAAACCTGGCAGTGGAGAATGTCAGTGTTGAGGCAAGAAACATGCAGTGTAAATTTGCAGTGTTGAGGCTGAAGAACCAGCAGTGGAGAAATGCAGTGTTCAGGATGAAGACTGGGCAGTGGAGCATTGCAGTGTTGAGGCTGAAGCCCCAGCATTTGCGAATTGCAGTGTTGAGGATAAAGAACCTGCATTGTTGAATTGCAGTGATGAGCCAGAAAAACCTGCAGTGGAGAATTGCAGTGATAAGGCTGAAGAACCTGCATTGGTGAACTGCAGTGATGAGCCTGAAGAAAATGCAGTGAAGAATTGCAGTGTTGAGGCTGTAGAATCTGCAGTGGAGAATTTCAGTGCTGAGGCTGCAGAACCTGCAGTGGAGAATTACATTGTTGAAGCTGACCAACCCCTACAGTTCCCATTATTAGGAAGTGGGTCTCCCATAATGTTTGCCTATGCAGTGAATGCAAGGCCTGGCCCAAATTTGGATGCACACCAATGCTCGTTGGAAGAGATATGTAGGAGGGCCTCCTAAAAATACATTCCCATTACAAAGGAGCGGGTCTCCTATACTTGTAATTTTCACCTGGGGGGTATACATCAACATAGTGGTAAAAAATTTACTTTACGGGCATCATAAGCAACCTTTAAAGCAATAATGTGGGTGTTGCATCACGGACCGTGGTCACCAAGGTGATATAGTGGTGGATGAAGAGACGTGGAGGAGGGCCCCCTTAAAATCTCTTCCCATTACAAAGGAGCAGGTCTCCTATGCTGGCAATGCCCATGCAGTAAGTGTATGGGATGACAAACATTTCCCCATGGGGAGTATACAGCAACATACTGTCCAAAAATTTATTTACGGGCATCATTAACACCCTTCAAAACAATAACGTGGGTATTGCATCGTGGATCACGGTCACCATGGTGATCTACTTGTGGTGGATGATGAGGATGAGGAAAAGAAGGATGAAAACAGCAGCAAATAGGCCAAATCAGGAAGCGTATACCCATGAGTGGGTGTGAAGAGGTGCATGTAATATAGTTCCCAAAAAAGACACTGGATTTTAGTTTATGTTTTGCTGCTATCATTCAGTGGTGTACAAATGTCTGGCCCAATCCAGCCCTTGTTCATTTTTATAAGAGTCAGCCTGTCAGCATTTTCAGTTGACAGGCTGATGCGCTTATAAGCTATAATTTCACCAGCGGCACTAAAAACCCTCTCTGGCAAAACACTATTGGCAAAGCATGCCAGGACCTCCAAGGAATACAGAGCCAGTACATGCCACGTGTGCAGCTTGGAATCCCAGTAATTATAAGGCACAGATGAATCATGGAGGATGTTGGTACAGTCAGCAATGTACTCCCTCAGCATCTTCCAAAACTTTGCACTCCTTGAGAGAGTACCCAGCACCTCAGGACCTGTGCGATGGGAGGGTCTGAGAAAACTGCTGGATTGGAGTTGTGTCTCTCTCACCTGTAATCCTTGGTTGTCCAACGAACTGTGACCTCTGCCACCAGCATTTTCAGATGGGAATTTTTTTAGTAATTCCGCAACAAGGGCCCTCTGGTACTGCACTATTTTAGTACACCTCTCTGCCTCTGGAATAAGAGATAGAAAGTTCTCCTTGGAGCATGGGACTAGAAGTGTCACCAACCAGTATTGATTGTCACCCAAAATTTTGAGAACGTGATTGTCACGCGAAAGGAAGTGTAACATAAACTCAGCCATGCGTGTCAGACGGCTAACAGGCAAGACTTCTGTGTCCTCACCAAGAGGACGACTGACCATGCTCTCCTCCTCCTTCTCCATGTCCTCACGCCATCCACGCTGAACAGATGGTATGACAGTTGTCCTTGTAGTACCGTCTATAGCACATGAAAGTAGCTCATGTTCTTCCTCCTCTTCTTCCTCTTTGTCACCCAATCCATGTTGGGATGAGATGAGGCTCCATGTCCACTCATGAGGTCTTATATGAGGAGTCTGAACTGAAAACCAATGGCCTTGTTGATGCTGATAGACAACAACTGCCCTCTTCTGCTCATAAATCATTTCCAACATCAGCAGTGTAGAGTTCCAATGCATGGGGATATCACACACAAGTCAGTGAGCCGGAAGCTGCAAATGCTGCTGAAGCATGTCAAGGGCGGCAAAAGCCATAGCTGACTTTCTAAAATGGGCACACAGGCGGTGTACTTTGACAAGCAGATCCAGCAGCTCTGGGTAGCTTTTCAGAAACCACTGCACTATGAGGTTAAGCACAAGGGTCAGCATGGTACGTGTGTGTGCTCGCCTCGACACCAGATTCTGGCTATTGTCACACATGACCATGCCTGGCTAGAGTTTCACAAATCTGCCTGCTCTTTCATTGTTGTCCACAACTCTTCAGCATTGTGTGCTTTGTTACCTAAGCATATTAGCATCAGCACAGCCTGTTGCCGCTTGGCTGAGGCAGTGCTGCAGTGCTTCCAGCTTGTTACTGGTGTGGTCATTTTGGAGATGGAGGCTGAAAAGGAGGAGAAGGAGAAGATGTCGGGAGGAGGTATTCCATCCCAAGGTCTGACTGGGTCCCGGCTTCCACTGTGTTAACCCAGTGTGCTGTCAGCGATATGTTCCGTCCCCACCCAGATGCACTTGTCCATGCGTCCATGGTTAGGTGGATTTTCCCAGTAACAGCATTGTTGAGGGCACGGCTAATGTTGTGGGATGCGTGCTTGTGTAATTTGGGGATGGCATGCTGGGAGAAATAGTGGCACGCTGGGAGAAATAGTGGCAGCTGGGGACCAAGTACCTTGTGACTACTGCTGCCATCAGGTTGCGGAAAGCTTCCATCTCCACAAGCCTAAAAGGCAATATTTCGAGCGCAAGCAGATGAGAAATATGTGAATTGAGTAGTGTGGCCTGTGGGGCGTTGGCAGCATATTTGCGCTTGCATTACATGGACTGGTTTGTGGACAACTGAATACTGCGCTGGGACAAGGACGTGGATCTGCTTGATGATTGTGCTAGTTGAGTGTGTGCAATGACAAGTGCAGGGCAGGAGGCATCTTTGCATGCACCATGGACAGTGAATTGGCTTGCACGCACAACAGTGGAAGAAGCAGTGGTGTCATCGGCAGACACTGTTCCTGGAGCCTGGGGATTTGCCCACATAGTCGAGTGCTTTGCTGACATGTGCCTGATCATGCTGGTGGTGGTCAGGTTGGTAGTTTTGCTACCTCTGCTGATGCGGGCATGGCAGGTGCTGCAAATGGCCTGTTCGGTGTTATCGGCAGAGTCCTTAAAATGCAACCAGACTAGGGAAAACCTAACAGTTGTACTGCCAACTTCCGTCATGTTGGTGTTACAGGGAACAGTTGCCCGCCTTCTGTCTGCGACCTCCACACTGCTACTTCCTGCCTGTTGGGGTCTCCTGTATGCTGCTGTCCATGCTCTGCATGTCCTACTGCCTGGTTGGGTCAGTTACTATATCATCCACCACCTCCTCTTGAACTTCTGCATTGTTTTTTTTAAAAAAAACAGTAAAATAATGTCAATAACTAGGCTAAGTCAGAGCAAAAACAGTTCAATGGAGCACAAAAATGCCCCAATTTTTAGCCCACAGATAGGTGAGGCATGTGACGGAGATACCCGACTTTAAATTATCTGGCCTGCAATTTTTTTTCACACCAAAATAGTGTCAATGACTAGGCTAAGATACAGCAAAAAAATTCAATAGAGCCCTCAAATGGCACAATTTTTAGCCCACAGATAGATGAGGCGTGTGACAAAGATACCCCGCTTTAAAATATCTGGCCTGTATTTTTTTTAAACAGAAAAAAAGGACAATGGAGCCAAAAAAATGCCCAATTTTTAGCCCACAGATAGGTGAGGCATGTGACGGAGATACCCGACTTTAAATCATCTAGCTTGTATTTTTTTTTTACAGCAAAATAGTGTCAATAACTAGGCTAACACACAGAAAAAACAGTTCAATGCAGGCCTAAAATGCCACAATTTTTAGCCCACAGATACGTGAGGCGTGTGATGGAGATACCCCTCTTTAAATGTTCTGGCCTGTATTTTTTTTTCACAGCAAAACAGTGTCAATAACTTGCCAAAGACACAGCAAAAACAGTTCAATGGAGCACACAAATGTTGCAATTTTTAGCCCACAGATAGGTGAGGCGTGTGATGGCGAACCCCCACTTTTAAATTTCTGGTCTGTATTTATTTTTGTTTGCCAGCAAACTGGTGTCAATAACTAGGCTAAGGCTCAGCAAATAAAAATTAAACGGAGGGCTGAAATGGCACTATTTTGAGCACAATGATATGTGATGCCTGTGACGCAGATACCCCACTTTAAAATACCTGCCCTGTTTTTTGTTTTTTTTCGGCAACAAAATGATGTCAATAACTAGTAAGGGTATGTGCACATGCTGCGGAATGGTGTGCGGATTTTTTCGCACTGATTTTGGTAAATCCGCGGGAAAACCGCACTGTGGATTTACTGCGGTATTACTGGGGATTAACCGCGGTTTTTCCTCGTTTTTAGTGTGGATTCCACTTGCGGTTTTACACCTGTGGACTCCTATTGAGGAGCAGGTGTAAACCGCTGCGGAATTCGCACAAAGAATTGACATGGGCACTGCGGATTTTGTTTTTCGTAGGTTTACATGGTACTATAAACTCATGGAAAACTGCTGTGAATCTGCAGCATCAAATCCGCTGCGGATCCACAGCAAAATCTGCAACGTGTGCACATAGCCTAACACACAACAAAAAAAATTCAATGGAGGCCTGAAATGGCACAATTTTGAGCACAATGATAAATATTTTTTTTAAGCAAACTGGTGTCAAGAACTTGTATAAGACACTCCAACAAAATTTTGCAGTACCACAAAAATGGCAGAATTTTCTGCGCACTCACATGTGATCGTTGTGACAGCCGAATCCATTCAAAATAGCTGTATTTTTACACTGTACTATGGAAACAACCAAATGGAAAAAAACCTGTGTGCTCTGCATTGCTTTTAAATAAAATGATCAGGATTAATTCCTGGCTACTGATACCTGGGGTTAAGTATATAGGGTCAATATCTGTAATAGGCAGCAGCAGACTTTAATGGAATAGACCTTCTTGCTGTATGAAATAAAGTATGCCACATAGTGTACAATGCCTGCCTGCCTAGCACTGATATCTATATACCCACATACACTGCCTGCATGCCTAGCACTGATATATATATATATATATATATATATATATATATATATATATATATATATATATATCTATACCTCGCAATTAGTCCTTAGGACTCTTGGTTTAGTTGGATTTGTATATTCAATAATGGTATAGCCACACTAACAGATACACCACCTATTCTGTCCCTATCTCTGCAACTCTCCCTACACTGGTGATTCCTAAGCTGACTGTGATGAGCAGGGCGGCGCGAGGTCTGATATAGACCTGATGATGCTGTGCGGCCAGCCAATCACTGTAATGCTGCAACCAACATGGCTGCGGCATTACAGTGCATGGCAGTATACTGTGAACAGTATATAAATAATGGTTCATAATGCTGACAGCAGATTATGGGTTAATCAGCAGTAGATGCATGTTGTAGAAATCATGGGAATTTGCAGAGATGAATGCAGCTGATCGAACTTGAAGATGAAACTCCTAGACAAACTTCAAATAAACACAACACTGAATACTCAGACCCTACATGTGTGTTTACGTCTACCATAAAAGGCTGTCGATGATGATGTCAAAGATGAATGCCAAGTAAATTGTGGACCATAGCAAAGGGTATTGGTCATAGATGAATGGAGCGGAGCCTAATCCTCGAGTTTAGACAGGTGCATAAGTGTACCCTTCTTTTACGGTCCCTCCCAGAGGAGTCAATAATGTCAAAAAGTGCATGTTTTGTGCAAAATCTCTTGAGGAAAACTGGAACATTAATGTCCTTTTTGGGCACCTAGCATCTCTACTTGGGACTGTATCCGTTGCAATTTCGTAAGAAAAAGCAATTCTTATGAACATTTCTACAGTCAATAATTTGTTTTTTCTCCGTGTCTAGATAAGAGGCAGAAGCAAGAATTACCTTGACTGTAGAAGAGAATTTGTTAAGAACCAGCGGCGACATAAAGATATGGAAAGCAAGTAGGGAGAAATGAAAAACATTAATACATTTTAACAAATATTAGCTATGCTTGAAAAGTTACTGGATTCATTTGTTATACATATTAGTCCATAGAACAATGAAAAGAACACATTTAAAATATCATAAACACTTATGGGCCTCCCACACAAAAAAATTAGGCAGGCCACATGAATGTGAAATTCAAAACTATTTTTATTGATATCAAAGATAAAGCATCTCAAACTATTATACACAAACCAATCATATGGTATTTGTTTCTTGCACGAATAGTATGCTGTTCAGGTTATTCGTTACTTGGCGAGTTATTTGCTATTCACCTCAATACATTCGAATGACCCGTCCAGCATGTTTGGTGCTTTATTTGCAACAATGAACATGCTGGACTTGCTTGCCAATCACAGTATTGTCGACACCATCTTTGGTGTGGCATTACTGTGATTGGCTGGCCTCACAGAATCAAAGGGGATATTTTATCCTTGCCGAAACCATCTTGCGCACATTGCAGCTGAAAGCAGCGTAGTGAGAGCGTAATGTCAGCGTATGGAGAGTGAAAGCAGTGTATAGGGAAAGTTTGTGATTCCAAAAAGCTCTTTCAAGAGCTTCTGAGAATGAGTATTAGTTCTTTGTTAGGTGAACATAGCCAAGGGACTAGGAAGAGATTTAATAAAAGGGAGAGTGAAAGGCAGGCACCTGGGTGTTATCATCATTGCAAGTACATGCTGCAGATCTCTGCCAGTTTGCATTTTGTTGTACAGTTTAGGAACTACCAAAATTTACAAAGCAGCTATTTTTTAGAGCCAAATAATATTGCAGCATACCAGCATATAAAATGTTTTCCTTTTACAGCTAAATAGTATTTGTCAGTGCCAGCATATAGTAAACAAGCTTTTTAAAAACTAATTGCTAAATAATATTCCTCACCTATTGCTGAAATAGCTAATATTTACCTAGCAGTTGTGCGACTGGCACAAAACCTGATGAGCTACGCAAGCGTCACTATTTACCAGTAATTTCCCTGAGTGTGCTGTTGGCATGTGTCATAAAGGCAATATTAAAAAAATTATAATGGATAAATAAATAGCATATCTTTATCTAGCAGTTGTGCGACTGGCGCGAAGCCTGCAGAAATACGCAAGCATCACAATTTTCCAGCGGCAATTATTTTCCTTACTCTCCTGTTGGCATTTGTACTAAAGGTGATATAAAAAACTTGAATTTTCTATTGGTGAAATAAATAGTGCATCTTTATATAGCAGTGGTGTGACAGGTTCAAAGCCTGCAGAGACATGCAAACATCAGAATTTACCAGTCACAATAAGTTTCCTGATTCTGCTGTTGGCATGTGTCCTAAAGGCGATATAAAAAGGATTATAATTTTCTATTGTTTAAACAAATAGCGTATCTTTATCTAGCAGTTTTGCAACTGGCGCAAAGCCTGCAGAGGTATGCAAACATCACAATTTACCAGTGTCAATAATTTTCCTTAATCTGCTGTTGGCGTGTGAGTCTGTTGTTGCTATGTGTAATAAACAAACACCGAATAAATCCCCTAAAGGGCCATGAAGCAAAACATGTGAAAACCAAAATGGATAACTTCCCACAAGGCCAATATAATAAAATATATCTTTATTCAACTTCTTATATAGAAAATCACAGCAGATACCACAAGTACAAGAAAGGTGGGTTGCCAACATGCTAATACCCCCAAATCATCATTTAATACAGCAATACAATGCTTGCATAATACATATGCTCCATAACCAGCTGCATGAAAAAATCGCCCCACATATGCAAATAGCGGGAAATAGTGCAAATGTGCAATATAATAAATAATTGTACCAATATAAATAGTTAATATAGTAAAAAAAAACTTTGATCATAGTGAGGGAGAAAAATAAATATTTAAGCAGCTAATACATACATCGCAAGTAATGTGAATAAGGCATAGTTACCTATGGAGGAGCAAACTAAGGACTCACCACACCCGACGTGCGTTTCGCAAGAAATGCTTCATCCAGGGGTGGTTGGGTACTGGCCAGGTAGAGTTAATATACAAGTAGTAACCAATGATAGAGCTGACAGCTAATGAAAACCTCCTCATTTTACTCGAAATCAAGGACGCCTGCTGCATGTAAACAGCGGCGCAACAAACTCTGCAGTAAATCTGCTTATTGTGCCCGTACATAGAACCAACATCGGAGGCAAATATAGTTTAAAGGCTTAGTAATCCAGAAAGGGCAATGTATCCTTCAGATAATAAAAAGGATAATAAAGGACGCAATTAAAAACGGAAAATACCCGAATACCGAAAGGCGAAAAATAAATATTTAAGCCTTTAATAGAGCTAATCCGGTTATAGGCATAAAGTCCTTCTTCAACTTATGCTTTGTTTCCTGCCTTCTTATGAACTATAAAGGCTTTCTCACTTTAGGAATATTCACCGATGAAGATTTACTACTTGTTTTGGATGCTGTGGTGCCCTATATATACTATGTATCATGTTATTGTATTAGTTTTATTTATATATGGATATTTGTGTATTGACTTTCTTTGTGAAATAAATACTTACCTTCTTAGGATATAATTTTATCCCATGGCTTTATACTCTACTGACTATATGTCCTTTAATACACTGTGTTATGTCACTTATATTGTAGGCACACTTAGTATCCATTGTGCCAGCATTGCACACAGTTACTTTATATTGGTTCCCCCTTTATTTAGCTAATTATCACTATGCCCATTCAGCAGCACCTTCTTTTTATATATATTTTTTCTTATGTATAGTATTACAGTTTGGTATTGGTATGTATTTAACATCACTAATTTTATGGGCATATTTATTATTCACTATGCCAGTATGGTACTTGGCACTTTGTATTGGGCTTTTTTTGCCAGTATAGTAGTATCATTACCATTTTATGTTAATTATTATGCGCACGGTATTATGGTTTGCTGCTGCTTTAGTCAGCAGGGTCATCTTGCACCTTTTATATATATTACATATTCATATCTGTAGATATATGATTTATTTATGTTTATGTATTTTGGTGTTTCTAATCTTTTTTCTTCTTATTTTACAATTTATTTTAGGATATGTTTATTTACACTTACTTTCATCAGTCCGGTATTCGGGTATTTTCCGTTTTTAATTGCGTCCTTTATTATCCTTTTTATTATCTGAAGGATACATTGCCCTTTCTGGATTACTAAGCCTTTAAACTATATTTGCCTCCGATGTTGGTTCTATGTACGGGCACAATAAGCAGATTTACTGCAGAGTTTGTTGCGCCGCTGTTTACATGCAGCAGGCGTCCTTGATTTCGAGTAAAACCAGGAGGTTTTCATTAGCTGTCAGCTCTATCATTGGTTACTACTTGTATATTAACTCTACCTGGCCAGCACCCAACCACCCCTGGACGAAGCATTTCTTGCGAAACGCACGTCGGGTGTGGTGGGTCCTTCGTTTGCTCCTCCATAGGTAACTATGCCTTATTCACATTACTTGCGATGTATGTATTAGCTGCTTAAATATTTATTTTTCGCCCTCACTATGATCAAATAGGGTTTTTTTTACTATATTAACTATTTATATTGGTACAATTATTTATTATATTGCACATTTGCACTATTTCCCGCTATTTGCATATGTGGGTCAATTTTTTCATGCATCTGGTTATGGAGCATATGTATTATGCAAGCATTGTATTGCTGTATTAAATGATGATTTGGGGGTATTAGCATGTTGGCAACCCACCTTTCTTGTACTTGTGGTATCTGCTGTGATTTTCTATATAAGAAGTTGAATAAAGATATAGTTTATTATATTGGCCTTGTGTGAAGTTATGTGTAATAAAGCTGATATCTGAAAAAAAAATACCCACACACTGTTAGAATTTGTACATGACACATCTGTGAGGGTACTTGTGAAAAATAAAGCCAGGATTTTTTTTTAATAACACATTCAATATGGGAAAGGAACATGGGCATGGATGTGGTGGTGCCCGCCAAGGCTGTGTGACAGATCAGAAGGTGACTGTATCTCATTCTAGCTTACTGTCAAAATTCAGTCACCACGCTACACCACTGTTTAACCAAGACAAGGAGGATGTTGTCAGTTGGATGGCAGACAAAGGCTCCAGTGTGCTGACAAGCATCACCCACCACCAAGTCTTTCATATGGTCCACTCTCAGTAGCCAAGAAGCCGGGACTCTGAAACCTCAACCTAGTCCTCTTTCCTCCCTCCATCAAGAGTCCCAGGAGACCCCTCGCTGGCCACTCGGAGGAACAAATATATCAAAATACAAAAATGGTTTCATTCAATTGTGTTAAAGTAACTCATGATGTAAAACTAGTAAAGTGTGTTATAATAAAGAAACACATGAGAAAGGGTTTGGAATTTAGGCTTGAAGACCCAAAACAAGTTCAGTGTGGTCGCACCTAGAGTGGTGATGGTTGAAAGAAGAAGAACCTGGACACTCAGCAGTCTTTACTCACATCACAGATCCAAAGTGAACAGTGCAAGTCCATGCAGATTTAGAAATGACTGAAACAAATAAAAGTGGAATTTATGAAAGCGCATACAAAGGGTTCATTTACATGAGCAGAAAATCATTTAAATGATGAATGATGCAATTGTAACTGACAAAAAGAAAACAATGTCATACAATTGCAATTGCTTGCAAAGGAAAAGCATTGTGTATGAAATTGTTGAATAGCAATTTTACATCGTAACATCATACATTAAGTTTTCACAAAGAGGATAATCTGAAATGTAGTTACATTTTCAACATTAAAATTTAATTCCAACTGATATTATTTATTTTGAATACATAAATTCATAATATTTTACTAAATTTTTTAAAATTTAACTGAAATTTTTTTTACATGTCTAAACTTGATGCCTGATGAAATATTATACATGTCAAACAGGTACTAAACCCAATGCATTACACAATTATTATGAAAGCAGGGTTGTTACCATTATATTGTTTATCGACCAGTGTAAATGAGTCTTAAGGCTGACAACCCGTTCACCCTTGGGCAATAGTTTTCTTTTGTTTAAAAAAAAATGTAAAAAAAAATACATATATTTGGTAATACTGTATTTGTAAAAGTCTGATCTATAAAAATCTAAAATAAATTAATCCGATCGGTAAACTGTTTAAAGCAAAAAAAGTAAAAACACCAGAATTAAGTTTTTTTGGAGGCGACAACATTTCAAATAACATGCAATAAGAGGTTACGAAAACTTTGTATCTTCACAAAATGGTATCAGTAAAAAAGGTCAGCTCAAGGCGCAAGAAATGAGTCCTCACACAGCCCCAAATCCCAGCTCGCTGATCTGGCTCATCCTCCTTGAGATGCTGCAGCAGCTGGATTTTGTAAGGGTGCTATTTATGAGTAGCTAATATCCACCTAAAGGATGTTCAACTGATGCCAGATCGGCGCACTGAATTTGCAGAATGGGCAAAATAAAAATTGGAACAGGACCCTCAGTTTACACAGAACATTATGTTCAGTGATGAGTCAAACTTTTTTGGGTGGGCCATTTATATGGATACACCTAAATAACATGGGAATGGTGACAGTTTTCTTGCGTAGGGTGTCTTGCATTGAAATCTGCTGCAATGACCCGGGTACCGCGTTCACCAGACATCAACACGATTTCTATCCGCTCTTCATGTGTTAACCTCTGCACATGTCAATGGCTGTAAACAAAGAGAAACTTGTAAATAACTCATGAAAGATTAAAGTTACCTTAAAACCAAGAACACCATTGTTTTTCTTATGAAATTCTAAATAAGTTTGGTGTGTCACATGACCCTCTTCCCATTGGAAAAAATAAAGTTGGATCCAAAATGGCTGACTTCAAATTGGTTGCCATAGTCACCACCCATCTTGAAAAGTTTTCCCCCTCCCATATATTAATGTACCACAAGCAGGAAGTTGATATCACCAACCATTCCCATTTTATTTAGGTGTATCCACATATATGGCTCACCTTGTATATATATTTATATATATATAAATATATATATATATATATATATATATATATATATATATACTAGCTGTACTACCCGGCTTCGCCCGGGTTAATGACTGCTGTTAGCAAAATAGAATGTGTTAACAAAAATTTATTCTGCACACAAAAACCACAAAACAAATAGATAGAAATGTAATTATTAAAAGGCAAAAACTAAGCAAATAGAAGCATTTCACAACATATATTAGCTTTGTTATACTGAGAATGTCTTTGTTGCCTATATTAACCAATCAGAGCTCAGGTTAATTAACTGTAGCAAAATAGAAGCTGAGCTGTGATTGGTTGCTATTGGCAGCCTGATAAATCCCCAGCCAACAGGAAGCCCTCCCCCCTGGCAGTATATATTAGCTCACACATACACATAATAGACAGGTCATGTGACTGACAGCTGCCGTATTTCCTATATGGTACATTTGTTGCTCTTGTAGTTTGCTTATTAATCAGATTTTTATTTTTGAAGGACAATACCAGACTTGTGTGTGTTTTAGGGCGAGTTTTATGTGTCAAGTTGTGTGTGTTGAGTTGCGTGTGGCGACATGCATGTAGCGACTTTTGTGAGATGAGTTTTGTGTGGCGACATGCGTGTAGCAACATTTTGTGTGTTGAGTTGCATGTGACAGGTTAGTGTAGCAAGTTGTGTGCAGCAAGATTTGTGCATGGCGAGTTTTGCGCGTGGCGAGTTTTATGTGTGGTGCATTTTGAGTATGTGCAAGTTTTGTGTGAGGCAACTTTTGCATGTGGTGCAACTTTTGTACATGTGGCAATTTTTCTGTGTGTGCAAGTTTTGCATGAGGTGAGTTTTCCATGAGGTGAGTTTTGCACGTGTGGCGAGTTTTGCGTGAGCCTAGTTTTGCATATGGCGAGTTTTGCATGTAGCGAGTTTTGAGTGGTGACTTTTGTGTTTCGACTTTTATGTGGCGAGGTTGGTGTGTGTGTGTGGTGAAATGTGTGCTGAGGGTGGTATATGTGTTCAAGCACGTGGTAGTGTGTGGCGCATTTTGTGTTTGTGTTCATATCCCCGTGTGTGGTGAGTATCCCATGTCGGGGCCCCACCTTAGCAACTGTACGGTATATACTCTTTGTCGCCATCGCTCTCATTCTTTAAGTCCTCATTGTTCACATCTGGCAGCTGTCAATTTTCCTCCAACACTTTTCCCTTCACTTTTTCCCCATTATGTAGATAGGAGCAAAATTGTTTGGTGAATTGGAACGCGCGGGGTTAAAATTTCACCTCACAACATAGCCTATGACGCTCTCGGGGTCCAGACGTGTGACTGTGCAAAATTTTGTGGCTGTAGCTGCGACGGTACAGATGCCAATCCCGGACATACACACATACATACATACACACATTCAGCTTTATATATTAGATATACCTGTATGTAATCTCCTGTATATAGTATATACCTGTGTGTCATCTCACCTATATATAGTATATATCTGTGTGTCATCTCCTGTATATAGTATATACCTGTATGTCATCTCCTCCTATACATAGCATATACCTGTGTCATCTCCTCCTGTATATACTATATACCTGTAGGTAATCTGCTCCTGTATATAGTATATACCTGTGTGTCATCTCCTCCTGTATATAGTATATACCTGTATGTCATCTCCTCCTGTATGTAGTATGTACCTGTATGTCATCTCCTCCTCTATATAGTATATACCTGTGTGTCATCTCTCCTGTATATAGTATATATCTGTGTGTCATCTCCTCCTGTATATAGTATATACCTGTGTGTCATCTCCCCTGTAAATAGTATATACCTGTGTGTCATCTCCTGTATATAGTATATAGCTGTATGCCATCTCCTCCTGTATTAGCCCTCGTTCACACGTTATTTGGTCAGTATTTTTACCTCAGTATTTGTAAGCTAAAATGGCAGCCTGATAAATCCCCAGCCAACAGTAAGCCCACCCCCTGGCAGTATATATTAGCTCACACATACACATAATAGACTGGTCATGTGACTGACAGCTGCCGGATTCCTATATGGTACATTTGTTGCTCTTGTAGTTTGTCTGCTTATTAATCAGATTTTTATTTTTGAAGGATACCAGACTTGTGTGTGTTTTAGGGCGAGTTTCGTGTGTCAAGTTGTGTGTGTTGAGTTGCGTGTGGCGACATGCATGTAGGGACTTTTGTGAGATGAGTTTTGTGTGGCGACATGCGTGTAGCAACTTTTTGTGTGTCGAGTTGCATGTGACAGGTTAGTGTAGCAAGTTGTGTGCAGCAAGTTTTGCGCATGGCGAGTTTTGCGCGTGGCGAGTTTTATGTGTGGTGCCTTTTGAGTATGTGCAAGTTTTGTGTGAGGCAACTTTTGCATGTGTTGCAACTTTTGTGCATGTGGCAATTTTTCTGCGTGTGGCAATTTTTCTGCGTGTGCAAGTTTTGCGTGTGGCGAGTTTTGCACGTGTGGCGAGTTTTGCATGTGGAGAGTTTTGCGCGTGGCGAGTTTTGAGCGGCGACTTTTGTGTTTCTACTTTTATGTGGCGAGGTTGGTGTATGTGTGGTGAAATGTGCACTGAGGGTGGTATATGTGTTCGAGCACGTGGTAGTGTGTGGCGCATTTTGTGTGTGTGTTCATATCCCCGTGGTGGTGTGATTATCCCATGTTGGGGCCCCACCTTAGCAACTGTACAGTATATACTCTTTGGTGCCATCGCTGTCATTCTTTAAGTCCCCCTTGTTCACATCTGGCAGCTGTTAATTTGCCTCCAACACTTTTCCTTTCATTTTTTCCCCATTATGTAGATAGGGGCAAAATTGTTTGGTGACTTGGAAAGCGCGGGGTTAAAATTTCACCTCACAATATAGCTTTGACGCTCTCAGGGTCCAGACGTGTGACTGTGCAAAATTTTGTGCCTGTAGCTGCGACGCCTCCAACACTTTTCCTTTCACTTTTTCCCCATTATGTAGATAGGGGCAAAATTGTTTGGTGAATTGGAAAGCGCGGGGTTAAAATTTCACCTCACAACATAGCCTATGACGCTCTCGGGGTCCAGACGTGTGACTGTGCAAAATTTTGTGGCTGTAGCTGCTACGGTTCAGATGCCAATCCCGGACATACATACATACATACATACATACACACACACACACATTCAGCTTTATATATTAGATATATCTCAGATATATATACATGTATACAGTTGTGCTCAAAAGTTTACATACATTGGCAACATTTTTGCTTTCTTGGCCTTATTTCAGAGAATATAAATGATAACACCAAAACTTTTTCTCCACTCAAGGTTAGTGGTTGGGCGGAGCCATTTATTGTCGAACTACTGTGGTTTCTCTCTTTAAATCATACTGACAACCCAAAACATTGAAATGACCCTGATCAAGAAAAGCATAAAAGCTGAGTGAGTTTCTGGGATCCAGACAGACTATTGCATCTTTCATCCAGCCACTGACATTTCTTGATTGTGAGTCATGGGGAAAAGCATTGTCAATGGATCTAGGGGAAAACATAGCTGAAGTGTATAAAACAGGAAAAAGATACAAAAAGATATTCGAAGAATAGATAATCAAAAACAACAAATATGACAAGGACACATGGTACGAATCAATTACCTATCATATTACCCTCTCCATGTGTTCATAGGATTATCAGACCTATCATCAAATATCTCACAAGAACAAAAAAAAACGATGATCAGAAGGTCACTTATATTAAAAATTCGTTTAAATAATAAAATAAATAATAAATTATAAATAAGGAATAGATAATGCCAGTCAGTGTCCAAACTGTGATTAACAAATGGAAAATCAGGGGCTCTGTGAAAACAAAACCACGGTCAGGTAGACCAACAAAGATGTCTTCCACAACTGCGAGGAAAATTGTTCAGCATGCAAAGAAAAACCCACAAACAACATCAGCTGAAATACAGGACTCTCTGAAAACTAGCGGTGTGGCTGTTTCAAGATGCACAATAAGGAGGCACTTGAAGAAAAATGGGTTGCATGGTCGAGTCGCCAGAAGAAAGCCATTACTGCGTAAATACCACAAAGTGTCTTGCCTACAATACACAAAACAGCACAGAGACAAGCCTCAAAACTTTTGGAACAAAGTAATTTTGAGTTATGAGACCAAAATTGAACTTTTTGGCCACAACCATAAACGGCACATTTGGAGATAGGTCAATAAAGCCTATGATGAAAGAAACACCCTTCCTACTGTAAAGCACGGAGGTGGATCACTGATGTTTTGGGGATGTGTGAGCTGCAAAGGCACAGGAAACTTGGTCAAAGTTGAAGTAAAGATGAATGCAGCATGTTGTTATCAAATACTAGAGGCAAATTTGCACTCATCAGCCCAGAAGCTGCGCATGGGACGTAACTGGACATTCCAAAATGACAGTGATCCAAAACACAAAGCCAAGTCGACCTGTCATTGGCTACAGCAGAACAAAGTGTAAGTTCTTGAGTGGCTATCTCAGTCTCCTGACCTCAATATCATTGAGCCACTCATGGGAGATTTCAAGCATGCAGTTCATGCTAGACAGCCCAGGAATTTACAGGAACTGGAGGCTTTTTGCCAAGAAGAGTGGGCAGCTTTACCATCTGAGAAACTAAAGAACTTCATCCACAACTACCACAACAGACTTCAAGCTGTCATTGATGTTAGAGGGGGCAATACACGGTATTAAGAAATGGGGTATGTGAACTTTTGATCAGGGTAATTTGGATGTTTTGGTTGTCATTATGATTTAAAAAGAGAAACACAGTAGTTTGATAATAAATGGCTTCACCCAACCACCAATCATAAGAGGAAAAAAAGTTTTGGTGTTATCATTCACATTCTCTTAAAAAAAAGCCAAGAAAGCAAAAATTGTGTCGGGGTATGTAAAATTTTGAGCAAAACTGTTTACATATATATACATATATATATATATATATATATATATATATATATACACTCACTGGCCACTTTATTAGGTACACCTGTCCAACTTCTTGTTAACACTTAATTTCTAATCAGCCAATCACATGGCGGCAACTCAGTGCATTTAGGCATGTAGACATGGTCAAGACAATCTCCTGCAGTTCAAACCGAGCATCAGTATGGGGAAGAAAGGTGATTTGAGTGCCTTTGAATGTGGCATGGTTGTTGGTGCCAGAAGGGCTGGTCTGAGTATTTCAGAAACTGCTGATCTACTGGGATTTTCACGCACAACCATCTCTAGGGTTTACAGAGAATGGTCCGAAAAAGAAAAAAAATCCAGTGAGCGGCAGTTCTGTGGGCGGAAATGCCTTGTTGATGCCAGAGGTCAGAGGAGAATGGGTAGACTGGTTCGAGCTGATAGAAAGGCAACAGTGACTCAAATCGCCACCCGTTACAACCAAGGTAGGCCTAAGAGCATCTCTGAACGCACAGTGCGTCGAACTTTGAGGCAGATGGGCTACAGCAGCAGAAGACCACACCGGGTACCACTCCTTTTAGCTAAGAACAGGAAACTGAGGCTACAATTTGTACAAGCTCATCGAAATTGGACAGTAGAAGATTGGAAAAACGTTGCTTGGTCTGATGAGTCTCGATTTCTGCTGCGACATTCGGATGGTAGGGTCAGAATTTGGCGTAAACAACATGAAAGCATGGATCCATCCTGCCTTGTATGGAGCATCTTTGGGATGTGCAGCCGACAAATCTGCGGCAACTGTGTGATGCCATCATGTCAATATGGACCAAAATCTCTGAGGAATGCTTCCAGCACCTTGTTGAATCTATGCCACGAAGAATTGAGGCAGTTCTGAAGGCAAAAGGGGTCCAACCCGTTACTAGCATGGTGTACCTAATAAAGTGGCCGGTGAGTGTATATATATATATATATATACAGTATATATATATATATATATATACATTGTGATGCAGCGGTATGACCATACAGAGTGAAACGGCAGTGACCCAAACAAGTTCAAACAAAACGTTCTTTTATTGTGTTACTTCACAAATATAGAATACGGCTTCTTCATGCAGTCCATTAATAATGCATGGCTATATGACGCAGTCAATACACAGGCCGAACTTCCCTTTGTCCAGTTTCCCTGGGTGACCGCACGCCAGTAACAAGTCTCTGTACTCACTCAGCGCACTGCACTCTTTATCCTCTGGAGTGCAGCCGGGTACACATAAGACATCCCAAGACGCAGGGTATCAGTCTCTCTGGTTCCATTAGCCTCTGTGCTGCTCCACACAGAGAGAGCTCTGCAGACAACTGCCCTGTCTGCTTCCAAGAACACACTGACACACCTCCCCCACTACTACAGGGCTTTTAAATCAGTCACTGCTTCACTATACTAATTACAGCCACACCTGTGTCTGTAGTACGTCCTCATGGCCTCACTACGCTTCCATGCACATTCTGCAGAGCACATACAGCGCCCCCTAGCTGTACCAGGGGTCACTGCCTCACATATCCTCCCCCCCTGTTCATACCTGTGGGGTTGAACATTTGTTACCCCGTAAGGGCGAAAGACAGGGCATCGGTATGCCCCCCTGACATCCCCGCTCATTACATTAAGAAACCAAAGTAGGGACCGGAACCATCGATCAACGCACGCATCCCTCCCCTTTGCGTTTCTCCTCCATATTTCATTACGGGACCACGCACCCCGATCTCCATTGCAGAAGCCAAACCCTCTTTTCTGATTAACTGCAGATTTGGGCCAGTTTTGGGTGGTCTTTACTTTGTTTACTTTAGGTTCATTAACCCCACGGGTAGTGTTGAGCATTCCGATACCGCAAGTATCGGGTATCGGCCGATACTTGCGATATCGGAATTCCGATACCGAGATCCGATACTTTTTTGGTATCGGGAATCGGTATCGGATCCATATTACTGTGTAAAATAAAGAATTAAAATAAAAAATATTGATATACTCACCTCTCCGGAGGCCCCTGGACATCACCGCTGGTAACCGGCAGCCTTCTTTGCTTAAAATGAGCGCGTTTAGGGCCTTCCATGACGTCACGGCTTCTGATTGGTCGCGTGCCGCTCATGTGACCGCCACGCGACCAATCACAAGCCGTGACGTCATTCTCAGGCCCTAAACTCCTCATTCTAGGAATTTAGGACCTGAGAATGACGTCGCGGCTTGTGATTGGTCGCGTGGCGGTCACATGAGCGGCACGTGACCAATCAGAAGCCGTGACGTCACGGAAGGCCCTAAACGCGCTCATTTTAAGCAATAAGGCTGCCGGTTACCAGCGGTGATGTCCAGGGGCCTCCGGAGAGGTGAGTATATCAATATTTTTTATTTTAATTCTTTATTTTACACAGTAATATGGATCCCAGGGCCTGAAGGAGAGTTTCCTCTCCTTCAGACCCTGGGAACCATCAGGATACCTTCCGATACTTGGTGTCCCATTGACTAGTATTGGTATCGGGTATCGGTATCGGCGATATCCGATACTTTTCGGGTATCGGCCGATACTATCCGATACCGATACTTTCAAGTATCGGACGGTATGGCTCAACACTACCCACGGGTCATCCTGTCACCTAAGTATCTGCTTTTGGGCCCCTGGTACCGCTTCCTCTGTACCCTTACCCGTGCCTCAGTGACTATATCACGCTGAAACGCCACAGACCGCACTGGCAACTCTGAGCATATATCTGTACTACGCCGCACCCAAACCGGAGCCTCCCGACACTGCTGTCTAGCGAGCGCTCTATCTAATTTACCCTGACCCCCAGCCCCATCCTTGACCGGTGCCAGAGGGTTCCTCGTGCGCACGTCCCCAGTCACCTCTGCGATCATACACTCTCGGCTCTTCTCATACCTGCGTCTTTTATATCTGCATCTCCGAAAGGGACCCTGGAACTGAGCTTTCCCAACCTTACCAGGGAACACCTCCAGCTCAGGGTTCAATGGGGTCCCCACAAGCTCTACTGCCACAACCTCTAGAGGGAGCCTATCGGGATTACACTCTAATGCTAAATTGGCGACCCATGTGGCATACATCTTAGGATCTTCGGGTTCTCCTCCCAAAACAACATCTTTAGCTTCTCCTGCCGCTATCTCTAAGGGGAGCCTATTGGGATTACACTCTGTCCCTAGGTTGGCGACCCCTATGGCAGGTATTTCAATATCTTTGGGCTCTGCACCCGGTATAACTTTTTCCATGAGAGGGTTTACCCTGGTCTCCCACAGGGACCAAAACAGGGGAAAATCTCTTCCCAACACAGTCCCATAGGGAAGGGTCTTTGCCACTCCCACCACATGTCTAGTGTCTCCACATGGTGTAGAAACATTGACTTCTGCGGTCGGGTACTCCCGGATTTCCCCATGGATACCCATCACCTCCACTTTCTGTCCGTTGGTGTTGTCCCCAGCAACAAGGGAACGATAGACCAGAGTCACTTTACTCCCCGTGTCCAGGAGAGCCTCTGTTCGGCACCCATTCACAAGTACCTGGCACAATTCTGGTTCGCCGCCAGCTGTGCCCGTAGTGGTGATGCAGACAGGCTGGGCACGCATAGACTCCTGACCAGTGTTCCCACAGTCCATGGGCTTAGATGTTACCGAACAGTTACTAGCCCCATGCCCGGGCTCTGGTGCAACGTCCTGAGTGAACTTATACCGCTCAATCAATTCTATCAGCAGTTCCAGGTGGCCTAGGTCCCTCAGCCCGACCCAAAGCTGCATGGCGGCCGGCAGAGCCCTCACCATCCGATCAGCCACGATTCTCTCCATCATCTCATACGGAGTACAGAACTCAGGCTGGAGCCACTCCTCCACCAGTTGCAACAAGTCACTTGCTTGAGACCTGGCAGAACGAGTCTCTACATAGGACCACTGGTACACCCAATGATCGCCCCTTACCTTTGGGGTCTCTTCAGGTCTCTGCTGTTCACCCCTCACATTAGAGGTCTCCATTTTATATCGTTGAAGCTCTGCTAGCTCCCTCTGCAGCGTCTCCTGCTGCCGCTGCTGCTGCTGCAAAATCTCTTGCTGGGAATGTTGAAACTGCAGCGTCTCTTGTTGAAGCCTTTGCTGACTGAGCACAACCTGCTCCAAAAGTTCCTCCATTTTTCCAGCAGACTCGCACAACAATCTGCAGCACTCTCTGGGGGTATGCCTTAGTTCACTGGCCTCGCATTCTCCACCATATGTGATGCAGCGGTATGACCATACACAGTGAAACGGCAGTGACCCAAACAAGTTCAAACAAAATGTTCTTTTATTGTGTTACTTCACACAGTCAATATAGAATACGGCTTCTTCATACAGTCCATTAATAATGCATGGCTATATGACGCAGTCAATACACAGGCCGAACTTCCCTTTGTCCAGTTTCCCTGGGTGACCGCACGCCAGTAACAAGTCTCTGTACTCACTCAGCGCACTGCACTCTTTATCCTCTGGAGTGCAGCCGGGTACACATAAGACATCCCAAGACGCAGGGTGTCAGTCTCTCTGGTTCCATTAGCCTCTGTGCTGCTCCACACAGAGAGAGCTCTGCAGACAACTGCCCTGTCTGCTTCCAAGAACACACTGACACACCTCCCCCACTACTACAGGGCTTTTAAATCAGTCACTGCTTCACTATACTAATTACAGCCACACCTGTGTCTGTAGTACGTCCTCATGGCCTCACTACGCTTCCATGCACATTCTACAGAGCACATACAGCGTCCCCTAGCTGTACCAGGGGTCACTGCCTCACAATATATATACATATAGTGACAAAGTCACTGGTAAGGTAATAGATTGAACATATGTGTCACTGCGCTAAATGGCGTCAGTGATATGAAACCAGAGTATGTTCCTACAGTACACTACATGCTGTTAGAGTTTAGTTAAAGTTGCATAATGGGCTGATTTCATGTCGACCTTCATAGAGCGGGTGGGAGGAGGTCCACCTTACCTCCACCTGCAGAGCTGCCAGGACCTGTGTGATTTCATGATCATATGGTCAGTCACATGATGGAAAGAGTGACTGGGGTTTAAATAAATGGGCTCTTCAGGCAGTCTGGGTTCAGCAAGACTGGATAGAGGAGTCTCCAGTGGCTTTGTGTCTTGTCGAGGATAGACTGAACCTGTGTTGCTCAAATGCGGGTGCCACCCGCAACGTATGGACTGTAGGTGTTGACTGAGTTTTTGTTTTTTCCTTTGTTATTTTCCTGTTTTAGCCAGAAAAGCTGAGTTTGTTTTCAATCTTGTTGGTTTGTGCTGCTTAATTATAAACCTACCCAGGATTTAATGAGACAGTGTTCCTATTTTTCCTACCTCCGTATACTGCCACATGAGTTGAACTGTCACAATATACACTGCTCAAAAAACTATAGGGAACACTTAAACAGCAGAATATAACTCCAAGTAAATCAAACTTCTGTGAAATCAAACTTTCCACATAGGAAGCAACACTCTTTGACAATCAATTTCACATGCTGTTGTGCAAATGGAATAGACAACAGATGGAAATTATTGGCAATTATCAAGACACGCTTAATAAAGGAGTGGTTCTGTAGGTGGGGACCACAGACCACATCTCAGTACCACTGCTTTCTGGCTGATGCTATGGTCACTTTTGAATGTTGGTTGTGCTTTCACAGTCGTGGTAGCATGAGACGGACTCTACAACCCACACGAGTGGTTCTGGTAGTGCAGCTCTTCCAGTATGGCAAATTAATGCAAGCTGTGGCAAGAAGGTTTGCCGTGTCTGTCAGCGTAGTGTCCAGAGGCTGGAGATGCTACCAGGAGACAGGTCAGTACACCAGGAGATGTGGATGGGGCCACAGGAGGGCAACAACCCAGCAGCAGGACCGCTACCTCACCCTTTGTGCAAGGAGGAACAGGAGCAACACTGCTAGAACCCTGCAAAATGACCTCCAGCAGGCCACACATGTGCATTTGTCTGCACAAATGGTTAGAAACTGACTCCATGAGGATGGTCTGAGTGCATGAAGATGGTCTTGAGACGCCATAGAGAGTGATCTGCTGCCTGAAACATCCTTCAGCATGACCGGTTTGGCAGTGGGTCAGAAATGGTGTGGGGTGGCATTTCTTTGGAGGGCTCGCACAGCTCTCCATGTGCTCGCCAGTGGTAGCCTGACTGCCATTAGGTAGTGAGATGAGATCCTCAGACCCCTTGTGAGACCATATGCTGGTGCGTTTGGCCCTGGGTTCCTCTTAATGCAGGACAATTCCAAACCTCATGTGGCTGGAGTATGTCAGCAGTTCCTGCAAGATGAAGGCATTGAAGCTATTGACTGGCCCGCATGTTCCCCAGACCTGAATCCGATTGATCAGATCTGGGACATCATGCCTCGCACCATCCACCAACATTACATTGCACCACAAACTGTCCAGGAGTTGGTGGATACTTTAGTCCAGGTCTGGGAGGAGATCCCTCAGGAGACCATCTGCCGCCTCATCAGGAGCATGCCCTGGCATTGTAGAGAGGTCATACAGGCACGTGGAGGCCACACACACTACTGAGCATCATTTCCTTGTCTTGAGGCATTTCCACTGAAGTTAGATCTCCAGACCTCCGTGGGATATTAGTTGTGACCTATGTTGATCATTTTTAAGTTTTATTGTTCTCAACACACTCCACTATGTAATAATTAAAGATTTATAACTGGAATATTTCATTCAGTGATATCTAGGATGTGGGATTTTAGTGTTCCCTTTATTTTATTGAGCAGTGTATATACACACAATTCACAGCATGTACAGAGCAAGGTGCAGGTGACAGCATACCCTGAATTTGGAAGCAAAACCAGGAGTGAAAAATGCAGAAGTGGTGATGTGTTTCTATAATACTTTTCCTCTGATTTTTCCTCACATGGTTTTGGCTTACAAATACTGAAGTACCAAGATATATTTCTTTCCTGTATCAAAATACTGAAGTAAAATACTGACCAACTACTGATAGTGTGATTGTGGCCTAGTAAACATTTTTTTACTCAGGATACTCGCAATACTGAGAGGAATCTGTCACTTGCTGAACAGAAATGCCTGGGATGTCAAACATTTTGTATTGTTTTTCCAGCAACTCCATTCTCTTGCCTTCCAATAAACCTGTCAGAATGACTGAGATAAATGTTCTCAGTAAGGCAAAGAAAGGTTATCTTCTGCTTTAGTAGCTCTGCTCCTAGTCCTATCAGGTTCAGTGAACAAATGAATGTGCCTTCACAATATTGGACAGGGTGCTCTATCACCCGACTTCTGACGCTAGCAGATGTCTTTACACAACCTGTCCTACTATATCACAGCTGGGAAACCGCTATGGCAGATGACATATTTAAAATACTGACAATTCACTAATTAAAGATTACTTTTTTTGCTAAATTTTTGCCAAATAAAGGTTTTTAGTAAAATGTTTAATATTTAAATGTATTGTATTTATTAATTTTGTTCAGTTTATCTTACAACACCTTTACCCTTTAACCCCTTTACGTCGCAGCCCTCTTTCATTTTTGCATTTCTGTTTTTCACTCCTCTTCTTCCCACAGCCATAAAATTTTTATTTTTCCCTCAATATGACCATGTGAGTGCATGTTTTTTTGCGTACCGATTTGTACTTTTGAACAACACCATTCGTTTTGCCATATCTTGTACTTGAAAAAAGGGAAAAAAAATCCAATTGCAGTGAAATTACAAAAAAAGTGCAATTCCACAACTGTTTTTTTTATTTTTTTTTTACCATGTTCACCAAATACTAAAACTGACCTGACATTATGATTCTCCAGCTTATTACGAGTTCATAGACACCAAATGTGTTTAGGCTATTTTTTATTTAAATGGTGAAAAAAAATCCAAAGTTTGTTTAATAAAATTGTGTAATTTTCCGAGACCTGTAGCATCTCCATTTTTGTTGATCTGGGGAAGGGTGAGGGCTTATTTTTTGTGTGCTGAACTGACGTTTTGAATGACACCATTTTGGAATGAACAAGATCTTTTGATAGCCCGTTATTACATTTTAATGCAATGTTGTGGCGACCAAAAAAATGTAATTCAGGCACTTTTCATTTTTTTCACTACGCCGTTTACCGACTGGATTAATTATTTTTATAACTTGATAGATCATATGATTCTGAGTACGGTGAAACCAAATATGTGTATTTTTATTGTTTTATTTTGAAAGGGGGGATGATTTGAACTTTTATATTTTTTCATGTTTTTAATATTTTTAAAAACAATATTTACTTTTGGCATGCTTCAATGGTCTCCATGGGAGACTAGAAGCTGCAGTTGTCCGATTACCTCTGCTACACATAGGCGATGATCAGATCGCCTGTGGGTAGCAGAAATACTCACTTGCTATGAGCGCCAACTGCTGGGTGGTGGTCATAACAATCCGGCAATGACAACCACAGTGGTCTCCTGCAGTCCCTGGGTTGTCATGCCAATCCATCGGTGACCCGCGGTCATGTTACACAGATGCCGATGGTTGGGATTTGTGACGAGTCTCGCATGTTAATAACCAGCATTGCCGCCGTCACTTAGGAGCGGAGCGTGCGGCTGCATGTATTGCTATGTGGCCACACGCTCCACTCCTGAGTGACGGCGGCAATGCCGGGTAGGACTCGGCCGTTTTTATCACATGTGTGATCCCGGCCTAATACCAGAAAAGGTGAGAACTAGTGTTGAGCATTCCGATACCGCAAGTATCGGGTATCGGCCGATACTTGCGGTATCGGAATTCCGATACCGGGATTCCGATACTTGCCGCGTATCGGATACCGGAATCGGAAGTTCTAAGATTCAAAAAGCAGAAATTCAGCCAATGAGATTGATTCCAAGTGTGGGCACATCCTGTTTAGCATGGAGGGCATGAAACTACTGGCAAGGCTGTGATTGGCTGGTGTAATGATGTCATGATGCAGTTTAAAAGTCGCTGGCGCCATTTTGCGATCACTCTGCTGTGAATTCAGTTAGTGACAGGACGCTGTTTGCTGACTGAGGGACAGTTTAGAGATAGCGATTTGCTTCTTTGTGCTTTCCAAAGGCTAATTTAGCAACCGCTGTGTTCACCTACTATTCACCTTGCTTTTGCCTTGTAGCGCTGTTTTCACAGCGATCTGCAGGGTCTGTGTGTGTGTGTGTGTGAGTGCAGCCCAGTCTCCAGTCTGAGTGCAGCCACATAGGCCATCCATAGTTGGTTGTATTCAGTTCAGGGAGGGTGGTTCATTGCCTCATACTGTTCCTTTTTTTTTTTTTTTTCCCAAGTAGTGTAGTCTGCTGCTAATTTATTCAAAAAAATCCTATTAGTGTCTTTCCACCCGTCTCCAGCTAATTTGTGGAAAAACACTACATAGGATAAAGTAGAGGAGGGTTTTTGGGCCTTGCAGCGCCGTTTACGGCTGTCTGCACGGTCTCCGTGTGACTGCAGCTCGCCCTGTAATCTGTGAGCAGCTGTAGCCTGGTTGTCTCCAGCTCAGGGTTTTTCACTGCGTCATACCGCCAAATCAATTTTCTTTTTTTTCAAAGTAGTGTAGTCTGCTGCTAATTAATTTAAAAAAATCCTATTAGTGTCTTTCCACCCGTCTCCAGCTAATTTGTGGAAAAACACTACATAGGATAAAGTAGAGGAGGGTTTTTGGGCCTTGCAGCGCCGTTTACGGCTGTCTGCACGGTCTCCGTGTGACTGCAGCTCGCCCTGTAATCTGTGAGCAGCTGTAGCCTGGTTGTCTCCAGCTCAGGGTTTTTCACTGCGTCATACCGCCAAATCAATTTTCTTTTTTTTCAAAGTAGTGTAGTCTGCTGCTAATTAATTTAAAAAAATCCTATTAGTGTCTTTCCACCCGTCTCCAGCTAATTTGTGGAAAAACACTACATAGGATAAAGTAGAGGAGGGTTTTTGGGCCTTGCAGCGCCGTTTACGGCTGTCTGCACGGTCTCCGTGTGACTGCAGCTCGCCCTGTAATCTGTGAGCAGCTATAGCCTGGTTGTCTCCAGCTCAGGGTTTTTCACTGCGTCATACCGCCAAATCAATTTTCTTTTTTTTCAAAGTAGTGTAGTCTGCTGCTAATTAATTTAAAAAAATCCTATTAGTGTCTTTCCACCCGTCTCCAGCTAATTTGTGGAAAAACACTACATAGGATAAAGTAGAGGAGGGTTTTTGGGCCTTGCAGCGCCGTTTACGGCTGTCTGTACGGTCTCCGTGTGACTGCAGCTCGCCCTGTAATCTGTGAGCAGCTATAGCCTGGTTGTCTCCAGCTCAGGGTTTTTCACTGCGTCATACCGCCAAATCAATTTTCTTTTTTTTCAAAATAGTGTAGTCTGCTGCTAATTTATTCAAAAAAATCCTATTAGTGTCTTTCCACCCGTCTCCAGCTAATTTGTGGAAAAACACTACATAGGATAAAGTAGAGGAGGGTTTTTGGGCCTTGTAGCGCCGTTTACGTCTGTCTGCACGGTCTCCGTGTGACTGCAGCTCTATCTGTTGTCAGTTCAGCCCCCAAAAAATAAATAAATAATAAAGTTCACCAAACACACCAGTTACACCACTTTACATTTCTGTAGGCCACATTAGCTCATATTTGTGTCTAGTCCACACTTTAGATAATTAGTGCTTCTTATACCTGTTAGGAGGAGTTGCTCAGGAATAAGCACACAAATCCGTTAGTACTTTTCTGCTTATCTTTATCAGTCAACCAAGATGAAGAAGGCAGTGAGTAAGGCACGGGGGCGTGGGAGCCGTCGCGGAGCAGGGAGGGGACGTGGGGATTCTGTGCCTGCTGCGGGCACCGGTGACTCATCAGCACCCACTTTCACCAGGCAACAGTCGTTCATGCGAAGCTTTGTGTCCGAGCGCCGTACACCGCTGCTGCGTGAAGAACAAATTGAAGCTGTTGTCGGATGGATGGCAGCTAATGCATCAACTTCCATTAGTGCCACATCCTCTCAGACACAGAGCACTGGAGAGCAGCCATCTGTCTCTTCACCACCTGCCAAATTGCCCAGGCAGACAGAGAGCCCAGGACAGGAGCCGTCTCTACTTCTGTTCTCTGAATCTCTTGGCTTGGAAACAGGGGGCCAGCCAAGCAGCATTGGAGAAATGGAAGAAGAGGCAGGGTGCAGTGATGCCCAACAGCTTTTTCTGTCTTCCTCTGAAGAGGCGGGTGGGCCAGTGGCTCCGGTCACCACATCGCAGGCCGCATCAGCTGATGATGACACTCAGGTGCCACTTACTGGTGCGTGCTCTGCTGCTGAGACTACCCAGGAGGAGCAGTTGGGGGCAGAGGGTAGTGTAGATGATGAGGTCCTCGACCCATCTTGGCGTGAGGGACAGGAAGGTGGTGGGAGCAGCTCTGAGGAAGAGATTCCCCGTACGGCCCAAAGAGGGAGAGGGAGGGGGAAGACTGCGGATCCTGCAGCCTCCGCTTTGGCACCCGTTAGGAGCATGTCTCTTCCAAAAGCCAAAAAGGGCGCTCCCAAGACTTGCAGTGCCTGGTCCTTTTTTGACACAGTTGCAGATGACATTTGCTATGTCAGATGCAACGTGTGTCATCAAAAAGTCAAAAGAGGTCGAAATGTCAGCAACCTCAATACCTCCAACATGTGGAAACATGTGCGCAACAGGCACCCGGCGGAGTTAGAAAAACACACTGAAGAGGTAGGCCAACCAACAGCGGCAGCTACCACCTCTTCAGCTCGTGTTGCCTCTTCCTCTACCTCACACGCAGCTGGTTCGGCGTCCTCCCAGGATCGCCGTGGAAGAACCTCTGCCCCTGTTGTCCAGAGACCCGCTGTAATTCCACCCGCAGCGCCACTTTCCCAGTCATCCACACACTCCCAGCCCAGTCTACAGCCATCGGTAGTACAGGCATGGGAGAAAAGGCGGCCTTTCTCGTCAAACCACCCACGAGCACAGGCTCTGACTGCAGGCATTGCCAAACTTCTGTCACTGGAAATGCTGTCATTCAGGCTGGTGGAGACTGACAGCTTCCGTGACTTCATGTCATTGGCAGTCCCACAGTACAAAGTGCCCAGCCGCTTTTACTTCAGCAGGCAAGCCGTCCCTGCCCTGCAGAAGCATGTGGAGGGACACATAAAACACGCGCTACTGAACGCCGTCAGTAGCAAGGTCCACCTCACCACCGATGCGTGGACCAGTCAACATGGACAGGGGCGATACCTTTCCCTCACTGCCCATTGGGTTAATGTCGTTGAGCCGGGTACAGACCGTGCGAGTGGCGCAGGACGTGTCCTGCCCACTCCAAGGATTGCAGGAATCCATTCTGTACGCATTGACTCCTCCTCTTACACCAGTTCCTCAGAATCATCGCTGCAGGAGCCGTCACAGTCCACCTCCACATGGACCCGTGATGAACGTGTACCTGTTACGACCGACATGAGCACAGCCGTGGCCAAACGTCAACAGGCCGTCTTGAAATTAATTTTCTTGGGGAATCGTAGCCACACAGCGCAGGAGCTCTGGAATGCCATCAAGCAGGAGAGCGATGTGTGGTTTGTGCCAGCGAATCTCCAGCCAGGCATGGTAGTGTGTGATAATGGCCGAAATCTGGTGGCAGCTCTGGGCCTCGGCAACCTCACTCACATCCCATGTCTGGCACATGTGCTCAATTTGGTCGTGCAGAGCTTTTTGAGGGACTATCCGGATCTTGATGCACTGCTGCACAAGGTCCGCCTAGAGTGTGCTCACTTGCGGCGTTCCAGCACGGCAAAAGCGCGCATTGCGGCTCTGCAGCGCCGACACCGCCTGCCGGAACATCGCATCATATGTGACCTACCTACCAGGTGGAATTCCACGTTACATATGTTGGAGCGGTTGTGTGAGCAGCAGCAAGCTGTAATGGAGTACCAGCTGCTTCAGGCGCAAAAAAGTCGCAGTCAGCGCCGTACAGACTTCACAACCACAGAGTGGGCCACTATGAATGACGTCTGCCAGGTTTTGCGTCCCTTTGATTATTCCACGCGGATGGCGAGTGCAGATGATGCACTAGTCAGCATGACTGTCCCCCTTATCTGCCTGCTTGAAAAATCACTGCAAGCGCTAAGGGATGATGTTGTGGAAGAGGTGGAGGATGAGGATTCACCATTTCCATCATCTTCTGGACAGTCAGCGCCACGTGGTTCCTCACAAACGCGTAGGCAGGGGACCGTTTGTGAGGAGGATGAGGAGGAGTCAATGGAGGAGGAAGACATCCGTCCAGAGGAGGGAGTTACACAATTGTCCAGTACTCAGTGTGTACAGCGAGGGTGGGGTGATGACGAGCGGGCAGAGATCACGCCTCCAGCAGGGGACAGCGTTTCTTGGGCAGTTGGCAGTCTGCAGCACATGGTGGATTACATGCTGCAGTGCCTGAGAAACGACCGCCGCATCGCCCACATTCTCAACATGTCTGATTATTGGGTGTTCACCCTCCTCGATCCTCGCTACCGGGACAACGTAGAAAGCCTCATCACACCGTTGAACCGGGAGCGAAAAATGCGGGAGTACCAAGACACACTGGTCAATTCCATCATCTTCTCCATTCCAACTGAGAGAAGTGCTGCTAGTGCATTCCAAAGCAGCTCAGTGCGTCCAGGCCGTGGTGGAGGCTCTGCACAAAGAGGGAGCAGAAGCAGTGCCTCTGCCCAAGGCAAGACCAGTATGGCCGAACTGTGGCACAGTTTTCTGTGCCCGCCACAAAAGTCTACACCATCACAGACGGCTCCAGTCAGCAGGAGGCAACGGTTCCGTCAGATGGTGACAGACTACATGTCTTGCCCTCTTGCTGTACTCCCAGACGGCTCTTCCCCTTTCAAGTTTTGGGTCTCAAAGCTGGATACATGGCCAGAGCTAAGCCAGTATGCATTGGAGGTGCTGTCTTGCCCTGCGGCCAGTGTATTATCGGAACGTGTCTTTAGTGCTGCAGGTGGTGTACTAACTGACCGTCGCATGCGACTATCCTCCGATAACGTTGACCGGCTTACTTTCCTGAAAATGAACAAGGCCTGGATCTCGCCGGAATTTGCCACTCCTCCTCCTGATTGAATAATTAGGTCACTGTATACGTTATCCAGGTCTCCTGTTGTGTTCATCTTTCTACCACCTGAACTTAAATTCCTGGGCTCCAACACCGCCAGTTGAGGCTCAGACGTGCCGTCTGCACAGTCAAAACATACGACCCAGTGTTATTGGGTTTCAGTAATGTCAGCTGATCCCCAGCTGTGTAGCCGGCAATGTGTCATGCGACCGCCACGCTGACACAACAACTGAAATGTAAGGGAATCTGTCCCCCCCCCCCCAAGGCGTTTGTTACTGAAAGAGCCACCTTGTGCAGCAGTAATGCTGCCCAAGGAAAAGGTAGCTATTTTTGTTTAGCTCCTTGCACACGCAGAACTTAACACTTATAAAATGTGTCCACTGATACCGTAAAACCGTCCCGGAGGTGGGACTTTACTTCGTAATGTGACGCAGCCCAGCCGTCATTCCTACCCCCCCGGCGCCGCGCACCGGCTCCTCAGCGTTGTTTTATTCCGTCCTGGAGCCTGCGCTGTTATGTTATCCCGTGGCCAGGCACACTTAGCGCTGCCCGTCTTCTGGCATCATTTGGTGTCTGGATGGCTGCGCCTGTGCGGCCGCGCTGGCAGAGAGCCCGCCTCGCAGTGTCTTCTGATTTAATCCCACTGGGGGCCTGGGATCCATGGACATGCGCAGTGCATATCTGAACCTCCACCTCTCACTCATTTCCCTATGGCTTCTTCAGACTGTTCGGTGTCAGCTGGTCCCTAACAGCATGCCACGGCCGTGACACCGCACAGTCTGAAGAAGCCATAGGGAGATGAGTGAGAGGTGGAGGTTCAGATATGCAGTGCGCATGTCCATGGATCCCAGGCCCCCAGTGGGATTAAATCAGAAGACACTGCGAGGCGGGCTCTCTGCCAGCGCGGCCGCACAGGCGCAGCCATCCAGACACCAAATGATGCCAGAAGACGGGCAGCGCTAAGTGTGCCTGGCCACGGGATAACATAACAGCGCAGGCTCCTTGACGGAATAAAACAACGCTGAGGAGCCGGTGCGCGGCGCCGGGGGGGTAGGAATGACGGCTGGGCTGCGTCACATTACGAAGGAAAGTCCCACCTCCGGGACGGTTTTACGGTTGCAGGGGACACATTTTATAAGTGTTTAGTTCTGTGTTTGCAAGGAGCATGATGAAAAGAGCCACCTTTTCCTTTTGCATCTTTTGTGCTGCACAAGCTGGCTCTTTCAGCTACAAACGCCTTGGGGGGGGGTTAAAGGTTCCCTTTCGACTTTCTCAGGCTTCGGCCTACATTGTGTTCCTCTGCTTTTCCACCTGTCCCTGGGCTCCAACACCGCCAGTTGCCGTCCAGAAGTGCTGTACGCACAGTCAACAGTCCCTCCTCTGTTATTGGGGTTCAGTAACGTCAGCTGTTCCCCTGCTGTGTGTGTGGCAATCCCTCCTACCTCCTCCAACCTCCTCCTCCTCCACCCGTCCCTGGGCTCCAACACCGCCAGTTGCCGTCCAGAAGTGCTGTACGCACAGTCAACAGTCCCTCCTCTGTTATTGGGGTTCAGTAACGTCAGCTGTTCCCCTGCTGTGTGTGTGGCAATCCCTCCTACCTCCTCCAACCTCCTCCTCCTCCACCCGTCCCTGGGCTCCAACACCGCCAGTTGCCGTCCAGAAGTGCTGTACGCACAGTCAACAGTCCCTCCTCTGTTATTGGGGTTCAGTAACGTCAGCTGTTCCCCTGCTGTGTGTGTGGCAATCCCTCCTACCTCCTCCAACCTCCTCCTCCTCCACCCGTCCCTGGGCTCCAACACCGCCAGTTGCCGTCCAGAAGTGCTGTACGCACAGTCAACAGTCCCTCCTCTGTTATTGGGGTTCAGTAACGTCAGCTGTTCCCCTGCTGTGTGTGTGGCAATCCCTCCTACCTCCTCCTACCTCCTCCAACCTCCTCCTCCTCCACCTGCCCCTGGGCTCCAACACCGCCAGTTGCCGTCCAGAAGTGCTGTACGCACAGTCAACAGTCCCTCCTCTGTTATTGGGGTTCAGTAACGTCAGCTGTTCCCCTGCTGTGTGTGTGGCAATCCCTCCTACCTCCTCCAACCTCCTCCTCCTCCACCCGTCCCTGGGCTCCAACACCGCCAGTTGCCGTCCAGAAGTGCTGTACGCACAGTCAACAGTCCCTCCTCTGTTATTGGGGTTCAGTAACGTCAGCTGTTCCCCTGCTGTGTGTGTGGCAATCCCTCCTACCTCCTCCAACCTCCTCCTCCTCCACCCGTCCCTGGGCTCCAACACCGCCAGTTGCCGTCCAGAAGTGCTGTACGCACAGTCAACAGTCCCTCCTCTGTTATTGGGGTTCAGTAACGTCAGCTGTTCCCCTGCTGTGTGTGTGGCAATCCCTCCTACCTCCTCCAACCTCCTCCTCCTCCACCCGTCCCTGGGCTCCAACACCGCCAGTTGCCGTCCAGAAGTGCTGTACGCACAGTCAACAGTCCCTCCTCTGTTATTGGGGTTCAGTAACGTCAGCTGTTCCCCTGCTGTGTGTGTGGCAATCCCTCCTACCTCCTCCTACCTCCTCCAACCTCCTCCTCCTCCACCTGCCCCTGGGCTCCAACACCGCCAGTTGCCGTCCAGAAGTGCTGTACGCACAGTCAACAGTCCCTCCTCTGTTATTGGGGTTCAGTAACGTCAGCTGTTCCCCTGCTGTGTGTGTGGCAATCCCTCCTACCTCCTCCAACCTCCTCCTCCTCCACCCGTCCCTGGGCTCCAACACCGCCAGTTGCCGTCCAGAAGTGCTGTACGCACAGTCAACAGTCCCTCCTCTGTTATTGGGGTTCAGTAACGTCAGCTGTTCCCCTGCTGTGTGTGTGGCAATCCCTCCTACCTCCTCCAACCTCCTCCTCCTCCACCCGTCCCTGGGCTCCAACACCGCCAGTTGCCGTCCAGAAGTGCTGTACGCACAGTCAACAGTCCCTCCTCTGTTATTGGGGTTCAGTAACGTCAGCTGTTCCCCTGCTGTGTGTGTGGCAATCCCTCCTACCTCCTCCAACCTCCTCCTCCTCCACCCGTCCCTGGGCTCCAACACCGCCAGTTGCCGTCCAGAAGTGCTGTACGCACAGTCAACAGTCCCTCCTCTGTTATTGGGGTTCAGTAACGTCAGCTGTTCCCCTGCTGTGTGTGTGGCAATCCCTCCTACCTCCTCCTACCTCCTCCAACCTCCTCCTCCTCCACCTGCCCCTGGGCTCCAACACCGCCAGTTGCCGTCCAGAAGTGCTGTACGCACAGTCAACAGTCCCTCCTCTGTTATTGGGGTTCAGTAACGTCAGCTGTTCCCCTGCTGTGTGTGTGGCAATCCCTCCTACCTCCTCCAACCTCCTCCTCCTCCACCCGTCCCTGGGCTCCAACACCGCCAGTTGCCGTCCAGAAGTGCTGTACGCACAGTCAACAGTCCCTCCTCTGTTATTGGGGTTCAGTAACGTCAGCTGTTCCCCTGCTGTGTGTGTGGCAATCCCTCCTACCTCCTCCTACCTCCTCCAACCTCCTCCTCCTCCACCTGCCCCTGGGCTCCAACACCGCCAGTTGCCGTCCAGAAGTGCTGTACGCACAGTCAACAGTCCCTCCTCTGTTATTGGGGTTCAGTAACGTCAGCTGTTCCCCTGCTGTGTGTGTGGCAATCCCTCCTACCTCCTCCTACCTCCTCCAACCTCCTCCTCCTCCACCTGCCCCTGGGCTCCAACACCGCCAGTTGCCGTCCAGAAGTGCTGTACGCACAGAGCCAAACACCTCGCCAATGTGTTAGTGGGGTTCAGCACCGCCAGCTGTTCCCCTGCTGTGTATACGGCAACGTGTACTGCGACCGCCACGCAGGCACAACAAGTTAAATGTAAGGGAACCTGACCCCCCCCCCCCCCCCAGGCGTTTGTTACTGAAGGAGCCACCTTGTGCAGCAGTAATGATGCAAAGGGAAAAAGTGCCTCTTTTCGTGATGCTCCTTGCACATGCTGAACCAAACACTTATGAAATGTGTCCCCACACAGCGTTAAACCGTCCGGTAGGTGGAACTTTCCTTTGTCGTGTGACGCAGCACAGCCATCATTTTTACCCCCTTGGCGCCGTGCGCCGCCTCCTCAGCGTTGTTTTAATCTGTCCCGGAGCCTGCGCTGTTAGGTTAGCCCTTGGCCATGCACACATGTTGCGCTGCCCGTCTTCTGACCTCATTTGGTGTCAGGCTGGCTGCGCCTGTGCGGGTGCGCTGGCCGAGATCCCGCCTCGCAGTGTCGTCTAATGTAATCCCACCGCGGGCCTGTGATCCGTGCCCGTGCGCAGTGCATATCCTCTCCTCTCACTCCCCTCCCTACGGCTTCTTCAGACTGTGCGATGTCAGCTGGTCCCTAATAGCATGCCACGGCCGTGACACCGCACAGTCTGAAAAAGCCGTAGGGAGGGGAGTGAGAGGAGAGGATATGCACTGCGCACGGGCACGGATCACAGGCCCGCGGTGGGATTACATTAGACGACACTGCGAGGCGGGATCTCGGCCAGCGCACCCGCACAGGCGCAGCCAGCCTGACACCAAATGATGTCAGAAGACGGGCAGCGCAAAATGTGTGCATGGCCAAGGGCTAACCTAACAGCCCAGGCTCCGGGACAGATTAAAACAACGCTGAGGAGGCGGCGCACGGCGCCAAGGGGGTAAAAATGATGGCTGTGCTGCGTCACACGACAAAGGAAAGTTCCACCTACCGGACGGTTTAACGCTGTGAGGGGACACATTTCATAACTGTTAGGTTCCGCATGTGCAAGGACCATAATTAAAAGAGCTAAGTTTACCTTTTCCAGCATTAGTGCTGTACACAATGGCTCTTTCAGCTACAAATGCCTGGGGGGGGGGGGGTTAAAGGTTTCCTTTCAACTTGCTCGAGTGCAGGCTTCGGCCTACACTCCGCTCCCCCTGCTCCTCCTGCTGACCCTGGGCTCCAACACCGCCAGTTGGGGCCCGGTACTGCTAGCTGCACAGAGAAAAACACCTCGCCAATGTGTCAGTGGGGTCCAGCACCGCCAGCTGTTCCCCTGCTGTGTAGCCGGCAACGTGTCCTGCAAAAGTCACGCAGACACAACACACCCAAAGCTGCCGCCTGTGCAGGCTTCGGCCTACACTCCCCTCCCCCTGCTCCTCCTCCTCCTGCTCCTCCTCCTGCTGTCCCTGGGCTCTAACACACCGCCAGTTTTTGCCCAGATGTGCTAGCTGCACAGAGAAAAACACCAGCCAATGTGTCAGTGGGGTCCAGCACCGCCAGCTGTTCCCCTGCTGTGCAGCCGGCAACGTGTCCTGCAAAAGCCACGCAGACACAAGAACTGAAATTGAAGGGAACCTGTCCCCCCTCCCCCAGGCGTTTTTACGTTATCCAGCCACCTTGTACAGCGGTAATGCTGCATGTGTGCAAGGTGGCTCAGAAACGTATTCTCCTCGCACATGTGGAACTGAAAACACGTCTGCAATGTGTCCTCTGTGTGACCATTTAACCGTCCCGGTGGTGTGACTTTCCTTTGTAATGACACGCTGCAACCCCCTTGGTAGCGCTGCCCGTCTTCTGGCATCATGGTTTGGCTGCCTGCGCCTCTGCGGCCGCCCTGACCCACACAACGCCCCTCGGTGTCTTATTTATTGGGACTGCGAGGGTGTGATTGATGGGCAGGATCAGTGCATCAGTTCGCCTGTCCCTCCTCTCCTTCCGCCTTCTTCGGACTGTGCGGCTTCATGGCCGTGGCATGCGATAAGGGATCAGATGACGCCGCATAGTCTGAAGCGGGTGTAAGAACCCAAGCGAGAGGCGAACATATGTACTGCGCCAGGCCATGAATCCCAGCCCCGCAGTGTTTAAACTATGTCAATACACTGCGGGGCTGTGATTCATGGGCATCGCGAACCGCACCGGCCAACATTAAATGAGGTCAGAAGATGGGCAGCGCTAACGGCGCTAGGCCAGGGGATAACACGACAGCGCAGACTCCTGTACAGCAAATAACAACGCTCAGGAGGCTGCACCCAGCACCAAGGTGGGATTCTTGACATCTGTGCTGCGTCTCATTACAAAGGGAACTCGCGCCTCCAACACAGTTTGACTGTATAAAGGGCTAAATGTTATACGTGTTTCATTCAGCGTGTGCAAGGAGCGAAATTAAAAGAGCAACCTTTGACTTGTGCAGCACTACTGCTGCATAAGCTGTGGCTCTTCTACTTTCTAACCCCTGAGGGGGGGTTAAAGGTTACCTTTGAAATTGGTTCAATTAGGCTTCGGCCTACACTCTGCTCCCCCTGCAGAGCCCGGGCTACAACACCGCTCGTTGCTGTCCGGAAGTGCTGGCTGCACAGAGCCAAACACCTCGCCAATGTGTCAGTGGGGTCCAGCACCGCCAGCTGTTCCCCTGCTGTGCAGCCGGCAACGTGTCCTGCAAAAGCCACGCAGACACTTGCTCTTGTACCTTCTGCTCCACATCCTGGTTCCAGTACCGTCAGCTGGTTCCGGGCAGAGCCTTTGGCTTAGGTGCCTCCCTCTGGGTATCCGAGTTCCACCAACGTCAGGTGGTCCTTGGTAGTGCTTTCAGGCACGGGTACCTCCTGCTTAGTAACCGGGTTCCAGTAACGTCAGCTGGTCCTCGGTAGTTCCATTGGCTCTTGGACCTTCGGCTACCCATCCGGGTTCCAGCACCGTCAGCTGGTTCTCGGCAGTGTCTTTTGCTCTTGTACCTTCTGCTCCCCATCCTGGTTCCAGTACCGTCAGCTGGTTCCGGGCAGAGCCTTTGGCTTAGGTGCCTCCCTCTGGGTATCCGAGTTCCACCAACGTCAGGTGGTCCTTGGTAGTGCTTTCAGGCACGGGTACCTCCTGCTTAGTAACCGGGTTCCAGTAACGTCAGCTGGTCCTCGGTAGTTCCATTGGCTCTTGGACCTTCGGGTAGCCATCCGAGTTCCAGTTCCATCAGCTGGTTCTCGGCATTTTCTCAGCCTTCTTGTACCTTCTGCTACATTTCCAAGTTCAAGAGACTAAACACGATGACCCGGAAGAACACCCCTAAGATGACGACGACACCAGAGACGACAACCACCGTGATGACGACGACCCTGGAGACGATGACCCTGAAGACCACCCCGATGACGACGACCCCGGAGACCACCCCGATGACGACGACCCCGGAGACGACGACCCTGGAGACGACGACGACCTGGAAGACCGAGAAGCAGAAGAACAAGAGGCTGCAGAACAAAGAGCAGAAGGACATTAAGCATAACACAAAATATCAGAGCAAAAAAATATTATGTAAATTATAAGCAGAAGAAGACTAAGCAGTGTATGGGGGTGAGTCCGTTCCTCCTCGTGGTGCCCCTGGATAAAGCCTGATGCTGCAGGCCAAACTGAACGCGGACAAATGTAACTGGTTTGTGACAGGCAGAACGGAAGGTGTAATCTTCAAACTTTTATAGATAACAACTACGGGAATGCCTGTCACAAATAAGAATATGATGAAGAAGTTGAATATGATGAAGATAATAGTAAAATAAAAAGAATATGAACAATGTAACCCAAAAAATAATAGGTAGAAGATGAAGAAGAAGATGAATAAGGTGAAGAAGTTGATGTCAAAGAAGCTGATGATGAGGATAATTAAGAAGAAAGCGTGGGAGAAGTAAAAAAGAAGGTGAAGGGCGTGGAAGTAGTGAAACATCAATATCTGACATAAAAAAAAAAAAAAATAACATAGTCAAATTCTTTCTAACGCCGAACTTCATAAAAAAAAATAAAAAATCCTGCTATTCTATTACATTGGGCTAAACCTCTGTCCCTTTAATATCTCCGCCACGTCCCCCAATACATCCTACATTATTCTTAGTTGTTTTCCTTCATGTAGAATGAACCTACAAGTTTATTAAGGGTTTATTTTAATTCCGATATTTTCGTCCCATTGACTTGCATTGGGATCGGGTATCGGTATCGGATTGGATCCGATATTTTGACGGTATCGGCCGATACTTTCCGATACCGATACTTTCCGATATCGGAAAGTATCGCTCAACACTAGTGAGAACTCAAAATAGTTCAGTTCAATAAAATCTCTCTGAATTTTACATTTTTATTTCACCATCGAAGTGCAATTACTAATGTAAGTTCTTTGCATGTAGTAGAATACTTACCAGCTGCCATTTTTCACTGTTCTTAGCACAGCTCCGGTTGTCTTTTTCTAGTCGTGACTGGTGTTTGCTGGGTGGTTCAGAAATCACTTCTCAATGTATATCTAGGAGATCCAGAAGAAGACTCTCATAGACTTACATTGAGAGCTTGTGACCGTTAGCTTTGACCTTTGATCAGTAAGGAGCTGTGGTCACAAGATGGCAAAATGGGAATGGCTGGTAAGTATTTTACTAGGGGGAAAGAACAAATATTAGTGTTACCACTATAGCAGTGAAATAAAAATAAAATTCTAGAGAAGTGCTTTTAACAGTAATTCATAACATTTAAAGTTATCACATTTCTTTCCCAGGATCTGTGGGGTCCCAGGCAATTGGAGGCCTTAAATGTTGGTCTGGTATTCTCTTTCTTCACGTGAAGACCACCAGCTGACATTCAGTCTTAGGCCGGGGTCACACTAGAGAGGAATATGGACGAGGCGCAAAAACAACGCATTACACACGGACCAATGTTTCTCATATGAATTCTAGCATGGGAATTTTTCTGAATATTTTCTCACGCTAGAGTTCATATGAGTTTATGCCACCAGGGGGTGCAGCAACGCAAGTCAAGGAAGCTGCATTCCATTCATTCCCCAGTTATTACAGCCAGGGGCAGCTGCATTTGCAGGCTCCTGGTTGTAAATGTATTTAACCCCTTAAGATGGATTTACAGCGTGGGGCATGACTGTACGGTGTGGGATAGTGTTGTTTTTTTATTTTTCCTTTTTTTCAGAAGAACGAGGGTCATCAGTTGGATTGAGCATGCAATAAAGATATTAGAACCCCATGTGTGTATTTATTTCATTAAAATACTTTATTCATAATGCGTGTGTGTTCTTTTTTAACCCTTTATTAATATTGGACTAATAATGGATAGGTGTCATCTCTCCATTATTAACCTGGCTTAATGTCACCTTACATTAGCAAGGTGACATTAACCCCTTATTACCCCATATCCCACTGCTATTTGGGAGTGGAAAGAGAGTGGCTAAATATATATATATATAGACTGTATATATGTTTTCACGAATATTTGAGCCCATGCATCCATTCTATGTCCATTTTGCAAGCCGGCGAGAAAATCCATACAGATGCCATACGGATGACACACGGATAATTTTTGGAGAAAAAATCGCATCCTCGCATTGAATACGGATCACTGCTCAGGAACTTTTCTGCGTATTTCGGCCGTAAAAAACGGACCATATTTTGAAACGTCTGACCCCGGCCTTATAGGCCTGGCAAAGTTCTCTGAGGATATGGTATGCAAGTTAGGTATTTGCTGTCTCTCTAGTGCCACCTCTCTAGATGCTATCCTTTATGTCAAAGTGGAATTTTTTGCCAGTCTCAATTATGTGAAACAGTACATCCCTAAACCATTTTTTGCTAATAGCATACACAGTGAAAATCCTATATCACAATGTGGAGAGTAATTGCTCACATATGAGTTGTTGCTCTACATAATGCATTCATCTACAATTTATATTAATTTGTATAGGTAGTTCAGCTTGTTACATTTGATGACAGCTTCTACCTTGCAGCAGTTTGAAATGGCTTGTCTATTGTGTATACAATGTGCACTGAAAACATCAAAGTACCATCAAGCGTAATCATCATTAAAACATCTGCAGTGACAATGTACTAGCAAATAGGTCAAAAACATGAGCATGTGTTGTTTTATTTGTTATGCTATGCATGCACTATTTTTCAATGTCAAGGGAACATGGTGCTTCAGTTATTATTCAGGATTCTTTGTTCTGTTTCTGCAGGTGTGGGAAAAAAAGAAAGATAACTATAGTGGTGGCAAGACGTAAGTGCAGAGTCTAATATTAAAGAATTATATGTACAATAATGAAACCTATAAAAACTATATTATATTTATAGATTGTGGGGATTCACTCGCTCTGGTAGGCATTAGTCCTTAAGCAGCATTCACACAGGTAATACAGTGTTGGTCAAAACACATTCAGACTTTATTGCTTCCCACAGGTTGCACAGCAACAAAACAGACTCATAAACATAAATCCCGAGTTTTTTGCAGACACTAATTATACTCAACAGACCCTGGCTACTCAAACATGGCTGAGCTTGCCCCACATCGGTCATTCAAAACAGCTATTGTCCATAGCAACCACTGATACTTGTGGTTCTCTGCACATGGACTGTGCAGACTCTTTTCAAACAGGGATTCTTGCCTCTGTTACATCCAGCAGACTGACTGACTGACTCCTCAATCACTTCATTCAGAGATAGACCCTTGCATGTCTCTCTCTCAGACACAGCTCACATCTTGGCTGGCTCTCACCAACAGCACACTCTACTGTGCTTCATTCAGCATGCTAACACTCCCCTCTAGCCACATGGCTTCTTAAGGTGCTACTAATCAAACACTGTTTAACCCTGTCCTTCCCAGCTATGCTGCAAGGGATATATATATATATATATATATATATATATATATATATATATATATATATATATACAGTACAGACCAAAAGCTTGGGCACACCTTCTCATTTAAAGATTTTTCTGTATTTTCATGACTATGAAAATTGTAAATTCACACTGAAGGCATCAATACTATGAATTAACACATGTGGAATTATATACTTAACAAAAAAGTGTGAAACAACTGAAAATATGTCTTACGTTCTAGGTTCTTCAAAGTAGCCACCTTTTGCATTGATGACTGCTTTTCACACTCTTGACATTCTCTTGATGAGCTTCAACAGGTAGTCACCGGGAATGGTTTTCACTTCACAGGTGTGCCCTGTCAGGCTTAATAAGTGGGATTTCTTGCCTTATAAATGAAAATACAGAAAAATCTTTAAATGAGGTGTGTCCAAACTTTTGGTCTGCACTGTATATATATATATATATATATATATATATATATATATATATATATATATATATATACATATATATATATACAGTTGTGCTCAGTTTACATACCCCGGCAGAATTTTTACTTTTTTTCAGAAAATATGAATGATAACACCAACCAACTTTTTCTCCACTTATGGTTAGTGGTTGGGTTGCCATTTATTGTCAAACTACTATGTTTTCACTTTTTAAATCATAATGACAACCCAAAACATCCAAATGACCCTGATCAAAAGTTCACATACCCTGATGATTTTGGCCTGATAACATGCACAGGAGTTGAAACAAATGGGTTTGAAAGGCTACTAAAGGTAACATCCTCACCTGTGACCTGTTTACTTGTAATCAGTGTGTGTGCATAAAAGCTGAATGAGTTTCTGGGATCCTGATAGACTCTTGCATCTTTCATCCAGCCACTGACATTTCTGCATTGTGAGTCATGGGGAAAGCAAAAGAATTGTCAACAGATCTATGAGAAAAGGTAGTTGAACTGTATAAAACTGGAAAGGGATACAAAAGATATCCAAGTAATTAATAATGCCAGTCAGCAACATTCAAACTGTGATTAACAAATGGAAAATCAGGGGCTCTGTAAAAACAAAACCACAATCAGGTAGACCAACAAAAATGTCGTCCACAACTGCCAGGAAAATTGTTCGGGATGCAAACAAAAACCCACAAATAATATCAGCTGAAATACAGAACTCTCTTAAAGCCAGTGGTGTGGCTGTTTCAAGATACATTATAAGGCAGCACTTGAAGAAAAATGGGCTGCATGGTCGAGTCACCAGAAGAAAGCCATTACTGCACAAATGCCGCAAAGTATCTTGCCTACAATATGCAAAACAGCACAGAGGTCATTTGGAGTGATGAGACCAAAATTGAACTTTTTGGCCACTACCATAAACGTTACCTTTGGAGAGAGGTCAACAAGGCCTATGATGAAATGAACACTATTCCTACTGTAAAGCATGGAGGTGGATCGCTGATGTTTTTGGGATGCATGAGCTACAAAGGCACAGGAAACTTGGTCAAAGTTGAAAGAAAGATAAATGCAGCACATTATTAGCAAATACTGGAGGCAATTTTGCACTCATTGGCCCGGAAGCTGAGAATGGAACGTACTTGGACATTCCAACATGACATCGATCTAAAACACAAAGCCAAGTCGACCTCTTATTGGCTACAGCAGAGCAAAGTGAAGGTTCCGGAGTGGCCATCTCAGTCTCCTGACCTCAATATCATTGAGCCACTTTGGGGAGATCTGAAGCATGCAGTTCATGCAAGATAACCCAGGAAATTACAGGAACTGGAGGCTTTTTACCAAGAAGAGTGGGCATCTTTACCACCTGAGAAAATAAAGAACCTCATCCACAGCTACCATAAAAGACATTAAGCTGTCATTGATGTTAGAGGGGGCATTAAAAGGTATTAAGAAATGGGGTATGTGAACTTTTGATCAGGGTCATTTGGATGTTTGGGTTGTTGTTATGATTTAAAAAGTAAAAAAAAAGTAGTTTGACAATAAATGGCTTCAGCATAAAACTAACCATGAGTGGATAAAAGGTTTTGGTGCTATCATTCATATTATCTGAAAAAAAGGCAAAGAAAACAAAAATTCTGCCGGGGTATGTAAACTTTGAGCACAACTGCATACACAGTACAGGCCAAAAGTTTGGACACACCTTCTCATTTAAAGATTTTTCTGTATTTTCATGACTATGAAAATTGTTCTTTAAAGTAGCCACCTTTTGCTTTGATGACTGCTTTTCACACTCTTGACATTCTCTTGATGAGCTTCAAGAGGTAGTCACCGGGAATGGTTTTCACTTCACAGGTGTGCCCTGCCAGGTTTAATAAGTGGGATTTCTTGCCTTATAAATGGGGTTGGGACCATCAGTTGTGTTGTGCAGAAGTCTGGTGGATACACAGCTGATAGTCCTGAATAGACTGATACAATTTGTATTAAAAAAAAGGAGCTAAGTAAAGAAAAACGAGTGGCCATCATTACTTTAAGAAATGAAGGTCAGTCATTCCAAAAAATTGGGAAAACTTTGAAAGTGTCCCCAAGTGCGGTGGCAAAAACCATCAAGCGCTACGAAGAAACTGGCTCACATGAGGACATCCTCAGAAGCAGAGGTGACTCTTGGTCTTCCTTTCCTGGGGCAAAGTTTATTCGAGTCACCAGCCTCAGAAATCACAGGTTAACAGCAGCTCAGATTAGAGACCAGGTCAATGCCACACAAAGTTCTAGCAGCAGACACATCTCTACAACAACTGTTAAGAGGAGACTTTGTGCAGCAGGCCTTCATGGTAAAATAGCTGCTAGGAAACCACTGCTAAGAACAGGCAACAGGCAGAAGAGACTTGTTTGGGCTAAAGAGCACAAGGCATGGACATTAGACCAGTGGAAATCTGTGCTTTGGTCTGATGAAGCCAAATTTGAGATCTTTGTTTCCAACCACCGTGTCTTTGTGCAATGCAGAAAAGGTGAACGGATGGACTCTACATGCCTGGTTCCCACCGTGAAGCATGGAGGAGGAGGTGTGATGATGTGGGAGTGCTTTGCTGGTGACACTGTTGGGGATTTATTCAAAATTGAAGGCATACTGAACCAGCATGGCTACCACAGCATCTTGCAGTGGCATACTATTCCATCCGGTTTGCGTTTAGTTGGACTATCATTTATTTTTCAACAGGACAATGACCCCAAACACACCTCCAGGCTGTGTAAGGGCTATTTGACCAAGAAGGAGAGTGATGGGGTGCTACGCCAAATGACCTGGCCTCCACAGTCACCAGACCTGAACCCAATCGAGATGGTTTGGGGTGAGCTGGACCACTGAGTGAAGGCAAAAAGGGCCAACAAGTGCTAAGCATCTCTGGGAACTCCTTCAAGATTGTTGGAAGACCATTCCCAATGACTACCTCTTGAAGCTCATCAAGAGAATGTCAAGAGTGTGAAAAACAGTCATCAAAGCAAAAGGTGGCTACTTTGAAGAACCTAGAATATAAGACATATTTTCAGTTGTTTCACACTTTTTTGTTAAGTATATAATTCCACATGTGTTAATTCATAGTTTTGATGCCTTCAGTGTGAATGTACAATTTTCATAGCCATGAAAATACAGAAAAATCTTTAAACGAGAAGGTCCTAACTTTTGGTTTGTGCTGTATAAATAAATGTATATATATATATATATATATATATATATATATATAATATATATTTGCTGGGTTCTTTGGTGAGCACCTGCAATTCTAGCAAATATGGGAGGCTTGGGCTGTTGGATCACTTGAGCTTGTCAGTTCTAGTCCATCCTGTGCTGTGTGAATCATGTGGCTACTCTGTCCTCAACATCAATATTGTGTCTCTGAGACAGCTGCACTGAGACACTAAGTTGATGGAGAAGGGAAAGTCCCTGGTCAAAAAATAAAATGACCAAAGCAGATACTCAAAACACTTAATAGATAAACAAGGGATATAGTTGCATCTAATGAAATTAGAATATAATCAAAAAGTTAATTTATTTCAGTTCTTCAATACAAAAAGCGAAACACATATGTTAGACAGAGTCATTACAAACAGACTGATGTATTTCAAGTGTTTATTTCATTCTATACTTGGTCGGGTCTCCTTTGGCATCAATTACTGCATAAAGGCAAAATGGCATGGAGGCGATCAGCATGTGCCACTGCTGAGGTGTTATGGAAGCCCAGGTTACTTTGATAGCAGCCTTCAATTCATCTGCATTGTGGGGTCTAGTGTTGTGAACTCTATTTTTGGGCTCCCTCTAGTGGTCACAAGCGGTACTGTGTAGTGTTGTCTTTCTGCAGGTTGGCCTCATCACCTGGTTCGTTATCCTTGGTTGTTTTCCTATTTAGCTCACCTGGATACTCAGTTCCTTGCCTGCTATCAATGTATTCAGTGCTCTTCAGATTCCTGGTGACTACCTTGCTCCCAGTCTCTCCAAGACAAGCTAAGTTTTTGTTTGTTCAGTTTCTGATTATCAGCGTTCATCATGTTTTTTGTCCAGCTTGTTAAAATGTGATTTCTTACTTGCTGGCTTAAGCACCGGTTTTCTTCAGCTCCAGTCTTATGTCAGCCAGATGTCTCTCTCCCCTTCCAGGTCGAGGTTGATGCTTCCGAGATTGGAGCAGGGGCTGTTTTGTCGCAGAGAAGCTCTGAGGGCTCTGTGATGAAGCCGTGTGCTTTCTTTTCAAGAAAGTTTTCGCCTGCCGAGCGAAATTATGATGTTGGTAATCGGGAGTTGTTGGCTACGAAGTGGGCATTTGAGGAGTGGCGACATTGGCTAGAAGGAGCTAAACATCATGTGGTGGTCCTGACTGATCACAAAAATCTGATTTACCTCGAGTCTGCCAAGCGCCTGAATCCTAGACAGGCTCGTTGGTCGTTGTTTTTCTCCCGTTTCAACTTCGTGGTCTCGTACCTGCCTGGTTCGAAGAACGTGAAAGCTGATGCACTTTCTAGGAGTTTTGAGCCTGACTCTCCGGGAGTTTCTGAGCCGGCTAGTATTCTCAGAGAGGGAGTGATTTTGTCTGCCATTTCTCCAGATTTGCGACGAGTGCTGCAGAAATTTCAGGCGGATAGACCTGACCGTTGTCCACCAGAGAGACTGTTTGTCCCGAATAGATGGACCAGCAGAGTTATTTCCGAGGTTCATTCTTCGGTGTTGGCGGGTCATCCTGGGATTTTTGGTACCAGAGATTTGGTGGCTAGGTCCTTCTGGTGGCCTTCCTTGTCGCGGGATGTGCGTTCCTTTGTGCAGTCTTGTGGGATTTGTGCTCGGGCTAAGCCTTGCTGTTCTCGTGCCAGCGGTTTGCTTTTGCCTTTGCCTGTCCCGAAAAGGCCTTGGACGCACATTTCCATGGATTTTATTTCGGATCTGCCAGTATCTCAGAAAATGTCTGTCATCTGGGTGGTGTGTGATCGTTTTTCCAAGATGGTCCATTTGGTGCCCTTGCCTAAGCTGCCTTCCTCCTCCGATTTGGTTCCTCTATTTTTTCAGAATGTGGTTCGCTTGCACGGCATTCCTGAAAATATTGTGTCTGATAGAGGATCCCAGTTTGTGTCCAGGTTTTGGCGAACTTTTTGTGCTAAGATGGGCATTGATTTGTCTTTTTCGTCGGCCTTCCATCCTCAGACTAATGGCCAAACCGAGCGAACTAATCAGACGTTGGAGACTTATTTGAGATGTTTTGTTTCTGCTGATCAGGATGATTGGGTGACTTTTTTGCCATTGGCCGAGTTTGCCCTTAATAATCGGGCTAGTTCTGCTACCTTGGTTTTGCCTTTTTTCTGCAATTCTGGTTTCCATCCTCGTTTTTCCTTGGGTCAGGTTGAGTCTTCTGACTGTCCTGGGGTGGATTCTGTGGTGGATAGGTTGCAGCAGATTTGGAGCCATGTGGTGGACAATCTGAAATTGTCACAGGAGAGGGCTCAGCGCTTTGCCAACCGCCGCCGCGGTGTGGGTCCCCGACTTCGTGTTGGGGATTTGGTGTGGCTGTCTTCTCGGTATGTTCCTATGAAGGTTTCATCTCCTAAGTTTAAGCCTCGCTTCATCGGTCCTTATGAGATCTTGGAAATCCTTAACCCGGTGTCTTTTCGTTTGGATCTCCCGGCATCGTTTGCCATCCATAATGTGTTCCATAGGTCTTTGTTGCGGAGGTATGTGGTACCTGTGGTTCCTTCTGTTGAGCCTCCTGCTCTGGTGCTGGTCGAGGGCGAATTGGAGTACGTGGTGGAGAAGATTTTGGATTCTCGTATCTCTAGATGGAGACTTCAGTATCTGGTTAAGTGGAAGGGCTATGGTCAGGAGGATAATTCCTGGGTTGTCGCCTCTGATGTTCATGCGGCCGATTTGGTTCGTGCCTTCCACGCAGCTCGTCCTGATCGCCCTGGGGGTCTTGATGAGGGTTCGGTGACCCCTCTTCAAGGGGGGGGTACTGTTGTGAACTCTATTTTTGGGCTCCCTCTAGTGGTCACAAGCGGTACTGTGTAGTGTTGTCTTTCTGCAGGTTGGCTTCATCACCTGGTTCGTTATCCTTGGTTGGTTTCCTATTTAGCTCACCTGGATACTCAGTTCCTTGCCTGCTATCAATGTATTCAGTGCTCTTCAGATTCCTGGTGACTACCTTGCTCCCAGTCTCTCCAAGACAAGCTAAGTTTTTGTTTGTTCAGTTTCTGATTATCAGCGTTCATCATGTTTTTTGTCTAGCTTGTTAAAATGTGATTTCTTACTTGCTGGTTGCTCTAGGGGACTGAGTTTCTCCCCTCACACTGTTAGTTGGTGTGGGGGTTCTTGAAATCTCAGTGTGGATATTTTGTAAGGGTTTTTTACTGACCGCATAGATCCCTTTTCTATTTTCTGCTATCTAGAATTAGTGGGCCTCTTTTGCTGAATCTGCTTTCACCCCTGTGTATGTGCCTTCCTCTTACCTCACCGTTATTATCTGTTGGGGGCTTCTATATCTTTTGGGGATTATTTCTCTGGAGGCAAGAGAGGTCTTTCTTTCTCTCTAGGGGTAGTTAGTTCCTCAGGCTGGCTCGAGACGTCTAGGATTTTAGACACGTTCACCGGCTGCCTCTAGTGTGGTTGGATATGTTCAGTTTTGCGGTCAGTCCAGTTTTCCACCTCCCTAGAGCTTGTCCTATGTTTAGTCACCTTGCTGGAGTAATTTGTGATCCTCAACCACTAAGGATCATAACAGTCTAGTGTCTCTTATCTTCCTCTTTACAATACCCCATAGATACTCTATGGGGTTAAGGTCATGCGAGTTTGCTAGCCAATCAAGCACAGTGATACTGTCGTTTTTAAACTAGGTACTTTTGGCAGTGTGCACAGTTGCCAAATCCTGCTGGAGAATGAAATTTCCATTTCCAAAAAGCTTGTTGGCAGAGGGAAGCATGAAATGCTCTAAAATTTCCTTGTAGATGGCTGAGCTGACTGGTGGTTGGTCTTGATAAAACACAGTGTACCTACACCAGCAGATGACATGGCTCCCAAACCATCATTGATTGTGGAAACTTCACACTAGACCTCAAGCAGTTTGGATTGTCTACCTCTCCACTCTTACTCCAGACTCTGGGACCTTGATTTCTGCAAAAAAATGCTTGTCACAGACAGCTCCGGAATCAGGAAGTGTAGGGAGAGTTGCTGCTGAGCTAGAGAGAGATTTGTTTTCTTCAAACTTAGTGTGGGTATACCATATATATTGCACATATCCATCTCAACTATCAGTCCTTCTGAAGACTAATAAAGCTGCAAAGATATTAGTGCTAGGCAGGCAGGCAGTGTATATGGCAGACTTCAGTGCATATAGCAAGAGGGTCCATTCCAGTTCTGTATCCTGCTGCTGCTGCCTATTACAGATATTTCTAGACATAGCCCCAGGTTTCAGGGGCCAGAAATATTTTTTTTGGGGGGATCTTAATCCTGATTTTTTGCTTCCAATCCAGAGAACAATGTTCTTCTGCTACATTTGCTTGTTGGCACTGCAGAATACTGCCAGATCATATCCATACTACAGCACAAAAAATTGGGGTTTGTCCATCACACGGATCACATATCAGTGTGCTGAAAATTGTGCCATTTCAGGCCTACATTTACATTTTTTTGCAGTGTCTTACCCAAGTTACTAACGCCAGTTTGTTGAAAAAAAAAATAGTTACCTACAGGCCAGTAGTCGGCGCTCATAGCAAGTCAGTAAATCTGCTATATAGAGGCGATCTGAACATCGCCTCTGTGTAGCAGAGCTGATTGGGCTATGGCAACCTCTAGTCATCTATGAAGACTATTGAAGCATGCCAAAAGTTAAAAAAAATGTTTTTTAAAAACATAAAAAAATTAAAAAAATATAAATGTTCAAATCACTCCCCTTTCACTACATTCAAAATAAAACAATAAAAATAAAATCAAGCGTACACATATTTGATATTGCCACATTCAAAACCGCCAAATCTATAAAGCAATTTTTTTTTAACAAAGTTTGGAATTTTTTTTAACCACTTAGATAAAAAATAATCTAGACATATTTTGTGCATATGAACATGTAATGACCTGTAAAATCAAAATGGCAGGTCAGTTTTAGCATTTAGTGAACCTAGTAAAAAGCAAAACAAAAAACAAGTGTGGGATTGCACTTTTTTGCAATTTCACTGCACTTGGAATTTTTTTCCCATTTTCTAGTACACGGCATGGTAAAACCAATGGTGTTGTTCAAAAGTACAACTCGTCCCGCAAAAAAATAACCCTCACATGGCCATATTAACGGAAAACGGCCATATTAACGGAAAAATAAAAAAGTTATGGCACTGGGAAGAAGAGGAGCGAAAAATGAAAGCGCAAAACCAAAAAAAGCTCTGGGGGTTAAGGGGTTAAACTGAGGTTTGTCCGTCACACGGAACACATATCAGTGGACTGAAAATTGTGCCATTTCAGGCCTACATTTACATTTTTTGCTGTGCCTTACCCAAGTTATTGATTCCAGTTTGTTGAAAAAAAATTAGTTACCTACATGCCAGATATTTCAAACTGGGGTTTATCCATCACACGGATCACATATCAGTGTGCTGAAAATTGTGACATTTCCGGTCTACATATACATTTTTTTGCAGTATTTTACCCAAATTATTGACACTAGTGATGAGTGAGCATTCTCAACAATGCTCGGTACTCACCTGAGTATTGCAGTGCTCGCGATGCTCGGCGAGCGCCGAGCATTTCCTGTTTTACTCGGCAGGTCCTTGGGTCCCTGCCCTCTTTAGAGCTAAACCATCAGTCCTTCTAAGGACTAATTATGGGGTCATATAGATATCAGTGATATGGATAGGCAGGCAGTGTATGTGGCTTTCTTTATTGCATACAGCAAGAGGGTCCATTCTATTACTGTCTGCTTACTTCCAAGTAAGTTAATGGACGAATGTACAAAATGGGGAAAAGGAGCAACAAAGAGAGAAATGTGCACGGTAGTTACTGGAGCATCACCACCAAAAGCAGGTAGCAAGATTGTAACCTCAATTATAAAGGCTCAAGACCTGCCAACCAAACCAAAATCCAAACGTCAAAAAATCACAGACCGGGTGAAAAAAACCTGAATATCTGTCAATGTTAATCCACTGCTAGCTACAAAAAAGGTCACTCTAGTGCCACAAAAAAAGTGCAAATGCAAAAAGTGCAACAGTGCAAAGCAGCCGTGGTAGGTTTGGTTATTTCTTACCCATGTTGGGAGATGATGCACACCGGACCGTGCACAAATCGCAGCCCCGACGCGCGTTTTGCGTTGCAGGCTTCTTCGGGGGGCCGTGTGGATCATTGAAAACGTCAGCTCAGCGTGCAAAAAATAAGCCCTCACCCAACCCGAGATCACGAAAAATGGAGACACTACGGGTATTGGAAAATTGAGCAATTTTTTTTTCTTTAGTAAAGTGTGGAATTTTTTTTCACCACTTAGACAAAAAAAGAACATAGACATGTTTGGTGTCTATGAACTCATAATGACATGATGAATCTAAATAGCTGGTCAGTTTTAGTATTTGGTGAGCAAGCATGGTAAAAAAAATCCCAAAAACAGTTGTGGAATTGCACTTTTTTTGCAATTTCACTGCAATTGAATTTTTTTTCCTATTTTCGAGTTCAAGATATGGTAAAACCAATGGTGTTGTTCAAAATTACAACTCGTCCTGCAAAAAACATGCACTCACATGGTCATATTGATGGAAAAATAAAAACGTTATGGCTGTGGGAAGAAGAGAACTGAAAAACAGAAGCATTTAGTGAACCTAGCAAAAAAGCCAAACAAAAAACAAGTGTGTGATTGCATTTTTTTTTCCAATTTCACAGCACTTGGAATTTTTTTCACGTTTTCAAGTTCACGACATGCTAAAACCAATGGTGTCTTTCAAAACTACAATTTGTCCTGCAAAAAATAAGCCCTCACATGGCCATATTGATGGAAAAAAGTTATGGCACTGGAAAGAAGTGGAGCGAAAATCGAAAACACAAAACCGAAAAAAGCTCTGGCGCTGAAAGGGTTAAAGGCCATTTGCACCATGTGCCACGCCTGCATCAGCAAGGGTATTAACCCCTTTCTGACATTAGACGTAGTATCCCGTCCAGGTGGGGTGGGCCCGTATGACCACCGACGGGATAGTACGTCATATGCGATCAGCCGCGCTCACAGGGGGAGCGCGGCCGATCGTGGCCAGTTGTCAGCTGACTATCGCAGCTGACATCTGGCACTATGTGCCAGGAGTGGTCACGGACCACCCCCAGAACATTAGCCCCCGGCACACTGCGATCAAACATGATCGCAGTGTTCCGGCAGTATAGGAAAGCCCCCTCCCTGCATGCTTCCCTGAGACCCCTGGAGCAATGCGATGTGATCGCGTTGCTCCGAAGGTCTCTTACCTCCTCCTCCCTGCAGCAGGTGCGGATCCAAAATGGCCGCGGCATCCGGGTCCTGCAGGGAGGTGGCTTCACAGCGCCTGCTCAGAGCAGGCGCCTGTAAAAGCCTGGAACTCTGCACGTCAGATCGCCGATCTGACACAGTGCACAGCGAAGTGTCAGATCAGTGATCTTACATTATAACATGATGCCCCCCGGGGCAATGTTATAGTGTAAAAAAAATATTCACATGTTTAAAAAAAAAAAAAAAAATTCAAAAACAAATTCCAAAAAAATATATATATATTGTTCCTAGAAATACATTTCTTTATCTAAATAAAAAAAACAATAAAAGTACACATATTTAGTATCACCGCGTCCGTAACGACCCGACCTATAAAACTGTCCCACTAGTTAACCCCTTCAGTGAACACCGTAAAAAAAAAAAAGAGTCAAAAAGCAATGCTTTATTATCATACCGCCAAACAAAAAGTGGAATAACATGCGATCAAAAAGACGGATATAAATAATCATGGTACTGCTGAAAACGTCATCTTGTCCCACAAAAAACGAGCCATGATACAGAAAGAAAAAATAAAAAAGTTATAGTCCTCAGAATAAAGCGATGCAAAAATAATTATTTTTTCTATAAAATAGGTTTTATCGTATAAAAGCGCCAAAACATAAAAAAATGATATAAATGAGGTATCGCTGTAATTGTACTGACCCGAAGAATAAAACTGCTTTATCAATTTTACCAAACGCGGAACGGTATAAACGCCTCCCCCCAAAAGAAATTCATGAATAGCTGGTTTTTGGTCATTCTGCCTCACAAAAATCAGAATAAAAAGCGATCAAAAAATGTCACGTGCCCGAAAATGTTACAAATAAAAACATCGACTCATCCCGCAAAAAACAAGACCTCATATGACTCTGTGGATGAAAATATGGAAAAATTATAGCTCTCAAAATGTGGTAACGCAAAAACTATTTTTTGCAATAAAAAGCGTCTTTCAGTGTGTGACGGCTGCCAATCATAAAAATCCGCTAAAAAACCTGCTACAAAAGTAAATCAAACCCTCCTTCATCACCCCCTTAGTTAGTCAAAAATTAAAAAATTAAAAAAATGTATTTATTTCCATTTCCCCATTAGGGTTAGGGTTAGGGTTAGGGCTAGGGTTAGGGTTAGGGTTAGGGCTAGGGCAAGGGTTAGGGTTAGGGTTAGGGCTAGGGTTAGGGTTAAGGCTAGGGTTAAGGCTACAGTTAGGTTTTGGGCTAAAGTTAGGATTAGGGTTGGGGCTAAAGTTAGGATTAGGGTTTGGATTACATTTACGGTTGGGAATAGGGTTGGGATTAGGGTTAGGGGTGTGTCAGGGTTAGGGGTGTGGTTAGGGTTACCGTTGGGATTAGGGTTAGGGATGTGTTTGCATTAGGGTTTCAGTT